>NC_138509.1:77210722-78410722 GCF_964252035.2 Podarcis erhardii
TAGGCCGCGCCAGGCCGCCCATCTCATCCGGGTCCTTCGGCGGCACAGCCACAGTATGGCCTAGCGGGAGCGGCGGCGGCGACAGGCAGAGGGGAGGCCCCAGGCAGAGACACTCAGTTCAGTGGCCGCGAGGAGACGGAAGGGCCCGAGGCTCCTGCCAGTCCCGGCGGGGAGGGGCTCCTGGGGGCCGAGGCTGGTGAGAGGAGGCCGGAGGGGGGCAGGCCAGGCAGCCAAGCAACACAGTTGGAGCCTCCCTCCTCCCTGGCCGGCAGGGAGGGAGGGAAGGAGAGGAGCTGCTTCCTTTGAAACCCAGGAAATTTAAGGGACATCATCAATAAGGGACAGCAGCGGGACACAGCGCTGGGATAAGGGAGTTTCCCGCCAAATAAGGGACGGTTGACAGCTATGTATTGGACATAGGCACATGATATGACCCAAGTGTCAAGTGTTTAATCTCTGCCCACCCCAGTGAATTGTCAGGGCAGTGCATTAAATGCATAGAGTTCCCTAGGGAGAGAGATTCAGGTCTTATTTAAGCTCAAATGCTACACACATCCCCCACCCCAAAGGGAACAGTGACGGACATGGGTACTACGGCACCCTGTGCCAGGCCAAAATTTGGTGCTCCTCTCCCAGCCTTCCCCAAGGCAGGTAAGGTGGTGCCTGGCTTTGGGAACGAGGGGCAAGGGCTCTGGTGGAGTTGTAAAGCTCTCCTAAAGGTAAAGGTACCCCTGACCATTAGGTCCAGTCGCAAATGACTCTGGGGTTGCGGCGCTCATCTCGCTTTATTGGCCGAGGGAGCTGGCGTACAGCTTCCGGGTCATATGGCCAGCATGACTAAGCTGCTTCTGGCGAACCAGAGCAGCGCACGGAAACACTTTTTTTCCTTCCCACTGGAGGAAGGAATTTATCTACTTGCACTTTGACGTGCTTTTGAACTGCTAGGTTGGCAGGAGCAGGGACCGAGCAACAGGAGCTCACCCCGTTGTGGGGATTCGAACTGCCAACCTTCTGATCGGCAAGTCCTAGGCTCTGTGGTTTAACCCACAGTGCCACCTGCGTCCCACCTACCTCCTTCCAAAAGCTGGGAAAGCATTCACTAGGCTATGTGAAACAAGCAGGAGGACTCCAGGACCCCATCAGAGCCCAGCACCTCACTTACTGGGTTTTGAGATGGCGCCCCCTTGTGTGCACCATCCCCACAGCCCCAAATCCACCCCAAAGGATACTTTCCATGGGTAGGCTCTGCGTTACACGGGAGCAATGCAGCTGCAATTCTATGCTGTTAAACTTAAACACAAGCATTATTTTGATTGTCTGAAATTTTAGCTGTTCTAGTTGCTGCTTTGCCAGAGCTTGACGGTAGCAATATTTATCTACCTGTTCCAACTCCCCAAGCACCAGAGACAAATCTGTAAGCATCAGTTGTGCAAAGAGCTGAAAATGTTGCAGCAGTTAAGATTTGTTCAGCCTTGGATATTTATTATGCTGCATGATGATTTGTGTCCCCATTATGTAGCTGATCTAGCCAGCAGCACTGTTGGTCAACATAAATTTTGTTCAGAGTCTGCGTTACTGTGGATCCTAATAGAGTTTGAGATTTTGTTGTACAGCTCCCAGACTGCACCCTGGTGGATGTTAAAAATGATTCAACACTAGTCCCTATCAGGATTTCAGTGTGATTTTAGGGGCTCGTATCAACTGAGTCACGAGTCTTTATCTGAATCTTAATAATTAGGTTCAAGTGGATGTGAGGGTGATTTGACTGTAACATCTGCCACCCCACTGATCACCAGGGTAGATTCAGCTGATCTGACTGGCTAGGCGGGTGCCACCTATCCCTCCCAAACCTGCATGCTCAGTGGAAGAGGCCGATCATCCCAGATAGAAGGAGTGTACCGTTCTTCAGTCAAGATAGCTGCACTCCCGATAGAACCTTCAAACAAGCTCAAGGTCCATAATTAGGTTCAAGTTGTGAATCAGAATACACCATGATGGGAGTGCCCAAGCTGGTCCACAAGCTTCATTCAGGTGGTCCACCACATCTCTGTGGATTTCTCATTGATTTTTGATTGCATTTTCATTGCTTCTTTTATTTCTTATATTGTATTTTTTTTCCATTGCATTGCCATTTGAATTCTATGGGACCATAACCAGTTGATTATATACGAGTCTACACATAAGTAAACCTCACCAAGTTCAACTAGGCTTACTCTCAGGTGAATGCTTTAAAAAAGCTCCTGTAAACTTTTCCACTCCCTAATTGGTAATGCACATGCTTCAGGAAAAACATCTTATTCAAACCAAGCCTTGGTTCTTGCTTTGTTGTTTAGCAAATGCGTGTGTGTGTGTGTGTGTGTGTGAGAGAGAGAGAGAGAGAGAGAGAGAGAGAGAATAACCTGTCTGAATTTCTCCTTGCATTGATAACCATTTAAATGAGATTAGAAAAGCAAACAACCAGGAAACACACACACACACACACACACACACACACACACACACACACAAACACAAAGCCCATCTCCCTTTGTGGCAAAATTTAATTTAAATAATTTAAATAAACATGTACATGGGGAAAATAGAATAAGAGAGGGATAGAATTAAGGGCATCAGATTCTCTTTGACTGACTTGCCACTGTCCTCACTCCCAAAGTAAACAAGGGTAGAATACACCCATTTCTTCTCAGTAACTATTTCTTTTCACTCTGCCATCCTGCTGGTTTCGTTTCTTATCCTGATCCTCCTGGAGGGAAGAAACCACCCACAGCTTCCTCCTCTCACTGCTAAAGACAAGCACTGCCTGAGGTTTTTTTCAAGAAGCAGGAGCCACTAGCAAGGAAAATGCTGGTGAGCAGGCTGGGGCTTCGAATGCAAACGGGAAGCATTTGGCTGTTATGTGCTGTGGCCATTTCCACTCACAAATTACCTAACATGCTATGCCCAGAGAGGACACTGAATGCTGAATAATTGGATGGTGGGCAGGCCCAAATATGAGAACTGGAAAGTGCAGTAACTACTGGAGTTGGGGAGGGCTTGTTCCATTGTCTTCAAGTGCCCACAACCTGCTTTTAGTCTCCCTCATCCGATGCCAGCAGGAGCGAAGTAGGGGTCTAAGGCACTCTGTCAAATGTCTCATAATACTAGAAATCAGGAGCACTCAATGAAGATTCGGACAAAGAAAGTACTCCTTCACATTAGGGCTGGGCAATATATCGATATACCATCCAAAACCAGTTTGAAGTCCATATCATGATATCAGTTTCATAGTTTTTGACCCGGCAATATATTGCAAATCATGATGTGTGCGTGCGCGTCCTATGCAAAAATCACAATGTGGGAAACACTGTGAAGCCAGCCAATGCCTCTACATAGATCCATGCTTATTTTAGACATTGTGACATATCAGTATATCACAGTGTTTAGCTCAGGGGTCAGCAAACTTACCACGCCTTGGGCGGGTGTCTCCAGAGCCGATCGCGCGGTGGGCTGGAGAGCGTGTGCCCCTACGCGTATGCACACACTATTTCCAGCGCACTTCTGGGTCTGAGGAGCACTGGAAATAGCTTGTGTGCATGTGCACGGGCCTCCTCCGACCCGGATGTGCACCGGAAATGCTTGCGCATGTGCACAAGCTATTTGCAGTGCTCCTCCGACCTGGAAGTGGGCAGCCGCGCAGCGCAGGTAAGAGCGGGTGGCGGCAGTGGTGGTGGGGTCACTGCGGGCTGGATAAACGAGTCCCTTGGGCCTTATCCAACCCGCGGGCCTTAGTTTGGGGACCCCTGGTTTAGCTAGTGATATATCACAGTGTTGGAAACCAGGTATTTCCCAGCCCTACTTCACACAGCCAAACTACGGAATCTGCACCCACAAGAAGCAGTGATGGCCAACAACCTTGATGACTATAAAAGAAAACTCAACAGCTCCATGGAGAATAAGGCGCCCAATGGTTCCTAACCCAGCTGGCTCATGTCAAGGTAGTATGCTTCTGAATACCAGTTACTGGAAACCACATGAGAATCTCACTAATTCATTACAAAGCATTCAATGGCATTTTTGACTTTGAAACTTAACAGGCGCATACATGCAAAGCTGTTTGCATCTTTTCAGGATAGATTGTACTTTGCTTCACTGCTTATTGGTTTATTTAGTTAGTTATGATTGAGGCTTTTAAATGGTATTAGGAATTTCCACCTGAAGGCAAGGTCATGTCCTTGCCAGGCTACCTAATAAACGTAAAAATCAATATTGGGCATGAAATTTAACGGCTACCCTCAATAAATTTAGGATTTAAAAAATACTAGTTCTATATTGATGTGAAAAGAGTTTAATATTTCCAACAGAAGTAAACGGCAAAGATTTATATAGTGCGGGACATATTTCTGCCAATTCAGTATTGAACGACAATATAAAATGCTCTATCTGTTTTATCAAAATATGGTTCTGATTTATTAACCATCAGGGTATATCTTGGTATTAACTGATGCATTAAGTTACTATCCCTTAATACTTGCATGTCATGCATTTGATACTCACAATGTTTGACCTTGTATGGAACAGAAATTTAACCGTGCCTTCTCAGTTGAGAAGGAATGCTGGAGAAGTTTGCTTAAAATATTTCATCCCACTTGGAGAGGGCAAGTTTCAACAAATATTACTTTAAATGTTTAGAGGGGGTGACATTGTCCAATCAAAATAACTATTCTAGCTCAACTGGTTTGCTTATCAGGTTGGAGCCATTGCTGGCTAGCATAACTGCATGTTTTTTCCTAAATAATATTTTGTTTGCTGGGGTGTAGGAGAATATGATTGAGGTTATTTTTAAAAATTGATTACTGGGATATAGAAAAAAAACACAGAATATGATTTACACTTGAACCCTCTTCCTTTAAGGAGTTCAGAGTAGCTTAAATAGTCTCTTGTTCAAGGCTCATAAAACCTGTATCTGATCATATACAGTCGTACCTTGGTTTTCGAATGCCTTGCAACTCAGATGTTTTGGCTCCTGAACACCACAAACCCTGGAGTGTTTCGGTTTGCGAACTTTTTTGGAAGCTGAATGTCTGACATGGCTTCCGATTGAGTGCAGGAAGCTCCTGCAGCCAATCGGAAGCTGCACCTTGGTTTTCGAGTGCTTTCGGAAGTCGAACGGATTCCGTTCGAATACCAAGGTACGACTATACTTTCAAGACTATTCATTGACTGTGAGCAATCTCAATAACAAAATTCCCCACATCATTCAACAGACATAGCAGAAAAATAAAATAGCACTTTATCTTAAGTGAACCCACTTTACTGAGATCAGACATAAAACCAACAGACCCTTCGGTTTCTGGTTGTAATTTCTTCTCCTTCTGTGTTTGAATATGGTCCAAGATCACAATGCCAATACTCCTGAAGACAGATGAGGCACTCACTCTTAGGATTTCACAAGTCTTAATGCTCACTTTTGTTACATGCTGAAGGCATGCAATAAATCTTTTGGGACAAGGTGCTTATTACGCCCCAGCATGTTACTGAGCACAATTCAAAGTATTGCTGCTAACCTTTAAAGCCCTAAATGGCCCCATTGTTCAGCCCAGGTACCGAGGTCCAGCTCTGAGGGCCTTCTGGTGGTTCCCTCATTGCAAAATGTGACATTACAGGGAACCAGGCAAAGGGCATTCTCGGTAGTGGCGCCTGTCCTGTGGGAGGTCCTCCCATCCGATATCTAAGGGCTAAACAACTATCTGACCTTCCGTAGACATCTGAAGACAGCCCTGTATCAGGAAGTTTTTAATATCTGATGTTTCACTGTTTCTTATGAGCTGCTCAGAATGGCTGGGGCAACCTAGCCAGATGGGTGGAGTACCAGTAATAAAAATTTCAAGAGACACCGTTGATGGAATCTTTCGAGGAGCTGGAGATGGCGTTTATAAATGGTCCATGTTTCATAAGCATACAGTAAGGTTGGTAGTACAATAGCTTTGTAAACAAGCATTTTGGTTTCCCTGAGAATGTCCCAGTCCTCAAACACTCTGCACTTCAATCAGGAGAAAGCTGCACTCGCAGAGCTGAGGCGATGCTGGATTTCAGCATCAGTGTTGGCACTTGTGGAAAGATAACTGCCCATACTGGAAGAAGCAAAGATCACCAGTGTCGAAGCAATGAGTCTTCAACATCAACTTTGTTGAACTGGTCACGTCGTGCGGATGTCTGATTATCGTCTTCCAAAGCAACTACTCTATTCCGAACTTAAAAATGGAAGGCATAATGCTGGTGGGTCAACAAAAGAGGTTTAAAGACTCTTTCAAGGCAAATCTGAAAAAAATGTAGTATAAACACCAACAACTGGGAAACACTTGCCTACGAGCACTCCAATTGGAGAACAGCATTTACCAAAGATGTCATGGGCTTTGAAGACACTCGAACTCAATAAGGATCCTTATTGCAAAGTATTGGAAGACACCAGATCTACCCACCTTGGAAGAATGGCAGATGAAAATGACAGACTACATGGGACTGGCGGAGATGACGGGCAGAATCCGTGACCAGGAGAAGGAGACAGTGGAAGAAGATTGGAAGAAATTTAAAGACTATCTTAATAAATACTATAAGATTAATGAGTGTTAGATTGACAGGGGTTTAAAAATAATGTGGTTTTCAGGGATCTTGATTAAGAAAAGGAATGGAATTAGTAAAAAACTTTTGGGAAATAAGGGAATGGAATTGCTGATTGGATAATGAAATTAGAATACAAAACGGGGAGGCATGAGGAAGTCGGGGAAAATAGGTTGAGAAAATAAGATTTGAAATTATACTTGTTGTCTTTTCAGTTTGTTTTGTTTTTATTGTTGTTGTTCGCATTTGTATGTTTTTATTGGAAATTTTAATAAATATCATTAAAAAAAAAAAAAGAAGAAGACACTCGAACTCAGGACGAAAAGGAAAAATGTGCTAAGAGGAAGGCATGCTTGGCACCGTGATAAAGTCCCTCCAGGAAACCTATGTCCCCACTGTGGAAGGACGTGTGGATCCAGAATTGATCTCCACAGTCACTTACGGACTCACTGCCAAAACTGTGTTCATGGAAGACAATCTTACTCAGCTACGAGTGATCTCCAAAGACGACGACTAGTAATTAATAACTAGAGAAGACTAGTAATTATTATTTATTATTATTATTATTATTACTATGTCATAGGCACATTGATACAATGGCACATTTCCATGTACTTATTGGCAAAACTATGTGATTTATTTTGCAGTTGCATCAGATCCAGTGGAACTTATTTCCAAGTAACTGAACAGAACTGCAGGGTAACATAGCACTCCTGTGACCCTAGCTGCACCAGTATAATTTAGTCAGGATCCCATATGTACTTCCAGCACCAGTCTGGAGGAGGGGGAAGAGTTATAACTATAAAAACCATAGCTACAATGCTACCTATTCCCCCAGCATCCAAGGCAACACCACTGACACAAATCAATCACAGAGTAGCATGCCAACAATGCCCCGATAGCCATGCATAGACTGACCCATTCCACACACAGCAATAGGGAAACATCTCCAAGACCTCACCCCCGAGCCATACACAACAGGCAACCCACCAATCACTACTGAAAAAGCCCCTAGGGCAAGCAGCAATTCAGCAATAAGGAACGTCTGGAAATCTCTCTACAAACAGGTGTTCAAATTCACCTGTATCACACAATCATTGCTAATACAGTCGTACCTTGGAAGAATCTGTTCCGGAACGTTTGAAAACGTTTCAAAACATTTGAAAACCAAAGCACAGCTTCCGATTGGCTGCAGGAAGCTCTTGCAACCAATTGGAAGCCCCGTCAGACGTTTGGCTTCCAAAAATATTTTGCAAACCGGAACAGTCACTTCTGGGTTTGAAACGTTCGGGAGCAAAAACATTCAGGAACTAAGTTGCTCGACTTCCAAAGTATGACTGTAACCAAGCTTTTGACGGCACAAGAGGGAGACATCTCAAATAGGGACACATCTGAGGGGTGTCAGAGAGGTAGCAGCGCAGTCAGACTGCCAGCTCACAGGACACATGCTCCTTTGATTATTGCCCCAAATTTTGGCATCTGTTCTCCCTCCCTCCCTCCACTACTAAATGCTTCGTTCATTGCAGCAGCAACAACTCAGAAGAACCTGCCAGCTTACCAGAGGATAGAGTTACCCTAAGTTATGGCAGGTTAAGTTAAGACTCCATCCCTCCCAGAGTCATATCTCCAGGTTAGAGAAGGCAAGAAAGAACTTTGGTGGATAGAAGTGATCTTTCTCTGCTTATCCTCACTAACAAAGTGGACAGCGGTTACTGGACAGCATCATTTTAGCGGATTCTGAAAGACACATAAGAGTCGTCAACATTCTTAGCTTAGGATTCCTGTGATCTTGAAAGTTCCACGGCAGCTTAGATGTCATTTACCCCATTGTGCCATCTCCACACTGCATTCGCAACTGCCGAGCAAGCAACTTGCAAAGATACATGAGCCTGCTAGAATATCAAGTTGGCAACGCCACGGAGGAACAGCTGGAATCATACTGGTTACTACTGCTGGTACGCTTCTTTTACTCACTGCACAGCAACAGAAATAAGAGTTATGTTGCTCGTTGCGCCTGCCTGAAAGCTGCCCAGGAAGAGGCCAAAAGGCAGGATAGATCAATGGCCAGCAGTTGACAGGAAGGTCTTGGACCTAGATGTCCAGTATGCGTTTGTGAGAATGCTGCCACGTAAATGCTCCTCAGAGGAACACTCTTCTCTCAGCTAGGGAACTGCGATGTGTAGTGACTGACCTCCATGTGGCCGGGCTGCAATTCTGCAGAGCGAAGGGTGTTATGATAGCTTAGTCAATAGTAAGGATGGTGTGAGAGGAGTGCCCTTCAATCACTAGAGAGCTTACCTGAATGTGATGGTTCACAGGCCCCAATACCCCTCCTTCTACACAGTGCCTTCTATCCATGTGATGGCGTCACTGGCTGGTGAGGAAGGATTAGCCAATACAACGCTGAACACTGAAATGGACAGAGGGTGGAAAGTGGGAGAGAGACATGGGAGATATCTGTAGCAGCCATACTTTAAAGCTCGAGTCAAGCTCCCCCCATCTACTTACCTGCGGAGTCGTACAGGAGTTCTTGCTGGGTGTCCCGAGGGTCTTCACAAGTTTTATTCTTATGTATTTCTCCACAGTTCTCAACATCAACATTCTCTTTGCTGTGCAGGGCTTAAGACCAGAGATAAGAGCTGCATGTGCTGGCATCTGAGAAATGGACTCCATGTTAAGGGTTTCTGCACTATTCTATGCGTGCTGTGATTGGCCAGTCTGAATCCTATGCTTCACTGCAGTGATGTGAGTAGAGTGGCAGGAAGACTTTTCTGACTCTCTGCTAATAAAGGTAAAGGTACCCCTGCCCGCACGGGCCAGTCTTGACAGACTCTAGGGTTGTGCGCTCATCTCACTCTATAGGCCGGGAGCCAGTGCTGTCTGCAGACACTTCCGGGTCACGTGGCCAGCGTGACAAGCTGCAGCTGGCGAGCCAGCGCAGCACACGGAACGCTGTTTACCTTCCCGCTGGTAAGCGGTCCCTATTTATCTACTTGCACCGGGGGTGCTTTCAAACTGCTAGGTTGGCAGGCGCTGGGACCGAACGACGGGAGCGCACCCCGCCGCGGGGATTCGAACCACCGACCATGCGATCGGCAAGTCCTAGGCGCTGAGGTTTTACCCACAGCGCCACCCGCGTCCCGCGTCTCCGCTAATAGGAATGTTTTAATTTACACAATCTCTTTTGTTGGTGTAACTTAACTCGTTGGTACTCAGGAATAGAATCTGAGGGACTTGTTTGATTCACACTAAGCCTCCTCTTCCCCCAGTGACACTCACCTTTGACAGCTGTGCCAACAATGTTGAGTCAACATCAGCAAAACCTTGATGCTGACATTATATCACTAGCATGGGCTATGCAGAAAATCCTAGAGGGCTCAAAAGTTATCATAAATTGAGCACGGTGCTGTGCCCTAATATAACCATTTCCCCGTAAGAATCGCAGGGTTATTATTACCTGAATAAAGACTTAAGTTAAGGACTTAAAGAAATTAACGCACCTCAGATTTTAAAGTAATTTATTGGAAATAGTTCTTAGATTACAAACAAGCATTTCTCATTTACAGAATGTGCTGACAGCTAATGGTAAGAAATATAGCCTTCCAGTCACCTGCCCATCAGCAATGCAACCCTGCAAAATTGCAGAGTAATTTACCTAGTTAACTTTCCCCTCACGTAGCCCTTTAAGTGGTTTATTTGTGGTCCAATTACCTGTTTGTGAAGGCATTCCCTGGAAGAGTGCCCAACCTCATATTTACCTCACTATGTTCTGCAACAAGATGGATACTTCAGTTGTGTCTACTAGCCTGTGAAAATACAACCCACTTACTCTTACATTGTTTTGATTTCTATGAAATTAAAATGCTGTAGGATTCTTTAAAAAAAAGATTTAAGTCACAGCAATATAAAACTCTGGATTGGTTAACTTATTCAGCTGAACTGGGGAACTATTCAGGATGCAGTCATGTTAGTGCTCTTTGGGTGGGCTATCAAGAACGTTATAGTATCGTGGAACAAGTCACCATGTGATGTTTTACACTTAAGTTTCAGTTGCTCCCAAGAGGATTAACCACCCCAAAGAAAGGAATGATGACATGAGAAACATTGACACTCAAGTACAGCATAACAACAATTAAGCATTTTGTAAAACTTCTGGTGCTTTTTAAGACTGAAGAGGTTTGTTCATTTATGTATATGGTCAATTAAACCATTGGTTTTAACTACATTGTTTTATTAAAACAATATTCCAAGAAGCATAGGGTAAGGTCTTCTATCAGAACAATTTGAGACTTATTAAGTTGCCACATGCTAAGGTCAAACTAAGCTACCACATACAGATGTTCTTTTTAGATAAGCAAAAACCACAGCACACATCCATTGACCGAGTTGCTTGAGTGTGTTTTGAACTAGTCATACAATCACTGTTTGATAAGCTTAACTTCTCCATTTTAAATAAAACAACTTCCATTTATACAGAAGAAACATAAGACCGGTGTTTACATATAATGCAGTCACTAAGTATCTACACTGCTTACACTTTAATATACTAACATAAAGCATGGGTTTGATTCACAGAATAAGTAGGTCCACGATTGTAAGTTAACAATAACTCTTTATTGCTTTATACATGTGGTGCTTTTTCAAGGCACTGTGGCATGGACTAAAAAACTTGGAATGACTTGTGAAGGAACCTGGAATGACATATGGTCAACATGGAAAGTTCTTCAGAAGCAAGACGACAGCTAATTTAAATTCCAAGTTATCAAACATCAGGAATGAGAGTTCATAGTTCACAGGAGATAATATAACAATCTTGTTTAAGGATCAGCTCCTTCACATGCCCATTCTGATACTCTGAATAATCTGGAAGATAGCTGCAAAAGGAAACAGGTTTAGATGTTGCTATGTTAGAATATATCAAATGATGCACCATTTTAAAGAGTTATGTACATTGGCATATATACACAGAGTAAACCCGATTTCAGAAAACCTTTGAACAAGTTCCACTTGATTTTACTAAGCTGTGTAAGACAGAACATTTTACTACTCCCAGTTTTATATAAATATCTTCCAAGAAAGCCACACTAGAAAGACCAAGTGAAGTGTGAAACTATACCATATGGCACAAAATTTTTCCTGTTTTCTCAGCTGAAATCAACCTATTTTAATTAGCAGTTTTGATTTCAGCAATATGACTTCCCACTGAGTCCTACACATAATAACTCAGAAGTGAACTGATCCGTGTACAGTAGAGCATATTCTCAGGTAAGTGTGGATAGGAAGGCTGCTTTAAAAGAAAGCAATGGTTGCCAATGTAAATCTTCCTGTTTTCAGCATTGTGTATAAAATTGCTATTGACAGCACACTTGTAACTTTTTAGTTTAGATCACTGCTTGCTATGTCAACAACTAAGTAGCCACAATAAGGGGTATAAGCGTGGCATTTAAAAACAGCTATGAACCCACAATAAGATACCAGTCTCCCTCATTTGTGAAGTAGGCAAACTTCATGTGAATAAAGCCCCTCATTTAAGTAATAACAACTATTACTCTCCTTATCTTATTTGTAACCATCAACACAACTCCTAAGGATATAAAAATTGGAGCCAGTAAGCTTATAGAACTAGGTGAACCATCACATATTATTAACAATGTTCCCTGACGGCATTCAGGAAATCTGTTTTGCATACCCTTTATTTCTTTTTGTGAAGCTCTGTCCTGAGCGACCTGGTGTACTGGAAAAATTACCTTACTTGCAATTTTGTTATTTAAACAGGTAAGTCTCAAATAGCAACTTCCAAAAGGCCAGTTATATTAGTCTGCTATGCAAACCTGAACACAGGTATATTAGACAGACAATACCACTGGGATTTGTGGGTCACTTCTGGGAAAACAAGCCTAAGACAGCATTGAGAAACTAAAATTCTAAGGATGCCTTTATCTTTTGCAAGTCCTCATTGCTACAGATGTACATAAAGATCGGGGGGGGGGTATTCATAAAAACTAGGCAAATATCACTAGTCCGATCAAGTCAGGCAATGTGTGTGTACGTGTAGAGTGATTCCAATATAATGTCTAGTAATTTTATGCAGGGTTTTTTTTTAAAAGAAACCAGCATAGCTATGATGAAAAAGTACCAATGTGAGAACCTAAGGGCTAAACTGGTAACTGAATAAGGTCCAATGGTAGAGTTGCCCATATGGCAAAGTTGCCCATATGGCACTCAACGCCAGCAGCAGACCTAGGGGTCCACCTTGCCCAGCAAATCCGCTACACCTCTCCAGATGTTTCTACACCTGCTCCCCATCCCACCACTTGTGAGAAGCAGAGTTGCTCCCCTTTTAGGCGAAAACACCTTCCACCACTCAAAAAGAAGAAGAAAATGCCTCCGCTTCCTTCTCCCCCATCACATCTTGGCAAATATAACCAACAATTTGAGGACCACAAACTACGGGACACCAGAGAAGCACAGGGGAACATCTGTGGGAAGCAAACAAGTGTCGCCGCCAACCAAAAAAACTTATTGAGATGAGCGCAGCTTGTTTACCTTTGCTAACCCAAGACCTTTCGGGCTGGAAGGGGTTCCCCACCTGAAAACCACCCCCCACCCAAAAAAAATCAAATTCCCTTGATGGAGATAAAACAAAACAAATTCCTTCCAGTAGCGCCTTAAAGACCAACTAAGTCAGTTCTTGGTATGAGCTTTCGTGTGCATGCACACTTCTTCAGATACACAGATTAGTCTTGATGGAGATGTTGGGCAAGGGACCCAATCCCGCCCAGCTGCCAGCGCTTACCCGATCCGCACACCACGAAGATGAACAAGGCCAGCAGCCAGGGCCCCACCGACGCCTTCTCCTCGGGGGCGTTTCTCTGTGGGAAGAGCCAGCGTGTCAGGACGGCTCGGGTGAGGAAGAAGAAGAGGAGGAAGAAGAAAAGGAAGAGGAGGAGGAGGAGTGGGGGGGTTCTTTCGGGAACAGCCGCCCCTCAGCGGCCGGGGGGGGGGAAAGGCCACGATCCCCCCAGTCTCCCCCCCCCATCCTCCTCAGCCCCTCAGGAACCGGTTAAAGGCCAAGCCCCCCTCCCACACAGCCTCCCCTCTTCCTCGCGCGTTTCCCCCTTGAGAGGCTGCTTCCCGCGCGAGGGGCAAACCGGCCGGGGGAGGCGGGCCCCCGCCCTCCCCGGTCGCAGGAGGGCGCTGAGGGGAAGGGGGAGAAGAGGTTTCCGAGGCCTCCTCCGCGAAGGAGCCCCTACCGAGGTCTTGGCCACGTTCCCGCGCTGCGTGATGTTCTTGCTGTGCTTCTCGTTGGCCATCCGGATCCGCTGCTTCGCCACCATCTTGGCCGCCGCCGCTGCTGCCTGACAGACAGACAGACAGACGCCGCGACTGAGCTGTGTCCGCGCCGCTTGTGTGAGGAGGAGGAGGAGGAGGATGAAGCGCGCGAGGGGAGGGCAGCGTGAAGGGGAGGGAGGGGGGAGGAAGAGACCGAACTGCCTGACGCGCTCCCTCCGGCCGAGCCGCCGCGTAAGCAGCAAACTGCCCCTCGCGCAGGCCCCGCCCTCCGGAAGCGGGGAGGCGGAGCCGCCTGCCGCCAACCCGGAAGCGACCGCCTCTCCCCTCAGGTTTTTTTCTTCTTCGTCTCGCCGTCTAACGCTAAAAGGTGGCCGGGAGAAATGGGCGGAGGCCGCGTGACGTGGGAAACTCCCCGCCCCGCCCTTCTCGAGAGGTTGCTACACGTCACCCCGGAAAGAGGCGTCCGCTCTTGAGCTGGCGGAGGAGAGACGTGTACTGTCCTGAGCCGTGACCCCCGCGACCCGGAAGGAGAAAAGGCTGGGCCTGGCTCAAGATGGCGCCACCCACGCCGCTTCTGGCAGGTGGGTTGAGGCGGGCGAATCCATAAGTTGCCTGTTTTTTAAAAAAAATCTTTTTTTTATTTTTCGATGTAGCGCCGCGTGCATTATGGCGGCTGCTCTGGGGCGCTGCGTGTTGTCCCCGTGTCCGTTTCGGCTGCATCCTCGTGCCGGAGTTGCGCGAGCGAAGTCCTGCGCGTCGCGCAGGGCGATCCTAAAGGTCTCCCGGGGAAGCGCCGTTCCTCAGTAGCGGAGCGCGTTCATACTCAAGCGGGCGGCTGCTGCTCCGTATGGAATAGGCAGGCGGGGCAAGACTTAGGGGCCCTCCTAAGCTAAGCAGAAAGAGCGGGCAAGCCTCCCAAGGCGACAGTTAAGCATGACACGTTGTCAGCTAAAGGAATTTGTGTGTCTCCCGCCCCCCTAAAATCGTTGTCCAGAACCGCGAGAGTCGCTGACTTCATCACTGAAGACAGTAACTGAGCTTGATGGACTAATGGCATGGCTTGGTCTAAAGCAGATTCTTATTAATTTACTTAGATGCAAAGACCTAAAAAGCTTATTGGGGCTTCTTCAAATGCAGGCGTGTATGAGTGTATCGCCTTACTCAGAGGTAAAAGGCAAGGCACCCAGTGTGGCTTCCTCCTACTCAGCATTCCTAGGATCAGGCTCTTAGATGTTTTACCTGGGACTGAGGGCCACTGAGTTTCATAGGGCTTCTTCACCAACGAGTAAAGCTGCAGTCCTATCCATCTAGTCTGTGGAGCAAATCCTAAGCGGTTTTTCTAATGAGGAAATATGCATAGGATCAGGCTTTACAGCAATGATATGGACAGTTGCACATGCAAAATACACACACTCATCTTCCTTTTGAATCTCATCTGTGGATGTCAGTTTCAGATTGTATTGCCTCTCCTAAGGTAGAAGGGCCATAGCTCAGTGATTGAGCAACTGCATTGCATGCACAAAGTCCCATGTTCAGTCACTGGCATTTGCATGGACTAGGAGAGACTCCTTCCTGAAACCCTAGAGAGAGCTGCCAGTGAAGTACAGTACTGAGTTAGATGGACCAATAGCTGACTCGGCAAAAGGTAGCTTCTTATGTTTCTATGTAGAAGTGGGTTCAACAATGCAGTAATTGCACTATTGGGATTCAGTATTTGATGTAAAAATTCCCAGTAGATAACTTATTTTTAAGTCATTAATGTGACCTGATCTCAAAATCATTATATTTAAGCCTAGAGTACCTGAAAGCAACGCAACATAGGACAGAGTTCCTATACTTTTTATAATTTTAATGATTTTGGAGGGTAATGTATGTCATGCCATAATCCTGCAAGAGGTGAGAAACTTTGTGCCTTCTTAAACTACAAAATTAAAGGTGCGGGAGCCCTATGTATCATACTGTGGTTGCCAGGTTACAACTGAGACAGGTTTTGAAAGTTAGGCTGAAGGAGATAGTGCCATCTTTGCAATTTTTTTCTGCCCCAATTTTCTATTGAGTTCTTTATTTGCAGTTCCCCCTTCTTTTTTATAGCAAGCAGAACTCATAAGTTTTAAAGAAAAACATAGGTGCTCTGGTGATAGGGTACTCCTTTTGAAAAATCAGGCATGTAGTCTTGGGGTATTCCTGGACCCAGCTTTGTTCATGTCTGGACAGGCGGTGGCAGCTGTGGGGGGTGGGGGATGGGGGTACTTTTTACCAAGCTTACATTGGTGTGGCAAGTGCATGCATTTCTAGGAAGCTCAGACCTGCTTTAGTTATGTATATAATGAGTAACTACAGCAAAGTCAACGGGCTAGTTTGCACATAACACTAAACTATGGTTCTTTAAACCATGGGTTAGTGTTATATACGGACCCTGCTCAGCAGCTTAACTATGCCTTGATTGCGGACAACAAACCATAATCTGAAGCCATGCTTTGCTGTTGGCTTACAAATCTTGGTTTGTTTTAACTACGGCTTGGAGATGTGTATTTGTTTGATGACCTACCCGGTTGCTCACCCAAAGAACCAGTAGCAAATGAGACAAGAGCAGCATGAAACAATTTTTGGAGAAATTTTTATTTGTATGATCATCTGGGAGACAACTTGTGGTTAACCTGTGGTTTGTTAAATAAAAATGGCTTGGTTTTGTGTCAACCATATTATATGAGACTTCCTCAAAAATCTCTGGAAACTTCACCTGGTCCAGAATGCAACAGTGAGGTTATTGATAGGTGCCCATCCCAGTGAATGTGTGACTGCCATTTATTTATATTCAATCAACAATTCTAATTCTCAGTATAAACTTGACCATTTCCCTGCTAAGATACAAGTATTCAAGCCTCAAACTTTTACTGTATTCAGACAGTCATTTTTCTGCTTAATAGGCCTAGATATGAGTAAAACACTTCCCTGTGCTCACAGCTACTTCACTTATTCCTTCCTAGCATGAATAATCAATAATCAGGAAGCCTCTTATTTCACCATCATTTCCCTTTTGTCCAAACTAGGAAACTGGCTACCAACTTCAGAAAAAGCACAGTTTGAAGTTGAGTTTATGACTGTTGCTTGTTCTGAAGCTGCCAAACTATAAAGTTGATTCAGATGAAGTGGGAAATTGTTTTTGGAGGCTTGAGGAGCAAAGGGGCACCTACTAATATTAATATCTCAGCTTATTAATGTGAGGTATGATCATTAAAATAGGCTTTTGTTATGTAAACATTAAGTGCTAATTCTATTAGTGTGAAATAAATGCTATTTTTTTTTTGCTAGTGCGAGGATCTGAAGGACTCTATATGGTGAATGGGCCTCCTCTTTTCACAGAGAATACAGCATTTCAAAGGTACTTCACTTTTCTCTATTGTTAAGTGCTATTTTGAATTGGAATTTTATTTATTTATTGAAAGCATTTCTAAAACATTGTAAGCAAAAGCATAACACAAAGACAATAAAACAGTGTCATAAAAACAAAGATACAACATAGAAAACAGTGAAACAGTATAAAAACAAAAAATCAGTAATAATAGGATCCAATGTTATGAGTCAAGGACAGCCTGGTCAAGGAGATCTCTTTACGAGGTCGTAGCAACTGATGGATAATGCTTCACATAAATGATCAAAACTATATCTAATTGATTAAATTCAGATGTTAATCAATAACAAGTAAGAATTGGTATACTTATATACTGCTAGGGATATTTATCGAACACAGTCTATTAATATTTTTCTATGCATTTTGTGTCATATACTTTAATTGTGATAGACATGTATTTGTTTTTCCAGGGAGTCTGGGAAAAACAGCAAAGTTTTTGCTTTCAGCAAGGATGGTTCCCTTTTTGCTTGGTGCAATGGAGAACAGTCAGTATAACTCCTTCTTTTTTAAACATTTGTTAAGAAGTTTGGGGGCCTATATAAAATTGTGCAAAGTGTGTTAAAAAAATTGCTTGAGGAAGGAAAATTGCTACAAATACGTGTATTTGTAGGTATGTTCATTCAAAACCAACCTCAGTCAGTTCTCAATTGAACTTCCAGGAAGAGTGGACAGGATTAAAGCTTTACCAACACATACAATTCTGTCTAATTTACGCATTGCTTTCCAGATGGTAGGATTAGATTGGTAGGATTGACAGCCAAAAATGCTTGAATCATGGATGCAGTTGGGCAGGTTTAGCTTACTGAAATGCATTGACCTAAGCATGTGTAGGATTGTAGTTTCTGAAACTGAATATCCTCCCCTTTCCATTTTGAATTAGTACATTTCCAGAGATGTTAGTTCTGTTTTGTCGTTCTTGGAGTATTGTATTGCACATGTGTGCCATTCTCAGCAGTTTAGATATCACTTAACAAATAGCAGATGGGACTGTTACTGTTTAACCTGAGGCCAGCTCCCCAATCTTACTTTGAGCCAATTGGGACGAAGTAGTGTGTGAATAGGCCAAAAATAGAGAGGTTCTCTTATCACAGTCATTTGCAATGTGACTCTTGCATGACTTTAGTCTCAAGGGCATGGTAGTGAAACGTGTGCACACGAGTCTTTGAAGGTTTGGAGTTTGGTGGTTACACACTGAGGAAACTTAAGCAGCGGGCAACCTGCAGCCCTCAGCCTAATATGTGATTGTCTGGGAGGGAACAAAATGGTGGAAAGAGGTGGCAGAGAGAGAAGGGTTGCCCTATCTACCTTTGGCCTTGGATCTGCCTGTTGCTGTCATACTATTGCTAGGTTACCCCCCCCCCCAAAGGAATGCAACCTTGATAGGAAAAAAATATTATATTAGTGAAATATTGAACAGTATGGTAATTGGAAAAATAGTTCTATATTCTATTAGGTGGTTCAAAAGAAAGCAAATTTGGCACTGAACAAATAAAGCCTGCTATTAATTAACCACCCTAATCAAGCTTTGTTGAAGTTACCTCTTTTGGTTCCAGAGTAAACATCGTGAATGTCACCAGCCATGAGGTGCTGCGTTCTTTTGATCAGCCAAAGACAGTTTGCCTTGAATTCTCTCCAAAGAGCAATGTCCTGGTAACATGGCAGCCCTACACAAGTGAGTACTTCAGGTGTCTGCTCCAGCTTCCTTCAGTGTAAACAGGGCTGCAGTCATGCATGTTGTAAACACTGGAAGGTTCATAAATACGGCAACCTTTCGTATGCTAGGTATTGTAAGAATACAGAAGAAAAAGAAGCCTCCTTCCGAAGTGTCATAGTAATAAGTTGTGTATGCTACCCTTGCCTTTCCTTTTTCTAATTTCCCATTGCTATGCCCTTCAATATAGACTGCAAGCTCTTCAGGAGAGGGACTTGCATTTTTTCCTTAGGATCCCCCCCCCCCACCGCTTATTCTCTGTTGTTAGTGTTAGCCAGCCTTCCCCAATCTTGTGCCCATCAGATGTTTTTAACTCCAGCTTCCATTAGTTGTAGCCAGCATGGCCAATGAGGGCTTATATATTTGTAAAATTTATTACCTGCTTTTCACCAGCGGTGGGTAGCAACAAGTGGAAAGTACAGTTATAAAATAGATAAGAATCACTACAATTAAAAAAATGCAATTTTAAAATAGATAAAAATCACTTCAGTTTTGAAACACATAAAACCATTATGCACGGTGATGGGAGCTGTAGCCTAGAGCAGCAGGTTGGGGAAGGCTATAGTAAGTTTATAATAATAATGGAAAGAATCATACTGATGTAAGGCACCAAAAAGTCATTATGTCTGATTCATCATCCAACACAGTTCAAGGCCTTCCAGACATCATGCCCCCAACTAAAACCAGCCCATACTCAATTAGATGTGATGCTATTTTCTTTCTCTAAAGGCAGGAGTGTGTGTGTGTTTGTATGTGTCTGGGGAGGGAGTTAGGGGTTTAGATGAGAACCATAGCACAGGGAATGGATTAACACACACCCTGCAGTTTTCCCCGCTTAAATTGTTCCCCTAAAACTGCTGTTAGCTGTGAGGTAGGGGGAGAGAGATCTTGCTTGTCTACCCACCCCAGACAGTGGTTGCTAGTGACAGCGGTTCGGGTGGGCAGAGACCAAGCATCTAAACCAGGGAACGGGTTAAAAAAATTCATCCAGCACTGCAGCAGCCCTGATTCCATTTCCCCTGTGGCTGCTCTTAGGTAAAAGGAAATGGCATTGGCAGATCTGCAGTTGAATCTCCCATGTCGCATCTCGTTTGGCCCGCAAATGGAGAGTAAATGTATTACTGTTTGGCACAACTAGTTCCAGATGAACTCAAGCAAAGAATAGAGTGACTCTTGCCAAAAAAATGCATCTACAAAGGATTTTGACATCAGAGGGTAAATTTATCTGATAGGATAAGCCCAGGCTTTTGCTGACCCTCTAAGATTAGACCCAATTTTATGTGATTGAATCTTCTGAATATCTGCTGTAATCACTTTTTACATACTTTTATGTGTTTCTATATTGCTGTTTTACTGGCTTTAGGTTGCCTTTTTGTTTTAAAGTTTTAACTACATTTTTTTTAGACTGCACACTACTTTTGAACCATTTATGAACTATTAAGAGGTTTATAAAGGCTTTTAAATAAACTTACGTATTGCATCTCTAAAGAGTGGCAGGGACTGAGAATTTTTATTTCGGGGGGAAACTGTTGTGTCTAGGTTTGTTTAAGAAGGAAAATATTTTTTCATACTTACAGATATGGGATCAGCGAAAGCAAATGCTAAAGGAAACATCCTGTTTTCTTGTCCTTGTGTGCTAGCCTCTAGTATAGGATTCCCTATAAGGCATTAACAAAACGCATCAACAGAACCCCTGGTCAGGATGTTGTAAATTAGGGAAGGAGATCCAGTGCTTATTTTGAAGGCCACCACTGCAATATATGTTGTTTGTTGTAGCTTCTAAAGATGGAGGAGCAGGAGTGCCCAACCTTCAACTTTTTGATGTGAATACTGGAAAGCTCTTAAAATCGTTCATCCAGAAAAAGATGCAGAACTGGTAAGTAGCATTCAGGATAATTCGTGAAAGCGACTTGAAAACTTTTGTACTTGAAGTTGCAGTATTGCAGTATCTGATTTTGTTCTGCAGTTCATAACATGGTATATTTCATTTCAAGCAACCCTGTAGATGGTGAACAATATTTGACATCACGGAAGAAAACTTCTACTCATGCAGTAGGACTTCCTCCAACACAAATCTGCTCCAAAAGGTCCCCTAAACTCCCAGAGCAGATTTTTGGGGCATGTAGGGGGTTGCAGAGTAAAGAGAGGAAGTATGTGTTTCACTGCACAAGGGAAATCTGTTCTGTTGGTGAGGCGATGTCATTGGATGTCAGCCTGTCTTAGCAGACCAGGATGAAAGCAGTGGGATAATTGAAAAATAGCACCAGTAACCATTTTCTAATTTAATAATTCCTAAACATTTTCAAACCACGTTTCTAAATCACTTGCCCCCCTCTCTAACCATTAGGTGTCCTTGCTGGTCAGATGATGAAAGCATATGCGCCAGGAGTGTTAACAATGAACTGCACTTCTTTGAAAACAACAACTTCAGTATGCAAGCCCTTTCTTGTTCTCTAGATAAGCTTTCCCTTTTAGTTTGCCTTTATTTCTCTTGTGTTTTGAGCGCCTGCATTTATCACAGTTGACCGATTCTGGGGAACCATAGCGTTTATTGAGCGTCTTGATACAGTTTTGAAGTTCCCTTCTATAGTACAAAATCCACATTGGCTTAATACCTAAGAAATACTTGAATGGATGAAAATCAGAAATAGTTCTGAAAAACGTTTTTAGAGAGTGGTCCTTACAGAGGGGGCAGCAATGCCAGGTAGGTCTGTGAATTAATTGCTCCTGTGGTTCAGCCAGAGATGCATGGAAGATAATGAGAGACAAAATCTTAAGAGAGCAACCTTGTGTAAGTTCACTCGGAAGTAAGTCCCGCTGTGGTCAATGGAACTTTCTCCAAGGCAAGTGTAAACGGTTGCAACTTGAACGTGGTGACAGAGGCAGATATGAGGTAGAGTAGCCATCTGCCATATGTGATGCAACAACATCACACTGGCAGTGCAGACACACCCGTTCACATTGAGGGCCAATGAGTCCTGGTAAGCCGCAGCCAAACCTGGGCTCCAGGTAGACAGTCTTGCACATGTAACTTTGCTGAACCTGTTGCAGATGCCATAACCAATCATGAGTAGTGCCTTACGCTTGGAATTTGCCAAGGCATCAGCAGTAGGGACTCATGCCCAATGTCTAGTTTAAGCATTAAGGGAGGATGCTGCTTGCCCTTTGGGAAATGTATTGGTATTTGGAGGCAGACTCAGATACAGTGGTGCCTCGCAAGACAAAATTAATCCGTTCCGTGAGGCTCTTCGTTTAGCGGTTTTTTCGTCTTGCAAAGCAAGCCCATTGACAGCTTAGCGGATTAGCGCTATTAGCGGTTTAGCGGCTTTTAGCGGATCAGCTGATAAGCGGCTTAGGGCTTAGGAAAGGGGGGGGAGGGAAAAAACCCCGCAGGAACTCGCAAGACATTTTCGTCTTGCGAAGCAAGCCCATAGGGAAATTCGTTTTGCGAAGCGCCTCCAAAACGGAAAACCCTTTCGTCTAGCGGGTTTTCCGTCTTGCGAGGCATTCGTCTTGCGGGGCACCACTGTACATAAAAGAGATAGGAGTACTTGATTCAACAGTGTGAAGACAGCCTGAAGCAAAGTAGCTAACTTACTCAAGAAAAGCCCAAGGACCAAGCTCTCTCATAGGGGAACCTTTTGCAAGGATGTGTACCAGAGATGGGCAAGGGCCAGAGGCAAAAAAGTGTGTGATACTTTTGTACAGGCTGCATTCCAGCCATGCAAAAGTCAGAAGTTTCTACTTGCACCCACACATTGCTGCATCCTCCATACAGGCAAGCAGGAGATTATTACACATTTCATGGTATTTTACATCAATACAAGGATGGTGCAGAGTAGGTCTGGTGAGGGGTATGGTGTTGGGGGATTTCTGAGAGCCTGGCAGAGACCTGGAGGGCCATATGCAATTCTTAGGTCTAAGGTTCCTCACCTCTACTCAAGAACATAGCTAAGAGAAGAGGTTGGACCACACTTAAGCTGAGGAACTGCTTTGAGTTGTGCCTGAATGCATGTATAAACTTACTTTTTGAACGCACCCTTAAAATATAGACAGTTTAGCTGAAAAAGCTTTAAGAGTTGTAGAAAACGTGGTTTGTTGCTCCAATATAGATAGATAGATGTGATATACTTGCATCATGCTGTGAGAATATATAGCTTTAGTGTAAACCAATTTTGAAGGGGTTATTCTACTATGTCAAGAAGGCCTTTACCATTATGTGTGTGTTTGCTTTTTAGTTGCCACTGGCATAGGCTCATAAGCAGCACAATCTAACAATTATTTAGGTAACTTTTATTAACCTGAGTAAAATTATGATTTTGCAGGTACAATTGCAAATAAACTTCATTTGCAAAAAGTCACCGATTTTGTGATATCGCCAGGGGATCAGCCAACTAAGGTGCCTCCTTTTGATTTTTATTTCTTCGACCATTTTAATTTCATAGGAATCCTGAAAAGGTTTATGAATTATTCCACTTCTGTCTTTTGTGCTGCTCTTAAGAATTGTATTACCAAGCTGATTAAATGTTATTGACACAGGTTGCTGTCTATGTTCCTGGAAGCAAAGGAGCTCCATCTTTCGTAAGGCTCTATCAGTACCCAAACTTTGGAGGCCCGCAATCTGCATTGGCCAACAAGAGTTTCTTTAAAGCTGATAAGGTGACGATGCTGTGGAATAGTAAAGGTATAAGAAATTTCAAATTTCCCCTGTCTTTATCTGTCAAGAAATGAATGTATTGATTCTCTGTGCTCTTCTGTGTAGGTAACTAGTGCAAGTGTTTTGTAATTCTAAGTGCTAATTGCAATTTTCTTCTATGGCAATTAAACTATACTTGCAGCTACTCTTCTAGACCAGTCCCATTCCCTGTAACTCCCAGCATGCAGCAGTCATAGGCACGCTTCATTGGGAGTGCAATCAGACTTGCTTTTGAGTAACAGGCACTACTCAAAAGCCATTGAGACAGACTAAATTGACAAACAACATGAATTGTGCAAATCTTCCATTCATTCTAAGTGGAGCTTCTGCTATACAGCTTCCAAATGTATTGCCTGTCTTTAAAAATGTCTCAAGGGATTCTGTAATAAATGGGTGTTTGTAATTCTTTGACCGGTAATGCAGTCTTCGAAGATTTGCCAAGAAAATACAACTTCGTGGCACATTTTATAGTTCTCCAACAGTATCACGTTAATGTGCAGAGTGCCTTTTGCACATGCAAAGGAATATTTTGCTTTGTTTCTGTGAGTTAACTCCAGTCCTTGCACGCTAGGGTTGCTGGTATTCCAGTGAGTTGTACATAGTACAATTTTACCTCGGGTTACATATGCTTCAGGTTACATACGCTTCAGGTACAGACTCCGCTAACCCAGAAATAGTACCTCGGATTAAGAACTTTGCTTCAGGATGAGAACAGAAATTCGTGCAGCAGCAGGAAGAGGCCCCATTAGCTAAAGTGGTGCTTCAGGTTAAGAACAGTTTCAGGTTAAGAACGGACCTCCAGAACGAATAAAGTACTTAACCCGAGGTACCACTGTATACTGGTCAGGAAGCAAACACGTTGGGTGGAGGTGGGTTGTGGCATTACTATAGCAAGCACAGTGACCATAAACGGTCTTTGGGACATATATATAAACTCGGTGCGAATACAACTCTGATGGCTGATCTGTGCACCATGGCACATGAGCTCTATTTCAAAAACAAATTAGGCAGATTTGTAAGTTGGATTTATCTTGCTAAATGATGATTCTTCAGCTATGGTGAAACAGTCCTTTGCTGCAGCAAGTAAAGCAGAAAATGTTACCAGGCTGCTGGTTTCCCCACAGTCTGTACAAATTGGTCAGTGAGAAGCAGGGGGTTCAACATGTAAGAACCTAAGAGCCCTGCTGGATCTGTCCAGCCCAGCATCCTGTCTTCCACAGTGCCTGCAAGAAACTGTTGCTCTCTCTGTTGTTGTTCCACCGCCAGCAGCTGGTACTTTAAGAGCTGCTGCCCCTGCTATGCATTCCAGTTTCATTTTATTGAACCTTAAATTAATATCATTGGGTAGTTTGCTTTCTGAAACATTTAATTATTGTTGTTTTTATGTCCAAATAGCTACTGCTGTGCTTGTAATCGCTAGTACAGAAGTTGATAAAACGGGAGCTTCATATTACGGAGAACAAAATCTGCATTACATCGCAACGAATGGGGAAAGTGCTGTCGTACAACTACGTAAGTGACTCTCCTAGTAATTGTATAATGAACTGAAAAATCGTCCTCCATATATGCTAAAAGATCTGTAATGTTCTTTGGAAATAAACTTCCATCTCCTGTGTTTGCTCTAATGACCAACCTTGTACAGATTAAATTCCTTTGGAATGTTTTCGTTTGGACTTTTTCTATCTGAAGTTCTATTAATTCAGAAGAAGTGAGGATAGTATAAGAGTTGAGCTCGAAAGTGTGGATTATAGAGAGGAGATGGGGACAGGATAGAGCACCTATTTCCATTAAGGAGCCCCTGATTCTTGAATTGGGAAAAGAAAGTGGTTAAAACTAGGACTCCAAATCAGTTTTAAAGCCCCACCCCCCAATTGTTGAATTGCTTTTAATCTGTCGTACTTATTATAATTCAACATATGTGTATATATTACAAAGCTTAAACAGATCATCCATCTTGAGCACGTGATAGTTGGGGTGTGACAACTTAAGTAAGAAAAAGGTATCTGTTCATTTTAAGAAAGTAAAGCCCTCTTAACAGGGTCTGGACCAATTGCAATACTTTCAAATGCCCCGATATCCAGAGTGTTTACTACTAATGAGACTACTCTTTAAATCTGTAAAACATGTAGACCGTTTTAACCGATTAAGGTTTTTAATTGCAATGAATTAACTAAACAAAGAAAAATGTGCGACCCTTGTGGAATAGCCTTTCAGGGCTAATCCTGCTGAAAGAAACTTGGGCAGTGTTCTGGCCACTGAATAAGGAGGTGTTTCTCTCATCACGCGGCCAGGCTACTCGCTGGCTGCTGCTCCTCAGTAGTGGCAGGAGAGATGCGGTTATCCGGCTGTGGTAGAATAATGACAGTCTAATGTAGGCCTGAGTAACTTATGTACTTCCAAGGCTACTGTAGCACAGCAGGCATACAGTGTGGTGTCTAGATGCTTGACAATCCACACACAAATACACACCTTCAGTGTGTGTGTGTGCACTCACACATGCAATCCGAAAGAGGCAGCAAAAAAAAGATTATTGAATCACTCTGCTAAGGAACAATAAGGCTGTTTTCAGCTTCACAGTTTACAAGTTGTGGTGGCCTGTTATAATATCTTGCAGTTTTAAGGAGGCTAACATTATACCTATGCTTGTTAAGAGAAACTAACATGACTTGTAACTGTTCTTCAAAATCAATTCCTTCTTCAGGCACATGTAGATAACAGTTTTTAAAAAATTCAACTGTTTCCTTTTTCTCTAGCAAAAAATGGTCCTATTTATGATGCAACCTGGAGCCCCAATTCCACAGAGTTTTGTGTCGTCTATGGTTTTATGCCTGCCAAGGCTACAATCTTCAATCTGAAATGCGACCCCGTGTTTGACTTTGGAACCGGCCCACACAATGCTGCTTACTACAGCCCTCAAGGACACATCTTAGTCTTAGCTGGATTTGGGAATCTCAATGGGCAACTGGACGTTTGGGACGTTAAAAACTACAAACTCATTTCCAAACCACAGGCCTCGGATTCCACGTACTTTGCCTGGTGCCCTGATGGGGAACATATTGTAACAGCTACATGTTCTCCAAGGCTGCGGGTTGGGAATGGGTACAAGATCTGGCATTACACAGGCCCTGTCCTATACAAGTATGAAGTCCAGCAGAACGCAGAACTTTGGCAAGTTGCCTGGCAACCCTTTTTGGATGGCGTCTTTCCAGCGAAGGCGGTAACATATGCTGTTCCGAGCAAAGCGCCGAACGACGAGCCCAAGGCTGCCCAAGCTTACAGGCCCCCAGCTCTGAGAAACAAACCTGTGACTAGCTCTAAACTTGTAAGTAACTGCTGCCTCTGTTGTAAAATGTCTTGCTGAAAAATATCTTCCCAGCTCTGGGAAAGGGTAGGGGGCACGATATTAAATCCAGTCCTTTGTTCTTCCGCTTCAACTGGTAATTAGCACTATTGAAGGCCATTTAACTAGAACTTTGCAAATGCCAAGATTGGATTCCCCTACCCACTTGCCCCACCTAACTATAATCATGTATTGTTTATAAAAGCCGCTGAGGTACACATAATATAGGAAAGGTATATGTAAGCACTGGTTTGCACAAGTGTTTTTCTGCTGTCAGATCAGTACATGGTTGTTGTTTTTTCAGTCTGTGGGAGTAAAGGCATGGTAATCTTAAATACTCATTTCTTTTCAAACAGGCTGTGCAATAGAAGTACAGTAACTTCTTCCCCCAACTTTATTTTTAATATAAAGGCCTTCAGTCACCTAAAAAAGTGGCACATTAACCGTTATAATTTTAACATATAGTTCATATTTCCAAAACAAATAAATATATTTCTGTGAAAATGCTCCTGTTTTTGAAGAAATTTTGGCTCTTTTGGGCAAATCAGGCTGTAAACCTTCATAAAGTAAACCAACTACAATTGTAGGAGGCCTTGCTGGCACATCACCAGGATAGACACTTGGTTTAGCTCAACAATGGCAGAGAAGTTTCAAACCATGTAGCCCTTTTTATTTTTAAAAGAATGAATATGGTTGGGATTTAATCCCACAAATTCATTACCAGATGCTTTGAATTTGTTGGTACATTATCTGCAGCACTTCCTCTGAATTCTTCTTTACCGGTTCCTCATCCCTGTAATCATAGAATTGTAAGAGTTGGAAGGTCATCTAGTTGAATCCCCTGCAATATAGGAATCTCAGCTAAAGCATCCCTGACAGGTGGCCATCCATGCTGTGCTTAAAAACCTGCAATGAAGCAGAGTCCACAATCTCCCGAGGGAGTCCCTTCCATTGTTGATCAGCGCTTACCATCAGAAAGTTCTTCCTGATCTTTGGTCAGAATTTCTTTCTTGTAACTTGAAGCCATTGGTTCCGTTCCTCCGGAGGGGAAGAAAACAAGCTTGCTCCATCATTTGTTCTCCCTATTGCTGCATCATGCGAGCCTGTTCCATGATCAAGCAGTATCCCTGTTGTGTCACAGGGAAAAAGGGGCTCACAGGAGATGCCAATTGCACAAGGAGATTCTGGTAATTGGCCTCTCTTTCCCATGAGGATTAAACAGTTATGACCATATCCCTGATGGGTTCTGACACTAATGGGGGTTTATTAAGCAAGCATCCCATGGATTGCTCACATCTTAATAGTGGAGAAGGGGAAAGCACCTCCCAACAACATTTTAAAGACTTGAGATGACAGAGCGAAAGGAAAGTTAAAGAAAAGTGGCAGTAATTAAGCTTGATGGCAAATTAGGTTTTATCCTTTTATAGTAGTACGAAGAATTAATTCCTCAGGGCTTACTTCTGAACAGCTGCGAGCCTGCTTGTTAGCAGTCACTAAAAATATTATACAAGAGCAGTACTATTCACTGAAATATCATTTTCTTCCTAACATAATAACCTCTCAAAACTTGTTTGGGACACGCATGCAAATGGGTACCATTTATACAGCCTGCAGGGCTTTCCCACAGCTGCCAGCATGCAGAGTTCTGGCTTTGACTCCAGAGTCCTTCATTCATTTGTTGGATTCTTGCTTCTCTGGAAGATGTTTAAGGCACTGATACCCTACCAAAATATGAGAACCCTAGGTTACGACTTCAAAGATACCATGGAGCTGGTATTTCCTAGTATAAATGGGAAACTATAATGCTTGTGGGTGTCATGCAAGAACACAGACTCGAAGGCATGATACATTTCAAACAGAATCTAAGTTGCAGTAACTGAATCACAGTAGCCGTCTAAATAATAATATGCTGTGCTTTTCTTTTTATTATCTGTTCGGTTACTGCTGATAGCTCTTATCTCTCTAGCCCAGCTGCATCCTCAGTTATAGGGCTGAAGCTCAGCTGTTAGAGCATGAGGGTCGTGGGTTCAAGCCCAGTGTTGGGCAAAAGATTCCTGCATTTCAGAGGGTTGGAGTAGATTACCCTTGTGGCCTCATCCAGCTCTACAGTTCTATGATTCTGTGATTTACGAATTTAACGCTTCCTGTGTCAGTTCACATACAGAGTCACTACTATGCCTTCATCTCAAATATAAGGTCTTGTCGCTTTTCCTGCCCAGGCATTACAGGGTTTTCCCTCCTACATTTATTTGCACAAAATGACCCTTGGGTATTTTTTTCCTTGTTTGTCGTGTGAGGTGCCAATGCATTCCTTAACCGCAGTTCAGATAGGAGAGGAGAATTTGTTCCAGGAAGGTAGTCCCATAGTTCTTCGTCTCCTAGCTATAATGAATGGGAAACCTATATTAATCTGCATTTGCCTTTTATGTAGAGAGTCATTAATCTCCTATTTTCCTTTTTCAGTATTCAAAAACAGGTTTGAGAACATAGCTCTTTACTTCCTCTTTCTTATTTTCTTTTTGAAAGAGCGTAACCTGAGACTACCAGCACTGAAAGGAGTGTTGGTTTCTCCCACACTGCTGGTCATTGCAAGTGACTTATTTCTTACTAACTCCATAAGCACAGTTAATAAGAGGTTTGTTATGAAAGAAGGCTGATGTAATCCTAATTGCATGTGATAGAGGAACAAAACTGGTCATTGAGAAACATATTAAGCTTCTTTGAATTTTTTAAGGTGTGTAGTGGGTTAAAGTTGCTCATAGCACAGTCTAATACAGGCATGTCCAACAGGTAGATCGTGATCTACTGGTAGATCGTGGGGTCTTCCTGGTAGATCCCGGTAGATCTCTGGCCCCTCAGTGATCCCCTTCTCCCCCTTCCCAACGACAATGGGTAGATCACTGCCAGTTTTTTTATACTGTGAGTAGATTGCAGTACATTGGAATTGGACGTCCCTGGTAATACATGTCCACTCAGAATTAAGTTCATTGGGGGTCTTCCCATAGTTAAGTGGGCGTTACTTAGGGGACTGCAGGCTAGGAATCAAGTAACATTAGGGGATTTAACCTACATGATATATTAAAAAATTAAGCTGCACAGTGAAGAGGGGGAAAGCTCTTGTCTTTATTATTTTATGAAGGTTTAAAGGTGTACCTGAAATACCAGTAGTGCAGTCTTTAAACCCTCACTTGGTTACCACAGGCAAGTCTGGAATTCCTTCTAGGTGAGCAAGCAGACTTGTGAAGGAGAAACTGAGCCCTCTCTTTCGCTTTTGCCAGCCGCTTGGATTCTGTACTGGTTGTGGAAGTAAGGAAGCCCTTTCCTCGAAGGGCAGCATGGAAACAGCCGGCTGGTGAAGAAGAGACTTGGCTCCCTCTTCCTCCTTCCTGAGATTACTCCACTTACTGACTGCAGATTTTTATACCAGTTTTTTTTTTTACTCATAAGATGGTCGTCTCTTGCAAGCCAAAGATGACTGGTAAAAATGTTTGGATGGTTAGTAATAAGGCTGCAGCAGTGGAAATGAAACAAGCATCCCCTGAAACACAAAAGCAAAATTGAAGAAGAGAACTGTTCTTCCCCTCCCCTGCCGGCTGTCTTTATTGAAATGGATGCTTCAAAAGTTTTCACTTCCCATGCACAGAAGCAACACTTGCGCAATAAATTCTGTGGAATCCTTGTGCATAATATAGATTGAGAATGACCAGCTGGTTGTCTATAGGCCACGCGTGGCCCATAAAAGGATTGATCTGTCCCTTGGCAAGTCGACCAACTTTTTAATCAAGATGGAATTTTAAAAAACTGGACATATAAGGAATAATTGCTTTCAAAATATGTGTGTGTGCGTGTGTGTGTGTGTGTGAGAGAGAGAGAGAGAGAGGAAACAGATAGAATGACAGACATTTCACATTTCAGTGTTGTCTCTCTCTATAACATGTCATTCTCACCCACAAAAGTTGCTTTCTGTGACATAAGCTCACCACCAGCCCCTTAACAGCTTTATAGTGGATAGAATTATCCTGGGAGTACCCAGGATATTTTGTGAACCCTGAAACAGATAATCATAATTGAGTAATGCACATGCACACACACTAATAAGTGACAATCTACATGGGTTTCACACAATTTCTTAACATGGAAGTAAGACCTCTTTTGTAGGGCTGAGATGGAGAACATGAGACCCTCCAGATGTTGGACTACAACTCCCATCATAATTGGTGACGTTGGCTATGGCTGATGGGAGTTGGAGTTTGACCACACCTGGTAGGGCCACAGGTTTCCCATCCCTAGTGTAGGGGTTGTATAGTTGTGGCATTGCTATAAGACATGTGATGTAAGTGAACATAAAAAACAACAACACAAGCCCCTCTTATCAGGCAGCAGATAATTATGTGTGAGTTTTCTTATGGTAATTTTGTCGTCGTCCCCCTTTGCTTTCTCTTAGCATGAGGATGAACCACCGCAGAACATGAGATCAAAAAATGGCGATAAACCTTTATCTAAAACAGCACTCAAAAATCAAAGGAAGCACGAGGCAAAGAAAGTTGCCAAACAGGTATGGCTGCTGCTTCAGTTCTCTTGAGCAAACGGTTGCATTCACATTTTCTAAACCTGTTTACCTATACCCTGAACAGAGCCAAAACGTGCTGAATTCCAACATTCTGGGGAGCTTAACATGCATACCATTCGTGTAAATGTCCCACGGGGTTGTATACGAAAGACATTGTTCCAGATGTTGATTTAATTTGTTGTTTTTTTACAGGAAGCCAGAGCTGAAGGGAGCCAGGAAGTTACTCCGGCCTCACCAGTACAGAACGCATCGCAGAATGCTGCTCCCTCCATAACATCAGGAGATCCTGAGGTTGATAAGAAGATAAAGAACCTGAAGAAGGTGGGGAGCTTTTCTAATGAAGAAGCTTGTCTGTTCTGGCAAAAGGTCTTCTCTCCAACCCCAACCCCCAGTACCTAACAGCTGTCACTTCTCTCACAATCTAACATCATCATCATCATCATCATCATTATTATTATTATTATTATTATTATTATTATTATTATTATTATAGCATAATGCATAGGTGCACAATTAGGGCTATTAAGTACAGAGCCAATGTTCCCCAAGGCAGCCAAAGTCCTCCAGTCTCTTCCCTATTGTATCAGAAATAGCGTGGCAACTGCTAGACAGGCTAGATGAGAAGTCCTGTGCGTGCCAAAAGTAGGGAAAATGCAGCAGACACACATGCAAGTATTATTATTTAAAAAAAGGGTGGGAACCTGCAAAATTGAGAGCAGTGGTGCAGAGGGGTGATCAGTTCTTCCTTGCTGTCCCCCCCCCCCAAAAAAAAATCCGAATGGTCCCCCAGCTCTTCTTCTTTCTGGAGCAGAAAAGGATGTGAAGCATCTGGAAGAGCAATTTTAAGTGGGGATAGGCACAATGTTCTTATCTAGATATGCTCTCTGATCTTGCAATAAACCAGGCATAGGCAAACTCGGCACTCCAGGTGTTTTGGGACTACAGCTCCCATCATCCCTGGCCACTGGTCCTGTTAGCTAGGGATGATGGGAGTTGTAGTCCCAAAACATCTGGAGGGCCGAGTTTGCCTATGCCTGCAATAAACTAATGTGGCACAAAATCCTTTCCATTCAGCAGCCACCACTCCAGGGTGCAGAGCAGCAATCTATATGACGGCTGTTGCTCTCAACAGAATGCTTGAACCTACCATTTCTCCTTTAGGAAAGCAAGAAATCAGTGTGCATTTTAATTACTCAGCTGCCCGCTTGCTGATCTGTGGTTTGGTCTGCACAGCTCAGGCTCTCTGTGCTGTTTACACTTTTCCGCAGGGAAAAATATATTTCAAAGGAGCGTGGAGGCATCCATGACCTTGAAGATAATGCTTAGAGAACAATAAAGGGTACTTCCTCTCTCCCCCCCACCCCCCCAAAAAAATTCCTACAGCATAAATATTCAAATGTTGTCTTAAAACGTGTGTTTTTTCCCACCACCGCAGAAACTAAAAGCAATTGAACAGCTGAAGGATCAGGCCGCTACAGGCAAACAGCTAGAGAAAAACCAGGTATGCCTATTCATATATTATTCTGTTATTAGGGATGGCTTGTACAGCACGTTAAAAGTACTAAAATGTACTATTAGTATATTGTAAATGTAAAAAAGCACTATTCTGTTTTCTTCTGAAAATATTGCCAGAACCGAGATTCAATAAGTTCTGTTTTTTCTTGCAATCAAAACAAAGGCTCTGAACTTATTTGAATGTGCTCCTATTAAAGTTGCAATGTGGGACTAGAGACAGAAGGGACTCTCCTTTCCACACATGGCAGGCAGATGTCTTGAAATGAATAGTGTTTGTAAGCACATCAGATGAGCTCTGCTGCATTGGACCAAAGCTCCATCTAGCCCGTGTATGGGAACCCTCAGGCCCTCCAGATGTTGCTGAACTACAACTTGGGGCCACCACCAAAGGGGAGAAACCAAAGGGGGTGGAACGAAGGGGTGGGCCAGCCCCCTTGTGCTATAATTACTGTTCTAGCGGGGATGGGGTTTTTAACTTGAGTGGATGCTGTTTTATTTGGTTGGGTAGGGTGGTTTAAAATTGTTTCTAAATGTTATATGTTAATTTGTATTTTGCATTTGTGGGCAGGGGTACTGTTTAGGGGCCTTTGTTGGGGAGTGCATTTTTTTCTTAGCTTGTATACATTAGTATAGTTAATTGTTTAAATTATTTCCATTACGTATTTTGTGCTTTTCACGTTGTACCTATATGTTGTGATCTGCCCTGAAACCTACGGGTATATGGCGGTATACAAATTTAATAAATAGCAACAACAACAATTCCCATCAGCGCCAGCAAGCATGGTCAGGGGCCAGGGATGATGTCATTTGTGGTTAGAGGGCCCAAGAATCCTCACACCTGTTCTAGCCCAACAGCCTCTTTTTAATTAGTGGCCAGAGAGATACTTCCAGGAAGCCCATTGGCAGGCCATGAAAGTACGTATTCTGACCCAGTTCCTGTGGAGTCCTAAAGCATCTAAACATGGACGTTCCATTTGGCTGCTGCGACTATGAGCCACTGATACCCACCAAGAATCTCCCATCTGGATTTATGTTAAGAAATGGTTTTCAGAAGTAGATAGCTTTTGTCGGATATGACTGTTCTGTGTACTCAAGTTTAATTTTTCCTTTGCCTGTGCTACGTAGTATCTGATGGTGTGTTCTGTGTATGTGTCCTAGCTGGAGAAAATTCAGAAAGAGGCTGCCCTCCTAAAGGAGCTAGAAGAGTTGGAGCTGGGTGTTTAGAAAGAAGGCAAATGAAACTCACGGGTTCGTTCTATAGAATCATTTAATAATAAAAGACTGGAAATGCTAATTTAAAAACACTATACAAAGCTACATTTTTATTTCCTTGTCACTAATATATGGATACATGTAAAAATTTTGAGCAGAAGTATTGTAAATCAAAATGAGGCAAATAACTTGCTGTGATTCCAAAATGGTATTACTGAACTAAATAAAGTACAGTGGGTCCCTCTATTTACTCTTTGGCCAGATACAATAGAAGTGACCCTTATGCAATAAGAAGACTGTAGAATATAATAAAAAGCATTTTCCATTTAATAAAGATTTTGGTGTTTTCTTTATAGGTCTTGCATGTTTCTAACCTGCTGTATTTCTGTTTCAGTGTGACTTTTTGTGGATTGAGACACATTTTCCTAGATACTGTGATTTTGATTTCTCTCTCTTGGTATAAGAATGTCACAATTGAGAAAAGGGATTGAGTATAAAGGAGAAGGGACATGTCCGTCTTCTGAAATGGAGACAAGAGGAATTCATGAACTCCCTGATGAAAAGGGAGTAAGTTTTGCCTTCCTGGAAACCCCAGTTCCAAATCAATTAGAAGTAAATGTCTGAACTTATTCATGTTTTCACGGTGTGCTAGAAGTGAAAGGAGGAATATTAGGTCAATATTCACAAGGGGATCCATCCGTTACACGCTTACCTGGTGTCTAAATTAGGAAGTGCCATAGTGTAGATTAAATGGGGTGTGGGTGGGAATGATATGGAAAATAGCCTTTTCAGAATAGCTCCTTCCCTGCCCATATGACTATGCATTCCAGGGGGTTGGACTAGATGACCCTTGGAAGTGCCTTCGAACAGTACAAGTCTATGATTCTGTGTTGTTATTAAATCAACACATTCTCCCATTCTTCCACAATGGAAACTGAAGATGGCAGGCAACACCAGAAACACCAATAAAATCACAGTGAACTGCTAAAAAGTGGGTGGCTCCTTCTGCCTCAACTCCCTTTCTGTGTGGTCCATGATGCAGTCATTTTAAATGCAGCTGAAAGAAACTTTGGAAGTAACCAAGTCGACCTAGAGCTAGAAAAAACCCTTATGTACTTATGTCACATGGTATTTTCTTCCTAGGTCAGGACACAAGAGTGTCCAAATGAATGCCTGAGATGCCCTCTAGTGGAATAGCCACACAATGTCTGCATCGTTTCAAAAGAAATTGAAGTCAAAGTGTACAAAGCGGAAATGGTTGGCCCATGACCCTCCAAATTTTGTTGAGATCCCCCATCAGCCTTAGCCAGCATGGAATATGGGCAATGAGTGTGTGAGCTGTAATCATCAACATCTGGAGGGGCCACAGGTTAGCCCTCCGTGTTTTAAAGTGTCCAAACTGGAATTGCACTTTCCATTTGCCAGAGTGGAGTGGAAGTCATTCAGTGAATAAGATTACTCCTTGCACTGGACTGGGCAGGCAGGGTCTTGCCTCCTTTTCCGGGGAAAAGAGCCATCCTGCCCTGCCTCTGGTCAGGTGGGCAGTTTCATTTTTTCACTGTGAGGAAAAATGTTTCTTACTCTACCACTGCACACTGCAATTCTGTTCCTCACTCCTGAAACTGGTTTTTTTTGTGTTTGCTAACTATCCCTCACCTCAGGAGGGGCTTTCCCCATTTGCTGTTGGCCCACAGTGTCTCCGTTAATGGTCATCGCCCATTTCTTTGTGGTCTTTTAATGGTCCATCTCTCAAGGCAATTGCTTCATCAGGAAGCCAGCCCATCTCTGTTTTTTTAACATGGCTTGTATTTTAACATGCTAATTTCAATGTCTGGCAACCCATAATTAGAACAGGAGTCAAGGTATCCCACAAAAAATATAACAGTATATTAGTTTCTAGGATGGCGGGGGGGCGGAGACCCACACCCACCATTATGCATTTAGTTATTTCATATAATTTATACACTGTTTGATTGGTGTGGTTTTTTTTTTAAAAAAAAACCACATCATAGCAGTTTACAAAAAGGTAAGACTGTAAAATCTAGGGAAAAATCACATCCCTGCATACAAAAGTTAAAATACTAAAACAGATTAAAATTACCTCCACTTCCTTTCATTTTTTTTCATATAATTTTTATTCAATTTCACAAGTATAAATATATAACAATACAACCATACACATACACATTTAAAGATTCCTTTGAATCTGAACTTCCCACCTTCTCCATGGGTCCCATTGTTCACCTTTTCTACTTCATATTTTTCAGTTGTTGTTGTTGTTTAGTCGTTTAGTCGTGTCCGACTCTTCGTGACCCCATGGACCAGAGCACGCCAGGCACTTCTGTCTTCCACTGCCTCCCGCAGTTTGGTCAGACTCATGTTTGTAGCTTTGAAGACACTATCCAACCATCTCGTCCTCTGTCGTCCCCTTCTCCTTGTGCCCTCCATCTTTCCCAACATCAGGGTCTTTTCCAGGGAGTCTTCTCTTCTCATGAGGTGGCCAAAGTATTGGAGCCTCAGCTTCACGATCTGTCCTTCCAGTGAGCACTCAGGGCTGATTTCCTTAAGAATGGATCGGTTTGTTCTTGCAGTCCATGGGACTCTCAAGAGTCTCCTCCAGCACCATAATTCAAAGGAATTTTTCAATAGTCCATATTTTATATCACTCCATTTTCTCCATATTTGCTACATTACAAGTGTTATTGCAATCATGCTAATTTCATCTGCTCACAGTGGTCTCCAAGATAAATTATATTTTTTCCTCATTCTTAGTTAAAGTTTTGGTCTTCTTGGTTCCTGAGCTTTCCAGTCAGTTTTGCCATTATGGCGTAGTCCAACAGTTTAATTTGCCATTCTTCTCTGGTAGGGACGTCATCTTCTTTCCATCTCTAGTAGCATCTCGGCTAGTAGTATCCATTTGTACTGGGCTAGTAGCATCCATTTGGCTGTCATCACGTACATAAGTTTTTTCTGCTCCCTTGGAATATCAGCACTAAAATTACCTCGACTTTCCAAGCACCTGAGGTGGCTTGTCTAAACAAGAATGTTTTCAACAGGCGCTTTTCTGCAATGAAGGGGCTTGCTTGATCTCACATGTAAGGAGTTCTAAAGTGCAAGTGCTGCCAGACTAAACGATCACATTCTTACAAATCCAGAACAGATATTAAAGGTTCCCCCTTACAGATAGTAGAAGGACCCCTGACCATTAGGTCCAGTCGTGGACCACTCTGGGATTTCTGTGCTCATCTCGCTTTACTGGCCGAGGGAGCCGGCCTACAGCTTCCGGGTCATGTGGCCAGCATGGCGAACCAGAGCAGCGCACGGAAACGCTGTTTACCTTCCCGCCAGAGCGGTACCTATTTATCTACTTGCACTTTGACGTGCTTTAGAACTGCTAGGTTGGCAGAAGCAGGGACCGAGCAACGGGAGCTCACCCCGTCGCGGATTCAAACTGCCGACCTTCTGATCGGCAAGTCCTATGCTCTGTGGTTTAACCCACAGCACCACCACGTCCCTCAGGTATTACCTGTCAGCAATTATGCCACAGCATTCTGCACTAACTGTTGTTTCTGGATCAAACACAAGGGAAGCCCCACCCTTGTGCATTGCAGTAATCCAGTCATGAAGTAACCAGTGTATTAACTACTGTGGAAAGGCTTTATGGGTCTAGGAACGGTTGTAGCAGTTGAACCAGCTGCAGTTGGCAAACACTGCTTCTAGCCACTGAGGTTACCTGAGCCTCCAGGGACAGAGCTGGGTCTAGAAGCACCCCAAAGCTGTGAACCTGATGGGGCAGCGCAACCCCATCCAGGCTAGGCAACTGAGCAATTTCTCAGAAACAAGGAGTTACTCACCCACGGTGTCTCTCTCTTTCCAGGATTCAAGCTCAGTTTGTTTTTCCTCATCCATTTCACCACTGTACCCAGGCAATGCCCAGGGGAGTGGACAGCCTCTCCTGATTCAGAGATGATGGAGAAATAGAGTTGAGTATCATCAACCTATTGATGGCACCTAGCCCGGAAACGCCTATTGACCACTCCCAGCAGTTTCATGTAGATATTAAATGGTGCTGGAGATAAGGTAGCTGCCATAGCATAGTTGCCAGGTGGCCAGAAGGCACTCTCCTAATGCTACTCTCTAGACACGGTCCTGAAGGTCGGATTGGAACCACTGTAATAAAGTGCCCCCAATCCCCATTCCTCAGAGCTGGTCCAGGAGGGCACCATGGTCAATGGTTTCAAATGCCAATAAGAGATCAAGAAGCAGGCACAAGGTCATACTCCCCCATCCTGCTCACTACAAGGATCAACTGAGGCTGACTCCATCCCATGGCCAGGCCTAAATCCAGATCAGACTGGATCTAAATAAATTGTGTCCTCCAAGAATGCCTGCAGGGGCCCCACCAAAGTTCTTTCCACTACCTTCCCTAAAAAGGGTTGGTGTTTTTTCTTGCAACTGGCGAGTTGCTGTTCAAATCCAAGTGATCCAGAGCCGATTTCTTTAAGAGAGGTCGCACCACTGTTTCTTTCAATGCAGCAAAGACCACCCCCCCACATAGTGAAGCATTAACCACAATCTGGACCCAACCAGTCAGTCCCCATCAGATGCATTGCTGCCAGCACCTTGTCCACATCAGCTGATTGCAGAAGGTGACATTCATCCCACGAAACATCCTCAATAGCTTCAGTCCTGAATTGGTTGTGCTATCATCAGCATGAAAAGGTGAAGAATCATGCCGTTTCTGATGGGTCAATGTCCTTCCCAGCAGAAGAGTCCGTCCCCCCCCCCCAATCAGTTTCTATTCTGGTTAGTTGCTATTTACTCCTAAGAGCTTAGGGGGTCTCCCCTATTTTAACATGGCCTGCTCTGATGGGGGACATCTGTGTGCCAAGACTCATCTCTATGACCTTCTTTTACAGTGTGTCGAATTTCACACAAAACAGCCACAGGTGCCACACACTCCTAACTTTTCAGGCACCATTTTCATTGCTATTTCTTTTGGGCCATCCACACCGGGGGGGGGGGGGGGCGGGGCTGCGCTGGGAGCTTGACAGGAAGTATTCAGGTGGTGTGTTTTTCCTGTCTCAACCCCTCCACTAAATATTTCACCACCAACCCCCCCCCCCTCAAAAAATGATAACCTTTCTAAAAGTAGTTTTTCCTCAACCGTGAGGACATAACATTTACAGCTGTTGGTTGGGTGACTTCCATTGACTTTAATTGAGTTTTGTGTTACTAATAGCTTGTTGTTGCTCTGAGGTACATAATTATTTCTCCATAGTTTTGCTGATCTATAGCCAAGGGCAACCCTTCCCCTACAAGCTGTGCTATCACGGCGCATCAGTATTGTTTGTGAGCTGTCCTTTTGGACTTTAGCAGCAATTCTGTATATGATTAGGCTGATTAAATGTCATTGACTTCTGTGAGAGGGAAGTTTTCAAACACAGGTTGGATGGACATCTGTCAGGGATTCCTTAGCTGAGATTCCTGCAATGCAACAGGTTGGACTTTGAGACCCTGTGGATCCCTTCCAACTCTACAGTCCTATGACTGATTCCACACATTTGCAGACATTGTCTTTGATCTTCATAGTGCTCAGGATCTTTAAAACCACCACCATTACCACCATGCATAAATGCCATTTCTGGAGAAAACATGCATATGTAGAATGTGGCTGCATCTGCAAATTACTGGAAAATTTAATCTTTCATTATTACAAGAGAGCATGGTGAAGACGCTAAACCAAGTGAGAGTTGCCAATGGGTCTCAAACTGCTGTACCACAAAAATGTATCTAAGTGGTTTACAATAGTGCCTGAGTCTGAAGGCTTGATCTCAACTGCCAAGAGAGTTCCAAAATGCAGGTGCTGCCACACTAACCGTTGGGTTCATGCAAAAGCAGAACAGGTTTTATGTGGAACCTGGAGTAGTGTCAAATTCCGCCAACTAAAGTGGTTGGGTATGCACATGTGGGGGGGTAAGGTGATCTCGTAAGTAAACTGCTCCCAGGTTATTAAGCGCTTTGTATACTAATAGCAACCAGTGCTGTTCTCTGGCAAGAGCTCAGACCTGTCAGGAATCATGCTGCAGCATTCTGCACTGACGTCAGATCAAGCCAATAAATGAATTTCAATAGGGACAAATGTTAGGTTCCGCACTTAAGAAGGAAGAACCAGCTGCACAAATATAAGATGGGGGACATCTGGCTTACCAATAGTCCATGTGAAAAGGATCTTGGGGCCTTAGTAGACCACAAGCTTTAATGTGAGTCAGCAGTGTGATGCAGCATCAAAAAAAGCCAATGCTGTTCCAGAAGTATAGTGTCCAAATCAGGGGAAGTAATATTCTTGCTCTGTTCTGCCTTGGTCAGACCACACCTGGAACACCCATTCTGGGCAGCACAATTTAGAAAGGATATTGACAAGCTGGAACGTGTGCAGAGGTGAAGATGTTCAAGAGGCTGGAAACAAAGCATTATGAAGACTGGTTGAAGAAGCTGAGTATGTTTATCCTGGAAAAGAGGAGATTGAGAGGAGATAGGATAGCCATGTTCCAATATCTAAAGGGCTGTCACATGGAGGAGGGAGCAAGCTTGTTTACGCCTGCTCTGGAGGCTAGGACTCAAGGCAATGGCTTCAAGTTACAAGAAAGGAGCTTCCGACTAAACACCAGGAAAAACTTTATGGTGGTAAGAGCTATTTGACAGTGGAACGGTCTCCCTTGGGAGGTTGTGGACTCTGTTTTTAAGTTGAAGTTGGATGGCCATCTGTCATGGATGCTTTAGTGGAGATTCCCGCATTGCAGGGGGTTGGACTAGATGACCCGCAAGATCCCTTGCCAACAACTCCACAACTTTATGACCCTGAGCACCCTGAAGCAATCTTGCTTTATTATTATCAGTGCTTTTTTCTGAGGGGACGCATACCCCTAAACATTTTGTGAATCTAAGTTTGGCCTCATTGAGGGGCGGTATTTCAATATGAGTAGGAAAATGAGACTACACTTAAACATTAAAAAACAACAACTGATGATGATTTTATTAGAATGTAAGCCTGTAGGGAGAGACAGCTTTGTTTCAACTGCTTTTAATGCCGCACGTAAGCCACTCTGGGGAGGGTTAGGGTCTCCCATTTTGGCAGAGCAACGGAAGCCCCCCCTGCCATTCAGCCGGGCGCGAGTAGCCCGTATGTACAACACCCGTGAGGCAAACTCGTCGACTGGTGGGGGGTGGGGGTGGGCGCCAATCTTTCCGCGGCCAGGGATAGGTGGAACCTGGCGCAGGCGCACTGCGGCCGCCCTCTCTCACGTGACCCTCGCCCGCTAGCGGCAGAGCGCGAGGCGGTGTGCGTGCGGAGGTGGGAGGGGGGTAGAGGGAAACGGAGCGAGGAGCGTTTATAAAGCCGGCCGTGGTCGCGCGGAGGAGGAGGAGAAGAAGACGACGACGACGACGACGAGATGAGGCCGGCGCTGGCGTTGCTGTTCCTGCTGGCGGCGGGGCTGGGCGGCTCTGGCGCTCAGCCGGACGGGTTGCCGCCCGGGAAGAAGCTGCGCATGGCCTACGCGACGGGGCCGCTGCTCAAGTTCCAGATCTGGTGAGCCCGGCGGCGGGGCGGGGGGGGGGAGGCCAGGCCTCCTGCTCCTTCCTTCTCCTCCTCAGACCTTCCTCCGGCGGGGGTGGGAGGGCGAAGTCGCTCTGGCCTCCCTTCCCCGCCGAAGCCTCGCCCTGCGGAGGCCGGAAAGGGAAGGGAGGCGAAGGGCGAGCGAGGAGGGGGCGAAGGGAAAGGCTGACAACGCGAGGCATCGGGGGGGGGGGAGAGAGAGAATTAGGGGAGCCCCTGGGGAGGTGTTGGGGGGCGAAGGGCGGCAGGTCCGCACATGAAGCCCCTTCAGTCCTCGGGGAAAGTAGAGGACGTCGGAATTCAGATAAGAGTTGTTTTCCCAGGGCAGGAAACGTCTGTCTCTTACTTATTGAATTTATTTATTGAATCTATATACCGCCCTATACCCGGAGGTCTCAGGGCGGTTCTTGTCTATCTCTCTTCTCTCTCCCCCCCCCCCCCCGATTTCAATCGCTTTAGCCTTTAGACTCACCTTTAACCTCAAATAAACATGCATCTGGGGATCCCATTTCTTACTATCATCTCTCTCTCCCCCCCCCCACATCTACCCCAAATATCTGTATGGCGGTAGTGCAGCTGTTTTGGCCCACCTCGGATCAGGCCATGGCCCACCAGTTGAAGACGACTGGCTTAGGATGCTGTGGCCCTTGATGGAAGACATTAGGGTTGCTACAATAATGTTGGCTTTCTGATAGGCAGGCGGCATGAAGCTGAAATGAGAGGAGGGAGGGTTGGGCAATGCTGTCCTTTCGGTGCTGTGCTTAGCTCACCTTGAATACTGTATATATATTGTGAAATATAGGGCTTGAGGTGGATAGGTGTTCAATAGGATGGGGAAAGACAAGGAGGCCCTGAGCAATTAATAGATTGAGGCCACGTTGGTGTTGGCAATTAGGTTGGGGTTTGAGGATGAGAAGTGGTGTGAGTAGCAGGGCGGATTGGTGGGACTATGTTGACTGGGAGGGGGGAGTTGGGGGTGCCTGGTGATAAAAAGGGTGTTTATGTAAGGGCTTTCAGAAATGGTGCGGTGGTGCAAGAAGTCGAGGGGCGGTATAGGCACTTGGACGCTGCAGGTAAGGCAGAGTTTGAAATTAGCCAGGTAGCTTTTCTACCACTTGCAACCAAAGGAAGAGGCCTAGGCACCAGGGTGGCACCTGACACCTCTACCAATCTAGAAGTGCATGCCTTGGGATCATTGGATCTGGTCTGTTTTCATATATTAATACCCCATCCTGTAGAATTCTATCAGTTATATTTTATCTGTGCGATAGGAATGAATTTCTGGAACCAAAATGCTTTTTCTGTGCAGCCTGAGCAGGAGCAGTCACCATTAAGAAAAAGAGGTTGTAATAGGACAATATATGTGTGGACTGTCCCTGGATCAAGTGGCTTTTCTTTAAGTTCTCAAAGCTCTTAACCCAACTCAAGGTTGTCATCTGAACTAGCCAGATGTTTAACTGAGAATCAATCACAGTCAGTCAATCATTGAAAAATAAGACTTTAGAGCCGTCTTGTCCCACAATGCTTTGGCGACTGTAACCCTGGTTTAAGGAGCCATTTGGTGCCTAGCTTATATATCTGAGCTTCTAACACTGGGAGGACATGGTTTGTCCACACTCCAGTATGTGTGAGGATTCTATACTGAGGGAAGCAGTTTATAACATGAAAGGAACCTTAGTTCTTGTTTAGGACCTAAAGGTATACATAATGTGTTGACCTGTCAAAAGTGGAGCTGCCAAATGGTGCTCCTCTAAATAGTGCTCTTTTCCTTTGGATACTCATGTCTGTCATAAGGTTTGTGATCCATTAAGGGGAATAGTCTGTACTTTTGTATTTATATTGATGAAAGCCAAATACATGCAACACAAATGCTGTGCATGTTTACCCAAAAGTCAGTCCCACCATGTTCATTGAACTGAAGTCCTAGATCTGTGTACATTGGGTTGATGCTTTGGGTTCCAATCCAGAGTAAGCTTATACTGTATAAAACACTGTCCTAATGAAGTTGCTGAGGCTCGTATCTGAGTAAACATGCTTAGAATTGCACAACGTTTTATATAAAGGAACTTCTAAACAGCAAGTTGTAGTTAGTGATGGGTTTCAGTAAGGCATTTTGTAGCTAAAGTTGGAAAACTTAGACAAGTCACAAACAACATTTTACAGTATTAACAAAGTTGCTAATAATATATTTATATGCAAACTGCTATTTGGATATGAGACTTCAGTCTGAGTATGAATAATGGATTTGGAATTAGCAAAAATAGGAAAGTCAATTAAAGTGTGGGCCTAAAATGTTAGTACTTTCCTCTAAAAATAACTATTTAATGGAGTAATGGTTAGAATTCTGAATTTCAAGCAGTTTTTCAGCATTTGTCCATATCTAGCAATCCAGTTTTCTTTCTGTAACGTGTTCTTTCCTCAGGCTTTCTTTATCAGCTTCAGCATTGTTCATTCTTGTGTTGGAAACATTCTTCATTTTTAAAGTTTCACCATTGCAATTTTTTTCAGGCATTGTTACTCCTTGTGTTAGCAGTGTTACATCAGCATAGCAACGCACCACAGTTGGGACCAAAGGGAAAGAAAAGCAGAGTCATTTAAAAAAACATTTTACATTAGTCTTCTAGGTTCCCAGTTCTATTACTGAATGTTTTGAGTAATATTTGTGAATTGTGTATATTCCTCAGTAGCTTTTTAGCTTTTTTTTAAATCAAGAAGCCCTGCTATAAATGTGAAAATCCCAGTTTTCCTTTTCTTTAAAAAAACAAACAAACCTAAAATAAATCTCCCTTGTCTTTGAAGAGGACAACCATGAGGCTCTCAAAACTGTGGCTCTCAAAATGAAACTCAGAAGAGAATCAAACTGGGAGGCAAGTAAAGGAAACTCAAGGCTAGAATCATAAACATCTGGAAATTTTGTTCTTCTGGTGTACAGTATCCCTATGACCTGATCACCATTATGTATAAATTTCCTGGAAGGAAATTGTGGATTATTTGTGCTAGTGTTCGAAACATTTTAAAGACTAGTTTGCTTCAAAACAGTTTTCTTAAAAACCTCCTCCTAACAACAAATAGACACGGCAAGGGGATGGAATCCACAATATACTAAACACTGCTCCAAAATCCCACAAACCCCCTCAACGTAGGCAATAAACAATGAGAGGATGACATAGGCTATGAGGTTAACCCCACAATGGACTAGAATGTGGTCTAAACTTCCCTTTAAATCTATGTTGGTTAAAAGAAAAAAACTCACCCTGAAACTCAGATTGTACCTAACACCACCAAAATGCTGGAGAAGCTGCACCTCCACAGGCACATACCTTCACATGTGATGGGAATGCCCCAAAATCCAACTCTTCTGGACACCAGTCATACAAGAAATGCTCAAAATAACCAAGCAAGTATTAGAAGTCACCCCAGAACTGGCCCTACCGAACATCTTCCAAGATAATAATGCCCACTAACATTATAAAGAGCTCATAACCCACCTACTCTCAGCAGCCAGAAGCCTCAGCCAGACACTGGAGAGACCATTCAGGAGTAAACATGGTCCAGTGCTATCAAATAATACGGGAAACAGCCTTACTAGAAAAACTAACCAATCAGCTGAAACTGACACAGGGACAAATAGAAGAAGATGCCTTCACCTCAGTATGGTTCTCCTTTATCACATACATAGCTCAACAAGACAACAGCAAGAGTCCACTGATAGCTTACAAATCAATATGGCTAACCTGATCCAAAAATCCACATCCTCACACGCTCACGCACATAAACAAATCTCACTACAGCCAACCAAAAACAATCAACCACACCCTAGGCCACCCGCAACCTCTCTCATCACCAAGGAAATATAACAAGCGAATAGTAAGAGCCTATACAAGTGACGCTGACACAAAACCCCACATATACACTCAAAAGAAGAATAGAAGCATCACCTCACAACCCCTCTCTATCTCCACCCCTCTTTTCTTCTCAACCTAATATTGCATGCAACACTAATGTCTCTCAACAAATGAAACTGAGATGCAGAAAGGACAACTTGAAAAAAGAGACAATGCAAATCTTTTTGTAAACTAAGAAATCTTTAATTTAAAAAACCAGTTTTCTTTAGAGGGCCATTACTAGTGATTTTTGTAGTGATTGCTTAATGTAATAGTTTTTACTAAGGCATAGCTGTACAGTGAGCTACACAAGAGAAGTCAATTACTAAAGTCCTTGGGCTCTTTAGAAATGTATGATGTGGAACAGAAGAGATAATACCCAGAGCTGTAGTGGGAACACCAAAAACGTAAAGAGTTTTGATACAACAATCAAGTTTCCAGGTGGTATTGTGACACGAGGAGAAAATGTGTTTTAATTTTCTGTCATTTTCTTCTTGGAGAGTTCTCGGCTGTATTCCATTTTCTTATTGTTTTTTGCGGATACTTTCAAGGAAAACAAACCGTTGACTCATTAAGTTTCAGCATTGGAATTAATTATTACCTACAGACATGTTTTGGAAGCTCTCATACAGTTCGGATTTCGCCTTCTAGCTGGCTTGGTTAATATTTTCATATCATACTGAAGGCTCTTGCTGCCATCCAAGCTGTTGCATGACTTTAGATAAAATATTTAGTTGATTCCCCAGAACCAGAGGTAGGGGAAATGGGACACACACACTGAGATCAGTGTTAGAAACTCAGATATATAATCTAATCTACAAATGGCACCTTAAACCTAGGTTGCACTTGCCACAATGGGATATCTAGGCACCTTTTATGGTATGTATTATTATTATTATTATTATTATTATTATTATTATTATTATTATTATTATTTCATTTCTGTACCACTTTATATTTTAAAGAACAAATCTCAAAGCAGTTTATAACACATTAAAATATCAAACAAAACAATCCAGAATAAAACAAATCCAAGCTTCAAGGAAAATATTTCAGATCCTTCTTTAAGTGACATTTTGCCTTCCCTAGTCTACAACCTGCACCTAGAGATCTCCACCTGGCTGCAATTGAACCCATGCTAGTCGCAAAATGCACTTGGCTAATTTCTAGCACTGAGAGATGGACTTGAAGCAGGCTTTTATCCTTGGGATAAAATGTCCCAAAAGCTACCTGTGAAAGTGTTTATACATCAGTGTACGTAGCACCTTACCCCTAACTATAGTGTTTTAAATAGACCATGTTTAAAGCTTAATATGTAAAAATGCAGTTGCCTGCATTTCAAAGTTGTGAATCCAAAATGCCACATAAAAGACTAGATTAAATATTAATTTACATGATACTTTTGCATTTACAGAATTGTGTTCAAAGTAATTTGCAGTGCATTAAAATGTAGATTTTGAGGAAAGACTTTGGGGGGGGGGGAGAGAGCTGTCACCACTGTTCAAAGGGGGAAAAGTCGGTGGGAGTTATGATGGAGACCAAGAAACATTTGGGCAGATGAGGATGGTGAAGTTGAGGGAGTAAATTGTTTTTAGGGAAATCCGGAAGCATGCTAATTCCAATTGATTACCTACAAATATATAATCTTAGCAAAATGTTTATGCTTTACTACACACAAACTAATCATCATAAAATATTTCTGTTCAGTGTTTCCTGAGGATACAGACGGGTGTTTGAGGAGTACATGCAGGTTATTAGCCAGCGGTACCCAGACATCCGCATTGAAGGGGAAAATTATCTCCCTCAGCCTCTTTATAGGTAAGTTTATTATGAATTAAAATATGACAGAAACATGAGTTTAGACCTATTATTCCTCTTGTTTATCTAATTTGGTACCTATGGCACGAGTTCAGTTTCATGAGGCTAGCTAAACTAATCAACCCACACTTGCAAACTAGTAATGATAGATTGCTTTTGCTGTGGTTAGAATGTATACACTAATGATGATGCAGAAGAGAGAGCATAAAGAAGCAGTGAGTTTTTTTGCATTATGGCAAACTGAAGAACTAAGATCTCAGCCCAGAATTGCATTCATTCATTGGAATACAGGCGACTCCCCAGTTACAAGGGAGCTTATGCTCCTGGGCACTGCATGTATACTTGAAATCACATATAGTGGGGAACACACATCTAAAAAGCCTGTAAACACCCTTTTAAACCTCTGGAAACCCTTGAAAAACCAGCACCACTTACCAGACTGGCATGAATGGTGGCAGTAGTGGCTCTCAGTCTTCCTCATCACTGGAGGATGATGTGGAAACAATGACAAGTTGGGTAGACTGGTACCCCAAGGTGCTTGGCTGTGGGTCAGATTCTTCTGCTGCTGGTAATATTGCTCTCCAAATTCCAACTGTCCACAGGCCTCAAAGGGCAGTGCAAAGGCTCATGGGACTGCTGTTTCCCTGCTCTTTCCACACCTTTTTGCAGTTTAAATTGAATTATTTCTTTCCCAGCACCACGCACAAGTTGAACGCACATGTGGGGAGTTACATGTAGTATTGCATTTTAAATGCAACGTTTTCAAATATGTAACATTGATAAGATGAAATATCACTAAAGTTACTGGAATAGTGACATGCAGCTGGGTATGGCGTAATCTTTGTCGTTTTTGATAAGTTTAGGAATAGCCTTTAGCAACTAACATCTCTCTTTCTTCTCCCAGACATATAGCATCTTTCCTGTCAGTCTTCAAACTAGTGTTAATAGGCTTCATTATTGTTGGCAAGGATCCTTTTGCTTTCTTTGGCATGCAAGCTCCAAGCGTCTGGCAGTGGGGCCAAGAAAATAAGGTAAAGAGACTACTTTTTCCTCTTACAACATCACTTTTTCATGGAGTGGAGATTGATTTCCTGGTGTTCACACAATCAAATGCTCCCACAAACATGCACTTTGATAATAGCTTGAAGGGGAAATTGCTTCAGAACACACACAACCTCCCCCCCCCCCCCATTCGTACCTTGGTTGTTGAACACCCTGGAACTCTTATGTTTTGGCTCCCGAACGCTGCAAACCTGGAAGTGATTGTTCTGGTTTGCGGACGTTCTTTTGGAACCCGAACATCTGACGGGGCTTCTGCAGCTTCTGATTGGCTGCAGGAACTTCCTGCAGCCAATCAGAAGCTTCGATTCACTTTTGGAAGTTGAACGGACTTCTGGAATGAATTCCATTCGACTTCCAAGGTACGATTGTATGTCTTTAAGAGGGCTGGAAAAAATAATTTTCTACTGGTTATAATCAGCTTTTTGAGCTGCAAATAAGAATATGTCACCATTAGTTATGGTTTATTCTTTGGTGGCTGATGCAGAAGACCTAGAAGAGCAGAAAACAGCAGCACTACTTTTCAGATGAGGCAAGGATTCTGGTCTAAGTAGTATCTTTAGTATTAGAAATTCTGAAAAATAACTAAACATGAAGTAATGGGTTAAATGTATAACCACATGATATTGGATAATTAATCCATGTACAAGAAGCTGCAATCTTAATATTAGCTGAAACATAAATCTTTCACTATGAGACCTTTTTATGCCCTGTTGCTGAAGATTGCATCATTTTATCCTTTGGGTATAGCGCCAAAAGCACATTTAACATTCTGGAGTAAAGGGAACGATGCCTCTAGGGTTTGAAACAGAATAGTAGTAAGACAACTTATGTAGAGCATATGTGTATTTGCTTACTTGCTTTATAAAAAGGGGTTTATTTTAGAAATAATAACCGTCCTGATTTTATTCTAGCAATCAGTGTGTCATACTGGTTATCACTTGGTATTTATCTTACTTAAGTGTTATAAATGAACCCTCTGAATTCAAGACAGGGAAGGAAAATGAACAAATTTTAATTTAGAGTCACAAAGAAAGGAGATTACTTTCACCAAATATTAGTATCAGTTGAATATAGAGCTGAACTGATAAATATGTTGCATCATTTAAAGACTAGCATTTAGATTGTGTTTAATTTTTAGGTCTATGCTTGTATGATGGTTTTCTTCCTGAGCAGCATGACTGAGAACATTTGTATGTCAACAGGTGCATTTGAAATAACTTTAAATGGTGAGTTCTGAACAGCTTTTGTGTATTCTTGTTAGCTTAAAAGGGATTTTGTGTTAATTGTACTCATTGTTAAGTATTTATGAAGCTACCAGCTGCATTTGTTTCAGAAGACTGAAATAAAGGGTCTATTTGAGATGACCCTTTGTCAAAATTGTGACTAGTGTGAGTGATCCCTAAAATTTCACAAATAACTAAAGCTATAGTATTAACAGTTCTGAAGTAATGTGCCATTTAAAAGACCTCTCCAGTGTAAGTTGATTGAACATTGACAGAGTAATCTGTTTGTCAAGAAAGAACTTTGCACACAAATTCTTCATGCAAACCTTGTAAACAGAAGTATATATATTTTAATTTAATTTCTTCAGAAGCTTGGTAATACTTCATTGCATGTACATTGGCGAGAAACTGGTATTTGTGGGATGGAGACGGCAGTGAGAGTGAACCTATACTGTATGCAAAAGCTTGTACAGTTGTTTTTCTCTGGATATCCTGGGAAGCATAAAATAAGAGCAGCAACTGGCAGTTCCTACACTGTACAAAAAGTAGTTTAATATGCTAATCATGTTCTTTACCTCCTACACTTCTTATTTAGATGTTCCAGTGTGGTCTAAGCTACAGTCTGGGCACCTTCCTTCCATGCAGCAACTTGTTCAAATCCTCGATAATGAAATGAAACTCAACGTGCACATGGAGCAAATGCCACACCATAGATCATAGCCCCATCCATCAGTACTGAAAACTTCTTGTAAGTTTGTTTTGAAGATTACTCAGCTAGGTATTTGATTTGCAAGATAAAATGGTAATAAATAATCCTTGTATTTAATCACTCGCCTGATAGCTTTTGGCTGACAAGGGATTTTATGCAGGCAAGTAAGTGGGCTGGTGGATCAGGGACAGATAATTCCATCCCTATTTTCCAGACTGTTGTTTTTTTGTGCTGGCTGTGGAGGAAAGAGCTTCTCTTCCTCTGGAAAAAATAGACTATTGGCCTCTTTGCAGGCTAGCAAAAAAATATCGCAACTAACTTTCATGCAGTTAATGTTTCATACACATATTCAACATAGGCTTAACATGGAACTTCTGGAACTTGGTGACTGTCAGTGTTAGCTCTTTCATTTGCTAGATATCTTCTACACTTGTTGTCTCATGTAGTAGTAGCCTGGTGGCATGTATATTAAATATCAATTCATTATTTCTGTTTGCCGAGCTTCTAGTGTGTTGTTGTTCTAACTAAATATAGTAGGTTTTCCATGGCGACATTGGATATAGAATGGCTTTGGGTATAGTTATTTGATCTATTTTTGTAGCACAACCTGCTATGTTTTTGCTATGTTTTTCAGACATTAAGCGACACTTCCAAAGACAACATGAACGAAATAAATGACGGCCTGTACTGAAGACAGAATACTTGTTGGTACAGACTGGATGCTCTCCTCGTTTTCATGTTGTTCCTGAATATCTTAATGCAAGACACCTTTCAGTGCTGGTATATTTCAAAGTACTGCACATTCAAGGAGTGCAATAATACTATATAGTTGTTTTTTTAAAAGTTAATTCAACCACTCTAGAGCTAGATAATGCAGACATTAACCGATAACAATGTTTTGGGTTGGATCCATAGTTAATTGCACTTAGTTCCAATTGAAATCAATGTAGTTTAAGTGCATCTAACTTAGGGCTAGACCAGCTAAGTTCTACTTGAACTAGACCTGCTAAAATTCACAGAACAGTTCATTATTTACTGGGTCTGCTCCAAGTATGACCAATGTTGGATACAACCCATAGCCTAGATCCAACACTTTTATTTTCATTTCTAAGAAGATGACAAAATGCTTTAATAACCTTATTTTTTTTTCATTGGAAAAGTTGTCTGATCTACTGTGTGTGAAATTTATGTTCCATTTGTAGTTAAAATTGATCTCTTAGGAGTACTGGTTATCCTTTAAACTGGTCTGGATAAAAATTGGTGGCTGTCAAACATTGCAGATTTGGTTATGTAAGTTTTGTATATTTTCAGAGTATATTGCTGAGTGAATGGTGCATTGTATAATAAATTATAGAAACAAAACTATATGCAGAGTAAGTACCTAAGTGTCATGACTTCAAAGAAGACCAAGTGCTGTTTGAATTCCCTCAGCAATTTTGAAGTCTGTTTCTGGGCCACTCTAAATGATCAAATAGCTTGGCCTTTATTCTGTCCTAAATATGAGCTAAGCAAACTAATTTAAATAAAGAAATTTCATCTACTGTGTGAAAGACCTTGAATCATTTTATGAATTTGTCTGTCTGGCGACTGTGCTTGAAGAAGAAGAAGAAGAAAAACACAAGACAATGTTTAATGTTTATGGTGGCTTTCTTGTTTGAAACTTAAACTTCTGCAATTCACAACACATCAAGTTACAGTTACAGACTTAGGTTTGGAAAGTACCAAATACATTGCCTGTGATAGAATACTTTTAGCCTAGTAACAGACGTTTCCTCTCCTGGCTTCTTAGATAGAAAGGAAATTAAACATTCTAATTACTGAGCTGGAAGAATGTGTTAGAAGTCTATGAGAAACCACAACTATTTATATTTAAGCCATGAAGAAAAGACTGTGTGGTTAGATCCAGTGCACCTGTTCTATTTACAGAAGGGATTGTAAACCACCAGAGGATTCCACAAGCTCAAGCGTATTTTGCAAATTCCTTATACAGCAACCCATGGCGCTTTTCTGTGATTGCAAGGAGAATTGGGGGGGGCACCACCTACCTTTTGCCTCCATTTGTGAGAGTGTTCTGTGACCAAAACTTCAGTCTCAGTTCTAACACAGTAACTTACTTGGAAGCAGCTGGAGGTGGCAGAAACATAACTCATCCTTTTGTTTAGACTTGAATGCTGGGTAAAAAAAATTAGAATGAGCGGAGGACTTCCGGGTTGGCGCCTCCGGCAATGGCGGAGCTCCTCCGGGAGGAACTTGCTCCGTGGAAAGAAGGTTCTGACCACCACGGCGAAGGCGGAGACCCACTGAAATCACAGGCGGGAGAAGCTTGTGAACTTGGGATTCGGCTGGCACCTTTTGCACCTCCCCTGCTCGCGGGGAAACCCTGTTTTGGGGATCCGGAGCGACGTGGGGTGAGTGGCGCGGTGCTTTGAATTGACTGCTTCTTTCACGGAGTGAAGCCGCATTGCTGTTGTTGGAGAGCGCTGACTTTTTCCTGTGGACAATTGGACTTTAAACAACTACCCGTGAGTAGAACGGAAAATTGGATCTTCAAATACCTTAATTTGGCATCAAAACGGGAAGGTTTTAAACAGGAAGTCCGCCTTCCTTTTTTTGTAAATAGATGGAAGCAAAAACGCTACAAGCTAAAGTCTTGGAAAGCCTTTGGTAAAGGATTAAATTTCCATTGGTTAAAGTTACAAAAAACCCCTTGGAAGCAGGAGAAGAGGGGGGAAATTCTGGACCTAGCGAGCCTACAGGAGAGAGTAAAAAACCAAATTACCACTGCTCTGAACCTGGAGAAGGGCTGTCAGAAAAAGTGACGTTTTGGGAGAGTTCATTGACTGTGAACAGAATGTATTTGACAGCTAGCTAAATAAGAGAAAGATACCGTTTCCATTGTCCTCTTCTGCATTTAAATAGGAGGAAAAGTAACTGAAAATTGAAACTATCTTTATTGCTTGAGTTGTGCTTGAAAGGACTGATACAAGTGGAGACTTTACCTCTAGAGGGAGCTTTTGAAACTTACAGGAGTGTAACTGGGAAAGCTCCAGCTGCAAGATAAAGAATTGTGAGAACCAGAGATTGACCTTGGACTTTTTAAAAATGTTGACAGGAGAAGCCATAGTAACTGCATTATGCAAGATAAGTTATTTGCTGGAACAGCTTCATAAAAAAAATTAGAATGAGCAAAACAAAAATAGGATATCATTTGGGACACACACACTGTGTTTCTATATCACATGTTTAATGATATATCTGTGAAGAATTAAACTGAAACAAGGTAACATTTTGAAGCTTTTGAATTACATACAGGCATACATAAAGGTAAAGGGACCTGGGACCATTAGGTCCAGTCATGACCGACTGGGGTTGCGGCGCTCATCTCGCTTTATTGGCCAAGGGAGCCAGCGTACAGCTTCCAGGTCATGTGGCCAGCATGACAAAGCTGCTTCTGGCGAACCAGAGCAGCACACAGAAACGCCGTTTACCTTCCCACTGGAGCGGTACCTGTTTTATCTACTTGCACTTTGACGTGCTTTCAAACTGCTAAGTTGGCAGGAGCTGGGACCGAGCAACGGGAGCTCACCCCGTTGCGGGGATTTGAACCGCCGACCTTCTGATCGGCAAGTCCTAGGCTCTGTGGTTTAACCCACAGCGCCACCCGCGTCCCTCATACATATGTACACACAAATGAACAGTGGCTTGTCCCCTTCCATAGCCAGACTAGGAACCCCAGGTAAATGCAGAGGGGAGCTCAGTTTTTCTAATGTATTTTTTAAAAAATGGTTTCTTGTGTCGTCGCCAAATTGTAGAAAAGTCATCGGTTTCATTTTAAAAAAGAAATACCTAAAATGTTTTCTGCAAATAGATTTCTAGCACTATATGCAAGTCTGAAGTTCATAAAATGTTGATCCTCACGAGAAAACATTTGATGTAAAGCATCTTTTCCTTAGCATTTGGCAAGCATATGCAAATAAACAATCATTATTGTGACGCATTAACTGAAAGGTGGAACTTGGGCAACAATAATCAGAATGAGTAAGAAGTCTCCACATGCAGGAAACCTGTGCAGGAGTAGTCAAATAAGTGATTCGTCACCTGTAGCACACATTGTACTTTTCAACAGGAACTGCAGTAAATTTATTCTGTAGTGTATTGCATTTTCATCTAAGTAAGTGGTTTTATGCCACTATGTTGTTAGAAAGGCTGTATTTTTTAGGGAAGTTTAGGGTTATGTTTAGGGAAGTTTTTAATGTCTGAGATTTTAATGTATTTTTAATCTTTGTTGGAAGCCGCCCAGAGTGGCTGGGTAAACCCAGCCAGATGGGCGAGGCACAAGTACATTATTATTATTATTATTATTATTATTATTATTTAATTTATCACTGTTTATTTAATTCACTGTTTATTTAATTTATCACTGTTGGTCTAGTGAGTTAGGGAAATAAAAGCTATTTAGTCAGTAGGCAGTAACTAAAATGCCTGCAATTTTCATCCATACGTAGCTAACTTTAATACAAGCTTTTAATGCTCGTTCACATGTTTTGTTTCTAATTTGAGTATCTTGTGACGTGATTTGTCTTTGAAGTTTTCAGTATGTATCTGAGTGAAACAGATACTTGATGGATATGAGTTACATGTGCATGTTGGCTTTAACACAGCTTGAGTTGTAAATTACAGACCATCAAATGTTACTGACAAATCTGATCAACTCCTGAGCCTTTTGAATAACCAGTGAAATGCACCCCAACTCTCAGCATTCAGTATATTCCTCCCCTCACCCTGAATGCATCTTGTGAAGGAAGGATTTTCTTTTCCCATGAATAAATGTACCTCCATGTGAACAAACAGTTTTAGTATCAAGCAAGCAGAGTGCACCTGTGTTTGTGGTTGCTCAGGTGTGTTGCTAGGTTGTTAATTTCCATAAACTGTAGCTGTACAGAACATCAACACTATTTTTGAACCTTCCTGCTTTGAGAGTGCATGGTTTTAAAACTAGCTTCATGGCATTGCAACAGGGCTGTGTAAAAAGCACAATGTTAAGCATCTCTTGCCACTTAGGAAGTTTGTGTCTTGTAGCTTCTGGCCATGCAGTGAGCCCCCTGTTGCCCCACTTGGAAATCTGGGGTAGAACAGAGATGAGGACTAGTCACTGAGGTAGTTACTCTGAGAATGAACCAGAATTTTAATCAACTTGGAATTTAACGCTAATGTAGGAGAAGGGCCAGATTTCGTTTTGATGAGGCCCTAAGCTACTGAAGGTAATGGGGGCCCTTTATATGTCCTGCTGTCCTTTGTCAACAGCAAATTGTCGTGTTTTTTTATTGAATATATGCTATATGGTAATTTATGGACCTAATTGGTATCTAAAGCCATTTGCACATAACAAAATATGTATTTTATCAAAGTAATTGTTGAACTTGTATTTTGGAAATGTGCATCCAGCTTTTTTTCCTTTAAATTTTTTTGGGGCCCCCAAGAGAGTCCTAAGCCAGGGGTCAGCAAACCTTTTCAGCAGGGGGCCGGTCCACTGTCCCTCAGACCTTGTGGGGGGCTGGACTATATTGGGGGTGGGATGAATGAATTCCTATGCCCCACAAATAATCCAGAGATGCATTTTAAATAAAAGGACACATTCTACTCATGTAAAAACACGCTGATTCTCGGGCCGGATTGAAAAGGCGATTGGGCCGGATCCGGCCCCGAGGCCTTAGTTTGCCTACCCACGTCCTAAGCTATAGCTTGTTTAGCTTATACGTAAATCCGGCACTGAGTAGGGGGTGTTCAAGTGAAGAATCCTAAAACCAGGGATGAGTTGCATTTGAGGCAGAGACTGACTGGTGGTTGTGGTCCTTTAGCCTCACCTTCATACTTTTATTTTGCTACATGCAGCTAGGTTCCTCTCAGGCTGCCTCCTGTCCACATTCATGTCAAGCCTTCCACTCCCAGGCATTAACCTGCTACAAGGTTAATAGTCTTGGAAGCAGTGTTTGTATTCATCAAGTAAACAAAAGGGAAACCTTCGTTTGTTATGGATACAAATCTTGTGATTGCCTCCGTTCTTCACATTCTTGCGCTAGCATAATTTATGCCGGTTCCCGTAATTTATACTAGATCATTCCAAAGCCCTTTTACTTGTAGCATTCGTTTATTTTAATAACAGAGTTACTTTTAATTTCAGTTATTTACAGTGGGGGTGGGGGACCTGTGCCAGAGGACCCAGTTCCCAGTTGGGCCTGCGAGACTGTTTACCTGAAACAATGCCCACCTCTCCCACTCCTGATGTCATGTGATGTCAAAGAGTCATGACTCCATAAAGATCTGGTTGCCCTTGGAGAATGCACTTGTGCGGCCAATCCCTGCGAAAGGTATGGTGGAAGTCACTGCCCATCAGCTCATAGGGCATGACTTCAAATCTGCGGATCAGCATTAGTTCAAAACACCACACAGAGAAGTCTTTGCAAGCCTGGTGACATCACTGTGACATGAGGCAATTTTCTGGTGGGTAACCTTGCCCACCAAATTCAGCCCACAAGGGATAGGAGTTAAAAGAATAGCCTGCTGGCCAGATCAGGTTCTCTACTTCTGATCTGCAACATGGGTGGCTAACGAGAGACCTTCCAAATATTGTCCATCGTCTCTAACCACTGGCCAAGCTGGCTGGGACTAATTAGAATTGTAGTTCAAAACTTGAAAGGCCACAGGTTAGCCACCTCTGACGGACAGTATTTTTAAAACAACAAAATGAGAGTTTAAACAAGAAATAATGTTCTGTAGACTGTCAATCTATGTGTATGTGTGGGTGTGTGACGCCCTGTGGCCCTCCAGTTATTGCTGGACTACACGTCCCTGGCAATTAGCTGTGCTAGCTGGCGCTGATAAAGTTGAACTAAAAATAAATCTGGAAGGCTGAAGACTTACTACCCTTGCAATATGGGAAACGTCACTTGTTTAATCCTTCATAACTGGTCTTCAGTAAGCCAAAAGTACGCGACTCTCACAAATCTTTTCACTGAGAACACCATAGGGTTTGGCCCTGGAAAAAGTAAAGTCCCACTGAAATCACACAGAATTGTGAATTCACTTACAATTTTATTGAGCACCCAAAGCCATATACCGTATTTTTTGCACCATAACACTCACTTTTTTCCTCCTAAAAAGTAAGGGGAAATGTCTGTGCGTGTTATGGAGGGAATGCCTACAGGTGGCATGCCTACAGATTTTCCTCCTCTAAAAACTACGTGCGTGTTATGGTCGGGTGCGTGTTATAGAGCGAAAAATACGGTACTTGTTTTTCCTCAATATTATTTTGGGCTTCTAATCAAAGTGATTAAATAATACTTTGGTACTCCATTATAAAATGGATTGTTTCCCACTTCATAGGACCTTAAATTCTGCTGCTTTGCCTTTCCTGTTTTCAAGGTGCTGCAGTTTTGAAACCATACAAAAATACTTCAGGTAATACCTTTGAAAAGAGATTGTTTCTGTCTCTCTCCTCACCCCACCCCACCCCACCCCTTTTCTTTTTATTTTTTCCAGTCGAAACTTCTTGGAGGACAATATCAATAGGCAGTACATCATCAATTCTGCAGGATGGTCCTATGAGCTGTATCCTGTTGGGTCCCTATTTCTCATAGCTGTAACTAGCCACTGTTTTAAAGACCTAGGATTAGAAGCTTGCAGGCCCTAAAAGCTTGGCAGATGTTCTGCGTGAATTGCTTAGGAACAGCCACAAGGTACAATCTCTCCAAAGCAGTGTTTGCAGAGCTATTACTGAAACTCTTCTGCTGGCCACTAACAAGTAGTCGCTAGTGATGCCTATCTTGGAATGGTTGACAATAAAACTGGAAAGTGCCGTAAATGTGAACTTAATGAAAATACTGTTTGGACAGAGGATAAATTGACAACATATTAGAGTCCTGAGTTGAACCAGTTCCTTGCAGTTGTCTAAATATAGCACAGTTGGGTATACCTTTGTCCGTACACTATAAAATTCTCTTTCCTCTCAAACCTTAACAGAGAGCACAGTTCTATTTGTTGCAACTATTTATGGACTGCTTATTCTTTCCAGCACCCAATTTTCCATAATTTATCTGTTCTTGTCCCTCTCTATTTGGGGCCCTGCTCTGGTTACTCTCAGAAATATAAGCAACAGACTTAGTTTCTATAACTGCCCGGAAGCTGGGTTTGGCTTTGGGGGATGATGGAGGAGTTTTACTAATTTGTTCTGCCCCTTCTTGTACCACCCCTCCTCTTACTCTTTGTCCTCTACTGTCATTTTTATATTGCAGTGTCATTGCAAAACATTGATTTCTGGAGGATGGAAACCTGCGAGTGTTCTGTGTAGAACAGATGCTGTTGAACTGTCAGTCAACCTTGACCATGCTGTCTGGGGCTGACAGGAGTTACAGACCAAAATGCCTCAAAGACACCACATTCTTTTTTTACGTGTCCTAAATCACAACTCTCAAACGCATACCCTTGAACTTAGAAGGAAAATGCAAGATTTCTTGGCAACCTCAAACATGCAAGTGTTAGGAAGCTCCCTTACACAGAGTCAGAATACAGTGGTACCTCAGGTTACATACGCTTCAGGTTACATACGCTTCAGGTTACACCATAGCTGTCAACTTACAGATTTGAAAATAAGGGACCAGCAGCCTCAAAAATAAGGGATCAGCAGCCAAAATAAGGGATCAACAATTACTTTTATAAAATACCTATTTTGTTGCGTGCAAATGGCTTTAGATACCTATTAGGTCCATAAATTACCATATAGCATATCTTCAACACAAAAAAGCAACAATTTGTTGTTGACAAAGGACAGCTGGACATAGAAAGGGCCCCATTACCTTCAGTAGCTTATTTAAGAGACATCATCAATAAGGGACAGCAGCGGGACATGGTGCTGTCCCGCCAAATAAGGGACGCTTGACAGCTATGGGTTACAGACTCCGCTAACCCAGAAATAGTTATTCCTTTGCTTCAGGATGAGAACAGAAATCTTGCTCCGGCGGCGTAGCAGCAGCGGGAGGCCCCATTATCTAAAGTGGTGCTTCAGGTTAAGAACAGTTTCAGGTTAAGTGCAGACCTCCAGAACGAATTAAGTACTTAACCTGAGGTACCACTGTATTAATCCAGCTAGTTCAGCATTTTTTCTACACTGACTGGCAAGAGTTTTCAAGGAGAGGGCTCTCTTAGCCATACATGGAGTTGTCTGGGATTGAATTTAGAACTTGTTTCGGGCAGTGCAGGTGATATATACCTCCAAGCCTTCCCTGCTCTGAAAGACAGCTAGAGGATGCGGAACAATTGATTCTTAAAAAGTGTTTAGTCAAGTTAACAGTGTGATCCTATTCTTGTCTTATTAGAGATTTGAGTTCAATGGGACTTAATAATCCAAGTAAGGAAATACACCAAGACTGCATTCCTAAATAAAATGTAGGAAGTACTAAGCCCCCATTTTACTTTAACACAGTCAACCAGTATTGGAAAGCATGGATTCTGGTGAGCTTTTACCAGTTCACATCCTAGCCTTGTATTTACATCCAATACCCACTAAACTGGAAACAATGACCTTTTTCTGGCCATAGTAACTGAAGTATGTTTTCTACCCCAGATCAAATAATTTGTCTCCATTGACATTAATAGCATAAACACGCAGGAATATTTTCCTGCATGCATACGGAGCATGCTCTTTAAACCGCACAAGCTCATTTCAGCTGCCTAATGTGGGGGGGGAGCTCACAATGTTTCTCCACTCTGTTTGTCAAATGCCTTCCTTATCTTTCTGCGTCAAAGACAGTTTCAGGAACTGATTGAACAAGGCTGCACTGCCCGCCCCAGGTGTTTTCCCCCTCCTCCTCAAGCCAACGAGTTCACTGTGCCCGAAGCCTTCATGCATCTTCAGACACACCTCTGCCAGGTGAAAAAGAAAAACCTATATTCACACAGGGAAAAGAACTCGGAAGCTACAGTGATGCTGGCAATCTCTCTCAATGGCAAACATTGCCCAGAAGTTTGAAAGGAACCATCTGACCAGCAGAGCAGAGCCAATGGATTCTAGACACTGGATCATCACTTCTTGCTGCTGTTACTTCTACCAGTTTCTCAATGGTAGTAGGTTTCCTCCTAGCCTGGTGTCGCCTCTTGTGGATTGATTGTAAGTTGCGTATGCAACGCATATGTTAAACCCAGTAGTTTCCACTGCTGCTTCCCAAAGAAGATGCCAGATACCTTGTGTACAGTGCTACATGCCTTCTTAAGCGTCTTCATCCCATCATCCAACCTCTTGGTGATCATAGTCATCTGTCAGCTGAGAAAGAAGAAACCAAGCAGAAACTATGTCTTCATCCTTAACTTGGCAGCTGCTGATCTACTGGTTGGTGTGATGTGCATTGGGGAAGCTTTGGATGATGCAACAGATGCACTATTTGACCGAAATCTGTTTATTTGTCTCTTGCGGATCTGCATGAGCATCACTCCTTGCATTGGGTCCATTCTCACCTTGCTTTTGGTTTCTCTGGACAGGTACTTGGCAGTGAAGCTGCCTCTTCATTACCCTACACTGATGAGCAAGAAACCTATAGTCTTCTCTCTTGTTGTCCTGTGGACGGTTTCCTTCTTGGTAGGACACATGCCACTTATTTTCTCACAACTTCAACAAAGTGAACTCTCAGGTAGCTGTGGGGTCCTGGCAGCAGCCAAGAGTGACTACCTGTACATAATCTGCTTTGGCATCTATATCCCTGCCTTGCTGACCTTGGTCTGTTTACATATCTCGGTGGGGAGGATTGCTTATCTTCATCAGAAGCAGATCCAGCGTGTCTGCTTGCACCCAGATACCCCTACTGCTCCTCTCCGCCATTTCAAAGCTCTGAGGACAGTCCTCATTGTGATTATCTGTTTTGTCCTCTTCTGGAGCCCTTATTATGTAGCTGCCATTGTGAAAGCTACTTGTACCTCCTGCATCCTGAGCTCACAGCTGAAGGATTTGTTATACATTTTAGGAGAAGCCAATTCTCTGATAAATCCTTTTATCTATTCGCTATACAGCAAGGATATAAGAACCCAGTTGGTCAAAATGTTGAAGTGTAAGGGAAAGGGACAAATAAAACCCCACAGGTCTAACAGGTTGGCAGTGAACCATTTCAACATCATAAACCAAAGTGACTTACCCTGCGGAGGAAATTCATCTGGGGATCAACTGCCTAAATCTCCTCCCTTCAACAGTTTCAGAGGGGTACTCACCATTTCTTGATTCAAGGCAGAAGAGAGGAAACCCACCATAAAGCAGATGGAAAGCTTATTGTGCACTGATCACCAGTAAAAAAAGGTAATGCAGAAAAAGTCCAAATGCGCACCCAAGTTTTCTTCCTATTCTATCTATTCCACTACTGGGCAGTTAACCATAATTTGGTGACGCAGAGATCAACAGTGAGCTAAGAAAACAGTGCTGCATATATTTCCCCTCTTAGTGTTCTTTTTAATAAGTGCCTTTTGGGAATAAGTGTGCAAATAATTTTACCCTAACACAGAATTTTGTACGTGGTGTTATCCAGTCTACCTTCCCTTTGTAAGATATATGTTCCTCTTTGCCTGGTTATCTGGTTCCACATGTGGCTAGATAAACGAGCTAGAAGGGGAAATGTGTTGGGTCTAGTTTAAGTAACAATTTCTATGCAGTTAATTTAATCCAAGCATCAATAAACAAACTTAAATAAAAACCCAAATCTATCTCCAGCCTTTACGTTCTTCTCCTACCCTTATTGCTGTATTACATTGTTATTTATTAAATTGTTAAACTTAACTGCCCCCCCCCCCGCCCTGTTCTTGGGAGGATGTCCCATACAGCTGTTGCTTCCATTGACTCGCTGCCTGTTTTCTAACAAGACGGAGAACAGAAATTAGTGGCCATGCAGGGCTATTCAGGGAAACTGGACAGGCATGGCACATAAGCAATTGGTTTCTAGTATTGTTACACCCTTCAATTGCTTGTGAAATGCCACAGTACAAAGTCATATATGATAGGAATCGACTCATGCTGCAGATCAGATGTGAGGAAGTTTGGGCTCCTTTGTGAGTTGTAAACCTCACAAAGATCCAAGCCATGCTGCCAGGACCATTACAGTTGCATCTGTCTGTCTCGGGTGACAATGGATGAGTCCACCTGTCTAAGCTCAATTCCTCAATTAGAGTCTGGACTCTATAACAGCACCATAACAGCACCAAAATCATAGTTGGGTGGTACTAAAATGCCAATCTAATTTAACTTCCTGCCTAAAGTAGGCTCAGTGTCCCCTTTTTCTGCTGTATAACATACGAAGGTACTGCGTGTTATGTGACCAGCATAAATGGAACTGTTATTAAATGAATCCTGAGATCTGATTTTCAATACCTCTAGAATTCAACATAACAGTAAATATTCCTTTGAACAACGAAACAAGTATCTTCATACAACATAATCATGATCAGGCTGGTGAATTTAATGTTTCCATGATTAAGGTGTCCAGAGCAGAACTTATTTCACATTCCTTACAAAGGTTCATTAACTTCAAAGCCTTAGTGAAAAGAAACGAAGGCAGCTGGAGCTTAGCCCACCAGTCGTTGTTAGGAAAATCTAAACACCCTTGCAGTTTAGCAAAGATGCGGAGAATCTTTATCCGGCAGGCAAACAGGAAGAGGTCATCTTCAGACACAAACTTCGGCCATGGGTGATGCTCAGCGAGCGGCTTTTAAGGAAGCAAAAAAGCAAGGAGTTAATGTAGTTCCCAAGTCACATGGCAGTTCTCGCTTGCACAAAGTCAGAAAGGTCGCACAGGGAAGGAAACCTAACAGTGAGTATTGTTTTAAATCAAGGAAAATTAAATCAGTGTTACTGTGAGACTGACCAACGTTGCTGTCTTATTTCTCTCTGAGTGTGAAGAGAGGCAAGGACCAGATTCCCTCTTCTTACCTGGAATTTACTGATGGTCATACCTTGTTGCTGTTGGCAAGGTTAAAAAGAGGGTGGTTTGGAGAACTTCCCCATTCCTTGGCATGCCCTCAGACCAGGGGTAAACTACGCCAGCCCTGAAGTTGGCATTGTTGGTTCACTTTAATTTCCCTCTCATGCTTCCCAGTAGGAGGGGAAATAATGTAAAAAACAGAACAAAAAAACAAGCCAAAAACAAATTGGAAAAGGAATGAGGAGTTCAAAGAGCACTAATATCTACCCTCTTGAGAACATGGGATTAAGTGGATGAGCCACCTTCAGTTTTCCCTTCCCAAAGCCTTTAAAAAGTTGCTTTCAAAAAACAAAACACCAACCCTATTTTTATTCAACCTCATTAAAACTGCAGAAATAGCAAAAAACCAACTCAGGTCAGATGAGTATTTCAGAAACTTCCCTCTTCGCATGCACATGGGCACCACATTTGCTGAAACCTCAAGAAGGGCTGGATTCTCTAACATTTGCTAATATGTCCAATATTATTCCTACTCACAGTAGACCCATTGAAATGAATGGGAATGGCTAACTTAGGTCCATTAATTTCAATGGATCTATTCTGAATAGAACTTAGATGGATCCATCCCAATGTCCTTTTATTCTCTAAAACTGCTTTTCCTTGCACTCCCTGTTAAAAAAAAAAAAGAATGCCGTTCCTGCTCTCATTTTCAAATATGCTGAAATTTAATGTATGGAACTATATCGCTAAGCAATGTGTGCTTGAGAGAAGTTCAAGAACAGTTATGGGCACACTGATAATCTGCATGGATCAGTGTGTTTACATAAGCAATTCTTACATAATCAAGAATTACATAAGCAATTCTTAAACTTCATGGCTGAAGAGTGTTCTACCTACTAGATTTTTAATTTTAAAGTTTTATATAATATTCTTCCTTGGCCTGTTCTCAGTCTGCTTTTTTCTTAACTTATCCTATAAGCCACATCATTTGAGTCTCAACCTGAATTCTTGGTTATACAAATTCATACAAGTAAATGCTTTCATAAATCTTTTTGAAATTATAATTTGTTTCCCTCTTTTTGTTCACTGGAGGGGGACCCCAACTTCCATCTGACTGACATTTTGGTTTATTTGGTCAAGGGATGCTGAACTATAGGCATTGTCTTGTACAAACCAGATAAACTATGTGTCAGTCTTTGGCCAATTTAACTTCGTTTTTCAAATAGCTCTGAAAGTTCGAAGCGAACTGCTCCATTCCTTTTTTCGAAAACGTTTTCTATATTTACCTCCAAAACAATCCCACCCTCTCTTGTTAAGAACATGTAAACTCATCCACTCTCCCCCATATTAACTCTGAAATAAAGTACCTTTACTTTTGCTCCTATGTTGATTTTTGCCTGCTTGCCCCTTGCAAGGAAAGAAATGGCTACTCTGTCTTGCTCAACTATCCTGACACCAACGTTCTGGTTCAAGGATAGAAAGACTGGCTTAAACGGTGCTCTCGAGACACACTTCTGCAAATTGTTGGGCCAGATCCACGTTTTCACTTTGTTGCCAGCTTCGTCCGAATAATGTCCTCCTCGAATCGTAACATTTATCCTAAATGTGGAAAATAACAATTTGAGAGGACCTCCGAAAGGGAAGGGGGAAAAACCTGGCTGTACAGCCCAAGCCCTTGTCTGAAAATATCTTCACATCCAGATACAGTGGTACCTCAGGTTAAGAACTTAATTCGTTCTGGAGGTCCGTTCTTAACCTGAAACTGTTCTTAACCTGAGGTACCACTTTAGCTAATGAGGCCTCCCGCTGCCGCTGCACAATTTCTGTTCTCATCCTGAAGCAAAGTTCTTAACCTGAGGTACTATTTCTGGGTTAGCGGAGTCTGTAACCTGAAGCGTCTGTAACCCAAGGTACCACTGTACTGCCAAATCAAATAGGGGGGAAATGGCAAAGGTACAAGGGCAAGCTCCAAGTTCAGATCAACAAAAACCGAATACTGGCTTGCCTCCACACCGGGGTCACTTGCCTCATCAAAAATCAGCCTGCCTGCTAACAGTTACCCCACCCAACTCTTAGGATCATCGTCTCCATTGCTAGATAAATAGGATAGTGTTTAACTAATTATTCCATTAAAAACCTTTTCACTGGCTAACAAGCTGCCCCCAATTAATTTGACACAGACACCATCCCAGAAGAGTTGTTCCTTCTCTTTTGACATAGGAGGGGGGTACCTTTTCTAATATAGCTGCTGTGGCAAAGGCATTCGTCAATGTGAAAACACAGAACGTGTTTTCTTTTTTTAAAAAAGGTTGAAGAAGAAGAAGAGGAGTTTGGATTTGATATCCCGCTTTATCACTACCCGAAGGAGTCTCAAAGCGGCTAACATTCTCCTTTTCCCTCCTCCCCCACAACAAACACTCTGTGAGGTGAGTGAAGCTGAGAAACTTCAGAGAAGCATGACTAGCCCAAGGTCACCCAGCAGCTGCATGTGGAGGAACAGGGAAGCGAACCTGGTTCACCAGATTACAAGTCCACCGCTCTTAACCACTACACTACACTGGCACTGGTTGATTTTACTTACAAGAAAATGTAAATGTATTTAATGAGCTGACCGATTGATTAAAACCCATACAATTTCTCACCTAGCACTTCTTTCATCAGGAGGCAGAACTACAAATTTGGCTTCTGGGGTTTTTAATACCCCGGAGCTCAGCAAGTTCAGAGGATGCCGTTTCTCCCAGCGCAGTGTTGTTGCGATGGGACAAACCTCATGTAATGAACATCTTCCTGTTCTTGCACCCAGGTTACTGCTCTGTCCCTGACTGGCATTCAGCCATGGTCCCTTGCTCAGACGCTAACCTCTTCCTCTTGCTTCTAATTCTGCCAGCCTGCCTCTGCTGAAAGGAAGCCACGGCCCAGCAGATAAAACGCCATTCTGTCTTATAACTTCCCTTTCTCACAGCAGGGCCGAAACATGTGACTATTCTGGGAACAAACGTGAACCTTTCAAAATGGCTCTCAAATTTCCAATTCTTGTGGTTTTCTCGGCGGGAAATCCATTTTTAAAGTTCAGTTGGAATTTTTACGTTCACCAGTAACCTCCAGTATTCTATATTTGCCATTTGGTTAACAAAGGACACTGCATATGTATTTGAATTAGAAAATGAGGTCCTGACCATCGTTCAAATTACAAGTACAAAACACTGGTATACATTTTACAACAAGACCAAACTGATTGAACTGAACGTACCACACATTTCCATTTGAATGATAGCACGTCCCATTGCCACAGGAATTGAACACTGCTTGGATTTCTGCATTCTCAGGCTTGTCGTCTTGTACTATGGCAACGTAGCCTGTGCCCTCATTCCTTCGTACAATGATAATCGCCAGATTTCCAGAGGGGTAGCTGTATGTAGATAAGGTTCCAATGGGCCCATTAACATGCTTAGGAACGTTGTCGCGTTATCAAGGTGTGTGCATGGCTTCAACTGATTAGTTCTTTGTGTGCGTGCGTGTTCTTGGATACCACTTCTGAACGATTCAGTCCTACTTTCTGTTATGCTTTTGCACCCATATCACAACAAACACCAGAAACACTATGTGTACTTCTGTAACCCAATAAAATATTCAATAAAAACAAGCAAACAACCCCAAACAAACACTGTTACTACCCCTTCCAGGGTTGTGTGATAGCAAAACAGAGTGGCTAAGATTGCAGCAAAAACCCACCGCCTTCAATAGATAAAGTGAAATAGTAGCTCCTAGGAAAATCCTTCAACTGGTCCAAAAAGCGGTTGCCAGGCTTGGAGTTGGAACATGCTACTTTTCGTCTAGTTCCATCTTCACCTTTATCTAGTAGCATGGTCAGCCATTTCCCCCCAGACTCAGTTATGAGCCATTAATAGCCTTTAAAGGCTTTGCAGTGCAACACTGTAAAGGTAAAGGGACCCCTGACCATTAGGTCCAGTCATGACCGACTCTGGGGTTGCAGTGCTCATCTCGCTTTATTGGCCGAGGGAGCCGGTGTACAGCTTCCGGGTCATGTGGCCAGCATGACTAAGCTGCTTCTGGCGAACCAGAGCAGCGCACAGAAACGCCGTTTACGTTCCCGCCGGAGCGGTACCTATTTATCTACTTGCACTTTGATGTGCTTTCGAACTGCTAGGTTGGCAGGAGCAGGGACCGAGCAACGGGAGCTCATCCCGTTGCGGGGATTCGAATGCCGACCTTCTGATCGGCAAGTCCTAGGCTCTGTGGTTTAACCCACAGCGCCACCCGCATCTCTTAACACTATACACACCTACTGAGAAGTTATATTCCACTGAATTCGGTGTGGCTTACTCCTAGTGCAGAATTCTCCAACTTTTTTCTCTGGGCAACACTTTCAGAATAAAAATTTGCTCGCTCCTTTCTAACTGATAAGAAATACATTGCATAACAACAAAAAACCCGACTCTTTGTGGTGCCTGATTTATAACACAGAACACAACTTCTTTATAATATGATCATGGGACGTCCAGAAAGTATAAAAGGATGCAGCTACATAAGAACATGGGTCGTTCCCCAAATATAATTATAAGCAAGCCTTTTACATTAAGTAGGTATACAAACTCAGTGAGAAGTATGAGCTTGCTTCTTAGGCCTAATCTCAGACAGACAAACAAACTCTCATCTCATCAACACGAAGTCTTTCTCTTTTCCGATCTTTCATATTAGTTGAAAATCCTTGTTGACAATAGATTCTGGAGAACTGTAGAAGAATAAGCAGTGCTCTTGAATATCTATCCATATTCTGGAAATAAAAACATTATTTTGATACTATAGTATACTGCACTGCACTGAAATATTTAAATGTTTCTTTGATTGTCCTTGAATCTTCTTGCCACACCAGTGCCAGGGGTGCACCACACCCTTTGAGAACCACTGCCCTTGATGGCTTTAGGATTGCATAGTTAATAGCTTACTAATAACCTGTAATAGCTGCTCTTTTCCAAGTCCCAGCATGTGAACACTTGGGACCCCTCCAGACCGGTGATTTTCCGCAGGTGCATTCTGCAATGCGTCACTGATACAGTAATAGCGGTGGATTTATACTGGAACATCCACATATTCTGTTTTATTAGCTTTGTAATATTTCTCCAGCGGTATTGCATTACTGCCATCAGCGGGGGCGTTACTCTCGCACTACAGCCCAAGCAAAGCGGGACAAAAGCACCCCGTAACAGTTGTGGTATAAAAAGTTAGAGGATTTCAGGGGGAAGTTATGGGACATGCACTGATGGGAAACAAAGCCGTATAGCAGCCCTGACATTTGCAGGCACAAAGATCACTTCCTTATAGCTTTGCAAAGCACTAATTCCTTAGTCCAACATTCGCAATATTACTAAGGAGGACGGGAATCTGCTCCTCACGTATAAGCATAGATAGAAATAGGAAAAAAAAAATCCTCTTTACCACAATATTGACTGTGACCATGACAGGGTGATTAAAAGGTGAGGTAAAGTTACACACATAGTTGAATTTGAGTTGAGTTCTTAACCTTTTCCCAATGAAATTGATGGGACTTAAAATATGTTTAGCTTTGGCTGAATTATACCCTCAGTACTGTAAAGATGTGCCTCAGATATCGCCACAAGTAGAAAAAAAACCAAAACCACAAAAAGGATACAATATTTGTGCACTACCATCTGGAAACATGGTAAGAAACTTCACACCATTTTTGTAGTATTGCTGGAAGAACTGGTTTTTCAGCAACTGCACACAAGAGGAAAACAAGACACGTACTTTAAAACGATATTTTGTTTTCAGGAGAATTGGTATACAAAAGGCAAGAAGAAGAAGAAGAAAAAGGTCACTATGCAAAAAGGGTGGTGGGATTAGGTAACAAAAAGCTACGCTGCCTGACTGAATTGTCCCTTCCCAGTTTTCTCCTTCTACGAGTTGATGAGTTTCTAGTCACACCTGCTGCCTCCCAGCTCTGCGATCCTGTAGCCAAGTGACGGTTAATAGTTGACAGTTCTGGGAATGGAGGCACCAGAGTCAAGCGGTCACAGGCCTGTCCTCCGTGGCAACCAGGTTGGATGTTACATAGGCAAACATTCAAGCCTGCATTCTGTCAGCAGCTAAAGTCCATTCCAAAACCAATCCCTGCCCATACAAAAGCTGGAAACCTACAGTTGGAAAGTGGCTTCAAACCCAACCCTCTGCAAATACAGGAAGTCTGCTGCTCCAGCACCCCTGATAGCACTACAAATCCCAGAGTTCCATAGGAAGAGGGACTGGTGGTTAAATCACTCTGGGAATTGTCTGGGAGGGAAACAGAGGTCTCCTAAGAACTCTCATCATCCTTAACAAAGGACAGTCTCCAGGATGTGGGGGTGGGGAGCCATGACTTTTAAAGTGGTATTAAAGGTAAAGATAAAGGGACCCCTGACCATTAGGTCCAGTCATGGCCGGCTCTGGGGTTGCGGCACTCATCTCACTTTATTGGCTGAGGGAGCCGGCGTACAGCTTCCAGGTCATGTGGCCAGCATGACTAAGCCACTTCTGGCGAACCAGAGCAGCGCATGGAAACGCCATTTACCTTCCCACTGGAGTGGTAGCTATTTATCTCCTTGCACTTTGACATCCTTTCAAACTGCTAGGTTGGCAGGAGCAGGGACCGAGCATCGGGAGCTCACCCCGTCACAGGGATTTGAACCGCTGACCTTCTGATCTGCAAGTCCTAGGATCAGTGGTTTAACCCACAGTGCCACCCATGTCCCTAGCGCCACCCGCATCCCTAAAAAAGTGGTATTATGGTGCTTTAAATGTGTGGTGCAGCTGTTGCCATAGTCAAATGCAGAATGCTCTGTCCTATGAATGTTTTTATCCTAGAAGAAGAAGCAGGTCCATTAATGGGGTTCCAGCGCAGGAAAATCCAGGTGCTTACCTTTCCACCTGCAATAGTGAAATCACAGCTAGAGATGCTGTAGCTAGCATCTTGGCTCGTGGGACTTCGGAATTTAATTCCCTGGAGAGGCATCTTTGTCCAGCCTGTTATAGAAGGTCTGTATTGGGACAGGCAGTAGGAAATGGTGCTGAGTTGCCGAGTATCTAGGGAACATGAAGCAGCACAGAATGTTGTTCAATAAAGGTTATTCAATAAACTTGGTAGAACAAAAAACAATTTCAATTTAGTTCAGATTTATTTTGTTTCATTTGGGTTTTTAATAGCTTGCTCTTCAATACAAATTATTAGTGCGGCTCCCAATATAAAATTAAAAACCACTATAATGGAGTTAAAAACGAATAAAGAAATTATAGCAAAACACAGCAGCAACACAAATTGGATTAGCAGCCAAGTTAAAAATTACGACGTATGTTTATATTAAGAGTCTTAAATGAACCTGTTTACTAACCTGAAACAATAAAACAGAGAGTTAAAAAAAAATACTATGCACATCTCTTATCTAGGTGTGTTGGTGACCTACAACTAATCCAGAATGCGGCAGCTAGACTGGTGACTGGGAGCGGCCGCCGAGACCATATCACATTGGTCTTGAAAGACCTACACTGGCTCCCAGTACATTTCCGAGCACAATTCAGTGTTGGTGCTGACCTTTAAAGCCCTAAACTGCCTCAGTCCAGTATACCTGAAGGAGCGTCTCCACCTCCATTGTTCTGCCTGGACACTGAGGTCCAGCACCGAGGGCCTTCTGGCGGTTCCCTCACTGCGAGAAGCCAAGTTACAGGGAAACAGGCAGAGGGCCTTCTCGGTAGTGGCACCCGCCCTATGGAACGCCCTCCCACCAGGTGTCAAAGAGAAAAATAACTGCCAAACTTTTAGAAGACATCTGAAGGCAGCCCTGTTTAGGGAAGCATTTAATGTTTAATAGGTTATTGTATTTTAGTGTTTTGTTGGAAGCTTCCCAGAGTGGCTGGGGAAACCCAGCCAGATGGGCGGGGTATAAATTATTATTATTATTAGTAGTAGTAGTAGTAGTAGTAGTAGGAACATGCTAGATCTGACCCAAGAGACCATTTAATCCAGGGATGGGTAACTCTGACCTTCCAGATGTTGTTGGACTACAAATGTCATCATCTGGCAGGGGACAGGGCAATATTCTAGTGTAAGAGTGAATATGTGCCAGTTTTCAATCTCTGCTATATAAGAGCCATTCTCGCGGTTTCACCCACTAATGAGTACTGTCCATAATAATTTGCAGAAAAATTAGAACTCACAGTCAAAGACATGAGTTGGAGAGACGTCCTTTTCTCTCTCTGCTTTCTCTCTCGGGAGGTGGACAGCCTGTTGGGCCATTTGTTTCTCCTTCAACCTGCAAAATCAAAACGTACATGGCATGAACCCCAAATTTCTTAAACGTTGAATTCCAGATGCTCTTGGAGGGCTGGCAAGGTGACTAGCTGATCTTTTAGCCACTGAAACAGAAGAGATGCTCCTCTGCTGCAGATTACCCTGGCCTTGCTCAGTGATGTCTTTTTCTATAACAGAGAGTTTGGCTGCACATGTTTGTGCGTAACAATTGGCTAAAGCCTATGAATCAGGGCCAGACCTCCAGAAATAGCAGGAAAGCTCAAAACTCAATATACAGTGGTACCTTGGTTCTTGAACTTAATCCATTCTGGGAGTCTGTTCGACTCCCAAAACCGTTCAAAAACCAAGGTGCAGCTCAAGGCTGCACTCAATCAGAAGCCGCGGAAGCCATGTCGGACATTCGGCTTCTGAAAAATGTTCGCAAACTTACTTCCGGGTTTGCGGTGTTCGGGAGCCAATTTGTTTGGGAGCCAAGCCGTTTGAGAACCAAGGTACCACTGTAATCATTACCCTGCTCTTTCTTGCAAAACACTTCAGAAATGCTGGCTTGCTCCCAAATGATACCAAAATTGTTCCTGAAAATAGCATGTACACCAGCCGGCTGACAATACCTTTGGCGAGCTCTTTCTCTGGCTTTTTTCCTCTCTTCCGCAGTTCCTTCGACCTGCTTAGTGGTGATATCAATCAGCTGAACTCCTTCCTTCGCATAGCGCTTTTTCTCATTGACAATGAACTCGTGAAGATCTCTGCACTGCTGGCAACAGAAAAGCTGGAAGGCAAGATCCTACAGTTATCTCGCGGCCACATCGCCCTTGACTTTGTAGCGACGCCATTAGAATGATTTCCCCATTACTTACGTTTCCATATTCTGCTATTTGTTCTAGACTTTCAAATGACGGATAATTTCTCAGTGGGCTGCCACAGAACTCACAAATATCTCCATAGTGTTTTTCCAACTGCAGAGAGGAAATGGAACATTTTGAAGATGTTAGTGATGACAAACAATCACCTTGCGGGAAAGTTCAATATTAGGCTTGTAATTTTTTAATCAGCTAGGCTGAAAAGGGATCTAGCCTATGTTAATAAAGAAAGCTGAAAAGTGCTCTAGCCCATGGTAAAGGCGGCTGAAATGTCTCCAAGCCCTTTCCAGTGTGTGTTTTTTTTTGGGGGGGGGAGGATGTCACACCAAATGTCCCCATTTTAGATTTGCTTAATGGAGAAATGCTCCCATTCTTGTAATCTTATTTTGCAACTATTTCAATCCTGTTGTCTGTTTTATTGCATCTGATCCACGGTCATTCCATGGACAAAAGGGCTCTTTCCATTCATGTAAGGCACAGATCCTGTGGAGGTAATAATAATAATAATAATAATAATAATAATAATAATAATAATATACTTTCCCCATTTCCCCAGTCACTCTGGGAGGCTCCCAACAGAATATTAAAAACACTATAAAACATCAAACATTAAAAACTTCCCCACTGGAGAAGGGATGGGGGAACTGTTTTAGCCAATTTCTCTTTCCCTGTGCAGCCCCCTGTGCTACCTGGCAAGCTGCTGCAAAGGGTTAAAGGTCACGTCCCCCCCCAAGCAGCATGAGGGGCAAGGGGCGGGAGGGGGAGGATCAATCAACAATCCTATCTCCTTCCTCCAGAGCAAGCAGAACTCTGCTGAGAGTAACTCTGGATCAGAGGTGCCATCTTGCACCCAATATTTGGGGTGGGGTGGGAAGGTGGTTCCTGGTGCACAGTGTTCACATGTGATGTCATGGGCCCAGCATGTGTCGCACACGTGTGACATCATGCACACAATGCACATGCAACATCGCATCATCTGGAGGAAGCCAAGCGCAGAGCCCAGCCCTGTGCCAGCAGATTTTGAGAGGGCCGAATTCACCCCACTCCTTGGAGTTGGCGTGCCTGCTCTGGATCCAGCTCACGACATGTAATGTTTACATTTGCAACAGATTCTTTTGCAACTGTTTTTAGCCATTTTGCCAACTTTGAGGCGAGTGAGGTATGCTGGTGCTGGTCATTACAAACCTATGATTTTGTCATAGTCAAGCCTCAGATGCACAAATCGCAGTGCATCTGGTAAAACACAAATCCTGCCCCTGTATCTTCTTAACACAAAAGTTAAAGCAAAATAAATACATGTAGTTTATTCCCTCCCAGAGTTCCAATTCCCGGTAACTACAGTGCCTAGAATTTTTTGAGGGAAAGGATGTGCTTCAAACGTGCTTTAAAGGTGCAAGCATGCACTGAAAATGGAATAGCAGCAACAACAATGTGCAAGACTCTGCTCTCGGTCAGAATTAAGTATTTTTTAAACCTCTCAGAGTGTAAATAAGTGAAACTGAAGCCCTCCAAGTCACCTGACAGCATTCACTTTCATCCAAAACTAAGTAGATGAGGAAAATGGAGGGGAGGGTCCTGTGTTAAGGACTGCGGGGTTGTTGTTTTTTGTAGTACCTGGGCGTGAATTGTCCCCAAAGGCATGCTAAAAGGCCACTGCAACCAATCTGAACAGGCTTATTTTAAGCCTCCTTCTGTAAACAGCGTAAGAAAACAGGCAGCCCCTTGGCTTTCCAAAGCTCCAAGGAAAGAATAAACAGCAGCAGAAATAATTCAATGCAGCGCTACAGCGAACGACCAGCAGGGGGCAATGTTAAAGTTGTCGGGAATGCCATCCCTAATAAAATAGAGGCCATGAATCCAAATCGAAAATTAGAATTACTGGATTGCATTTGCTCATAACACGCAGTGACCAGCACTGAGGGCTGCATCTACTGAACAAAGGAGCAGGGAAAGGAAACTGAACGAAGGAAGGGCTTGCAGGGCTAGGCCAGGGTGGGAACTGGGGTGCAGTCCTCTCCTGTTTTGGTTGCTTGTCCCCAGAATCGTGAAAAGTTTCTGAAGCGGAAAAAAGCATTATGAAAAAGTTTATTTAAAATGATAGGGTTGATGGGCGTTGCAGTCCAGAAAATCTGGAGGGTGAAAGTTTGTCGAAGAAGGATATGACCTAGTTATCATGCTAAGCAACTAATCCCTACTTCCCAGCTTTTTCTCAGATCTCTATCCCCATAATGCAGAGGTTCTCAAACTGCTGCCTGCAAGTTTCATCCAGGTGCTGTGAAAAGACTGCAGAGCAGGTGGGAATATCTTCCCTTGGCCCTGCAGTATATTCATATTTTTTTTTACAGTGGAGAGCAAGTCATTTTGACCACAGCCACCCTCAGGTTCAAATGCAGAAACAGGATGAATGCTGAACATGCAAATTCTCAGGCTACAGCTGACAAACTCTGATGGCTTTAAAAGAATGCCCCTTCCTGTTATTCTCACAACGCTTCCTTTTAAGGCATTTAAATAAAATATTGCAAATACATATTTTGGCTACAACCCAGAGGCTACATTTTTTGCATTTAGCTGGCAGATATTATTTTAGCGAGCAGCTTGGCATGACCATTAATAACTCCTAAAAGTCCCATTACTTTGAAGGGAGAGTTGAAATCTGTGCTTAGCTCACTCTCATGGAAATCAGTGAGATTTATAAGTATTTAGCTTTCACAGGACTGCGTCCTGAATGTCCATAACATGCAACATCTCACTCTGCAAAATGCAAAAAGAGAGTTGAGATTCCTGTATACAATATCAAGGTTGTGAGATTCATCTCCTGACTGAAGTCAGGCAGAACTTTGTGTGCCTAAATTAAGCAGAGCTGGAACTTGGCAGGTTCCATCAGTATTACTTCAAAATTCGGTACATACCAGCAACTTGTGTACATCATTAGACAATAAGGCACTGTGCCCTTTTAATAAGAACCTGTGGAACAAACTTTATGCAAACAAAATGCCAGAATCAGTCAATTCCGCATACAGAAATAACATAGCTGCTTCTTTCTTATAGATAATTATGACTAATTCATCTCTCCACCAAATAAGTAATGAAAACAATAAATGATTATAATTTTCCCGCTCCTGGGGAAAATCTCAAACCGTTGGATTTCAGAATATTGCTTTTCTTAAATGAATTCTCAATTGATCACCCTAGAAGAGGTGATGCAAGGAGGTCATTCAACCCTGGTAGATTTTGGCTTTTGCGATAATACTATTATTCTCCCTACCCATCCCACACCCTGTAAATTGGAAATGGTGATGTTTCTGTAATGGATTTCATCAGAATTTACTACAGTGTTCAGGCAATTCATGTGGATGCTCTTTTAAAAATAAATTAAAAAATGACTAATGTAAAATTTGGCTAGCAAAATGCTGAATGGAGAGAGGGAAAGTAACGTAAGGTTTAAAGAATGGGTGCCTTTTCCCAATCCAATAATCTAATTTCTGCTATCAGTTCAACAGAGCTTGCTTCCTCAACTCCTTGCAGGATTTCTAAAAAAAGACCCATATACCTCTTCAACTTGCCTGCAGCTCTCATTTTTTACTGGAACAGGTGGTGTCAAACAGTAACACACCAAGACCACTGAACTATATGACATGTTGTTCCTTTCCTGGTCTCCTCTCCCAAATCCAGATTTGTTAATCTTGATTAACATCAAGGATGGCTTGGAGAGTCTTGTTTCCCTTTCCCTTTCTCAAGGGATTACAGGCAACTGTAAATGATCCAATTTCTTTAAGGATCTTAGAGCCATCTGTTTCCTGGAAAGCGTGACAAACGGCAATCTAGACACAGGATGAGGCTTCCCCACATATGTTTCTGGAGTACACCTGCCTCTAGACACCAAATAGTTTCAACTCTTCCACTTCTGAATGCTCCTTACCATTTTATTTTGTCTTTATGCGGCGTTCTTCTTGGGCTACTTACCTAAGCAAATCAGTATGTTTTTAAAAGTATGTGGTATAGCCCCTTCTGAGATGCAGGTGCTGGTGGCAGGGGTTTGGGGTCACATATTGAAATATAAATACAGAAAGTATACAGAAGTATACAGAAGTATGCATACAGAAAGTATATAGAAAATATGCATACAGAAAGGGACGCAGGTGGTGCTGTGGGTTAAACCACAGAGCCTAGGACTTGCTGATCAGAAGGTCAGCAGTTCGAATCCCAGCGACAGGGTGAGCTCCCGTTGCTCGGTCCCAGCTCCTGCCAACCTAGCAGTTCGAAAGCACGTCAGAGTGCAAATAGATAAATAGGTACCACTCCGGTGGGAAGGTAAACGGCGTTTCCATGCACTGCTCTGGTTCGCCAGAAGCGGCTTAGTCATACTCGCCACATGACCTCGGAAGCTGTACGCCGGCTCCCTCGGCCAATAAAGCGAGATGAGCACCGCGACCTCAGAGTTGGTCACGACTGGACCTAATGGTCAGGGGTCCCTTTACCTTTACCTACAGAAAGTTAGTACATCAGAGAGAAGTGTGTGTCTGTGTGTGTGTGTTTAGAGGAAATGGGACATTCAGTCACACAAACACATGCATTCTTAAGTGGTGACACTTCAAAAGCACTACACTGTAGGTTTGCACAAAAGTGTGCAATGCATCACACATTTCCCTGTGTGTTATTTTACGCACGCATCTCCCTGGTTATCTTACATGCACAAACCACAGAATGGATAGAGACACCACCTCAAAATGAATGTCTTCTCTCGATGATTCTGGCCTATACGCTAGTATAGTTGGTGGACCAACGCTGGAAAGGGTGCGTAGAGATTCCTGAAACAGCTTTAAGAAGTCTTCTTGAAACTTAAAAGAAAAAGAAAAAAACACAATACAATGTACAATGCAAGAGATTAATTCCATTTCAAATCTCAAACCCCGTTGCCCAGAATGTTCCCATAGGATCACCCAAAGATGAATGGCATCAGCCTTGATTTGGCTGAAAGGGAAAGGGATGGCGGTGGGGACGTTGAGTTGGGAGGATGCTTTGACCAAAATGTGCAGAGGCCACGAGTGACCAATACCTCCGTGTCGCACAAAATGTCTAAGCAGCTGAGGTCCTCGTACCAGACGGCGTAGATATCTAAACATACACAAGGAGAATGGGTTAGGAAATTGGTCCGTTCTTGCTTTTAAGGTCTGAATCAAAGGACACACCCACATCGCTTATTTAGGACTGGGGATGCTGAAGTAGCAACAGGCCAGCGACAGCCAATTGTGGCACCCACTTGTGATACCTTGAACATGTTTCAGACTACTGCTCCCATCATACCCAGCCAGTGTGGCCAATGGTGAGGGATGATGTGAGTTGCAGTTCAAAGCACCTGGAGGACACCATGCTGGCTACTCCTGGCGTGTGCAAATCCTTCCCAGTACACCAAGAGCAGGGTGCCGCAGCTTGTGCCCATCCATATGCCCAGTGGACATGGGCTGATGGCAGGGGCAGCTGTGCAGCTCAAGATGTTCTGGAGTGGGGGGGGGGAATACCCCTTTCCCAGAGACATTGCACATGTTCCATTGTGTTTGTGCATGATGTCACTAGACCATCAACACCCAAACCATCTCTCTTGGAAGTGCCCTTAGAAAGACTGGTCCTCCAGTTCCACATGTTGGTGAATGTACACTGGCAAGCAAAGCCAGTCCGGTCGTTAGGCAAGGTGAAGATGCTGCTTCAGGCCCATGGGTGTCCCGCTTGCACCACTGCCTCTGCCAGCAGCACCAATTTTGGGCAACAGCGTCTCCATTTTGGGTGAATTCTTGCCCGAAATCATGCCAGATCTTGCAGAGCCTGCAAGGCGTCACTTAAAATTGGCATGATTTTAGAAATACCAACAGTGGAAGAATGGCAGGTGAAGATGTTGGACTTTTTGGAGCTGGCCGACCTGACTGGAAGAATCCGTGATCAAAAAGAAGAGGAACCATCAAGAAGAGTGGAAGAAATTTAAGGACTATTTAGCTAGATATTCGAATATCACATAAGTAAAATCACTTGTAAGTACCAAATTGGCCTAGGATTAAAATATGTTGAATTCTATAACATTATGGACTGAAAATATTATGAAAAGGAAGGAAGATAGAAATTTGAATAAGTAAATTTTATTGAAAAGTAGATATTGGAAAACTGTTACAATGAGATTTATTGAAATTCAGTTAGGAGAGATTTGAGGAAGTCACTTAACAATGTAAATTAAATTGGGCCTTTAACAGTTAGGTGTTTATATGTTTGTTTCTATTTCTAATATTGTAATGTCCTTTCTTTTTGTGTGTTTGTTTTAAATTTGGAAAATCAATTTTTAAAAATTGGGGGGGGGGAATAACTAAAATTGACATGCTTTTGCCTCAAGCTGGCAAAGAACTGTCTTAAGACTGGTTTTCAACAGATATTCCCATGAGCTCAGTGGCTCTTAGTTTCAAGGAGACATACTGTGCTATCAAGCCTGGTGTAGGCCTCTTTGCATGGCCATTCAGGTGCTTTTTGAGCTCCCCGCAAAAAGCCTTGCCTTAGTTACTTCCATGGATTTGCATGCGTTATCTAGACCAGCCTGCTGCCATGCCGTTATTGCTTTGGTCTGCTTACTGTGGGCTGCCCAAAGACAAGCCTGATTTTGTTTTTAGGCAGAATGCCCCTGTGCCTTAGGAGTGCAGTGGGGGAGCACTCAGCCTCACAGCGTTAAAAATATAGTGGTCAGAATAGAATAAAAGCCACAACGTGGTGAGGGGAGAGAGAGAGGGAGGCTCAAAGGAACAGCCAGTGCCTGCCCATGCGGTTCCATTGCTGAAGGAAGAGTGGAAGAGTAAACTGTGAAAAATTGGGCAGGGTGGGGAATGTGCGCATCTGGATTCTACCCAGCAAATAAGCAGCAATGGAGCATTGCTAGAAGTTAAAAGAAGAAGAGCTTGCCAGTTTAAACCATCGATTGGGTTGTCTACCTGTCAAGGCTACAGCTTGCCATTTAAAATGGGAAACTTGGAAACAGATGCCTCCGAGCGCAGGCCAGAGTAGCTGCTGCAAGTATTTGTGTGCTGATATTCACAAGGGAAAACCACAAATTCACACAAAAAAAGGCAACCGAAGAATATTTTGGAACAACGAGATGCTGAAGAAACAGGACAAGAAGTGCTGACATAAATCCAGCCTGAGGCTGGAGACAGACAGTGAGAGTAGCATCATTTCCTGTGATGTAAATTTTTCTGTCTTTCCTTTTTTGACCCGTCACCACTCTTCAGATCAGTTTTGCAAGCTTTCGAAGCAATAAAAAGCCTGCAAAACCTGTTCGCAATAAGCAACAGTAGGATTGCACACAAGTCCGCCTCCATCTTCAGTGTGTCACAATACACATATCATTGATCATCACCTTGCAACGTAAAGCAGGTTGTTAACAGTCCCATTTTACAGACCATGATTTAAGACTGAGGAATAGCAAGGTTCCCATATTCTCTGGAGTTGAGAATATGGGAACCGGCTGAGCTGGGGTTATACCGCCTAGATTTCACACCCAATCCCCTCTGTGGAGTCGCACAAGACTAAAACAAAACAAAACAAAACAAAACAAAACAAAACAAAACAAAACAAAACAAAACAAAACAAAACAAGGCAGGGCTCAAAATGAAGGAGAAATTGATGTGCTGAGGACCAATTTACCATTCTCAGGACGAAGCTTGTCTTCCTTTGGGTCTGCAAAGAAAACAAACAAAAAAACATAACATCTGGCCTAACTATAGAACAGCCTTTGCCAAACGCAGCCCAAACTATAACACATCGCAGCAGAATAATCACATGTTTTGCAAGCAAAAGGCTCTGGTTTCAATCCCTAACATCTCTGATTTAAAGGAGATGAGGGAAAGACCCCTTTCTGAGACCCTGGAGAGGCACTGCTGGTCAGAGAGGACAACCTAGGTTTACATGGGCAAATAATTAGATCAGGCTTGGGGCGGTTTCTTATGTAGCTAAATGGTTAATTCTATGCATGGAAATTACAGTGGAGATTTTTTCGCTACTATTTTGTGTGTGTCTGTGTACGTGTGTGAGAGATAGATAGATAGTCAGCACAAGAAGCCTGTTACTTACGCCTTTTCTTGTAGCGGTCATAAAGCCAGCTCTTATCTGTCTGCATTGAGACTGATCTTCCCAAAAGTTTTTCGGATTGATCAGCAGCAACTGTATCCAACGCCTCCCTTTTCAGTAGACACAACATAAGACGTGTAAGCAAGCTGAATAATTAATTTATGTCTCAAAGCAAACTCCAAGCTCCTTTGTTGTCTTTGAGGCTCAAGAGTTATCTTTGTCACTCACTCGCAGCTTCTAAGCAGTGGAAAAGCAAAATGGCAGAAGGAATTGACCAGCGGCCAATATAGGGAACTGTGGTTTAAACCCATTATACAAATCCCACTCATGATGCCACCCGTGCAAACATATTATTACCCTAATCTTTGAACTGACTAGAAAATCCATCCATTTGTTGTTATGCTAGCCCCGGAAAAGAGAGCAAATGCATTTAAGTAACCTTAAGGAAAGAGAGAAAAAGGGAAACAGCTCTACCCCCAAAGCAAAACCACAACAAAAGGAATTTCAGCCTTGAACATAATATTGTGAAGGCGATTTGGCTTAAAATACAAAAGACTGCCCTGCCCTTCAGTCCTTGTTTCATGGCACCTCTGCAATTCACACCCTCTTATACCTAAACTTTAAACCAAACTTTAATTTAATGCTGAAGAATAAAAGGAGGAAGCGTGATTTCTTCTTGTCATCTTCACGATCATCTGGAAGAAAAGCACACTGCTCGGGGTTTTGGCTGTTGTTACTCAACAGTGACATGATCAAACTCAACATGGAAACATGGAAAAGCAACACACTTCAATTGCTCACCTCCTTAAGTGGTACCCAGCAGAGCTCTCTCTTCTGATTCCTCCCAGTATTGCAGGGTGGCCCTTGAATCCTGCTGAGCACAAGCCGAACTAAGTATGTGTACGGTTGACCAAATCTCCATTGCGTACGAGCTACAGACCATCGAGATTAATAATCTGTCCTTCATGAATGGGACATCTCAGTCTTGGGGCCACTCTGATGACCCCAAAACACCTACACCCCCAGATATCTCCCTCAGAGCCAGATCTCTAGTTCCTTTGCTGGACAGGGAGTGGGGCAGACACTTGCGGGTGACATTGATTTGGCAAGGAATGCAGAGACAAGCAGAAGTCGCTTGTCAGGTGAGGCAGAGCCACCAAGCCACTGTTGCTTACTGGAAGATGCGAGGTGGTGCAAACACATTGGCAGGAGTGCATGAATTCATGAGGTGACCTTAGGCAACCCACTGTCTCTCAGCCTCAGTTCCTCAAATTGCAATAACGGGAGATAAGAATCACCTTACCTTGCAGGGCTGTTGCAATGATTACGACTAGATGATGCATATGAAGTGATTGAAAGCGCTATTGTTATAATATTTTTTGTAATTTCCCTCTTCTTGTTCAAGCACTTAAACTGTATGTGTGTTTGGCTCCACATTTCCTCTCTCTCGCTTAAGCTGTCCCCTCATAAAAAGCCCCCCCCCCCCGGGAAAACATTGCTGCAGCCTTGCAGTAAGAAGTTCCCAGGTTCAATCCAGGTTCGGAAGGTTTGCTGCTTGAAATACTGGAGAGCCAATCAGTGCAGACAATTCTGAACTAGGTGGACCAATGGCCTGTCTTGGTATAAGGCAGCTTTCTATGTTCCACTTTAACGTGCAAAGGAAGGTTGGAGCACCGATTTGGAAAGGGCCACAGCTGAGTGTGAGAGAAGGTCCTAGGTTACTACTATTATTTAATAAATTTATATACCACCCTTCATCCAAAGATCACAACATAAAAACACAAAACACCTAGCATAACAGCAGAAAACCAGACAAAAATGCCCACTTCAACAGACACATTTAAAAGGCCATAGATTGCTTAATCAGCCAAAGGCCTGGTTGAAGAAGAACGTTTTCACCTGGGGCCTTAAAAGATATGTAATGAAGGCACCAGGCGAGTCTCCCTGGGGAGAGCATTCCACAAACAGGGTTCAATTTCAGCATCTCCAGGTGGAGCTGGGAACCCCCCCCCCCCGAGTTACAGTCCTTCTCTCTTGGCGCATGCAGAAGTTAGAACATAGTACCTTTGCTTGAGGATAAGGAGTCAGTGGTTTCTGGGGAGGAGAACTCTGCTGATCTTTCAAAGGGGGCAATATCTAATCCTGGCTTTTGACTGCTGTCAGCCGTTCCCTCTGGGCTCTCTGACCTTGGCAGATGAAAAACAATGTATTAGTGCTTGAGGGGAAGGGCAAGCAATTGAATTAGAGGAAGCCCCACACTTTTTATGTCAGCATCTGCGCAAACACAGACACTTACATCGTTGAGCCCCATAACAACACAGGCAAGCCCCGGAGCTTTCTATCCACGGCACAAATAGTATGTCGGTAATTACTACCGCCAGTTCCTGAGGAATTCTGATTCTGACCACAGCATAGCCTGCCAGAAATAAACATGTTTTCCATGCAGTTGCGATGCATGCCACTCCTTCTAAGAGCAAACTCGAGCAGTGACAACAAGTGTCAACAGGACTGGAGCGAAACTTGGCCCACAGAGCCGGGGTCGGGGGGAAGGAGGAGAGATCAGCATTCATGGGGGAGCCCCAAAGGTGGTGGAAGTGCAAAATATCTACATCTTTCAAACAAACACCTAAGGAGCACTAAAAAAAATAAAATTAAAATTAAAAAATGCTACATTTTTATTTCTAAAAGGTGAAGCAGGCTTTCCCATGAGACCCAGAAATCTAGCTGTGGTATCTTCTACAGTCTGGAAATCCGTAGTCCACCTTCCATGACACATCACGGACCAGTTTGAACAAGATGCAGTAAGTTAGAGGGAAAGCTCATGAATAATGTCAGAAGAGTGAGCAGAAATTTCATTCCACCACCCGCTTGTAATAAGGTACATCCCATTAATAACCATTTTGACTAATGCAAGGACTTGTTGTTGTTGTTGTTGTTACCTAGCTGGAGAAGTGGATGGTCCACTTTTATCTCTTCCTGGAAGATCTTCAGGACCTGTTCATATAAACAGCATTATGATGGCACTTACATATTTAGAGAAACACAAAACATCTATCCTGAGCTTTTCTGGGAAACCAAATGTTATTTTTAATATAGGCATCTTTTAAATGAATCCACACTAAAAATACATCAGTTTGCCTTATGCTGAAAATAGTACCATAATATCAAGGGATTTACTGGGGGGGGGGCACATTTCTTCTATAATAAGAATTTAAGTCAACTGTTTTCTAGCGTGTGAAAAATTACACACTGATCTAAAAATTTTGCCCAGCCACCATTCCTATGCACTAAATAGCACAGCACAGCACAGGGTGTAAGGTAGAATTTATAGAGGGCAGGGCTTTTGCTGCAATACCAAATGAACGAGACTTTTTCTAGCGTTCCCTGTGTGTGTATTGTTCTATGACAGAAAGGGGAGGTGTAAGCTCTGTAGGCCTTTGTACAGTCAAGGCAATGATGTGTGCAGAACAGACCCTACTGGGCAACCAGCTGAGGCAAGAAATCCCTTGTTCCATGCTTCTGTGCTCATATCCACCTCCAAGGCTAAAACCAGTTTTGCCTGATCTGAGAGGCTGCTTCTGGTATGCAAAGAGTTGATCTGGATTTGAAGAGACTGATCCGGAATCGCTGCCAGCCTGGAACTGTCTGAGCGCTTCCTTCTGCATCTGTCTCATACCTGCCCAACCAGGAAAGCAGGAATGCTGTGGCCCTTCAGGTGATGCTGGACTATAGGTGTTGTTGGACTACAAATTGCATTGTCCTGATCACCAGCCGTGCTGGTTGGGGTTGATGGGAACCCGTGGCAGAGCTTCATGCTCCGGCACCGGGGGGCGGAGAGCAGGTGGGAGCAGGGCTGGCGTGTGTCCCAGGGCCATGGCGTGCATCCTGGGGGCATGGCATGCTGCCTGCAGTGGCGTGGCGCCCAGCGCGGGCAGGTGGGCAGCTGCCATAGCACCCCACTGGGACTGCACTGCCCCCACACTCCTCTTCCTCCGCCAGTGATGGGAACCTTGGTAGACTTTGGGGTATCAAATTTCAGTGGCGCCCGACGCTAAAATTTGGCACCCCCACTCTGCGTCTCATGCTCCAGTCTAAAGCATTGGTATGGTACCTCTTGCAGCATGGTGCCCACAGGTACCTGCACTGGTAGTGACACCCTAAAACCCAATGGCATCAGTGGCCATTGTACGCTAGGCATATCACTTATTCACTCAATTGTTACTTCTTTGGCACACAGGTGTTAAGGAGACGTCTAACTGCATTCAGCTGAATGTAGTTAGAAGCCACCATGTGATTTGGAACTGCATAATCAGGGATGATGTTGATGATGATTAAGCCACTGGTCACATTAATGTCCTGAAGAGACTCAAGATACAACTACAAACATGAAAACAAGGAAAACAAATTAAAAACAAAACAAGTCCCATAACAACCACAGGAAGCTTTGGCAGCACACTAGTAACAAAACATCATCTTGGTTCATCAAAAGCTGGGCAAGGAGGGAAGATAAAGTCTTTATCTGGCACTGGAAAGATGTCAAAAACGGCGTTAGGTGGGCCTCACTGAGGAGAGCATTCCACCGATGGAAAGCCATAACTGAAAAGGCCCTTGCCCTTGCCACCACCCTCTGAGCCTTCCTCAGAGGAGGGACCTGGAGAAGGGCCTTAGAAGATTTAAGGGTCCAGGTGGGTTCACACTGGGAAGGTTCCCAGTCTTGGATTCCCAATCTTCAGGTGGTGTCTAGTCCCTTTCAGGGGAATGCGGTTAGACCTTCTCACTCAACATGCAAGGGAATGCCAGGCTGTGAGAACAACAAAGGTGGGTCTTGCGTGTGCACCCCTTGCCCTCTTTTAACCCCTTCATGCTTTGGAAAACACCTGAAGACAGCTCTAGTTGGATGAGCAATAACACTAGGAAAGCAAGCGAACAGTAACTGGCTGGTGTGTATGTTTTGGCGTTTGATGGCAACCCTGCAGCAAGTTTATGAGCCGCAATGTAGTGACTTCCTTCCCTCTGCCTACTCCAGATGTTATGCTTTCTTAAAGCACTCCACAGCAGCAACAATACAATACCTGTGCCTATCTCTCTCCTCTCTACGGTCTCCTCTGGCTCCATCTCACTGTTGTAAAACTCTGAAACTGTCACAACAATTTCAGATGCCCTATGTTAAAAATAAATGACACATTTAGCTCATGAAGATTGCCTCTGCAACGCTAAGGACCGATGCACACAGTAAAGTAATTTTATTTGAAATTGAGAGCCATTTAATATACTTTTTATACCAAAAGAAAAGTAACAACCTTCACAGGCTCTTCAGTGGCCCTCCGGGCTTCAAGTTGGACTCTAACTCTCCCCAGCCCCAGCCAGCATGACCAATGGCCAAGGATAATGAGAGCTGTAGTCCAGGCTTCTGAGTACTTAATAATGGACTTAAAAGTTAAATGGCAGCAAACCTTTTAGGGAATCAAGGTCGACCTCTTCATGTGCTACAGTAGAATCTTGGTTCTTGAACGGCTTAGTTGACGAACAAATCGGCTCCCAAACACCAAAAATCCAGAAGTGTTCCGGATTTCGAACCTTTTTCAGAAGCCGAACGTCTGATGCAGCTGTCGGCTATTGTTTCTGGGGCGCCTGAGCCAATTGGAAACCATGCCTTGGTTTTTGAACGTTTTGGAAGTCAAATGGACTTCCAGAACAGATTACATTCGAGAACCAAGGTACCACTGTATTTAATTTTGTATTTATAAATGTTTCGAAAAGCATACAGCACAACTATGGATGCAATAAAGGTAAAGGACCCCTGACAGTTAAATACTTTGTATCAAATACAATAAAGCCATTATTTAAATTAACAATACATAATTATCCTCCATTCAGGATCTGATATTGTTTGCTCAACCTTTGATACCATCAAATGCATTTCTGGAAGGGAAAATACCTACAGCAATATTATTAAGGCTGAATGCCCTGTGAATTCATACAACAAATCAACTTTGCATGGTGCCTGTAGCTTCCTGTCTGCAGGTTTCCCTTCCAGGGCGTTACTTGAAATGCATCACTATTGTTTATTTATAAAACTCTGTCAAGAAATACAGGGAAGCATGTGGTGGAAAGCCTCAATCTCTGTCTGTGACAACAGACAAGTTATGAAAGTTTCAGGCAGACAGCCTGAGGATAATCTAATCCCACAATGCATCACGGCTACATGAGTCCATCCTGCCATTACATTTTGTCAGTGTGAAATTCCACAGGCAGCACTAAACAAGGGTTGCCTTCCTTATGGAGGAAAGATTGCTGAAGACTTACAACCTTTTTCAAATAATGGGCTTCTCTGCAGCAGAAAGCAGGCTGAAGCAATCTGCAGCTAGTCTTAGAAGGACCAGCACACAAGATAAACCATGGGTAGGCAAACTAAGGCCCGGGTTCCGGATCCGGCACAATTGCCTTCTAAATCCGGCCCGTGGACGGTCCAGGAATCAGCATGTTTTTACATGAGTAGAATGTGTGCTTTTATTTATAATGCTTCTCTGGTTTATTCGTGGGGCATAGGAATTTGTTCATTCCCCACCCCCCAAACTATAGTCCGGCCCCCCACAAGGTCTGAGGGATAGTGGACCGGCCCCTTGCTGAAAAAGTTTGCTGACCCCTGTCTAACCAGCATCAGGTCCTCTGACTTACTCAAACCAACTCTATTGTTAACACACACACACACACACACACACACACACACACCCTTCTATCAGCTCCACCCCAAATTGTGTGTGCCTGTGTGTCACCTTTTCAAATGCATGGCTGTCACATTCTAAGCATTCCAGCAAGGCTCTCTGTACATCTCCCACAAAGGACAAGCCCTTAGCTATTACCAAACAATTTGCTTGAGAAAAGGCAATACCACTATGCAATTTGTAATTTAGCAAAGTGCCACTTCCCATGTTCCAGAATTCAGGAGAGAAGAGAGAAAATGGCTCAAAAATAAGCGAGACTCTTGCATCGCTGCCTGAAATGTTTAGCTCCCCAATACATAACTGCCTTATTGGAGATCTTTACGTTCATATAGCTAGACAACTCTGGGAAGATGCCATAAGCAGGATATGCCATAAGCTTTCAGTCTACTTCATCAGATGAATGAAGTGTTATGTTCCCTTCCACATGTGGGTATGGTAGGGAGCCACGATAAGTTTGCCAAGTCTTTCAGGTTCCACAAGGCTCTTCAATATTTTCGCTCCAAGAGACTACCGCTCTGGAATTTTTGACAACGGAGGCGTGCTATAGGTCTGGGATCGGCCACCTTTTTTTCAGCTGAGGACTGTGTTGCTTTGGGGGAACAATCTGTCAGAGGCTGCCTATTGACAGTAGGTGGAGCCACACCATCTTTCTCCCCACCCTCATCCTATGGGGTGTTGGGAGAGGGACAGTTCATTCTCACGAGAGATAGTCTAAACTGATTGCTTGCAGAGGGGCACTAAAATTAGGCTGAAGGCCACAGTCACAATTCTAGCATGGATAACTATTCTTTTTTTTCCCACTCTAGAATTTTGTGATAACCAGAGTGTTGCCACGCTTCATTTTTAGCTGCTTCAGCAAATTTTCTGTCGACAGTCCCGTTTTCCATGCGTTCGTATCAATCTTTTAACTTACTCACCTCCCTGACTGAGCAGCTTCTGGGGGCAGCTGTTCTCTTCCAATGTCTTTGCTGTCTGTTTAACATAAACATATATAGGTGAATTGTTGGTATGCAATATAATCCTAATGACAGTTTCCAGTACGTGGATGTTTAAGGTCAACAGTTTTGCAGAAAATGGACCCCATTCCAGGTCATGGCTTACCACTCCAATTGAATTCAGTAGTAATTAATTACAAATAAATCTGCAAAGGATCAGTTATCATTTTCGATTGGATTTAGAGTGCAATCAAATACATATCTACTCAGAAATAAGCACCACTTACTTCCATGCAAGGGTGTTTAGGTTTAAGGACTGCAGCTTTAATCATGACAGTCTGGTTGAATCTGGAAGTATTTCCTTTTATTGAACATTTCCATAGTAAATGAAAACGACATTAGTGGGAACAATATATTAATAATGCATAGAAGCTATAAATATTAGATCAATCTCATTTCTGCAGGCCTCCACAACAGTTGCTGTATGTTTGTTGGGAAGGTAGAGGCACTATCTTAACCACTCTACCAATTTTTCAATAAGGTTTAGTAGTGGTGGCTGTTTCTTTTTAAAAATTATAACAACCTGCCGGCACATATGGGAACGGCTGTAGCATAGTGATACAGCATCTGCTTTGCCCGCAGAAGGTTCCAGGTTCATCCTCTGGCATCTCCAGGTGCAACTGGGAAAAACACCTGTCTGAAATCCTGCAGGATTGCTGTCAATCAACATAGTGACTGGCAGCAAGTCAGGCAACCCTGAGGAAAATGAACCAATGATCAGAGTCAGTACAGTGGTACCTCTGGTTGTGAACGGGATCCGTTCTGGAGCCCCGTTCGCATCCTGAAGCAAACGCAACCTGCGTCTGCGCGTGCGCGTGTCTCAATTCGCCGCTTCCACGCATGCGTGTGACATCATTTTGAGCGTCTGCGCCTGTGCGAGTGGCGAAACCTGGAAGTAACGCGTTCTATTATTTCCGGGTCACCGCGGAGTGTAACCTGAAAATGCTTACCCTGAAGCATATTTAACCCAAGGTATGACTGTATAAGGCAGTTTCCAGTGTTCCTACTGCCCTTTCCGCTCCCTATTTTAAAATGACTTAAAGTAAACAACATTTTGATTTTTTTTTTAAATACAAAGATAATATGCTACTAACTCTTCTTCCCCTCCTATTATATAATTATTATTTATTTGATTTACAAACACGCCATAAAAACAGCTAAGAGCAGTTTTAAAAACAGTACAAGAAGCAACTGTATTGTTTAAAAGCTACAAGGCAGAGACTTTTTCTCCCTGCTGGAAAAGCTCATCCGTGTTCCATGTGGCAGACTTGAGGAAGGGTTCTGACATGGTGAGGAACTGACTCAGTGAGTTTCCTTTCACATTCTCTCCTTCCGTATGTACTTACACTTGATGTCACCCGGTTCCCTAAACCATATTATGGGTTGCATTCAAAACTTTTACTCAGAGCACACCCACTCAAATGAATGGGCCAAATCAGCTATGGCCATTAATTTCAATGGTCCTGCTCTGAGAAAAAGTTAACTGACTACAACCCTATGCCTCTGTGGGTACTGGAATACTGCGCAAGGAAAGTAACATAAGGAACTTAAAGGACACTGATGCAAACTGCCTTGAGTCTATTTGATGGGAGAGGTCTATAAATATAACCAATGTACAAACTTGTGGTGTTTGTTTGTTTGTTTGTGTCTGTGCTTCACTCATGAAATTTGTCTCAGCTCCATCTTTGCAGAAACTCCTTTGATTATAGCACCAACTCCTAGGGGCCAAGGGGTCTTTGCCCCCCTCCCAAATATTTGGGGCCGCCCCCCCTCAATGGATGCGCATCACTATTCCAGTTGTGCCTGTGCGCCGCATCATGTGATTCAAGACGGGGCTTACCTGCCCTCCTCCAATACAGTGTTAAAGTTGGCACTTTTGCCATTGATCCAGATGAAAGAAGGGGCACTGTGCCAACCTTTCCCACCTGTTAGGATTGAGGCACAAGAAGGCAGCACGAGGTTGGGGCGCTGCCTTGCTGGGAGACACAACCGTCGCTTTAAAATGTGGCAGAACTAGTGGCAAGTAGTTCCGCTGCCTACCGGCCCAAGAGAGATGGCCAAATTTGCATCTTTTGAAAAGAGGTGTGTTTGAGAGCTGCTACTTCAGCGTGGTCCAGGTCCTGCACCCCGGACTCCACGGACGTCTCCTCTGCTCCACACCACCTCCCCTCTTTAGCTCAAGCCTCTGCGGGTTGGGGGCATCGATCTTTCTATCATCCAACCCGCTCCCCCGCCCCATCCTTTTTATTTTTTGGCCCCTCCCATGGCATCTACGCTCCAGAGCACTGCCTCTCTCGAGCAAGCACCTGGATCTTCTCGGGCTTCCTCGCCATCCTTCTCCGACTTCCCAGAAGCCCCGTCCATCATGCAAAGTGCAACCCAATCGCTTCCTTTGCAACCGCAACGGCGCCGGGGCCGCGGCCCCTTTAAGGCTCCAGGGAGAAGCGGCGTTCTTCGCCCTCTGTGACGCGCAGTGTTTTGCGTTCCAGTTGCCAGGGGGACTCCGGCGGGACATCAAAGGGGGCGGGATCTGCGTCTCATTCTCACGTCTGTGCAGAATATCCCCCCTCTCTTTGCAGCCACATTCAGGTTGTGTTTGTGTTTAGCTCGCCGTTCTCTACACCCGCATCTATTTCATTTCCAAGTCTTGGGACAAACACTTTTCAGACACAAAAAACCCACTATTTGGCTTTATTATTATTACATTTGCACCTCACTTTTCCTACAAGGAGCGCATGGTTTTCCCCTTCCCCATCTGATCATCACAACAACCCTAAGAGATAGATAAGACTAAACCACTGAGCCTCTTGGGCTTGCTGATCGGAAGGTCGGCGGTTCATATCTGCGCAAGGGGGTGAGTTCTTGCTGCTCGGTTCCAGTTCCTGCCAATCTAGCAGTTTGAAAGCACACCAGTGCAAGTAGATAAATAGGTACCGCTGCAGTAGGAAGGTAAACGGCGTTTCTGTGCGCTCTGGCACTCGTCACGGTCCTCTGTGCACCAATAGCGGTTTAGCCATGCTGGCCACATGACCCGGAAAACTCTGTGGACAAACGCTGGCTCCCTCGGCCTGAAAGTGAGATGAACGCCTTAATGCCACAGTCGCCTTTGATTGGACTTAACCATCCAGGGGTCCTTTACCTTACCTTTACCTTACTTAGATTAGCCCTGTGAACTACCAGGCAGAGTGAGGATCTGACCTCATGTCTTCCAACTCCTAGGCCAACACCACAGCCCCCCACCTCCCCCCCCCCACACACTGAGGGTTATAGTATTGTGATCAACTCCCGCCCGGAAACCAATGTCCCCACTGTGGAAGGACGTATGGATCCAGAATTGGCCTCCACAGTCACTTACGGACTCATTGTTAAAACCATGTTTATGGAAGACAATCTTATTTGGCTACGAGTTGGCTCCTCTTTTTTTTTTTTTACATAAGGATAGAGTAATCACTGCCAGCAGACTACATCTTTCATTGCACCAAGGCAGCCTCAGGGGATGCAAGGACATATATATCTCCATTTTTTTCCTTGTCTCTTCCCACACACCAAGTTAGAGCAGAAAGAATTCTGCGAAGGATCTATCTTTAGCAGTTAGTTCTCAAACTTTTCTTTCCCCACAGAGCACTTGAAAATATCTGGAGCTCTCAATAGATTACTTAACTTTTTGTTCTGCAAATCAAAGCATGCCCATCACTCGTTTCTTAAAAACCATTTTTTCCCCTTCAGTGCCACTGCCAGCATCATTGTCAAATACAGTGACATAGGGAAATCACCCCCCTCACAAGCCTAGGCTTTTGAAAAGCCCCCCCCCCAACTGGCACAATTTTAGGAAAAAAATACTTTCTTGTCCTGATTAAGCTTCAGTTTGTTCACCCTTGTCCAGTCTGTTACTGATGACAAACACCAGTTTAGAACAGAGACATTTTCCTTGGATTTGTGTGGAAAGGAGAAATAGAGCTGGGTGTGATCTGCATGACACTGGCACACACCAAAACTCCCACCTGTTTCATGTAAATGTTAAATAGTGTGGGCCTTGGGGGACAGAACAGAACCCTAAGGTACCCGGCAGGCAATGGCCAAGTCATTGCTCCCCTCCAGGAAGGAACAGAGCCACTGTCAAACAGGACCTCTTAAGTCCCATCCCAGCAAGGTGATTCAGAAGGATACCACAATCGATTGTGTTGAAAGCCACTGAGAGGTCCTGCGGTACCAGCAGGGGCGCACTGTCCCCCTGTCCAACTCCCAGATAAAGCCACAACTATATACTGTAATTCATCAAAGCGGGGGGGGGGGGGGGGGAGGGAGACCATGTTACAGAACCTGCCAGACGCTTTAACAAGTTCTTTTCAAAATGTGCATGCATGTTAGCTACCAAAGCTGCAGAAACCTCACCATCTGAATGGAAAAATCAGTTTCTGTTTTATTCAGTGGACCGACATTTTCCTGTTAATTAGAGGCTGTTCGACTTGGAAACATTTCTAAAGTTTCCAAGCCGTTCTTTACTAAGCTGCAAAGTTTTTTGTTTTTGCTATACAAAGAAGAGAGTGTACTCATAGTAACAAGAGTAAGCATGTGAATAAAGGTAGGAAGATTCAAGGCCAAACATATAATTTATTACTATTATTATATTATTATTATTATTATTATTATTATTATTATTATTATTATTATATTTATTTATTTATTTATTTATTATTTATTATTATTATTATTACAGAATGAATGGTGTCAATCTACTTCTCCTAGTCCAAAGAACCACTGGATTCAGCACACACCCGAGGAGTCGCAACAGAATAAAATAGGTGCTTGCAATTAAAAATAAATAAATTCAGGTTAGCAACTTCCATTGAGAAGACTTGGTTGAATGGATAAGATGCACGTGCTCAGGTTTCTTTGGAGATGATGTGGAAAAGGCTAGCGTGACCTAGAAAACAAGAAGCCTATTGCAAAGGTTTTTATATTCTCCTAGAAAATGCTGACCATGAACAGAGCAGTGATACCAATCACTTGATTCTTTCTTTGTTGCCTCTGAACGGTGCTAGGATTGAGATATTGCATGCAAAACTTTAGCCTGATACAGCATTAGTCATTTCCAGAATTCAGGGTTAAGAAGTCAGCAATAACATATGTTCAAATTCAGTCTGTATGTAAAGAATTTTTTTGGCAATGTGTTTGTTAATGATGGGGCGACCCCGTTCCTCAGTCAGTCAGTCAGCTTTGTTCATAATACCATTTCATGTTCTCAGTACGATCTGCCAACTTCCCTGCTTGCTCAGACTGTCCTGGTCTGTGGACACTGCCCAGGAAGTTATTGGCGTTCTTTTCTCATGCCGTAGGATGTGCTCAGAAATGTAAGTGAGGAACTCTACATGGGTATGTCCAGAAGGCAATATAATCCACAGACACCTCCATGTTCATCCCTCTGGACCCCTGAGCAGAGAGAAATACAAAAAGACCATCCTAGGAAGTGACAGCTGGAACCATTGCTGTGCTAGCAAGAGTCTGCTTTCAATATCCTGGTGAGATCACTTTCGGAATGTACAGTAGCTATTCTAGGGACACTTGTGTCATAATTTAAAGGTTCCCGTGCCAACAAAGTTCTAGGAATCAAGGTCTTGCAATGCCAGCGATCCAGTAACTCTCCTCTTGGGAAATCTCTTCCTCTCGGGCACAGAGAGTGGTATATTAAAATGCAGGCCCTAAAAGGTCTTTTACCCCCACCCTCACACCCAGCATGGGCATCAACGCTGCCATTTAATCTTGGCTCTTTGAATGGCGTGAACATTCTCAACAGTTCACAAGTGCAAACCACCTCTCTAAGTTTGTTAAGTATAGACATTCCGCTGCCGGGCAGAGCAGATGCTCAATACGGCCACCTACCAAATGCTCTGCAGACGACCCAGACTTACATTTTAGTGCAAAATTAGGCTTTGGTTGATGGAGCCAATAGTCTCGAGACACGGTCTGAACTTGGTTGGTGAATGCTAATGCGATGAGGACAGGTTTAGAAATTGCATCGACGCTGATGGTCAGAGCAGAGATGGACAAACGTGTAGATCCCAAGAAGCAGAGGAAAGGCATTGTCACATCATGTCCTTAAAGCCCTTTCATAACAGAGCAAAGGTAAAGGTAAAGGGACCCCTGACCATTAGGTCCAGTCGTGGCCGACTCTGGGGTTGCGGCGCTCATTTTGCTTTGTTGGCTGAGGGAGCCGGCGTACAGCTTCCAGGTCATGTGGCCAGCATGACTGAGCCGCTTCTGGCGAGCCAGAACAGCGCACGGAAACGCCGTTTATCTTCCCGCCGGAGCGCTACCTATTTATCTACTTGCACTTTGACGTGCTTTCAAACTGCTAGGTGGGCAGGAGCTGGGACAGAGCAACAGGAGCTCACACCGTCGTGGGGATTTGAACCGCCGACCTTCTGATCGGCAAGTCCTAGGCTCTGTGGTTTAACCCATAGCGCCACCCGCGTCCCTTTCATAACAGAGTACTTCTCCCAAAGCTTTCTGCTCCACCAATGATGTACCAAAACGGTTGCATACTAGTGATTTGAAACATTTTTCGGAGACACCGTAGCTTGGGCAGAGCACACACTCTACATTCATATGAACCTGGGTTCAACCCTTGTATCTCCAATTTTCAAAGACGTATGAGTAGCAGAGTTGGAGAAAATTCTCCTTTCGGCCTTGGAGAGCTGCTATCTGGGAAAGTACACAATACTGATTTAAATTAGCCAGTATTCTGACTCTAAGGTTCTACTGTATTTTCAGTAGACACACACTGATGATCTGGGCTACAGAGGAATTGTTATCCACACTTTGCCCATCAAGGAAAGTCAATACAAAATTTGTTCCTATAAAGCTGGAAATCTCAAGCAACTGCTGAGCAATTCATTCAAGGCTCAGGCCAAAACATCTGAAATTCCTTGCTTCCTCTGCTTGTCAGCCTGCATCTCTGAGCAAGCAGTGCTTACAAACATTTCCAGGTACTACTGCACTCAGTGCATCTAGTGACAACAGTTACTGTGGAAAGCAGAAAAGGTACAGGGCCCTATTCTAGGTTATTAGAGGAAACTCAATTAGTGTTGGGGGAGGGGATGAAAACTCGCAGGCACCCATGGGAGGTGGAACAGTGCGCTGCCCAACACGCATACGCTGTTCTGAGCAACCATGCCACTCCTTAAGTGTACAACAGAGGCACAAGTTCAGTACTGGGTCTAGTCCAAGTTAATATGCATTTGCTGTAGTATGAAAGGTCAGAAACATACTGAAAATATGGTGCTGCCTTAGAGTCAGAATACTAGCTAATTTAAATCAGTATTGTGTACTTTCCCAGACAGCAGCTCTCCAAGGCCGAAAGGAGAAATTTCTCCAACTCTGCTACTCATACGTCTTTGAAAACTGGAGATACCAGGGATAAACCCAGGCTCATATGAATGTGGAGTGTGTACTCTGCCCCTAAGCTATGGTGTCTCCGGAAAATTTTCCAAATCACTTGGGAAGACAGGCGAACTAATGCCAGTGTACTGGAAGAAGCAAAGATCACCAGTGTTGAAGCAATGATTCTTCAACATCAACTTTGTTGGACTGGTCATGTTGTGTGCATACCTGATTATCGTCTTCCAAAGCAACTACTCTATTCCAAACTTAAAAATGGAAAGCGTAATGCTGGTGGTCAACAAAAGAGGTTTAAAGACTCTCTCAAGGCAAATCTAAAACAATGTAGTATAAACACCGACAACTGGGAAACACTGGCCTGCGAGCGCTCCAGTTGGAGAACAGCCTTTACCAAAGATGTCATGGGCTTTGAAGACGCTCGAACTCAGGACGCAAGGGAGAAACGTGCTAAGAGGAAGGCACACTTGGCAAATCCACACCGTGATCAACTCCCACCCGGAAACCTATGTTCCCACTGTGGAAGGATGTGTGGATCCAGAATTGTCCTCCATAGTCACTCACACACTCAGTGTTAAAACCGTGTTTATGGAAGACAATCTTACTTGGCTACGAGGGATCGCTGAAGAAGGTATGAAGGATGCGCAAATGCTTTTCCAGACAGCCCATGGACATTATTTTTGCAAAATATTTATTTAAAAAACTAGAGTAAATATGGCAACAACAGGAAACTTAGATAGCAAAGAACATAAACAAGACGAATCGGCACATCGCTTTTCCTTGTGTTATTTGAAAATAGCTTTTACAATGTTAATGTCAAGTACGCCAAACATCCTTGGTATATTTATAGGTGGGACCTATTTTTAAAACTGCTCAAAACACATCTTGTTTTTTGCCACCACGTTAAGTTAGCAGCTTCCACAAAATGTTGAGCCTCTTCAGCTCTTGCTGAACTGGATGGATGAAGAGGGTCAAACATTTTGCAGGTGTATGGAAACTCTTTCTTTTTTCTTTTTTGGATGGCGGGGGAGAACAAACTCTGTTGGGAAGAAAAAGGACAAAACAGCAACAGCAAGACCAACCAGATGACAGTGATACCACCTGTTAAGTATGTGAAACTGCTGTGTGCAAAAGAACATGCCTGAGACATGTTGTGTACCACCAAGGCTTCAGCAACTTCCTGCATCGCTAAAAAGTGATACTACCGTACTCCAATTTCTCTCTCTTTTGTTCTTTTAGAAGGCCAATCACTGAGATCATCAAGAGAAGCAGATTCGTGCGGCTACACACACAAATGCAGCAGAACAAGCTAGTAACATTTCAGGTTGCAGGTGATAAACCACGTTTCTAAAAGGTTCCACACTCAGACGTTAAAAAGTCCTGGCAAATGAGAACACTATTATAACAGGGAGATGCTGTGCTAGAACAGGAAGTTATAAGGGTTGTTGTTTTTAAGTGCCCCTCTTGCCGTCTGAAGGAGCACAATGCACTCAAACACCTAAGGAGTCCACCTCCCACATTCTGCATGTGCAAACTGCCTCTTTAAATCCATTCCGCTGCTTCTCTTCCGATTCCATTATGTTTAAAAAAGGTTTTGCTTGTCAAGAAAAGGGATTTGCCTTCACCTTTTAAAACCTTAAATAATGCTATTTCTTTAATAAACAAATATCCTCCCTTCATTTCAGATTAACAGGATAAAATCATCTTAACTGTCCTGTTAACTGTGCTTTAAAAACTCTGCGGTACAGACAGGTGGCGGTGGCAGTGAAGGAGAGAATGAGGGTAGAAAACGGCCGGTTAAGAAAGAACCCTAAAGTCCCCTTCGGGCATCCCCCGCTCACACGATTAACAGTTACACAGGTCCCACATCATCGGGGAGCCTGCGCATGTGGAGTTGCCTCCCTGACACGAACATGTGGATGGTGGTGCCGCGATGACCAGGGTACGTGTGTGCCAGGGGGCTGGGGCCCTGTTCTCCCCTCATGCGATTGTTAATAGGGTGTGAGGGAACACCTGAAGAGGGCTACAGTGGAACACCATAAAAATAAAAATAAAAACAGTCAGTGAAACGAAAGACAACAACATGGTCTCAATAATTACATAGAAATATCACGGACAACACGTAGAAATAGTCACATTGATCCCGAGGTTCCCATTGTCTGCAAAAAGGTGTGCTATGGCAGTGTCGAAAACAAGGCAGTCGCAGTTCATAATGGCCGCTGCCACCCCGTCGTGGATGGAGCGAGGGGTCGCCTCCCAAGTCAGCCTCCGCCGGTTGCCGTTCAGTTCGAGCCTGTACGCAAAGTTCTCTGCCTGTTTGCGGGTGCCGATGAGCAGGACGATGGCAAAGAACTGCTGGTGGCCCTCGTACTTCTCCTGCTTCTCCAGAACCAGCATGAAGTGGTGGCCAAAGCAGGACTGCATCATCACCCAGTCCACAGCCCCCGGCAAGTTAATGTCCGTGGCGAGGAAGACGATGTCCTCCCCTTGTAGGGTGGTGATGCTCTTGTGGGCGTGCATGAGGTGCGACATGACGGCTTCCAGCGAGCCCTGCCACTTGCACGAGGCGCCAGGGCACGGGCAGGAGTAAGGGCGGTATTCGCAAATGTCTTCATGCTCCGGTTTTTCTGTATGGTGGAGTGTCAGGGAGCAGCCTGTCGTGGCGTACTGGAAGGAGACAAAAAATAAAATCAAGGGTGGGAAGCACGGCTATAAAGCAGAATCGGCGGCTTGCTGCTTGATTTTGGTTTTCAGGGATGAAATCGAGTGGACTGAAATACCCTAAAACTAGATCTTGCCTTATAATGCACAAACCAAACATTTGCGTTTTTTGAATGCAATAGCTGGTCTAAACCATGGCTACCCTCTACCAAATGCCAAGATTACAGGGAACCAGACAGAGGGCCTTCTCGGTAGTGGCGCCTGCCCTGTGGAACGCCCTCCCTTCAGATGTGAAGGAAATAAGCAGCTATCTTATCTTTAAAAGACATCTGAAGGCAGCCCTGTTTAGGGAAGTTTTTAATATTTAATGCTGTATTGTTTTTAACACTTGATTGGGAGCCGCCCAGAGTGGCTGAGGAAACTCAGCCAGATGGGCGGGGTATAAATTATTATTATTATTATTATTATTATTATTATTATTATTATTATTATTATTATTTCTGGATGCCATGTTGAAGACTTGTAACAAAGGTGAGGCTGTGAATTATTATTTCAACTGCATTGCTTTCTCCTGACCTTTTGAGTTTCCCCACCACCTACCCTCTGATCCTTTTTCACTAGATATGCTAGAGGTTCAACTTGTGGCCTTCTGTCTCCAATGTATGTACTTTGACCTCAATCTGTGGTACCCTCCATAAGTCTAAAAGTGTGCAACAGAGGAAGGGAATGCCACACAAGGCTTGCTGGTTTGGGGGGCAGGAGCCTCGTGCCATGAATGACTTTAGGATTTTAATTCACGAGCAGAGACCGCTTGCTAACAAAGGTTGCAATATCGGTGGGTGTGCGATTACATGAAATTACAACTGTTTTTAATTCAAAATAAGTGGCAGTTTAAAGACTCCATTTGTTTTTATGGCAAACGTTTAACAGAGCAACAGACTCTACCGATTTCTCAGGCGAAAGCAACTGCCAAAAATTTAGCTCCTCCAGCGACTCCCGTCACAGCCATCAACTTCACACAAGCGCCGCAGAGCGCAATTAATTTTTAACAACTACTCTGAAATGTTTCACAAGGTCCAGCGCGCAGCACCCAATAGTCAACTTTTCAAAAATAAAAAACATATTTGGCCTAAATTCAGATTTAAAAGCCTCACTTGCTGAATGGCATGATACATAAATCACTCTCAAATATAGATATATTAAGGAAAGGTCAGTGATGGTGTCTGTTACTGAACTTGCTGGTCTGAGAGTTGTTAGGAGACCCCCATTCCCCTCCCAGAGCTATAATGCCCAGAGCAGTTTAACCATCAATCCCTCTTCCCATAAAACTCTGGGAACTGTAGCTCTGCGAGGGGATTAAAGGCTTCCTAACAATTCTCCACATCCTTAACAAACTACAGTTCCCAGGATTGGCTACCAACCCGCTTCCAGGCCCAATTTAAGACAAAAACAACAACAACAACAATTTATTTGTACCCTGCCCATCTGGCTGGGATTCCCCAGCCACTCTGGGCAGCTTCCAACAAAGATTAAAAATGCATTAAAATGTCACACATTAAAAATTTCCCTAAACAGAGCTGCCTTCAGATATCTTCTAAATATCAGGTTTATCTCTTTGACATTTGATGGGAGTGCGTTCCACAGGGCGGGTGCCACTACTGAGAAGGCCCTCTGCCTGGTTCCCTGTAACTTGGCTTCTTGCAGTGAGGGAACTGCCAGAAGGCGCTCTGCGCTGGACCTCATTTAAAACCCTAAACAACTAGCTAGCATTTAAAACTAGCATTTAAAACCCTAAACAACTTAGGCCCTAAATATGTGGAAGGTTGCATCCTTCCCTGCAGATCATCGAGAGTGTCGAGATCAGCAGAGGGTGGCCCTCTGGGTAGTTCCACCTTCCTCAGAAGTTCAGTGCACTGGGGGTGGCCCAGAAGAGAGCATTCTTTCTGGTAGCCCCCAAATTCCCTCTCCTCAGATGTAAGCCTGGCTTTTGGTAAGCGCTGAAGGTGCACTTCTATACGCTGGTCTCTGACACTTGAGATGTGTGTTTTCAGGGCCCAGCCTATTCTTGTGACTGTAATCTGTGTTAACTGTTTTTAATTCTGAATTTGAAGGAAGTCAGTTTTCTTACCTAGGCATTCACCTGCAATATGGGGATAATAATGCTGACCTATCTTACAGGGTTGTTGTAAAGATGACTCTTTGTGTGTTTGTGTGCAGTGGTTTGAGCACCTGAAATAAACTCATTATTGTTGTTGTTATCATTCCTATACCATGTTATATTATGTCCAGTTCTTTCTAACCTAGTAGTTCTCATTCCATCCCACATTCAGATGCACCATATTTGCTCCCCAGCACTTCCCACTGAGCTTTGTCAGCTAAACAGCATTAGTAATTGTGCCATATATGAAAATCACATTAGCTTTGCTGATGCTGCTAAGGATAATATTATAAAGCTCAACACTAACCTACGTTAACAAAAAGGTGAGAGGCATTATTATTATTATTAATTTGCTTCTTGACAATTTCCTGAGATGTCCACTCCTGTGTGTACAACATGCTACATCTCAGTTTGGAACAAGGTGAGCAGATGGGATTTTTTGATGCTGCAAACTCCATGGCAAAGCACGGAAAGGACCGGCCAGTAGGTGAGAACATGTCACTCAGCTCTTGTGTAGTGTTTGCTTGCTGCACAGAAAATCCCCCAAACTCAACAGCTTCAAAGGCACACACAGACCCATAAGAAGTTGTGCGGGGATTCGAACCACCGACCTTCTGATCAGCAAGTCCTAGGCTCTGTGGTTTAACCCATTACACAAAGTACAAAAGGTTAAAAGCACGGAAACAGAAGACTTGTGTGAACCACTAGACTTGGGGAATTCTTTCGGGGGAACTCCTATGGGGCCAAATTATCATTGCCAAGACAGGTAACTTTTCAAGTTTCTAGACCACGTGGTTGCAATGGAAAAAAATATTTAGCATTTAGATGACAGATGAGAAACAGGCTTTCCCACCTCCAGACGCTTTCGACCCATTCTCTCTCCCACCCAGCTCTTTTATAGATTTCCCCTCCGCCCTAGTTTCATTATTTCTAAATGGTAAAGTGACAGGGGGAAATCCGAACAATGCAAATTAAGTGTTTTAAGAATATCCACTTGTGAATAATGTATTGTGGGCATAACGTTTCAATTTCCATGGAATACAATTCTTTTGGCCCAAGACACACACACACACACAGCCTAGATTACAAATCTTATCCTACCCCATTTATCAACAGTTTTAAGAGATTCTTTTACAGCCTGGTCAGTGAGCTTTGGAAGCACACACTGTAAGGTCCCCCTGCAGAGAGAGGGAGGCACATGCTGCAGAGAACCTGGCGGGTATCACATACGATATATGTGCAAAAATGAAAGCACAGCAAACTGCAGCAGCCTGCCTGGCCCGCCAGATGGTACCACAGACAGAAACCTTCTGTATTGCAGCAATGTGCTATTGCTAATAATACACAACTGAAACGACCTGCTTTGATGTCACACCCTTTATCAATTCATTATTGCAGCGGGTAATTGTGGCAGTGATTGTGACGTGACTCATCTGCATAGAAGGCTTGATCTAGATAAAGATGTCTAGACAGCTCAGCCCAGGAGAAAAGACCTTTTAGGTTAGAGACCAAACAAACCAAGGGGCCCATTAAGAGTTTGTGGGCTGTGGTTTTCTTGGGAGACACCGGTGTCGGGGTGATGAGAGAAGAGAATCACAGCATCTCCATATAACTTGGGGGGAGGAGGGCGGGAGAAATACGAAGTAGAAATGAACAGGTCCGTGTGCTTGGGACATGGACAAGAGTTGCCTCTGAGGGCACATTTACATTTCTGGGGGCGGGCAAAATTTCTGCGCATTCTTGCATCTGCCACAGCCAGACAGCAAAGCAAGCAGCATTTGAAATGGTGCCAACCCTCTTACACAAAGGTGGGGAGCATTCGAGCAGCAGAAACCAAGAACCCAGCACATTAGTTCAATGGTACCCAGGGACATGTTCATTCTTGCCCCATTTATGCCTGGCTGCTTCTAAAATATGCATAACAGCCAATGTTTTATTGTGGAAGTCTCTCATTTCTTTTGGGTACGTCCACAACACATCTCTAAAAAGCTGTGCGCTGGAAACTTTACTTTGAACTACCTTATATCATAACACATAAACATTACTAGTGTTTTTTTCTGGGCATAGAAGAGAAGAATGGGAAGTTTGTGATTATATCACCCACACCTGGCCTATTTGCACAAGCAATGCAGGAGCCCACATTTAGAGATACAGTGTTTTAGGGGCATAAGTGAGGCCCCTTAATCACGGTCAGTGTCACTGAGGACACATCCCACCCCCTGATACCACTAACTATTCTGGGGTGCAGCTCTTGGATTGCAAGGCAAAATCGTTTGGAGGTGGGCAAATGCCTTGACCTAGCCCAGATCTCACTGGAAAATGCCAAGGGGGGTAATAAGTACAAGACAGGACCTTGCATCTCACATGAATCCCTGTCCTGCTGGCAGCTGGATACAAAAACCTTGTTACCGAAACTAGCTCCGAAGCCCCCCAAAGTTGAAGGTGGAAAGCTTTAGATCCTGTTAACATCTATGATCTATTTCACCAACTTGGCTCTTTTCAATTATTCCAAGTTTCCCTCCGAGATGCATCGTAAGCCGCGCCGCGCCACCCCCGGCAATCAGCGTTAACTGCAGTCTCAGCAGCTGTATAGGTCAGCACATGCTGAGCTGGGCACATAGCTAATTGCTTGCTTATATTATTAGTTTTGCATTTGTGAAATACTGTTCCCTTACACTACGGTTTTGCTATCGGTTCTAAAATGCAGAAGTTGTCTCTGGCAGTTAACTCTCTTAGGTCTGAGCACACGGCAGGACTGCACCCTGCAAGCAAAGATTTTCCATTTGCAGAATCCAGTTACCGTGAGCATTTCGACCAAAGAGAATTTCCAGGTTCCCATCACAGCTACAAAGGGCCAGACGCTTACTAAGTGTCAGCAAAAATGGCTGGTGAAATATCGGAAACCAGAGGAAAACTGAACTGCTGGAAGCAGAACCGTGCAAAGTGAGCACATGTATATACGCTTTTTGAGCAAGTCTATTAAGGTTAAGGGACGCGGGTGGCGCTGTGGTCTAAACCACTGAGCCTAGGGCTTGCTGATCGGAAGGTCGGCGGTTTGAATCCCCACAACAGGGTGAGCTCCCGTTGCTCGGTCCCAGCTCCTGCCAACGGCGTTTCCGTGCGCTGCTCTGGTTTCGCCAGAAGCGGCTTAGTCATGCTGGCCACATGACCCGGAAAAACTGTCTGCAGACAAACGCCGGCTCCCTCGGCCAGTAAAGCGAGATGAGCGCCGCAACCCCAGAGTCGTTCGTGACTGGACTTAACTGTCAGGGGTCCTTTACCTTTACCTTTACCTAGTAAGGTTAACAGGGAGCTGCTTTGAAGACGGACTGCAAACTATAGTTTGTAGTTAACTCCTGGTCAGCACTAACTAAAGTTTGCATGAATTTGGAATTGAAGGCAAAGTATGTTTAGAACAGCCTTCCCCAACCTGGTGCCCTTCACAGAGCTGTCTTTGGTGGGGCTAAAAGGAGCTGCAGTCCAGAACATCTGGAAGGAACCAGGTTCAGGAAAGCTGATTGAGAACACGTCCGGAAATGGATGAGGGAATCTGCATTTGTGAGAAATAATGGGGATGCCTGATTCTCCAAATTGTGTTTGTAGCATTGGAATTTGCAATCAAGCCAAGACACCATTTCCTTAAAAAGAAAAAAGAAACACTATTTTCGGAGCAGATACAACTAACATCACATAAATGTTTAGATTGAAATTATTAAAAGGGTTTCTCTGAGCAATGCAATCTGATTTTAATTTTTAAGATGCTTCATTTTGGTTGGTGGGAAATTAAGCACGATCGCTGCTAGACTTTTCTAAGTTTCTGCTTTTGCCACCTTACAGTGTGTTACAATACTGTGGCTTTGTATTTTGCATTGCAGTTTAAAAGTAAGTTATTTTTAAAAAGGAAAGGAGGAAAAAACACACACTAAAGAAACAAGTCCCAGCCATTCATAATCTTCTAGGTAGTTCCCCCTCTCACTGAAGAAAATTTTCAGTTAAAGCTAACAATAGATTGGAACAATCTGCACCTGGCGAACAATAGCAATAATCAGCAGATCTGGGCAAGCCCAAGCCGCTGCTCAGAGACCGAGTGGATGAAGAACAGAAAAGATCGAAGAGGAGGGGGAAAAGTACCAGGACTCAGGAGTCAGTGGCAAGTTCAGAATCAGAACTAAGGAGAAGGTCCTGCACAGCCATCAACAATCTAAGCAAAGATCCAATGGAGGAGTCATAGACTGGGGCCGCAAGTGCAATGGGTACCCTCCATATATTCTTGGACTCCCAAATCCCATCAGCCTTACCCAGCTTGGCCAATGGCCAGGAATTATGGGAGAGCACTAAACTGGCTAACCTACGATACAGTATTCAAGCCACATGGTAAACTCCAGCCACAGAGGAAGTGCTAAGAAGTAGATGGGCAAATGTCAGATCAAAGGCAGCATCAGGAATAAGCAGTGGCCAACAATAAAAAGGAAGACCAAAATCAATTGCAGCCAATGCCGAAATGGAATAGCATAGGCACAGGAAGGCTATGACCACTGTATCTTTTTCAAGCAGCTAAAAAGCCTGGTGGCGGCTGCAGTGGGTGCTATGCGCATTCAAAACAGGGCCAGAAATGCGCCATGAAGACTATACAGAAAAAGGTGGTTGCAACACATCCTTCACAATATCTCAGTGAGGATGCTATGGGGTCAGCAATCTTGGGTCAGCAATCTTGTTTTCCTATATACAATATTCCTAGGAGGAATGTTGTTTCATCCCATCCCAACACTCTCAGGCTTATCCAGCCACATTTTGAATGCCAGCAGCAAAGTTTCCAGCTGTTCGGAGTAGTTATTACCTGTAAAACAATATAAAAATACCGTATTTTACCATCTATAAGACGCCCCCTATTTTGGGAGAGTCCAAATTAAGAAAACATCCCTCAGCACTAACTGTGTATAAGATGAGCCCCAACTGTAAACCTAATTTTTTGGTTAAAAAAACCCCTAGTTTTATACACAAAAAAATACAGTATGTATTAATAGGCAGCCCCCAAACCACCTCCTAAGTACTTTTCCAATTTTTAAAAAAGAAATATGCCCATTAATATGGAAACGAAACAAACGCGTAAAGATGACATAAGCTGATGCCTCCATACCTAACTGCAGCCTCCATATGTATAAGGGGAGTAAGTATTCAGGTTGCACCTGGACAAATGGGAGTGTCTGTAGTCCAATCTGAACACTCATTTACCATCAACAAGAGTCTTGGGTTTTGCAGAGCATTCTTTATTCCTCCCTCCACCTTGCTGATAACGTCATCTATGACATGGGTGCTCCATGCAATTCTCTCGCATGAAGGCCAGGTGTAGATAGATGACAGCTGTGTTTGCTTGAACAGTGGAAATTCAGGTATTTCCACTATGATCTGCTATACTGTATTCCAGTCTTGTTCCTAAGAGGCACCCACATTGTGTGGCAGATTAGGATAAAAGAGCCAGTGGCTTCAGAGTTGTACAGGGACACAACTGTAAATACTAATAAATAATATTTATTAGTGTAGAACTGTAAATAATAAATACCTCTTTGGCTAATTGACATCAATGCCCTTTAAAAATGTGTTGTGAAAGGGGATTATTGGGTTGTTTTTATTATGTATGTTCTGTTTTTTATACTGTGGTTTTATGTAGTGAACCGCCCTGAGATCTATGGGTATAGGATGGTATGCAAATTTTAACAACAACAACAACAACAACAACTGTAGCTTTATAAAGACTCTGTCCACTGAACTATGAAGATCATCACCCAAGATCAGTAAAGCAAATCTGAACTAAAGCAGAAGTCTAGATATATAGGCAAATATAATTTATATGGATTGTGGAAAATAAGAAAAAAGTTGGTGTGATTGCAATCCCATCTTTCCTCCGAGGTGTTTTTTGCTAGCGCAAATTCTCCCACATTTTGTCGTCACAACAACCCTCCCTGTAAGGTAGGTTAGGCAGAGAAATGGTGACTGGCTCAAGGTCACACAGTGGGCTTCGTGGGATCCGACCGCGGGTCTCCTCAGTCCTAGCCTGACACCAGACACTGCAAGGTGGCGGCATCCCCCCTCCAAGCCAAGTACACAAAAGGACTAACAACAAAGCCCCCCAGATGAAGACGAAGAATGAGTCATTTTGGCTTTCCAGGAGCCGCTGCAGTCAGCACATGCTGGGACTAGGCCTGGGGGTTATATCAATACATCACCCAGCACCAGTATGAGGAGCAGACCGTAGTGTCAGCTTCACTCAGCGGTATATCGCTGGTGAACCCGCCACCGCTCCCGGGTCCCTCTGCTAGCAGCATCCGCTAGAGTTCCTTCCTCCAGTGGCGCTGTTAGCAGAGGGACTCGGGAGCGGTGGCAGTCTCACCAGCGACATATCCCTGAGTGAAACCACCATCACTCTCTGCCCTCATAGATGCAGAGGGAGAACAACCTGGGCGCCAATACAGTGCTACCTCAGGTTAAGAACTTAATTCGTTCTGGAGGTCCGTTCTTAACCTGAGATTGTTCTTAACCTGAGGTACCACTTTAGCTAATGGGGCCTCCTGCTGCCGCTGCACGATTCCTGTTCTCATCCTGAAGCAAAGTTCTTAACCTGAGGTACTATTTCTGGATTAGCAGAGTCTGTAACCTGAAGCGACTGTAACCTGAAGCGTATGTAACCCAAGGTACCACTGTACAGCTTGTTCCACCTTCTGCATCTTTAAACTGCTTGACTGAGTACAGTGGTACCTCTGGTTATGTACTTAATTCGTTCTGGAGGTCCGTTCTTAACTTGAGGTACCACTTTAGCTTATGGGGCCAACAACTGCTGCCACACGGCCACCGCGCGATTTCTGGTCTCATCCTGAAGCAAAGTTCTTAACCCAAGGTACTATTTCTGGGTTAGTGGAGTCTGTAACCTAAAGCATATGTAACCCAAGGTACCACTGTATGCAGCTGCCCTTACCTCAGTTGAGCAGTTAAAGGAGCCCCCAGCCCTGCACTGGCTTCTGCAAGCCAGCAGTGGGCTGGGGGCTCCGTGAAACTGCTCAACGTGGTTAGCGCTCCCACAGCCAGCAGCGATGCTCTGCCTGCTTGCCTGTGAGCAGGGGGAGGGCTGGGGCTGCCTCAGCTGGGGAAGGGGAGCCAAACAAGCTGCGTTGTCCCAGCCTGTGTGCACCTGGGTGAAATGGCCTCAGTTCCTGAGATGAGAGCTGGGGAAGTTTCACCAGGTGCCTCGCGGGCAGAGGCCAATGCAGCTTGCTTTTTCAACGTCATGGTACATCACCAAACTGTGATGTTTGGCTGGCAACACACCGCAATGTTGAAAAGCTGATATCGCCCGGCTCTAGCTGGGACAATCAGGGCAGACTACTATTTCATTTGTATTCTCTGATGCTCTTAAGCAACACCACCTGATTCTTGCAAAAGCAGTGCAATTCCTTACCAACATGGTCTGCTGCAATCCGGGTTCTCGCTCCAAATATTACCTACCTAGCAAACTCCATTCTAAAGAACCCAAACCCCAGCCTTGTAATTAACAGCCCCAGGCTTGTTCCCAACTCATTCATTAAAATCAATCAAAGAACTAAAAATAGAACTGGTTCCCGTCCCTCCCCATCATATTTGTCATCAGCGATTCTAGAAAACAAACCTTGATCCTGCCTCTTATCATACCTTTTAAGTCTTATTTGATCATTATAAAACAGGCGCAAGCATCTATTAATGCAGTCAGACAATGGCTAGTCAGAGGCAGGGAAGCAGCAAGCTATTGATTCATTTTGATATTATTTTGAGAGGAACAAAAGGTGAACTAGCTTTGCATCACTGAGACCAACAAAGTAAAATAGTATGCTCGGAGAAAGGGAAAAAATTAATGAAGCGAGGCTACTAGTGACTGGGATTAAAAGCACACACAGCATGTGCATTTCTGCTATTTAAAGAATTGGCCACCATCAGGTCTCTCATGACCTCAGCTCCTAACAAGACAACAGCCCGCTAGTAAATGTCTACTTGCCATAAACCATGCAAATGTCTTCTCTAAATATTTAAAGCTGCCTAATACATTGAGTAGTTGTCCCCAGGCCAGTCACCTTTGAACCAGTTCTTAAGAGAAGTTGACATCTTTCCCCTTCCCTTCCTATTCTCCAAAAGCAGAATTTGGAGATTACAGAGAAATATTAATAACAACCAACAAACTGTCAGGAAGCTTAGTATGAGACACTATCACACTCGTGAAGAGCAATAATATACCCATTTTACAGACAATACCACTAAGTATCAGACGTCAGTGGTTTGCCACAATATGAAGGAATTTGCAGAGAGGATAATCAAAGCCTTCTGTTCCATACTCTCTGTCAACATGAAAGCTGTCACTCTAGGAAGGAAGAAAGGAGCCCACTTTTCCCCGAGTACAGTCATACCTCTAGTTGCGTTAGGTTCATGTTGTGGATTTTCGGGTTGCAAATGCGGCAAACCCAGAAGTGTATACTTCCGGGTTTTGCTGCGTGCACAGAAGCGTTCTATGCGCTTTGCGCAGGAGCGCTCTATTGCGTCACGCACATGTGCAGAAGCGGCGCACTACTTACGGACTTTTCGTGGTGCGAACGGCACCCCGGAATGGAACGTGTCCGTAAGTAGAGGTACCACTGTAGCAGGAGCGGAAATGGTGAGGAGTGGGACAAATTGAAAAGCATGGGAGAGAAAGCAAAGCGGCCAATTCCATCCCTAACTTAGCCAGAAGTCAAATAACACTGGCTATACCAATTCTGCACATTCCTCTAGGTCAGAGGAACAGGGCGGGTAACAATTCTGGCCAATCCAGTCGCTAACCCAGATCTTCGATGAATGAATAATCTAATAACTGCCCTCTTCTCAGCACTGTGCAAGCAACTCTGCAGAAATCTTAGACACTGGGGGGGGGGGGGGACGACATAATCCAGCAAAGGCACTGTTTGTGTGAAAAGAGGATTAGTCAAGCATAGGGGTCAGCAACCTTTTTCAGCCATGGGCCGGTCCACCGTCCCTCAGACCATGTGGGGGGCTGGACTATATTTTTTTGGGGGGGGAAGAACGAATTCCTATGCACCGCGTTTTAAATAAAAGCACACATTCTACTCATGTAAAAACACTAGGCAGGCCCCACAAATAACCCAGAGATGCATTTAAAAGGACGCATTCTACTCATGTAAAAACATGCTGATTAAGAAGGCGATTGGGCCGGATCTGGCCCCCGGGCCTTAGGTTGCCCACCCCTGGTCAAGCAGGTTAGTTTTGCACTACCACGAAGTTACTTAGGCTGCCACGCTAACCCACTCTACCTGGGAGTAAGCCCCACTGAAGTCACCAGGGCTTACTTCTGAGTAACACTTGAACTGTCATTGGAAAACTTTTCTTTTTCATGCCCTCTATTCCTCCCTCTCACCCTAGCTATCACTCATGCCACCCATTCTTGGAACAAAACCAAGACACTACTGTACAGCCCATTAAAATCAATAGCAGCTTTGCCATCGATTTCAGTGGGAAATGGACTGTGCCCATTTGTTTACATGTTGGAGGGGTGGGGGAAAGAGAAATCCATTAAGCAATTTCCCCTTCCAGCTGCCAAACAAACCTGCGGTTGCTTGTTTTGGATTAGCAAAGCCTCCCCATAATCACAGATGATAATATTCCCCTATCATAGGAGCAATGACAATTAAATTGCAAAGGCAACCCTTACAGTAGAGTTCAAACACAATTAAGGTAGCATCCTGAAAATCAATTGATTGGTATCTTTAATTGTTTTAAAGTTTCTTCCCCCACCCTTTGTGGTGGTGTTGATTCCTGGGACAGCACTTCTATAGAGCTGGCCCAGGCAGGAGCTGGGGTAAGAGATGATGCTTATCTTGAAGATGGGTGCCTCCCATAGCATGCTAAATCCTAATTACTATGCTAAACAGAGATGGGCCCATTCCCTGTCCTTGTGCTCAGGTAGGCTGAAGGCAGACAATACACTCAGACAGCTGAAGGTGGCAACAATGAAGACACCACTACGAATGTTCTTGTTTATTTCCTCCCACTGCCATCTCTGGCCAAACAGGTTTTGCAAAAGATGCAAAAAACCAAAGCATTTGTTTATTATTATATTTTGCAAACCTTCCAGCAGATGGCAGTGATCTCGGTAAGAGTGGAAGAAGCAAGGAAGGATGCTTCTATCCCATGCCAGCTCTGACTCTCTCAAAAAGCCACTGCTGTGCTGAAAAAGTGGGGAGGAACCACACCTGAGTGACATTGCACATGCTATACATGATAACTGTCCCAGGTTTGGTACCTATCACTGTCTGTTAAAAAGATCAGGAAGGATCCCCAACTGCTACCTTGGACAGCTACTGTCAGTCATGAGTAGACAATGCCAGCCAGCCCACAAGGACAAACAGCCAGACCTGGTATAAGCAGCTTCCTATGGATCTGAAACTGTATAGCTAGAGGCTCCATTTCCTAAGGAAATGTTTCTGGTGCATATGGAGCACAGCTCAGTGAGAGAACGTGTCCTTTCCAGACAGCATCTCTATGTAGCATTGCCTGCCTGTGTCTAAAATCCTGCAGTGTAGACCAGTCATGGGCAATCTGGCCCACAGGCCATTGGGCCTTGCAAAGTGCTGTGCCCTTGCCCTCATGGGAATACCTAACATCTCAGTCTTCCATTCAGGCAAAGGACATTCTCAGAGTTCAAGGGCACATTCCTGGCAGGCAAAGGAGGATTCAGAGTAGGGCTGGGGCGGCTCAGGGTGTGGGTGTGTGGCCTGTGAAGGCCCCCAAGGGCCAGACAGAGAACCCATAAAAGCCTGGAGGGCCACATTGGCCCAAAGTCCTGAAACTGCCCATCTCCAGACTAGATTCCTCTTCATCCTGGAGAAGAGTGACTAGTGGGGTGCCACAGGGTTCTGTCTTGGGCCCAGTCTTATTCAACATCTTTATCAACGACTTGGATGATGGACTCAAGGGCATCCTGATCAAATTTGCAGATGACACCAAACTGGGAGGGGTGGCTAACACCCCAGAGGACAGGATCACACTTCAAAACGACCTTGACAGATTAGAGAACTGGGCCCAAACAAACAAGATGAATTTTAATAGGGAGAAATGTAAAGTATTGCACTTGGGCAAAAAAAATGAGAGGCACAAATACAAGATGGGTGACACCTGGCTTGAGAGCAGTACATGTGAAAAGGATCTAGGAGTCTTGGTTGACCACAAACTTGACATGAGCCAACAGTGTGACACGGCAGCTAAAAAAGCCAATGCAATTCTGGGCTGCATCAATAGGAGTATAGCATCTAGATCAAGGGAAGTAATAGTGCCACTGTATTCTGCTCTGGTCAGACCTCACCTGGAGTACTGTGTCCAGTTCTGGGCACCACAGTTCAAGAAGGACACTGACAAACTGGAACGTGTCCAGAGGAGGGCAACCAAAATGGTCAAAGGCCTGGAAACGATGCCTTATGAAGAACGGCTAAGGGAGCTGGGCATGTTTAGCCTGGAGAAGAGGAGGTTAAGGGGTGATATGATAGCCATGTTCAAATATATAAAAGGATGTCACATAGAGGAGGGAGAAAGGTTGTTTTCTGCTGCTCCAGAGAAGCGGACACGGAGCAATGGATCCAAACTACAAGAAAAAAGATTCCACCTAAACATTAGGAAGAACTTCCTGACAGTAAGAGCTGTTCGACAGTGGAATTTGCTGCCAAGGAGTGTGGTGGAGTCTCCTTCTTTGGAGGTCTTTAAGCAGAGGCTTGACAACCATATGTCAGGAGTGCTCTGATGGTGTTTCCTGCTTGGCAGGGGGTTGGACTCGATGGCCCTTGTGGTCTCTTCCAACTCTATGATTCTATGATTCTAGATGATTAAACACAATTTCGTCATCAGATGACAACCCACATTATAATACTTCCTGGTCACCTATCGTTTCCATGGTAATTCTCTCAGAACAGGAAAAGCCTGCATTAAATGTACTTCTGTTGACCTTTAACAGCAACCGGCTAGAAAGGTCAGGCCACTGACTAGTCATGTGCTAAGATACCCTTTTTCTGTTTGAAGGTTGTTGACTTGCTAGACCTGGACGATGTTGACATGACTTTAGTGCCTTGATTTTTATTCTATTTCTTTCTTTCTTATCACTTCCATTTAACCTGCTGTATAGTCTGACAATTTCCACACAGCCCCACATACAGCGCATGACAGTATTCTAGGCAGAAGGTGATGGGGGTGTGGACAACTGAGACCAGGCTATCCCAATCTAGGAATGGCCATAGCTAGTGAATTCGCTGAAGTTGGACATAAACACTTCCAGCCACAGAAGCCATTTGAGGCTGGAATCCAGGAGTATACACCCAGACTATGAACTTGTTCCTTCAGAGGGAGTGGAACCCCTCCCAAAACAGGTTCTACACATAATTCCCAGACATGGGAAGCACCTTCCCCCCACCCCCCCACCCACAGTACTTACATCTTATCAGAATTCATCCTGAGTTTATTAGCTCCCACCCAGCCCTTCACTGCCTCCAGACACCTTCAGAGTTTCTCCTGACTCAGATGGCACCATGCTCCAAATCCCAAGATCCCATGAATTTCAGATAGATGCCAAACAGCACAGGAGACAGACCAGACCTTTTCTGGGACCCCCACAGCCACGTTGCTGAGCAACCATCTCCTTGTACTGCTTTCTGGATGCAACCTTGCCAATAGCAGTGCAACCACTGAAACACAATACCTTCAACTACCAACTCCCTGGGTCACTGCAGAAGAACTCCACGGTCAACGTTCTCAAAAACCAATGAAAGCAAAACCAACAAGGTTGTACTTCTCTCATCTCTTCCCAGATAGAAGTCGTCACTCGGGGCAACCAAGGCTGTTCTGGTGCAAAGCGAAGGACAAACCTTTTTTGGCACCTATGAAATACCTTGCCAACTTCACTGTCGCTAAAGGCATCACACAAACACTTCTTCATTAAGTTAGGCATTTTAGAACATTTCTATTGTCTTACTCTCTGACTTCAAGCACACTCTTGTCTGCTGGTTGCTTTGTATGCCTGTGCCATTGTTTTACTTATTTAGTGTTTAAAAACCATCCTGAAACCACTGATGGAAAGGCAGAGTGATCCGAAATAAAGGAAGCCGGAATAATGGATGCTGGGGTAAATTATGTTGGTGTAACATACCCCTATTCCAATCTTTGATCACCAGCAGCGGCAGACTTTGGGCTCCAAAATTTCAGCAGCACCCTGTGTGATGCTGAAAACTGACACAAACACCCCGCCTGCCTCTCACGCTCCGTTCTGCATAATTGTTGTGGTGCTTCCTGCAGTGTGGCACCGGTCACCTAAAGCTGCCTCTGCTGCCATTTGAACTGGCCAGAGTCTGGCAGAGGGGAAACAAGCCTTTAAATCAGTTTGACTTGTGCCACCCTTTTGGCCAGTGTTAACTTCTGATGGGTTGCTAGGTCATGTTTGGAACAGAAGTCTCCCCTGCCCCATCATGACTACCCCCCCCCCCAAACCTCTAGAATGGCCCTTTTTCAGGACTTAACCCAGCCTCAGCTCAGACGGCTATGACTGAGCCCCAAGATAAGGTAGAATGGTAGTGCTTTGATTTTTATTCTATTCCCCCCCCCCATTTTTGATGGCATATCTTCAGCCGAGCCAGGATGCAAGACTCAGTTCCAACTGAACCCAGGCTCAGCCTGAGACCTGCCTATTCCCAACTCTCCTCACCTCTGGTGGACCATGGGCTTGGATTTTTCCCTTCAACAAAATATAGATAAAACAAAATATGTACTCTAGCATGTCTCACAATGCTGCATTTGTAAGGTGCGCAAATCAACTACACAATGTATGAAGTGTCCCCAGGTTATGCCAATCAACCCTGTATGACACCTAACTTTCAGTGCAGCCCTATGCATTTTGACCAGAAGTAAGTCCTGTTGTGTCCCATGGGGCTTACCCCTAGGTAAGTGGGCATAGGACTATAGCTCCAGGCTCTTAACTCCCAGATGTCCAGGTTCCACTATGTACTGCATACATTTCTACTGCTACAATGGATCCTCTCCTGGTGACCTTTGATCTAAGTTTTGGAAAAGAAAAAAGAAAAAAAGGATTCATGCACCTGCTGCCCTTATGAGCTGACCCCACTTTTGTGGCCAACCTTGCCCCTTGAAACAACTGTGACATACACACTCTCCTACCCAAACTAAGGCAATTCTAGTTTTGAGGCAGCATTTATATGTGTGCTTACCAGGCAGTAAACTTCTCTAAATAGAGCAGGTATCACTTCCATGTAAACACATAGCACTGCTCTGCAAATTTCAAGAACACACCAATTTTACATGCTAACTATTTATGAACTATGCATTTAATGCTGCCAAAACTGTAAAAGGTTTGGGTTAGAAAAGAAAATAAGTATTGCATAGCTTTTCATTTCCATTCCCCTGCCCCCAGAAAAAGAAGTTTTTCCCTTTCAAACTTTCTGGGAATTTTACATTCTATTTATGTAATATTTGGGAATCATTATGTATATAGCATGGCTTCATTGCAGTCACATAGCATAGGTGGCTTACGATGATGTGGAGATTCTCCATGCAATATGCTGATTCTGGAGAAAGCACATTTCAAACCTGCAGGTTTTAGTGACTTCCACAGGGAAGCCTACCATGTTTTAATCTAATACTGGTCTTCAACTACAGTTTCGTGATTACCATTTGTTTCTCTGTGTGGAATCTAAATTCAAAACTCTGAACTGCGAGCACTTGTTCTGAGCAACTTGAGATCCGCTTTACCAAACGTAGCCTACAAGACATGAACGGTGGTCCAATAGGAAGGCAATAAACCTCCGGATTTTGCCGCTGTTACTGCAAAGCAGCAGAGTTGTTGGGACACTTGGAAGGTTACACCAGATGCCTGATGGGATATGTTTGGCTTGGTAGGTCACACGCTAATGAGGAAGGCCCCAAATTCAGTGGCAGAGGACATGCTTAATGTGGGAAAAATCTGAGGTTCAAGATATCTGCCATTTCTGGACAGGGCGAGTGGAAGTCCCCTGTTGAAAACTGGAATGCCACAGCCACACAGTGTAGACCAACCTAACACAACAGGACACAACTTTATATGTACCAACCTCCGCATTGCTTTACCCCATCTCCCATCCTTGTTACACCTAGCTCAACACTGTCACCAGCCTCCCACAAGCTGTATCCCCCCATGATGCTTCCGATTACAACTCCCATCAGCCCCAGTCATGATAACAAACATTCAGGGATGATGAAAGTCGTAGTACAACACCTGGAGCGCCCCCCCGATGAGGAAGGCCGATGTGTCGAACTAATAAACCAACGGTCTGACTTGGTATCAAGTTGGCATCCTGCGATGTTCAGGCCACGCTGTCAGCTACTCCGCCAGACCATTTGGCCCCTCTTTGTCCCGGACGGACTTCTCCTGACTGGCGGCAAGTCTCCAGGGTGGGTTTTATCCCAGCCCTGCTGCTACCTGAAATCCCAGGACTGGACCTGGTGCCTTCTGTAAGCGCACTCTATGACGGCGTCCCTCAAATCTAAGAACTAGGTGTTCTTTTGCAGCACCATTCCCTTATTTCTTTCAACTTATCTGTGATCTTTCCATTTAGAGTAATTTTATTTATGGAGTTCCTCTGTTCACTTTTCCTTAACTGCCAAGCTAGGAATTTCCCTGGTTTGTTTGCATGCTCAAAATATTTTTGTTTTACTCTCTTTATTTTCCAGCTGATTTCCCCATTAACTATCATTGAGTACTGAGTTTGTAAAGTTTTGATTGCCTGTTTCACTGCCTCTTTATTGGCTTTGTTTGACAATTGTTTCTCCTTTTCTGTAATCTCATCTAAAATCTCCTTTTTCTTTTTCTCTTTCAGTTTCCTTTTATATGAGTTTTGTTGTATAGAGTCCCCTCATTACCGCCTTACTTGCGTCCCAGACCATCTGTAATTTTGTCTGTCCTTGACTGTTTATTTCCTATACAGTAGTACCTCTGGTTACATACGCTTTAGGTTACATACGCTTCAGGTTACAGACTCCTCTAACCCAGAAATAATACCTCAGGTTAAGAACTGAGAACAGAAATCGTGCGGCAGCGGCAGGAGCCCCCATTAGCTAAAGTGGTGCTTCAGGTTAAGAACAGTTTCAGGTTAAGAATGGGCCTCCGGAATGAATTAAGTACTTAACCCGAGGTACCACTGTAATCAGTCAAAGCCTTTTTTGTTTTTTCCACAATTTTTTGGTCATCTAGTAAATCATCAATTAATCTCCATCTATGCAGCAACATTCCCAAAACAGTGTAAGAAAGGAGTTGTCTTCCCTAAACACCCCCTTCCCCTAAAAAAACCCAACCACCCCTGGTTGAATTATGGTGGAACCGACTCCCCCAGGAGGTGGTGGACTCTCCTTCCTTGCAGGCTTTTAAGCAGTGATTGGATGGCCATCTGTCATGGATGCTTTAGTTGAGATTTCTGCATTGCAAGGGGTTGGACTAGATGACCCTTGGGGTCCCTTCCAACTCTCTATGACAGTATCAGTGGTTCAATGCAGCAACTCTCTATTTCCGCAAGTTTAATTTTTGCTTTTGCAACTGGAGCCCTTCCAAAGGAGACTGTTAATGCGGGCGACATGGTCGCTTCCAGCCTTGCCTTTCATCAACACGACCTTAAGATCTGTGTCAATGTCATTTTAGAATGGTTTAGAGTGCATATTGATCAGCCTAAACCTGCACCTTGGGAGCGAAACCGACACCGGTATATCTAGTTTAAGGGAGACAAGGGCCTAAAGATTGGCACTGATAGAAAGCTTGGGTGGAAACAGCTCTTCTCTCTGCCAGCTGCCCCCTCAGTTTTTATCTTAGTTAGGGTGCTTCCAAACAGCCTCCCCCCCCTAAAAACTCGCACTGATTGCGAAAAAAGGGGTGGGAGCATTTAAAAGAAAAAGGTTGTAAATGGTACCACCACCAGAGGTGGGATGTCGATGCTGTTCCTTCCATATGGACTAGCAATTAGCTAGGCTCATTCCAATCGTGAACTTGGGTGGTCAAGGGCTGACGGTTTAGGAGTGAAACGGGGTCATCCCATACTGAACAGGAGCATTCCTCTTGGAGGGTAGGGATATGCTGCAACCCTTTTTTGCTAATAATAAGCACAAGGATCAGCGCTGTCCCAGTATAGGTTGCAGGTGCCCTTAAGCTCCAGTCCTGCCCCCTTCCACAACAGCAAAAGACGTCATCAACAGAACCCCCAGCCTCTGACTGGATGCAGAGGAGCTCTGTGGCTTTGGGCATACCAATATTGGAAGTTCCTGGGCTCCCGGCTCAATATTTTAGAGGATGCAAACACGTTTCATCAGCAAAAGTATGTGGGGGGGGGGGATGTCTCTGCAGAGGTAACGTGCGAAGTTGGATTGTAAAGGAGAATCAGGTGTGTACACCTTTCTGCACCCAACCAATTCTCCTTTGCACACACTTCCATTCCCCAGCTGCCTGCAACCGAATCATGCAGAATAAAAAAAAAAGGTGGAAAAACTTGTTGATGGGGGGAATCACCCTTCCCCACATCCCCTTGGCCTGCCCCTTCTCCCCTGCACATATGCCTGCCAACTAACACACCAGAGCCCAACTTGTCTCTCGCTCTGTCAAGTTCTGCCTTTAAGGTTGAGTCAGAAGTGTGAAAGGAGGAGGAGGGAAAGATACCACTTTTCATGGGCGTTTGCTCACATCTCTGCCGTGTTTAGACCAGTGCCCCAATTCCCTTAGCGCACAGCGCAGACTAACAGGGAGTGCATTAGCACCAATGTGTTTCAATTAACTGAGACACTTGGCAAGGCTCCCTACATGGGAGTCAAGAATCTACTGACTGACTGAGCTATCCATCTCTGGCCTCCCTGTTAAAAAAACCCTCCTGTTTTACTAATGCAGGTACTGCTAAAGAGTTTCCAAATCATTTCCAAACTTTTATGGTCCCTTAGAGCTCCACTCCTCAGTGGCCACTATTTTTGAATTATACATTAACTCTCTGGTGTAATACTGTCACGTGTAAGCAGGGATGAGGTATAACTATGACATGAGCCAATAATAATAATAATAATAATAGATTTTAAAGTCTGTGTGTTCTTTCAAGTGCTCCAAGCTCTTCACATACATTTATATCAGGGATCCTTACAACTAAAGTAGGATAATACTCCATATTGCAAGATATTAGGGAGCGAAACTGAGAAATACTAGCTTGGAACAGGTCAGGTGCAAAAACCAGTAGCTCTCTGGCCCCAGTCTCTTGACAACAATGCACCAGAACAAATAACAACTAAGCAAAGATCTGCATTCCTGAGAGGACCATGGACACTGTTTACTGTTGTGGATGTGTACAAGACCCCACACTTCTTCTGTAGCTTGAAGAGTAATGGGGTTATGTCTAAAGGCTGCTTGGAATAGTGGTTTGGAAGGTGGAGGAGGCAGAATTACAGACGCAGGTGCATCTTACATTAAAATGAAAACAGTCTCTGAGAATCAGCTCTCCAGAAAAAAGGGCACTTTGTATATGTTTCTCATGAGGAGTTAGTGGGAGGCGGAGGTGTGCTCACGGGGTTCGCCCCAATACTTCCCAGTAGGGTATGGAGAATTTCAGAGCTAGCTTTTAAAATAACACCTGGATCACCACAACTTCAAGGGCAGGCGCTGAGCCCCGCTGCTTCCCTCGACCCAGCCCCCTCTCCCCGCCCACCTTTCCGGCGGCTGTGCCGGTTGCTGCCTGCGACCTGCCCTTCCTTACCTTGCAAGGGAAGAGGACGGCCGAGGCCACTTTTTCCATGGCCAGGTTCCTGATGCTGGGGGTCAAGGATCCCCGGCACGTGGGGCAGCAGCTCAGCTTCTGCCGGCATTGGTTGCACACCAGGTGCCCGGCCTGGCACTGCAGGATCGGGGGCAGCACATAGTCGAAGCAAACCGGGCACTCGAAAAGCGAGGTCAGCTCGTGGTGCTGAGGCGAGACCGGCCCGCCGCTGCCTTCGCCTCCTCCAGGGCTCGAGATCACAGCGGCCGCGGCGGAGACCGCGGAGGAACCGGCCCCGGCGGCGGAGATGGTGGCGACGGCGGCGTTGGCGTTGGCGGCGGCAGGGGCAGCAGCCGGCGACGGGGTGTGCTGCTGCTGCTGCTGCTGCTGCTTGCCGCAGGGTTTGCTAGCGCTGGGTCCGGCGGAGGACGGGCGGCTCATCTCGGTCGGGACAAACCATCGAACGGCGGGCACCGAGCTGATTCGCTCACCGAAACCCCGCAGGCCCCCGCCAGCGAGACTCAAAACAACAGCGCCCGTTTCCCTGGAGCTGCTGCTGCTGCTGCTCCTCGGAGAGCCCGGCCGGGCCTCGCCTCCGCGCCGCGGGAGAGCGCGAGCGTTCCAAAGTGTGTGCGAGCGTTCCAAAAGAGAAGCCCCGACGTTCCACCGGGCCAGCTCAGCGTTCTAAGCCGCTCCTCCGCCCCCGGCGGCCCTTCCGCTCCTCCCCCGGGCAAAGCGCGCGTGGTTCCTTCTCAAACCGCCCCCCCCCCACACGCACGCCGTCCCTCCCCGGAACATTAATCTGACGCAAGAAAGAGAGGCAGGGGGTGGTGTAGAGTCGCAGCCTGCTCCCGAAGCCGATGCTGGCTCCTACTGAGCATGCCCTTGGTCTTTGCTGATGGCAAGGCGGAGACTTCGGAGCGGGGGGGGGGGGAGAGAGAGAGAGATAGATAGAAAGAGAAAACAAAAAAATTCCTTCCAGTAGCACCTTAAAGACCAACTAAGTCAGTTCTTGGTATGAGCTTTCGTGTGCATGCACACTTCTTCAGATACGAGACAGTGAGACGTGTTGGCAGACCAACACGGCTACCTATCTGTAGATAGAAAGAGAGAGAGAGAATGGGCGGGAGCGAAGAAAGAAGGAGGAAATCGGTGCCCTCTCTCTCCTTTTCCCCGCCACAATCTGCTCCTGGAGATTCTCGCGGAGGCACCCCCCCCCTAAAATTAAAAAAATAAAAAATAAAAAAAAGCAGCGGCCGCTGAAGGCGAGAGGAAAAAGGGGGAGTGGAGATGGGCACGCGCGCACATGGAAGCTTCTTCACTCTATTGTTCAATGGCGTACCAGAGCCAGGATAGGCGCTCCGGCCCGCCATCTGCTGGGCATGGAACTCACTTCTGCGCCCGAACCAATAATAGGTCCACAACAGAGCGCGCTGCTTCTCTTTGGAGAGAACCCATCGCTGTGTTGTACCTCCAAGAAGCTGGAGGAAGCAATGCTTCTGAATACCAGTTGCTGGGAAACCTCGCTGGATTAGGTGGGCCGCCGGCCTGACCAGCAGGGCAATTATTCTTGTGTTCTGAAGGAGGCTTTCCAAAGAAAATGTTGTGATAAAGAGCGCACGGATCCGTTCAGGATCCCCACTGGACACAACGGCATTTACTTTCAAGATAATATGCACATAGGATCGCTGCACTGGACCTGCTGTTTGTATTGATCTTACCCAGCAGTTGGGGACCTGGCTGTCTCTTCCACAGCACAGACATTAGTAGCAGTCTATAAAGTAAATATTTACCTATTTATTTATTTATTTATTAAATTTATATTCTGCCCGTCATCTCAAGCTCAAAGGGTGGTTTACAGCATAAAAATGCAAAATGGGAACAAAAAATACATAAACAAACCCCAATAACCCACCCTACAAGCACATTTAAAAGGCCATTGATTGTTTAATTAGCCAACAGCTTAATTAAAGGAATTATTCCACAAGCAGGGAGCCACCACCCATAAATACTGAAGCACAACTCAGAATGTCCAGTTCATTCTGGACATTTTAATCTACCTGTTCAAGCTGTTTTAAGATATAAGAATTTCCAGTCCTGGGGGAAATGCAAACATTTCCTCCCCACCCACTCCAGCTGAATTTCCAGTGGCAGGGGAAAAACAGGGACTTAAAAAAAAAGGCTTTCTAATGTTGCAAGAATCAAGTCCAACAAATCTATAAGCAACTATATCGTTGGCAGAGGTCCTGTCAGTGGACCAGATTCATTCTTGCTGGCACAATATTGTGCCAATGAAACATGCATTTTAACTAATAAATATATACCAGATTTTCCTATGCAGAGTACAGGATATCACACACGGAGTGTCCCAGCTTGGAGCAAGAGGAAGGAATCAGTTCTGCATTGGCAGAACTGGTAAACACAGCCAAGGCGGCAGGTTTGCAAACTGCTCTGGGGCGGGATTCAGTTTACATTCAGCCCCCAACTAAAATGGAGGGGAAAGCCTTCATTTTAGCAGAAGAAGAGAAGAGTTTGGATTTGATATCCCGCCTTTCACTCCCTTTAAGGAGTCTCAAAGTGGCTAACAATCTCCTTTCCCTTCTTCCCCTACAACAAACACTCTGTGAGGTGTGTGGGGCTGAGAGACTTCAAAGAAGTGTGACTGGCCCAAGGTCACCCAGCAGCTGCATGTGGAGGAGCGGAGACACGAACCCGGTTCCCCAGATTACGAGACTACCGCTCTTAACCACTACACCACACTGGCTGCAACAAGTCGTAAGGGGTTTGCATTGGACTTCTGGGTGACGATGGCGACAAGTATGGCTTCTTGTCCTTGAGTTCCGTGGTCTGTTCTAAAAAGGTAAACGTAAAGGGACCCCTGACCATTAGGTCCAGTTGTGGACAACTCTGGGGTTGTGTCGCTCATCTCGCTTTACTGGCCAAGGGAGCCAGCGTACAGCTTCCGGGTCATGTGGCCAGCATGACTAAGCTGCTTCTGGCGAACCAGAGCAGCGCACGGAAACACCGTTTACCTTCCCGCCAGACCTATTTATCTACGTGCACTTTGACGTGCAACAGGAGCTCACCCCGTCACGGGGATTCGAACTGCGACCTTCTGATCGGAAAGTCCTAGGCTCTGTGCTTTAACCCACAGCGCCACCCGTGTCCATAGTATGTTCTAGTTTTCATTAAACACACACACACACACACACACACACAAAACCCCACAACTTGAATAGTTTTTAAATTGCAAAGGCAGTTGGCTCAGCAGTTAACTTTAATTACTCCATACAGGCAAGGAGCATACCTGTTTTGTTTGTTTTATTTCTATATAGGCTTAAAAACCATATATTTTAATTGGAGGACAGGAGCGGAAAGAGCAGCTGTTTTGGCTGGGCGTTTTTAACTGATATGAAACTGATAAGAAACGCTTAGAAGAACATCTCGATCAAAGGACACTCGGCAGTTTTAATATGGTTATTACATAAGCACAGACCTGCAGTGCTTCCGTTACGACATCCAAAACTTTATTGCCAAATTTAGTCCAGAAATCTATGCAGTACTCCTGTGTCTCAGCAAAGGGAGGAAGAGGTGCTTCAAAGATACAGTGGTACCTCAGGTTAAGAACTTAATTCGTTCTGGAGATCCGTTCTGAACATGAAACTGTTCTTAACCTGAGGTACCACTTTAGGTAATGGGGCCTCCCGCTGCCGCCGCGGAGCCAGCGCACGATTTCTGTTCTCATCCTGTAGCGAAGTTCTTAACCTGAGGTACTATTTCTGGGTTAGTGGAGTCTGTAAACTGAAGCGTCTGTAACCTAAAGCGTATGTAACCCGAAGTACCACTGTATCTTACATTAAGATATCTTACATGGATAGCCTGGGTCTTTTACATTGTGAGTATGCAAGCAAAGAAGGCTGATCGGCGAAGAATTCATGCTTTTGAATTATGGTGCTGGAGGAGACTCTTGAGAGTCCCATGGACTGCAAGAACATCAAACCTATACATTCTGAAGGAACCAGCCCTGAGTGCTCACTGGAAGGACAGATTCTGAAGCTGAGGCTCCAATACTTTGGGCACCTCATGAGAAGAGAAGACTCCCTGGAAAAGACCCTGATGTTGGGCAAGATTGAGGGCACAAGGAGAAGGGGACGACAGAGGACGAGATAGTTGGACTGTGTTCTCAAAGCTACTAACATGAGTTTGACCAAACTGCGGGAAGCAGTGGAAGACAGGAGTGCCTGGCGTGCTCTGGTCCATGGGGTCATGAAGAGTCGGACACGACTAAACGACTAAATAACAACAAATGCAAGTAATGGGGCTGGAGAAGCCTTATTCTAAGGAAGAGGTTTTGCTACATATTTCTCTAATGAGAGCTTAGCTAACTGATATTTTTGCTCCCAGGCAACCTCTGCTTCCTCCATATAACAAAACCTCATCTAGGTGTAATAACAATCTTGGCTAGAGAGCATGCCTAGCCCTGCAATTTGGATCTAGGCTGTTTGGAGTTGGAATCCAACTAGTACCAGGGGGGGGGCAGGGGGCACGGGACACACAGATACCCCATTTCTGAGGTAGGGAGCTGTATCATGTGCTTTGTGCTGCTGTTTTTGTTTGATAATTTGTGCTACAACGTTTAATTTGTTGCTTTTGTGATTGTGATATGTAAGCTACTGTACTTTAAGCAACTCCCTTGTGAAGCAGAACAGCAGATACGAATTTCTTGAATGAATGAATGAATGAATGTGGATTTGAACATCAAAGTGTAAAATGACAATTTGCAGGAAGAGTGTGACAAATGGCAAAAGTTAAAACAGTGAATGTATTGATGCGAAAAGCACATATATTCTATTGCCCCCCCCCCCCGGAAGAGGAAAACTTCAACAGTATAAGGAAAATGTGTTATTTGTTCATGCACCTGTTTTCAGTTGGCTGTCTGTTTTGGCTATTCTTTTATTCATGAATCACCATGTAGCAAAAGCACCTGTAAGGATTGCCTGGGAGTAAGTCCCATTGAAGTGAATAGGACTTATTTCTGAGCAGACATGCACAGATTTGGGGGGAAGTGTCATTCATTTATGACTAATGCTGTGTCTTGTGCAAATCTAATATTTCAATATTAAATTTCAGAGGCTGGAAACACTGAACTATTTCCTCTGACTGATGTCGAAATCACTACAATCAGCATAACAGCAGAAATGCCAGTTAGTCATCAAGAAGTACTATAACCAGAAACTGCCTTCCAAGGTCATCACAATTAATTGGTTTTAGAGACAGGGAAACTGTACTCAGCTCTTCATCCAGCCAGGGGGAGTAAATTGAAAAGAGATAGTCATTAAATTTATGTATGTCAAAATAAATGAAGCTATAGCAAGAAACCTGCTTCACCCTTCTTCAGGTACTGCTACTCCACCTGCAACACACTGGCCAATTTAGCAATGCTTCCTTGTCACATGTGACTGTATGACTCACCTGTGATTCTATCCAAGAGCCAGTTTTTTATATTATTATTTATTGGGTATTTGATTGTGTTTTGCACCCCCTGCATGGAATTTGCCGGGAGCAGACTTAGGTGAGAACAGTCATGACCTTACTCAACCTTGAAATTCAGTGCTGATCACAAATAAGCCAGCCTTTGCCTGCCTGTTGCCATCCAGATGTTTTGGGCTACAACTCCCTTCAGTGCTGGCCTGTTGGAAACATCTGGAGGGCACTAGGTTGGCGAAAGCTGCAGTAAGGTAAGTGAGTGGATTGGCTTTTCCATGCAAGAACAACCTGACGCGATACGGATCTGAGGGTTGAATTATGCAAACCTGGTAGCCTAAGTTAAGGTTTGTTCACTTGGGTCCCATAAGGACTGATTTATTTATTTATTATTTTATGCCATAAAATTCATACATAACTTGACTGTAAGAACAAACAGGCAGTAAAATCAAGAAAATTACTTACAGCCCTACATATGAAAGTTAAAAAAAACTGAAACAGATTTGAATGACCAACTTTATTATTAATTTTTTATTTTTTTTTAATTAAATTTGTATACTGCCCTGCATCCATTGATCTCAGGGCACTCCACAAGTTTCTAAGCCTTCCCTTGCGATTGAGGGGGCCTGAGGCCACACGCCGTCAACTGAGATGGATCCTTTAAATCCCGGACTGTCCCTGGAAAACGGGGACTCTTAGAGGGTCTGGGGCTTCTACATGATCTGGAGGAAAGATATGGGAAAGTATGCCTGTCAGGCTCCAAGGAATCCGATCCTGCCCACGGTGGCAGCCAAGAAGTAGATAACCAAGAAGAGTTCTTGCCAAGTCTTTTATTCAATATTCACAGAGATAGACGTCAAAATGCTGTCTCTCTTAGATAATGGCGTTGCTCTGAGTAAAGTCGCACCTTTTCCGTCTCTCCTATTATATGTCATCCCTCCGTCAGCTGATCTGTGCTTTCTGCCTCTGAGCTTTCTGTTCTCCTAATCTCAATGCACGCCTGGTCCTGGGAGAGGGGGCGGCAGTCAGGAATGCTTTCCAAGGACACTGAGTCTGTCAATCGTCTCTCTCCTGGTGCTTCCTCTTCCTCTTGCTCCTCTCCCAATATTTCTCAGCTTCTCCCCTCTGCAGCCTCTGAGCTATGACCTTCTGCAAACCACTGTTCTAAATCTACACTGTCCTCCTCGAGAAGGTGCAGGAGGGAGGGCGGTCCCCACCATTCCTCCTCAATCCAGTCCCTGACAATGCCTGACTTGCATATCTTGGGGGGGGGGGTTGGTGTGACGTTAACATATGATAGTGCTGGAGGTGAAATAGTTAAACAAGTTACCCAATCAGAACCCGGGGGGTGGAGTCAGAGGGACTATAAAACCAGCTCTGGGAGGAGTTCATTGGGAGGTTGGTTGGAGTGGGAGTGAATTGGGATAGAGTCTGTGGGTAGGTTGAGTTAGTGTAGCGAAATAAACTGAGTCAGGAACAGTTAGGAGCTAGGAAGACAAGCAAATACCTGAGAGGTGGTTTAGTGAGTGAGAGCAGATAGCGGAAGTTATAGGTCTGGATAGGCACCCCATGATTGTAATAGACCAATACCGTTTATGAAACCACACGCTTGTTAAACTGCAATAAATAAACAGAAGTTTATGCTCCAATTTAACCCTGACTGGACTCAGTATTGTACCAGGTAGGGCCTGGGTGGTGGCACAGGGATCAATAGACGGTGAAACGTCCGGGGACCCTGTGTGATTGCCACAGTTGGTAACCAATGCAATATTAGAAAAATAAGGGGAGGATGTTCAAATTCTTATCATATTCAGGGTTTCTGCATGTCCCCTTTTCAAATGTTACACCTCCAGTGTTTAGGCAGTCTGGCTTGCAACCCATATACCTGCTAACCCTAGGATCAAAAGTAATGAGCCCCAGTGAACTCAGCGGCAGCAGTTGTGTCTAGAATTGCGCTGCGTGTCATTCATATTGCCTTTCCTTCTGCACCCAGGCAATGTGCCTTCAATCTGAGTTGCTAAAGGAAAGTTGCCATGCATAGGAAATAAGCTCTGGTGCTGTGAAAATGAAGTCTGAGGCTTAAGTATGGAGTCAGCTCCTGCATCTGAATTTCCTCCAATGAGTGAACATAGGTCTCTAGCTGAAAACAGGAGCTAGAGGGGAGCCTTAGCACCTTAACAGCTCAACAGACTGGCTGAGAATAGGAACCATTCCGTAAAATAAAAGGGCGCCTTGTGTAGTTAGCATGTCAGCTTTCAATCATGCCCAGGCGTTAAATCAGAAGGGGTTTTAAGAGGTTTTGTTGCTCAGGTGTGCTGTCTCTAATTGATAAAGATTAATGGGCTAATGTATCAGTCGTCAGACAGGATCTGCACACTGCAAAACCGAGAGCAGCTTGAGAAGGAAATGGTGTTAAGAGTCAATAGTTTTAAAAGACGGCTTACATTTATCGGTGTGCAATTCCCCGGGGACCCTTATTAAAGAAGAGCAATTTAGAGATGGTGTTTGCATCTTAAATTAGATCTAATCCACACTGCGGATGTAACTGGGGCCGGGAAATCAGCGCCAGTGTGGTTTAGAAAGGGAGGGGAGGAGAAAGGCAGCATAATTGTTTCTGACATGAAAGCAGATTTTATGGCATCTTCCTTTATGGCTTCAGCATTGCACTTGTGAAAGAAGCATGCCTTCATGTGCAGCTGCTAAGGCTACGTGGGGCATTTCCTAGAGCACCACCCCATTGTTTTGCCATTTTACATTGTGCAGTACACACTTAAGAACAAATGGGCTGTTCCTTTCCTTGAGCTCTACCATAGCCCCTTGGGACATGTAGGGAGGAAAAGGCATTTTTAATCTGACTCCCTTGTGGCAGATTCTTAGTCTGGAACCAGAAAGATTCTCTTCCAGGAAGGTTCTCTAGAATATCATGTTGCATTCAAAAGCATCATTTCCCCCCTCTTTACTTAAAAGGTTTCATGCTGCCATCTCTGACGTGTTGTGCCCAAGGCGCCTTCTAGTCAGTAGAATAACGATGTAAAACAACTTGTTTATTTTTTTTAAAAAAATGTTTTTTTAAAAAATAATAATTTATTTCCATATGAGATGTGCAAGGCAGCTTTTCATAAACACTGCACAGCATTAAAAATAACTGAGGGCAGGTAAAAGAAAATACTTTTCCACACAGAATATAAAGGGCAGAATTCGATCCCAACTTGGATGGCTTTAAAAGAAATGTGGACAGTTTTATGGAAGAGAGGTTGTTCTGCTGAAGAAGGCTAGAGAGTGAAACCATGAGTGGGGGTTTTTGTGTGGGAGGCCTGTGAGCTCAGTTCTGGTGCTGAAAATAAGTTTTTCCTTAATTCTGTGCCCAAGCCACATATGTTCTGTGCCAGGATTTTTGCATGTGGCTCTGGTGGGTGGGCCCTAGCATTCAAAGCATAGGTGTGCCCACCCCCAATCTAAAGCAGCAGTCTTCACCTTTTCAGACCCAGAGATGCACTTTTAACCCCTGCATGCATTTGGGGAACCACTTCTTAAAGTTTTGCCATTTCTATGTCTGCCAGGGTTGATAGAGTTTCTTGGGTAAATTCAGTAGCCTCTGACTATAGCAGGATCATGAGAAAAGGCAGCCTTTTTATTAGCTTCAGAAATGTCCAAAGCAGTCGTCATCTGACCAGATAATCTGTGAAACATTGTACTGCAATGAAATCAATAAGGCAGGCCTGGTATAGGATTGCAGCCTTGTATGGTTACGTAATGTGAACGCTTTCAGAACTTTAGCATTCATTATGCTCACTAGCAAAGCTGTGTTATCCGGTTGTGCAGACAGCCTTTTGTCCATGCAAGTACATCATGCAGATTTAAATTAACCTAATGTGTACATTTGGTATGTATCAGCTACCTTGGCACATAGTGAAACTATTAATATTGCATATATTTATTCAGAGTTTTGCAGTGCATAGAAGTATGTAGAAGAGGCTTTAGAGAGAAAGCAGGGATTCACTGCCTATTATTGCAGTAAATCCCTGCTCTCCCTCTCCCCAGCACATTATTCTGTCCTCTCAGCTGGAGGGTGTAGTGTGATGCCAACTCATTTTCTGCTGCAGCTTCTCCTGCCCCTTTGAGCCAATGTAAATATAGATGATGTCATAAGTGGCAGGATTTAGGAATGTGTTGATACCATCACCTGCCCCCTCTGCAGATAGGAGAATTCTGGAAGCTTAGAGCGTGGGGAGGAATGCCCTTTTCTTTTCCTAAAAATTACTGAAGAATTGTACATTCTGAACAGAGATGACTCCTTGCACAGTGGAGGTGATCTGTCGGGAGCGCAGAAGTCTCACGGCGATTACAACGGCCTGTAATTCTCATGGAGCATTTGCATAACAAACAGAAAAGAAAACGGGTTCTATATAACCAGGGTGGGGAACTTGCAGTTCGTGGGCCAAATCAGGCCTCTGCATTTGTCCTGTGAAGCCCTTTCCACAAAATGATATCACAGCAACATAGAATTGTAGAGTTGGAAGGGACCACAAGGACTGAATAGTCCAACCCCCTGCAATGCAGAAATCTCTTGCCCAGTGTGGGGAGTGAACCCACAATCATGAGATTAAGTAGAGACACAGCTGAATTATTGGGCTGGAAAGCAGGACTGAGCTCCCCACATGTCAGTTAGTGGGTGGGGAGTTCACTCCGGCTTGGTTCAGGTACCTGAGTGCGTTCCCTGAAGGACAACTGCTTCGACTGGACGTACGAGCTGGTTCCTCATGGGAGACGCACTAGCACACCTGAACCCTGCAGAAAGCAGGATTCAACTCCCTGTGTATCAGCCTATGCCCAGGGAGTTTATTCCTGCTTGGTCACTATCATCCCACCCCTACAGGCTACATTGGACAGGTGGGTGGGACCTCTCACCTGTCCATCATCTGACATCATAATGCCGTCAGGTGATAGACAGGCGGGTGGTCCTCTTTACCTGTCAAAATTGGCCTATGGCATGGAGGGAGACACAAATCTGACCTGCTAAGCCAAAAAGGTTCCCTACCCTTGCTGTAGAAGATGAATCAGGGAAGGACTGTACCTCAGAGATAGCTCAGTGGGTAGAGCATGCAATTCTTAATCTCAGGGCCATGGGTTCGAGTCCCACATTGGGTGAAATATTCCTGCATTGCAGGGGGTTGGACTAAATCATCCTCGTGGTCCCTTCCAAGTCTATGTTAAAGGTAAAGGTAAAGGGACCCCTTGTTGGGATTCGCAGGATACTGAGTAAGTCTGCAGGCTTCAACAGGCTGATGCAATACTCTGTGAAGTGCTGCGTCAGAGTGACTCAGCAGGAATATGATTGGCTATCACCTGTTTTAAAAGGAAAGCCTGTGCAACAGTATATGGTGGTTGTGCTGTGGTGGTTGTGTTGTGGTGTGGTGGTGCTGTGGTGGAGAGTATTCGTTTGCCTTAAGGTGCAGATACTCTGTATGGACTGTTTTTGTAAATACCTGTATATAGCTCACATTAAAAAGACTGCACAGGAAAGAAACCTGGGACTCTGAGCGTTTCGCTAAAAAGCGCCGCGAGGAATTCGCGACACCCCTGACCATTAGTTCCAGTCGTGGCCAACTCTGGGGTTGCGGCGCTCATCTCGCTTTATTGGCAACCAGAGCAGCACACAGAAACGCCGTTTACCTTTCCGCCGAAGCGGTACCTATTTATCTACTTGCACTTTGACATGCTTTCGAACTGCTAGGTTGGCAGGAGCAGGGACCAAGCAACAGGAGCTCACCCCTGTCATGGGGATTTGAACCGCCGACCTTCTGATCGGCAAGACTTAGGCTCTGTGGTTTAACCCACAGTGCCACCCGCGTCCCTTCCAAGTCTATGTTACTGTAGTTGATTTTATGATTCACTGGCAGATCACTTGCTTTGCATGCAGAAGGCCTGAGATACAATCCATGGCGTTTCCAGGAAGAGCTGGGATGGACTCCTGCCTGAAACTTTGGGCAGCTGCTATGTTAGTGAAGAGGAGATTGAGCTACATCGACCAAAGGTCTGGTTCAGTATAAGGTAGGAGGACCCTGTGTAGCTAATTGTATTATCGCATATACAGGATCCAGTGATGGAAAAGTGGCAACTTGCAAAATCTGCACCTGCTTCTGTTTATCTCTTCTTGCCACACCGTGGTCTTCGGGGAATACAGAGTGCCTTTCGAAATGCCACCTGGGAATTCACATGTGGTCAAAAACGCACAGCTGTCAAACTGTGACCTGAATGATCCGCAGAACATTTTCAAAGTTTGCACGAAAAAGAAAGGGAAGATGTTGCTGGAAAGTGTTCTGTTTGGCCACATAGTTAATGTAACACCCCCACCAAACACTTCACAATAAATAAGTTTGGAGGATGCTGCAGCTTTGTAATATTCTTGCTTTTGTCTATTAAAGTTTGCTCTGTTATCTTTAAACGTAAAGATAATGCCCTGACCATTAGGTCCAGTCGTGGACGACTCTGGGGTTGCGGTGCTCATCTCGCTTTATTGGCTGAGGGAGCTGGCGTACAGCTTCCGGGTCATGTGGCCAGCATGACTAAGCCGCTTCTGGCGAACCAGAGCAGTGCATGGAAATGCTGTTTACCTTCCCGTTTACCTATTTATGTACTTGCACTTTGATGTGCTTTCAAACTGCTAGGTTGGCAGGAGCAGGGACCGAGCAACGGGAGCTCACCCCGTTGCGGGGATTCGAACTGCCGACCTTCTGATCATCAATCAATCAAATTTATTTATCAATCAAATTTGATCATCAAGCCCTAGGCTCTGTGGTTTATCCCACAGCACCACCTGGGTCCCTCTGTTATCTTTACTACATCTAAATTACCATAACAATCCCATAGTCCGCAATCCTTATGATTTTTGGGGGGAGGGTGTATGTGTGATAGATGCTTCCTATGCAGAACATCCCACATTCAGGGCCTGACATCTCCAGCTACAATTATTGGGTAGGCACTGACAAGAAAGCCCATTATCAGAGACCCTGGAGAACCTCTGCTGGTCAGAATGGACAATATTGGTTTAGATGGATAAATTGTTGTTGACATCTGTCTCGGGGGAATGTGCCTCCCGGGGTATAAGTTATAGCTCAGTGGGTTACAACATGGTGCTGATAATAATGCCAAGGTTGCAGGTTCAAACCCCATAAAGGACGGCTGTATATTCCAGCATTGCAGGAGGTTGGACTCAATCCTCAGGGTCTCTTCCAACTCTACAGTTCTATGCTTCTAATATTCACCATCCAGACTGAGCTTTCCTCCTGATTTGCTTGAACACAGCATATGGCATTTTCCCATCTCTGCCGTATTAAGCAGTTGGCTCCTTACCTTTCTCGCCCTAATCTGGCCACTGTGATCCACGCGACGGTCACCTCCAGGCTTGATTATTGTAACTCGCTCTACGCAGGGCTGCCCTTGAAGCTGACCCAGAAACTCCAGAGGGTGCAGAATGCTGTGGCGAGGCTCCTTATGGGGTCCTTGCCGTGGGATACATTCATCCAGTGCTTTACCATCTGTACTGGCTCCCGGTGGAGTACAGGGTCAGGTTTAAGGTGCTGGTTTTGACCTTTAAAGCTCTATGCGGCCTAGGACCCACGTACCTATGGGACTGCCTCTCCTGGTATGCCCCGCAGAGGACCTTAAGGTCCACAAATGACAACATTTTTGAGGTCCCAAGTCTCAAGGTGGTTAGGTTGGTCTCAACTAGGGCCAAGGCCTTTTCAGTACTGGCCCCGACTTGGTGGAACGCTCTGTCACAAGGCCCTGCGGGACTTGACATCTTTCTGCAGGGCCTGCAAGACAGAGCTGTTCCGCCTGGCCTTTGGTTTGGACTCAGTCTGACCATTATGTTTCCCTCCCCTTATGGTTTTGACTTTTAAAATGAGGCTGCATTTTAAATTGCATTTTACCTGTATTTTAAATTGTATTTTTTTCTTTTTCTTTTTCCTTACTATGTTTTTACTGAAATTTTATTGGTGTTAGCTGCCCCGAGCCCAGCTCTAGCCAGGGAGGGCGGGGTATAAATATAATTATTATTATTATTATTATTATTAAACCATGCCATGCTCCCAGAAACGATGCCACACCAAAAACAGCTGGGAGTGGATAGCGCGCTGTATGGATTAAGCAGAATCAACAACACCTGAGCGCCCTTGGTTTGTTTGCTGTTGTTTATCACTTGAATGATAAAAGTTTGCAGTTCTGAGCGCCACCTTGTGGGTGACTTGCCGCTGTGTAACACCGTACTGTACATTACGTAGCTTGCTTGAATCGTATTTGCCTTGCAAGCAACTCAATGGGGCGCACCTGCTCTCCGGTTGTGGCGGTGTAGATTTCATAGACTGATGCAGGGAGGAGAGGAAGACAACTGGGTGACAGGATTCTATATTGCATCTTTCCCTCTGTTTCGAGCAGAGCCATATTCAACATTATTTTATCAATACAACTAAGTTGGAAAAAGAAGAAGCAGTAAACCAAAAGCTTGGCAATGATATAATTATGTGCTATAAAGAATGACCAGTTTTCCACAAATTAGGTTATCTACCATTTCTTACACATCCGTAAGTCATCAAGTTTTACATACTTATTAATTAATCATGCTTTAGTTGCATACAACTTTGTCAAGTGTTAGGTTACATTTATTTCAGCTGCCGTGATCAAGCAAAGTACAAACGTCATCTCAGTCTTTTCAGTTAATTTTCTTAGGCACCCAGTAATGCTAAATTTTCCATTATTATCTCCTAATAGCAGATTACCAATACTTTATTTTTACAGTGTCCTTGTTATATACTGAGGTCAAAAGGGGGGAAACATATCTAGAGATTTTCAAAGCCACTACTGATTTTCTGCCCTAGTTTACAAAACAATTTAAGTTCTTTTTACTTCTTTAAAAAGTTTGCTATCCATGTTTCCTCCATGTGTGCAAGTTGTTTTAAATACTGTTTAGACATACTGTACCCTTAATTTGTATTATGTTTCTCTTGCAAGTTTCTCACAAAGCCTTTTTCTTTTTTAAAAAAAAACAACATTTGTATCCAAGCTTTTAGGTACTGATGTCTCATTTCATCATAGATTTTATTTGATGTAGCCTTTTGCCTAAATTATCCTATCCATTTTTCCTCCTGTGTCCAACCCACAGAATCACCTACCTCTCCTCCAAAAGTTAAAAAAAGTAATTTCCCCCCTTTCAAAGCACATGTTGAACTCCTAGACTCACATGGTCTGTTAAACCTCATCACTCTCTCTATGTTGATTCACATATTTGTCATGTTGAAAGTGCCCTTTCACCCATGCTCAGCCACAGTAATTGCCACTTAATTAAATTGAATTCCAAATGTATATGCTTCTTAGGAATGGACTGCAGACATTCTGACTCAAAGAACTCTGGGCTGGGACTTCTGTACGCTACAGACTGTGCATCCTGGCAGCAGAAAAATTCAACAGCAGAAACAGTAATAATTTTCAACAACAGGGAGAAATCATCATGAAGATATGAAATGGTGGGGTCATGACTTCATTCTGTCGCTTCCAACATTCCTAATTGACTTTAGGTCCTCAGTCATTTCACAACAATTATATTTCCATGACAGGCAGCACCCTTCCATGAGGCCCGGCTGGTGGGAGAAGCAAAAGTTCACAGCAGTGTGTGTGTGTGTGTGTGTGTGTGTGTGTGTGTGTAAAATGGTCTTGCTATACTCCGATTTTATCTCAGTTCTGTGTTTAGCTTGCAGCGTTCTCTCTCTGTGTGTCCACATGTTGCACAGTTTGTCTTTTGCTTATCCCATAAGCACAGCTAATTTATTCACCGAATGCAGATTGGAAGTCCAAACTGGCAGGCCCATTGAGCTGTCCATTGGTAGCAGTTTCCTTTCTTTCTCCTCCAGGCCTGGGCAGCAGGATCCGTGCAAGAGAGCCTGGGGACCAGCTCTGTGCCCGCACCCGTAATCTTCAGAAGAAGGGGACCATGCCGTTCCAGTTGATAGCAGCACCCTCCCACTTTGTTCGGATGGCCATCTCCACAGAAGGGAATCGCTTTTCTGCATCGCCGTCCTCCTCACAGTGATTTTCCTCCCAGTGATGAGAATGGGTGTCTGAAAGGAAAAAAGAAAAGAAGCTTGTGTGTGTGCTGTTTCGTGCAAAATGGAAGCTTCTGGCATTGGTGTTTCTCACGCCTCTCAGCCTCTCCTGTGCTTCAGCTGTCTGCCTTTAGGTCAGTTAGCAGAGGACATGCATTACATTCAAAATCCCCCAAATGCAATTCCTGGAGTTTCCACACAGGACTGGAAAAGACTCCTGCCTGAAACCCTGAGACCCACTGCCAGTCAGTGTAGACATTAAAAAAGGTAAAGGACCCCTGACAGTTGAGTCCAGTCGCAAACGACTCTGGGATTGCAGTGTTCATCTCGCTTTACTGGCCGAGGGAGCCGACGTTTGTCCGCAGACAGTTTTTCCAGGTCATGTGGCCAGCATGACTAAGCCACTTCTGGTGAACCAGAGCAGTGTACGGAAACGCCATTTACCTTCCAGCTGGAATGGTACCTATTTATTTACTCGCACTTTGACGTGCTTTTGAACTGCTAGGTGGGTAGGAGCTGGGACCAAGCAACGGGAGCTCACCCCATCACGGGGATTCGAACCACCGACCTTCTGATCGGCAAGCCCTAGGCTCTGTGGTTTAACCCACAGCACCACCTGCGTTCCAGTGTAGACATTACTGATATATGGCAGCGTCCTGTGGATCAGGCCCCATATGCTCCTGGACACATTCCAATTTGCTTATAAAACGAAAAGATCGACAGAGGACGCTGGGGCGATTGCCCTCCATGCCGTTCTTGCACATTTGGAGCAGCGGGGGGGTTATGCCAGACTGCTTTTTTTAGATTTCAGCTCAGCATTTAATACCATTCTACCACAACGTCTGGTGTCTAAACTGGAAGATTTGGGGCTCCCGTTATCACTTTGTGGGTGGATATTGGACTTTCTGTCAGACCGCCCCCAGAGGGTTCGGTTGGGCCCTTATACCTCTAATACACTTAAGACTAACACAGGAACACCACAGGGATGCGTACTTAGTCCGCTCCTTTATATTCTCTACACATACGATTGTGTCGCTGCTCACCCTAGTAATAGGGTTGTCAGATTTGCAGATGACACAACCGTGATTGGGCTCATCTCTGAAAGGGAGGGTGAAACGGACTATAGAGATGAGGTGGAGCGGCTGACAGAGTGGTGCAGAGCTAACAACTTGCTCATAAATACAAGGAAGACAAAGGAGCTTGTGGTGGACTTCAGGAGACAGAAGAGCAATGTCCAGCCACTTCTGATTGATGGGGTCTGTGTGGAGAGGGTAACAACGTTCAGATTTTTGGGTATTGAATTACAAGAGGATCTGTCCTGGAGTGTCAACACAAGGGGGCTTGTGAAGAAGGCGTAGCAGAGACTGTACTTTTTGAGAATCCTAAGGAAAAACCATATTCCGCAGAAACTGCTGCTTGCCTTCTATCACTGTGCCATTGAGAGCGTGCTCACTTATGGCTTCTGTGTGTGGTACGGAAGCTGTACTACCCAGGACAGGATGGGGTTGTGCAGAGTTGTTAAGGCAGCAGAGAGCATTGTTGGCTGCCCACTCTCCACCTTAGAGCAGATTTATGCCACAAGGTACCATAGGAAGGCACTGGACATAGTAAAAGATCCATCGCATCCTGGTCACTGTCTCTTCGAGCTCCTGCCGTCGGGACGGAGATACAGGACGATGAAGACAAGAACGAGCCGTCTCAAGAACAGCTTCTTCTCCAGAGCGATCTCGGCCCTGAATGGGAAACCTGGACTTTGAAAGTCATCTAATCTTCCTTGCTGTATTATACTGTATTGTTTTAATTAGTGTTTTTATAGTTGTTCTGATTTTGTGTGGAGTGCCCTACCTGGGTGGATGGAGCAGCCAAGTAATCTCGTTGTCCCCGAGAGGGGGCAATGACAATAAAGATATTATTATTATTATTATTATTATTATTATTATTATTATTATTATTATCTTTCTAGGACACAAGGGTGTTAAAAAAACAGCCCCAAAATAAGGGCAAATTGCCCAAAGATGGCTTTGGGGAGGGGGCTTTTGTGGGGGGAATGATGCAGGAGGAAAGGGTTATACCCCACTTTCCCTGTTCCACAGACCCCATCTGGATCAGGGCCTGCAGCTTAAAAAAACACACAAAAACCCTACATACCAGGTCCTCACTTGACTCTCTAACCACTACACCACACTGTGACTCAAAACATATCCTTATGTGTTATAGCCCTCCCTTCCTCCCAAAGGAGCCCAGGGTGGCAAACCACAAGTGATAAAACATCTTAAAAACATAGAGGCTTTCTTGACATTCAATGGTCACTGAGTGCTTAGTAAAAAGAAGAAGAAGTAGAAGAACTGGGCTCTTAATGGATTATACAGCTTAAAAAACGATTGGGGGTATTTTCTCCCCTACTGAGAATGCTTTCAGAATTTCCCCCAGGGACTGTACTTCTCCTCTTTCCTAATTGCTGGAGTCTCCTTTCAGATCTGCTCTCAGAGTTGCCCCCTCTCTCTTACTGTGCTGTTTACTGTTGCTTGTATGGGTGTTTTCATAAGGTTTGCTTATCTAAAGCACATGTTAGTTTAGAATGTACAGTATTGTTAATGTAGCACAGGATGCAAATGTATGCCAGTTTAAAACTCAGAAGGTGCAGGCAAGGCCACAAAACTTTTTTGTTGTTGTTAAATATAGATATATATTTGATCCATGCAAAACACACCAAAATGGATTTAAGTATCTCTTGTGGGGGAAAAAGGCACTGATGGACATATAAAATTGAAGAGATGTCAGGAGTGTTCATTTGAAAAGTTCTCTTTCAGTAAAGGTAAGTGCCTACCTACTGTTAGATGCACTGTTGTCTTCTGCGAGGGCTGTCCATTATAAAAATACAAATCAAAGAGGTGTTCCATTTTCCAGTCGGACAAGAGCAGCCTGTTAGTGCTGAAAAGGACGCTGTATGTTCCACCGATGTTGCACAACCAAACAGGCAATTTAGGAGTTTTCAGCATGCTGCCAACCTAGGGAGGGGAGGGCATAATTCATTCACAGTCTCATGGTGCAGCAAGGCATTAAAAAGAAAACACAGAGCCCCCAAACAAAACCAACATCTTCATCTGTTTCAAAAAACTTTCTCCCATGTAGGCATCAAATAAAAATAAGAGCATGGTCCAGCTGATAACAGAAAACGACTGGCTGCTAGGAATTTGCAGCACACAAAAACCTTACATACCAGGTCCTAGCTTGACTCTCTAACCACTACACCACACTGGGACCCAAACATATCCTTATGTGTTATATCCCTCCCTTCCTCCCAAAGGAGCCCAGGTAAAGCATGCTCCTTCAAACACATTGCTAATGTTACATGTAGTTTAGCCCTGCAGCTCAAATGCTTACCTGCACCGAAAAGACCTATGCACCGATTTGCATGTTTACCTTACCTGTGGGAATCTGTAATGTTCCACTTCTTCCTTGCTCCAGTGTAAATAGCCCACCTCACTGCGGGACAAGACGCCATGCAGCTGCTTTTGCACATTGCCTTCCGCCTCAAGCTTCTGGAACCCATTAAACACGTGTGGACAAGCTCTCCCTGTTAAGATGATGTTCAGAATGGCCTAAAGGAGAAAAGGACCCAGATCATGCTTTCAGGTGGGGAATCAGAAGCTGACCTCAAGAGCGGCTTGTTCCTCAGTGTTCAGCAATCATAGAATTGCAGAGTTGGAAGGGACCATGAGGGTCATCTGGCCCAACCTCCTGCCATGCAGAAAACTTTTTGCCTAATGTGGGATTCGAACCCGTGACCCTAAGGTTAAGAATCTCATGCTCTACCAACTGAGCCATTCTGGGAAGGAGAGGCAATAGGAGACACTCTTGGGATATAACAATAGAAACATAGAATGGTAGAGCTGGAAGGGACCCCCTCCCCAATGGTCTTCTAGCCGAACTCCCTGAATTTCAGAAATCTCAGCTAAAGCATCCATGACAGGTGGCCATCCAACCTCTGCTTAAAAACCTCCAATGAAGGAGAGCCCACAAACTCCCAAAGGAGACGGTTCCACTGTGGAACAGCTCTTACTGTTGGAAAGTTCTTCCCGATGTTTAGTCGGAATGTTCTGCACTCCCTCCATTGAAGGTGTAAGCAGGTATACAATAAACCATATATCTTAAAGCAGGCATCCCCAGCCTTCAGCCCTCCAGATGTTTTGGACTACAGTTCCCATCATCCCTGACCACTGGTCCTGTTAGCTAGGGATCATGGGAGTTGTAGGCCAAAACATCTAGAGGGCCGCAGGTTGGGGATGCCTGTCTTAAGGACACTAGCTTCCATTGTGCTTTGATTTCCCCAACAGAAACAGAACCCTGGGTAAGTGCCTGGAACCCCCTGGAATATTGCTACTGATAGACGGAGGCAGAACAAGGTGGGTGCGGTGGATGCAGTCTGCCCCGGGTGTCATCCCTGGGGGGGGGGGTGACATTGCAGCCGCCCCCTGGGATGCTCACCATGGGCAGCACACCCCTGGGATGCTTGCCCCACCCCCTGGGACACTAGCCCCGCCCCCAGGTCACGCCGCTCTGGGTGCCAGAGCAGCTAGCTCCACCTCTGCTGCTAGGCTGGGGGTGGCACGCAGCCTTCACAACATTACTTAAAGAAAATAAAGTCCAGTAGTGATGCCTCGTGCAGGGAGATGCAGCCCGTGGCGTTCCCACAGTGACAGTGGCAAGGTTAGCAGAGCCAGAATAATAGTGGCAAGAAATTGGAATAATGAAATCTTACCAACGATTACAGAGTGGCAAATTCTTATGATAGAAGACCTGCAACTAGCAAAGTTGACTGGAAAAATCAGAGGAGTGTCAAACCAGAAGGTTTATAGGGAATGGAAAATATTCAAAGAATTTTTAAAAACATATTGTACGAACAATAAGATACTTGCGGAAATGTGATACTGTTAACCAAGAATTACATGAAATATAATAGTGGAATATATATATATATATATATATATATATATATATATATACACACACAAAAAAAATATGAATCTGTGCAAGGAATACAGATAATATAAGTAGTATAATGGGAATTATTGGAAGTTATACATTTTAATCTGTCATGTAAGTGTAGTATATCGTATTTGTTTATGTTTGTTTCTTTATCTTTTCTTATTTCATCGTTTCTATTCATTTGTATCATTTTCTGTTTTATATGTTATGTAACTTGTGTATATTTGTCTATGTGGAAATTAATAAAGATTTTCTAAAAAAAAAAAAAAAGCAGAGCCCTGGGTTAGCAGCAGTGGCAGCCTTGCAGGACCGCTGCCACCCTGACTGCCCCACCACAGCCTCCCTCTGAGCCCATTTCCATCTCAACGAGCACAATGCCACTGCTGGGAGAACACGGCAGCTTACACCCACCCACCCCCACGAGCCACAGCTGCCCCCCCCCTCCGATACACCTACTTGTCTGCAGATGAAGCTTCCAAGCCTGCATTGCAACAGATGAGTTGTGGTACAGTCAAGGTCTTTTTGCAGCCTACCCAACCAAAGCACAAAGACAAAATTAGCATTCCCTATTGTTGCTCGGTGCCGTGAGTCACTCTTCACTGTCAACCTGCTTGCCAGAATTTTGCTAACAGAACGCCAGACTCCGATTTCAGGTGGACTCCCCCTCTCCCGCCGCAGCCCCGTAAGACACCAGCCCAAAAGTTTTGTAGGTTCCCCTGAAAATCTGGAGAGGCTTTTTGAGGTGAGGGTGGGGGAGATACCCTGCATGAGTTTTCCACCCGCTTGGACAACTTTGGATACAACCTTACAGTCTCAGGGATGGAAGAGCAGGGATCATAGAATGATAGAATTGTAGAGTTGGAAGGGGCTACAAGGGATCATCTAGTCCAACCCCCTGCAATGCAGGAATCTTTCACCCAACATGGAGCACGAACCCACGACCTAGAGATTAAGAGCCTCATGCTCTACCAACTGAACTGTCCCAGGATGACTACAGGGATGCATTTGAATATGCTATACCCAGCTGTTGTGGGAGGGCAGGGAAGCAATGGATGATGTTCTCATAGTGTTCCCACAGCACAGGATGGGTTTGACAATCAGTGTGGTGTAGTGGTTAGAGCAGAGGCCACAAATCTTTTTCAGGGCCCATAGGCCAATTTGGACTTTCAATTAAATGGTGTGGGCAGCACCAGCCCGTCTGTTTGCTAGTCTCCACCCTGCCTGACAGAAGAAAACAAGAAAGAAGGCACGCAGGCACACTTTGCTTTTCCAAGAGTTGAGGTCAGCATCATATCCAGTACTATTAAAGCAGATCCTCTTGAGTAGGCATGATTTTATACGGGGTCCCCCCAAAACCACTGCCAAATGAAAGCTTGCATAGGTATGCTGCACAGTAAGAATGACAGATCCAAAGCTTGTGAGTCACGCAGAAATATCAATTGTAGAATTGTAGAGATGGAAGGGACCCAAAGAGTCATCGAATCCAACTCCCTGCAGTAGACTGAACATGCCTGGTCACAAAATGAACGAGGTTGTATCTCTCAGTTCCATCAGTCTTCCCTCCATTGCGTCCCAATCCTATTAACTTCTAATATCTCCTCCAGAAATAAGGCTTTGTAAAAAATGTTCACTTTGTAGCTTTGAACCACCCCGTGCTTTCTCCTTAAGTTTTGAGCCTTACACCAACTTCGTTCTAAAACTTTATGCTCTGGTTGTTGTTGTTGTTTAAACGTTTAGTCGTGTCTGACTCTTCGTGACCCCATGGACCAGAGCACGCCAGGCACACCTGTCTTCCATTGCCTCCCGCACTTTGGTCAAACTCATGTTCGTAGCTTTGAGAACACTGTCCAACCATCTCATCCTCTGTCGTCCCCTTCTCCTTGTGCCCTCAGTCTTTCCCAATATCAGGGTCTTTTCCAGGGAGTCTTCTCTTCTCATAAGGTGCCCAAAGTATTGGAGCCTCAGCTTCAGGATCTGTCCTTCCAGTGAGCACTCAGGGCTGATTTCCTTAAGAATGGATAGGTGTGATCTTCTTGCAGTCCATGGGACTCTCAAGAGTCTCCCCCAGCACCATAATTCAAAAGCATCAATTCTTCGGCAATCAGCCTTCTTTATGGTCCAGCTCTCACTTCCATACATCACTACTGGGAAAACCATAGCTTTAACTATACAGACCTTTGTCGCCAAGGTGATGTCTCTCCTTTTTAAGATGCTGTCTAGGTTTGTCATTGCTTTTCTCCCAAGAAGCAGGCGTCTTTTAATTTTGTGACTGCTGTCACCATCTGCAGTGATCATGGAACCCAAGAAAGTAAAATCTCTCACTGCCTCCATTTCTTCCCCTTCTATTTGCCAGGAGGTGATGGGCCCAGTGGCCATGATCTTCTTTTTTTGATGTTGAGCTTCAGCCCATATTTTGCGCTCTCCTCTTTCACCCTCATTAAGAGGTTCTTTAATTCCTCCTCACTTTCTGCCATCAAGGTTGTGTCATCAGCATATCTGAGGTTTTTTATATTTTTTCCAGCAATCTTAATTCCTGTTTGGGATTCATCCAGTCCAGCCTTGTAAGGGTCCAGCTGCCCTGCCGCTGGCGACAAAATATTTTTTAAAAAGTAACACTACAAAGATGGCAACTGCAATACAGCAGCGGTGAGAAAACCTCTTTAAAATTTTAAGTTGCTACCTACATAAGCTAAATAAGCTAATAATTAGTTGAACTGAAGATGGTAACTGCAGAATAATCCAGAGGGGGGAGCTTACACTCAGTCTATACTCAGACTTACAGCTGTCCAAAGTTTAGGCCTCCCTGGCATTGGCTGTCAAAAGGAATTTATTCAGCATTCTTTGACGATAAAGCCGTCAGTAGTCAAAACACACCCCAGCCACCCAAGCAGCTTTAGCTTCAGCTACTAATGCTGATAAGACATTGCAGGAGGTTCAGCCCACTCAAACACAACAATAATGTTGCAAGAGTAACCCTATGCTTTATTAAGCTGGCTGCTCTGTAATTTCCAGTCACCCTCTGTTCTTCTTCTTCTTCTTCTTCTTCTTCTTCTTCTTCTTCTTCTTCTTCTTCTTCTTCTTCTTCTGCGATCCCTCGTAGCCGAGTAAGATTGTCTCCCATCCACACGGTTTTAACAGTGAGTCTGTGACTGTGGAGGCAATTCTGGGTCTACACATCCTTCCACAGTGGAGACATAGGTTTTCGGGCAGGAGTTGATAATGGTGAGGGTTTGCCAAGTGTTCCTTCCTCTTAGCATGCTTCTCCCTTTTTGTCCTGACTTCGCGTGTCTTCAAAGTCCACGACAACTTTGGTAAAGGCTGTTCTCCAATTGGAGCGCTCGCAGGCCAGTGTTTCCCAGTTGTTGGAGTTTATACTACATTTTTAAAGATTTGCCTTGAGAGAGTCTTTAAACCTCTTTTGTTGACCACCAGCATTATGCTTTCCATTTTTAAGTTCAGAATAGAGTAATTGCTCTGGAAGACGATAATCAGGCATCCAAACAACGTGACCAGTCCAACGAAGTTAATGTTGAAGAATCATTGTTTCAACACTGGTGATCTTTGCTTCTTCTAGTACACTGGCATTAGTTTTGCCTGTCTTCCCAAGTGATGTGTAAATTTTTTTGGAGACACTGTTGATGAAATATTTTGAGGAGTTGGAGATGGCATTTATAAGTGGTCCCCATTCCACAAGCAATCAATCTCACCCTCTGTTATACCAGTCTGGTGCACTAACTGGTGGGAAGGATCCTCATGGGGCCCAGCAAACATTTTAGAGAAATTGAGGACTACTCACCCCCAGCACCTAAACAGTCTGCCCAAGTCCCCCCTTCATAACCGCTTTGTGGTGCAAGCTGAAGTACATGAAGATCCAATTAGCATTATTGGGGAGCCCAACAGCAATTGTAATGAGGCAAATTCAGAACCCCAAAAGGGTGAGACGAGCCCAGAGAACCTGGCTGAGTTGATTTTAATGACAGCTAAAACAATTGATTTTATTCGTCAAACGCTGAATTTACTACATTCCAAAATGGATATTTTGATTGGTAAGGTCATGAGGACACTCAGCGGGGAGATCCGACTCAAGAAGTCACAGGATTTCAAAGGTATGTACCTATTCTATCTAACTACCCATGAGCTAAAGAGATAAACCAAAAAATGAGTCCCAAACCTCGAGAGAACTCAAGCCAGAAGTCTGGCAGTGAAATGAAAGAGCAGCAACATTTAGTACTGCAAGCAAACAAAGTCAGCCTTATGACATGCATCTATAAAGACACATTCCTGCCTTGCTCTACATTTCGATCAGCTAAAAGACACATGAGGTCTTTATTAGGAGAGCAAGCCGGTTATATAGACCTGGTTAATGTGGAGTCCCTGATCTTCCCCAAACAAACACAGAAAGTTTTACTATCTTTCAGGAGTCCCAGAATCCCGACAATGTTACAACGTGCCAAGCCCATCTTGACTGCTAAGGGAGTTTGTCCAACATGAGTTTTTAAAAATTTGACTATATCGCCATTATTAGCTAGCCCTAAAGCAACCGGCCATCACAACAACAACAACAACAGGACACCAATAATGAGAATTTAAAATAGCTTAAGCAAACCCTCCTCAGAGGATTTGATCAGCTGGCTGGAATCAGAAGGTTTAACCAAAGACAACTGTGGCCAGGAGGAGAAACTGAAAGGCTCTTTTAAAGACCACCCAATGGAAGAGCAACAAGGGATCACAGAAAGGCTTGAACATTTGGAATTTAGTCTTTTAAAGATTTCTGCAGAGTTCAAAATTCCTACAACATACCCAAATGATTTTCAAACCAAGGAGTCTTCATGAGAACCCATTATCCTCAATACCACCCCACATAAGGAACTATCTATCAAAATATGAAACAACACATGCACACTCCAGTCCCCTTTGGCAAGCAACATCTCTGATTCGGTGGGGGGGGGCACGTTACAATGAAGCAGGTATGGTCACAACATCAGCCTGGCTTTCAATGAGGAAGCCTGAGGATTGGGAACTGGGTTCACCACATAGGGCAATAGAATCACTGCTCGCTTGAGACCCTCATTTTGCAGCATATGCTGCACTGATTCACCCAGAAACTCCTATGCCAAGTCACGGCAGGAGCTGAAGGACTTAGCAGCGAATGTAACAGCACATCTGCCGGCAGAGGAGATGCAGCAACTGCGTATAGTATAGTGGAACCTCAGTTTTCGAAAGTCTTGGAAGTTGAATGTTTCGGTTTTCGAACGCCCAAAACCCAGAAATAACTGCTTCGGTTTTCAAATGCTTTTTGGAACCCGAACGTGCCACACGGCTTCCGTATTGAGTTTTCTGTAAGTAAATGCTTCCGGAAATGCATGCTTCAGTTTCCGAACATTTCAGAAGTCGAATGGTCTTCTGGAATGGATTACGTTTGAAAACCAAGGTTCCACTTAATAGTGGGACACTTAATAGCGGCATGGATCAGCCAGTGGCGGAGCAAGCCGATTGGGCACCAGGAGAGGTGCACGCACCCTGCACCCAAGGGTAGGTCCAACTGCCCGTGGGGGCAGGGCCAGTTGCCCGTGGGGTGGGGCGAGCCAGGGCAGGACACCCCACAAGGCCTCCGAGGAGTCTGCCTGCCTCCTCCCACTCAGACACCCTACAGCTGAGGGGGATGTGGTGGGCGCACTGTTTGGGGCAGCGCAGAGCCTGTGGGCGCCCAAGCCACCACGTCACTCCCAGGATAAATGCATGGCTCAGGCAGCTACAGGCCCCGCGGTGAGTGCCGCCCACCCTTTTGTCACCCCTCTCAGTGGTGACACCTGGGCCGGACCACCCCCCCCGCCCCCTTCCTCCATCCCTGGGATCAGGGACTTGGGAACTGTAGATCCTTAACACAGGAAATCTTAGAAACTAATGTCCAAGAAGCTGCTTTGCTGACATCGCCTGCACAGCGAGGGCAGTTGCCTGCTGGTATCTGCCATAATGATAATAACTTAAAGAACTCCCCTTAATGGGGAGATTATTAATAACCACATACAAAAAAATAATAGTAGAAGAAAATATAGCAATGAAAGAATTAATATCATCCCTGTATATATCAACTATAGAGGCATATTTCCCTCCCCAGAATAATATAAGAGAATGGTGGGAATCAAATTGGGATTTAGAAATTGAGGAAGAGGCATGGAATGGGCTGTTGATCAAAGCCCTGTATAAATTATTTCGGCAATGTCAAGAGAAAGAGTCCTCAAGATCGCAAATTGCTGGTATTTAACACCTAGATGTCTAACATATAAAACCCAACAGCTCCCCTGTGTGTTGGAGAGGGTGTCCCACTTTTGGAACAAACAGACATACGTGGTGGGAGTGTTCAAAAATAGAAATATTCTGGGAAAATATCTTTGCAGAGATATCTTTGATTACAAGGCAGACAGTTCCTATGTCCCCAGGACTGGCATTGCTTAAATTGTACAGCCAGGACTCACCAAGAATTAGAAATAGAGATCTTATAACCCAATTATTGACTGCGGCGAGAACCACCATAGTCAGAACATGGAAAACATTGCAACTCTTGACCATGGATAAGTGGTATGAAGCAGTCTGGCAGACAGCTTTGTTGGAAGAGCTAACATGGAAACTGCAGGTAGCAAGAGACCAAAAGAAAAATGATAACTTCTACCCAGTACGGGGCAATTTTATTGAACACACAGTTAGTGAGGCACATGGGGGAGTAGTGTTTGGGATGGGTAACATAGTTTGGAATACTTGAAGTATACGTTTGAACCTTTCAAATTGTTGCAGATATATTGTATCCCTTCCTTTTAACGCGGTTGGAGCACATGACGTGTTATTTTATGGTTTTTATGATTATGAGAATGTTTGAAATATATGCTGTGGCAAATAAACTATACTTAAATTTAAAAAAGATAAGAAGAAAGAAAGGATGACACAGTGCTTTATTGCTTAATTTAAATCTAGGTATTGATAAAGCAGGGGAACATTTTTGTTACCTTTCAAATGTCCTTGAGAAAAGCAAGCTGTACAGAAATAGAATCACTCCATGACTTCCTTCACAGTTCAGCTGATTAGAAGAGAAGGATGAATGTTACTCAGGTCAGCATCAGATTTAGGGTAGTGCAGGTAATTTCCTCACACAGGGCACCAAGCCGAGGGGGTGCACAACAACAACAACAACAACAACAACACCCTACAACATGGGCAGCTACTGAGAAGATCCATAAAAAACAACTGTACCAAAATGAATTATTATGGAAATAAGAACTGGGGGGGGGGGCGTTTGTCTTCGCTCAAGCCCCATATTACCAAAGTCCACCACTGCTCAGGTTCATGTTGACACACATCTTCAGAGCCTCCCCTTGATTTCTGGTGTTCAGGCTGTGAGGTCAGGCTGTTGCTTATTTAGCCAGGACGGCACCACCCACACACAAAAGAAAGACATCAGCTGGGGAGGGGCCATAGCTTAGTGGGAGAGCACCTGTGTTGCATGCAGAAGGTCCTGGGTTCAAACCCTGGGGTCTCCAGGCAGGGCTGGAAAAAAGACTCCTGCTTGGAACCCTGGAGGGCTGCTGCCAATCAGTGTAGACAATACTGTGTTGATGGAGCAATGGTCTGACGCAGGATAAGGCAGCTTTCTAGGTTTCTGTGCTTGGGGAACCCCCAAGGATTTTCAGTGCAGAAAATATGTACAGGCAAAGGGGGAGGGGAACCCAAGTGCAGAACCCCAGTCCAGATAATATGTACAGGCAAAGGAAAAAAAGCCCAAGCCTGATAAGGACTGAGCATGCTCAATGGCCACGGAATGCTGGCTGTAATTGCGGGGAAGAGAACGGAAAACAGGGGGAATAGAAGGGAGGGACTGTTGTTATTTTCACCCCTCCCATTGACAGAATCTGATCCGATGTTTTGAGAAAGGAGGGGGTGTAAACTGCTCTTCTACTCCTGACTGATTGCCTAACTCTGTGTGTGGAGAGAGTCTTATCTATGTAGTGACTAGATGGCTGAGTGACTAGATGTAACACTCATGTAAGCCAGTAGTTCATTAGTTTGTAGTAGCTATTAGAAATAAAAGGAGTTATGCTTCACTGCTAGCTTCCGCATTATTTATACTCTGCATGAGTCTGGTGTTCACAATGCACATTTGTGGGTCCAGAGCACTGGGACCTGCTTTCCAGGATTGGAAGGTCTCTGAAAGTGCTCCAGTCACCTAGCCGAGTTGGGACAGAACCAGTTATTGAGCCCAGTCACTGCACATAAGTTGAAAGGCATACTGACATCGACTGGCTTCCTAAACAGCAGCATGCCATGCTGTAATGGTTTGTTGCAGGTCCCACCTGCTGTACCTATCTGTGGTGACTGAGCTGAGGAAAAGAACATTGTGCTAAATGCACGAGGTAATTCAAAATGCAGTCGAGGTTTATTAGCCAAAAGCTGGATCAGAACAAAAGATAGATCCATTTTACAACATTGCATAATAAGACAAGTAAGACTGCAGCCCCATTTACAGTCATCTGAGAGTACATCTACTGAAGAATAAGATTCTGAACAATTTTTGAATCTTTGGATCTAGAACTTCATCAGGCAAGGCCTTCTTCCACCTGCCTTGCCTCACCCTCCAGTCTCTGTTTCTCGATTTGTATTGTATTATTTTATGCACTGTGACTTGCCATTCTTTTATTGATTACAGTTTGGAAATTATTTATTATAATTGTTAAGAGTGGATTTGTTTAATTTTTATATGCTGATATTTAATATTAGTCTATGCTATTCTAATGGATTGTTGAATATTACTTTATTTTATACAAGTTGCTTATTTTAAAGTTATGTTTTATTATCACATTTTTGTATTGGATTAGATTGTTATAAGGTGTGCATTCTTTGTTTCTTCAGCTTGTAAACCGCCTTGGGTGTTGTGAAATAGAAAGACGGTATACAAATTAAAAGTGAAATGAAAAAATGAAATGAAATAATCCCCACTGAACACAGTGGTGCACTAAGGTACGAGCAAACAGGCATGTGTGCAGTTCCACCTGTAGGTACTGTTAAAAGCCACATAAAACTTGGCCACAAGTACACATTTGTAAAGACGCTGCATACCCCCCCCCCGAACTCACACAGTGTATGTGATCGCAGAGGAACTGCTGAGCTGTTTCCTTCTCAAAAAAGTCAAACAGCTGAACCTGCAAAATGATCATTAAGAATTCCATCAACACAGGAATAAAATTTTGGAAAACTGGTCAGGTGGTGTAGTAATCACATCATTCATCTCCATTACACAGGAGCACAATTTAGCCTAAATTTAATTTTGTCCTGAACAGACTTTTACATATACATGAGCTCTGTGAAGACGACTCTGACTGCTTCGCTTTCAGCCAAGGCTCTGTGCTCTCTAGCTCCCTTACTGCACAGAGATAATGAAGCATTAGAACCAGGCAGTACCTGTGTGTATCTGCACCTGAGTTCTCTTGGACCTTCTAGGCACATCCAGAGATAGAGCAGGGTGCAGGGATGGCTGGATGGAGGAATAAGGGTCAAGGCAGCCATATTCAAAGCTGGGAAATATTAAACATACCAATGTGGCAGGAGACAAGGCAGTCCTTACTTCTCCTGCCCGTCCCCTCCCAGGTCCTGTCATCTCTTCTCCTCCCCTGACTGCCTTGGAGCTCCAAATAATTACAGCAAGTTGGGAAGGAGGGGTGGATGACAGAAGGAGAGCCCTGGTGTTCCAAATGGATGTTCATTACATCTGGTAGCGAATTTGGTGCCAGTACTTCCTTTTGTGTCTGCTGAATCTCCCACTGTTCAGCTTCATTGGATAACTCCAGAGTCTGGTATCTTGAGAGAGGGAGCTTTCCCCCTTTTTACTTTCTCCATTCTTACTCATGCCCTAGTCATCATACTTCCTCAAAGAGTTGCTTCAGTCCCCTAATAATGTCGGCTTCCCCTAGTGCAGGTTGGTCTAGCAGGGCAAATGGCGCACTGCCCCTCCATCTTCAGCTTGCTCTTAGCCAGCCTGCACCTCTCTGCCTCCATACTAGTAGCCAATCCAGATACTTCCTATCAACTTTGTTATGTACTGAGTTGAATAGGATTCAGAATGCAGCAGTCTGATTGGTCCTAGAACAATAGGATTCAGAATGCAGCAGTCTGATTGGTCCACAGGAGCCACCCAATCCAGCTCTAGGTGGAAGTGAATCCGCAACCTGATTGGCCTACAGGAGAATTCTGAAATTAGCCAATCACGTGGGGCCCATTGTGTAAATAATGTATATAAAGCAGACATTCTGGAGGAACTTCCATTCCTCCTCACCACTATGAGCTGAATAAAGAGCACGAAATCCACTCTCGGCTCCGAGTATATTTCAAGCTTCTTCCTCCTTAATCAACAGGGAGGAGGATGGGGACAAAACCAATAATCAGCTGTTTGCACCTGTCATCGGCTCTGCTTTTACCTGTTGCCCTGCCCTCCGACCTACCAGTCCCAATGGGTACCAGCTGGTCTCCCCTTCCTCCACTCTTGCAGACCCACAATATTCTCTTTAGGATGTGGCAACCAGAACCGTACACAGGATTTTGATTGTGGTAGGTCCATAGATTTCTAGAAAGGCATGACAATGCTGGTAGTTGCATTAAAAAAAAAAAAAATCCTTTCCTAATTTGCCTTTTCTACAGTTGCCACATTCTAGGGGTGCCATATTATAGGAGGGATTCGGGTGCATTCTGGGAAATTTAGATTTTCACAATAGAAGTGCTCTGTTGCCCAAGCACAATGAAAAAAAAATCTTTTCGTGGTTAGGAAAGTAACAGGGAAATGCACTGAGAAGTTTGGAATGAATAAATGATAAACAGGAAGACATATGAAGACCCTGAAGCCAAGTCAGGGTGAATGCAGGTGGAATTCTCATTGTTGTATAATCTCCCTGCAAACAAATACTAACAAATGCTCAGTAAAGACCGAGTAGAATTTCAGCTGCATAAGCTTTGTGTAAGCAAATCTGGATGAATGCTCAATAAATAGGTCCTCTGGCTGAGCCCAGAGCCAACATTTTCATTGAGCTATACATCAAAATCTGTTTTACCTTGTGCCTGCTTGGGAGATTTGAATATGAAAATCTTCGTCCCAGAGATTCCACACACAGACAAATGTGTTACAGACCAGTTTGATCACATTACATGTGGCACCCATCCCAAATACTACTCTATTGATCTACTTTCACTGAAACATCTGGTCAGGCCTCAAGATATTTAACTGCACACATAGGATAGCTCAATAAACTATGCTAAATTTAACTTATTTTCTCTGTGTTCGGAGTTCCTTGGTTCTCTTTATGGCGTCTAATAAAAGAAAGAATTATAGCACCTCGATTCACACAATGCTTTTGGTTTTTCTTGGCCAGCACATCTCAGCCAGTCTCTGGCTGCGAAGTGGATCTTTATGTGCTTGTTGTTTGTACCACAACATACAACAGTCCTCGTGTTTCTGGGGTTTTTCTGTTTCTTAGTTTTTAGAATCAAACCCAACAATTCCCCCTTGCAAATATTGTGTCTTTTAAAGCATAGCTTCTCTTACTTACTCTTTCAGTAAAGTGATCCGCTTTGTAGTCTATACTGGGAGTAAAATAAGTATCACTGGTGACAAGGCAGACAGTAGCTTTCTGACCTTCTCCTGCTACCCACAGAATATCAGCCAAGGCTGCTGCAAGAGCCTTTTCTTGTTCTTTTTGGCTTATTTCACATAAACTGCAAAGACAGTTAGAAAAAGAGACTGTGAGAGGGAGAGACGCTAGCAATCCATAGCCCAGGAACAGGAAAACTGTCAGCCCCAAGACATTGTTGACAATGGTGCAGCTAGGGCTGGACCACAGGGCTAAACCCAGGCCATTGCAGTGCAGGATTCCACCCCAATGACCACCCAGAAAGTGCCAGGTGACAAATATTCCTGCATTGCAGGGGGGTTGGACTAGATGATCCTCAGGGTCCCTTTCAACTCCACAAGTCTTTGATTCTATGGGGTCAAACTGAATGATAAATGCAGTAGCAAACAGTCCAAGGCATTCACACCTGGGCACAGCCATGCTACATAGCTGTCATCTTACAGATTTGAAAATAAGGGACCAGCAGCCTCGAAAATAAGGGATCAGCAGCCAAAATAAGGGATCAACAATTACTTTGATAAAATACATATTTTGTTGAGTGCAAATGGCTTTAGATAGCTATTAGGACCATAAATTACCATATAGCATATATTCAACACACAAAAAAACAGCAACAATTTGTTGTTGACAAAGGACAGCTGGACATAGAAAGGGCCCCATTACCTTCAGTAGCTTATTTAAGGGACATAATCAATAAGGGACAGCAGCGGGACATGGCGCTGGGATAAGGGACTGTCCCGCCAAATAAGGGATGCTTGACAGCTATGCCATGCTAGGGCCCACCAGGGCTGACACTCATCACTGTAGCATCCTTACTTTTTGTAGGTCAGCAGTGGGGCAGCCAGGCATTTACACAGCTATAGATTTACACGGGCAAACTCTGGCCCTCCAGATGTTTGGGATTATAATTCCCATCATCCCTGACCACTGGTCCTGTTAGTTAGGGATGATGGGAATTGTAGTCCCAAACATCTGGAGGGCCAGAGTTTGCTGATGCCTGCTATAGATGCTCATTTTATTTATTTTTACTTTGAACGTATATTATCCTTTTCTACAAGACAAGGCTGCTTAATCCTAAGTAAATGTGCTTACCATCAGGGCAGCAAAAGCAGACCCCATTTGATCGAGCAAAATATACAGCAGGAGGTTTAATTTTGTCAGAATCGAGTATTCACTTCCAGAGTTAACACTGAATACATTACATCTGGTAAATGATCCACCATATAACCACTAGAGGGATGTGAAAATTTGTGTCCTGGGCTTTTTCAACTCGTCTACCCATGTACTATCTGAAATCCAATGGTTGCATTGGTTGCCAGGTGTGAAATATATTTGCATTATTTTCAGCTCTCCTTTCCCACTATTGGGAACGCAGAGGCATTCTGCGTCTCTCCATTCTCCAGTGCTTCTTTTGGATTTCTCATCCAACCCATGTCTCCCTCTTGGAGCTTCTGTTTTACATCTGCACACTGAGAAGAGAAGTATGCTCTCCAGTTTAATGCTAATTATTGGTGGAGCCTCCTGCAACGACTCACAGAGGTGCGGCACCATTGTTGTTTTACAGTGGTACCTCGGGTTACATACGCTTCAGGTTACATACGCTTCAGGTTACAGACTCCGCTAACCCAGAAATAGTGCTTCAGGTTAAGAACTTTGCTTCAGGATGAGAACAGAAATTGTGCTCCGGTGGCACGGCAGCAGCAGGAGGCCCCATTAGCTAAAGTGGTGCTTCAGGTTAAGAACAGTTTCAGGTTAAGTACAGACCTCCGGAACAAATTAAGTACTTAACCCGAGGTACCACTGTATTTTTATGTAGGGCTTCACAGCCTACGTAATACACGTGACCATCTAGAGCAGGCTTCCTCAACCTCGGCCCTCCAGATGTTTTGGGCCTACAACTTCCATGATCCCTAGCTAGCAGGACCAGTGGTCGCGGATGATGGGAACTGTAGTCTCAAAACATCTGGAGGGCCGAGGTTGAGGAAGCCTGATCTAGGGACCCCTTACCCTGTAAGGGTATAAGTCCATGGAATAAAAAACTCCCAGCTGCACCGCTGAGTACAGCTGCCATGATCCCTGAGCACTGACCATGTTGGCTTGGGCTGACAGGGGTTGGAATCCAACACCAGCTTGTGTTCCACAGTATCTCCCTATGAAAGACTACAAAACAGCTCCTTGGCTTTCAAGCATTGGGAGGTACTGTGAATCTACTGCTAGATTCACTAGGCCACATATGGGTGGTGGTCTGGGAACCCACCTTCTGGACCCCCAAAACCCATGCAGCTTAAGCAAATATCTCTCCGGCCCATCCTTACCTTTGTAGGCGCATATTTTCTTCTTTATTTTGTACAAACAACAAATATTTAATGATGTTCACTTGAACAGCCATCTGAACAGCTACTGCTCCTCCCTGAAAAAAAGCATTTACACTGCGTAAGCGGGTGGCACTGTGGTCTAAACCACAGAGCCTAGGGCTTGCTGATCAGAAGGTCGGTGGTTCGAATCCCCGCAACAGAGTGAGCTCCCATTGTTCGGTCCCTGCTCCTGCCCACCTAGCAGTTAGAAAGCACGACAAAGTGCAAGTAGATAAATAGGTACCGCTCTGGCAGGAAGGTAAATGGTGTTTCCGTACGCTGCTCTGGTTTGCCAGAAGTGGCTTAGTCATGCTGGCTACATGTCCCGGAAGCTGTCTGCAGACAAACGCCAGCTTCCTTGGCCTATAGAGCGAGATGAGCACCGCAACCCTAGAGTCATCCATGACTGGATCTAATGGTCAGGGGTACCTTTACCTTTACCTTTTAAGTGCTGTGTAAATTACGACATACATTTACTCATGCCAATAGTGACACGTGTGATCAGGTGACCCTCCCAACGCCTATATCACTGCTGTTTATCTGGACGGGACGGAGGCAGAGCAATGGCAAGGTCAGGGCCAGGGGTCCTCAAACTTTTTCAGCAGAGGGCCGGTCCACTGTCCCTCAGACCTTGTTGGGGGCCAGACTATTTTTTTTGGGGGGGGGAATATGAACGAGGGATGATGAGCAGTGCGTGAAAGGGTTCCGAAGAGGCTCTGCTTTAAATGGTGGCCACTTGAGAGGGGCGCTCAGCCAACCGTGGCTCCTGTGTTTTGTGAGCAGCAGGGGCTGGCAGCTGCGGTAGAGGGATGATGATGATAATGATATTATTATTATTATTATTATTATTATTATTTTTTATTTATTTATTTATTTATTTATTTATTTATACCCCGCCCTCCCCAGCCAAAACCGGGGTCAGGGTGGCTAACACCCGATATAAAAACAATTGATTGAAATACAACTTAAAAAACAAGATTAAAATACAACATTAAAATATTAAAATGCAGCCTGACAAAGGTGAGTGGCGCACAAAAGGGGTCTGGGGAAGGGCTGGCACCAACAAAGCCCAGCCCCCTTCCTCCTCTAGGCAGGGTGGGGAGAAGCCAGGAGGAGGAAGGGAGGAGGAGGCGCCTCCGCCGTGTGAGGGAGAGGGAAAGAATGTGCGCACTGGCAATCCACGTGCTGACAATCCACGGGGCAATTCCCAGACCATTCGCGGGCTGGATTTATAAGGCAACTGGGCCTGATCCAGCCCACGGACCTTAGTTTGCCGACCCATGGTCAGGGCCAGATCAGTCGTGCCAGTCCTACCCATGCAACCACGCCACCCTAACCTTGCCAGCACCTTGGCTCAGCCCTGTCCAGGTAAGCAGCAACAACGCTGCTGCCAGGAGGGCAGCCCCACCTTGTGACACACACTGGCTGCTACTGATTGTTCTGGTATAATTCAAGTATGTTGTGTGATTAAAATGTGCCGGGCATCCCTCCCCCTTTTCTGCAATGCCTACAAGAGACCAAGGACTGGGCTTAATACAGCCAGGCAGCTGTATTAAGGCTAGGTTGGGGCCTACTATGGCAACTTTCAGAGCATATAGCTGTTTTAGGCAATTGGAAGCTTCTGTACATATGGAGGTTGAGGGCAAGTCATATGCTGCTGTGTAAACCAGCTCTATGTCACTTCTGTTTGATACCTGGTATAACTCCCTTGATAAGGAAAGGGGCTTACAATCCACTTACATTATCACCATCCTGCAAAAGAGGCAACGCCAATAGCCACTTTAGACAGGGGTCAACTGAAGCAGATAGATTGTGATTTTGCCCTTGAACATCCAGGGAGTACATGACTGGGCTGGGATTGGTCTGATCCATGCTGCACGATTACCAGTATAAAAATGGCTGCCAGGTATTATTACCTTATCTGTCTCCAGTGCGTAGGCCAAATCAGTATAAGGCTCGTGGAATCTGAAATATGCTCTTTTCCATTCATAGCTGAAGACTTGATATGTGCTTCCAAATAACATCCTCCGTAGTCCCTTGAAATGGTAAGAATTAAACAGCAACAAAAATATGGTCTTCATTAAAAGAAAGCTAATATTCTTGGCTTCCTCTGAACGAAACAGGCATTTACCACAATGATCAGGGAACTGGACCACTTTCCGAATGAGGAACAGTTAAGGCGACTGTTCTTAAATGCCACCTCTTTCTCCATGGATGACATGAAAATCACTGTGGTTCTTGGCAGAACACTTGAAATTGTATTTGTGCTACAAATCAGAGCACATACATAAATTCATATTCTGAAACCATCTTTACAGTTTCATTGTCAAAGCCAGTGGTGCAATATGAGAATCATAGCCTCCAGGCAGGGTCTTGTTAACTTTCTTTATAATCTGGCCCTGGTCAAAATGTCCTAAGTCTCTGTGATGGCCTGGGAATCCGATTCAGAGGCTGAACCGGAGGAAGCCCAGCCTGCACAGGAGTCCCTGCCTCCAGGGCCGGCTGAACTGGGGCAGGGCCTTGATTCTGAAGCGCCTGCACCTGTGCCAGATCCTCAGGAGCAGGAACCAGGTGAATCCACTCTGGCTCCAGAGGTGGTTGAGGACTCAGTGCCTACAGGTGAGTCTCCCCCTGGGCCCAGTAACCCTTCAGCCTCTCCTGAACTGCAGAGGCTCAGGGCAGAGAGGCAAAGGGAACTGGTTTCTCCCAGGAGGAATGCTAGCCTTAAGGCCAGGAGAGGCGGGTCTCCTGGGGGCCGGGACCGCCCCTGGCCTCAGAGAAGATAAAGGCCAGTCAGCCCGGTCCCAGGTTGCGGGAGCAACGTCGTTGATGAGCTGTTTCGGCCAGCATCCAGTCCTGTTTCCCCCAGAGTTCCTGTCCTTGCCCGGCTTCCCGTTGTGGACCCCGCTTCGCCCGAGGAGGACCGTCTGCCGACCCTCAACTCAGGTCCTGGACCTCGCCCCACGGTAACCTCCCCCCTGGACCAGCACAGTCTCCATCATCAGTGGCGAGGAAAAAAATATGAATCAAGTGCGGAGGCAAGTAGTAGAAATATACTTGCATGTCCTGCAAGCTTTTCACAAATCATCTCACTGCAGCTCACGAACCTCCAATGTATAGTTGAAGCATTGTTAATATTAATGTATTTGGGACATTTCAGTTTACAGAAAGGACAACTATGGAGAGATATGAACTATAAACATAGTATAATTTGAACTATAAGCATACTTTTATTTTTTTATATGACTTTTCTTTCTTTTTTCTTTTATGGTATAATGTATTGGTGTTTATGTTTTTAAATGCAAGTCACTTGGTAACCAACAACTGGTTACCAAGTTGTAACCAGTAAGTAAATAAATAAGTAAACAGAATAATAATAACACCCACACCCATTTTGCACAAAAGATGGCTGCATAAATGGTTCCCAATGTGCTTTGAGGAAAACATAATCAAGGAGAATGTTTAGTGCTTCTTAATAAAAATTGGCTTGGGACAGGTTTTCTACTACAGCTCACCTAAGCAGTTGTGAAGAAAGTGATGACTTCTGATAAAACCAGAACTCTAGGTCACCCGACTAATTTAACTGGCAGCTGTTTTGGGGCAGATCAAAGTAAGTACTTCTTCACGCAAAACAAAATTAATTAATGGGATTTGCTGCCACAAGATGCAGCGATGGCAACCAGCTTGGATGGCTTTAAGAAGGAATTAGATAAATTTGTGGAGAGTTATCTGTCAGGAGGTCTATCGATCAATGGCTATTCAGAAATGGAGCCATTTTCAGAGGCAGCACTCGACTGGCTCTCTGACACTGTTGTTTAGGGCTTGAATTTCTCCTCTAGCCCTGGATACAACACAGCGAGCCACCAGTAAATTGGAACAAGGAAGTTAAATATCACATCATATCTGTATTGCTTAATACCTAGTGCAGGATCTGTTGTGTACATTCAGGGGCCAGTAGCAGCCTTGAAAACCATTCCAAACAGCCAATCCCCACTATATCCCTTTTAAATTATTTCTGACAGCAGCCAACTGCAGCCTTGATTCCAACAGTGCTCCTGGATAAGATTTCTGTGTCTCTTTAATTCTGGCGAGATTAAGTTTCATCTCATACTTAATTGACAAGGTCCGCTTACCACTGCCATTTCCAGTGAGATGGGCCGCCCTCCGAGGTTCGATGAGACGATGAGAGCTTTGGGAATCGAATAAAGAATATTGGATGGGAAACGGCTTTGCTTTAGGGGGTTTGTCATTTGCGACGCTGCAGCTGCATCCTCTTTGTCGTCCTCCGATTTGTGGTCTTGGCACTTCTAGATAAACAATATAAACAAACAGACACCAAGCTGTATGGCATATCCCTAAATACGTTCGTATCAGGCTCCACCTTTTCTGACTTTTTTCTTTTTGTAGCAAACATTCTCCTAAAACGAAGGAACTGCACAAAACCCCTTCCCATAACATGGTTTGTATCTGCAAGGAGACGAAAGGTTTCAATATTGTTTCAAACCAGCGTGTCAAGAATATAATTCTCTTTTCGGTGCACATAAGTTAATACATTATTTAAAAACAGTGCAAGGTGTTTAAAGGGAACAAGTGCCAGTAGGTTTGCAGAGACTACAGCTTACAAAGTTAGCCATTTGATACCTGTTGTGTTAGTAAGCATATTTCCTTATAAGTGAATTCCACTGAAACCAGTGGGACTTACTTCCAGGTAAATGCAGGGAGGTGTCCTGGACTGAGATGTTGATGTTACTTCAGTGACCCTCAATGCAATGTTTTTTTTTTTAAAGCATTGCTTTTGTCGTCCGTGGTGTATGACACAGCCCAAAACAATTCAAACTCCCAGCAAGAAAGGATTGTTTTCATTTGGCAAAAAAATAAAGCAAATATTTTTCTTACTTACTAGTTGACTCTTCTTAACTTCTTCCTGCAATATTTCTATGTAACTCAACTTGGAATCTACCCATCTTTTGACCTGCTGCAGTGCTGTTCTGTTTTCCATAGCTTCCAATAGACCGAAAGTAGTCACGGGCAAAATTACCTAGTGATAGTGACACTTGGAAAGGAGAACTGCCTTGGCTCAGTTTCCTGGATTACCAAAGAACAGGAGCTCTCCTTCTGGTTTAGAAATTAAATGGCTCTTGTCCAAATTACAGCACTAAGAAAGGTTTTGGAAATAAAGGCATGAACCCTGCTTTGATAAAAGAAATATTGAAGTTAATAGTTGTTCTATTTTTATTCTCCCTTTCATTGTCCCACTAGGGTGGGACAAAACTGTCAGTGTCAGATTCTCTCAATTTCTCATTTTTCGGATTGCATTTTTTAAAATAAAAAAAGTCAGCTGGTTTAGTGCAAATTTCTTCTAACGTTTGTATGCAGTTTTGCTGTGCATATATATCTGCAAATCAATTTAACAGAATATAATGCATTTTTATGCATACTCTAACTTAGTGTAAGCATTTTTGTACACATTACTTTGCTGGAGAACTGCATTGTAAAATTCAGAAAAGGACTGCATTATACCGGTTCCCATATAAGGTTTGCCTCTAAATGTGAACTTAGTGGAATTCCTCCCCCCCTCCCCCCGTAGTAGACGGGTGCTGTTTTTCATGCAAAGAACTTACATGAATGAGTTTTTGAAATTTTTGGAGATGGTTGGAGAGTTATATGAAATGAGCTGCTTGTTCATTTTGGGTTCACTTAAAGGAACATCAATTTAACATTTTGCCTTTTTAATATATTTGTCAAGATCTACTCTAATTCCAGGAATATATGCTGAGAGTGGCATGCAAGGGACTGACATCCATATGTGGTGGATATGTGAGATGATGGGATTCCTCTGGAAATATATTGTTTCATAGTAGTATGAATTCAATGGGACTTACATTTATTGGATTGCACGGTTAATGAATTATTGCCATTTTATTGTTAACAACAGGGATTTGGGTAAAAATGTGAAAGGACAATATGGGGTGGCAACAGATGGCCTGGAAAGTTAAATGTGCTAATCGTGACAAACATTGGAAGAAAACTAGAAAAAAAATATACATTTCTTAGTTAATTTGTCCACTAAAACCATTTTTGCATTTCACTCCAGAAATCTATTTCTTTCCACAGCAAGTTTATGCTTCATTTAATGCATTCTTTTATTTCAAAATTCAGTTGTATAGCATTCCCTGGTTTCAGCTACCATAGCAAACCTAACTTTGTGTTGCATTATTGCTGCTTAATTTTGTTATATGAAACTCCAGGAAGCGGATAGTAATTCTACCTGTTTGAAGTTTATATGGCATATATAGATGATTCAAAATGTAGAGGAATTGCTGGTGAGCTGTGTGGCCAACTATTTTGCTGCACTTTCTGAAATATACATCCATTCTGTTAACATTTGTTCCATTTATTTAGATGCTTACTAGTTTGATATATTTAAATGAATAGAATTTCATAACACACTGTTGCTCAGCTTAGGTAGCAGCAATCCACGCAGGGAAATGGATTACTTGAAAAACAACCACTTCTCAATGATAAAATAAGAGGGAAATGTTTAAATCGGCTGCTTGTGTGCTGTCTATGGTGTAAACCAGTTTGAGCATAGAGGTAAGCAGAGTACAAATACAGACATGCCAAAAAAAAACAGACACAGAGAGGGTTGCCAACATTCTAATGGTCTCTGCTCCTGTGCGGTTAACAGCTGCTTGATCAGATTATATTTATCTCATTGCTGCTGCTGTGATTATTGCAGATCAAGCTGCCATTAAAGGCACAGGCTCTGGCTGCTTTTGGTCAGCTGGGCGTCTTACATGAAGTATAAAGTAGGAATTCTGAGCCTTTCCTTCATTTGGAAAGCAGTTCCCCATGACATTGCAGAAGAAGGTTTAAAAACCTGGGAGAAGCATATGAAGTGGCTTCTGATATAGCATGAGCAGTTGCTGCCAGGAAAATAATACATACATGGAGAAACACGAGGACATGCTAATACACTGAGCATAATTTGCCTGTTCCTAAAGGGGCTATTGCAAGACCTATGAATGGCTCTAATGGCTGGGTATGTTTTGCCTAGGAAAGATACGATCAAAGGGAGACATGATGGCTGTCTTCAAGTATCTGAAGGACAGCCATGCAGAAAAGAGACCGGACTCGTTCCTTGATGCTTCAGAGGGCACGAAGGGCAGAAATAACAGGGAAGTTCATCATCCAGAAAATTTTCCTATACAGTAAATAAATTCCATTGGACTTCCTTGGTGGACTCCTCTTTGGCAGCATATTGAAGCAGAGGATGGATGGTACTGTAGTTACATCCTGCTCTGCATATTCCACATTGAGCAAGGAGTTGCACTAGGTGACCTCATAACTCCCATTCAGCTCAGTGATTCTCATACCACAGGCACTGCAGGTAGGACTGCCATCTTGTTCGCAAAATGTAAGGCATTTCCTGCTGGGAGCTAAGTGGTGCGGAAAGGGTCGCTTGTAAAATAATAATAATAATAATAATAATAATAATAATAATAATAATAATTTATTATTTACACCCCACCCATCTGGCTGGGTTTTCCAGCTACTCTGGGTGGCTTCCAACAGAATATTAAAATAGAATAGTCTATTAAACATTAAAAGCTTCCCTAAATAGGGCTGCCTTCAGATGTTTTCTAAAAGTCTGGTAGTTGTTTTTCTCTTTGACATCTGATGGGAGGGCGTTCCACAGGGCGGGTGCCACTACCGAGAAGGCCCTCTGCCTGGTTCCCTGTAACTTGGCTTCTCGCAACGAGGATACCGCCAGAAGGCCCTCGGAGCTGGATCTCAGTGTCCAGGCAGAACGATGGGTGTGGAGACGCTCCTTCAGGTATATTGGATCGAGGCCGTTTAAATTAGTGTGTGCCATCCATAGGAGCCAACTCCTAGGGGCTGAGGTCCCTTTGCCCCCCATAAAATATTTGACGGGGTCCACCCCCAAGTGGATGGACATTGTCAGTCAATTATGTATGTCTTGTGGTTATGTGGAGCGGGGCTTACCTGCCCCCTCCCCCAAATACTTTATTCAAGTTGGCACCCCTGGTGCCAGCAGGGGAGCACTTTGCCCTAAATCTGCCTCTGGTGTCAGCCCATACTAAAGACATGTGACCAAAGTGTCTGGGTGTGCGTGCGTGCAAAATGGCAATCCTAAATGTGAAAATCAAAGGACAAGGGAGGACTGCAAAGACTGCATAAAGGGCATGCAAAAGTTATATAGAAATAAATATATTGATGTTATGTTTTAATTTAGGTTTAACATGTTTTTATCTCCACTGCTGGGGCCAGTATGTCTCTGAATACCAGTTGCGGCAGAGTGCTGTTGCACCCATGTCCTGTTTGCAGGCTTCCCGTAGGCATTTGGTTAAAAGCACCGTGGCGAACAGGATGCTGGAGTGAAGGAAACATTGGCCGGGTCCAGCAGGACTCTTCTTGTGTTTGAAAACTGATAAATAAAAGCTTGATTTTGATAGATAGATAGATAGATAGATAGATAGATGATAGATAGATAGATAGATAGATAGATAGATAGATAGATAGATGATAGATAATGATGATGATGATAGATAGATAGATAGATAGATAGATAGATAGATAGATGATAGATAGATAGATAGATAGGTAGATAGATAGATAGATAGATAAAGATAGATGATATAGATAGATAGATAGATAGATGATAGATACAGTGGTACCTCAGGTTACATACACTTCAAGTTACATACACTTCAGGTTACAGACTCTACTAACCCAGAATTAGTGCTTCGGGTTAAGAACTTTGCTTCAGGATGAGAACAGAAATCGTGCTCCGGTGGCGCGGCAGCAGCGGGAGGCCCCATTAGCTAAAGTGGTGCTTCAGGTTAAGAACAGTTTCAGGTTAAGAACGGACCTCCGGAACGAATTAAGTACTTAACCCGAGGTACCACTGTAGATTAAACCTAGGAACTTAAGAAACTGCCTTATACTGAGACAACCTATTAGTCCACTTAGCTCCATATTGCAAACACTGACTGGCAGTGGCTCTCCAGGATTTCAGACAGGGGTCCCATCTCCCCCAGACCTACCTAGAGACGCCAGGGATTGAATTTGGCACTTTCTGCATGCACAGCAGCACTTCTGCAGTATACTGTCGGTATTCTACGTCACAGGGAATCCAATCATGAACGTTTCTCTAAAATTTGTTTGGAAGTAGTTAAGCTGAGTTAAACCTGTGTAGGAAGACACTTCCAGAAATGCCTTCTTTACAGTTTGCTGGATTCGTTTTAGAAGTGTCATCACCTGCATTTCTTTCATACAGCAGCAATCTTTTTAAAAGCAGTTGCTGCTGGCAAGATCACAACACTGGGAAATTAAGATGGGAGGAAGTTACCTGATGGGTGGCGCGGCTGATTTCCAATCTGAAAAATAAAAAACAAACAAGATGGATTTGCTAAAAGTGCAAATCTAGGAAAGACTCTACCAAAAAAACACCCCAAAAGAAACCCTAGTGTGTGCCACCAAGCCTTCTGTCACACAAGCATATCCTGGGCATTCCATTTCTATGTATGTTTACTCAAAAGTAGGGATGGGGGAGAAATGAGACTCGGTTCACATTTAAAGTCAAATCTATTAAATTAGAAGCAATATGAGAATCAAACCACAGTCATCCTCTGAAATTCTTACTTATTCGAATTTTGCAATCTCCGACACATGTTACAAAAATGCATACATTAGGGGAATTAGGGAGTGGGTGGCGCTGTGGTCTAAACCACTGAGCCTCTTGGGCTTGCTGATTGGAAGGTCAGCGGTTTGAATCCCCACAACGGGGTGAGCTCCCGTTGCTCTGTCCCCGCTTCTGCTAGCCTAGCAGTTCAAAAGCACACCAGTGCAAGTAGATAAATAGGTACTGCTGTGGCGGGAAGGTAAACGGCATTTTTGTGCACTCTGGACAAACGCTGGCTCCCTTGGCCTGAAAAGCAAGATGAGCGCCACACCCCATAGTCGCCTTTGACTGGACTTAGCTGTCCAGGGGTCCTTAACCTTTACATTAGTGGAATTAATAGATGCATAAAAAATAATATATTAGTGAAAGTAGCATACAAAAATGTAGCATGTTGGGGCAATCACTTGCCAAAATGTGTACATTAGACAAAGCTTCAAGCAAATATATGTTTATTAGGAAAAATGTCTGATAACAGGCTGATCCATTTTCATGGGCATTTATTAATTTTTAAAAAAAGAAAAATCTAGAAATCGCTGCAGAAATGTGGAGAACTGAATTCAAAATAGGAAAAATGGGAAATCAAGGGAATGAAGATGGACAGAGCCTTCCATCCCTACTCAAAAGTAAGCCCCGCCAAATTCCACGGAATGTGATTTCATAGGATTGCAACCTTAAAGGTGACCTACCAAGAGGCACAAGAGGCACAAGAATTAAGTAGGCATTTTAAAAAAACTTACCCATGACAACTAAAGATCTTTCTCCACTTGTCTAGATCAGATATTTTGCTGGATATCTCTTCTAGCTCCATGTTTTCCAAGCTATGTAGATCACTGGATGCCTTCTTGTCCATCTGTTCACGGCACAGAACGGTGCGATAGCTTTATAAACCAGCTCTCCAGCACATAAGAGCAGCTCATCCTTCTTCCACACAAGTGCAGATATGAACTGTCCTGATCTTGGGGTTTAAATGGCAGGAAGGAAGCTCCCTCCCTTTTCTATCTCCACTCTGCACTTAATTGTAAACTCAATACTGTCTCTTAGCAATTAAACTTTCATTAGAGTTGGACAGGGCTTCTGTGTTTTTCTGTCCATTGTATATACAACATGAATGTTTAATTTAAGACACAGATTTATATAAAAACAGGCTGCAATTACATATCTATTTCAGGGAAATCAGAATTATTTAATAATTGGAGGCATGGGCCTTGATGCAGCGCAGGAAGACTGACAGGTTGCTTTCAAGTCACCGGACAGAATGGCGATGCGTTTTAAGGCTCATGCTTGATTCCGCTGAAGGTGATAGCAGGATGCCTAGTGGAACAGAATGAGAATGAGATCTTGTTCTTAAATGAAATGGCCAAAGGACAAATACTTTTCATGAAGATCTCCTTTCTGTTAACTCTCATATAACTTTGTAAAGGTAAGGCCGTGTTACGCCCAGTAAGCGAGACACTTACACTGAAGAAAGGCACTTGATCTTTGATGGACACCAGTTTATTGGCAGCTAGTGCTGCTTGTTGATAGCAGTGGGTGACTATGTCTTCTACATGGTATACACACTAAACTGTGGTCAGCAGAGCAGTTTTGGTTTCAGGAATTAGGTTATTCTTTCTCTCCGGTGTGTTAAGACTGGCTCTGTCTGTGTGGATTGCTGAACAATGCAGGATTCCACCTGCAGTTTCAGCACGCTTAGCATTGCAGTTCTCTTTATTGGGGATGGGTGGGAACATGCATGCTTGAATATGGCACATTTGAAAGGACAAATGGTCCCTCCAGGTATCGGGAATGAGCCAGCTCCCAGTGAAGGTTTGCCGCCAACTGAAGAAAGCAGCCAGGAGCAGAGAGGGTTAACTGGCATGCAGGATGAACATCGGCTAGTGCCAACTCCCCCGTTCCTTGGAATGCCGGTTGATAAGGGAATGACTGAGAGTGGGCGGGAACCCAGCCAAAGCTCTTGGGGAGTTAAATAGGTGTGAACAGAGAAGGAAGTAGTCTGTCAGAACGGGAAGAGATTGGAGCTGATCCAATCCCTCCTAACAGTCGCTAAGGGGAGGGCTGTTAGACCAGAAACAAAGCAACAGATGCAAAATGCGAAAGTTTAATATCTTCTGTAGAAACTGGAAGGAGTCTTCAGAAGGGTCAACTTGATTGATGATGCTGGAGGCTGTGTTAGAGCCTTCTGGAGCTATCTGTTTGTTTTGACAATAAATCATCCTTTTTAAGTAACTACGCTTACTGTGTGATGAAGCCGGGGACTGGACTCCTGACACCAGGCTTCCTTGTTATTGTACTTTGTGATCAGTGGGTTGGAAGAGTTATATGCAATCTTGCTTTTGCACCTGCAGAAGCTTGGGGGGCAGATATACTGGTTCATTTCCAGGCAGGGCATATCCTGCAGCTTCCTATTGAAAGCCTATCGCTTTTCATACCACAAATGTATACCCTCCAACATCCTGCAGAGGAAAACCAGGATGCCCATTTTGGGGAGCTGTGCTCTCGCATGAGAGCACAGCTCCTCCCAAATGGCTGTCTTTTGGTGCCACACTCTCATGAGAGCCAAAACAGGACATCCCGGGATCCCATCAAAAGCCAGAGTAGCTTCTGTAATTCCAGAATGTCCTGCTCAAAGTGGGACAGTTGAAGGGTATGCTAAAGTTCTGGGATGCTTTGTTTCACCTTGGATGCACTGTAGCGCAGAAGTGTCCCTCCAGATGGAAATAATGCAGCAACACGAAGGAAGCATCGTGGAACAACTAACAAAGCAGTATGATGTGCGGACTGTCCAGGGTAAGCCTACTCATGCACTGTTATTGCACCGATGACATTTTGCAGAATATATCCACACCCAAAACCAACAGTGTGGAGGGCTCTCAAAAGTATATATAACCTGGTCTCCAAAATAAGGAGCAGCAAACTATCTCATTATTTATTTCTAAGATTTTCAGCAAACAGAGCTTTTTGTGTGTGCATGTTTACACACATATATTAAAAAGGAGCTAAAATACATACACACATGTATTATATTTAATATACACACATATATTAAAAAGGAGCTAAAAAGGCCTAGCTAATTTTCTAGGCCCTGATATTTGAATTATAATTTTGTAAATATGTTTCTCACTTGGCTCTTTATAAAAAGGGCATCCAAACAGATGATGCAACACAATCTCCATTTAGGGTGAGTGGAAACACATCACAAAAAAGAGAGAGCACTGGAAAGAACGGTTGCTTGACTTCTTCCACATCTAGCAATTGTCCTTTGGATCTAGTGGACTTACTTGTGGTTTCAGTGCCTGGCTTCAGGAGAAGTTATTAATATGTCCTTAGAGCCATCCTGCAGCCACTTCTTCACACAATGCATATTTAACCTATATAGAGTTTTCTGCTGCAAGATGTAGTGACAGCCACCAACTTGGATGGTTTTAAATGAGGATTAGACAAATTCATGGGAGATAATGAATTTCTTTTTGTATTTGTATAATGAAATGTTTTTAGAATGTTGGATAATTTCATTGTTATTAGCCGCCCTGAGCCCGGCTTTGGCTGGGGAGGGCGGGATATAAATAAAATTTATTATTATTATTATTACTATTATTATTATTATTAGTGAGGAGAATGATGTGCTCAGGTCCTGGTTTTGGGCTTCCTCACAGGCTTCTGGTTGGCTTATTTTGCTGCTGTTCGCAATTGTATCCGTTTATGTCATGATCTGTGATGTATGTACTCAGGTATAAAAGCCTCTGGGCATCAACGCCTGGGGCCCAGTCTTTTGGAAAGGATTCCACTGGGTCAATTATTGCTCAGCAGCAATAAACCTCACTTTCTTTTTCTCCACTGCTGCGTCTGTCAATTCTTGGACTCTATTTGAGTTGGTCACTGGTACCTTAAAAATCCTTGCAACACTGTGAGAACAGCACACTGGACTAGATGGGCCATTGGCCTGACTGAACAGGCCTCTTCTTATATTCTTATGTCACCAGCAAAAGAGAACCAGCGAGGGAAAGCCTTCCTGCTGACTGATTCTTCCCTGAACTTGCTCCCATCCTTGCATTTGGCCCCATAAGCAGCACCAAGCAACTTCAAAACAAACTAAAGTGCTTTTATTTATTAATTGGCCTGTAATTGCCCTTGAAAGAATAGCTCACAGCATTCTCTGCAGGAACAGCACATTTAAGAACAGTTGCTGCAGTGAGCAATGACATAAACTGTTAACTGCTGCGGACTATAATGAGATTTCATGGGAACTGGAGTGATAAAAGAACACTTCTGGGACTTGGGAGTCGAGCGTGACATGCAAAAGAGAGGGGTTTGGACTGTGAAAGAGAGCAGGCCGATATTTGAGCAAACTGTGAAAGGAGCCCAAAATAGCTTTCTTTGAATTAATTTTAAAGTGGGAATTTGTCATTCACCGAGGTTCTCTGGAAAGCTCTTTCATGAAATATGGAGCAGTTTTGTGTGACATACGGTAACTTCAATTTTTCCTTATAACTTTACATCGGTGAAGCAGAGATGAGTATTTAATATCCCAACTACATATAGAGTGACCAGATGCAAAGGAGGATAGGTCTCATTTTACTCATCTAGTTGGCCACTGTGAGAACAGTATGCTGGACTAGATGGCCCATTGGCCTGATCCACCAAGCTATTTTTATGTTCTTGTGTTACATAATTATGAATGTCAGAATAAAGCTATCCTTTCTTCTTTTTCTCACCCTAGGTGAACATGGAACACTGAGCTGAATTTTATTTATATCTATAATAATTCAATTTAGAGATCTTAATTTGAACTGTGCATCTGAAAAGTTTGACTACTTTCAGCTCTGTTTAGGAGCCAATATATCACAGAAGGCTGACTTACCCACTGGCTTTCATTTAAGTATTTAAATGGAAGAGCCAGCGTGGCGTAGTGGTTAAGAACGGTGGACTCTTTAACTGTGACTTTAAAGATGAATGGGAACCCTTTACAAAGTATTTGAAGACACAACAAAGCGAACTGGACTCCTTGGCTGGCTTTGAATAAACATTCACAAACTTTTTATTGATAATAATCAGCTAAATAGTTTGAGGATCTATACAACTGTGTAACATGCAGAAAACAGCATTTTTAGAGAAATCAAAGACTGGAACTGAGGGAAGTCGGGGGGTGGAGGTGGGTGGGTTTTGTGGGAGGAGGGAGGAAAAATGGGGGGGGGGAGTAAGAATGATATGTTTCTGGATAATATGTTTTGTTTTAATTTTGAATAAAAAAAGTTGTGTTTTTTTTTAAAAAAAGAACGGTGGACTCGTAATCTGGTGAACTCAGCCTCACTCACCTCATAGAGTGTTTTTTGTGGGGGAGGAAGGGAAAGGAGATTGTTAGCTGCTTTGAGACTCCTTAAGGGGAGTGAAAGGCGGGATATCAAGTCCAAACTCCTCCTCCTCCTCCTTCTTCACCTGACAAATACTGCTCCTTTTACTTTCATTATGAAGAGACGTATTGGCTGTGTTGCCACATTTTGGTAAACTGTGGCCTGGATTCAGCCAGCCCGTTGAACTAGCTGAAGCCAGAGCGAGGGTTCCCTCTTCCACAGCAGGACTCTCCCCCCTCTCCTCTCTCTGTGAGCCCCCTGTGCCTCCCCCAAATCTGCTCTGGAGGGTGAGCAGAATCCCTGGAACACAGGGGGAAGAGAGGGGAGAGTGTTCTGCCTGGAAAGCAGAAATGCTTGTGCTGACAGAATGATCAGAAGCGTGCAACATTGAATTCCTCTGCATGGTTAATGGACTGATCTCAGGTCAGGCCTTCGCAGCTTTCCAGATGGCTTCAGCACTTTGCTAATGCAACATCACTCCTTTAGCCACACTTGGGGCAGAGCTACAGCCAGAAGAGCACAGTGGGAGCTTTCCATGGTCCTGATAAAGTATGCCATGAACCTGGACATATCTTGGCTATGTCAAGATAATTTCTTCTGAACCTGACTTTACTTTAGCGGAAGAGACTGTTGCCTGATGTGATGTTGCCTGATGTGAGCCAGTGTGGTGTAGTGGTTAAGAACAGTAGACTCGTAATCTGGGGAACCGGGTTCGCGTCTCCGCTCCTCCACATGCAGCTGCTGGGTGACCTTGGGCTAGTCACACTTCTTTGAAGTCTCTCAGCCCCACTCACCTCACAGAGTGTTTGTTGTGGGGGAGGAAGGGAAAGGAGAATGTTAGCTGCTTTGAGACTCCTTCGGGTAGTGATAAAGTGAGAAATCCAAATCCAATCCATACCTAAATAACTTTGCTATCACTTCCCCTGCCAACTCTAAGCCCCAGCAGAATAATATATTCAGTCAGAAGATAGTTATTGTTGGTGGAGTAACCAGAGATTCTTTGTCAGATGTTCTTAATTGGGTATAAAATCACTCTGGATGTGGAAAAGAATGCAGTGGTATGTGTTTAATAATTATGGAGGAGTTTCCCAAACTAAAATGTGGTTTGAAGACAGATCTATATTGATTCACAAAAGGGGATTCTGATAGCTCAGTGTTCTTGGTTCCCACCCACCGTGTCTTCAGCACAGAGTTTAGAGCATAAATTATGTCTCTGTGTAAAACAGAAGTTTGGAAAGGTCAGTTCTTGGTGTGAACAGAAGGTCCTTGTAATTTTTACTTTGGTGGACTACAACTCCCATCACATCCCATGTCTTGAACCCAAGGCTCAGGGAATAAATTTCTGTTAAGCAGAGACTGGGAAGGTTAATCTCCTTTGCGCTAGTACCCCCCTGACTTCTGCCATTGTCTTATGTGACAGATATTTGATCTTGTACGTTGATGTCAATGTTATGTATTCCTATGAACTCTTAAATGCCTTTTCTTTGTTCTGAACAAACAAGAATGTCTTGTGGCACCTTAAAAAGTAACAAATTGTCTAATGACATACGTGTTGGTGAGAGGGATGGCCCTGTAGACAATGAGGTCAGAAGGAAATTAAATGCGTACATTACTGACTGGCAATTATATCATTAACACCAGTTGTTTGCAAGAACACGTCACAACAAGCGCAGGTTGCAAGGTCCTTTGTTCTTCCTTTCTAGGTGCTGCACTGTGGTTAATGCTTAATGTTCTGTGCTTAATGACATCACCAGGACCAGCTCCTAGGCCTCAGATTTGGGCCCTAAAATCTCAGGGTCTTGGGGGCGCCCGACTGGCAACCCTAGTCAGAAGGAATGCTCAGCAAAGACCAGGCATAGTCTAAGCACCATGTAATCTTTGTGTAAGAAAATCAGGATGAACGCTGAATAAAAACATCATCTAGAGGGGCCCAGAAACCCTCTAAACAAAGAAATTAACTTTTTGGGGACAGCTAAGTTCCTCTGCTCCCTATTTCCTGTGAAGCCTGTTATGCTCCTTCAGGAGTGCAAAGTGGTGATTTTTTTTGAAACTGGTACATAATATGCCCACTTTTTTGTTATGGTACATAGGCTTAAGTTTCTCAGATAGCCCAATGAACCAAAAACCCAGTACTGATGAACATAAACTCTTATTTAATCATCAAAACTGCAATGTATAATGATGATGATGATGATGATGATAATAATAATAATAATAATAATAATAATAATAATAATAATATCATCATAATCACAGGGGGAAGGTGTATTTTAAGCTATCAATAATAAATTCTATGTCAGGCCTCATTTGCACTATACATTTAAAGCAGTATCTTACCACTTTAAACAGTCATGGCTTCCCCCAAAGAATCCTGGGAAATGTAGTTAGGAGTGTTGAGAGTTGTTAGGAGACCCCAATTCCCTTCACAGAACTTTGATTCTCAGATTTCCCTGGTCTGAATGTACTGTAAGGATTACATTCCTCCACACCCTTTCTCATGAATTAGCTTGTCCTATGTCCCTCTGGAGCGGTTTCCATACAACAGCTATGCAAACTTCCTGTATTGCTAGACTTGCTCTCCTTTTTTATCCCTTTTGTTTTGCTCCTTTTTCTTACCATTTGATGTCATAGAAGGCCCTCAGAATCTCCTGTCTCCAAGCAATTTTCTGTCAGAAGTTGGATTTGTAGCTTCATGGCAGGCCAGAACCAAGGGTGCCTACTAGATGAGTCTCTGCTAGAAAGTTAGCTAGAAAGTCATGTGTGGAATTAGTGCCTTCCCCTCGGTTTCTGTGGAAATGTCAACACTTTCCCTGTCGAGCTCACACCAAGCTATGCAGTAATAAGTAAACAATTGTTTCAAATAGGTACTATCAATTTACATTTATGCAGCATCTTCCGCCTGAACAAGTTTCAATGGGACTGCCATTTCAAACTTCACCTCAGATTTTTGTGGTGGAATAATCTTTTGCAGAATACAATCTGCATCTGCTGAAGCGGTCAGGGCTGGCTCCTGTTTCGAGTGCCCAAGCGTGCTTTATTCCTGCTTCGGCTGGTGCACTTGACAGGGATAGCTTGGCCACTGTGGTGCAGGCCTCAGTAACTTTAGACTGGACTATTGCAATGCACTCTATAGGGAACTATAGTGTGCATTGCAATAGTCCAGTCTAAAGTTACAGAGGGAACTAAGGAACATGGGTGGCGCTGTGGTCTAAACCACAGAGCCTAGGGCTTGCCGATCAGAAGGTCGGTGGTTCGAATCCCCACGATGGGGTGAGCTCCCGTTGTTCGGTCCCAGCTCCTGCCCACCTAGTAGTTCGAAAGAATGTCAAGTGTAAATAGATAAATAGGTACCGCTCTGGCGGGAAGGTAAACGGCATTTCCATGTGCTGCTCTGGTTCACCAGAAGTGGCTTAGTCATGCTGGCCACATGACCTGGAAAAACTGTCTGCGGACAAACGTCGGCTCCCTCGGCCAGTAAAGCGAGATGAACACTGCAATCCCAGAGTTGTTTGCGACTGGACTCAACTGTCAGGGGTCCTTTACCTTTTTTAATGTCTACACTGACTGGCAGTGGGTCTCAGGGTTTCAGGCAGGAGTCTTTTCCAGTCCTGTGTGGAAACTCCAGGAATTGCATTTGGGGGCTTTTGAATGCAATGCATGTCCTCTGCTAACTGACCTAAAGGCAGACCACTGGATCTAACGGTCAGGGGTCCCTTTACCTTTACCTATAGGGAACTACCCCTGAAGTTGGCTCATCCCACTCCGCAGCCTGAGGCAAAACAGTAAGGTACTGCCCTGTGTGCACACTGGCCGCCCCCAATGAAGCCTCACTTACCAGGGTTGTAGGGCTATGGCTTCCAGATTTCGGCAAGATCTCACAGGAGCCCCATGAGATCTCACGGAGGTGTCCAGAGGCTCCGCAAAATCTCGTGGTGGTTTTGCGACATTTTGCAGGGCTCTCATAAGGTCTCGCCAGAACCCGGAAGCTGCCACAATAACTTCTCCTCACTACTCTGGTGCTACTGGCAGGGGAGGGGGAGAAATGATGCCCACAGAGGCACCCCTTGAATTCTGCAGTTAGTGGGAAGGCAGTTCTCACAACTGCCTCACTGGGGCAAGACCTACTGGGAAGAGTTGCTCTGATCAGTAGGCCTGAGCCGTTTGGTTTCTTTGAACTATCTGTTAACTTCACCGACACTTGTTGAGTTATTGCCGACTTGCTCCTGACTCCTGCCTTGACGTGTCTGAAAAAAATGATGCTATGATATGGGAATATGTGGCTGTGCATATATTTTGCTACCTATACACATACTGGGAGCAGTGCCAATTGCAGGTGAAATAAAAAAATTAAGGTTTTATATATATAATAAATGTACCAACCAAGCACGTACATATATATGTGGACCACATGTCTGGAGCAGCACAGAAAGAGCACCCTGAAACCATTTTGACTCCCAAACTGACCAAATGTTTTCTCTGCAAGGAGGGAGGGGGTGAGGGAAACTTCCCATTGTCTCAGGAATTGGGTAATCACCATCTCAAAGGAATGGCCAGACTACCAGGAAAGCCAATCAGATAAGGCATTATCAGATAACCCGGCAGACAGAAAAAACAACATTCAAATTTCTGTTGTAGACCACCTTTTCTGTGATGTAGGTATGATGTTTGTGGGGGGTGGTCTTGCGTTACACCCCTTCTGTGATGTATGTACGGAGGGGGTGGTCTTGAGCTCCAGGGCGGGGATTTTAAAATGTCTATATAAGGGCAGGCACACCTTGGTTCTGGGTCCTCCTCCCCTCTCCTGTGTGTGAGGGGAGCACCCTGTTGCAACAGTTCAATAAAGATCAGGCTAACTAGCTGCTTTGCTTCTCAATATTCTCTGGTTGGCCTCTGTTATTTTCTCCAACTGATGGAGAACCCTCAAAGGACTCTATAAGGGCTCTTGTGTCCCCCATAAGGGAATAAGGGCAGATTTTGTTTATTACACAGGAAATAGAAGAAACAGAAGAGGCGAAGTATCTGGCTAGACACTGCGAGAAGAGAATGCTAGACTAGAAGTACCATTAGCTTGATCCAGCAGACTATTCTTATGTTTACATTCTCATGATGTTATGGGCAGAATGTTTTGTTACTCAGAAATACCAAATATAGTGATAAAGTACTGAATAAACCAGTCATTCTCACCCTTTTGCCTACTAAATGCTTTGACTACAACTCTTATCACTCTAATCATGACCCTGCTGGCTGGGGCTGTAGTTTAAAACAGCTGCAGAGCAGCAGGCTGCGGAAGGCTGGAGTTAAGTTATAAGAAATTCCTGCACAGATTAGTTTTCTTCTTCTCTTTCTCTTCATGCCATGTCCCCCCCTGACAATCACTTGAAAGTGCTATGGAAGAACGAGGGGAAGAATGTATTTATTGTCTGAAGTACCACTTTGCACACCAGGAGGCTCAGACCTCTATTTCTAAAACTGAAGCTTATAAAAGTGAAAAACAAAATAAAAGCATTACAAAATGAGAACAAAAACACCACAATGTTAGATTAGATTTTAGGTGCTACGTTTGGAATCAGCTCTTCAAATACTTGATATTAAACACACTGAGCAGCATCTTTGGTAAAGTTTGCAAACCAGGAATTTGCATCTAAATCCACTCCATATAAGTAAAAAATATAGGCTGGCACCCAACCTTTCCACTCTGTGAATGGAAGGAGCTTCCATTCATGGAACATGAGGTGAGCTCGTAGAAGGGGTCCTCCTGTGAATACAACTCTTTTTCTGTGACTAAAATTTAACTTGGTTGCTGCCAATACAGTTTCTTTTAAAATTAGTGCCTTTTCACAAAGGAGCCCTTATTCCAATTTTCTAGGGGAGAAATCAACTTCTTATTCTTGTCCTGATACACAGATTTTTAAGAGTAATACTTCTAGAACACCATATTCTTTGCATGATTGCACAAAGAAAGCACATGCTGTCCTCTTCTGCTGAAGTGGCTGCCTAAGTTTTGAGTTTTTGCTTTTATCGCCCTAATTCATTCCTGTAGGGTTCTAGACCTTGGAAGAAAACAATGGGATGGCATGGACATAATGCCAAACAATGGTTTGCCATGATGTCTAAACAAACGCCATTGGGCAAACCATTGTTTGTGAGTGGCTTGCAAACTAGGATCTGATAACAGGGTCTGCAAGCCATGGTTTAGAGATGGCTTGCACATCTCAGTTTGTGCAAACCAGCTTGGCATTGCATCCGAACCAACAAATCATGGTTTGAGATGATGCTCAACCTTTGAGGTTGTTTGGGAAAGCACCCAGGGATTCTTAGGAAAGGTGAGAGAAAAGGAATCCCTCATGAGTTATCTCTGTATCTGGAACACACAACTTCATTAGGAATCTAAACTATAGTTACCACAAACCATTGTTTGACATTACATCTAAACCAACTCAATACCTTCCTAGTGACAAGTTATCACCTACTGCAAGCCACATACGGTAACTCTTATTGATATTATTTAATTCCATTTTTGTGCTGGTATATCTCTGTAAATGTCTCTGGCTCACAATATACAAATACATGTTTGTTTGTTTGTTTTTAAAAAGCAGCCTTTAAACCCATTTACATTTGGTGTCTTGGGGGAAAAGGTCATGATGAACCATTTTCATTAAACATGGTTCAAAACCTGTCTAGTACATTAGATCGACTGCTCCATTTGCTGTCTCTGAATCTTTCGACTTTGAAAAAGGAAACTCAAATCCAGCAAGGCGTATTAGCAAAATGTTCAGAATGTGTACCAATGAGCACACCAGAATGATCCAGAATGAATTTGCAAATTGCTCACTGTGAGTTTTAAAAATAAAGCTTCCTTCTTTATAATTAGCTATTTTCTCTGAGAGGTGGTGGATTTTCACTTCTGATGAAAAGAGTATCATGATGAGGCAGCCACAAGAAACTGAAAAAGAAGAAAAAATTAGCATTTTGACAGTTTTCTAATGGACCTTTGCAAAATGGGGCAGCATTTCTGTTTTCTTTGCATTTCAGTAGTTACAAAGCAGCACCCCACTTTGTATATCTCTTCTGTTGTATATCTCTTCCGCCGCCTCTATTGCATCTGCAGAAAATAGTAGCAGGAGACTTTTTCAGGTGGTTCATAATTTAACGGAACCACCTTTACCACCGGGGCCTTGTAAAGACCCCAAGATCTCCTGCAACGATTTTGCAAAGTTTTTTGCAGATAAAATCACTCATATTCGGAAGGAGCTAGACACCACCGTGGGAGCAGGGCTGGGGCGGGAGAGTGCTAGAGCTCTGTCTGGTCAAGTTGCATGGAATCGATTTCAATCCATTACCCCCGAGGATGTGGACAGGCTGCTTGGACGCGTGAAACCAACCACCTGTCTCCTGGATCCTTGCCCATCCTGGCTAATAAAAGCAAGCCGGGAAGGGCTGGGCGATGGGCTCTGCGGGGTGGTGAATGCTTCCCTCTGTGAGGGAACATTCCCAGATCCGCTGAAAGAGGCGGTCATTAAACCGCTTCTTAAAAAACCATCTTTAGACCCGGCCAGTATGGCCAACTATCGCGCAGTCTCAAATCTTCCATTCTTGGGCAAGGTGATTGAGCGCGTGGTTGCTGAACAACTCCAGGCACGCCTGGAGGATGCGGACCATTTGGATCCCTTCCAATCGGGATTCAGGCCTCATCATGGGACTGAAACTGCCTTGGTCGCACTGGTTGATGATCTCCGGCGAGCTAGGGACAAAGGTGAGAGTTGTTTCCTAGTTCTGCTGGATCTCTCAGCGGCCTTTGATACAATCGACCATAACATCCTTCTGGACCGTCTAGAGGGGCTGGGAGCTGGGGGCACTGTTATACAGTGGTTTCGCTCCTTCCTCCTGGGCCGTGTTCAGAAAGTGGTGGTGGGGGATGAGTGTTCAGACCCCTGGGCCCTCACTTGTGGGGTGCCTCAGGGTTCCGTCCTCTCCCCCATGCTTTTTAACATCTATATGAAGCCGCTGGGAGAGATCATCAGGGGGTTTGGACTGGGTGTCCATCAACATGCAGATGATACCCAGCTCTACCTCTCTTTTAAATCAGAACCAGTGAAGGCGGTGAAGGTTCTGTGTGAGTGCCTGGAGGCGGTTGGAGGATGGATGGCAGCTAATGGATTGAGGTTGAATCCTGACAAGACAGAAGTACTGTTTTTGGGGGACAGGGGGCGGGCTGGTGTGGAGGACTCCCTGGTCCTGAATAGGGTAACTGTGCCCCTGAAGGACCAGGTGCGCAGCCTGGGAGTCATTTTGGACTCACAGCTGTCCATGGAGGCGCAGGTCAATTCTGTATCCAGGGCAGCTGTCTACCAACTCCACCTGGTACGCAGGCTGAGACCCTACCTGCCCGCGGACTGTCTCGCCAGAGTGGTGCATGCTCTAGTTATCTCCCGCTTGGACTACTGCAATGCGCTCTACGTGGGGCTACCTTTGAAGGTGACTCGGAAACTACAACTAATCCAGAATGCGGCAGCTAGACTGGTGACTGGGGGCGGCCGCCGAGACCACATAACACCGGTCTTGAAAGACCTACATTGGCTCCCAGTACGTTTCCGAGCACAATTCAAAGTGCTGGTGTTGACCTTTAAAGCCCTAAACGGCCTCGGCCCAGTATACCTGAAGGAGCGTCTCCACCCCCATCGTTCTGCCCGGACGCTGAGGTCCAGCGCCGAGGGCCTTCTGGCGGTTCCCTCATTACGAGAAGCGAGGTTACAGGGAACCAGGCAGAGGGCCTTCTCGGTAGTGGCACCCGCCCTGTGGAACGCCCTCCCATCAGATGTCAAAGCGATAAATAACTACCTGACATTCAGAAGACATCTCAAGTCAGCCCTGTTCAGGGAAGTTTTTAATCTGTGATATTTTAGTGTATTTCTGGTTTTTATGGAAGCCGCTCAGAGTGGCTGGGGAAACCCAGCCAGATGGGCGGGGTACAAATAATAAATAATTATTATTATTATTATTATTATTATTATTATTATTATTATTATTCTGTGGGGTGCACCATGGTTTACTTCAATAACTCATGTTGTAAAAAAAGGTAAAGCTACCCCTAACTGTTAGGTCCAGTCGCGGATGACTCTGGGGTTGCGCGCTCATCTCACTCTATAGGCCGAGGGGGCTGGCATTTGTCCACAGACAGCTTCCGGGTCATGTGGCCAGCATGACTAAGCCACTTCTGGTGAACCAGAGCAGTGCACAAAAATGCTGTTTACCTTCCCTTCCTATTTATTTACTTGCACTTGACGTGCTTTCGAACTGCTAGCTGGGCAGAAGCTGGGACCTAACAATGGGAGCTCACCCTGTTGCGGGGATTCGAACTGCCGACCTTCTGATCGGCAAGCCCTAGGCTCTGTGGTTTAGACCACAGTGCTACCCACTAATACCTAATGTGGTAGGTAACCAGATTGCCTCAAATGGGAGTGCAATGAGAAGAAATCACATCAAAATGATGGGAGGAAATTTCCCTAGTTGTGTTAATATTTCAGTGTTAAGAGGTGAAAACAGGCAAAATGCAAGGCAGGGGCAGGGAACCTCCAGACCATGGGCCAATTTAAACCCAGCACGTGTCCCAATTTGACCCATGAGGACATTCTACCAAACCACACCCACCTGCCCCACACCTGACATCACAGGCGATATCAAATGTGAGGCACATAGAGACATGGCTGAATCAGCTGCACAACTGGCTTTGTCATGGGCAATGCAACTGAGCAGATGATCCCTGCAGAGAGTAGCTTTGCCAACCCTCTGCTGAGCATATGCTGGCAAATCCCCTTGCACTATGGTTCCCAATCACCCAGCAGCCAGCTGGCGGTTGGGCACTTGGGAAGCACTGTGCAAGGGACTTGGACAGGTGCCAATCATCTGGTGTTGTGATGCCAGATGATTGACAGGTGGGTTGTCCCGCCCATCAGTCAAAGCTGGCCCACAAGAGCCCACAAAATGTAAGGGATACTTTGCTTAACCACTCTTTCATCCCAGGCTCTGACAAACTTAACCACGGCATTACATTTGGAACACTTACATGAGATGAAGCTCCACAGGTACAGCCCTAGCGGACCATGCAGTGTTTCATAGGGTTTGCCGAATGCGTTGTACATGAAGAACCCAGTCTCAATCAGGGCAAACACTAACAACGCCAAAGAGAAGAGGATAACACTCACATGGATACTCGCAGGGATAACTTTGAACAAATCTGGAAAAACTAAAAACACACACACACACAAAAGAACAAAAGACAGAGAATGGAATTACTGCGAGAATCAGGCAAAGCTGTCATCTCTGAAAAACTGGTGCCATGAAACATGCTTATCATTGGGAGATGGAAGAAACTGATAAGGTGAGAAGAACTGTTCAAAAACACTTAACAAAGAAATAATAGCAGGACCCAATGTCTACATTTATGGCCCAATACATAAGAATTTTCTGTGAAGCAAAAGTATCAGAATGATTCTTGCAAGTTAGGCTTACCCTCCGGAAGGCAGGGTAGTTAAAGAAGGGCTCATAAAACATCCAGTTTCAATATTGGGTCAAGACTGAGAACTTCTTGCCTGGGTTTAGGAATAGACTTGAGTAGGTGTGGTAACAGGCCAAGTGCAACAAGCAAGTTTGACTAAGGCGAAGCAGAAGGGCTTGGATGGCCAAGGATTGGCCTTCCAGGGTCAGCTGACACCCACCTGATCAAAATGAAGGAAATGTGCCCTTTGTAGGAAGCTAAATGTGGGGCATGTTTCATAGGAATTGTTTGTGTGGTGGTGGTTTATATTTCCCCGCCCCCAAAGTGTGTCTCTGTTTTGGCCCAGCGCTTAAACATTTAAACATGAATGTTTAAAGTATTCAGAGTGGGTTGCGAACTAGGCTTGCTACCACAGGGCGATTTTCAAATATTTCTACACAGTTTAGTGACAGCAGATATTTCAAAACGAATCATTGAATGCAGAGTAAATGCTCCCACTCCATGGGGGTATGATTAAGCCAGTGCTAATACTCCTTTGAACTGCCTTGCTGTGGTTAGAACATGCTGAGAAAAAGCTCTGTAGGCACTTCAAATAAATTTTATCTACCATGTAAAATGTAAATTGCTAGCAAGTGTGTTTGTGGCAGGCAATGCAGTCGGCATATCAGAGCCATCCAACATTGCTTGATTCAATCCAATCCAATTTGTTGATTATTTGTAATATGACCATTGCTTCCTTCTTGCTCAGTGGTTGCAATTAGCCAATGGGAAATGGAAAGACTATGTACTGTGTATTAATTACAAACATAAGAAAAAGAATTTCAAAAAGAGACTCTCAGGTTGTGTTGTTTTTTAATTCTTTGAGACAGGTATTGGTTCTAGCAGACAGTAGAAAAGCACAGATAATTTCAACTTTTTATTTTGTAGGTTTTAATATTTGTAAAATAAGAAATGTTGATGACGATGACAGCAAAGTTCATTAAAATAAGCTTGTAAAAAAACATGTCACTGAGCCAAGTTCAAAGTGTTAGTATAAAGGCTCAAATGGCTTATACCCAGGTATTTGAAGGGGCATCTCAGGTATAATCCTATATAAGGTCAGCTGCAGTAGATTATGAGATCTGTAGCTTGTCAGTGGGACTTCTAAGCAATAACACCTCATTGGTCATGGAACACCCTCCCCTCTGAGGTCTGGCTGGGAACAACTTTGATTATTTTTTGGCCCCAGCTAAAAGCTTTCCTTTTCCACCAGGCCAAGACAAATTAGATTAAAACAAACAAATAAATAAAATTCTGAAAGGGCCATTATGTACCTGATAAATATTTGGCTACCGTATGTACTTGGCTGATATACTTTAGAGCTGGAGATAGTTGTAATTTAAAATATAGGATTATATCTAGCCATGTTGTTCCACTAGTGCAACAGACTTGAGCGATGGAACATTGCCCTCCTCGCTGCTCCCTGCTGCAGCCCCACATACACCTTCAAAAGTGAAGGACCCTCCGAAGCAGATTTTGGGGTTGCACGGGGAGAGGAGAGGATGGGGAAATGTTGCATGGGCACGATTCCCTTCATCCAGTACTGGATATGACCCTTAATGTATTGTTGTTTTTATGGTGCATTGTATTTTGCATTGGTGTGTCCTGCTGCAAGTTCATTGGCTCCCAGTATTTTCTGGGCACAATTCAAAGTGTTGATGCTGACCTTTAAAGCCCTAAATGGCCCTGGTACAGTATACCTGAAGAAGTGTCTCCACCCCTATCATTCTGCCTGGACACTGGGGTTCAGTGCCAAGGGCCTACTGGAGGTTCCCTCACTGCAAGAAGCGAAGTTATAGGGAACCATGCAAAGGGCCTTCTCGGTAGTGGCGCCCGCCCTGTGGAATGCCCTCCCACCAGATGTCAAAGAAATAAACAACTATCTGACTTTTAGAAGACATCTGAAGGCAGCCCTGTTTAGGGAAGCTTTTAATATTTGATGAATTATTGTATTTTAATATTTTGCTGGAAGCTGCAGAGAGTGGCTGGGGAAACCAGGCAGATGGGTGGGATATAAATAATATATTTATATTTATTATTATTATTATTATTATTACAGTGGTGCCTCGCAAGACGAAATTAATCCGTTCCGCGAGTCTCTTCGTCTAGCGGTTTTTTCGTCTTGCGAAGCAAGCCCATTGATGGCTTAGCGGATTAGCGCTATTAGCGGCTTAGTGGCTTTTAGCGGCTTAGCGGCTTATCGGATCAGCTAATTAGCGGTTTAGCGGCTTAGAAAAAGGGGGGAAAGAAAAAAAAAACGCAGGAACTCGCAAGACATTTTTGCCTTGCGAAGCAAGCCCATAGGGAAATTCGTTTTGCGAAGCGCCTCCAAAACGGAAAACCCTTTTGTCTAGCGGGTTTTCCATCTTGCGAGGCATTCGTCTTGCGGGGCAACACTGTATTATTATTATTACTCATGTACGATGAGAGGTGGGATGTAAATTCTGCCGACAAACAAACAACTTGAGAAAGGACACTATTGTCTTACATAGCTTGTTTCCTCTGTTTGTCACTAGTACGTGGTCGCAACGTGGCTTATTTCTGAGTAGACATGCACAGGATTGCATGGTAAGGCTGCAATCCTAAACACACCTACTAGGAAGTAAGCATCATAAAACACAATGGTGCTCACTTGTGAGTAACCTCATGCAAGGGCACATTGTGCAAAAATGTGAACCGTTTACACAGCTTGCAAATTTCATTTTCCCTTGATGCAAGATTGAGTTTGTTTCTTTCCAGCACAGATTTGGTTTTATCTACAGTGGTACCTCGAGTTACAGACGCTTCAGATTACAGGCGCTTCAGGTTACAGAGTCCGCTAACCCAGAAATAGTGCTTCAGGTTAAGAACTTTGCTTCAGGATGAGAACAGAAATCATGTGGTGCTGGCATGGCGGCAGCGGGAGACCCCATTAGCTAAAGTGGTGCTTCAGGTTAAGAACAGTTTCAGGTTAAGAACGGACCTCCAGAACGAATTAAGTTCTTAACCCGAGGTACCACTGTATATCAGAAGCAGCTTTTGTCATGCTTATTGCCATGCCACACACAACACTGGGTCGTCCAGGCTGTTTCCCTCAATAGCGACATTCAGAACTTTTTACATATCATTAAACTTTTATAGGTGACTACCAGATAAAATTAATGCAGCAGCAATGTTGCCCTGGAAGAGAAGACAGACCTTCATTATAAGCATTGAATCTGCATGCCAGTGGCCTTTAGAAAATGAACCGCTGACCCAGAAACAGACAAGAGCCAGAGTAAATGAAGCAGAAGGCTTTCCTGAGCCTGAATGGGTTTTACAGGCAGAGCAAATTCATTTTACAATTAAAAGAGATATAGCGGCCAACAGGGAGAGCATTTAATGGGCGCAAACACAGGACTAAAACAAGGCAGATGATTTAATCCTTTCTTCTTAGCCTTGCCATGCTGTGCTTCAATGCATTAAAATACAAACACATCTACTGTAAATGGTAACATTTCCTTAGACATTTATAGCCACTTAGAGAGAGAGTTTCCTTGAGGATTGCAGCAAAGGCAGAGTACAACAGCCAATGTTTCCTAGTAATTACACAGCAGACTGAATCTTGTATTGGAAGCAGCTGCCTTTAAGCTACTGGACATTATATAACATTAATAAATTCCATCTAGGTGTATGTTCACCCAGTAAAAAAAAAGAAAAAAAGAAAGTTCATTCAAAGTAAATATGACTGCTATTTCAGACTGCCATTATTTTTCTCTGTCCCCGGATTAATCACAGAGCTCTCCTCTGGTGCCAAATAGATAATTGCAAACTCCTTTTTCCATCATAAAAGGCAGATGACACAAGTACTGCACAATCGATACGGGGTGAGTGGGCAGAATTGAGTCACGCTTCTGACTTGCCACTGATTTCTGTGTGTTGATCAAGTCATCTTTGTGTGTGGAACTTGAATGCATCTGCTCTCTGTGCAGGTAAACTGATCAATGTGTAGAGTGTTTGAGTGGACCAGTGGGAATGACCCCATACCCGCCCTCCTTTTTGCTTTGATTGTGGGTGGATATGTTATCTAAACAAGGCTGCAAACAATTGCCCAGGGAGGTCTATTCCTGTGCCAGGAAGTAGACTGATGCAACCCAGCTTCCTCATGGTTTTTCACTTGGCATTCATCACACGTGTTCCCAGGTGGGAACATGCATGAAGTGGGGACATGCAGGACAGGGCAGGGCAGTTATGGCATGCCAACTGCACCAGATCCACTTACCTCCCTTTTGCAAAACCCTCACATGAAATAGATATTTCATAGCGTTTGGGGGTGGGGTGGGAATAAGGATATGTTCCAACAAAATATTTTCAGTGAAGAATAGCTTCCACAGTGTTCAAATGTTCAAGCTCTCGACTGCCATCTGTTTAGATCAGGGGTCAACAAACTTACTGCGCCTCGGGGCGGTGTCTCCAGCGCCAATCACGAGGTGGGTCGGAGGGCGGGGGAGCGCGTGCCCATACGTGTGCGCACATGCTACCGTATTTTTCGCCCTATAGGACGCACTTTTTCCCCTCCAAAAATGAAGGGGAAATCTGGGTGCGTCCTATGGGGCGAATGCAGGCTTTCGCTGAAGCTTGGAGAGCGAGAGGGGTTGGTGCGTAATAATAATAATAATAATAATTTATTATTTGTACCCCGCCTATCTGGCTGGGTTTCCCCAGCCACTCTGGGCGGCTTCCAACAGAGATAAAAAATACACTAAAATATCACATATTAAAAACTTCCCTGAACAGGGCTGCCTTCAGATGTCTTCTGAATGTCAGGTAGTTGTCCATCGCCTTGACATCCGATGGGAGGGCATTCCACAGGGCGGGCGCCACCACCGAGAAGGCCCTCTGCCTGGTTCCCTGCAACTTGGCCTCTCGCAGTGAGGGAACCGCCAGAAGGCCCTCGGAGCTGGACCTCAGTGTCCGGGCAGAACGATGGGGGAGGAGACGCTCCTTCAGATATACTGGACCGAGGCCATTTAGGGCTTTAAAGGTCAGCACCAACACTTTGAATTGTGCTCGGAAACGTACTGGGAGCCAATGTAGGTCTTTCAAGACCGGTGTTATATGGTCTCGGCGGCCGCTCCCAGTCACCAATCTAGCTGCCGCATTCTGTATTAGTTGTAGTTTCCGGGTCACCTTCAAAGGTAGCCCCACGTAGAGCGCATTGCAGTAGTCCAAGCGGGACTCTCCACTCTCCAGGCTTCAGGAAGACATCCGCAGCCTAGGCAGCCCTGTCTAGGCTGCGGATAGCAGCCTGCTTCCCGGAGGGTCGGACGCCCTGAAAGCAGAGCTCCCGGCGCTTCGGGAACACATCCACAGCCTAGGCAGCCCTGTGGAGTTCCCCACAGGGCTCCCCACGCTGCGGATAGCAGCCTGCCGCCCGGCGGGCGGAGTGCCCTGAAGCAGAGCGCCCCTCGCACCGGGCAGACATCGGCCAGCCCCACAAGCTCGGGGGACAGCAGGGAGGCGCAGCGCCGCCATCCTGCTGTTCCTCGACCTGGTTCGGTTTCCCTGACCTGCTTTTGGGGGGGAAATAAAGGGAAATTTTTTTCCCTTTATTTCCTCCCCAAAAAACTAGGTGTTTCCGGTGCACTTCTGGGTCGGAGTAGCACCGGAAATAGCTTGTGCGCATGTGCACGGGCCTCCTCCAACCTGGATATGCACCGCAAATAACGCTTGCGCATGTACAAATAACACTTGCGCATGCGCACAAGCTATTTCCGGTGCTCCTCTGACCCGGAAGTAGGCAGCCACGCAGCACCAGTAAGAGCGGGCGGCGGGGATTGCTGCGGGCCGGATAAACAAGTCCCTTGGGCCTTATCCGGCCTGAGGGGCCTTAGTTTGGGGACCCCTGGTTTAGATTGTGGGTTGATTTCCCCCCTGTGACTTAGCTGTTAGGAGGAATTCAGAAGCTTTCTTTCGAAACTGCATTACCTGCACCTGATAAACTGTGTTCTAACTTAACTGTGGTTAGTGGAATCGAGCCAGCTTCAAGCTATGTTTTATGATGCCAACTTCTTACCATTAACTATTAAGATTAGGCACAATATAGGGTTCAGACGATGTGCCAACATATGATTAATTTGGAATGGAAGTGAAAGCTTCTGAGCAACTTGCAATCATGCCAGAGGAAGGAAGGGGGTACATGAGGAGTCCAAGCCTCCATACAGCCTGTTCTCATAATACTATGTGCACTAACTCATGGGAATGGACTATGTATTAGGCATTCTTCCAGCTCCACTATCTTAATAAACAAAGTTTGGTTAGTGCTGCCTACATTCTTTAGCAAGTCATTCTGAGAATTCCTACAGGGTGACAGGAGCGAGAAGCAATGATAAGCAGGATTTTCAGAGAGGTCTCAAGACCTGCTAAAGCCTACTATAGAATGCAATTAGAGGAAGCAATTCTCAATAATATCCAAAATGAATTTGGTCTACTTCCTCTGCACAGTCAATCATTTTCATGTCTGCAGTTCAGGACGTGCACCAGAAATGACTCACACAAGCCACAATGTCTCTCTGCAGATTACTTGCAAATTGTTTCTGGTAAGAAAATAAATGTTAGGTGGCATATTATGATCTCTTCTCCAGATAACCATTATTTCTTTTTAATATGGTGCTATGCATAAATCAAGTGCATGACTGACCATTTTAACATTACTGTATTTACTCCTGGAAGGTAAACAGATGAACTGCAAAACTCTCATCCTATGCAACTCTGCAGTTGCCAATCCTGGATAATAATGATTAGTCTAGCCAGTGAGGCTGTATTCCTATGCACGTTTACTTAGAAGTAAGCTCATTGGACTTGTACACCTGTATAAGATTGGACTCTGGCATTTAGATTTTTAGCTAATGAATAAGTCCCAGTAGACTCAATTGACTTACTTTTGAGTAAACATGCAGAGGATTGGACTGCTGATTTCTCACAGTCTGCATATCCAGAACACAAACAAGTATTTACAATGTTCTCTTTCTTTCCCATTCATTTCATTAATATTAAAATGACAATAATTCAATAAGAATTAATGAAATAACAACAATAATTAAAAGAGACACCAAAGCACAGTCCTGTATTGGAAAAGAGTTTGAAAAATTAAGGCTGCTGTGCCATGCATGCTTTCTTGAAAGGAAATCCTATAGAACTCTGTGGGCCTTACTCCCAAGAAGACGTGCACAGGATCTGACTGTTCCTTCAACTAGCAAGCTATTATAACAGCAAATACATGTTGATAGAAGAAGCACATGATGTATATTATGGTGACATAATTTCACATCTTCCACTAGCGCATTTTTTGAAAGAAAAAGGAGAATGCTCTTGTACGTATCTGTCGGACCACGATAGCATGCACTAAAGCATTAAATAATTCAGATGTCATTGTTACTTACATGAAAACCGAAAAGGTCTCCCTCCAAGCCCGCATTGTCTAACCCTCTCCCCATAGAAAAGTCCATACTGAATTTCACCAATAAACTTCTCTAATTCTTGGCCGGTAGCATTGACAAGCAGCGCTCCAGTTTTGCAGAGTATTCTTCCTCTGAGCCACAGCTGAGTTCCGATGGCTGCTGCAATACTGAGAGCACAAGCAAAACTTAGCACGCCAGCAACACAGAATAACACTTTCTTCTGTTGGGCTGGCATATATAATTCTGGATGGCATACAAACAACCTGGAAAATGCAGTCTCAAATAAAACCTTTAGCAAAGTGTGTTTTGCAGCATCTCCTCTCTGTGTCACTTGAGAACAAAGGTTTAAGATAACAGATGGAACCCTCAGTGTAATTTGATGAATGCCTCTCTCTCCCCCCCCCCCCCCGCGCTTTCTAAACAGCCCTTTGTCTGATTGGGTGAACTGAAAATTCCAGAAACAGACATGGCTCTCCAATTAAGTTAGCAACTTTGCAAAGAAGTTGTGCAAGGTTTCATTTGGGAGATATCAGTACAGATATAGATTATCTATCTATCTATCTATCTATCTATCTATCTATCTATCATCTATCTATCTATCTATCTATCTATCTAACTATCATCATCTATCTATATCTATCTATCTATCATCTATCTATCTATCTATCTATCTATCATCTATCATCTATCATCTATCATCTATTGTCTATCTATCTATCAATCATCTATCTATCTATCTATCTATCATCTATCTATCATCTATCTATCTATCTATCATCTATATCATCTATATCTATATCTATATCTATATCTATATCTATATCTATATCTATATCATCTATCCATCTATCTATCTATCTGTCTATCTATCTATCTATCTATCTATCTATCTATCTATCTATCTATCATCTATCTATCTATCTATTGTATGTTATTGTATATAACTCAGGAAATCTATACCTGCAAAAGCCCGCCCCCTAAAAACCCTCAACCAGTGTGCACACTTCATCGTTTTTATTCTTAAAATGTGGCTGAAATGTAGCTGGTGTATTTAGACAGGGCAGATGAGACAATTACTATAATGCTAAACGGCATTTCCATGCGCTGCTCTGGTTCCGCCAGAAGCGGCTTAGTCATGCTGTCCACATGACCCGGAGAAGCTGTCTGCAGACAAACGCCGGCTCCCTCGGACAGTAAAGCGAGATGAGCGCCACAACCCCAGAGTCGTTCGCAACTGGACCTAATGGTCAGGGGTCCTTTACCTTTACCTTTACTTGCCACAAAGCACTTACCGGTAAATCGTTCTGATCAGTGTTTTGCTTCCAAATACTGTACTTTGGTTCTGTTGAAGTCCATGTAAATTCAGGTATTTGTGAATTTGACTGTTGTGGGGGGTTTTGGGTTTTTTTTTTTTTAAAGCACATGGCTTCATTAAATATGTTCAGATGTTGGCTGTGGTTAGAAAGTGGCTTTAAGCGGGCTGAAAATGGCGTAGTTCACAGTTTGTGTGTTTTCTAGATCCGGTCCATAGTTCTATCATTGTAAGTATCTTGTTACAGCTGAGAATGGGGTATGCTGATTAGAATATTACACTAAGACAGGGGATATCCAGGTTCAAATTTCCACCATAAGGAAGCCTCTCTCTTTCTCTCAGTCTAACCTGCCTTGCAGGACTGTTGTGAGGAACAAATGGGTTGGGGGCAGGAGAGAATTCTGTGTGCTGTCATGTGCTCCATGGAGGAAAGATGGGGTATAGATCTGATTTTTAAAAAAGTGCTACAGGATCTTTGCAGCAGGGGCACACACCTGTTTAATGCATGCATGTTCCAAATCAAATTAATTTCCTAACAGCATATTTCTTTGTTACACGTTGCTACACGAAGGACATGAATGCTTAAGTGCACCATCAACTATGCTAGCACAATGTGACGAAGCATTATATTATTCCAGCATCTTAGCAAGCTTGTGTCAGCCTCCCTGAAAGGCTACTGCTTCATATTGTAAGGATGAGAGGTGGTTGATGATGGCAGGGCCAAGGCATCTCAGCCTGCTACATATAAACCTGGGATCAATTAATTATAAATCATTATTTTAAATTTAATTGAAATTAAATTAGCCTTTTAATTAAATAGTGCAAATGCTCTACTAACTCATTCTTGTAGCAGAACTATTTCTGCCAATGGGCAAAGAATTATTCCTATTGTGTATTCGTCTCTTATGTTTTATTCTGAAAATAAAACCTTGCACCGTGGCTTGCACTTACAGGGTATATCCAAAAGGTGGCACACCACTGTGCCTTAAGAAGACATTGAAATGGATTTATGCCAAGGTATCACTACAGAACAATTTTCAGAATTCCAAGCAGGACAAAATAGTTCTGAAGCTTAAAGTATACTAGGATAAAGGTAAAGGGACCCCTGACCATTAGGTCCAGTCGCGAACAACTCTGGGGTTGCGGCGCTCATCTTGCTTTCTTGGCCGAGGGAGCCGGTGTACAGCTTCCAGGTCATGTGGCCAGCATGACTAAGCTGCTTCTGGCGAACCAGAGCAGCGCACGGAAACACCGTTTACCTTCCCGCCAGAGCGGTACCTATTTATCTACTTGCACTTTGACGTGCTTTTACTTCCATACAAAAGAAGAAGAGTTTGGATTTGATATCCCGCCTTTCACTCCCCTTAAGGAGTCTCAAAGCGGCTAACATTCTCCTTTCCCTTCCTCCCCCACAACAAACACTCTGTGAGGTGAGTGGGGCTGAGAGACTTCAGAGAAGTGTGACTGGCCCAAGGTCACCCAGCAGCTGCATGTGGAGGAGTGGAGACGCGAACCTGGTTCCCCAGATTACGAGACTACTGCTCTTAACCACTACACCACACTGGCTCTCCAGTGCAGATAAGGTCATAGGTGGTGGTTGTTATTGGTGGTGTGGCTTCCCCCAATAAATCCATAATCAAAAATGACACTATTAATTCATGCATATGGAGATATGTGATAATACACATTGGTGTCCATGTGTAGCGTATTTAATATCTGAGCACGGTAAAACAGTGAACCAGAAAAGGACCAAATTTACACTATATGTGGACAAATATATCAGATTCATCTTCAGATATGGAGGCATGTGGCATTGCATATGGGTGCAGGTGTGAATGTCCTTGACAGGTGTGAAATGCATCATACCAAGGTATGGTACGGGATCTCCATATAGCAGACTCTCAGAAGAGGTATAACCAGGGCAAAACAGGGAAAAGCACAGCATCTGAACTAGGAAAATGAAAGGATTTCCTTCATCAGACAGTGAAGAAGGACATGCCTCATTTCCATGTTTGAAGAAATCAAGATTTCCATTGTTTCCTGCAGCCACGGGGTGGTTACCTGTCTGCTCATTATGCTTTTAATTACCATTGGAAGCATTCAACAGTCAGTGCCCACCTGATCCTCAATGAGGCTTACATGATGCCTACATTAAGATACTTTTGGCACCAGATAATACTTTAAAAAATTTTTTCCAGGCCTTGGTACAATTTGTTTCTGCTGTGTTTTAAATACTGTTGTGCTGCTTGTCTCAGTTTGTAGGCAACAAACTGAACTGATTCATTTGTAATGTTTGAAATATACAATATCTTTATTGTCATTGTCCCATACAGAACAATGAAATTGAAAAACTACACAAAACATTCAAAAACCCCTAAAAACTCTGAAACCCCATTTTAAAATACAATATACTATAGAGACTCCTTATGCTGCGTTTAGAACCAGAACTGCATTGTGTAGAAACTGTTTCTCAGGCGGCTTTATAACCCTATACCTGGCCTTTATAACCCTATACCTTCTTCCAGAAGGCAGAAGCTGAAAGAGATCATTTCCGGGGTGCGTACTATCCTGTGCTATCTCTGCCGCTTTCTTATGGCACCTGGCAGCATAGATTTGATCTAAGGTGGGAAGAGTGAACCCAATTATTCTCTCTGCAGTCTTTACAACCCTGGACTGAAATGCTACTGTTATCATCATCATCATTTTCTCTAATATTTCATTATATTAATTGTTTGAATTCTGTATTAGCTGCCCAGAGGACTTTGACATGAAGAACTATGAACTATGGCGCCACACTAAGAAGCAAGGGATGTTGTTGGTCGTCTAACATTCAGCTACATAGGATGGTCCAGAGTTCTAGTGTCATGAGAAAGAAGTTTTTCTTCCTATTCATTTTCTTCACACCATGTAAACTATTACACGCTTCTATCATGTCCCGCTTGGTTTTTACCATGGAGGATAAATGGAACTAACAAAATAAGAGTTAGCTAAAGATAATGAGATTATTTAATTGCCTTAAACTGGGTTCTATTGAAACATCAACTGTCTGCAGCCCCATTACAGAATTATTCCACCCAGCATCCATGTGACTGAAACTTTGTACAGGCACAGTAGGCAGCCCATTCAGGCCTTTAATGTGCTAATTAAAAAGCTAAATTAATATTTATGTAATCTGTCAGGTGCTGAGATTTCACGGCGCTCTAAATCCAAAAGCTACAATTTTACGAACAATAGTGGCTCTCCTAAATTAGGTTTCTGCATTGCAGCGTTGCTCAAGGTTTGACAGGAAACTCAAACACGTGACGTTACTTTTCTGTGTTATTCAGAAATAAAATCCATGGTCAAGGGCAGCCTTTAAGCTTATATAACAATTTTTACTCTGATGTATTGCCCTTCATAATGAAGGTTTTGGAAATCATTTTAAAAAGGAAATCACATAACCTGCAATCCATGCAGTGTATGGTCGAAAGGGGAACACAGCCTGAGTCTTCAAGGTTTGTATACAGTATATAAAATAATATTGAGAACATAGGAAATCTCTGCTGGATCAGACTAAAGGGACATCTAGCCCAGTTCTCATGATGGCCAAGCAGATGCCTATATCCGCTGGTACCCAAATGATGTGATTATTGTTCTGTGACCATCTGTATTTAAGGTTTTAGATCATACACAACATTCGTTTTGCCACATTATCAGGCCTCACTGAAAGCAGATTAGATGCTTTCCATTGAACTATTTATGGTAGAGTTTATGAAATAAGTATGGCCAGAGAAAATTTCTAACGAGTGCCTGAGTCAAAAGATGCCCTTTGCCCTAGCATTCCTCTATATCAGGCATGTCCAACTTCCAAGAGACTGCGATCTACTCCCACTATAAAAAAAAATAAAATCTGGCAGTGATCTACCAAAGTTGTGGAGCTTTTTTAAGGAGCCAAAGTCGTGGAGCTTTTTTTTGGGAAGCCTTCTGGGTGCAGGGAGTCAGGAGGCCGCTGGACATCCCTGTTCTATTTTAATGGGATGGCATCTAAAAATCACTTGGGGAAACATGCAGTTTTCTGGTTCACCACATGGAACACAAAACCTCACACGTCTCTTAGCTCGAGTCCTGGAAACTGGCATTCATGTAGGCCTTTCTGCTGCTTGATCAGAGCAAACTGATCACCAGTATATTAATAGATTACAAACAGTCTTTCTGGTGTGCTTCTCCAGTCTAGCCTAAAAAAATTATTAAGTAACAGTTCTCTATTCATCTCAGTCTAACCCTATGATGAAAAGGGGATAGAGACTCGCTCTAATGGCACATCAGCACAGATTACTGAATGGAATAAAATGTTAGCCCCTTTTGTATGTTAATATCTTGGCTGAGGGATGTGGGTTAAACCACAGAGCCTAGGACTTGCTGATCAGAAGGTCGGCGGTTTGAATCCCCGCGACGGGGTGAGCTCCCGTTGCTCGGTCCCTGCTCCTGCCAACCTACCAGTTCGAAAGCACGTCAAAGTGCAAGTACAGTGGTACCTCAGGTTAATTACTTAATTCGTTCCGGAGGTCCATTCTTAACCTGAAAATGTACTTAACCTGAAGCACCATTTTAGCTAATGGGGCCTCCTGCTGCTGCTGCGCCTCCAGAGCACAATTTCTGTTCTCATCCTGAAGCAAAGTTCTTAACCCGAGGTACTATTTCTGGGTTAGTGGAGTATGTAACATGAAGCGTATGTAACCTGAAGCGTATGTCACCCGAGGTACCACTGTAGATAAATAGGTACCGCTCTGGCGGGAAGGTAAATGGCGTTTCTGCGCGCTGCTCTGGTTCACCAGAAGCAGCTTAGTCATGCTGGCCACATGACCTGGCTCCCTCGGCCAGTAAAGCAAGATGAGCACCGCAACCCCAGAGTTGGCCACGACAGGACCTAATGGTCAGGGGTCCCTTTAACTTTACCTTGGCTGAAAGGCAGTGTGGAAATACAAAAAGTAAATAAGTAAGTAAGTAAGTAAGTAAAGGGTCAAAACAAAATAAAAAAATTCCTTCCAGTAGCACCTTAAAGACCAACTAAGTTAGTTCTTGGTATGAGCTTTCGTGTGCATGCACACTTCTTCAGAAGAAGTATCTTCTTCAGGTATCTGAAGAAGTGTGCATGCACACGAAAGCTCATACCAAGAACTAACTTAGTTGGTCTTTAAGGTGCTACTGGAAGGAATTTTTTTATTTTGTTTTGACTATGGCAGACCAACACGGCTACCTACCTGTAAGTAAAGGGTGTGTGTGAAATCACCAAGATGTGTTTTGGGGTTGCTGAACTTCTGATGATATCAGTGATATCCAGAAACTTACAAATCATGCTGTATTGTTTCTGTTTGGTTTGCTGCATTATCACTGTGAGTTCCCATAGTAAAAGTGAGCAATATTTCCAGGGTCTAGTCCCTAGTAACTGGCAAGGGTAAATTTGGGGGCAAATTATATTACTTGCAGTGCTTCTTGACATATATTCTAGCATGGAATTTTCTCAGGCACTCGGAATGTTGGGCACTTACTGACCCAGAACTGCAAACTCATTCCCCTGTGATTCAGCTTTCCATTTTTTGGCTCAGTGTTTGATTTGCATGAAGACTAAATGGGTTATTGCTCAGCCGTACAGGATACAAATCTCTGTGCACTGATTGGCTGAAGGATGTTATTAGATGAGCATAGGGATTTATAGCAAAGAAGCCAGGCAAGGATTGAGGGGTGTGCTTCAGCATAATAAGTAATGTTACTTTTCTGATTCTGGTAGGAGTGGAAATGCTTCATAATGCTAACAAAAGCATTTGTAAATGTCAGGGTCCCATTAATATGTTCTCATGCGTATGTTCTAGATACATTTTTACTCTGATCCAACAAGAGTGATACATGCATGGATATGGCTTTCCAGGCATGGATCAGGTTTCTGAATTAGCCCCTATATGCTTAAAAGGGTTCGTTCTCTCTCTCTCTCTCTCTCTCTCTCTCTCTCTCTCTCTCTGTGTGTGTGTGTGTGTGTGTGTGTGAGAGAGAGAGAGAGAGAGAGAGAAAGACTGAATTTAGTAAGCAGGGATGTGTGCAGATTGTTCCCTCCTTATACACACACACACACACACACACACACGAATTGGCCCTTTAATGTGGTAGCAACTACCCTTTGGTATTCCCTGTATTCCCTGTTAGAAAGTCACAGTCTCTGTTGCATTATAGGTACAGTGGTACCTCGGGTTACATATGCTTCAGGTTACATACGCTTCAGGTTACACACTCCGCTAACCCAGAAATAGTGCTTCAGGTTAAAAACTTTGCTTCAGGATAAGAACGGAAATCTTGCTCCGGTGGCGCGGCAGCAGCAGGAGGCCCCATTAGCTAAAGTGGTGCTTCAGGTTAAGAACAGTTTCAGGTTAAGAACGGACCTCTGGAATGAATTAAGTACTTAACCTGAGGTACCACTGTACCTAATGAAGACCTTTCTCTTTCAACAAGTCTTTCAAGTTATCCTCATCTGCATCTGTATTGGAACTACTTATTAACCCTTTTTATATGTGGATTTTTTTTTAAAAAAAAACCCTTTGTACTGTTTTAAATATGTGGAATTGTTTTTTATTTTTATTTTATTTAAAAAATACACTTGTTTTATAGCTGCAACTGTTTTGTTATTGCTTTATTATTGCATTTTTTATTGTTGTAACCCACCCTGCGACCTTGTGGTTAGTGGTGGGCAAGGAAACTCAATAAATTGATGGGGCAGTGTGGGACCGGGGGGCGGGGGCGGAATGGCATACATGCATGCACACAAAAATCCCGTAATCATATCTTCTTGTGCTGCCTCATTTCATTTCCTCAAATATACCTCACCAGATTCTTCGTTACCAGTTCCACATGCATTCAGAACTCCCACGACTTCAACAGGTCTAGGAATATCTGACACCAGGTGCTGGTTGAGTTAATTAATGCTTTGCCTTTGGAACCATGGAGACAACATTGCTATCAACATCCACCACAGGTGTTGGGAGAAGCTGTGTAGCTACTGCATTCTATAAAACAAGGGAGGGGACATCCAGCTGTTAATGTACTGGTTTTTGCAGTGCTGTCCACAAGGGCTCCTGCCTTTTGTACATGCATGTAGGCTCTATTGCAGGGGTCAGCAAACTTTTTCAGCAGGGGGCCGGTCTACTGTCCCTCAGACCTTGTGGGGGGCTGGACTATATTTTGAAAATAAATAAAATGAACAAATTCCTATGTCTCACAAATAACCCAGAGATGCATTTTAAATAAAAGGACACATTCCACTCATGTAAAAACACATTGATTCCCGGACCGTCCACGGGCAGGATTTAGAAGGCGATTGGGCCGAATCCAGCCCCTGGTCCTTAGTTCGCTTACCCATGCTCTATCGGGACACATTGCCTTGCATCTGCAGACTCAGCAACTCTGAGCATCATTTTGTTGCATGTCCACATACTCTGCAGAAGCTGCACTGAGGGCCTACAGATATATTTGCTGAGAGCCAGAGGTGTCTGTAGCTCTGATGTGTACATGGAGTGCCACAATAATTTACGTGGCATTTGAAGCCTGCACATGTACAATGGAACTACTGGAATGAAGTTTCTATATGTCCTTAAAAACAACATATTGCATATAACAACTATGTATCTATAGTAGTTATATGTAGCTATGAATACCGATTCTACACACACGGTACATGGTATTCTGTAAAGATTATAATACATTTAAAATAGTCTCTATAAAGGCATATAAGTTATTATGTTTCTGTATTGGCTGCCAAATAAAGAAAGCTGCTGGATTCTTTCCTGGTACCTGCACAGAGTTTTGGGGGAGAATACATCTGAGCTGCTTCCCAAGTTGTGTGGTTTGAGGCCCTCTTAGTGTAGTTCCACTTTTTAGATACACTTCATTTATTAAACAAACACTATTCCTGCGCTGCTAGGACCTGGTGGTGATGCCATACAATAGGGATGAGAACAAGAAGTACAAGGTCACTGAATACTTAACATTTAGCTCAGGGACAACTTCCTCAACAGAATAAATCAGATCGTATGTTTTAATCAAGTGCACATGCTTGTTATATTTTATTATCTCCACTCCTCACCCCCCAACAGTCTCTGGTTAGAACAAACTGTATTTGCCTGCAGAATAATTAATGTTGACACACATCTTTGTTGAGACTGCGATCATTCATATCAGCAAATGTCAGAATGGAAATAATTAAATATTACATTTTGGGTAGACATTTTTAGTGGAAATAAAGTTGATCTTTTCTCCTGTATTTCGGTGACTTTTATTTTCACCTCAGACAAGCTGCATTTATATATTGGGCAACGTGAGAAACATTTACAGATTTTTATGGACCTCTACAATTTTCATAAAGTGGGACCTATGTGTACTTTATACAGCTTTTTTTTTTTTAAAGTTACCGAATTCAACATTGTTTTTCCTTCTTGTTGTGAGAGAGCCAATAGGTACTTTAAGTAAATAATGCACAAGGGAAAAAGCCTCTGACGGTTTATTCCCCAATGCTGAAATGCTAACATTTCATGTCAGTTAATTCTTATTAAAGTTGGACACATGAACTTGGCCTGGCAGCAAGCAGCAACCAATGCAGATCAGAGGTGTTATATGCTGGTATGGTCTCACTTCTTAATGGTCATAACAGAGGTAGCTTGCAGGGTGGGGGTAGAAGTAATGTGTAATACTTTACATTATTCCTTCAAAATGTGGTGGGTCAGCCCTCTTGTTGCATTTGGGAGTCCTCCTGTTCATTTTGCTGAACAGGGTCATTGCCCCTAAATCCTGCCCCAATGGCACTGCTTCCTGTGCACACTTACTTGGAAGTAAGCTCCATTTAACTCTTTGTTATTGCACTCTTATAAATTTCTGCTCAAAAGTAAAGAGGTCAATGGGGGCTTTCCCCAGAAGAAGAGAAGAAGAGTTTGGATTTGATATCCTGCTTTATCACTACCCGAAGGAGTCTCAAAGTGGCTAACATTCTCCTTTCCCTTCCTCCCCCACAACAAACACTCTGTGAGGTGAGTGGGGCTGAGAGACTTCAAAGAAGTATGACTAGCCCAAGGTCACCCAGCAGCTGCATGTGGAGGAGCGGAGACGCGAACCCAGTTCACCAGATTACAAGTCTACTGCTCTTAACCACCACACTGGCTCTCTCCCAGGGTATACATAGAACTTCAAGTACTTATGCATAGCACTGGACTGCAGGAATACATACCCAAGAGCAAACAACACCTAGGAAATACATTTTGGCTAACCTTTTTTGTTCTCAGAAGTATCTTGCAAAAAAAATCTTCCGATGATTCTAACCTGTGTTGTATTATATTGTTGGCATCCACCTGCCTTGAGAGACAATGGAGTGTGCCTTTAAGGGTGAAACCATGAAGGCAAAACGCTGCATTAGCAGCACCAAAGTGACTTCCCTGGGGTGCAAGCCTGGACAGTGTGTATGGAGGTCCTGGGCTGCCCAGATGACTAGACCCTATTCTTGGCCTTGCTGATGTGGTCTAAAAGTAAGCACAGCAATGTGTTTGGCACCAGTTTGGCTACAGAAGCTGCTGGAAGGAGGTGTTCAAAGCACCATCCAACCATCTTAGGGACTCCACTCTGGATTTGTGTAGGGCTTATTTCTTAGCCTTTTCTTCTCCCAAAGATGTCCCACAAGGCAGCAGAAGTTTAGGATCAGTTTTCTTTCTCCTAGGTGAACTACCTTCCCAGGTTGATGAATTCCATCTGCTCCTGTGTTGTAAGCACACCATTATTAAAGTCCCAGGGCAGGTTACAACAATTTCAAACACACCATTAAAAACAGTTGGGGAAAAACCTTTAAATTATAGGGAAAAATGCCATCACAAAAAACAAGAGTGGTTCTAGACATAGGTGGCACAGTTTTTCTGAACTGACACTGATGTCAAGGAAGTGGAGCACAGCAACATGAATGTGTGCTTTGAAACCACCCCCACAGAACAATTCCCATAGTACTATAGGCACTTAATTAAGGTCAGTGATGGATGTGACTTAGTTATCCCTTAACCACATTATTACATTCACGATCAGGTGCATTTTCATGGTCAATCCAACGCTCCTTGGATTCATTCTAGGCCAGGCTAGCAATGATGGGTGTGGAAATGGGTGGGACAGTTCCGACTTCAGATTGATTGATTGATTGATGTGCTCTGATCGCGTGTATGTGGAGAAGATCCCTCCCGCCCCAGTTGACCTTCTCAGTGGCGACTGAAAATCCTCAATAACCTGAGCTATTGGGAGGAGGAGGAGGAAGGGGGTGGTGGGAAGAGAGAAAAACGAAGCGTGGTGCCAATGGAACTACATCCCTGGTGGAAAAAAAAAATCTTCCGGTGACATTTGTTCTAGCCTGAGACTTTGCAGCAGCAGCAGCAGCAGCAGCAGCCGGGGAAGAAACAGCATCACGTTAAGCTCAGCAGGGGTGGCTGTTTCTTTTGTGTCTCTGGGCACCGAGTCGCTTTCATTCCCGAGTTGTTCGCTGCCTCCCTCCCGTAGTTACCGGGCCCTTGGGTGACTGAGGGGGTGGCCCCCTCTCTCTCGCCTCTGTGCGTTGGCTTGCAGCAGCAGCAGCAGCCTCCCCGCCGCCTCTCTCTCTCCCCTGTCGGAGAAGAGCCAGGCCCAGAGGGGGAGCCCGTCTGCCAGCCAAGTGCTGCTCCCTGGCGCTCAGAGGCTGCTCCATCTCCAACTCACTCCCTCGCGCGCTCTCCCTCTCATTCATTTCGCCGGCTAAACATGAGAGATCATGGCCGCCTTCGGGCTCCTCAGCTATGAGCAGAGACCTCTCAAGCGCTCCCGCTTGGGGCCGCCCGACGTCTACCCTCAAGACCCCAAGCAGAAGGAGGTAACGGGGAGGGAGGGAGGGAGGGACGGGGGGGGGGTAAAAGGAAGCCCGCGCTTCCGCCCGTTCCCCGCCAGCGCGCGCTTGGCGAGGGGGAGAAGTTTGCCCGGTGGCTACTTGAGAAGGAAGGGGGGGAGGGGAGAATGAGGGCCGGGGGGCTCTGAGGGAAGAGGACACGCAGCAGTCGGGGCTGCGGCCCCATTCTGAGGGGATTCCGCCGGCTTCTCCGGAGGGCGGAAGGGGCGCACCGGGTCTCCGTGCGCGCGCGCGCTCCTGTCTGCCTGGGCCTGACGCACTCCGGGCTCCCGGTGGCTGTGGCGGCTCCCCGCCCCCCTCTCTCCTCCTCCGGGTTCCCGGCTCGCTTGTCCCTTCAGCGCACCTCCCTAAACTTTTGAAAAATGTCGGCTCCCGAAAGGGAAGCCGCCCTTTCCCCTACCCACCCCCCGCCCGCGCGCACACAAACCCTGACTCGCGTTTGGTACACCTGGGCAAGAGCCCCTGGCACCTCGCAAAGGGCTCTCTCAGGTATGTGTAGGGAAGGGTACCCTTCTTCCAACATGTGGAGAATTGATTTCTGTTCAACACCCCCTCTCCTCCCCCCCCCCACCTGACTTCTTGGGACTTCTTGTGTGAGGGGATGGAGGGCCATGCTGAACTAGTCAGTGTGTTTTCCCACTGGAAAAAAGGTGCCTAGGTATCAGGGGTGTCAACTTGAAGAAAATAATGTGAGTGTGTGTGTGTGGGGGGGATAAGCCCCGCCCCACATAATTGCTCCCCTGACATGGTGCACACACATCATGTGAATGTCAGTGCCCATCAACTGCAGGGGGTGTGTGACCCCCTCAAATATTTTATTTTGGGGAGGGGGCAAAGACCCCCTCAGCTCCTGGGAGTCGGCTCCTGTGCTAGGCATGGTGGCAGGCAGGTATTTCCCATGGGCTAGTGCACTTGATTCAGAAGTCAATAAAGCTCCTCCTCCACCACTTTCAAAACACACACAGCCACAATCATATGACTTTAAGGCACCTGCTTTTAACAATTAATTGCAACAGCCAGTGGCACTGAATAGTAACTTGTGATGCTATCTAGATATGCTGCTCTGCAATTAACGTGTAATTATTTCAAGGTGGGGAGGAAAGGCCTATTATAATGGCTACCTGCAAGTTGCTGTGGGATTTGCTTGTTTCCTTCACTCACCTGCTACCCAGCTGTAACTAACCTGTTCCCTTCTAAAGGTTCGAGACCACAAGTCACCTGCGAACTATTTCTAGATGGCTAATTTCCAGGTGTTACTACTGCCTTTGTGTGGCTGCGATGTTACTGCAATGTTTCCAAGCCTCTTTCCATGTGGGTAGGCCCTATCCTCCAATCCAGGGAGAAAAGTGTTGTCGGGAAGGTACGGTGTTTATATGGTATCTCTCTATGGAACTGGACCAGCCCACATGGTAAATGGCTTGCAAATAATATCCCACCCCCAAAGCCACATCTTTGACATGAAATTATTGTGCCGTCTCTGTACATAATGGTGTTTTATAGTAAGCATGCCTGATAAATCTCTATCCCCAAGGGGCTCATAAGTGTAAGGGAAACTGGGAAATGGAGCTGGGGGTAAGCACATCTGATTATTCCAGTTACTTTGCCGTATCCAAAATACAGGTGGTGGTTCTGAAGGCTTTGTCGAAAATTTGTGTCACTCAGAACTTTATTGTGTAGCTGTAATTTGAGAATTGGCCTAGATCTATTTATCTTTTACTGTGGACTTATTCAAATTATGTTGCGGTTCTTATAATATGCATTGTACATTGGACAGGGAAGTTTTATCACGTGTTAAAAAAGGAGGAATTGTTTCTTATCCAGCCAAAACTTTCAGCTTGATAGTTTTGAGTTGCTTTATACCACAACAGTAAATGTGATAACTGGGTGAATGTTGCCACTTGCTGATAAGTCACAGTTTTGGTTCGTCAGGGCAAAATGTAAGAAGATTTTGATACACGTGTATTGGACTAGGGAACCAAATCTCGTCTTCATTTCTTACACTTGCCAAAGTCAGGCTGGGAAGCGTCTGGAGCAGTTGAAGAAATTTTAATTTCTTTTTGTACTTCAGATTTTCTAAAATGCCTTTTACATACAGTACTTGACGGAAGGTTTTTATTTCTCTACTCAAAAGTTTCTATTTAGAGTAACCATATGGAATGCTAAAAAAAAAAAAAAGGTTGAGCATATTCTTCAAATGTTAATAATAAACATTAACTGCCATGCTTTATTTGGGAAGAATGCTGACTATTAATAACGCTGCTTAGCTTACAGAATAGTTAAATATTACATATTTGAACAACAATATAATACAAACACACTGGCCTGTTGTGCAACAGTATAATATAAACACATTGGCCTATTGTTTGCTACCATTTTGTTACGCTGTGACCAAATTTGAGAACTGATATGAGTGCACAGCAGGGGTAGCCAATGTGCCCTCCAGATATTGGACTCAAGTTCCCATTAGCCTTAGCTAACATATGCTGTGGCAAGGGATGATGGAAGTTGTAGTCCAGCAACATCTGGAAGGCACCACATTGGCGATCCCAGGGATATAGAATGCAGTTTAATGGTCTTCATATTAGCATGACATACCGTAACTGGCAGCTGGATTCTAGCTTGGAATCCCAATCTTGTCACTTAGGCCGTCTTTACTGTTGTACCACATTCCTTGGCTTGATTATCAAAAACTGGGTGATGCCTGAGATAGTAATCTCTGTAATTATTTTTGATCTCATCCCCACGCCCATATCAAAGCCAGCTGTGGGTTCATAGTCTCTTGACTCTTGTTCGATCTGCTTTCCAAGAGTTGAAGACATGTGGCCACAGCCAGAGTCTCCCAAGTACAAGATTTGGTATATGCAAGAGCTGGTAAATTCAAATCAGTTTGTTTCTCACCTTGTGGAGGCTTGCTGTAAAGAAAAATCTTTTGTGACTCCCCAATTTACAGAACCAGGTTTTTTATTATTATTTAAAAAACACACATTTCTTTCATAGGTTTCTGTGATTTCTTGGGGTATTTATGTGTGTTTTAGCCTGCTTTTCAATCAAAACAATTTCAAAGTGGGTAGATAAGTGGGATGTTTATGTTCATTTTTCCATAATCATTTTGACAAGAGTAAAAAAACAACACCAAATCAATGCTCACCTGATGACCTGTGCAAGACCGTGTCATCTTTGGAATGTGATATAATTAGTGACTTTAATTTCAATTTCAATTTCTGTTTGCAGTAGCAGCAACTTCCCAAACAACAAGGGCCCATATGGTTAATAATTAAAATGTGTTCCATTTCCTATATACATTGAACCACATATTTTTAAGAATGGTATATGCTTACCACATGTTGTAATCAATGTTGTGGTCGCGGATATTTATATGTTCCACTGCTAATAGAAATGGAACTGGTTCAGGTGTGTATAACTTGTGAAACAAACTGAACTTTTGTTACTTGCTGCTGAAATCAGGCAAATAATGCTAGTGACCTGACATTCTGTACATAGCTTTTGTTAAAACATCATTGTTATAAGTACATACTAGTTAAAATAACATTATAGCAACTGAATCATCTCCTGAATGTAAAAATGTGTTCAGTTTGTGGACGGTCCCTGCCGATGGAGGGGTTATGGTAGCATGTGTGAAACTAATTTGAAGAATCATGGGAGTCTGCTGAGAAAGCTGTTGCTCCATCGCATGAGGTCATCCCCCGCAGGGTTCACTGTGGAGCTGCCCCCGGATCTTAGAATATCTCTGCTCAGTATTCCATGTGATGGAATAAATCAGTACAAAGTCAAGATTCGCAACTATAAAATAGCCACCTCCTTAGAAAACTGGCTGCAGTTCCAAATCTCTTACCAATGAGTAAGTCCCTTTGAATTCAGTAGTGCTTACTGTGAGTAACTGCACCTTGGATTGGGCTACATATGTGGAATACTGAATTCAGACTTGCTCTAGTTGTCTGCCAATGCTTCTGTGCTAAATTAAATAGGTTGTTTAATGTGAAACCCTGTAGGAGGGAGGAAAAGCTCCCCAGCACCTCTATCTTTATAAACTGACATGGTTCAGGCTATGCCACGTCAGTCCTCTTCCATGCAACAGTGCTTCGAGGAAGTGTTGCTATCCAGATGCTTTGCTGTGCTATGTCACTCAAGACATCACTGAAGCAGCACAGAAAGGAGTGAAAAACCATTTTTTTAAGCCTCTTGTAAATTGTGAGCTAGGAAAAGACACCAGTGTGGATTCAGATGCTAGGCTAAGTGGGAGCCCTGGCTAGTCCTAAGAACAGCCCACATCACCACTGGTGCCATGGTTAGACGAAGGGAGTCCGCAACATTGCAGCCCACTCCCAGTTACTTAACAGTAGCTAAGCAGTTGGTGGGCATACATGCACTTTAGGAGAAGTACTTTGGAGCATTAACCCAGTCAACAAGGTAGGTCCTCAAAATAATGGGAATACAGAACATCCAAATACTGAAGCAGTAAAGGGTCATGGTTGGGACTATGTTATCACTCAGAAGACACCTCCGTCACTGGTGTTGTGCAATGCCAGGTCTATAGGCAACAAAACCGCCACCCTGCGAGATTTCTTCACCTCGCAGGGGGTTGACCTGGCATGTGTGACTGAGACCTGGGTGCGCGAAGGGGATACTGTTACCTTACGAGAGATGGCGCCCCCGGGTTTCTCCGTCCTCCACCAGTCGCGGACTGTGGGCCGGGGGGGAGGGGTGGCGTTATTAATCCGGGAAGATTGTCCTTTCAGGGCTCTACCATCGCCATCGATCCCCGGCATTGAATGTGTTGGCCTAGTGTGGGGCTCCGAGGTGAGCTTGGCTGTCTGGCTGGTGTACCGGCCACCCAGCGCACCAGCAGCCACCCTGTCAGGCCTGCTGGAGGCGGTGGCCGGCTGGGCCTTGGAGTTCCCTAACCTATTGGTATTGGGGGACTTCAACATCCATGCTGATGCCACTCCCTCCTCGCAGGCTCTGGACCTGGTGTCTTCCATGGCGACACTAGGGCTCTCCCAGTTTGTTTCGGGCCCCACACATCAAGCAGGCCACACGCTGGATTTGATCTTTGGCGTTGGTATAGATGTGATCATGTTTCCTTCGATGAAGGTGCCATGGTCTGATCACTATGCCCTGAAAGCCAGGATTGACGTTCCACCCCCACCCTGCTTGGGTGGCGAGCCAATTTGGGCTCGCCCGCAAAGGCTGATGGACCCTGATAGATTCCGTCAAGCCTTGCGGGACCTTTCTCCCCCTGGCGACTCATTGACTGAGCTTGTTGAGGCCTGGAATACCCAGCTCCTGGCAGCCATCAATGAGATCGCACCTAAGCGCCCTCAGCGACCCCGCAGAAACCGGGCTCCCTGGTTTACCGAGGAGCTCCGGAAAATGAAGCGGGACCTCAGACGGCTAGAGCGAGTATGGCGGGGTGCCCGTGACGGAGCCTCAAGAACATCTTATAGGGTTTTTATGAAAACCTATGAGATGGCAGTGAAGGCCGCTAAGAAGTCTTACTTCTCGGCCTCCATTGCATCCGCTAGCTCTCGCCCGGCGCAATTATTTAGTATAATTCGGTCTTTAACGTCCCTCGAAGGACAGCCAAATTTAAATAACAATTTGACACACAGCTGTGAGGCATTTGCGAGCTTTTTTGCGGAGAAGGTCTTGTTGCTCCGCCATGACCTCCCTGCCAATTTGGATACAATAAAGGAACTGGAGGCCCCTCGACTGCCCTCGGGTTCAGTATTGGACCACTTTGACCGGATATCCCCAGCCGATGTGGACAGACTCCTCCGAGCTGGAAAGCCCACCACATGTCCTCTCGACCCGTGCCCGTCCTGGCTGATTAGAGCGTGTCCAGACGAGGTGCGGGCCCCCCTGGGGGATATCATCAATCTGTCCCTTGGCACCGGGACATTCCCAGGGGAACTGAAGGAGGCAGTGGTGCGCCCGCTCTTAAAGAAAACATCATTAGATCCCTTAGATCTATCCAATTACCGCCCGGTTTCGAATCTTCCATTCCTGGGTAAGGTGATTGAGAGAGCGGTTGCTGAACAGCTTGGTAGGTTTCTGGATGAAACATCGGCTCTGGATCCATTCCAGTCCGGCTTCCGCGCTGGTCATGGGACTGAGACGGCTCTGGTCGCCCTAACAGATGATCTCCGCAGGCAGCTGGATCGAGGCGGGTCGGGGCTGCTGATTCTTCTAGACCTGTCAGCAGCCTTCGACATGGTCGATCACGAACTCCTGGACCACCGCCTTGCCGACGTGGGGATCCAGGGCACAGTCCTTCATGTTGGTTTCTGCTCTCTTCACTGTGCAGCGAAAGTGCTTGTCACAAGACAGGTGTTTACATTTGACAGTCTGTACTGTTGGAGTTTTCCCACGGGAAAGGGAGACTGGATGTGACGTACACTGGTTTCCTGTTTTTCACTGTTCTTTGCAGTTCAGTGTGTGCTTTAGAGGAGAGAGGATGCTTTTCTCTGCTCCGGCAGAGGCAAGATGTTTTTTCTGTAACATACCAGCTTTGAAGTGTAAATGAAAGCAATATACAGTATGTAGCACGTACTCCTCATCCTTCCGCTGTACACGGGACTACTGCTTATCAACAACATTTGGTTATGGGCCCAGAAAAACGCAGTTATCTTAAGAATGGGCTCCAGAAGTCGAATCGGAGTGCCGGCAAAGGATCGGAATGCAGGGGGACAGATCGGAACGGAATCTGCTCTGCGCGTCAAGATGATTGATGAGGTATGTGCTACTGCTCCGGGCAGCCTGCCAGCTTCTAATTAATGGCTTTATGGCTGGACTTTGAACTTTTAAGGCAGTTTTGCCGGGCTGGGGAAATCGAAAGTAACTTTTAAAAGTGATCTTGGAATAAGCAGTGTGGCACAGGCAGAGGCTGTTTTGAACTTGCCTTTGGAATGAAGCAGCACAGACGCAGCTTGTATAAAGCAGCCTGATTTAAAGCAGCAGACATGATGCAAAAGGCTAGTGCCAGAGTTATGATGGCTAGCTGCAGAAGGCTGGATGAGGCAAGTGGGGAATTTGATACCACTGATCAGCCAAATGCTCAACTCACAGTAGCCTGTGATACTGCCATGATTCAGAATCAAGCAGACCGGCGGGGTGCTAGCTGCATGGGCAAATGGGAGACTTCACAGACGTCATCCCATAGTGCAGTGGAACCACCAGATGGCGCCAAAGCTTTGAAGGCAGTGAAATGCTACTCGTGTGGACGTCTAGGCCATATGAAGAGGGAATGCAAATATCCCAGGGCCAAGACAGAGCAGCGCAGTGAAAGCTCATCGCGTGGAAAAGGCCGAGGCAAAAGCAAAGGTCCAGTGTCCAGGACAACGCAGCCCAAGGCAATGGTCTCACGCTTCACTCCAAAAGTTGCAGAGGTCCAGAAGACGTCTAGATCTTTCTTCGTTGTTGATTCAGCGGCAACGCACCACATGTGCAACGATAAGCGACTGTTCGTGTCTTTTACACCGCAGGAAGGTGCGATTCACCAGGCAGATGACCACACAATCCCCAGTAAAGGCTACGGAACTGTTGTTCTTCACAGTTTGGACTTATCGATACAGAATGTGCTTTATGTGCCGGATGCCAAACATAATCTGCTCAGCGTTGGACAGCTGAATGAGCGGAATATTGACGTTTCCTTTAAGAACAAAAGGTGCATCATCACAAAGAAAAATGATTATGTATTGTATGCTGAATATGTTGATCGTTTGTATGTTTTGTATTATGATGATATTGTGCAGGATGACACTTGTTGCATTGCAGGTTCTAACAAAAGTTTGCATGCAGAATGTATTCATGATTTTCATCGAAAATTTGGTCATTTGCATTTTGAGGCAGTATCTAAAATGCCTGCCTTGGTTGAAGGTATGACTATTAAACCCTGCAGGTACCACATGAAGTGCAAGGCATGCGCAGCAAACAAGGTAAAAATGGCTGCGAAAGGTAAGGTGTCTAGTAGGCAAGCTACAGAACCATACCAAATTGTTCATGCTGATTTGGTTGGACCACTAGCGCCCTCTTTGGGAGGAAACAGGTACTTCATGGTTCTCATTGATGCATTTTCCAGGTATATTTATGTGTACAATCTCAAGCAGAAATCAGAGGCTTTTCCTAGGTTCAAGGAATTCTGTGCTTGGTTGGAAAATGTGCATGGTAAGAAGGTAAAGACTCTTTTCAGTGATCGCGGGGGAGAATTCACTTCTCAGCAGTTTGAAGCTTTTCTGACTGAGAAAGGAATTCAACACGATTTGTCTAGTCCTCGCTCGCCATGGCAGAATGGACTTGCGGAACGAGCAAATCAGACATTGCTTCAAGGGTTAAAAACCTTGCTGCATGATGCCAATCTTCCAGAGAGTTATTGGGCCGAAGCTCTCTCATGTTTCACTTACAGTTATAATCGCAGGTTATCTTCAGCGATTGGTTGTACCCCGTATGAGAAGATGTTTGGCAAAAAGCCATACATCAAACACATGAAAATTTTTGGTTCTGACATGTGGGTTCACTCACCACAAAACTCCAAGTTAGACAAGCGTGGATTTCATGGTATCTTTCTAGGTTATCAGAAAGGTTCTTACAGAATAATGATGACTGACTCAAAGGCAATTAAGCTCACAAGAAGTGTTGAGTACAATGCCAAGTGGGGGGAGAATGTGGGAATTTTCCAATGTTATCCTGATGACAGTGATGAGACTGAGGATAGTCAAAAGCAACCACAACAACCCACACCCACTGATGAAGGTTCTGATTCTGAGTCTGAAACTGAATCGGGTGATTCAGAGGATTTCGAGAGTGCGAAAGCCTCTATGCGACCCTCTGAAAGCTCTGATCAGGAATTGGAGGAACCATTGTTCACAATAGGCCACTTTTCTCCTAAGAAGGAAGAGGAAAGTGTTGAAGACCTAAGGCTAATTCGCAGATCACAAAGAGCCACAAAAGGCAGACCTCCAAAGAGATTTGCTGATGAATTTGCTAAGATAGCAGTAACAGCTGTTAAAAGCTCCAAGAAGGTATTTGAACCTTCAAGTTTCCAAGAAATCCAGGATTTGGATTCAAAGGAAGCTCAGCCATGCAATGAAGGCTGAGCTTGATTCCTTGGAAAGGAACAAAACATGGGACCTAGTTCCAGTAGTTCCAGGAATGAAACTGCTTGGAAGCAAATGGGTCTTCAAAGCGAAGACTGATCAAAATGGCAAGATAGTCAGACACAAAGCCAGATTGGTAGCCAGAGGTTTTGCACAGGTACCAGGTGAAGACTATCACGAGACCTACTCACCCACAGTGAGGTATGAGAGCATTAGGCTTATGCTCAAGCTAGCTGCAGAGGAAAATCTACACATTAGTCACCATGATGTGAATACAGCTTTTCTGTACGGATCTCTAGATGAATCACTTTATATGCTTCCACCTGATGGCGTACAGGTAAAACAGGGATTTGTTTGTGCTCTGAAGAAGTCCCTTTATGGTCTCAAACAAAGTGCAAGGTGTTGGCACACAAAACTCACTGAAGTATTGTTTTCTCTAGGTTTTAAGCAAGGGAAAGCTGATCCATGTGTTTTTGTCAAAGAGGAGGGGCAAAAGAAACTGTATTGTTTGTTTTATGTTGATGATCTTTTATTCTTTTGGAAGGATGTCACAATGTACAATAACGCCCTAGCTCAACTGAAAGAGCACTTTGACATGAAAGATCTTGGTGAGGTAAACAACTACCTATCTCTAGAAATAGAGAGAGATCAAGATGGTAACATTCTGGTACACCAGTCACGGAAAATTGCTGATGTGTTAAGCAAACTAAACCTGATGGATGCTAACCCAGTAGACACACCGATGATAACAGGTTATCAGGTAGATGACACTGAAGAAGCATTTTCTGACACTACACTGTACAGAAGTGTGCTAGGCAAGCTAAACTTCATTGCCAGATGTTCAAGACCAGACATTGCTGTTAGCTGTAATTTGCTAAGCAGAGAAGTCAACAATCCTACTGTTAAGGATTGGAAAGCTCTGAAACGCATAGCGCGGTATTTGAAAGGCACTGTGCATTACAGACTGAGATTTAACAATCAGAAGTCTGGTGGTCTTGAGATATTTGCAGATGCAAGTTTTGGAAGTGACACTACAGACAGGAAAAGTACGTCTGGAGTTTGCTATATGTACAATCAGGGTCTATTTGATTGGTCATGCAAGAAGCAAACAACAGTTAGCTTAAGTACTTGTGAAGCTGAACTGAATGCACTGTCTTATTCACTTAAAGATTGTGAATGGTTGTTACAATTGTGCAAAGACATGAAAATTCCTGTCAAATGTCCAATCCAGGTTTACCAGGACAACAAAGCATGTTTGGCTTTGCTGAATTCTGAAGGTTGTAAGCAAAGCACGAAGCACTTGCAATTGAAGTTGCAACATGCTAGGGAACGTATTCAGAAGGGACTCGTAACGGTGTCCTATATGCCAGGTAATGAAATTCCTGCTGATGTATTGTCCAAGATTGTATCAAGGGATCAACACTGTACCTATGTGCAGAAGTTGGGTTTGTACTGATATTGTACGAACACGCTGCCCAGTGATGTTCACAGAAAGGGGGAGGATGTTGGTTTCTGCTCTCTTCACTGTGCAGCGAAAGTGCTTGTCACAAGACAGGTGTTTACATTTGACAGTCTGTACTGTTGGAGTTTTCCCACGGGAAAGGGAGACTGGATGTGACGTACACTGGTTTCCTGTTTTTCACTGTTCTTTGCAGTTCAGTGTGTGCTTTAGAGGAGAGAGGATGCTTTTCTCTGCTCCGGCAGAGGCAAGATGTTTTTTCTGTAACATACCAGCTTTGAAGTGTAAATGAAAGCAATATACAGTATGTAGCACGTACTCCTCATCCTTCCGCTGTGCACGGGACTACTGCTTATCAACAACATTTCAATGGCTGCGCTCGTTTCTCTCCGGTCGGGGACAGAGGGTGGCGCTTGGGGGGGAATTGTCATCCCGCCACTCCTTGGTGTGTGGTGTGCCCCAGGGTGCAATACTCTCCCCAATGCTTTTTAACATCTTTATGCGCCCCCTCGCCCAGCTTGTCCGGAGTTTTGGGCTGGGCTGCCATCAGTATGCTGATGACACCCAACTCTATCTGTTGATGGACGGCCACCCGGACTCTGCCCCAGACACACTGATCAGATGCTTGGAGGCTGTGGCTGGATGGTTACGTGGGAGCCGGCTGAAGTTAAATCCTTCGAAGACAGAGGTCCTCTGGCTGGGACGGGACGACAGGGGGCTGAGGGGGCAACTCCCATCTCTTGCGGGGGTGCAATTAGTGCCAGCACCGTCCGTTAAGAGTTTGGGTGTAATCTTCGATACCTCCCTCTCCATGGAGGCGCAGATTGCAGCTATAACAAAGGCGGCATTCTTTCATCTCCGCCAAGCTAAGCAGTTGGCTCCTTACCTCTCACGCCCTGACCTAGCCACTGTGATCCACGCGACGGTCACCTCCAGACTGGATTATTGTAACTCGCTCTACGTGGGGCTGCCCTTGAGACTGACCCAGAAACTCCAGCGGGTGCAAAATGCTGCAGCGAGACTCCTTACGGGGTCTTCGCTTAGAGATCACATTCATCCGGTGCTATACCAGCTGCACTGGCTCCCGGTGGAGTACAGGATCAGGTTTAAGGTGCTGGTTTTAACCTTCAAAGCCCTATACGGCCTAGGGCCCTCGTACCTACGGGACCGCCTCTCCTGGTATGCCCCACAGAGGAACTTACGATCTTCAAATAAAAACATCTTGAAGGTCCCAAGCCACAGAGAGGTTAGGCTGGCCTCAACTAGAGCCAGGGCTTTTTCGGCTGCGGCTCCAACCTGGTGGAACGCTCTCTCACAAGAGACAAGGGCCCTGCAGGACTTGACATCTTTCCGCAGGGCCTGCAAGACAGAGCTGTTCCACCTGGCCTTTGGTCAGGGCGCAGCCTGACTCCCTCCTCTGGCAATCTTTACAAAACTTTAGTTTATGGTTGCCATCAATTTTGATTTTAATTCATTTTAATCCATTTTTATAATGTTTTATAATGTTGTACTGTTTTAGTGTTGTTAGCTGCCCTGAGCCCGGCTTCGGCTGGGGAGGGCGGGATATAAATAAAATTTATTATTATTATTATTATTCTTAGTAAACTTCTGGAAAATTTAGGCTGGTAATGAGCCTCACTCACCTCACAGAGTGTTTGTTGTGGGGGAGGAAGAGAAAGGAGATTGTTAGCTGCTTTGAGATTCCTTAGGGTAGTGATAAAGCGGGATATCAAATCCAAACTCTTCTAATTATCCTTTAAAATCATTCTGTTCAAAACTTAAAAGACTGAATTGCTTCCTAAGTTTCAAATATCTGACTTAAATGTGGAATGTCCTGTTTGGCTGATGTAAATTGGCAATGGGCGTTGTTATTAGGTGACAGCTTTATATTGAGGAAGAAGTCCTTGATGGTATATCGATTGTGGTTGAGTCAGAAAGTGGGTAGAGAAAAGTTTCTTCTCCCTCTCTCATAACATAAGAACTCATGGACACCCAATGACGCTGGACATTGGAAGATTGCAAACAGCTAAAAGAAAAAGTATTTCTTCGTGTAGTGAGTAGTTAAGCTATGGAACTCGCTTACACAGGGGGCAGTGATGGCCATCAACCTAGGTGGTTTTAAAAGAGGGTTAGACAAATTCATGGAGGACAAGTTAACCCTGATGGCTATGTTCTGCCTACGCAATGGGAGGCAGCAATGCCTCAGAATACCGGTTGCTGGAAACCACAGGACAGGAAGGCGCTTTTGTGCTCGAATCCTGTTTGCAGTTTCCCCACCAACATCTGGTTAGCCACCGTGAGAACAGGATGCTGGGGGCTGATCCAGCAGGCTCTTCTTACATTCTTTTTGTTCTTAGTGTTGGAATACACTACAAAGAATTCTTGCTAGAGTTTGTTGCACGGCTTGAATCCTCAGTGTGCCCCCCCCCAATCAGTCAACTTTTGTTGCCTGTTGAATTTTTCTCTTAAGTTGGGGATGCTCTCTATAAGATATTCCCAGGGCCTGCTTGAGAGTATAAGCGTTTCCTACAATTGGTTTTAGGACATTTAAAAATACACTGGAGGGATTTTAGCTTGGAGCTATAGATGACTACACCAGTTATCTTTCATCTTCCCTGCTGGATATGGTATTGCTGTACTGTATCTTTTCCTGAGTACCAGTGTGGCCTTGTCAGTCTCTTTTCACCTCTCTACAGATTCAGGAATACCTGTTATAATTTCTTTGATGGATCACATTGTCTCCAATTGCCTCCCAAAGGACACAATGTCATGGTCGCTGATGGCATACAGGGCTGGCTAAATTGTTCTGCCATATAGAAGTAAATTTCCCAGAGGCTGGGAATCGGATATAAATCCCCTTCAAATAGGCTGCAGCAAAGATCCTAAAAATTACACATCAGTTAGTATTTTGGATGTCTGTTCTTAAAATCTGTAACTGCTTTCTTCTTGAACAGGAAAATTGGGCAGGTCAAAACCAGGTTGTGGAGAATCTGCCCTGTTTGTAGAAGGTCCCTGGTTCAGTACCCAGCTTAGGCCTGGGACTCCCCCAGGACAGACACTGGACAGACACTGCTACTTAGGGTAGATAATGAGCTAAATGGAACTATGGTCTGACTCAGTATAAGGAAGCTTCTTATGTTGACATAGAAGAATCATCAACATTTCGAAAAGGGGGAAACGGCCTTGGCCAGTGTTCTCTGCTGTACCATTTGATATCAAAATATGTTAAATCTAGAAAACAGATGCCTCATCAACCTTTCCCTAGTGGATGGAGATTTGCCCTAGTGGAACAAAATTTGCCACATTTGCTAACGTCAATATTTGACCTTTGAATCTGGGGAAAAAACAAATGCGGTTTTGAGTTAGGGTAAGTTAATGCTTTTAATTTGACAAATGGAAACTCCATCTCCACAGAGGTTAAGACAGGGATGTTTGCTGGCACCCTTTTATTTCTATTCGTATATAGAGAGCATTTCTGAAGAACCACAAAGCCTTATTTATTTTCCACCCTGTCTTCTGATTCAGAAGATTAGGATTCCTGGCTATGCAGGGAGCCTCCATTGGCACACATGGCTCCTGGCTGCAGAAGTTTTCTGGCAACGTGTGCAATGTCTGGAGGGTCTCACAGATCTGTGTGGAAGCATCCATCTTTGGGTTATAGTGCCTAAAGAAGGCTTAGCTCTCTTCCCTTGTGGATCTAGCCTTTGGGTGCATTTTTTAAAAATCATGTATTTTATCCTAATTTGCAGCAGTAGGATTCATATCCAAAACCACAAAGCCTCGGTTTCACCAGCATCCTTTGGAATGAAATCCATGTCATGTTTTGTCTTTTCCACATCTTATATCTCACCCATGCACATTCAGGTACACTTTAAGAGGCAAAACTTATTATTTTCAATTCCAAAATGATTTGTCTTTCAAACCAAGATAAGTATGTTACTTATGACAGCATTATTTGCAACAGGGACTTGCACCCAGAAAATAAGGCAAGCACAACTGCTTGACCATATCTAGGCCATAATTTGATACAAGATTGAACTAGATTTGTGCCTTTATCTAGCATGTGGCAATATTCCGTAATGTTTGGCATTTTAAACGATCTTCTTGTTTTAATGAGAGATGCTTTGTGATGACCAATGGTTTTAAGCAAATAAATTGAGATGGTACAAAGTGGCTTTTGTATTGACCTGAGATGACAACACTATGTAGTCTAAAAGCTGGCTTGTGTGGTGCTGGTTTAGGAGTCATTGGAGTCCTGTGGTTGGATCTATAGGGAAAGACAAATGCTTATTTAAATTGTCCATAAAAGAATACAGCCCTTAGACTGGAAAAGGTTCCCCACCCTGATATAGATCATAGAATGAAAATATTCTGCAGCAAGTGAAGAAATACTTCTTTTGTCCCAGGTTCTTTATTTGGTTGAATAATGTAAATGGAAGTATTTTTCAAGGAGTTGTTAATACAGAATATTAAAGGTAAAGGTAAAGGTACCCCTGCCCGTATGGGCCAGTCTTGCCAGACTCTAGGGTTGTGCGCTCATCTCACTCTATAGGCCAGGAGCCAGCGCTGTCCACAGACACTTCCGGGTCACGTGGCCAGCGTGACAAGCTGCATCTGGTGAGCCAGCGCAGCACACGGAACGCCGTTTACCTTCCCGCTGGTAAGCGGTCCCTATTTATCTACTTGCACCCGGGGGTGCTTTCGAACTGCTAGGTTGGCAGGCGCTGGGACCGAACGACGGGAGTGCACCCCGCCACGGGGATTCGAACCGCCGACCATGTGATCGGCAAGTCCTAGGCGCTGAGGTTTTACCCACAGCGCCACCCGTGTCCCTATACAGAATATTACCCAGCAGTAAAAATGCAAAAGGAGCAGGTTTTGAATCTGACGAAATCAAACAAATCCCTTTTGCATTGTGTCTCAGTTTCCGAAACTCCCATTGTTCTAGGCGCATTTTGTGACAGGGAATTCCATTAGCGCAAGCATCTTCTGAGCTCTGGGCACAGTTCTGCGCCTAAGGTTTCAGATTAAAACTGCAGAGTGGAAGGAGAGGAGGACCTTTTTCTGCCTCCCCACTTCCAGCTACTCTCTGAAGTCTGGAGAAAGGACCCTCTTAAGAATATTATGGGGGTGGGCAGGGGAAGGACTAGACCATGTGGAAAACGAACATAATATTTTAGCTGCAGTTCATTCATTTTCAACTTTGTATTCCTGTTATAAAAACGTGTGCCTAGACATTTCGTTGTTGTGCCCATAACCTAGGTTTAAGGTGCCATTTAGCTCCAGCTTTCATATCTCAGTTTCTAACACTGGTCTCAATAACGTAATTAATTATATGAGGGCATGCCCAACAACTTGGTTCATCTTCTGAGACCCTGGTCCAGCTCCTCCAGCCATCAGAAATGTGGATCCTGGGATCTTTAGCAGACTCCAAAGGAAAGGAACCACATTTTCTTCCCTAGGGAAGATATCCATACCTTGGGATTAGTTTTATGTGGTCATTGCCTTTTTACTCTTTTGTGCCTTAAGATACTGTTTGTTTTTATCATTGTGTATTGTTCTATTCCTGTCGTAAGCTGCTTTGAGTTTCTCCATCCCTGTCTTAGATAAAATGTGGTTCCCAGGTTGACACTTTGGGTAAAATTTGTTTCCCAAAGCTGGGAAACATTAATGGTTCTCTCAATAGACTAAATAAGCATTCATCAGCGTGTGCAGTTTAAAAAAAGTGTAGGCATATAAAGTTGCAATGTTGCGAGCAATTCAATTTGAAAGTGTCAAGATTGTTACGCAGTCCCTTTAGATTTCTAAACAAATTATAAAGTCACAACAAGCATCTATCTTTACTATTACTTGTGCTATATGTTTACTATTACTAGCTATACTGTGTTTAAAAACCCAATAGTACGCAGGTGCTGAAGTGCTGTCATAAAGCACGCACACATACACAAATCTACAGCGTGATTAGGCTTTAGTGGCCCCAGTTGACACTTTGAAAAGCTAACCTGATAACCCGGCAAAACCCAGTGTAGTATGTCACATGGAGTGCATTGCTTTGAAAGCGACAATTCCATTCTGTCGCCCTGTGTGTCTTCAGTAGGAGAGTGCTTGGAAGTCAAGTCAAGTCAAATGACAGCGTACTCAACTTTATACTTCATTTAACTGAGCTTGACATTATGTAAACTCCTTGCCTGTCAGTTTCCATGGTAGGGTGCTTGTTAGAATCTGAGTCATGCTGTAGGAATTGGGATGGGGGTGAAGGGAAGCTTAAACCATTTGAAATAAACTTAACGGGAGCATTTCCCCACTGATGCAGGCTTCGCAGTTACACCTCAATATTCCAAAGATTCTTGCTAGGTTTCCCATGGGTAACAGATATATCTTTATCTAACTCCAGTACATTGCAGGCTGATCCCATCCTCTGCTGTGCTGTCACTCACTGTTTTTTGGTCTTTTTGGAGAGTTGATGTTACGGTGGCTATCTGTCACACTTGTATTTGGCTGGGTCACGTACAAGTGGGACCAAGTTGTTCTTATTAAGCACTGCACTGCAGTTGTGCAAATACAAGTGTGTAATTTTATACACCCCTATCATATCCCCTCCCTCTTACTCACCATTTTTACAAACTAAAAATCTCCCAAGGCTGCGACCTTTCCTCATAGGTGAGCTGCTCTAGCCCCTCGATCATTTTTTGGTTGTCGTTTTGTGAATATTTTCCCATCTCTTCAGAATCCTTGCCCTGGTTTAGCAACCAGAAGTCTGTACAGTTTTCCAAGTGCAGGCCTAATAATAATAATAATAATAATAATAATAATAATAATTTATTATTATGGTCAAAGACCAGTTCAAGAAGCACAACTGAGACTGCTTTCACAAGAGTGAAATAGACATTTAAAATAATATACAATAACAGCTTATGGATTAAAATTAAAATAGTTGCATGCACACAAAAAGACCTAAGGTTAAACTAATATGCAGATTGACACTGGGACACCCAGGAGGCCGGCTATGGCAGCTTTCCTAGTGATCTACTAGTTGAAAGATTCTCTAGGTTTAGGTCAGTCTTTGCAAGTGCTGCATGTCAACAATGTATGGTTCTGGTGGCAGCTATGTCTAGTGGTCTAGTGGCCTGGGATAAGATGAATTTTAAATGTTACAGCAGCCATGTGTATACAGGGGGCATTGTAGCTAATCCGACACTTAGTGTTGTTGTTGTGCCTTTGTGTTTGTGTGTGAGGTAGAGAAAGAGGGACTAGCATCTTGTATCTAATTTAGGAAACAGCCGTTAAGCCTCTTCCACTTCCAACCCTGAAAGCCTTTAAGGTATCCAAATTCTATTGGCTGACATACATAGACGTGTGTAAGATGGTGGCAGAACATTAAAAAGTCAGTGTTTGTCTCTGTGTATCCTGGAAAATGCTATCCTTTGATGATGAAAGTGAATGTGTAGGAGATTAAGCCTTGATAACATTCGGCCTGGTAAGCAATTTCCTGCAGATAAAAGACTAGTGTTATCCCAAAATACATTGATGTGAAAGACTATGGCATATAGAGGGAACGCATTACTGTTTCAGCATGACATTTTGTGGTATATAAAATGCATGAGGAATTTTAATTCCTTCAGAAAGGCATTGAGCAAAGTAATTAAAACTTCAACCTACAGCTCGAAAAACTTAACAAAAACTCTCTCTTTGTAGGATGAACTTACAGCTGTGAATGTAAAGCAAGGTTTCAGTAACCAGCCAGCCTTCTCTGGAGATGAGCATGGCTCTGCTAGGAATATTGTCATTAACCCTTCAAAGGTAAGGTCGGGATTGAGGTTTGTTGCAAAAGTACTTTCCTTTATGACAGTGTAGTAGTTTCATGTGTTTTCCTTTACAGTTGCTCCTATGATCACATTCAGACACAAGGCAAAAACTTTTGTTTTGCAGTGCCAGGCATTTGAATGTGTACATTACTGCTCTTGGGAATGGCTTCAGTGTGTAGATTTATTTCTAGTGATCATGCCATGGTTGTGTGAGAAGATATTTGTAGATTAGGGTATGCTTTCGTTCATGTGTTTACTGGATTGGACCATAAAATCTTCGGCATTTTATGTGATTTTTGTATTTATTATGTGCTGATGGCAAATATATACATTGTTAATAGTCTTGAGATGTCTTCGTATAAGGTGATTCATAAATTGAATTAATATTAGTAGTAATAATGTGTGGTGTAGTGGTTAAGAGTGGTAGTCTCATAATCTGGGGAACCGGGTTCACGTCTCTGCTCCTCCACATGCAGCTGCTGGGTGAGGAAGGAAGGTGGGGGAGGAAGGGAAAGAAGAATGTTAGCCGCTTTGAGACTCCTTCAGGTAGTGATAAAGCGGGATATCAAATCCAAACTCCTCCTCCTCCTCCTTCTTAATTAGGTAGTTGTGGGTATTCATTATTTCAGTAGACAGATGTTCTGTGTAACTTGTAAGTTTACAGATTTGTAAGTAAATATGTGCTATTTCAGCAAAAGAAGCTACCTTTCCTCTTGATTTTGTATCTCTTAATTCTTTGGGGTTAACACAGTGGCAAAGTTGAGGTTTCTGGGTATGTTGATGGGACTTTGTGCAGCTCACCCTATGTGCTAATTACAACTCCGATTTAGCAGTGAATTTAAATATGTAAAGCATTCAAATGAAGCCAGATGTCATATGCTTCAAGCAGTCACGTTAAATATGTATATATTTAACACACATATTTAAGTCTTTTTCTGGACAGAAGCCTAACCTGGAGATAACGTACCCACAGAGGGACACTGATGCTCAAGTGTCTCTCTAATATGTTTCAAAAGTTGGACAATACTTTCATTAGGGCTAGCCAAAATCACACAATGCTGAGTAAGCTTTCAAGTTCCCCAGAATTCTCCACTAGGTTGGAATATCTAGTGGCTAGAGACCAATAACTCCTGAAAAGTCCTTTCTTCAGCTGGTAGAGAATCCTGTCCCTCTCTTTGTAGATCTGGCTTCTGAATGGCTAAAGGTGGTATTCTGCAAAATGCAGAAAAATCAAAGGAAGTCACATTGGCACAGCTGCGAGGAAATAATAGCCCTAATAAAGATACTGCCAAACTTGAATTTTGGATGTTGCTTATGATTCAACAGGACTTTTTATGTATCTGTTACGTATTGGGGTCTACCTTGATAGACACTTCACACATTCTTAGTTAATAGCTTTTTGTTTTATAGGAACAGAGCATTTACCTTTAAAAGATAATGGGCTATCACTTTAGCCCTTTGCAGTATGAAAACTGACTTGCAGCACCAGGGAATTTAGAATACCTTCTTACTAAGCTGATAGCTTAAACAACATTGATTCTAGATCTCTTCAGATAGGGATATTGTATGTGACAGTGTTTAATAGATACTTAACTGTGTCTGTTTCTTTTATTCCCTCCCTCTCTATCAGATTGGAGCTTATTTTAGCAGCATATTAGAAGAGAAGTTAAAACTTAATACTTTCCAGGATACAGGAAAGAAGAAACCGCAAGTAAATGCCAAAGACAATTACTGGCTAGTTACTGCTCGTTCCCAGAGTGCAATTCACAGTTGGTTTGCAGATTTAGCAGGAAACAAACCACTAACTATTCTAGCAAAAAAGGTACATATTAATATTTTGAGCGCTTCATAAATTTGAGACAGGGGAGGCAATTAAATTAAAAGTGACTTAAGACTGTGACAACCATATTGGGAACAGATCATATTGTACAGATTTTGAAAAAAAAGTAGTTGGGAGAAGTGGGAATTACCTTTGTTTTTCTTTACTCTGTTAGGAGTTGCTCAGTGGCTGCAGTGCAAATGTACCCACTGAGCTCTCACAACACTGTCATGAATGCAGAATTCTGGTGCATCTCAAAAAATCTCACATCACTGTGTTGGAACATCAAGGAAATGTTGATCAGTGAAGGGGCATTGGGTTTTTTGGGAGTGGTTGGGATGGTGTGAGATATACCTAGTAATTATTATATTAAATTGGTGCCTTGCAGTTAGGTTTCCCCCCTCTGTGTATTTTAAATCTTTTCATCATAGTTTAGCGTTAGGCTTTTCTAGGCTCAGTCTCATAACACCAAACAATTTAGTGTTACCTCTGAACCAGCCTGTTGGCTTGTTTGCATGGGTTCATATAAATGAATCCTTTTTTCCTAGCAGTGTAGAGAGAATGCATTTTGTATTGCACGTGAGGACTTCTAGACAAAATTACAAGGGAGAGAATAATGACAGTTTTGGAAGCGGAATAGGGGGAGCCATTCTCTTTTTCATGTTTGAAACACCACAATAAAATCTACTCAGCTGTTGAGTAGAACATGAGACCAGTTTTGTGTGTGAAAGAAATAACATGGCAGACAGGCCTGCAAGTATAATGCTATTCTTCCTGTGTCACCACCTAGAAAAGGGTGCTTTTGAAACTTTGAAGTTGCTGAAGCAATTATATTAGTCATGAAGCTTCACGTTTCACCTCTCCTTTATTAGCTTGTAGCTGGCTTGCTTGCATGACATGATAAGCCAAACTATGGCTTGACATGATAAGACAAACTGGTTTACTGGGACTGCACAAATGGAGCCCTCAAAATATCTGTTCCTCCCTGGTTCTTTTCGCTCAGCGCAGTGTGGCAGCTAAGCCAAAAGGATGTGATTTTGTAATATCTCAAAGATGTGACCTTTTAATGTATCATTCAACTGTTTCTGGAGGTCCGTCCTTTAGTGTGACGTTTTCTAACTTTTCATCTTACAGTTTTGTCTCTATTACACTGTTAACTCTTTTTTTACCTCTTGTCAACCCAGGTCCCAATTCTCAGTAAAAAGGAAGATGTTTTTGCCTACTTAGCAAAATATTCTGTGCCGTTGCTGCGAGCAGCATGGCTGATCAAGATGACGTGCGCATACTATTCTGCCATTTGTGAAGCTAAGATCAAAAAACGCCAGGCTGCTGATCCAAATCTTGGTAAGTATATGAATTCATTGGAAATTGTAATGGATTTGTACCATAAATTGTTGTGGCATGTTCTTGTGGTGAGCATGGTGCTATCAATGCGTGTTCCATAGATATATTTCAGTTATTTTAGTCAAATTCTATGGTTGGTATTCAGTGAACCTTTCACACTAGTGCAAAGTTTAGTGCTAGCACAGGGAGATTCCCCCTTTCTCCTCCCCCCACTTTATCCTGTACCCATATCTGGTGTTGCATTGGGGGAACAGATTTGTGTTATATATTGGTATGTGTGTTCTATTGTGCAAGGAAAAATCCTGTTGCTGCTGAAACGGTCACCTCCTTAGCGCTATGTTGAATGTAGCTCTATAGCTACGTCTTTGCAGTTTAGAAACATTTCTCCTGTTGCATTTTTAAAAAAGTATACATGCAGGCTTACATTTTTGCAACCAAAAGGTGTTAAACACTCACTACAGCAGCAGCATTAAAGAAGAATATAAACTTTTTGGGTGGCCTGCGCAAGATATATGTGAATATATATCTGTGTGAATATATGTGAATTTGTTTTCCTATAAATTCTTTGCAATTGTGTGCATTCTTTGCAGTGGGTGATATGGCTGCCTGCTGCTTTAACTACATCTTTTATTAATATTTTTATTGATTTTTTAAAAAAGAAAAATGAGAAAGGCAGATTGACATTGCAAAATGCTCTTCACAATTTATTTACATTTAAACAATGTGGGTCCCTGACTCTGAAATTCATTACCAGCTCATCTCTGTAAAGTTGCCACACTTCAGGTCTGCAGAAAGGCCCTGAAGACCCATCCATTCTCAGTGGCATGTTCATTAGTGATGTCTTATGCTATTCTTAAGATTGAGGGAGTTGGGAGACCTGAATTTTCCTTCTTGGGTTGCATGTGTACGTTTGCTGGTTTTATTGACATGGAAGGTTTTTATTTGAACTTTCATATTGCATTTTGGTTTAGTATTGTCAGACATTATTTGTTGTGTGTGATGCTGCATGTGTGTGTATGTGTATCTATATATTTTTATAATACTTCTTTGTGGCAATATCCAAGTGGGGCATCCTATTTGTGCCACAGCCATTCTGCAAATGGGAGCCTCGTTCTTAGGGTAGCGTAACTTCCAAAATAAATGTACATCTTCTGCTTGTGGAAGATGTTGCACAATTCTTAGGGCACCTGTTGTTGTCGCTGTTGTGGTTGTGGTTGTTATTATTATTATTCTCAGTGACAGCTGTGCTTGTGTGCTCCCACTTATGCTACTGTTTGCTTAGCTATGTCAGCTGTCTAACTTCTTGCATTAATATTTTTTTGGATGCCATCCAACATAATAATCACAAGAATGGTAGTAGCTGTTACTTTGCTGGAGACTTCATGACAATAACCTAAATACATTCATGTACACTGGGCATTCATTTCTTTAAACCGTTTGCACTTGAAGTTCAAGAGAGTTATGTTGTTAATTTTCAATTTTGGTCTAACAGCACAGTGTGTTGCATATTAAGATGCACATGATGGGTGCTTCAGGTGGTCTTTAACCACAGAATGATGTGCATTTTCATAGCTTCATAGAGGAATAGTAAAGCTGGACTATAGTATTGGGAGATGACAGTTCTCTTTGGGCTCACATTACTGTGGCTTGTTCCAGTTCTTCTGATAATGCCCTTCCCTTTTCTTATGCTCCAATTATAATGGGACCAGCAGAGACTCTGAAAGAGAAAACTCAGTTGGCTGGTTCTTCTAATGCTCTCCCATTGTACAAGCTGAACTGGAGATTATCGTATAGAAGTTATATTCCTATTAAAGGATGGAGATTGTACTTCTTTGAAAAGGGGGGAACAGGTTATCCCAACTCCTTTTATGTTGATAACCTTTGCCATAAATAATCCTTCAAGATACAAGGAGCGTAATGTGTGTGTACTGATTCAGACCACTGACATGAGAAATGAAAAGTTTGTGTGTCAACTAACTTCCAACAGTTGATGTGATAAATTAACTTTGCTTTCCCATTTGTGTCTTTTGGAGGCAATGAAACACAGAGCAGGGCCTCAAAAGCTAGATCAATTTTTCCCAACTTCCAAATGCTTTGGACTGCATCTCCCATCAGCTTCAGCAAGAACCCATAATCCTCCAGGTGTCACTGAACAACAACCCCCACCACCACATGGCCATTGGCCATCCCTGCAAGGGCTGATGGGCGTTGTAGTTAAGCAACATCTTGAAGACCAACGTTCCCCACTCCTAACATGAACACACATGCTTATAGTCTGTACTGTATAGTCTTGGCAAATTCAACAGCTCTGATAATACGATGTGAGGAAAATCCTTTAAAACTTGAGATAACACCTCTTGTGTATCTGTTTTATTTCCCACCAGAGATAGCCGTTCACAGCCATATAATTGCACTGCTTGTAAATATTGCTATATGTCTCTTGTGCATTTATCTCTCTCTCTTTCTTTCTCTCTCTCTCATTAATACAAAATAGAAACTGTCACAATCTTCACAATTTTTCATATCTGTTGTGCAGCAGTTTACTACACAGGCCTGAATTAGTAAACCTTCCTAGCTCAGTCATAAGTGTTTCACAAGAACAGAAATCTCTGTGAGGTGTTGAAACTTGCAGAACACAGTTAGGTCCACCAATAATAGTTGTATTCTGCAAAGAAGCAAGATTTATAAGAACACAGTGCAGAGCATGCAATCATTTAGCAAAAGTGCTTTGAAGATACTACAGAGGACAGAATGTCATGCTAAGAGCCATTTGAACAGGCTCTGTGTTAAAGACCTGCTGTTTATTGTCTTGAAAATGTATTTTGATAGTCTAGCTAATTATCATGTTAATTGTTCATGTTGTGTATCTCCTCATGTTGTCAGCTGATGGGGGGTGGGAAGGAATCGTGAGAACTCATCTAATTTTTGTCTTCATAGAATGGACCCAGATTTCAACCAGATACCTCCGAGAACAACTGGCAAAGATTGCAGAATTTTATCACATGACCTCAAGCCAAGGCAGCAGCTCTGCAGCTGTGTCCCCTGAGGTGGAACAAGCCCTGAAGCAGTGGGAATATAATGAAAAGCTAGCTTTCTATATGTTCCAGGTAACCTTTTCCAATAATGTGCTAAGATGTCGTTCTCCGGGGCAAAATAACAATGCAGCTGATTTGTTTTTAAATCGCCTCTGCTCCGTGTCCACTGTACCATCAAACAACAACAATATGATTTCTTATCTGCTGGATAGAAGGGGACAACAATGAAAGCTAGGAATGCTGAATGAGGAAACTTGAAACCTAGGGAGCAGAAAAACTTGTATCTCTCTCCCAAAAAGAGATACAGAAGAGAATACCTTTTTTAGGAATATTCAGGAGACAGTATCTATATTTCAGTCTCAGTCTTTACCACAGAAATCAAGTATATTTAGGCTGTTCAGTCCCTTGTAGAATCTTTTCAGATACTTGAATGACTAGCTTATGTATCAGACTTTTTAAAAAAATGATTGCTTCAAATCATTCTATTGTTTGCCTAAAATGGTTTGAATGATTGGGATGCTACTTTAACATTCTTGGGGTTTTTTTCTTAGTTTTAATTGGTAACTTGAGTAATGGAACACTGGGACATATTACCAATTGCACTCTTTACTATATATATTTACCTGTGACCTTTCTAAACTTCATTGCAGGAAGGACTGTTTGAAAGACACGAATATTTAACATGGATATTGGATGTCTTGGAAAAAATAAGGCCTGCTGATGATGAACTTCTAAAACTCCTACTACCACTAATATTGCAGGTACAGAGCATGATACAATTTTGCCACAGTTCAGAAAGCAGCTTCCAGACATGGAGTAGTAGAGCATTAAAGGTGTGATTGCTTCACATATCCAAGGAGCATGTAGCGAGAAGGGAGAAGTTTTCTCAGGCCTTCCTGCACAATCACAGCATGCAGCTGGCTTATGACATGGCAGTGTTGAGATCCTCATCAATGCACCTCACCACCCCAGACATCATTAGTTTTGGTTAATTTGGTTGAATAATTCTGATTGGCAGATCCTATAGTTGCTGTATTGTAATAACCATAACCTGTTACCTATACTTATTGTCTCAAGTCTTTTTGGGTGTGTTGGCAATATAATTTTGCCATAGTTCAAAAACCAGCTTTTAGACACAGAGTAGTAGAACATTAGGGACGCAGGTAGCGCTGTGGGTTAAACCACAGAGCCTAGGACTTGCCGATCAGAAGGTCTCCGGTTCGAATCCCTGCGACAGGGTGAGCTCCCGTTGCTTGGTCCCTGCTCCTGCCAACCTAGCAGTTCGAAAGCACGTCAAAGTGCAAGTAGATAAATAGGTACTGCTCCGGCGGGAAGGTAAACGGCGTTTCTGTGCGCTGCTCTGGTTCTCCAGAAGCGGCTTTGTCATGCTGGCCCCATGACCCGGAAGCTGTACGCCGGCTTCCTCTACCAATAAAGCGAGATGAGCGTCGCAACCCAGAGTCGGCCACGACTGGACCTAATGGTCAGGGGTCTCTTTACCTTTACCTAGTAGAACATTAAGGGTGAGATCCAATGGTAGCAGCCCACTTGCAGTGCAGGACTTCCAGTTTCTCTTTTCCAGCCTTTCCTGGCACTCCCAAAATTTGTTCCAGAAGGTGCATGCAGAGAAAATTGGGTTCACTCACTCAATTGTGTGAGTGAACATCCATCTTGGGTATCACCATATACTTCAGCAGTGTTAGAAACAGAGATGTGAATGCTAGGAGCTAAATGGTACTTCAAACCTAGGTTATGGACACAACAATGGAATGTCTAGGCATTTTTCACATGGTCTAGTCCTTCTCTTGCTCACCCCACTAATATTCTTAAGAGGGTCTCTTCTCTAGCCTTCAGAGAGTAGCTGGAAGTGGGGAGGAAGAAAAAGGTCCTCCTTTCCTTCCACTCTGCAGTTTTAATCTGAAATCTTAGGCGCAGTACTCCACCCAGAGCTCAGAAACTGCTTGCACTAATGTAATTCCCTGTCGCAAAATGCGCCCAGAACAATGGGAGTTTCGAACACTGTACTTCAGCTAAGCATTGTGAGTTGGTCCTGTTCTGCAGTGTTCATAATAGGAGTTATTGCAATGGTGGCATATTGTGGTACATGTTTGGATCTAATGCACTATTGATTAATCCATTGAGTTACACCCGTACCGGCATGTGTGGGTTACGTGTTTAAAAATAAAATGCAAGGTCTTTATTAGTATGATTAATGTAAGTAGGTTTAAGATGGGGCTTTGAAACTCTCACTGCATAAATCAAATCTCAGACTGCTTGTTCCTTTTATTTGGTTATGTTCATATTTATAAGGTCCCAGGTTCAGTCCCCAGCATCTGGGTTACATGTAGCAGAGAACCTTTCTCTGCCTGAGAAGCTGGAGAGCTGCTGCCAGCCAGAGTAGACTAGCCTTCCCTAGCCTGGCACCCTGCTGCCATGCTAGCTGGTGCTGATGGGAGTTGTAGTCCTAAGCATCTGGAGGGCATTGGGTTGCAGAAGGCTGGAGTAGGCAATCCTAACCTGGACTGACCACTCGCCTGCCTTGGTACAAAACGGTTTTTGAAATGTTGGTTGGAATTTTATTATTTAGGATGAATAATTTTTATTTCTAAAAATGTTTTTCAGTATTCCGAAGAGTTCGTTCAGTCGGCCTACCTGTCACGCCGACTTGCTTTCTTCTGTGCCAGACGCCTCTCTTTGTTAATAAGTGACAGTCCTAACCTCATAGCTGCCCACTCACCTCATATGATGATTGGACCAAATAACCCACCTCTAGCAGTTCCAAGCCCTACTACAGCCGGGCCTGTGGTCAACCCTGCACAGCTAGTATGTTCGGATTTCCTTTCTTGCCCACAACATCGTCCACTGGTTTATGGACTCAGTTGTATGCTGCAGGTGAGGGATTCTTCTTCTTCTAATGCTCTGTTTGTACACCAGGGAACAGCTGGGTTTCAAAAGAAGAAGCATTTGGTACTGGTTGTTTTTAAGTTTTAGTAATAGTGCCCTCTGTCTCTCTCTGTGTGAAACTGTTACATGTTTCGGCTATGCTAGAAGAGATTAAAATTCATACTTGATGCTGATGGCGATCATTGGGAGAATAGATCTGAATCAGATGTGCAATCTTCCTGAAGAGGTCTTGGTTCAGTTCTCTCCCCAGGCATGCAGAGTTCTCTAAGAAGAGCCACGATGGCTAGAATTCCCAAAAAACTTAAATTTTGTTCTTTGTACTATGAGATCAGTACTGCTCTTGATGGTGAAGTGTGCTAATTTTGACTGTCACTTTCATAGGACAGGGTGCAGTTCTTTTTGTATTATATGGGTAAATTGTTTGGGTGTCTATTGTTTTAAATTTGTATATTTTATACAGTGGTGCCCCGCAAGACGAACGCCTCGCAAGACGGAAAACCCGCTAGACGAAAGGGTTTTCCGTTTTGGAGGCGCTTCGCAAGACGAATTTCCCTATGGGCTTGCTTCGCAAGACGACAGCCCATAGGGAAATCTCCGGGACAGTGGGGAAGCGCAGCTCGTCTTCCCCGCTGTCCTCGGACCTCCTCCGAAGCCTGGCGGCGGGGCGGGGACACCTCCTCCCGCCGCCGGGCTTCGGAAGGATGCCCCGATGCCGGGCGGCGAGGCGGGAACGCCTCCCCCCGCCGCCCGGCATCGGAACGATGTCCCGAAGCCGAGCGGCGGGGCGGGAAAGTCTCCCCCCGCCGCCCGGCATCGGAACGATGTCCCGAAGCCGAGCGGCGGGGCGGGAACGCCTCCCCCCGCCGCCCGGCTTCGGGGCATCGTCCCGATGCCGGGCGGCGGGGCAGGAACGCCTCCCCCCGCCGCCCGGCTTCGGGGGATCGTCCCGATGCCGGGCAGTGGGGCGAGAAAGCCTCCCCCCGCCGCCTGGCATCGGAACGATGTCCCGAAGCCGGGCGGCGGGGCCGCGAAGCCTGGGCGCGCTGGCAACTCTCCGCAAGGAGCGCTCCCGCTGCTTGCGGAGAGGTCCGCGAAGCCTGTCCTGGACCTCTTCTGAAGGCAGGCGGGGGGCAAAAGTCTTTGTCCCCCCTGCTTGCCTTCCCAGGGGCTTTTAAATCGCCCGGACAGAAGAGGTCGGGGGAAGGCGGTTTCCATAGGAACGCATTAATTGATTTTCAATGCATTCCTATGGAAAACCGTGCATCGCAAGACGAAAAACTCGCAAGACGAAGAGACTTGCGGAACGAATTAATTTCGTCTTGCGAGGCACCACTGTATATTTTTTTTGTGAGTGGCCTTGAGTAAAAAAAAAAAAAAAGTACTTATGAAATATATACTGTTTTTACTCAAGTCTAATGCACCGTTGAATCTAATGCGTACCTTAATTTTCACAGTGTAATTTGGCCAAAAAAGGTGAGCATTAGATTTGAGTAAATATGGTACATAATATTAGCGTGTCCTCTTAGTTGGTCAAGAGCAATAGGCCATCAATCATATATATATATATATATATATATATATATATATACACACACACACACACACACACACACACACACAAACACAAACACTTTCAGGGAGAAAGCCCCGCTGAATTCGGCTTAATTTCTAGTCAATATGTGTATGACTGCTCTGTTAGACTGTCTTACCTATATGACACACTTCAAATCAGCAAAGAAGCACTTATAATTTTATAATAAACAGCAATGCTTCTCCTTGTGCTTATATGATAAAGGATTCTTTCTTTGAACACCAAGGTATTAATTAACCAGCAAGTATCGGTAGTTTTTTAAAAAAATTGTTTTGGATGTCTATTGTCCATTCCAGTCCTATAGGCAGAAAGTCTGAGAAAATGGTTTTAGGGTTCTGTGTTTTAACAATATAGCTGTCTTCCAAATTGCAATAGCTTCACGATGCATTTTGATGGATTTGGATTTGGATTGTTTGGATTTCAGTCTGTTCATTTTTTAGAAAGAAGCTTTGAATCCTCTGTAAACTGGGCCCCAAAATAGCACACACATACTCAGCGGGGTCCCCGCCCCCCCGTCTCTAGTCATCTACTGGTGTATCTTCTCTCTGATCAGATTGAGATTGGCATGAAAGAGATACAAATGTAAATTGAGCTGATCCAGATTAAAATGCAACTTCTAATTAAATATGTTAAAGGACATTTTAATTGGATTTTTTAAAAAGTAAACAATTTCTGATACTACTTTCATTGCAGTTTTGTACTGGTATTTTTTGGCCATCTACCTGCATGATCTGAATTGAATTGAATTATCTTATTAAATGAAAATATTTCTATATTCTTCCCATTGCAGACAATAACTCTCTGTTGCCCAAGTGCCTTGGTGTGGAATTATTCCACAAATGAAAGTAAAAACATCAATCCTGGTTCACCTTTGGATTTACTTCAGGTTGCTCCGTCTAGTTTACCTATGCCTGGAGGAAATTCTGCGTTTAATCAGCAGGTATATTCATTTTAAAATGTACACAATGCATGTAATGTGCTGAGAAATTATGTATCCTAGGCTAGACTCATTTAGATGACTGTGTTTATAAAGTGTGTTCATGTGAGAGATTTTCCTCATTTCTCCTTTGGAGGGAGCTATCTTTACGTACGAGTGTGTATCACTGTGATTCCTTAGCAGAATAGGGAGGGGGGGAAAAAGCAAGAATAGGGTTTTGTCGTTGGATTCGACTTTCTGAGAATCTATTAGCCATTATTTATTGTTTGATTCAATCCCCCCCCCAGCCCTAGCTCCTAATAATCATAATAAAAAGTAATATCATTAAAACTTTCTAAAAACTCTGTAAGACAGAGTTCTTCCGCCTGCCCTTTGGCTTAGAATCAATTTGATTCCCTCCCCCTCTTTCTTTTTTTCCTTTCTCCTCCTTTGAAGAGGCTGCATTTTAATGTTAATGTTTTAATGTTGTATTTTAATCTTGTTTTTTAAGTTGTATTTCGATCAACTTGTTTTTATAATTGGTTGTTAGCCGGCCTGAGCCCAGTCTTGGCTGGGGAGGGCGGGGTATAAATAAAATTTATTATTATTAAAAACAGTTCAAAAACATTTTTTCTTCCAATGATTTCAGAATTGCCAGGAACAGTATCTTTCACTATTAAATGCCTGGGTAAATGGGAATGTTTTATCAGTTCCTCCTGAAAGTCATGGATGTGGGACACAGATGCACCTTGTCAGGAAAGACTTTCAGCAAACAGGGAACTGCCTTTGAGAAAGCCTTGGCAGATTTGATGAAGTGAACATGACCAAAGTTGTTTTAGGATAGAAGTTGTTGAGCTTTTTAAAGGATTTTACCCCAGGAAATAAACTGCCACAGGGGCCGGATTAAACTGACCGGCGGGCCAGATTACGCCCCCAAAACAGACTTTGGACATGCCTGGTTTATGCCAACTGGGCAGTCCCTAGTGATGGCATCACTACCTGGCCTAGGAGGGCAGGGCCCTGACTGACTCCAGCTACAAAAGCTGAGGCTGCTGAACAGACGCTTTGGCTGGAGTACTGTTGGGTTTTTGTTTTGTTTTGTTGTTATTATACTCATTGTTTAAATTATTTTAAACTGCTTTCCAACTTGTGTGTTTTTTAATTTTGGGTTTGTTTGTTTTTAATTACGGGAAGAAAGATGTGCCTCAGAAGAGAGGAGCTGGGCAGAGCAGGGGTGGCCCCAATCATAGTGGTTCTGGACAAGGAGAAGAGTGGGGGTGTGGAGGGGTGAGAAAGGCCGGGTAAGGAGCACATGGCACAGGTAGTTAGCGACTGTGCTGTGTGCCAGCCCCTCCTGCAACCTGGGAAATTATGTTTGTTGCTGAATGCCAGGTCAGCTCTGAGTAAGACCTCCCTCATCCATGATTTGATAAAGGATAAGGAGGCTGATCTCTTCTGTATCACTGAGAAATGGCTGGGTGAAAATGGATATTGTTGAGTTGGAAAGATTCAGAAAACGACAACCGAAAAGTTCAAGGGGATGAGTGGAGTTTTATTTATTTTTTAGTTTAAGATTTAGGAATGTTTTCTGAAGCAAGCCGTTTTTGAAAAGTGGTCCCATTTTAACCTGTAAGATAGTAAACAGGAGATACCATACTGCTTCTTTGTCCGACGTGGTTTATCCGAAACTGCTATTACTTTATGTCTGTTCAGTAGTTGTTCTCTGCCCTCAGGAAACTGGATAAGCCTTGGAGAAATCTGACACGTGTTTGAGATTTGATTTTCGCAAACACTAGCGAATTACTCTTTTTCAGGTACGGGGAAAGATTTATGAAGTAGAACAGCAGATAAAGCAAAGAGGCCGTGCTGTGGAAGTGCGATGGTCTTTTGACAAATGCCAAGAAACAACTGCAGGTAAAAAGCAGAAAAAAAAATCAAGTTTAAAGATATATATCGGATACTGTAAGTCCTTACTGGCCAATATTCCTCTTGGATTTCAGTGTGATACATTAGAAGTAGGCTAAAATGCCTCCAGTTTTGATGATTGATCCATCCTAGATCCTGCAATCATCTGTTTTGAAAGATGTAACTAGGCAGGTTAAAGCCAGAAGGAAAGCAGTAGAGACTTGAAGAAAAACTCTGAAAAGGGTGGATGGTACAGTCATACCTGGGGTTAAATACGCTTCGAGTTGAGCGCGTTCGAGTTGCACTCCTTGGCAACCCGGAAGTAACGGAGCGCGTTACTTCCGGGTTTCGCCGCTTGCGCATGCGCAGATGCTCAGAATGATGTCACGCGCATGTGCTAGTGACGTTTACCTCTAGATGCGAATGGGACTCCGGAACGGATCCCATTCGTATCTAGAGGTACCACTGTATTATCAAAAACTTAAGACAAGTTCCTACCATTCTTTAAGGTGAGAATCAAAACAAGGCAGTGCTGTTGTAGAAACTTAAAAAAAAAAATCTAAATCTTTTTAAAAATTGATAAATACAATACTTACAAACGCAAAACGAAACACGAAACAAACTTATACGTACATACATACACACAACTCCTTAATTCCTACCAAAGAAAACAATTGTAGAAACTTTTATTCTGTTTTTTTGTTTTCTGTTTTATAATACGACAGTCAATACTATATAAAGAATTCTTTGGATTTCACAATGTAAATATACTCTTTTCTGTTTCTCTGTCTTCTAGGGGTGACTATCAGCCGCGTTTTGCACACATTGGAGGTTCTGGATAGACACTGCTTTGATCGATCAGATTCTAGCAATTCAATGGAAAGTCTTTATCACAAGATTTTCTGGCCAAACCAGAACAAGGATAGCCGGGAGGTAACTGCATTTCCCCTCCTTCTCAGTTTATAAATGGTTAAAGACTCATTTTCTCATTCTCTTCTTCACCAACATGATTGATTGACATATGAAGCATCATAATAGTGTGTGTATTCAAAATATTTGCATCCTGTCTACTGGCCAGTAGCTTTCAATGAGGCAGTTAATGCTATTTCCTGTTTTGATCATTCTCTTGAGCCGCACACTATGTTTCTAACGTGCTGTGACACAAGATTGCCCAGAAGTCGTGTCTTTGATGGTTGTGAGAGATGTGTACCTGCAAATTCCTAGCAGTGTTTCTTAGCTGCTCTTTCTTACATTCACAGTAAATTTTAGGGCTGAGCCAAAACCAGGAAGGAGGTTATCCCAGAAGGGCCAAAAGGTCAAAAAGAGTTAAATAGTTTATGCACTTCGGTTAATAGGAAATGCTGCACGTTCTACTGCATATAAATTCCCATCTTTTCTGTAATTTGGCATTGTTTTACACGACGCTCTAGTTAAATTACATTTCTAGAGCTGTTGCTGCAATAACTATTTTACATTAACAGGTATTTAGAAAGGTGCAATTATACACACGCACACACATATTTATATAGGTGCAGGAGAGAGGAAGAGATAAATGCAAGGATTTATAAGTTCCTTTATGTATTTACAGCTAAACATCTATTTTTTAAAAAAAATCCACCACTAATATCAGCACAATGTGTAAAAAATATCCATTCAGAATCATTTGATCAGCCAGTTGACATATTATGGCATTGCTTTTAATTTTATAATGTGGTATAGCTGATCAATAAAGCTAATATTACCAAAGCAAAATTTGGATGGGTACACTGGTACAAAATAACTAACAAACCAGAGATTCAGGTAGGTAGCCGTGTTGGCCTGACACAGTTGAAATAAATAAAAAAATAAAAAAATTGTCCAGTATCACCTTAGAAACCAACTAAGTTTGTTCTGGGTATACAAACTTAGTTGGTCTCTAAGGTGCTACTAAACCAGAGATTGTTATTGACAAGTAAATCTAGATAAATATTAAGTTGTATATTAAGTTCTGCTTTTACAACTAACAGTTCATGGAAATTTCTGTTTGTTTCCCACTACCTGTAGGAAGTTTAAACAAACTCCTATCTCATACTTTTTTCCTTTCTCTCTTTCTATGGGTGTGTGTGTGTCTTTCACGTGCCTTCCCCAAACCGTTAATTTTGGAAGGTGAAAAGTGCTGGGGTCCAGTCTGCCTTCCCACTCCCTGTCTTATTGTGCCCTTTAAGTCTCCGTATTCTTGTTTGCTTGCTTTGGGGTTTTAGAGTTACTCCTCCACCATTACAGTGTGCTTAAATGCTGAGAAAGATAGGAAGTGATTGGTTTCTGTTCCATGTTCTCTGCAGCTGCTGGTTTTCTGTGTTCGCTGACTTGCATCTGTCACAGCAAATGCTATCTTAACTTGCCTGATCTGTGAAGGTTGCTGAAAAACTGTGTACTAATTTAATGTGTTTGGCTTGCAGCTGACAAAACAAATGCTGTATTTGTAGATCTGGTTATGTTGGCTCTGGTGACCACAATCTACTGTGCTGTCAGACCAACTCAGCTGCAGAGGAAGAAACAATTTTAGAATGTTTCAAAGGAACTATGCCACAGCTGATTGTCTGAAAACTGAACCATTGTTGGATTTGGTGTGTGTGTGTGTGTGTGTGTGTGTGTGTGTGTGTGTGTATGGGGATGTGGGGGAAACAACAGCTCTCTCGAATCATTAAATGATAAATGGTCAGGAGGAAAGTTGCGAACTTCCTAGTGAATAACTCTAAATGAGATTTCATAATCGTTCATTTATAAGAACATAGGAAAATCCCCACTAAACCAGGCCTCAAAGCCCATGTATTCCATTGTCCTGTAGTACAGTGACCAACCACATGCCTGTTGGAAGCCCCACAAGCAAGACCTGATCCTAACACATTCTCCTCACTTGTGGTTCCCCCCTACTTGTATTCAGAGTTGCGTGTCAAGGTCCCCAAGCCACACACATCAATTTTGGTTTGGGTTTTTGGCACGATTTTGGCCACAACTTTATTTAAATACATCCAAGTGAGTGGTTGCTTAGGCATTGGTTCCGACTGTCTGTCCTTGCCCAGGGACAGAACTGACTTCCGGATTCCAGCGAAAGCCAGTGCGGGAAACAATTTTTGGGGAGAAAATGAAGCTGGGCCTCAGTCCCTCACTTCTCACCCTCATGCTCCTGGTGGCTTGCACGGCCCAAGTCCGATGCCAGGGACAAGGACGAAAAGAATGGCAAGCCCCTGGATTTCTTTAACGGAATTCCCTTTCCGCACCACCATTGGAGGGGTAGGCACTTACCCCTCCACCAACCAATTTGAACCAATGCCTAACCGTCAACCTTACAAGTTGTGACGATTTGCTAGGCAGTAGGCAAAACCAAATGGCACCAGCCAATCAGCCAAATGGACAAATTCCTACCAGGCCCCTGCCTCAAAGCAGATGACCCCATGACAAGCATAGCAAGGTCAAGCGAACAACCCCCCCAATACAGGGAGGGTGGGCTGGTGATCCGGTGTAAAGTTGGGCGACCAGTATTTAAAACCTCTGACCCCTCCTTCAAAATTGGCAACAAACAGTTCTCCCCAGTGACCCGATTAACCAATACACTGCCTGGGTCCCTCCACAAATCCGCCCAGCAACAATGGGGTGGCTTGTATCCCCCGCCGCAACATACGCTCTCTGCTAGGGAGAACACGTTTTACTGTATTTTTTGCTCTATGGGACGCACCGGACCATAGGACGCACTTTGTTTTAGAGGGGGAGAACAAGAAAAAAAAATTCTCCCCCTCTCTGCCCAGCGCCCCTTCAGTGAAGCGGCAGGAGGCGCTGTGCAGAGAGGGGGAGAATTCCCCCCCCCTTGTTCTCCCCCTCTAAAACAAGGTGCCGTTCAAGGTGCGTTCAGTCGCCTTCAGGGAGAGGCTGAACGTGGCTATGGCAATACCTCCACCTCCCGCAAAAGCCCACAGGAGCCGTGCACCCTCTAAGGAGTGCGCGGCTCCTATGGGCTTTTCTATGAGGAGGGAGAAGAGACTGACTGGCTGCGTCAGTCCCTTCTCCCTTCTGAGGAAAAGCCCGCAAGAGCCTTGCAGAGCTTTTGTGCAGCTTTGGGGGGCTTTTCCTGCCTGCCTTCCCCCCCTGCATTTGCTCCATAGGACGCACACACATTTCCCCTTCATTTTTGGAGGGGAAAAAGTGCGTCCTATAGAGCGAAAAATACGGTACATTGCCTCTGACATTGAAGAGCATATCCGTCATGGCCAGAAGACATTGGTAGCCTTATCTTACATGAAATCATGTAAGAGAAGCAGTGGGAGAGCCAGTGTGGTGTAGTGGTTAAGAGTGGTGGACTTGTAATCTGGTGAACTGAGTTTGCGTCCCCGCTTCTCCACATGCAGCTGCTGGGTGACTTGGGCTAGTCACACTTCTCTGAAGTCTCTCAGCCTCACTCACCTCACAAAGTGTTTGTTGTGGGGGAGGAAGGGAAAGGAGAATGCTAGTCGCTTTGAGACTCCTTAGGGTAGTGATAAAGCGGGATATCAAATCCAAACTCTTCTTCTTCATTTAAGACCTTCCAGGTTGGTTTCCATCACTACATCTTATTGGAACGAAGTCTTGTAGGAAACATTACAAAACTGTGAAGTGCTGTGTTTTTAGGAATAAGTGTAGCTTTGTATAAGAACACACTGCAAAACTTTCCATTTCAAAAAGCCAAATAGACTTGCAGTGCAATGCCAATGGAGTTCAATGTAAGTTCCAGGTAACTGTGCACAGCACTGCAGTCTTAACTTAATCATCTGGTTTTAGTTCTTTCGATCTTGTCAGATGTAAAAGGCTGGTATCACACCTGCCTTCGCTGCGTGACATCCCATGTCATGTGAATGGCTCTCTCCTTCCTCTTGTCCTATCTGCTGCTCCTGCAACCCCCAAAAATCTTCTTTGGAGGATGTATCCAGAGCATACCTGAGGGTTGTATATGAGCTATAGGTGGGAGCAGAGGAAAAAGAATTTGTGTTGTACAAGTGGAAATCTGTTGACCAATTGCACAGGTATCACTGCATGTCACCTACAGTCTTTTGCACGCTTCTGGGGAGTAGCTGCATGTTTTGTCCATGCAAATATACATTGATGATGCGCCAAATATTCACTTTGCTACTATTTTGAATATATCTAATATTTGAAAAAAAATTATTTGAGCCACTAGATGGCAGCCTTTTTAAAACTAAAGAAAAGCTACAGTGTCATATCTGGAATAGATTTTTAAAGTTGTGTTTATTTTATCCTATAAAAACTTGAATATGGTTTCATGTGCAAGCTGTACATAGCCATTATGGATAGTAGCTCTTGATAGAAACATCAAACATTAAAAACTTCCCTATACAGGGCTGCCTTCAGATGTCTTCTAGAAAGACATCTAATGTATTGTTGTAGCATTACCTCTTTTTTAAGCCTTTTTGATTTCATTCTCCACCTCAAGCTGAGCATTTTGGTTGGAACTATAGCATGAAATGAATCTTGTGGCCTGGTATTACTACCTACAATAATTCTGTGAAGAAGTCTGCCCCTCTGGGGGTTTCTAGCTTGTTGGATTTATTTCCACCTTGATGTACAGTGATGCCACCACTAGAACACCCCTCCCTGTCCTTCCCATAGAGAGTTCCCATTCAAAGATAACCATGTCCCATTCATTCTCTCCATTCTACCAGGTTTCCATTATGCCCACTCTATATCTAAGAACAAGAACTCCAGTTTCACCATCTTAGCTCAGAAGTTTTGAGCATTAGTGTAAAAATACTTATATACAGTGTTCTCTCTCCAGATGTCTTTGGCACCTGTTTTATGCTACGATATTTTGGCCTCTCTTAATTCCTATCATGTGCTTCTGAACTCTCAATGCCTTCCTCACTTGAATGATCACCATCATTTTACCCTGCATTCCTGGGAGATGATTTGTTCCAAACTGCTGGACGCTCCTTGATCTCTGTTGGCCTTCTCCCTTGTTGTTAGTTTAAAAGCTTGTTCTGCCATCTTTTTGATTTAAGTGCCATCTGTCTGGTTCCCTCCTAGTTCAAGTGGAGCCTGTCCCTTTTGTACAGACCATCTTTGTTCAGAAATATCATCCTCGGTGCCTAACAAATCCAAAATCCTCCTGAGGCTACTGACCCATCCACTCATTGAAACCCTATAGCTGTGCCTGCCTAGCTGACCCCATGCATGGGACTGGTAGCATATCAGAGGAAGCCACTTTGAAGGTTCTTGCTTTCAACAATGTTACAATCATTACCCATCCTTTGCCACAAGGTCCTGGCAGGTAAAATACAGCGCTAAAACAGTTCAAAACAAAATGCTGTAATAGCTAGAGTGGTCCTAAAATGTATGCCTTTCAAGTGTCAAAAGAGATGTCTTCAGCATACAACAAAAACTGTAAAATGAAGGTGCTAGATGCAACTCTTTGGGGAAGGATTTCCACAGTGTAGGGGCTGCCACAGATAATGTTCTCTAGCAGGCCTTTCTTCCTTTCTCCCTTTCTTCATCTCTCTCTCATTCAGTCACAAACACACAAATGCACAAACATACCAAAACTCAAGAGGGCACTGCAACTGTCAAGAGGCCCCATCTAATGATCCAAGATGGCTGCAGCCATGTTTAATAATAACACAGTGGTACCTCAGGTTACATACGCTTCAGGTTACATACGCTTCAGGTTACAGACTCCGCTAACCCAGACATAGTACCTCGGGATAAGAACTTTGCTTCAGGATGAGAACAGAAATCGTGCTCTGCGGCGTGGCAGCAGCAGGAGGCCCCATTAGCTAAAGTGGTGCTTCAGGTTAAGAACAGTTTCAGGTTAAGAACGGACCTCTGGAACGAATTAAGTACTTAACCTGAGGTACCAGTGTAATAATATAATAAAGGTAAAGATAAAGGGACCCCTGACCATTAGGTTCAGTCGTGACCGACTCTGGGGTTGCGGCCCTCATCTCGCTTTATTGGCCGAGGGAGCCGGCGTACAACTTCTGGGTCATGTGGCAAGCATGACTAAGCCGCTTCTGGCGAACCAGAGCAGCGCACGGAAACGCCGTTTACCTTCCCGCCGGAGTGGTACCTATTTATCTACTCGCACTTTGACGTGCTTTCGAACTGCTAGGTTGGCAGGAGCAGGGACCGAGCAACGGGAGCCCACCCCGTCTTTGGGATTCAAACCACTGACCTTCTGATTGGCAAGTCCTAGGCTCTGTGGTTTAACCCACAGCGCCACCCGCGTCTCTATCTCACCCTAAACAGCAGGTCTCAGGGCGGTTACAACATAAAATCACAATATGATAACACACCATACGTAAAAAAAGCAAAACAACCTAATAACCTCCCCCAACACATTTTTAAAGAGCATTGGATGTCAATCAGCCAAAGGCATGGTTAAAGAGGAACATTTTTGCCTGGCGCATAGCACACTAAAGTTTGCTTCCAGGGCCAACATGCACTACTATCTCTTGACTCCTCCACAGCACTGTCTACCTGGCTACCCGGATGACGTGCAACATCTACAACCTTTGAGATAGGCAGGTCACTGTGCAGCCACACACCTGTCATACACCCAGTTGCCCATGTTCCTAATGATCAAATGACCCCCTAACAGGATTCCCCAAGAAGATTATTGTTGGCATTACAGGATAAGGGCTCATCTCCCGCAGAATAGGTCCCTTCTAAGTATCATTTCCCTCTTTCTCAGAGTGATGCTTTCCTTCATGCCCCCTTGAATTCTCAAGGGCACATCAGAGGAATAGCCAAACGGTTTTAAAGTAATGTGTATGCATTCAAACTAAACATCAGACACAGTTTGTGACGTGCATCCTTAGCTCATGTTAAGCTATATAATATTGTGGGAGAGTAGGTTTTGAAAGTTTTAACCATTAGCTGTTTTTAGTCTCTTGGGTTAAAAAAACCAAGTTATTCATATCATCAACCTTTCCCCTTATCCTGCTGTGTATTTACTAGAACAAGCTTTTGAAGTTTTCCAGTTCAGTCCTTGGTTAAAAATACCCTGTCCTGCATTGACTGCACAGAACATGTCACTACTCAGGAATGAGTCAATTTTTCAATTTCACGTAGCCTCACAAAGCCACCCTCTTTTCTTGCCCACAATTCTCCTGTATTCTGCCCTTCACCTTCAGCGCTGCCATTTTAAATTTGTTGATCAGTTGCTATTCATAGAAAGTTGCATAATTTCCCCGTGAGTAAGTCCAGTATTGAGAGAAGTATTCGATTTGTGCAAAGCTGTTCCCATAGAGACTATTCAGACAGTGGGGGAGTTTTACTTTTTTGGAAACTACCAGTCGATAAAAATGTGGCTCTGTAAACTGTTTCTAGCCGTTTCCGTTTGTTGGGAAGCAGCTGATAATATATACCTATATATGGTTACTTGATAATGGCTTGTTGCAGCTTTCTTGAAACTGCCTTATTTGTATTTCTTAATACCTGTTCACCTTAGGTTAGGAGGTCCACTGTGCCAGCCTTGTTCCTTAAGCTGACTTGCATGCCACCCACAATCACATTTATCCAGAAGTAAGACTTTGGTCATTTCATTGGATGCATATCTGGTTGTAACTAATATTTTCATTTGCTTTCTTTATTATTTTCTCTGACATAGTTTTTATGAATTCTGCAAATAAAACATGAGTCAGCAGTGTGATGCAGCAGCAAATAAAGCTAATGCTATTCCAGGCAGCATCAGCAGTAGTTTAGTGTCCAGATAATGTAGAGTTGCCATACGTCCAGAATTTTCCAGACATAGACGGTATTTGGTCCTCGGAAACAGGGCCTGGGTGGAAATTGCTTAAATGTCTGGGGAAATCGGATGTATGGCAGCCAGTGTCGAATTTCATTAAAAATAGTTCAAAAACTCAAAAGCTCAACAAATTTGGGCAAAACAAACAAACAAAAAAGCTCACTTTTGTGTCCGGATTTTCACTTTTTGAAATATGGCAACTCTTAAGATCAGGGGAAGTAATATTCTTTCTTGGTCAGACCACACTTGGAATACAGTGTCCAATTCTGGACACCACAATTTAGGAAATATGTTGACAAGCTGCAACGTGTTCAGAGAAGGGCAAGCAAGATGATGAAGGGTCTGGAAACTAAGCCTTATGAAGAACAGTTGAAGGAGCTGGGTTATGTTTAGCCTGGAAAAGAGGAGAGTGAGAGGAGCTATTATAGACCTCTTCAGATATCTAAAGGGATATCATGGAAGATGGAGCAAGCTTGTTTTCTCCTGCTCTGGAGGGTAGAACTTGAACCAATGGCTTCAAGATATAGCTGCATGCACATAAGGATGGATCCTGCTCCATATTCTTAATGTGGGATTCAACAGATGAGATTATTAGCTGATTGGTACACTTTTCAGCTATAATGCTGTGTTTTTTTATAGTAGGTACTGCTTGCATCTGCTTTTTGTTGGACCCACCCAAACCTCTTCCTGTTACAGGAGGTGGTTTGATGATGCAGACTTGGTTAGAACAGGGAGAAGTTGTATTTTTGACTCGGTTTGGCTCAAGATAAGGAAGATGTGACTGCAAGCCCAAAGTGCTAACAATGGAAATGTCTACATTTAAATGGAATTGAGGGAAATCCCATAACTGGTTCCTAGGATTCTCCGTGCTGATTCTGTTAAATGTTATATGGAGGAGAATTTTGTCTGGAGTTATGGAATGCAAAAGATCACAAGCAAAGTTAGGGGGGCAGAGGCAAGGGTTAGATGCAGTGTCCCTGAGTGTTTAGTAACTGGGCAGAAGAGGGATTTTCAGCAGGGTTTGTTGAATTCCTATATGTGGAGCTGAAGCTGCCTAAGGGTTGGGAGTGCCTTTCCCCTTTGCAACTAAGGAAAGGTATTAAATAAAAAAGGTGGAGTGAAATGGTGCAGCCATCATCAACTATATCAGCAGTTCAGTTTTAGAGGGCGGTATATTCTGATTGCCATAATTAATATAGCAATAATAAGCTATTAGGAAGTTGAAGATACTATGGAAACATTATCATCGCAGGGAGGTTTATGAACAGTATGAAGAGACATTAGAAGCATATTGAAAACACTGATGTGGGAGGACGCTTGAGGCCCGGGGAACAGAATAAAACAAACACCCAAACTAGACAGATTTGAAGTTCAATCAATGACTCCTATCATACTGTTTGGATGAGCTGTTTTGTGATAGAGGGCAAAATCTGAAAGTCATAATTGCTGAGGAAATTGTTATAGAGAACATTCTCTTGGAATAGTGACTTGATTTTACCCAATAACATTTAGGCTGTTCAAACAGTCCCCCACCCCCAATTTTATGACCATTGTCTGTTTAGGTTACAGCCACTTAGATAAGATTCTTCTTGACTGGTCTTACCCATCAGACTTTTGAGGGGCATCAAATTAGGGGTGCTTAGAAAAAGCAGCTAGTTATCAACTACTTAATTTTATTATAGATTTTTGTTTAATCATAAGGAGGCCTTTTGGAGCCAATGTGCCTTGGATGAACACTCTCAATCTATGAATCAAATTTGAGGTTTGAGATCAGTGGACTATATAAATAATTTCATTGAGAAGATGTTGCATGCATTGATCAAGGTGTAAAATACTATTTATGCCCCATCCCCAGCACTTGTGTTTACAACAAACAAATATGAGCTAATATGGCAGCTCATATTAGGTTGATACTATTGCAAGGGAGGTGAAGAAAGGCTCCATGTTGTTACTGGGAACAGAATGGCAACAAAGGTACCATATGATGTTGACTGTAGATACACCTTCATAACAGTCTCTTCTCCTAAGTTACTTGGTGCCTTCATGACAGATGTAGAGCCTTGCACTGTTCTTCCCAGGTTCTAACTCTTAATAAGTGGATACTTTATTATTATGTTTATGTAAAAAGTGTACATCATTCTTGGGGCATGGTTATATACTAGTCTGAAAGTTCAAAAACATGAAACTTTTTGGCTTCATTTTAAATGCAAATTATGTTTCCAAGTTAATGGAAAGCATTGACATTAGGGCAATGGTTATATAAATATGATTCCCCCCGCCTTATATTTTAGAAGCATTTGGAGGTTGACTTGTATTTTAAAATTTCTGTTTGCTTTTGAATTGTTTTATTGCTGCTCCTATTAATTTGTTTTTTTGTGGTTCTAGTTTTGATTAAATTGCTATGTTTGTATTGCTGTGTTTCTAAGTTGCCTTGGAGTATTTGGTCAAAAGTTGACGGGGACTTGTATAAATCATGAACGCAGCCTCCAACCCTAGACAACCATGTTTATGGCTGAGGGAGAAACGTGCTTTGGGAAGTCTTTATACTAGCAAGTCAATCCACTCTTCCATTTAAAATTGGCTTGTGTGTTCAGCTGGGTTACTGTGGCTGCAAACATTCAAAGTGCAAACTTTGAAAAAAACTACTGACTCAGTGTTCTCCCCCTGCCCCCAGTGCTTATAGCATTCTAGGCTTGTGGACTTAGTGGTGCATTTTCTGCTGGCAGTTCAGAGGTCTGAAGTTTGCTTCACTCTCTCCTGTTTATATGTACGATTGGGATTGAGTGTTGTAGTCAAACTGGCAGCTGCACAACCTTAAAACAAGTCTGACTCATTTAGAAACAGAACCAGCTGTTTGTCCTTTTTCAGTTTCACACAGCATATATTCTGTTCTTGATTAATGTTGCACAATGAAAGGTCAGAAGGGAGGTATTGAAAAAACTTCTGTATATGGAGGAATTGGATGCTTCTAAAGACAACTAAGCAATTATTCCATTTGAAAAATTAAGTTAAAAGTGTCAAATGTCGTCATTAAGTTAAAAATTAAGTTAAAAGTGTCACTTCAGTCGTCAGTGCACTGGAAAATAAAGTGATGTGTTGTTCTGAGAAATGTATCACTATTAATTTATTGCCAAGAATTCCAGTGCTAACTTGTGTTCCTTTTTAAATAAAATAATCCAATTTCTATAAACATTCACATATCCAATGCAAAAAGTCACAGCTGCTGTTAAGAGTAGCTTCAGATTTTTTAGCTTTCTTAAAGGAGGGCCATCTGGCTTTGTTTTGTTTGTGCTGTTGCCCAAAGTTAATTTCCCAGCCCTTTCACAAACAAGGCAGGGATCTTTACTGTATGCTGCGTGTGGATGAGGGGAAGAAGCAGAAAGGCTGGGCCTTGTGCTATGAGAATTGAGCCCAACGCAACCTTTTGGGATGCGACTTCTCAAGACCCTGTTCTGCAAGGGGCAAGCATTGCTTGGTTACCCAATGCTTTTGGCCTGAGATCTTGTTTGTAGAAAGGGGGAATGGGATTATGCACGTTGCTTTTGTATTCCTACAACATATTCAGGGTTAGGTAAAGGTAAAGGAACCCCTGACCAGGTCCAGTCGTGGCCGACTCTGGGGTTGCAGCGCTCATCTCGCTTTATTGGTTGAGGGAGCCGGTGTACAGCTTCCGGGTCATGGGGCCACTATGACTAAGCCGCTTCTGGCGAACCAGAGCAGCGCACGGAAACGCCGTTTACCTTCCCACCAGAGCGGTACCTATTTATCTACTTGCACTTTGACGTGCTTTCAAACTGCTAGGTTGGCAGGAGTATTCAGGATTAGGCCTGTGGCAATTTGCTGTTTGAGGCAAAGGAAAATTTGGTACCTCCCCATCCCATGTATAAATGTTGACTTCATGGGATGGTTTCCTCCACTGCACCTACATGCATGAGTGTAGTTTAGGAGGTGCAGACAGTTATGTCTGAGTGGCACACTTCGCTCTGTTCTGCAATGGAAATAGAAGAATGTCTTCAAAGTAGGACACATGACTGTTCTATTCTTCACAATCTCCATTTATGGAGGGTTGGGTGCCGTCCCGCCCCCCCCCCAAAATCCTTTGTGTGCTACATACGTTAATAATATTCCTTCTTCGTTTTCTCAACACCCACAACTTTGTAAACTTTTATTGATCTCCCTTCCCTCTAGGTTTCTTTTTTGAATGGAAAAGTGTGTGGCTTCCTTAACATTTTGTGGTTGCAGATGAATTAAAAGGGATGTGAATCACCTATTTTTTTTTAGCTTTCCAGGATGATCCAGGTCAGGCCCGTGCAGAGCTTGTCTGCGGAGTGTGCCTTCTTAGAATAAAGCTTCTAAACTCAAACAAAAAAGCAGCTGGTCTCTGACAGGCCTCCTGCCCTGGCTGGCTTAGCCCTCTGAGGCCCTGGGGCAAGTGTATGGGCCTCTGCATGGGCCTGATCCAGGCTCCCATTACTGGAGATGGTGTGCTAGACTAGGCAAGCTTCTGGTGATATCTAGCAAAGCCGTTATTAATAGTGTGATGGAAAGAAGCAGCAGATACTCACCTCCTATATATCTTGTTGTGTATCTAAGCAAATGCTTTGAACAAGATAAAGTTGCAACAGGAGGAGGATGCGGGAGGCCGTTGCTCTGCTTATGTTTGCTGTTGCTAGTAGAAAAGGATGTGCTTAGGACCTTTCCAGACACTGTATATTAAGAATATGCATCTAACTGCTAAGAGGAAAACCTTAAATGGCGTTGCCTCCCCCTTCTTTCTGTCATTACATTCCGATCACAAATATGTCTGCAATCTTAGTTTCTCAGGCTGTACCAGCTACCAGCTACCACCAGCCACAAGTCTCCTGCTCTTTCAATCGTCTCCACCCTTTCTCCTTTGTTGGTTTGCTTGGAAGTGTGTCCCAGAACACCTCTCCTCAAATCCGTTTTCTACACCAACTTTTTAAAAATGGAATGGTTGGCTTTACCACCTGGTTTTCTTGCCCTGTTGTAACTAAGCCCAAGGATGTGAAAGTGGAACAATCACATATCCCTCCCCATGTTTAACTTGGTGTCTCCTTCCTTCCTGTTCCTTTTCCTCTGTTTTCCCCATGTTGAATTTTAGATTGTAAGCTCCTTGTGGCAGGGAACTGTACTATTGCATTCTGTAAAGTGCTGAAGTGCCTATGCACATGGATTGCGTTATGTATAAATTATAATTAATAGCAGTAGTGATTAGTAATAGCGATATAGAAAGTTTGTTTTTTGATGATCACATACAGAAACTGGTTAAACCATTGATTGGATGATTAAAGATGAATGTTGGATTTTACTGTTAGCTGAGGATTCACATTTCTGAATTATAAGAATTGCTTAGGATAGCTTTTCTTTCTTTTTTAATAAAAAGACGTGTATCACCTCCAAAATGAAGGTGGCTCTTATGCATAATTAATAGTTATAAGAAAACAATGTGTAATGAAATATGTACACAAGCACTGTGTTCATAAAGGATCCTTACTTTGAAAAGAGCAGCTTTTGAACTGATAAATGTAGCCAGTAGTGTAGTAAAAGTAAATAAGACTAAAACCTAAGGGTGATAGCAAAAGCCTGTTTTAGTATATAGCACATGAATTGCAATTTGAGAACAGTTTCAAACTAGCTCATCATGCTCTTCAACACATATCTACTATGCTTCAGTTCCATGCTTTCATTCCCTGTCTAGCCACACATACCTCTTAGAAGAGAAACTCTGTTTTGAACTTTTAGACAAACTTATATCCTAGGGATAAAAGGGGTAGGAAATTGAACAGAAAACTTACTGTTGCCATTGGTCGGCATCGTATGCCTGTCTTTGTAGCCAGCATTTTAATCTATTTAAACAAGAGACTGACCTTTTGTTTTGTTTTTATTTAACAGGTTGCAACTAATGACGAAGCTGTTGTAACGTTGCTTTGTGAATGGGCCGTGAGCAGCAAAAGAGCTGGCAAGCACAGGGCAATGGCAGTGGCTAAATTATTGGAGAAGAGGCAAGCTGAAATTGAAGTGGAAGTAAGTTGTCTTTGCAGTATGACAGCTGTGTGCAGGGATAGAAAAATGCAGTTCATATTTAAGTGAGAGCTAGCTTTTGCAATGAACTACAGCCTTATAAGCAAGTTTAACACAGTTTAATAATAATAATAATAATAATAATAATAATAATAATAATAATAATTTATTATTTATACCCCATCCATCTGGCTGAGTTTCCCAGCCACTCTGGGCTGCTCCCAATCAAGTATTAAAAACAATACAGTGTTAAATATTAAAAACTTCCCTGAACAGGGCTGCCTTCAGATGTCTTTTAAAGATAGGATAGCTACTTATTTCCTTCACAACTGAAGGGAGGGTGTTCCACAGGGTGGGCGCCACTACCGAGAAGGCCCTCTGTCTGGTTCCCTGTAACATCACTTCTCGCAATGAGGGAACCGCCGGAAGGCCCTCGGTGCTGGATCTCAGTGTCTGGGCTGAACGATGGGGGTGGAGACGCTCCTTCAGGTATACTGGACCGAGGCCGTTTAGGGATTTAAAGGTCAGCGCCAACACTTTGAATTGTGCTCGGAAACATACTGGGAGCCAATGCAGATCTCTCAGAACCGGTGTTATGTGGTCCCGGCGGCCACTCCCAGTCACCAGTCTAGCTGCTGCATTCTGGATTAATTGCAGTTTCCGGGTCACCTTCAAAGGTAGCCTTCAAAGTTTATCCATCTTGGTTCATAGTGGAAGGTTCAGGCCCTGTAACAAGCATTGGAAGTCTTTAATCTCTCATGCAGTGGGAATGGAGGATGCTGAGAATACCAGTCTTTATTCCATTCTTATGTGTTATCTGGCCACATCTCAAATGACTCTAAATTAGATCGATTTGTTTGTTTTTCCTCACACACAAGCAGAGACCAACAGGTTGAAGAACAGGTTCTCTTCCCCCTCCCCTTTTTGGTGGTGTGCTATGCGATTTCTAAGTAATAGGGGAGGGGAGGGCAAATGCAATTGCATTCATAGCTGTTGTGTTGCAGTTTGACACTGATTGCTTTTATCCTTATTTCTGCAGCGATGTGGTGAGGCAGAAGTCTTGGACGAAAAGGAATCCATTTCCTCGGCATCACTTGCTGGATCCAGCCTTCCCGTTTTCCAGAATGTCCTCCTTAGGTTTTTAGACACCCAGGCCCCCTCATTATGTAAGCATCAAATCCTCTCTGTTCCAGAGCAGGGTGAAGCTCTGTGACCTTTTGTCCAGCTACTGGATATTCACTATTATTATTGGTGACTGTATCATTTTTCCCCCCTCCCTCATTTCTGCCTGACCTACAGATTTTTATTTTTTTCCCTAGAAGGCTTTAACTTTCCAAAACATTGTGTTTTGGGAACTAAAGTATTTCTGAGCTTTGCTTTTGCCTTGAGGCAATTAATGTAGCTTTTTGTTTTAGAGCTTTTTGGGGGGGCGGGGGGGGGGGCGTCCTGCCTGCCCCACTCCAAGTTTGCCTTACCTTGGACCGGTTGCTTTACAATATAAACTTAGACTGTACAATCTAACATTTGGCACTAGGAAAAACATAAACTAAAACTCTGACACTGTCATTCTGTACATGCTTATTCAGAAGTAAGACTCACAGTTTATAGTGGGATTTGCTCCTATTCAATATGTACAGGATTGTAGCGCAAATGTGTCAGATCTGAGCATCAAGGCAGCAACTCATCAGTTTATTACCAGATGAAACACAGTTGTCCTGCAGTGCTTATCAGAATAGTTTAGACTTTTTTATACCTCCCTTTGCAATTTGTTCCTGGTTTCTCTCCATAGGTAAGCCAATAGTGGTCCCACATGCCCTTGTTGCGTGTCCACGAAGGTGGAGCTGATAGTCTGCACCTGCCATATTGTGACAGGAATGCTGTTCTCAGGACTGGGGCAGCCGTCCTGTGGAGCGGGCTTCTGATATCTTTGGAACCTGAAGGATAAACTTCTGATATGCTTAACCATATGCTGAACCTGTATATGTTGCTTTCTGTCACTTGTGTGTGTGTTTGTAGTAGTTAGAAAAAGAGAGCAAAACTCCGTAAGGGTTTAAGGAGTAGGAATGTTGGTGCATTCAGGTGCCATATACTGTGGGTTCTAATAACCGGGTTTTCTCCACGTCATTTAACCTATATTGGTTCAATAGTGCCAATATATTGTCTTGAAGCTGTCCAATTCATGGTACATTATTCTTGCAACTTCCAGAAAGCCTCAATGTGATCAAATAAATTTGTTAAGCTGCATACAGATACACCAATCTGAGTATTTTTCAGAAGTGTTGTAGGACCTTCTTATATGGACTGACTTTTTGAAGTCTGGATTAACCACATAAGAAGGATGGTTTGGGCTGCAATTCATAGTCATAGAGTCGGAAGGGACCATGAGGGTCATCTGGTCCAACCCCTTGCAATGCAGGAATCTTTTGCCCAATGTGGGACATGAACCGATGATCCTGAGATTAAGCCTCTCATGCTCTAATGACTGAGCTATAAGGAGTGGGGTTAACTAACCTGTCCTGCTAGCAGAAGCCTGTGTGAGGTCTCCTACTAGCACAGTGGGCCTTTCCCTAAATCTCTGGAGGGATGGGAGAACAATTTGTGGGAGCAGAGGGGATACCAATCTGTTGGACAAGCAAGCTGATGTAACTTATCTCCTTAGGGCTGTGTTGAACTCTACCCTTTGTGTCTGAAATATTTAAGTAGCTATATGTGTAACCTTAATTTTAAGGTTGTGGGACGCGGGTGGCGCTGTGGGTTAAACCACAGAGCCTAGGACTTGCCGATCAGAAGGTCGGCGGTTCGAATCCCCGCGACGGGGTGAGCTCCTGTTGCTTGGTCCCTGCTCCTGCCAACCTAGCAGTTCGAAAGCATGTCAAAGTGCAAGTAGATAAATAGGTACCGCTCCGGCGGGAAGGTAAACGGTGTTTCCGTGTGCTGCTCTGGTTTGCCAGAAGCGACTTAGTCATGCTGGCCACATGACCCGGAAGCTGCACACCGGCTCCCTCGGCCAATAAAGCGAGATGAGCGTCGCAACCCCAGAGTCAGTCATGACTAGACCTAATGGTCAGGGGTCCCTTTACCTTTACCTTAATTTTAAGGTAGGCTTACTTTTTTCTTCTTCTTTTCAAATAAAAGCTGCTTGAGCCTAATGGTAATTAATAAAATCTAACCTTTTCTCTGTTGGTAGCTGACCCAAACAGTGAACATGAGAAGATGGAATTTGTGAACCTGGTGCTGCTTTTCTGTGAATTCATACGGCATGATGTGTTCTCCCACGATGCTTACATGTGCACTTTAATATCACGTGGAGACTTATCCATCACTGCAACCTCTATGTCTCGCTCGCCAACTGGGGAAAATATGGATGAACAGTATTCTAGGGAACAAGATGTGAAACTGGAGGTATGGAGTGCATTGTACTTTGCTTCTCAGCTTCACTAGGTCAAAAATGACAACCTGGTGCTGTTTTCTCCCTACCCCACTTTATCCTAAGAGCATTTTGAAAAATAATAATTGTGCTGCTGTAATGGTTCTAGGGGTTGCTTGTGTGTAAACCGGTGCAATGCCTGGCTTGGTTGCCTGAGTGAACCTTTTCTGTCCGGACAGCCACTCACCCGTGGCTGTCTCAATCGCTGGCAGAATCTGTCAGTGGGCGTTTCTTGAATTTCTTCCAGCAAAGAAGCTCTTTGACGCCTAGTCTCCTACTCTCCCTGCGCGGAAGCCTTCTGCGCAAGGAGGGTGTAGGCAGCGGAGGACCCTTACTCTCCCCGCTGGTCCCTGGCAAGGAGTCATGGGACCGCCTTGCCGATTCCACCATCTGCCCCCCTTCTCCACTGGTGCTACGCTGATTCTCTTCCCCAGAAGATGGGCTGCCTCTCCCCATCCCGGGACGCTCTCTGGAACCCCTCCGGAGCCCGCTCTCTCCCTCCGGCCCTGATGGCAGTTCCCTGACAGCTGCCTAGAAAGCTTTATTGGTGGTGTTCATCAGATCAGTGCTAACCTTTAATGTAGCTCCTTTTAGCCAGTATAATGTGAGCAGTCCACGCTGCTGCTGCTACTCCCCAGTTTCTGGAGGGATTCTGTTGGCATGAAAAGGAATAGCAGTTTATGGTCTTCTCATGTGACCTGGGATTTTGCACGAGTGTGCACGTGTTTGGTCCTGATGATGCAGGACGAGAGTTGCACTGTGCAGAAGCTTCCATGCCAACAGTGCAATATTGAGATCTCAAGATCTCAACATTACCCTGCTCTCCAGGTGAGGCCCTATTGGCTGTGCCATAGCCTTCAGAAATATATCTGGCACCATCTGGTTAACAAGTTTATGGAACAGTTTCTCGCTTGAAATAAAGCAGGTGCCAACCTTGCTGAGTTTTCCTCTGGGGGTCATTGATACCTGACCTTGAGAACTTTTCAGGTTGCTGGATTTATTGTTATATTGTAATTTATACTGGTTGTATTGTTTTTGACTTTTGCCTTTTTACTGGTTTTGTTTAGAGGAGTGTCTTCCAAAGTTTTAAACTGCCTTGGGATTGGAATGGAAGACAGTATATGAGATTATATAAGTTTCATTCCCTCTGAAGGGACAGACATGTAGTTTGGGGGTTCTCCTAGATTCATCTGTCAGTGGAGGCCCTGGTTACTTCTCTGGTGATGGGTGCTTACTGCCAGCTTGTGTTGGTGTGTCGACGATACCCATTCCTGGATAGGGATACCTTGGCCACCATGATTCCATGTACTGGTAACCTCAGGATTGGACTACTGTAACAACTCAGGACTGGGTTACCTGAAGGACTGCTTGCCCCTGTGTAGACCTGCAAGATCACTTCGAACACCTGGGATATTTTTGCTCAGGCCAGCACACTCTACAGAATATCATATAGTGGTAATGTTAAAACAGGCAATTTCCTCCTTTCCCCATTCACTCTGCAATGCCCTTACCTCTGCCTTATGATGTGAAACACCATCAATTATTTGCTTCAGATGTCTTTATGAAAATGTGCAGGCTTTCCCTAACCCGTAAGATTGGAACCTGTATCACTGATTTTCTGTGTTTGCTTCTGTGATATTATTTTACTGTTTTTAATGTTGATTGGTGTTGTTTCCATGGTACGTAGACATTTTTTAAACACGAAGGGTTCTGTTCGTTGATGCCATTCTGCTTGCACATCAAAGTTTTGCTTGCACAATGAAACCTCCCTCTCCTCTCTCTGCACAACCTCAAAATCTGCTCTGGAGAGTTGGGGGACTCTCTGGAGCAGAATTTGGGGGCACGAGGGGAGAGGAGAGGAAGGCAATATAACCCTCAGTGGTTTAGAAATATTTATTAAATAAAATAAAAATATTATGCAGATGAATGAGATAATAGCTTTGACACATTATACTTAAAGGTAGTTCGTGGCTAAATACAGTCTAGAGCTGCCATGATGACGAAATGCCTGTTGCATAAATGAAATGTGATATTTTGCACCTATTGGGCTCTGATGGATCAAGATCTCTTTATATATTAAAGGTGCCGATAGAATTAGTTACATTTGCATTGTTTTATATGTCCATGATTGGGATTGGAAGGAAAGGGTGTCCTCCTAAGGTTTGAGCCCAAATTTTATTTTTAACTTTAATGGTTGTTAGGTTCTTTCCTCAAAACCAATCCATTATTATTTGGACCTGCAAGAATCATGACTTCAGACTTTTATTTCTGCAAGGTTTCATCTCAGCAGCAGCACAATCTCTTGTGAACAGTGCACTGTTTATACAAATTGCATTGTACTTGGGGAATACGCATCAGAAGTATTGATGGTTTAGCTGTAGCCTTTCTCTAATCTGATCCCATAGCAAAGCAGACATTTCCCAGGATATTACGCATTCATTGTAAACAAAACATTCAGGCTATCGCCCTTGAGTGCAGTTTTCCCGAGCTTGTTATTATTATTTTTTAAGTATGACTTCAAAAAGAGACCATTTTGAGTGTTATATATGTTGGGGGCAGAAATGTCTTTCGTCTTGTTTAGTCTAAGAATTTTAGTATTGTGCTTTTTAAAACAGAGTGATTTTTTAAATCTTACGTGGCCAGTCACCCATGCTTTACATCATGCTCTGACTGGTGTTTCTTTTTCTCTTCGGTGATCATTAGGACCATAGTATTATGGAACATATGTACATTGACTCGGGAACTGCTAATATTTTTGATGACATAGACAAGAATGACTTTAAGACAGACTTTGGTTCGGAATTTCCAGTAGGTCTAACTTCGGATTTTTTCAATTTAAAAAACCCATTCTTCACTTTGCTACGTGTGTCAGCATGATCTGAGACATGGAACACACACTCTTACCAGCATTTTTCATTTCTCCTGGTATTCTCAAAATATCTCGCCCCTTTTCCCCATACTCATCCTTTCCTTCTTTTAAATAGCATCATGGTCTTAGGTTTACAAAAGATGTCTCTCCTATTTCCACTGTGGTAACCTTGATACCACTTCCACTGTGTTTAAACTGCCACCATCATGAACATGTCACGAGCAGTGAAACATTAACTCATATCATTTATATTTACTGAAACCATTTTTTAAAAAATAAAACAAAAACATTTTGCCATTCTTCACTCACAATATTGAGTGCTAACATTGGCCCCCTTATTAGCTGCTGTTTGAAAACTGAATCAAAATGGTTTTAGTTACTGCATATTTCAATGCAATTGAATGTTGTTTTCATTGGCATGCATCAGCAGTAGCCAATGTGGTGCCCTCCAGATGTTATTAGACTACAATTCCCATCATCCTTGACCATTGGCCATGCTGGCTGTGACTGACGATAGTTGTGGACCAACATCTGGGAGTTGCCACGTTGGCTGTCTCAGACATACACCATAAGTTACCTATTCTGAGGTAAAATGAAGCTGCATTTTTTGGCCATACCATAAATTCAATGGATATTTCCGTTTACAGTATTAAATGTTTGTTTACATGTCTTAGATATTTTCTCCAATGCCTGGGGAGTCTTGTGAGAATCTGAATTCCGTATCAATGATAGACAGAAGAATTTCAACAATGAGTGAAAAGTCTATGAAGAGGGAAAAACTGAGGGAGCTGATTTTTCCATCAAACTACAACCTCCTTCGCCATTTGCAATATGCAACACATTTTCCTATACCTCTGGTAAGTAACTTCTTTCTGTCTTTGAAGAGGAGGTCTATACACATGCAAGCAAAACTGCTTAGAGGTTTTATTTACAATTAAGTGGGATGCAAATTCTGTTAAATAAATAAATTGCTTACTGGCTTACTTCAAACTAATGACAGTTCATTTAGCCAGGTCGTGGCTCGTTGTTTTGTTGTACTCATCATACAAAGTATCACTGAAACAGGTGAGTGGTAAATTAGTTGACTCATTTCCTTATATCCAGTTGGATTTAGTCATGACTAGTTTTACCTGGATTGGGGTTCATATATGAATATTTTGTCCAAGTACATTTTGAAAACTGTACATTGTCTGTCAAGCATATCATGGTCTTCAAGCAGATTAACATGAAAATAGAATCATATCCCATTCATAAGCATGGGGCTTGTTCCTGTGACACCATTTTTTATTGTTACATCTGAACCAAACCCACTGTGTGTACTCCCTTAGATGAATTACATGCTTCTTATATACATAACTCTAAATGTTAATGTTACGAAAGCAACCGTCTTCAAAAAGGCTCACAAAGTATTCAGTAATGCCACTTTAAGATATCTGAATGTCAAATTACAGGTATGCAGGGGGAGAATTCATAGAATTGTTGATTTGGAAGGGATCCTGAGGGTCATCTCGTTCATCCCTCTGCAATGCAGGAACCTCAGCTAAATCATTTGCCATGGGGCACTTTGAGTAATACCCAGCCAAGTCATACACAGAGTAGACTATTGAAATCAATGACTAATCTGAGTATGACTATCATTGTATTTCACCCTTCAGAAACAAAATGTGACAACTGCTTGTGACACATTGTGCAACCAAATTCTACAGAGCAATAGCTACTAGCAGTTAATATTGTATCTTGGGGTGGGGATATTGCTTCTTTCGCTTAGCAATTTCTCAGAAAATGCAGTGCCCTTGCAACTGAAGCTCTACCTGAAGGAAAGATGGAGAGATTGTGTGCTCTAGCTGGGGGTGGGGGGTGGGGTCAATGCATTTTTTTATGTGCAATAAATTGTCTAGAATGGTCTGCAGTCTCAACTGAAACATCAAAGTGCTGTTTCTGTTAATGCATTTTCTGGGGGAGTATTATTTTCTTTACGCGACCCGAAAGCCTTTGTCACGTTCAGTCTAAATGTCTTTGAAAGGTAAAAATACAAAATTGGGTCAAAACAGAGATTTGACACACCAAGTAGCAGGGTGGATTCTTTTGCTTTGAAGAGCGTTCGCCTGAGAGAGCAGTCTGTGGTTATAGCTCTGCTTTGACTCAGAGTATACGGGATCCGGACAATATGGTAAGGAACAAAGCATATTATGTAGCTTGCAGTGACTAAGAGTATGTTCACCAGAGCTTTCTTCACATTGTTGTAGCTCACGTTGTATCTGTTTCGATAGAGTAATCTGATCACAAGGAAGTTAGAAATAAGCACTATGGCGGAAAAATTGAGAAATATTGCAGAACAAATGAAATTAGTGAAAACATGCCAATCTCTTCCCACCGTCGTTTTGAAATCAATACAGCCCACATTGGCCGTTTCTTTGATTTCTTTGATTGGAATTGCCATGTTTGGCACCATGATAAATAGAACCATTGCCCAGACTACTGCTGATATCATCTTAGCAAAGCCAGGCTCCTGGATGCGATAGATCTTGCAGCTGTGTATTAACTGAAGGCAACGGTCCATGCTTACAAATCCCAAGAATATGATGGATAAGTACATGTTGATATAGATGAGGCAAGCTGTGACTTGGCAGTGGAATATTTTCAGTTTCCAGGGAGCAACTCCTAAATCAACTGCGATTTTCACCGGCAAGGCAAGGGTTAGCAAAAAGTCTGATGTTAGCAGGTTAATTAAGTAGACGCTCATGCATTTGCGATGTTGCTCTGCCTTCAGGAAGGTCCACAGGGCAAAGCAGCTCCCGATGAACCCAATAAGAAAGATCAAGTAATAAAAATAAGGAAATGGCTCCATGGCAGAATAAACATTGCAACCTGAGGAATTGGTTATGTGCATCTTAAATGCTTCACAGGAGAGGCAAAGTATGTGCACCTTTTCTGAGAGACAAAACCTGGAGTTGGAAGAGAGAGAGAGAGAAATAAACAAACAAACAAACTGACTTTCTGTAAGCAATAGTGTCGTACAGTATCTAACGAAATCTGTGACTGTTCTTAAGAGCAGGTACCCCCAAACTTGGCCCTCCAGATGTTTTGGGATTACAATTCCCATCATCCCTGACCACTGGTCCTGCTAGCTAGGGGTGGTGGGAGTTGTAGTCCCTAAACATCTGGAGGGGATGCCTGCTTAAGAAGCTCAGGAGCAACTTTCCCCATTCTGGTGCCCACCAGATGTTTTGGGCTATAGCTTCCATTGGGCCCAGCCAATGGTACACATACATTTTTAAAAAATGTTTAAAGCAACTTTTTGACAAATCGGTTCAGTGTGATGCTGCATTCATATGAGAAATGCATTTACTCCAAAGCATTTCCTTTTCAGTTAGCAGGGCTGATTGCAGACTTAATCGTCCCAGAAATGGAACAAATAAGTGTGAACACTGCTTCTCTTTTTGTTTTATTTGGTATTCTCAGACATCCCTAGGCATAGGAGGTTTTAATTAAGATGCAAACCATATTTGCCAAGAACATTTCCATAGTTTGATGGTCTGATTTTTTGCAGCAAGATCTGTTTTATAGATGTACTGGTAGAAATCATTGCTAGAGCCATGCACACTGAAGAGGAAGTGGCTATTTTTAACATTTCTAAGAAATGAAATGCAGTAATGATTTCCAGATGAAGAACAGTGAACCTTCAGCTTCCATTTGATGCACCTCATGGATGTTTGCCTTCTCCAGTTGTTTTGGAGCTGTTGGTGTACAAACAGAACTGTAGGTTAAACGCTGGAATTGTTAACGTTGGCAGTTTTACAACAATAAAATGTGTGTATATCAATCTACATTTTTTTCAAGAGCTCTGGCTGTAAATGGAAGTGATTTTTTGTGCAGTCTTTTGAAGTGCACAAATATTATACCACAGGTATGCCATCATTTTCAGAGATAGATAGTAAAGGAACCTAGTTTATATAACTAGCCAACAAAACTACCTCAGTTTAAGAACAGCCCTGTTTATGAACTATTTGGTATACAAACTCTGCAAAACCGGAAGTAGTGTTCCAGTTAGCAAACTTTACCTCAGTCTATGAACGGAAGCTGGTGGAAGGGCACCGGCGGCGGGAGGCCTCATTAGGGAAAGTGCACCTAAGTTTAAGAACGGCTTTGGTTTAAGAATTGACTTCCAGAATGGATGAAGTTCGTAAACCGAGGTACCGGTAATGCAGAGGGTAGTGTGACTGCACAGCGGGGGGGACTAGTGTGGCCAACCTGCTCAGAAGCTCCCAGCACAATTTGGATTGCCTGGAGCACAAATGCCAAACTCAACTCACTCACCTTATGAGTAAATTTGTAGCAATGGGTCAGAATTTACATCAGAATGAAATCAAATCATTTGGTTGGGCAAGGGGATAGTCTGAAACATGTTAAAGCCATCAAAAGGAGAATCCATCAGAGAGGAGGCAAGTGATAGTGAGGTGTGAGTCATTGGAGGTTTGTATAATACACTTTTGTTGGTTATAAAAGTTATAAATGAAAATCAAATTATAAACATTCTCATTTAGCCAAGCGTTGGACAACTCTGTGGCAGTAAGTCAGCTTTTAAATGACTTTTGAAAACTGTTCATTCTGTCAGGAAATTATCTTTCCCCAATAGTTTTCTGATTTCTATTCTCTTTTGTTTTGTTTTGTTTTGTTTTGTTTTAATTTTATGGTTTTATCTATTGTCCTGAACTGATTTATTTTTTTAATGAAGTAGTGGTATATAAATATTTTAATAAATAAAAATAAATGAGGATGAGGGCCCAATTTGTATGTCCCTCTCTACAGACAACGAAATTGTCCATTTATCCAAACCTTTGTAATGACTTGATTACTCTAAAGTAGCATCTACTCTAATCAACATGGCAAGGCATCTTTTAGATGTATCTGCACCTTTCAGTGGGTTTCACTTCTACAACTCTGTAAACTAAAGATTTGCAGATGGTTTGCTTATTCAAGTGTGTATTAGCTATGGGGATGTATTTTTTCAAGGGCTTTCTGACCACAGCCCATTGCTACCTCATTTCTCACAACTCGGAGACATCTATAGCCAGCTAACTATTTCACATCTTGTTTTTATATCCTGCCTTTCATCCAACCACAGGAGCCCAAGGTAGCTAACAACATAAACTAGGCAAAAATCAAACAGACATCAGTGGCAGAATTAAAACCTCAGAATCAAGCTAATCAACAGCAGCAGCAAGTAACTATAGCACTGCTAAAACAAAATCTGTTATCAGCCGAATCAAAGTAACCAAGGGCTTGTTGGAATAAGGCAGCTTTTGTTTGCTTACAGAATGCCTGAAATGTTGGAATCTGGTGGGCTTCTCTTCAGGTCATTAGGTGCATGCCAGCAGCTATTTACTAATAGTGAGCGAGAGAGCCTGGTCAGGTTGAGTACAATTCAGCATTGCACTCTTAAGCTGGTGTCGTGTGTTATGAAAGTGGTGTGGCAAGTGTTAAATTACGCCTGTAATGTGTGCAGTTAACTGACCATGCGGATCAGACTGCTAATCTGCCAAGTTCCCAGTCGGCAAGGGATATGTGGTGCCTGAGGGTTGATAAGTGTGGAAAGTCAGTTATTTTCCCAAGGTCTGAAGGAACATTGCTGAAGCTAAGCAGGTCTGGGTCTCTGCATACTATCAACACCATGTGGAAGTATGCCGTCGGTCAACTTTGGTATATCCTACATCCATTTTATTAGTAGCTTACACAGATGATTCCTTTTAAATCTTGGAGTCTAGAAAGATCTGAGAGAGTTTGGGAGCAACCACTATGAAGGGATGAAAGGCATAGGAATGCAGGAAGCTGCCTTATACAGAGTCAAAACACTGGTCCTTCTAGCTCAGCATAGTCTATAGCAGCAGATCTCCAGGGTTTAAGACTGGGTTCTCTGCCAGCCTTTCCTGGAGACGCCGAGGACTGAACCAGGGACCTTCTGTGTCAGAGATGCTCTTCCACTGAGTTTAAATATCATAATCTTCCTTCTGAGAAAATGACAGTCACTTTGAATCAATCACAAAGGAAATTGCACTGTGGTCCTGAGATAGCAAATGCTTGATTCTGTCAACTCCTTCAACAGAAAAACTAAAGTCGTTGCAGTTTTTGTGACTACGAAGCTTCAGCATGGAGTATCTATACTGAGTTTGTCCCTAATTGCAAACACTAACAGTTTACATAGCCTGCGTTTTGTATTTGCGTCAATGATAATAATGACTGGGTAAAGTATTTTAAAAGGTACATACCTGTTTTAGAGTCCAAAAAGCATTGAAGGAAGTTTGTTAAATCTCCTGTTTAGTATTGGCAGGTGACCTGCTTTTTGCCTTGTGGCCAGCTACTTTTCCTTTTGCTCTTTATATAGTTCGTATCTTAAAAGAGATTTTCCTGTGGCTTTCAAACACATCAGTTGACGTCTATGAAACCAAAAGCCATCTGAAGGTGTGCGTGTACGCACACTCTTAAGAGTTCAAAATTATTCAGTGTTGCAAAATAATACTTCATCCTCCTCTTGTGATTGGGTGGGAAAGCAAAGTTGCTGTAATGACTTGAGACCATTATCCTTTTAATTTTTGCCAGTGGAATGCCAGAACAGTTGAAATTGTAGCAGAATAATGCACCTTGCTTTCTCAGGGAGCAAACTGGAGTGTGAGGTTCAGCAGAGCATAAATATGTATGTAATTTTAAAGGTTTTAATTAAAGCAGTCCTTCACTGATACTATCTAGGTGGTGCACAGTCCAGCAAAATTAATTGCAGCAAGTTTTAAATTAAATTAACTGGTATTAAAGGTAGAGGTAAAGGCTGGATGGTTAAGTCAAGTCATAGAGAACTATGGGGTTGCTGCGCTCATCTCACTTTCAGGCCGAGGGAGCCGGCATTTGTCCACAGACAGCTTTCCGGGTCATGTGGCCAGCGTGACTAAACCGCTTCTGGAGCAACGGAACTACAGTGTTATGACTAAAATAAATAAAACATCGTTATAAAAGCATAATTTAGACAAACAGGCAAAAACAAAACAAAACATTGAATTGACTTTTGCTAATCTCAAGAGATTTTAGTGTAGGTTGAATTCTTCCACTGAAAGAACTACCGTATTTTTCGCTCTATTAGACGCACCGGACGATAAAGTGCATATAGTTTTTAGAGCAGGGGAAAAGTATTCTTTAAAGGGAGCGCTGAGCAGAACCTATATGCATCCCAGGCTCTGCTCAGCGCTCCCTTTCACGAGCCGCATGGAGCGTGTGTGTGGGGCTTGCAGGCTTTCCCCCGGCTCTTGGGGGCTTTTCTGGGAGGTGGGGGAAGGGACAGAGCTGCGCGCTCTGTCCCTTCCCCCACCTCCTGCAAAAGCCAGGGATAGCCGTACGAAGCCTCCGCAGGGCAGCGGGATGAAGGCTCCCCACTGCCCTGTGGAGGCTGTGCACGGTTAAAAAAGAAGCCAGGACAGACAGCGGGATTGTAGCAATCCCGCTGGCTGTCTTGGCTCATGGGATAGCTGCGCGCAGCCTCTCCCGGGCAAGGGGAGCCTTCATCCCCTGCCCGGGAGAGGCTGCGCGCGGCTAAGGCTCCCCCAAGAGCTGCTCTCCCTTTAAAGAGCGTGCAGAGTGTGTGTGCAGCTCTTGGGGGAGCCTTCTCCCTCCTCGGGGAAAAGCCCCCAAAAGCCGCACACACGCTCCGCGCGGTTCTTTAAAGGGAGCACTGAGTAGAGCCTCCCGCCTGCATTCGCTCCATAAGACGCACACACATTTTCCTTACTTTTTAGGAGGGGAAAAGTGCGTCTTATGGAGCGAAAAATACGGTATATCGGGATAATTTCATAACGTTCCTGTGTGTCTGTGTTAAGGAATTCCTTTGGTACCAGCTACAGTGTGGCTACCGTTTTGTTGTTGTTGTTGCTTATGTTATTTGTTGCAACAGAGAGATGCACCTATCTGTTTCTCGGAACTTAATTTGGAGTGATACAATTACATAGATTAGTAGTAGTACTATCAACTCTGAAATGGCTTTATTCTGAGAAGCATTCATAGCAATTTTTTTGCAATAACTACAGACTATGGTTGTTGTTGTTGTCTTATAAAAACTACTGATAAAAATGTATTATTAAAAAGACTGTGGTCTCACTGGCTTCTTAAATTCATTTCCCTCCCCATGCTCATAAATCCAGAAGCAGGTTTGTGTCCTGTGTTCAGTAGACAACCACCGAATGAATGAAAAGGACCTCACATAAAATATGTTTTCTATGCAAAAAGGACCCCAGTATTCTCAGCTTTCTTCGTTGGGTCCAATGAAAAGAAAGTTTTAAAACCCCCCAAATAAAATCATATCAAACAACATGAATTTTAAACTTAGACATTCCAGATAGAATATGAAGTATTTCAGGGACTGTATCACTATCTTCATACTTATTGTGAAGCCTTGGGTGTGACCCTCATATCCCTCTAGTTTGTAATTCTTTCTAACAGGATCCTGAGGGAAGCTTATGAAGAGGGCATGAGGCAACAGCACTCTCATGCTTGTCGCTATCATTTAGTATTTATAGGTATACAGCCTGAGACTATGGATGTTCAATTCAGCAATCATGGGTAGTGGTGGAGCAAACTTGAGGAACTTTGGTTCATTGGAGCTGAGGAAATGAGTGCTGAGCATGGCACCCTTACATTTTGGAGGCATCTGATGTGATTGCGAACAATGAAACATTAAACAGGAACCGAGAAGCAGAAGAAAACCGGGACTGCTTCCAACCCTAAATCTCAAATCTTGCTAGAAGGAACAAGGCTTCCATCCCCCATATAATCTCATTTCCATCAAATCTAGCTCCCTAATGCTACAGAGGTTTCTCCAGTTCAAAACGAACAGTTTCCAACAACATATTGTGGCATCTAATAAGGGGGAACTGTTCTCATGGCCTACTCAACCCTGAGCGCCAGAGTTGTGTATTACAGAAGGCCTCAAAGCATCTGACTAGCTCTCAGTTGCAGAACTGACAAGAGAGTTGCAACCTTTTGCTGTGCTGAGTCAGACTTGAACCATACCTGCAGCTTTTGTTTGAGAAGACATGTCCTCCCAAACCACTGATCTGCCTATATATTCCAGTTGGCATTGTTTCCTGTTGTTCCCTCCTGACGAGAAGGGAGCAAAAATCACCATTGCCAAGAGCGTGCACCAGTGAGGAAAAGCAGATCTCTGAACTAATATTCATACAATACACCTGGGAACTGTTGATAGGAAATTACCCCCTCCCCCCATTGACTTAATGTACATTGCTACTGGGGTGCCTGATGCTATTGTTGGGTTAAAGTTATGACAGTACTATTTTAGTTGAAGAGGCTGTGTTTGCAAAGAGAAGGGATGACGATTTTCACTGGAGAAATTCAGGAATACAGTTGTACCTTGGTTCTCAAATGCCTTGGTTCTCAAACTCTGAAAACACAGAAGTAAGTGTTCCTGTTTTCAAACATTTTTCAGAAGCCGAACATCCAATGCAGCTGGCGGCTATTGTTTCCAGGGCACCTGCACTAATCAGAAGCCGTGCTTTAGTTTTTGAACATTTTGGAAGTCAAATGGACTTCCGGAACTAATTAAGTTTGGTGCTTTTGTTTTTGCTATTTATTTTGTGTTTTTGAGGCTTTTTCATTTAATTTGTTTTTGTGACTGTGTGGAACCCAGTTCAGCTACTGATTGATTGATTGATTGTGTGACTGTGGAAATGGATAAAAGCCCCACCTCCAATCCAAACAATGACTATCATCAGTGCAGGTAAGAAGAAAAATAATTTTAATTTTTATCATCTACAATACTGTCTTATTTATTTTATAGTACAGTACACTGATTATTGCTTTCATTTTATGGATCAGTGGTCTCGTTAGATAGTAAAATTCATGTTAAATTGCTGTTTTAGGGGTTGTTTTAAAAAGTCTGGAACGGATTAATTTGTTTTGCATTACTTTCTATGGGAAAGCGTGCCTTGGTTTTGGAACGCTTTGGTTTTGAAACGAACTTCCGGAACAAATTAAGTTTGAGAACCAAGGTACCACTGTATAACTCTTCTGATAAGGGATTCTTTCTAGTAATACAGCATTTATAAAATTAGATAGATGACAGATAGATGATAGATGATAGATAGATAGATAGATAGATAGATAGATAGATAGATAGATAGATAGATGATATATATTAAATAGCCATTGCTGAAATCCACATTATTTTATTTTGATATAAATTCAAGCACAAAATGCACATAGTACTCATGTCTGTATGACTTTTGCATACAAATATATTAATAAAAAATCGAGGAGCCAAGTGAAACAATCAGTTCATTCACAATAGCGATAGTGTCTTTTAAGTCAGCTTCAGCTGTCCATATTGTTTAGATTCAGTTAAGGTGTGAAACAGTCAGAGCCACATCCTTACTGGTTGCAAGAAAGAAGGCAGTGAAGTGAGGGCTAGCTAAGGGCAGGCTCAGCTTGGTGAGGCAGTGGCCCATTTTACACTCAAGGACCAGCCTCCCATTGGGTCCATCTTAGCATATTGTAAATAGCTTGCTCTCACAGAATCAAAGAATTGTAGAGTTGGCATGCATTCTGATGGTCAACATGTCCAACCTTCTGCAATGCAGACAGCTAAAGTATCCATGTCAGATGTCCATCCAACCTCTGCTTAAAAACCTGCAATGAGGCAAAGTCCACCATCTTCCAGCGGAGTCTTTTCCACTATGCTCTTAAAGTTCTTTCTGCTGTTTAGTCGGAATCTTCTTCTTTCTTGTAACTTGAAGCCATTGTTTCGAGTTCTACCCTCCAGAGCAGGAGAAAACGAGTTCCCCCCCTCTTCCATGTGACAGTCCTTGAGATATTTGAAGATGGCTATCATATCTCTTCTCAGTCTCCTCTTTTCCAGGCTAAACATACCCAGTTCTCTCAACTGTTCCTCATAAGGCTTGGTTTCCAGAAGCTTGATTGGAATTTATGGAATAACTACTGTTTCACAAATCACATTTGACTTTTTAGATCTAGAGTTTTCTAATTCCTCAGACACCTTCAACTTGAGGTGCAATTTTTGGTACAACCTTTCCTTGAAGGGTTGGCAAAGAAATACATAAATAATAGGATCAAGGCAAACATTTGCAGCACACAGGAGCAGAGAAAGTTCCTTTAGGTAAAACAACACCTCTTTTGTTAGGCAGTTATAATGATGTGAAGCAGTTTGACTTAATGTGTATGGGATTCTTACAACATGGTATGGAACAAAGCAAATGATGAATACAAGCATGATGGTGAAAATATTCCGATTGGTTTTTTTCCTTGACCTTTTGGAGTTTTTCCTGAATTTTTGGTGGGATAGATATATTTTCCTTGCTATAGAACTGTAAAAGGCTATTAGGAGTAAAAAGACAGTCCAAAAAATTCCTAAGCAGATGTAGTTCGAAGCCTTGTGCCACTGGACTCCAAGTTCATTTTTGAGGTTCACACAGTTCTTCGAAAGATTTTTGGTAGGATATTGATTTGTTAAAATTGTATTGGGAAGTGATATCACTATATGAAGTGCCCACACGGCTACACAGATACATCTGCTACATCGAACAGTGTGGAAAGATGTGATGAACTGAGGCTTCACAACTTTGTAGCATCGGTCGAAGCCTATGAGACCAAACAGTGTTATGCTGATATACATATTTAGGTAAAATACGACAGCCGAAAAACGGCAGACGAAAACACTGAGCCGCCAAGATCCAATTTCTGAATCGGCGAAAACTTTAAATGGGAAAGTTAAGCTCATGATGAGGTCAGCAACCACAATGTTCTTGAGATAGACGATAAAACTTGTCTTGCTGGGAATGTACAGAAAGACCCAGGCTGCCACCCCATTCAACAGGATTCCTCCTAGAAAGATCAGACCGTAGGCAACTGGAAGAACTTGTTTTCTTATTATCTCATTGAAGCTGCAGGAGTTTCCTAGAGGAGTGCTTGAATTAGGCATCTCTAGTGCATTTTCAGTTCCTGTGAGCAGAGAAAGAAAGAGTTATCCACAAGAAGAATGACCTCCAGCAGAATCCCCCCATGTATCTTGCTATATAGCACATGAAGACCACATTCAGGAATTATGTGCTGCTACTTTGGAACATTTTTGCATGGAGCTAAATCACATATGTTTCCACAAGAGCAGGAATAGGGAGCCTTTTTCAGCCATTCTTGGGAACTTTCCAGGGGTGGCATTTGCCTGCTGTGGGTGCGACCAGAGGCAAAAATGCAGAGAGCAATGCTTATTCAGTAGGCTGAAATATAATGTACTTTGCAGTCAGTGTAGGTTTCACATCCACAGGTGCAAACTTTCTGGGGGTTTTTCGGGAGCCTAAGCACCAATATTGTCTTGAGCCAGTGTGGTGTAGCCGTTAAGAGCGGTAGTCTTGTAATCTGGGGAACTGGGTTCGCGTCTCCGCTCCTCCACATGCAGCTGCTGGGTGACCTTGGGCTAGTCACACTTCTCTGAAGTCTCTCAGCCCCACTCACCTCACAGAGTGTTTGTTGTGGGGGAGGAAGGGAAAGGAGAATGTTAGCCGCTTTGAGACTCCTTAAAGGGAGTGAAAGGCGGGATATCAAATCCAAACTCTTTGATATTTGCTACTATGAAGAAGTTTGAGTACTATTGCTGTATAAGAGAGGGATAAGAGAACACACAGAATAACATAACCAGTGAAGCTGAGCAGCTGTTGGTGAATGTTTGATGGGCGTACTAAATTGGACCATGGGTGCAATGCAAGACCAAACCATCACCTCTTTTACCAGCAGATGGCAAATGATGATAATAATAAGAATATAATTTATTTTTTATACCTTGCCCATCTGGCTGGGTTTCCCCAGCCATTCTGGGCAGCTCCAAACAATATTAAAAACACAATAAAACATCAGACATTAAAAACTTGCCTATACAGTGGTGCCCCGCAAGACGAATGCCTCGCAAGACGAAAAACCCGCTAGACAAAAGGGTTTTCCGTTTTGGAGGCGCTTCGCAAAACGAATTTCCTATGGGCTTGCTTCGCAAGACGAAAATGTCTTGCGAGTTCCTGCGGGTTTTTCCCCCCCTCCTCCCCCTTTTTCTAAGCCGCTTATCTGCGTATCCGCTAAGCTGATAAGCTGCTAAAAGCCGCTAATAGCGCTAATAGCGCTAATCCGCTAAGCCGTCAATGGGCTTGCTTCGCAAGACGAAAAAACCGCTAGACGAAGAGACTCGCGGAACGGATTAATTTCGTCTTGCGAGGCACCACTGTACAGGGTTGCCTTCAGATGTCTTCTAAAAGTCAGATAGTTATTTATTTCCTTGACATCTGATGGGAGGACACTCCACAGGGTGAATGCCACTACTGAGAAGGCCTTCTGCCTGGTTCCCTGTAACCTCACTTATCGCAGTGAGGGAACCCATTTAGGGCTTTAAAGGTTAGCACCAGCACTTTGAATTTTGCTCAGTAATGAGCAGTAAGATACCATGAGAGGGCTAGCTAAGGTGACAACCTCCCAGATGTTACAACTTCCATCAGCTTTGGCTAGCATTTCCACTGTTCAGGGATTATGGGACATGTAGTCCAACAAAGCCATTTCCCGTCCCCGGGGAGATGACGGTGCGGGCTGGGAGCGGTGACCCTGGTGAAATTCCTAGTTGATGTGCATCAGCAGGGCTCCCCCTTCTGGTGGTTAACCCTTCCAAGACTCCTGCAGACGGGCAGGAGTCAGATATAGCTTAAGCCAATACCACTCACATTCTGTAACCAATAAAGTTGTGGGCTTTTTTGCCCATTAATCTAAAATACTGTTTCATGTGTTTTTTATTCCACTTCCCGGGAGGGTTTGGGACCTTGCCATGCAACATCTTTGAGAACGCCACATTAACTACTCCTTGTGTAAGAGATTATAAAAGGAATTCTTGCTGGAGTGAGTGTAAATTGCTTTCCTGGGGGGACCACCAAACCTGAAACTGCAGGGTGAAATCTTCAGCGTTGCTGAAATAGCCTTGCTTACCTTATTTTCTTGGATCTTGTATGTTGTCTTGTATATTCACTTGACTGTTTAACGGTCTGGGGAGGCTTTCCGTTCTAAGGAACACATGGAGTCTGCCATTCTTGGGTAGGTCTGTATGTATAAGAGGGGTAAAAACTTAGCTGTCAGGTAAAAACTGGGATCCTAAATTTGAGAAAAAGATATTATTTCCTCTTATTTGACATGGCTGGGAAAGTTAAAATACCTTGAGATACACTAAATTTATAGTATGAAGACTTTTACTGTAAATGTATGTTTCCCTCCCTCCCTTGTAAGTGCCATGTGATCTCCCCAATTTGAGAACCCTGGTTGAATATACAGTTCTTGGTTCTGTTGGTACAGCTCTCCCAAAAAATAAGCACTATTGGATCCTGTTGATTTCAAATGGGGTAAATTAAGTGCTTCAGTTGGGTTAACTTTAGCAATTGTATATAACCTCTATTTCCAGTTACAGATAGGTAGCCGTGTTGGTCTGCCATAGTCAAAACAAAACAAATTCCTTCCAGTAGCACCTTAAAGACCAACTAAGTCAGTTCTTGGTATGAGCTTTCGTGTGCATGCACACTTCCAGCTTTTACTGAAAGGCAGGGTTCTGCTGCATAGAGCCCTCTTCTGCAGACATTGCTAGACTCTTACTAGAACTTGATAACCCTGTCCATTGATTTTAAACTGCAAAATCAACATTGCCAATTACACAGCCCTCAAGGTTGTAAGAATTGATTTGAAAACGCAACGGGAAGCATTTCCAGCATGGTTCTCAGTACAAAATAAGGTGTCTGCCCTTCATAAAGGAGCTATAGCAAGACAGAAAAATCCCTGGGTTTATTTGCTTGAGGTTCCTTTTGCTCCCTTTTTTGTCTGCCTTTCTCCTTTCCAGCCTAGCAAACATAGGGTTGGACCCATGATTTATATCCTTTATTTGGACTCCTTCAGGAGGAGATTTTCATCAAATCCCTCTGTCTCTGCAACCCCTTGAAAATGGGCTTCTGAGGGTTGGCGCACCCTCCAGAATAGCATGGGAAAAGGTGGCCAGGGGCTGCTGGGAGAGGCAGACATCAGCAGCCCCCCCCCCTTTTCTACCAGTAGGTAATGTCCTGAGTGTAACTTAATCCAGGAAAAACTAGGACTAGTGGGAGCAGGCTGTGGGATTCAACCCATTGCTGTATTCTTACTTCCAGCTCATGGGAAATGAATTGATAATAGATTTTCAGAAAAGAAACAGAACAGGATTATAATTTTTGCAGCATGTATAACTGAAACATATTCTTATTTGTAAACATTCTGCCATTGCCCTTATTTATGAGGTATGGTAACTGTTTTCTGGTCTCTCCTTTTGAAGATATCTTTAAAAAGCACACATTATTTTTACATTCACATTACAACTGCCTACCCTAACAGCAAAGTATCCTGAATGTGTTGGAGCTTCAGCTGTTCTGTATCAAAATGCAACCAGATTAACTTTTCAAATTCTTTTTGAAAAATCCTTAAATTTAAAAACTTTAAATCCTTTGAGAACCCCAAAACACAGAATAAATTGACATAATAATAAAAGAAGCTTTTTACAACTTCCTCAGAAGCTCATGTGGTGCTAGTTAATACAGGGTGAAATTAGTACAGCATGCAGTGAAGCGTCTTCAGCCCTATGTAAGTTAGGTGAACCTTAGTAAACAGAATAAGCTATTATAAGTACTGAATAAGTACCCTGTTATTCATCTGTGAAATATTGGAGGATGTGACGGAACAATACATTTCATTACTAGAAGCCGCACACTTTAAAAAGTTTTATTGGATTTCTGCTTCCAATTTTTAAGCTGAGAAAATGACTTGCATTAGGATTAAGCGTTTCCATATGAAGGAGTCTTTAAAAAACAAGCTTATGCTTATTTGAATGCTTCGGTTGCATTTACTTACCAATTTGGAGAGTCCGGTATCCTTTCAAGCTATTAAGTAACTAAAAAATATGTTTCCGAGTTCAAGCAGGAATAATGCTCCTTGCTATTCCTGCCCTGCCTGGTTTAAAAACTCTGGAACTTCTTGAACTCCAAAATTGGGCTTGAAAAAAGCCATTGTTAGTAATGTTTCTTGTTGGTGCCAAGTATGGGTTAAGTGTCAAATGCTGCAGCTGGCCAGCTCTCCTATACTTCCATGAAGGGCAGCTCTGAACTATTTAAGTGACAAACTGCAGACCTTGGCAAAAAAAGAGGAAATGTTGTGAAAGCTGAAATCTTACTTGCTAGCATATAGCCCCTGTAGATATTTTTTGCCTCACTCTTAGAAGCATTCTATAGAACAGTTTAAAAGAGTTTGCTTCAGTGCTCTGGGAAATGCTGTTCATTTATCTCTGGAAACTGTTCAGTGCAGTTCCACTCTGGGTTGCTGAACTACAGCTCCCAGCATTCCTGACCATTTGTCATGCTGGCTGGAGCTAATGAGAGTTGGAGTCCAACAACATATGAAGGGCCACTGGCTACCATCACCCAGATGATTATTCTTACTAAGTTTCTATCCCAGCCTTCCTCCCGAAGGAACCAAGAGTAGCAAACATCAAAATGTGAAAGCAGTCCAGTAAACATAATTTAAATATTTCAAAACAACTCAAAACAACCGAAAACATTTAAACACTCACAGCTTCTGAAACATTAAAAAGCAGTCACACACCTGCATAATTATTAATTCTGTGTTTGCCACGGCCAGTGTCTATCACCCATCAATTGCCTGGGTAAACAGGAATGATTCTAAATCTGTCCTGGTACCCTAACCAGGACGGGCATTCCACAAACGGGACCACCCCTGAGAAGGCCCTGCCATGGACAAATGGGTTTGCTGCACTCCAGCTTCCTTTTAGTATAATGCAGTGACTGGTGGTTTTGTAGCCATGCAAGGGAACTTGTGCTCATTTCCTGACTCATTCATACGGTACTTGGAGAAGAAGTCATGGCCTTATTAACGGAGTGCTTTCCTTACGTATGAAATTGGAAGTAACTCGGCATTCTTTTTAAAGACAAGAATGAGATCACAATTGGCACAAGATAGTAAACCTTCAAATGAGAATTTCTAGGGAAAGCAGTTTGATTCCTCTTCAACTATACCCGTTCTTTTAGTCGACGGGGAAAACCACCATCTGTTGTGAGCCACTTTGGACAGTGTGGGAAAGAATTTGTGTTTCTGATAAGTTGTGATTGCTGGCATCTTTATAATGACCTTAAAAAAAATGTTTTCTAGGGCATTGAAAAACACACTATCAGAAATAGGGTATAAATACAACTATTAGAAATTCAACTATCATAATACTTTGCTTCTTTGAATCATTTACGTAGCTCTGCTTTTGGATTCTGAGACATGTTCCAAGGACACAAAATAGCCACTGCCTCCACATATATATATTTCTCATACCAGCTGTTTACATGTGTGAACAACCAGCTTTTGCAAGAATCACCTGCTCTCTATCCTGTGAGCTGAGAAAAAAAAATCACATGCTGTGATTTCTTAAGTTTATGAAAGGGAAGTTGCTTGGGCATTTCACTGCTGATCTACCCATGTAAGCTTTGAGGAAGCCATGGTGGCGTGTGACCTGAACAAACTCTGAATGGCAAAAAACAGGGAGTACTTGTATTGTGTCAAGGCAAAGCCTTTCTAAGCGTGCCTTCCCTATGCTTAGGGAAAAGGAAGGTGTTTCCTATTTTGTTAAGACTTATGAGACTTATGATCCTGTGTTGTTTTGTTCTGGTCTGCTTTTTACCTGGAACTATTGGATCAAATGGTAAGGGACATGGGTGGCGCTTTGGGTTAAATCACAGAGCCTAGGACTTGCCGATCAGAAGGTCGGCAGTTCGAATCCCTGCGATGGGGTGAGCTCTCATTGCTTGGTCCCTGCTCCTGCCAACCTAGCGGTTCAAAAGCACGTCAAAGTGCAAGTAGATAAATAGGTACCGCTCCGGCGGGAAGCGTTTCCGTGCGCTCTGGTTTGTCAGAAGCGGCTTAGTCATGCTGGCCACATGACCTCGCAATAAAGCGAGATGAGCGCCGCAACCCCAGAGTCGGCCACGACTGGACCTAATGGTCAGGGGTCCCTTTACCTTATTGGATCAAAGCCTTTTTTTAAAAAAAGAAAGTTTTTATTCTGTACACAATCAGATTTCGACTGTGGACTGAACTCAGCACTTTTCTGACCTGATACAGTTTATTTTACCCTCCACACACAATGCATTTCATAAGGTGTACTGGAGAAGGCTCAAGAACTCTGAAGGAGAAGAGAGAGCTTTCCCAACCCTTGGCATACAATTCAAGTCCAGTGGACTAACCAATTTAAGGCAGCTGCATGAACCCATTGTTCCCTGCAGACTAGTGATGATTATTTTCCAAAGAAGCCCGCATAACCAAATGCAAGGTGTGGTGCCGCTGCATAAACAACATTTTCCCAAGAAATGATTATTCTTATCCGTGACTGAACATAACCTTGATATGCAAACAACCGACACAAGCCTTGTCAGCATTGCTGGCAATGTTTTTATTCACCTTTGTTATGACTCTGCTGGCTGAAGCTTATGGGATTTGTGGTTCAGAGGGCACCAGGTTAGGGTAGGCTGCCCTATGCTGTCAAAAACATGTAAGCTATGGTTACTAGATTTTTTTCAATGAATCCGGGGAGCTGAAGCTGAGTAGCAACAGGGAGTCAGTAGTGGGGATGGTGAGGCAAAAGACCCCGGGTCCAAGCACACATGCATATACATGAAGGGTGTAAAGCCCTTCTTTCGCACCTTGTGAAATATAAATGCGCAGAGTTTTTTTAAACAGTGCCCATGACTCCTGAGCCTCCGCCAATCTCCTTCCCTCTTCCCCCTTTCTTTTGACAGATCAGGGGAGGCTCGAGAGTCACGGGTGGGCAGTCGTTGCCCAGGAGGGGCCAGCCTGGTAGTGCATTTGGCTCTGGCTGGCTTCAGGAGCTGCTGGCTGCCGCGGCACAAAAAAAATGGCGGGCACCACGGCAACGAGCAGCGAGCCGCTCCTGAAGCCAGCCAGAGCCAACAGCGTTAACAGGCTGGCTCTGGGCTGCTGAGGCTGCCGCTGCCACGTTTCCTGGAGCCAGATTTGCAAATCTGGGGACATTCCGGGGATGGAATTTGTCACGTTTCCTGGAGCCAGATTTGCAAATACGGGGACTGTCCCTGGGAACCTGGGATGCCTGGTAACCCTAATGTAAGCTCCTCAGGGAGAGCAGTTTCCTTCTTATATACATAGTATTGGAACTAGAACATACAAGACTCATGTAGCTGCTAGCAAAAGCTGCAGCCTCTCTCCCTTCTCCCACAGTGCCCACTAATCCCATATTGTGTTATGTGACACTGACAGTGCTCAGAGTTTCCCTGGCCTGCCAGTCAATGAAGTGCACAGGGAAAACTAGCAGTACAGGGTTGTCACATTAATTTTGCATTGCTAGACTTTGTAGTGGTGAAAGGAATAGGAGGCTACTGATTTTATCAGTGGTCACTCTGCTTCCCCTGTCAAATCAGAATGAATGTTGTATAAGGAGCAGACATTGTCTAACCTCTGCATAAGCAATTCAGGATGAATGCTCAGTAAATGGGTTGCCTCAAAGACCTGTTCAACAACACCTGGGGGCCACCAGATTGGGGAAGCATATCAACTGATAACTCTATGGTTACACACAGAACTATACATAGCCACAGACTCTCGCACACCACAATGACCCAGTGCACAGCAGCTGTGAAACATGCACATGTCATGTTAGGGATAACCAGAAAAGGATTTTTTATTTATTTTTAAGAACAGGTACTTGCTTCTTTTTACAAATCTATGGTGCAATCCTACTTGGGGTACTGTCTTCAGTTCTAGAAGCTACATCTCAAAAATTTTTTAGAAAGAAAGGCAAGTAAGGCAAAACATAATTGGAATATATAAAAATGAATCGGCATGAATCAACAATAGTTTCTTGCCACCTTCTGGTGGTGCAACATAACTACAGTACATGAGGTTTAATTTTAAATTGATCATGTTTGGCAACACCCAGAATTCCATGTGCTAATCTACTGCATTAGATTGTGATAGTTATTATTATTACTCCTCAGTCAAAACATACTATAAATAAGATTAAGGAGAATGCATCATCCAAATATTATATGGATTTAATTATAGGTTTTTCCTTCAGAAAGAAAGTAAGGCAATTAAAACATAGCTGTCAACTTTTCCCTTTTCTTGCGAGGAATCCTATTTGGAATAAGGGAATTTCCCTTAAAAAAAGGAAAAAGTTGGCAGCTATAATTAAAAATGCATCACCGTCACATCTCTTCTGTAGAAACATGTTTACTGTAGTGCAGGAGTAGGCAGAAGATAGAAGAGGATCCACTAATAGATCTCTGGGTGATATGAAGTAGATTGGCAATGATTTTTGGCTCCCATTTAACAATGAATCTATTGTTTATGTTGCTGGTCTATATCATAAAGAAGAACATAAGTAACTTACATTCTATTTGTTAACAGCTGCAAGAATGTTAATGACTCAATACTGGCAAGTTACATTACTCCCTTCTTGGAAAAAATGGCTTGATAAAGTTCGGGATTTGGCTATAATAGCAAAAGGAGCATCTTATCTAAGAGTGAGAATTGCATGAAAATATAGAAACAAATTCTGGGAAAACTGGTTGCTCCTCATATAATATTATGAAGAAAACAATGACCTCCCATGGAAGCAAATTCAAGTAGTTTGAGGGTTTGTTTTTTTAAAACAATAAATATTGCAATTCTACATACAGACACAGACACAGACACACACACACACACACACACACACACACACACACACACAGACACACAGAATTACATGTTCTGAAGTATTTTCTTTCTTTCTGGAACCGTTTTGTTGATTATTGATAATAATTGTAACAGAAGCATGTTTTCCTCCACTAGATGGCACAGTACAACATTTGTAATAGTCTAGACTAGATTAAGTCAAAGCCTGGTTAGTCTGCTCCCTTGTATGCGGAACAACATGAAAAACAGCGGACATTTGTTATAATCAAACAAAAATACTTTATTATTTACAAATATATGGATACAAATATGGGACGGAATGTCCATCTCATTGTCTTCAGTGTCACAGATCAACGTATTCATGATATATTCGCACCTCTGATCTTCTAACACTCTGAAGTGATCTAATGCTTTCGCTCCTCGTTCGCATGTTTGATTTCCTAAACATCCTTCTTGAAAATGATCTGCACATGAAAAAGTAGATGATTGGATCTAGGCACACGTTGCATGCAGACAGGAAAAGTGTCACTTCCTTGCAGTAGTAGAGGATTTTGTGTGCCGATTCGTCCAAAAGTTTATCTAGGTGGCCAAAAATAAAAGGTATTCTGCACAAATGATATGGCAAGAAACACGTGAAAAACACTGCTACGACCACCCTTATGCTTTGGTTGTGCTTCCGTTTGCGACTTGAAGGACTGGTGAATTGTTTGCTTGATTTGTAGATATACTTTGATATTTCAATGTAACATCCTATCAATACTATCAGTACAATGACAAACATGCCGTTGTTGATGTAAATGACAGCTCTGTGCCATTTGACTCCCAGGGAACTCTTTAGCTTTAAGCAGTCGCCTATGTTTTTCCTAGTCGCATGACCATTTGTAAGGATCACATTTGGCAAGGCTAAAAATGCCATGACGACCCAAACGCACGCAGACAGAATCTTGGTGAACGTGATGCTGTACATCCTGGAATCCCCAAAGGGTTTCACCACTTTCAGATAACGATCGATGCTAATGAGTCCAAGGAACACAATCGTAGTGTACATGTTGGCGTAGAACAAAACGGTCGAATACCGGCACAGGAAAAAATGGAAGTACCATGGCCCCAGCCTTGAGTCCTGGATGATTTTAAACGGAAATGTCAGGGTCATCATCAAGTCCGCAACCACAATGTTTTTGAGGTAAAAGATAAAGCTGGTCTTGTTTCTGATGTGGAAGAAAATCCATACAGCCAAGCTGTTCAGTAAGATGCTAGCCAGGAATATGACGAGGTAAAGCACAGGTAAGACAATGGTTGTGAATTCATTACTGGTAGAATTCCCAGGTAGATCTTGTGAACAGTTGGCTAAAATACTGTTGCCTTGACCCAGATGTTGATGATGATCTATAGGAATGATGGAAAGAAATGGTCTAAGTTGGTTTAACAGTCGTAGCTATTCATACGGAACTATAAAAACAATAACTCAAGAGTTACCCCCATAATCAAGAGTCACATCCCCATAGTTTATGTGAACAGAAGGAATCCAGAAACTGTTTCTGGATGCACACTCATCTATCACATTTGAGTAACTGTGGAGCATGTAGAAAGGGTGCAATTAGACATGAGGGACTACTATGCTACTGAATAGCAGTTGTTTGGGATTAACAACTAGAGGTGGCTATTGCTTTTTGTCTCCGCTTGTGAAGCACCTGGAAGGGCTCTGCTGGAAATGTAGTGTTGGAATGCATAAATATTTGGTCTGATTCAGCAGGGTGGTTCTTAGGAGGTCAGCAGAGTGAGGTTCTACACCTGGTACAGCCAGGGGAGTTGCCCTCCTCTTTCAAGAAAATGTTTTTATTACACTGCTGTGTTTGCACGCTACAGAAAAGGGCTTCAGACCACAGCTCCAGCAATGAGGTGGCAGGGCGTGCATTGTTTTAAACTCCCAACAGCAGCCAGCTGCACAAGTATGCTTAGTGATGCCAGTGACTAAGATCCTGTCTGCATGCGAAGGCTTGTTGGGATGAGCCCTCAGAGTCTTATTCAAGGACACAAAAGGGTATTGAAAGGGAGGGGGAAAGACTGGAACATAAATATATGCTGTGTTCATAACTCTTAAGACCAGTTCAGCAGCAGAATGAGCTGCCTAAGGAAACTGTAAATTCTCCATTTATTGAAGGTTTGGAAGCAATGAGGCTGCAAGTCGAGTTCAGCGATTGTGCAGGGTAGTGCTAAATCTGTGACAACACAAGAACCACAGATCATCCCGCTCCTGTCTAGCCAAACCTTGGGTCCTGCTTTTTATGCCATTTGTGGTGCAACGCTGCAAGAGAGCCTCTCTTGCTTTAGGAACTCTTTGCCCACCAGTTTAGACTGCATCAGGCTTCTAAGTCACGTGAATCATAGGGTATTTTGGTGGCATGATGATCATGTAGTGAGGTCCACCAGGTGCTTCATTAAATACCTAATTGCCAGTCTCTAGACTCACGAATGCAGTAGCAGGCTGTAGGTGAGTATCTGCTTGCATTCATACCTGCCAATCAGATCATTGTGCTATCGGCATTGATAGCACTGCTATATTTGTTTGTTTGCTTTTTTTAAGAGGAGAAGAGGGGGAGAATATGGAGTCTTCAATCTAGGGTTGCCCCAAACCTGACACCACAGGCAGTCTCTACTCTTCGGCACTGGCCATGCATTCCAAGCCCAGCAGCAGGAACTGTGTTGAGAGCTCCAAATGCTGGCTGCAGCTGTGTAGCAAGTAGAACTGCATGCATAGTGGTTTTCTGAATGTGAATGGCATGCGAGCAAGGGTTATCTTCACTAGATTGCGGTGTATATACAGGTATGGTTATCTTTTTTAAATACCGTATATCGATAATGAGGGACTTCATTAGGGGTACTTGTGAATTTTGATTATTAAAAAAATGGATGTGTGTGTGGACCAGGGGTAGTCTGTTTATTAGATGGACTGAGGTTTAAAGACAATGACCTCATGAGCTTGGTTAGAATGCTAAGCAGGAATGGAAATAACCAATGGTTGTGTTTGGGAAGGCTTCTAAATGAACTGCTCTTATATGAAACTTAACTAATAATGTGATACTAAAAAGGAGGCACAACTGTATAAATTATTAACTCCTCTCTAAAACAACTGTATCAGGAATTCCTGATTTATTTATTTTTAAAGTCATTTACCTGGAAGCTTCACATATGACATGTTAGACCCCATTATTATTGTTGATTTGCAGGTCAAATGCTTTTCAGGAGACACACTGGTGGCAATTGATCTGGGACACATCATGGGTTGTACAAGTTCTAACGTCTGAAAAATATAGGAAGTGAAAATATTTACAATAGGCAAATACCTCAGTGTCAACAGCAGCATCTTTTAGTTTCTGGCTGAGCACAGAATGATGGCAGCTGTGCTACAGACCTCGGCTTATAGGACAAAATTATGAACTCAGCTGCATCTTGGCCCTTAAGAGACAACTCAGACATGGCTTTTCCTCCATGGAGTTCAACTTCCAAGTAAAGAGGAGATAGGTGTGCAGCATCATCTATGAAGTGTGTGCATTTGCTTCCTGATGTGTCTTGTGGAAAATGCACTACATGGAAAGGATAGCCTAACAGGCATGTCCAAAGTCCGTTTCTGGGGCCTAATCTGGCCCGCCGGTCGGTTTAATCCGGCCCCTGTGGCAGTTAATTTTCTGGGGTAAAATCATAAAAAAACTTCAACAACTTCAATCCTAAAAAAAAGGTTAACAAGTTTGGTTGGCCATTTGGTCGGCCCTCACGGCCCTTCATTTCATCAAATCTGGCCCTCTTTGGACACCGATCCTTCCTCATACACACAGAGATGTGTCACTGTGAATGAAAAAGCTAGGACCAGCCCCGATTCTAGAAAAGGCTCCTACAATATCACTGCTCTCTTGGGCAATGCAGCTTTCTGTATAGCTTCTACATGCCCGTGCATTAATTACCAGCTCACTCTGCCACTAGCTTATAGTAGCTGTTGCCTTGTAACATGGACTCCCAAAGTAGTAATTATCTGGAGACAGACAGACAATATTTTAATCGACTCCTATGGGTAAATTGTGAGCAACAATGAATGTAGCAACAAGGACAGACTATCTTGTGGGCAGGTGGTTGCATGTGAGAGAAACGAAGGCCAATACTTAATTCATTCCAAGCTAACACAAGTATATATTTTTCCATTTTAACTACATTTGTACAGCTGCCTGTAGTTTATTGATGCTTTAGCTAAAAGCCTGGGCATATCATGGATCCTTCAGCATCATCAATGGGATTCAATATAACTGTGTCCTGGTTGCAGACAATTAGCTCTCTATTAAATAAAAATGATGCAGAGAAGCGGACACGGAGCAATGGTTCCAAACTACAAGAAAAAAGATTCCACCTAAACATTAGGAAGAACTTCCTGACAGTAAGAGCTGTTCGACAGTGGAATTTGCTGCCAAGGAGTGTGGTGGAGTCTCCTTCTTTGGAGGTCTTTAAGCAGAGGCTTGACAACCATATGTCAGGAGTGCTCCGATGGTGTTTCCTGCTTGGCAGGGGGTTGGACTCGATGGCCCTTGTGGTCTCTTCCAACTCTATGATTCTATGATTCTATGATTCTATGATGCCTACCATTCTTGAGTTCTCACTTTGATCCACCAAAGACCAATTTACTTGATTAGATTTCTTGGGTAATAATCTCTGGGTTCCCCTTTCAAGGCAGACAATCAGCAACGAACGACAAGCTGAATGACTAATCTTGACTCACATAATCTTCATTCCAGGGTAAATTAGTATGTAAATATTACTGGGGTTGTTACCTCTGGTAGATGGATTAATGCAAAACACAGTGAAGAGTGAGCAATGTGAGAAATTTAGGCTAGGGAGTGTCATTCAAAATCAGAGATAGTTAAATTCAGGAAAATATCCCTGAGAATTTAACTTCTGGATTCTGGCTATGCTAATAAGTTTTTTCCATGTCCATTACCCATGTTTCTTATTATACTATAAACCCTGAGAAGTTCTGTAACAGTTTAGGATTGTGATAACATGTAAACCAATTATAAATAGGGCATTATTCCCAGCCTCTATCCTTCTTATTTCCGATATTCCGCCAATCTGTACAATTTATGACCTACCAACCAAATACTGTACAGGAACTATGGTTTATCTGCCTACCCAGAGTTCAGTAAATCTAGTTTTGCTGTTACCTTTCTGGGAATATTGAGCAACTGCAGTACTGCCATAAATTGTGGGGAGTTGCACTCATTCGAGTCCCATGGTGGATTAGCCTGCCCCATTATAGAACTGTTTAAATATTTTGGGAGCGTTACAAATAAATTGCATTTCATTTTGTACATGGGTTTGATATGTTTCCTGTCAATAATAAATTAAGATCGCAGATGATTAAAAGTTAGCGACGCCAAGAACATGGTAAATTTTACGCTATATGTAATTATGAACAGAAAATAACCATTTCTAGTCCCAGTGCTAAAATACATTTACATTCAATTAACACAAGTAAATGCAGGTCCGCAGCCTAATTTGAACAGGTGCTTCACTTGCCAAACAATATGATAAAATGGCTTCTAAACACAAAAAACTCAAATGGCCTGTTACAGATAAACAAGACTTCCAGTTGCCAGTTTTGTTTCAACCATGTAGTTTTATTCACATTGACTGTCTCAGAGTGGATCCAGAGTGCACAGCATCTCAGACTTCTCATACCACTTTGAAAAATTCCTTCAGTGAACTGATTTAAGAGGTCTAAGTAAGAAATCTAGTAAATATGCCCAAGCAACCAGTGGGCATCACTGAAATATCTACTCATCAACCAGTCCAGTGGGAAATGCATTTCCTATCCATTTGTCTCTGTAGGACATAAGAACATAGGACAAGCCTTCTGGATCAGGCCAATGGCCCAGCTATTCCAGTGGCCAACCAGTTGCCTGTGGGAAGTATGCAAGCTGCCCACCTGTGGTTCCCTGTAATTGGGAGGAAAAATAATCACATCTTGACTGGTAGCCATTGATAGCCTTGTCTTCCATGAATTTGTCTAATCTTTTAAGCCCCTGAAGTTGGTGGCCATCACTGCATCTTGTAGGAGCAAGTTCCATAGTTTAACCTTTGTGCTGTGTGAATAATTACTTTCTTTTATTGGTCCAGAATCTTCCATCATTCTGCATCATTGAATGTCCACGAGTTCTAGTGTTATGAAAGAAAGAGACAAAAACGTTTCTCTATCCGATTTCTTTATGCCTTTATGCTTTGCAGAATTTTATCATGCAACCTCTTAACTTTTTTTGTAAACCAAGAAGTCCCAAACGCTGTAACCTTTCTTCTTGGTTTAATTGACTCCACTTTCTACATCTCTCCATTTGGAGGACTGTCCATTGACTCCTCCTGTATGCTTCCTGCTACTTAACCAATTTCTGATCCATGAGGGCTTCGCCTCTCATTTCCATGACTGTAAAGCTTGCTCAGGAGCCTTTGTGCGGTACCTTGTCAATGAGATGGAGCAATTCAAGCTTCACTTGTGAAAGTGGAGGACCTTGGTTGGGCTTCCGTAGGAAACACTTGACTTCATACGCTGTGGTCTATGATGACTCTAAACAAGGAGAAAGCCCCATGATCTCAGCTTGCTGACACAGCTTTTACAGGTAGCAACTTCCTATGTTTTTGGCTTCCCCTCTTTCCAAACGCCTCCCCTTTCTGCCCTTCCTTTCTCAATACAGTAGAGAGATTTCAAGATGCCTGGAACAATTTCAATATTGGTTTTACCAGCAGCGTGTGCTTATGAAGTCAGAAGACAGTGGTTTACCAAAGCCACTGAAAAAGGGACAAGTAGCAGTGACTTCAAGTTACAGCAAAGAATATAAAAGTTGGAACAGCAACTGAATCTGAACTGGAAACCCCCACAATGTCATCTGAATCTATGTACACACTCATTGCACCAAGTGTAATCCTACTAGGAGCACAGTGATTGTAAAGCTTGGCTTCCTGTGTTGTGTGAACGCTTGACATTTTAGATTATTTATAGATACAGACAAAATACAGGATACTAAATGTTGTACCCAACATGATGCCTTCCAAGGTGATGTTGGACTACAACTCCCATCATCCTTGACTGTTGGCCATGCTGGCTGGGGCTGGTGGGGGTTGTAATCAGGAAACTTCTGAAAGGTCCCAGGTTCCCCATTGCTGTACTATACAATGAGCTGGGACTATTGTGTCTTGGATAGACGTAAAACATTTTTTAAAAGCATCCCTGACATTATGTAATCTATAGGTTTTTAAGCCACCTCTGCCAACTCCTAGCAATAAACTTGCTCAATGAGGAGACCTGTGTGAGGCCCTTAACATGTTGGGAGTACTGGGCAGTTGTTCAAGCATGCCCTTGGATTGATCTTCCACTAATGAGCTTTGTCATCTTAAAGCTGTGCTTTCTCATTTGCTCTTTTCGTTAACTGCCAGCGTCCATGGCAGCCGTGGCACTAATTGGGCAATAGCTTCTTCAGTAACGCAAGCAGCACAGTGCATCCCTTCATGCCCTTGTAGTGAACTCCTGTGAGCCTTAAAGGCGTTCATGTCTACTGCATATGATCAGATGGGGACTTCAAAGCATTTCTTAACAGAAGCAAAGTCACTTTCACTAGCATGGTATTGTCTTTGTGAAGACTTCCTCTACTCCTCTTTATTAGACTACTACTACTAGTAGTAAGCTGTTAAATTGAAGTTAAACCCTACAACCCACAAACTTTATGTGCTTGTTTTTCATTTAATCTTGTGAGAATTATTTTTGAGAGGCAAGAAAATATAATCCAGGTTGAGATGGAATTTTATATGGAAAGAAGGACCAAAGGCTCATCTAAACTAGTTGCCTTCCCAAAGCTGACAGCTGATATATGCCTTAAATATGAGTATGTTTTATCTTGTTTGAATCTTGCCTTTCTTCCAAGGAGTTCAGCATGGCAGACATGGAGCTATTCTATTCTATTTTCACATCAGGGCTCTAAGGTGGGGGTTCCTAAAGTGCTCAGTGGACCACCAGTAGTGCATGAACTTCAACCAGGAGGCCCATGTTGGTGACTCTGCATAGCGGTGTTGTATCTATGTGTGTGTGAAGAATGGTGGGCACAGCAGCTGAGCGCGCATGAAGAACAGCTGGCATAGTGGCTACTTCACAATTCTTAGAATTTGGTGGTCTCCTGGAAGGTGAGCAGAATGGAACAGAAGTGATTGAGGAGGAGGCTCTGCCTTAGAGAAATAAGCAAGACAGGGGAAGGTCTGGAGTTAAGTGATCTGCCAAGACTTGAAGCAATTTTCAAGTGATCCAGGGGAAACCATGTTTGGTAACTACTGCTCTAAAGAGTACATATGATGTAGAAGGTGAATTGCCAAAAGCTAGCTCCAAGTTCAATAAAATAATTGCAGCATCTTACATTGACTTTTAATCCTTTCTTCTTCTAATCCTGACCAGGCGTGGACAAACACCTACCTTTTAAAAAACACAACCAAGATATTTTCATAGTATTGTAAATGTTTCCCTCCTTGCAATTAGGGATGTTGACAGAAGCTTAACGTGGTATCTGTTAACGCTAGAGAGAAAGAGAGAAAAAGCCTGCAATGCTGATCCAGTAAGAACCTCAGTGCAGAGGAATATTTTAAGCCTCATATGTTTTATAGGTTGTGTTGCTACATATTTAGCGTCATTAAAGTAAAGCCTCTGCAATAAATATGTGTAAAGTACACACTCCTGCATATATGGTGCAATTTGTTGTTGTTAATGCTGATGGACTGGTTTGTGTATCTGAGCGACATAGCTAAATTATAGGTTACAGGATACACTGAAATTATGATGAGTTAATAGCATCTGAATTGCTTATGGTGTTGGATTATTTGACCTATATAAAAAAAGCCATTACGGTGACGAAAAACTCTATATGGAAGCCATACAATCCCCAGTTTGGTTTCTCTTTCCCAGGTTGCGTATGACTTTGTTTTCAAGCATCCAACTACATTTAGGTTGTGTTTTACTATTTTAAAAAGGCGCTAAACTGTTGCCATGCTTGAGCCTCGGTACAAATTTCACCACTACAGATGAATGCAGTTTAGCTTTCTTTCTTTTTTAAATGCTGAAAGAATGGCATTGGGATATCCTAAGGCAGCCCTCCAGATGTTTTGGGACTACAACTCCCATCATCCCTAGCTAACAGGACCAGTGGTGAGGGATGATGGGAGTTGTAGTCCCAAAAAACATCTGGAGGGCCGAGTTTACCTATGCCTGTCCTAAGGACTTTTCCTGTGTTTCAGCCATTTTGCCAGGTGTGAGGTAAAGAGTTGTATGTAATGAGCAAATCATGATGCTGCTTCCTCAGCAAAGTCTGCCTATCCCATTCAGGCAAAATGACATACACCCTGACAGTCACACTTTACCAAGAACAGTTTCTATTTTCTGGTTCTTATTCATAAAACCATTGACTTAGATACTAATTAGGCATCCATGAATAGAAGGTCTCATTGATGGAACCAAGATCTGGGAGACAATTCCACCAGCAATAGTGGGTGTGGAAGAGGAGGCTGCAATTTTTGTTGAGTCCCCTCTTTATCCTGTAGCCCACAGCATCACTCATCATGCAGCTCTGGAGGGTCCCCAACCCTCTAGCACAACTGTTAGGAGGCAGACAGAACTTCAGGAGGAAGAGAGAACCAACAAAAGTAGCATCTGTCCTCTCTTCCTCTTGCATGATTGGAGTGTCAGATGATTGGACCTTCAGGCAGGGTCCCCCCCTTCCTTCCAGTGGTTCCAAACTCAGAATCCTAGACACTGTCCCAATTCTTGCCCGTTTGTGATGCTTTGATGATTTTTTGTTGTTGCTAGTTTTGTCATTCCTCACAGTTTTAACTCTATTTCCAAAGTCTCTAGAAGTTAAAACTCTGAGTGGGTGGATTCATTATATTTAAGGAAGAACATAATGGGAAGGTGAAGAACAGCCTAGCCACATCCACCAGCCAGAGAAGGAGCACCTTCAGGGAGTTTACCTTGTCCCCTCATTTTTCGAAAGAACACTCTGTTCCAACCCTCAGTTGTCCGGGCAATGGAGAGGAGAATGGAAATGTATGATGGCCCTGTCCATCAGCCAGGGGACTGAGGGCTATTGTGTTGTGGATGTTACAATAGGTTTTGAGATTTGTTTTGTTTTAAATTAACCGGTTTGCTTTTAGGTTGCCTATAGAATCATTCAGAAACAATATTGCACAAGAATCTAGATGCATAACAAATAGACTTGGATCTATTCCCCCCCACCCTGCTCCAACAGTAGGAAAGTTGCCTGAGAAGAGTTCTGCTCAGGGGATGCTTTCACTAGTGAAAGGTGGAGGGTGGTGGAGAGAGAGGGAGAGAACGCAACTTTTACAGGTCCTCACCCCAGTCCCTTGCACCCTCCAGCAATCTGCAAGCCTCTAAGCCATGTCCTGTACCTCTCTGTACTAGTTTGGTTTTCTGATATTCATTTGTGTGTCATGTTTGTTACTTGATGCCCTGGCCTCTTATGAAAGGAAGGCCAGGATAATTTTATTTTAGTTTAAAAAGAAATACTTAAGTTTAAATTAATAATTATTAATATTTTTAGAAATATTAAAGTTATCTTTAATTAATGTACTAGATGATCCTCAGGGTCCCTTCCAACTCTACAGTTATAGGATTCTACAAATTTAAATACTAAATTATTTAAATGATTATAAAAGAAAATCTGTCCTGGAGTTCTGAACATTGTAGGTGGTGATGCTGGGGGCTACAGGGGGAGTTGGCAAAAGTCTTGCTGCCACCTTCTGCCAGTGGGATTCCTCTACTTGATCAAATGCCTTCCAAGGATGGAAAGAGCCTATATACCCCCTTATTTCATGGGAATGTCTGTAGCTCAGTGGTAGAGCATCTGCTTTGCATGCAGAAGGTCCCACTTTCAATCCCCAGGGTCTCCAGGATGAGCTGGAAATGTCCCTTGCCTGAAACCCTGGAGAGCCAGTGTCAGTCAGTGAAAATACTGAGCTGAATGGGTCAACAGTGTGACTCAGTGTAAGTCAGCTTCCTATTTTCCTATCCGGTTCCCTTATACAACAAGGGACTTTCCATTTCATGGCCTGCAGTTACTGTGGCATATTCTGAACTGCTAAACCTAACTGTCCAATACAACACCTGTGCTATCCGTAGCCTTAACAGAAAGAACCACCACCCCCTTGACTTTTAAATGAGTGGAAGACAACGTATTGTATTGGAAAATAAATAAGGGCAGCTGTTCAGTAAATGAAAAGGTAAAGGGAACCCTGACCATTAGGTCCAGTCGTGACCGACTCTGGGGTTGCACACTCATCTCACTCTATAGGCCAAGGGAGCTGGCGTTTGTCCGCAGACAGCTTCCGGGTCATGTGGCCAGCATGACTAAGCCACTTCTGGCGAAGCAGAGCAGCACATGGAAACGCCGTTTACCTTCCCACCGGAGCGGTCCCTATTTATCTACTTGCACTTTGACCTGCTTTTGAACTGCTAGGTTGGCAGGAGTTTGGTAAATAGTACTTTAATAATGTATAAGAGTAGTGATGGGGGAGATTGTGAAGACTCTTTGTAAGAGTACAGTGGTGCCTCGGGTTACGTACTTAATTCGTTCCGGAGGTCTGTTCTTAACCTGAAACTGTTTTTAACCTGAGACACCACTTTAGCTAATGGGGCCTCCCGCTGCCGCCGCGCCGCTGGAACACAATTTCTGTTCTCATCCTGAAGGAAAGTTTTTAACCCAACGTAATATTTCTGGGTTAGCGGAGTCTGTAACCTGAAGTGTATGTAACCTGAAGCGTATGTAACCCGAGGTACCACTGTACAGGGGAGTCCTAAGCATGTCTTTTGCTTTCATCTGTGTGACATGCAGCTAGAGGCTATGGAATTATTGGGTTGGTCTCAAGTGTCAAGTTAGATTGGAGATGCAAGGGGAAGGAGTGTAGGTCTCTGAATAATAAAAGTTGAGGTTCCTAGGTAGGAGCCCACTGTGAAGGAGCATAGTGAATCCGGAGACGGGAAAGAGAGGTTGCAGATGTAGGTCACGTCTGCCAAGTTAGGAAAGGGGACATATTGTTAAAATAGGTGTGGACGTTGCTCAGCATTGCATTGTGGGGTGGAGCACAAGACCTGACTAAGGGTGATGGATTCCTAAAATTAACACTGCAATTAAGAGAAGGAATTCTAGACTTTTTGTTATTTTAATGCACACCTAGCTATTGTTCCAAATGGTCTCTTAATTTTAGTGATTTTCTGTTGGTAGTACAATGAACACAAAGTTGTTTAGCAGGTGAGTTCTTAAGTGTGCGCGTTATGTGCATGTTACCATTTCTAAACAGAGGAATGAAGCAGCTTCTCCTTTCTTCCTACAGACTTCATTTCTGCCTATGTAAACTACCAGGCATGTTTCTCTGATATATTGGAGAGATACTTTCTATTCCTTTATTACCCAACCACATTCCTTGTTCCATTAAAAAAACCCTCTCTACTCCATCTGCCCCATTGTCAGAACAGGTACCATTTTAATGCAAAAATAGCACTTGGCCACACCTCTCATTGGTTCTGCTGTGCCTTCTTTGAGTGCGTTTGACTAGCTGGAATGTGTCCTTGAACTGTCCAAGTCTCCTGCAGCCTGGATGGAGTGGGGGGCATAGAAACCTTTGACCTTTGGATGGCTGGAATATCAGCCACTGTATGTAAGAGTTACAGCTGCAGCTCTGCTGACTTTTGCCCTTGGCACCACCATTTTCGGGCTGAAAGTGTTTCTTCACCCCCAGGTTACATGAACAGGATTAACTAAACCACTAATCTAATTAAGCTCCAGCAGACAGACTGTCCACTCAGCCACTAGGAAGCATGAAGTTGCATGTTTTTTTGTGTGTGTTAACACATGCCTTTTGCTTTCCTAACATTTTTATATTGCCCTTTCTCTAAGTTGCTCAGGGCACTTCATGTTTCTTCCCCACCCCAATCCCCCCAAATATGGTCATATTTGAGACATAAATCTGAAGAGTTGACCTGGCTGGAGTACTACCCAGTAGCTGTCCTTTGGATAGATTGCCTGGGTGTGCTATTTAAGTGCTTCCAGTCCCCCACTATATACATGAGCATGGGCTTTATAACATGAACAAATCATTCCAGTGATAAATGCTGGAGCTGAAATGCCACACCGAGAATCTGGGAAGCTGCCAAGTGATCTGCCCTTAGACATTTGCTTTCAGGCTTAAATAACCGAGCTGCAGGAGCAACAGAAATCTTTGTTTTAGGTCTCCCACTGAACAGAGACTCCACGATCCCCAGATGATTACTTAGATGGCATTGCAGCATGGCTGGGTAGCTCTGTTAATCAGTGGCTTCTGCAGCTTTGCTTTTGACTTGCAGCTGACATCAGTGGCCGGGAAGGGGGAGAGAATTAACTTTCTGTGTCTAAAGCTGAAAAGGCAGCTATGGAGGGGCAAGGGAGGAGAAGAGACGAGTCAGTTCTTCTAGGGCTCTGTAACAGTCACCCTCAAACGTCTGCGCATCGAAAGCTATTACTGGGACAGCTTTCTGCTTGATGCCATTTCAGTCAAGCTAGATGTGACCTTGCCAACAAAGGTCCGTATAGTTAAAGCTATGATTTTCCCAGTAGTGATGTATGGAAGTGAGAGCTGGACCATAAAGAAGGCTGATCGCCAAAGAATTGATGCTTTTGAATTATGGTGCTGGAGGAGACTCTTGAGAGTCCCATGGACTGCAAGAAGATCAAACCTATCCATTCTGAAGGAAATCAGCCCTGAGTGCTCACTGGAAGGACAGATCCTGAAGCTGAGGCTCCAATACTTTGGCCACCTCATGAGAAGAGAAGACTCCCTGGAAAAGACCCTGATGTTGGGAAAGATGGAGGGCACAAGGAGAAGGGGATGACAGAGGACGAGATGGTTGGATAGTGTTCTCGAAGCTACGAACATGCGTTTGACCAAAGTGTGGGAGGCAGTGGAAGACAGGAGTGCCTGGCGTGCTCTGGTCCATGGGGTCACGAAGAGTCAGACACGACTAAACGACTAAACAACAACAGATGTGATGGGAGTCCCATCCTTATGAAGCAGGGATACCAGGGCACTTTATAGGAAAATGAGTATATGAGGAAGGGGAGAGAAACAACTCACTAACCCTCACTTACTTCACTGTGCTCTCCTGCATTAAGACACTTTCTTAGTTCATGTTTGGTCTTGGAGCCAGGCGAGGGGAGAATGCTGCTTAAAGCAATGGGACGCATGCAGCAAAGTCAGGCAGAGGACAAGAAATGGGCTACTTTTCCATCCCATGCGCTCTCCTTTTCATGCAAAGAGTAAACCCTCCATACGTGCGAACTGAGCAGCCGTGTGGATAAAACCACATGTGACTACACTTTCTTAGCCTGTTTGGCTATGAGTGGTTTTGGTTCTGGACAGGGAGGAGCTTTGAACCACTAATGATGGTTTAAAAAAATTCTAACACATTTTTTTTTTTTACTTGCAGGAATAGGTAGCACTGGGTAGAATGCAATACACAGAAACATTTCTTAATTTAAATATTTAGAAGTTTTTGCATCGTAACATTTAGCAGTTGCTTTGCTACTAAAAGGTCTTTCCAGAAACCCGGCCTGGATTCTAGAATGGCATTTTGCCCTTCTGCTACCGTTGTAAACTTTACACTTCGTTAGCCTGACAAGCTGTGCGCGTGCGTGTGCAACATATAACCTTCAAAGTTAAAACAGTGAAGAAATGAAATATTTTCTATCCAAAGGATCTCCTGTACTTGTCATTCTGCACTTTTATCATAAAAGAGTTTTTGCAGATTGAATAACTACTAGAATCGGATACTTACTCTCCTGTGATGCTAATTATACTAAAAATAGAAGCAAGTTAGAATTTCAGAAAAACACACACACAAATAATAAAAAAACTTGCCTCCTCTTCCCATTCTGACATTTTGTAGTGTTCTCTGCACTCCCTTCAGTCCAGAACAGTTTGTAGTATCATGTTGGATGGATTGGTTCCTCTGTGAACTGAATAGCATAACATTGCACGGTACATTTCAGAATGCCAGGGCTCCTTGGGCACCTTGGGAATTGGAGCAACCCAGACAGTGTTGCATGCTACTACACGTACAGAGAACTGTGTGGCTGGTGAGTTAACTCTGCCTAGAGTTCTTTTAGGGTGGGGAGTGGAAGAAAGGCACTTGTGGTTAGGGAACGAAGACTGGTGTGCGTGTGTAACAAGAGGGTTAAACTAAATGATAAAAAGAGGCTGAAATGAGATGGGAAAGAGAGGCAAAGGTTGAAATAAAGAAAACCCTCAGAAAGCAGAACCTGTTAACACTCTGTTTGGTTCTCCTCCCACAAACTCTGAGAAATGGGTTCTTTCAAGTGACCCGTTTACTGAGCATCCTGAAACATTTGCAGGGAAATTAGATGTTGGTTATTTCTCGAACATTCATTCCAATTTGTTTAATGTTACATGGTACAGTGGTACCTCAGATTAAGTACTTAATTCGTTCCGGAGGTCCGTACTTAACCTGAAACTGTTCTTAACCTGAAGCACCACTTTAGCTAATGGGGCCTCCCGCTGCTACTGGAGCACGATTTCTGTTCTCATCCTGAAGCAAAGTTCTTAACCTGAAGCACTACTTCTGGGTTAGCAGAGTCTGTAACCTGAAGCGTATGTAACCTGAAGCATATGTAACCTGAGATACCACTGTATTGCTTCAAAGCAAGTGTTATCCCACACTTCACACTGTATTTCCCTGTCACCTTCATTACCACAAAATAAATCCAGTCTTTCGGAGAAGTGGACCCAAGAGCTCCATGTAAACTTTAATTGCACAAACTGAATCTGTCAGTATGTGACAGAATCCCAACAGTGACAGCCTGGAAGCACCCAGTGACATCTTTCACACATGCCCACTTCTCTTTCCCCCACCATACAGGCATCCTTAGCTATTTCTCTGCAGCTGCTGCACAAACATTTATGCTCCATACAAGAGCAAAACCAGGCCTATGGAGACTAGGGAGAACTTCAGGATTAGCAGTGGAAGACAGATGAATGACCCAAAAAAAAAGCAAAAAAAAAAAAAAAGCATACAAATGAAACCATTTTTGGTATGATTTTGAACGAGGAGCAAAGGGGACAGTTGAAAAAGCATACATTGTCTGATGTACCATAAAAGCATGCCTGGATTTTGTAAAAGCAATAAGGTATCCTTGTTTCTTTCCAAACAAAGCAATGCATATACCGCAGTGTAATCTTGGAAACTTCTCAAGATTTAAAATACATATAATAAAAGGGATATCAGTTCACATATCTGAAAGACTGGAAACAGGTTGTGTATACGCTAAGTAGAAAAGCTTTAATCTGTTGGCTGCTCTGCATTTATCAGAAATTTAGCTGAACACTCAAATCAATTACTCCAGTTCATGGTGTACTAAGTTGAGGGGCTTTTAATGCCCTTGTTTCTGGTGTTTTCCAGAGATTCCTTGCCTGGCGTGTTCTAGCATGAACTTCTTATGCCTCATTAGAGCAATTAAAGAAAATATAAACCCAATGCTACGTTTGCTGAGCAAGACCCAGCAGATCTAAGAAGAACCTTTCAAGTCATTTTTCAAAAAGTTATAGGTTCCTCATTTCATAATTGCCTGTTATACAACATGAGAGTTTAGCCTAGCAACTTTTTTTGTGTACTGCACAGAAATGTTTTTGTTTTTCAACTTTTGGAACTAGACAAATAAAATCAATCTAGACTAGAGCTACAGACCAATGGAAGCCTAAACGTACAAACACCTTGTTTTGACTGCACGCATTTCGCCAAGAACGATGTGAAAATTTGAGGTATTAAAGTACAACCCTTCTATTTTGCACTCTTGAGATAAATATAAAATAAATTACCTGTCATCTGTGTTGCTCTTCATTTGGCTTTTTGCTGTCAATGCTTGTAGCAATGTCTCCAGGGTGCATTATATTCTTCCAAAACATTAAAGTCTTGTTTGCTTTCTCCAGGACAAGAAAAATCACACGTTTTGAACTAAGTATCCGAAGATTCTAAGTAAGGTGGATTTATAAGTTAGACGTAGGAGTAAATCAGGCCCACAATTAAAGCGTGCTGGCTTCCAAGTTCTTTACTCCTGGTCTGAATGGTCTGAGCCAGGAAGAACTTGAGTGACAAGCTGTTTCAGCCTTAGAGGTGACTCATGAGCTAGCGTAGGTGAGATTTGAAAACTTGGGGCTCACTTCCTGGCTCTGCAGTAAAATTAAAGTGACAGACTGTGATTCAGTTGTGATGGCACTGTAAAGGGTTGGAAAACATGTTTTACAGGATGCTTACAGAAGTTATATTTCATACTATTTAATTAAATAATAAAAATTCCGAAAACCAGCAATAATAACAGAACTGCTTCCCCCAACGTCAGATGTTTTGTGATATTGACAGCAATGGGGAAATTGCGCTGGGAAGTTCGGAACAGTATTTGCTTGATAGAATGAGGTCTAACCCCACCCTGCAAATAGATAGGAATGAATCCTCAATAAATAGCCAGCATCAACTAACCTCCCCACAATCTTTGTGGTGGAAAACATTCAAGATGACAGTTCCGTAAAACGATGGTGTTGAAGTGACCATAGTCCCTCAGTTGCTGAAAGCTTCAATTGTGGACCTTGGCCTCAGTCCTGTATACCTGAAGGAGCATCTCCACCCCCATCGTTTAGCCCGGACACTGAGATCCAGCGCCAAGCGCCTTCTAGCGGTTCCCTCACTGAGAGGTTACAGGGAACCAGACAGAGGGCCTTCTCGGTAGTGGTGCCCGCCCTGTGGAACACCCTCCCATCAGATGTGAAGGAAATAAGCAGCTATCCTATTTTTAAAAGACACCTGAAGGCAGCCATCTTTAGGGAAGTTTTTAATATTTAATGCTGTATTGTTTTTAACACTCGATTGGGAGCAGCCCAGAGTGGCTGGGGAAACTCAGCCAGATCGGCGGGGTATAAATAATACATTATGATTATTATGGATAACTAAAAGTAGACAATTTGCTCCAGCAAGGTCTGTCTCTGAACTCAGGGTTTCTTTTAAACCTTTCTTGGGCCATACTACCCCTGCCAGGTCTTGTCTCCTTCCTAAAGAGTGGAGTTTAAAAGGTCTGGAACCCATGTAACATCTTAAATGTCCAGTCCCACCCTGTCTGTTGTCTGTGTTGGTGAGCAAGTACAGCGAAATGTGAGGTCCCTTATTTAGAAAAGAATGATCCTTCAGGCGAATCTGGCTCAGAAGTTGTGCTGTGGGTGTCTCTAATTCAAGGGGGTCCTCACTGACTTGGGTTTGGACTTGGGTTCAGCCCCTCTGCAGCTGGTCCTCTTAATATGACTGGTTGATCCTCCTCTCATTCTGGGCTCCTGCATGAGGTGGGTTGTAACACTGTACGGCAAATGTATTTTTTCTCTCTGTTCCGCTTCATCTCTAAAAACATGCCAACTCTTCCTTGCAAAAAAAAATTTGCCAGCGCAATCACTGCAAGGTGGAGCTACCACACACTTATACATCACCAAAAAAGGAGGCAATGCATCACTGAAAAAGAGGACACAGACCTACATATGTTAATTAAGACTGCAGTCTTGTGGACACTCATGGAATGCAGTGAGCTCCACTTCTTTGAAAACATGCATAGGACTGCACTGTTATATGTATAGATGAGTATGTTATAATAATTGTAATAGATTTATAATACGTCTCGCCACCATGACTAGATGGGCTGCTGCCTGGGTGCTATCTGTTGATGGGCAACCACTATGTTATGGGAGAATTTATGGGATCTTTAAAACTAGACTGTTCTGGATGGTCAGATGCAGTCAGGTCATACACAACCTGTACCACTGACCAGAAATGGGTATGAAGACAAATTTACTCCCCCCCCCCCAAACCTCTACATTTCCATGTTTTGTTAAGAGGGCCGGATACTTAATATCCAATTTAAATGGATAGATTAAGTTGCATACTTTTCTGATCTCTCCATAGAATCTATAACTGCATCGGCAGACACACTGGGGATTCATGAATAGGTGTTTCCATAAGTGTAGCTATGGCAGTTCTGTTAATATACAAATGCAATTTATAGTAGTCTATAAATAGTTAAAATTGAGCCCTGTGTTGCTTCTAATCTGGGCGCATAGTTTGCCGACTCGCAAGCTGAGGCTTGTTAAAGCCTAGTCAGCATATAATGGAACGCACCATGTGGTTGGTAACATACATGCTGCCAAGTGCAAAGTTAATGAGAAGAGGAGGGAGAACCCTGCAAAAGAACCTATGATGACTTTCAAGTTGACAGTCTGGTGCTTTGTTTTCTTCTTAGCAGTAATACAGCAGCAGCAGCAGCTGTGGTCTTTTAGATATTGATAGATGGACATAGGGTATCAGGTATGAGGCAGGTAGGCATGGTTTGGTCAAAATGAGCTCATGTGTCAAATGTGGAGGCCTGGCAGGCCCCTGACCTTGAGGTTCACCACCCCATTCTACTCCCAGGCATTTGATTCTTAGCTTATTTTTTCTTGCGAAGTTTATATTTTCTTGTGCAAGAACACTGTCTTTAATGGTCATCATGTTGATGCAGTTGGTAAAGGGAGGTGTTTCACTTGTTGGGACTTAATGTGCGATCATTTTATTTTATTTTTTTACTTCTGTGCATTTGTTGGAAGTTGCCCTTGCAACCTTTGTAGATCAAGCAACAAAAGAATATGACAACGATGGCATAATTAATTAATTGCATAGATGGAGCCCTATTCAGTCATGAGCTGCAGTCTGAGGATTGCACAGCCCACACAGATGGAAAGCACAGTTCCTGCTGAAGTGGTAAAGAAAATGTTTTGTTTCCCTTGAAATTCCCCACCTGCATAATAATAGTTGTGTAACATGTTTATGATGGATTCAAGTAGGAAACAAACTATACTTGCTTTAATAGGCATAAAAGCTACTGCCCCCCTCCCCGCCCAAGAAACATGTGACAAGTAAAAAAGTATGTTGTGCTTTATTTTGGCTGGTTATATTATGGACTTTTTGATGCAAGCATCTTCTTCCCTCTCTCCCTGCCTCACTGACAACATTACAGAAACTGAAGGCCTTTCTACTGCTATTAGTGGGTAGGCTCCCCTTATCTTGTCTCACTTTTAGCTCATTTTTTTATTGCTCCTTGCAAGCTCTTTAAAAAAAACACTTTCAAGCCTTTCCAATAATTTGCAAGGAAATACTGCAAAAAAGTGAATAGATTGACTGACACTCTTTACTTATTTCCCTTCTATTCTCCCAAACTTTCCTGGCAGTGGACAACAGCACCCAATGTCTTTGTCTGACACTCTTCCCTCTCTTGGAATGCCTAGAATTCTGCAATGATTTCCCAAGGTTCCTGTGTCTGGGATGCTGTTTCTGCAGTGTTCTAGGCACCTCAGTGGAAGTAAGGCAGGGAGAGAAATAATTCGCTCATAACATTGCTATTGACCCATGCCTACTCCCAGTAAAGTGTCTGAAATGGGAGAGGGGTCAGGCTGCTGCTGGTGGTACAAACAACAATACAAGCTCAGGCCCAACATTCAGAAAAGTCTGGACTCAATTTCTGTTAGAACAAGGCATTCTGAACTGGGAGAATTTGCATTCTGAACCACCCCCATCCGCTGGGTTAGAATTGACTATACAGAAATGCATAAGCAGAATTCTGCTTTATCTTCACTTTGTTCCAAATACTTTCTCTATCAAGAGTGGCCACTCAGGGCCTCTTGGCTGTAAATTTGGCCAAGAAATGTAAGAAAACGAACCTTGCTTGAGTATATTTTTCATTATACTGCAAGGCTAGTGTTTCTCATTTCACCACTCCAGCAGGAACCAGAAGCAAGCAAAGAATTCTTTTTTCCAGACAAAGTTTGAAGTTGATATACTTAATTTAACCTTTCATCTTGCCCTTCCTTACTATAAAAATAATAATATTTGGCATCCCTTGCTGAAAGTTGAAAGAAGTTGAAAAGCAGCTGATTCAAGCATTCCACATGCCTTTGGCGCACCCTCGTTTTAAGGAGCAACTCTGTTTTATATCATGGTTACACCCATCGTTAAGTTTAGGCCCCTTACTGTTGTGCAGCATGTCCTGCCAGCACATATTTACCCACTATATTAAGTAGGTAATTATCTATTACCTATATAACATATAGGAGAAAATAGTTGTTGGCATCTGTCTGTCTCAAGACACAGTGGAGTGAGCCTCCGGGGGTGAAGTCAAACCGCTGTGTTAGCAGCACAGAAGTTACCTCCCTGAGGTGCGGGCCTGGGCAGCGCATATGAAGCTGCCCAGATGACAAGACCCCCCTCACAGCCTCACAGATGCGGTCCAAAGGAAAGCAGAGCCATATGTTTGGCATCAGCTTGGCTGCTGGAGTTGCCAGAAGGAGGCATACAAAGCGACATCCGACTATCTTAGGGACAGATTTTCTCCTTAGCCTTTTCTTCTCCTGAAGATATCCCACAAGGCAGTAAATGTTTAGGATGAGCGTTTTCCTTTTCATAGATGAACTAACTTCCCAAGTTAATGAGATCCATCTGCCCCTCGCTTCCCTCTGCAGCATGTGCAGAAACCGCCTTCTTGACCATTGGACCCACATTCAGTCTCTACAGCATGCATGCCATATAGATCAGCCTCTGGCTTCACTATCTCTTCTACACACTTCTCAGAGCCCTACCAGTCCCAGACAGTAACAGACTACTTTCCATAGAATGCAATCTCTAGAGCTCATTATCACATAAGTATATGATGGTGACCATTAGCATATCTGTCTGTCTGTCTAATTTAGTTTCAGTGTCTGGGTATTAGGAACAGCTGTGCCCTCTTCACAGAAGAGTACCTCGGGTTAAGAACTTACCGTATTTTTTGCACCATAACACTCACTTTTTTCCTCCTAGAAAGTAAGGGGAAATGTCTGTGCGTGTTATGGAGCAAATGCCTGCGGGTGGCAGAGGGGATCTGCTGCAGTCATGAGCAGAGGATCCATGGTTCCCCTTCCTTCCCTCCTCCGTGGCTCGCTTTGAAACAGCAAAGCAGGAGAAGAGCCGCGGAGTGGGGAGGGGAGAGGGACAGAGAGCCTGCTTCTTTAAAGGAGCAAAGTGGGAGGGGAGAGGAGCCTTCTTCCCTCATACCCCTCTTCTTCATTATTAGCAGCATCCTTCTCCACCCACCCCAGCGTGCTTCTTCTCCCCTTAAACTCATCTCCTGCATTATTAGCAGCAGCATCCTCCACACACCCCACGCGTGCTCCTTGTCCCTTGAGTGCTTTTCCTTCCTTCCCCACTTAAAACGTGGTTACAAAGCACGGATCCACATGGATCCTCAGGATTTTTGCACTGGGTCACCCCAAATTCACCATCAGATCACATGGCATGTCCATGGCTACATCTTGCACCAAAAAAATCACGCACCCACTGTTGCCTGGAGCCGCAGTGGTGCAAAAACGTGGTTACAAAGCATGGATCCACATGGATCCTCAGGATTTTTGCATTGGGCTACTCCAAACTCACTGTCAGATCACATGTCTTTGGCCACAGCATGAACCACAAAAATCATATATCCACTGTTTTGTTTAGAATATTTTTTTCTTGTTTTCCTCCTCTAAAAACTATGTGTGTGTTATGGTCTGGTGCGTGTTATAGAGCGAAAAATACGGTAATTTGTTCTGGAGGTCCGTTCTTAACCTGAAACTGTTCTTAACCTGAAGCACCACTTTAGCTAATGGGGTCTCCCGCTGCTGCTGCTGCGCCGCCGCTGCATATGATTTCTGTTCTCATCCTGAAGCAAAGTTCTTAACCCGAGGTACTATTTCTGGGTTAACGGAGTCTGTAACCTGAAGCATCTGTAACCCGAGGTACCACTGTACATTCAATTAAAGTGAATGGCTGTTAGTGTCCATTCACTCTAATTAAGTTGCTCCTTTGCTGGCTAAAATTTCAATCATTCAGAATGGAATCACATCACACAACAACCCACTTGAAACTAAAATGCATTTTAATTTGACAGCAATGTAGTGCAAATGTTAGAATAAGAAGTTGCCACCAACCAAGATGTCTATGTAGATATTCCAGTGTCCAGTGCAATAGTTTGATTTTCTTGAGTTGTATACCTAGATTTTCGTAATTTAACACAAAAAGCCTTTTCAACAAATTGTCGGCACAAGAATATGTATATCAGTGGGTCCATACATATATTTGCAGTTGCTAACCAAAGGGTGCTTTCTTTAGCAATGTATAGTTGGTTCTGCATACTGCAGTCAATATTCTTGCCAATCTGGCTAAGAGTGTAAGGTACTCGGGCGAAATGAAAAGGGCCAAAGCAGATGAAGAAAACAGCTACAATTATAAATACCTTGCTCTTAGCCCTTTGTTTGATCTTGCACTCTTTTGTCTGGGTTTTTACATAAGAGCTATAGATCCTCTTAGCAATAATGATATAAAACAGGAGCATTAAGATTAGCACAGTCCAGAAGATGAGCTGGCATATGTAGTTGACAGCTTCATGCCACTTCAGTCCCAACTGATTCTTCAGGGAAGCACACTTCCTTACAGAGAGACGTGTGGCTTCGCGGTTTGACAAAATCATGTTTGGCAAGGAGAGGGCGAAAAAGAAGAACCACACAGAGCCAGAAAGAATTTTTGCCGAAGTGACATTATGCAACCAAAACTTCCCAAATGGCCGAACGATCTTGAGGAACCTGTCTAGCGAAATAAGTCCAAGGAGCACAATGCTTATGTACATTGTCTCGTAGAATATTACAGCCGAGAAACGGCAGACGAAAGCTTTAAGTTGCCACAGCCCAAGTTCTGAATCCGTCAGAATCTTCAGCGGCAGCATCAGTGTCATTACGAAATCAGAAAGCAATATATTCTTAAGGTACACGTGGAAACTCGATGTGGTCCGAATCTGGAAGAAAGCCAACAGAGCCAAACTGTTCAGCAGAAATCCAGCAAGGAAAAGAATGCCGTACAGGACTGGGAATACCACATGCGCTATCCTGGTGTCTCGGTGGCATTGTCCAGCCAAGGATGCTGTCCCATTGGAGATGCTGAGACTTCCATTCATGGTTTGAAAGAGAGACTGAGGAAGAATTATTTAACAGAAGGTTAGAACAGTGACACAGAACGCTTCTAGGTTTTGGAGAAGAGGAGTGGTGGCTTAACTCCGTTCGGCTATCACTTCCCCTGCATTGTTCAAGACACATGTTTGCAAAGATAAAACACCTTAGTGTGTGTATGGAGGAAGTTGCGGTGGAAAGTGGCAGCCAGGTTAGGAAAGTGGTAAAATTCCCCCATTTCACTGCTGCCGCTCCACAGTAAAGTGGCTTTTCTCTTAAAATCATAAGGATCCTATGTGAGTGCTAACACTTATTGCCCCACCCCCCATTCCATGCATAGTTCCTCAGGCAATAAGGACATTTGTAAAAAATGTATAAGGAATTTATGAACAGGTATATTTTCGGGTGCTAGGTGCACCCGATTCCCTCAAACCATAAAGAGTTTGTGCCACTTAACCACAGGATTAGCAGGGCCGACGTAGGTAGCAAGGGTCTGTCCTACATTATTAATGGCTTTTAAAAGGAACTGCGTTCCAGAAAACCCCAAGGCTCCACCTCATGTTTGGAGCTAGTTGTTTCTTCCTCTGGATTGCGACTACTGAATTCAGAAAATAACTCAGAAGACTGTATTGTACCCCCAGCTGGGACAATACACCCCCCCCCCCCCGTCCATCTGAGGCCATGCTGTAAATAGGCTCCAACAGAACTGAGTAGAATAGAAAGCTCATTCTAAACATGATTGCAGTGGGGCAAGGGTGTTTTCAGAGGGGCTCACAGTTGTCACCCACCTTGTTGAAAATGCCCCCCTAACACATTCAGACTTGTGGGGGAAAGGGTCTTCTTTTGGCTAATCCTCTCTTGCCGACTACAGTTTCCAGGAAGATCTTCTCCAACCCTGCTCCAGCAATTAGAAAAGCTAAAACACTCTTTTTTTCAAGCCGAATCACTGGAGGAGTGGGAGAGTGTGTATTTGTATGCATGCATCTGTGTATACAAGAATGTGCGTTCTCTCTCTGTGTGTGGTCACACCCATCTCTCGCATACAGCTGCTGTTAGGTTGTCAATCAAGAGGGAATGTGTCCATGGGCTGAAAATGTGTCTCCATCCATCATGAAAAACCAACCTTGACTCCTTGGAGGGAGGGCAGGATAAGAATGCAATAGTTTATCTGATTTAGCAAGTCTAAATCTAAACAGTGCTGCTTCTCTAGATGCCTTGCGTTCGGTAGTAAAGCATTCCATTTCATTGTGCTAACTAACTAAAGCCTTGTTACTCTAGACAACAAAGGAGATTAGATCTCATCCTTACCAGTGCAATTAATATACTGACTATACTGGCAGACTTAAAAAATAATAATTTCTTTTTCTTTAAAAAGTAATAATTCTGTGAATCAACATTTCTGAAAGTAGCTTGTTAATAAAGATCTTTAAGACAAGCAGATGACTAAAATAGCTTACCTCTTCTTGTAGGAAGACGAGACGGCTAATCCAGGGCTATGCAAGTATACTAACGTTAGAGAAATTTAGTTTCACAAGCAGTCTTGCATCGTCTTATACTTACGTTTCTTCTTCCTCATTTTTTTGTACCACTCAGGGTTTTTTCCCCCCAGCCACAAGCCTCAATGAAGGTTTTCAAACATCAGTTGGCTGGTCTCATCTTATTCAGTGTGTTTTTGTTTGTTGAAACATTGTTAATGCCTATGTCTTTTAATTAATATATTTTTGCAGGCTAAGTGCCACTGCAGGGATCGATTTCAGTTCATCAGCAGTCTTATCAAGCTGCCTCTAATGTTATACAATGTTAGTGTGCATGCATATGCACCACCTAGAGCGGGAATAGTCAGTGTAGTGTGCTCCAGAGGTTGTTTGGCTCAACTCCCATCAACTTCACTGAGCAAGGCCAACGGTTGGGAATGATGGGAGTTGTAGTCCTTTATACAGCCTGTGGGTCTATTTTCCACACTGACTTGCAGAGGTTCTGGTTCTCCTGGGTCTAAGATAAGGGTCTTTCCCAGCCTTATCTTAAGGTGGTTTTGTGATTTGAATTTGCTAACTTTTGAATGCCTCTACCACTGGCTTACTGCCCTTCCCACCCTTTTCTGTTTCACAACAAACTATGGTTTCGTTTTTACACCTAACTATAGTTTTTGCTTGCTCTCCAAACCATGATTGCCCTCAAGGCAGTCAGCTCATGGAACAGGCCCAAACATCTGATCTAAGTGCATTACTTAGGCTGATAAGTCGATGTGTGTGGGGGAAGTATTCTCCCAACTAACCTTGCTTCCTAAGCAATGGAGCACAGGTCTTCAGGTCAGGATTCATAGGTGGGTCATGAGACCATCCCAGGTGGGTTGCAGCAAAGCTTTTGCTGCCATATTTGGCTCCAGGTAAGGCTGACCAAACCAAAGGTGCACTACATGTGTTGCCTGGACTAGAACACATTTTTCCAATGAGACACTTGTTTTACCCATTTCCATGGAGTGCTGTAAAGTGCCAGGAGAAAGTCAAGAGCCTTTTTCAATAATGATTGTAGCAAGGGAACTCTCTATGGAACAGGAACACTAAGTTCCGTTTCTAGTCTGTTTCTGTGGCTTTCTAGACTTTCCCCAGAGTATTAACTATGCTGGACACTAGAACACAGAAGTGTCCACTGTGGTAGATAGAATACAGAAGTGTCTGTTGCGGTGGGTAGCTTGGCTGCCAACTGGTTGCCATCATGGCAGTCGCTGGGGGCCCAGGAAGTGATGTCTGGCTACAGGAAGTGAGATCTAGAAGGAACAAGGATGCCAAACCATCCTCACTCCACTCCTTGCCACCTGGGCTGGTTGGGAGGAAAGTTCTTTGCTGGACATAGAGGGTAATCCAGTTACAGATCTCTCTGTACAGTTGCCAAGTTCTTAATTGCTTGAGTGGTCCTGCTTTCATTTCCGTCCTCCCTGAATCACGTACTCCTTTCTCCCATTTCAGACCACTTGCCTGCTACACTGTTTTTTATTTAGCAGTAAGGCTAAGGAAACACTATGTCTCTTACTCTGTGAATTGCCCTTTTGGGTTTAATAATGTGCATTATTAGCACCATTTTTACATCAAAAGTGCATATGTGAATGAGTTGGGAGCCAGAGGTAGGTCTCAGGTCTGGATCAATTGAAGTCCACTGTGAATTGCAAAGACTTTGCTGTGGATCAATCACTCCTTCCTTCTTTCAGTAGCTCATTATGAAGCTCTTTAGTCACCAAAGCAATATATGCTTTGGAATATAATTAGGAACATACCAGCCTGGTTGTACCAGGTCAAAGGCCCACCCAGTTCAACATTTTGCTTCACATGGTGGCAAACAAACAGGGCATGAAAGTCCTTTCTTGCTGCTGTTCCCTAGATATTGAGTGGCACACTGCCGTGGTGGAGAACCTCCATCCCTTGGCCTTAAACTGTCCTGGCAGGGGGTTCCAGTTAGACCTTTCACCCAAGCTGTGGCCACCTGCCCTACACCTGACATCATCCCTGACATGGCTGGGATTGGCTGCACTGCAGCTGGCAGAGTTCGCTGCCAGCACCAATCAGCTGCCAGGCACCGAGACGGAGCCCCTTTGAAGGTGCACTGACATACTTCCTCTGAATGTGGGACTTCTGTAGCAAGTGGAGTGCACATGTGTGACCTTACCTATTTCATATAGCAGTCGATGTTTTCAGCCTTTCTCTGTGCTCTTTTTAACGCTTTTCCTTTATGGCACACATACTTCTTCTCCTAAAGCTGCATGTGACGTAGCAGTCATTTGTGCACGGTTAACTGAGTTAACTTTAGCACAGAGACTCAAAGTGTCCTAGAACAAATTTCCCTTACAGCTGCAGTATTTACAAGAATAGGCAGTGGCCTATTTCTGTTCCTTTGGTCACATGAAATCCTGTTTGTGGTCCCCTCTTGAGGAAGCGCAGAGGGGAGCGAATTGCACATCAGGGAAACTGTCGCTTCCATTGGCCAATCTGCAAACTTCTGGTGTGAGAAATGGTTGGCACGGAAAAAAAGAAGTAGAAGTGAGAATAAAATTTTAGTCGAGGTTATCATGTGTGGGATAATGTGTTATTTAAGTTTAATCATATGAAACATCTTCAAAATGTAATTTTAGGAGACAGTTGATATCTATAATTCTAATAGCATAAACATGGTGTGATAATATGAGGCACTTTTGTCTTTTTAATAGCTAAGCTTAGCTGTCGTTTAAAGGTGTATGGGGCAGTGTCCTGGCGCATGGGACTCCTACCATGCTCCTGTTGCTGCTGTGCTGCCAGAAGCTAAGGGAGCATTCCTAACACGGTGAGGCCATTGTTGCGAATGCAGCCCTGCCATGTACGACAGTCAGGGCAGCAGCAGGAGGCAGGCAAGAAGATCTCTGCACCAGCCTGGTGCAGTTGGGCTGCATTGGGTCAGATGCTTTCACATGGCAGCAGGCTCAGTGTGCATTTGGGGGTTTTCTACTTGTGGCTGCTAATGGGGAACCACACTGGTAGTACAGTGGTACCTCGGGTTAAGAATTTAATTCATTTTGGGGGGTCTGTTCTTAACCTGAAACTGTTCTTAACCTGAAGCACCACTTTAGCTAATGGGGCCTCCTGATGCCGCTGCGCTGCCGCTGCACGATTTCTGTTCTCATTCTGAAGCAAAGTTCTTAACCCGAGGTACTATTTCTGGGTTAGTGGAGTCTGTAACCTGAAGCGTATGTAACCTGAAGCATATGTAACCTGAGGTACCACTGTGCTTCTACTCACATGTTCAATGGGTGGAAGCGGTCCACACCACTAGACTGAAGCTGGTCATCTGTGTTTATGGTTAATACCGTAGTTTCTGCTGGCTCTGCTTATATTTCATTTTGTTTCGTTTGCAAAAGCATTACAGAAAATTAGAATATATGTATATCTGCCTGCCTGCCTGCCTGTCATCTATTTACTATACTTACTCCCTCCCTCCCTCTCTGTGAACTTAAGGACACTGTCATTGCAAAACCTTTCACCGGAAGAAAAATTGAGACCTTTTTTTTTTTAAAGCCATCCAATGCAGTATAGAGTCAGAATATATATATTTTTAAAAGGGAGTCTCATGATCTTTAGCCTCTTACTTTGTGGGTAGATTACAAATTTTAATAATTGTTGCTATTCACTGGATCTTTCTATACACTTTTGGAGAATTCTTGCCAGGTTTCTCTAATGCAAACACGTACACTTTTGTATTTCTCATTTTGATTTCAGTTAAGTGTTTTCGTTTCTCAGCCGTATATTATATTCATTTTAAATTTTAATTTAATTAAAGAACAGCAACTGGATATTTAATTTTGCACTGTGAAAATAAAGGAAAGTTCTGTGTGAAAATCATCAGCACTGTCAGAGAAGTTTTTTCACAGTAGTATGTTATTAGGTAATAATATTAACCAGGAAATTTTGAAATTGTGTCATTTCCGACAAAAAAAAGTGTTGCTTCCTATTTTCGGGATCTTCAGTGCAGCTTTCTTATTTTAATAAGGTGAGGTTATAGTTAGTGCTCTAACATCAGCTTAAAACTGCCTTGTGGTTGAGAAATGACAATTCTTTCTAGGAAAGCTTAGCAGCTAGGCTAAGATCACAGTGGAACATTTTTTCAGCTGAAGGGATGCATTCCTTCTTGGTTAACTTTCTGGGCATGCCAGCAGTAGGTGGGACGAAAAGTGAAATAAGTGGGTAGGGCCACTACACAACCTTAGTTACTAGTTCAGCTTAAAGAAAATACATTTGTCAATACGTTCCATGGGTAGGCAGGGCTTCAGTCCTTGCATTTACTTTTGTGAGAGTTTTACAAGAAGCAGCAAACCTCTTTATAACAGAAACAAGCTGCGGTCCTGACAGAATAACCTTTATTCCCTAAATGCCTCTATCTGATAAAGCTCAAGCATTACTCATTTTAAAGTGAACTTTTGACACATTTGCAAGTCCTAGTTGGTTTACAACAAGTTGTTTGTTAATATGCAAGCGTGCAACAAGAGAATGATGGCTCTGATGTGATTCAGAAAAATTAAACAACTTCTGTGCATTCACCATTGTTAAATCATTGTGACAGCTACATCCTAGAACCAAAGTACAATGCTTAGGTTTTTTAAAACAAACAAACAAACAAACAAACAAACAAACAAACAAACAAACATAGACAGAAAGATATATAGGGTTATATCCAATGCTACTCAAGAGTAGGCCCATTGAAATTAATGGGCACGACTAACTTAGGTCCATTAATTTCAGTGGATCTACTCTAAGTGGAACTTAGTTAGATTCAGTGCATGGTAAAGAACTGCCAACATGGTAAGCACCCAAGAGATTGTGATACCTACTTGGGGTGGTTACACAAAGCAAGGCTTCAAAACCACGAAGCAGAATATTATCATTAAAAAACCCAAATGTGTGCTAAGCTAAAAGGCCCTTTAATTTTACTTATTTATATAATTTTAGTGACTTAGGGTAGGGACGCGGGTGGTGCTGTGGTCTAAACCACAGAGCCTAGGGCTTGCTGATCAGAAGATCGGTGGTTCGAATCCCCGTGACGGGCTGAGCGCCCGTTGTTCGGTTCCAGCTCCTGCCCACCTAGTAGTTCAAAAGCACATCAAGTGCAAGTAGATAAATAGGTACTACTCTGGCGGGAAGGTAAATGGCGTTTCCATGTGCTGCTCTGGTTCTCCAGAAGCTGCTTAGTCATGCTGGCCACAGGACCCAGAAGCTGTCTGCGGACAAATGCCAATTCCCTCGGCCTATAGAGCAAGATGAGCACGCAACCCCAGAGTCGTCCGCGACTGGACCTAATGGTCAGGGGTACTTTACCTTTACCGACTTAGGGTGCAATCAACAATTGTCCTTCCCACTTCGCCATTGCAGGCTGCTGAATCCCCGTAAACCTTGGGGACTGGATCTGAAGCAACCCATTGAATGTGTAACTATTAATGACATTACCAGACTTCGGAGAGTACACAACTGTGTTTTTATGAATATTGATTTATTTTGTGCACTTTTAGTATTAGAAATGCTTCTACCAACTCATCCAGTTTTATTTTCAGTGTCCCGTAGCTATATTAAACAGGAAAAGGCAGGAGATGTTCTCATTCAGCAGCTTGTTGTTAGTATCACAGACTACACGTGATTCATGATTTCAGTAGAAGCACAAACCCCGATTCACTTCTAAAGCTAATGTGTGTATTGAAGAGCGTGCTAAACAGCCTTGGCTGTATTATATGGAATTCTTGTTGGTCTACATTGGTGTCGTTTCATCATCAGTAGTTTCTGTACTTCGATCTTGTCTTGTTTTGGTTGCACATTTCCACAGTACATTTAGGAGAGACTTTCTGAAGGATTTACAGAGGGCAAAATATATGAATGGATCTAGGCACGCATTCAGGGAAGTCAGCCATAAGGTGCTCTCTTTTATGTAATACAGTGTGTTCTGGGTGGAGCACCGAAAAACATCTCTTGTTTGGCTTAAAGTATAAGGAATTCTGGCAAAATGGAATGGCACAAAGCAAATGAAAAACACACCAATTATGATGAAAACTTTGATATTTACAGACTTTTTGTTTGCTTGCCCGGTGCGTCTTGTCCTTTGATAGGATTTGTAGAGTTCTTTCGTTATCAGTGTGTAGCATACGACAATGATGACCAAATTAACCCAGAAGATAAACTGGCAGACATAGTTAACAATTTCATGCCACAGTAGCCCAAAGTCAGACTTCAGGTCAGCGCATTTCTTCACGTTCTCGCGTGTTGGCTTCTTGTCTGTCAGAATCATGTTTGGAAGCGACAGAGAGAACATAAATATCCAGATAACTGCGGACAGAATCTTAGCTCCTGATAAATTCCTGGTGCTGGATGACTTGAAGGGCCTGGCAGTTTTCAAATAGCGATCAATGGTTATAAGGCCCAAGAAAATAATGCTGATGTACATGGTAAAGTAAAATATTACCTGAGTCACCTTGCAAACAAACCCTCTTAATTCCCAGGACACCAGGTTTGCATCGCTGAGAATTTTGAACGGAAATGTTAGGATCATGAGGATGTCAGAAATGACTGTGTTCTTGAGAAAGATGATAAAATTTGACTTGCTGGATATTTGGAAAAAGACTCCCATGGCCAGTCCGTTCATAATGATACCCACAAGGAAGATAAAAGTGTACAACAAGGGAAAAAGAACTTGATTCATCCTGTTGGTGGTGCTGCAGTTGCTGAAGTTTCCAGGAGGACTGTACTCTGGTTTCATTTGGGCTTTATTTTCTTCCTACCAAAGCAAAAGGAGCAGATAAGTCACATTATTTCACCAAATGTTATTTTCTTCAGTGGAACTTAATAAATGTGGACAACCTTTTAAGCACAAAAAAACCCCTGTTATGACGTAGAGAACACAGACATCCTGCATGCTTAAGTAAACATAACAGAGAAACTTCATATCTGTTATGTATAAACATGGCAGGTACCTTCTAGCTTTTTCACATTGTGTTCACATTTCCAAAACTGGTCTCAGCAACCCAAGCATCAAGGTGGAATCTATTCTTTCAGGAAGATTCACTGGCCTACGTACACGCCAGCTTTCCACTGTATCAAAGCAGGCTAAGTCCCTGCTTGCAGATAGGTCCCCCACTCCAAATAGCACACTATTTTGAGCCATGGGAGACTGTGTACCTTCTCATGTGCATCTAAACGATACAAGATGTGCTAATGTTAAGTTCCTTTATAATAAGGTGATGTCTTCCCCACATTCAATTGTGGAAGTGTAGACTTTAAGTAGGAACTCCGTCCAGGATGAGGTGCAGACTTTATCATCAGTTCCTGATGTGTCTTAGGAACTGGGCTAAAACTGGTCCAAATCCTTAAGGAGTCAGAACCGAAATGGATGAAAATCATATGGTGATGTAAACCACACAAGGTGATGTTAAGCTAGACCTTTCCTCCCCCACTTTCACTTTTTCTTGTGTAAGTCTTAGTGGAAAGTATTGTATTTTTCCGTCTATAAGACGCCCCCATGTATAAGACACCCCCTAATTTTTGACATTATTTTTAAGGGAAAAAACTTAGTCTTATACACAGGAAAATACGGTATATTTCCAAGAGTGCTGTGCTATCGCTGGCCAGCTTTTCTGTATATTGCTGGGGCCACCTTGTGGTTGATGCTAAATAAGAACACACGCATCTCTTACTGGAATGACAGATCTGGTGCACACATTGATGTATTTATTTCCAAATGAAGTTTAGTCTTTAATTCCCCTCCTTGGCTTTATATTATTGGACTTACTTTCTACTGAATTGATTGGAGGAGAGCAATATTTGTTTACTAGGCTATACAACATATGTCCTTTGGGTGATTCACAAGAAAGAAAATAATAAAACATTTAACTACAATAATTTGTAAACAAATGGTAGCATAAAACTTGTTAACCTGCAGACAAAGAGGTAAAACCAGTCACACATCAGACTTAAAAGCTCAGATTTTAAGTCACAAACAATTTTAAAGGCCCAGTCAATTCTATACATACGTCTGTGGGAGTAACTCCTATAGAACTTGTTGTGACCGACTTCTGAGCAGGCATGTTTACATTGTGCTGCCAGTGAACCATGTTACTTGGATAAGGAAGTTGAAACCTTATATTAGACTCCTGAAATTATGGCATAAATACATTAAGTGGTTTCAGAATGTCTTAGTGTTTATATTATTTTACACTAATATTCCTATTGACTTTTTAATTTGAAAAAATGATTTGCATAATTGGTATAGAACATGAATTCTCTGACATTCCTCTTTGTTTTTAACCTAAAATAAAATGCCAAGACAAAGAAATGTAATTTGGAGTAAAATAAGCCACTGTCTCCGGTTCAGACATAATGCTATTTTTATTCCAAGCTCCAATTAGTAAACCCAAGAACAAACCTTGAATTCACATAAAAACAGTAGAAGAGACTGCTGGTTCGAGCAAATGACCCATCTAGCTCAGCATCCTGTTCTTACGGGCTCAGCAGATGCCTATGGAAAGCCTCTAAGCATGTTCTGAGCGCAGTAACACTTTCTCCCCTTGCAGTTTCCAGGAACTGGAATTCAGAAGCATAATGCCTCCAAAGAGTACAGCCATTGTGTGTTTTGTTTGCAGTGAAACAAACCTCAACCTCTAGTTTGGACATAATGCTAAGCCAGGGATTATGGCATGGTTTGTTGCCTCAACTCGAACCAAAATAGGAGCAAAATGGGAATTATCTAGGTATTTTTTGTAAACTATTAGATATGGTTCGTGGCTCATGGAGTTGGGAGCACAGAGGGCTCCACTCAACTGAGTCTTCCATGTGCATCCACTGGACACATTTTTAATGACTAAGGGTGCCTCCAGTCTGTCAGCATTTTGTGGGGTGGGGCCTGGGGTCCAGATCATACTGTAAATTTAGGTTCACTCAGTTAAAGCACTATTGTCCTAGCATAGCAGATCCATTTTTTAAAAAACACACACACACACACCCGACTTCTTGTTTGGAAACTGACTGGGAAGTGCCTTGAAAAGTGTAGGAATGATGAATGATTAATAAGACAACATGCAAGTAAACTCAGGAAAAATGCAAGATGAATGCTCATAGGCTTGCAACCGCCTCACAACAAATAATAAAAGTACAATCTAAGAATTACAAGAAAATAAGAATGAATGTTAAATCAATGAATAGGGTTTTTTGGTTTTTTTGGAGGAGCCTTAATCGTTAAGGAGATAAAGCATGTATCTATCAGAGGGTGTCCTCTATTTGAAAGCGAACAAGGTGTCGAGTCAAGGTGACAAACAAGGAAGAGAAGGGGCCTTGAAGTTGCCCAGCCACTGTTACCACCTGGATTGTGCAAGCACTCTGGTTGCAGTCTTCTCCACTGTGATGAGCTCCGTTGTATTTCTGTTCTGTGAATTCTTTCTAAGTTTGCATCTAATGAATATGAATCAGCACATGCAAATTTCGTGTGGATCTGTTTCACCTTTTGCCCTCTCTGTTGGTGATGCATTTCCTCTCTCTCTTTTTTTTGGCCACTCATAAATGTCTACTGTACTCATAGAAGAGGTTTACCCTAGGCTTTCTGATTTGCACTTTTATGTGTATTCAGAGAATGGTTCCCATCGGGAGAAGCATTTGCTTCTGAATTGTATAGGGATAGCATAGAAAAAACATAGATTTCTGCAGAAGGGCAGACCTGATTTGCAGCAGCCAGGAGTGGGTGAATAAAAAACGATACTTACCTGGAGATGTCAAAATATTTATAAAGAGATTAGCTCCATGCAACTTCACTCCTCATCTTACAGTAGCTTTATTACAAAATCTGCTCAGCACACATTTTCAAGCAGAAAACATTAGAAACCATAGAAGTGCCCAAGCTATTTTAATCTTAAGTGGAATTTTTCAAGAACAAATGAGCAGAGAAGTGGCTGTACGCATGCTTTTAGAATGTTTAGGTAAAGGTAAAGGGACCCCTGACTGTTAGGTCCAGTTGCGGAAGACTCTGGGGTTGCGGCGCTCATCTCGCTTTATTGGCCGAGGCAGCCGGCGTACAGCTTCCGGCTCATGTGGCCAGCATGACTAAGCCGCTTCTCGCGAACCAGAGCAGCGCATGGAAACACCGTTTACCTTCCCGCCGGAGCGGTTCTTATTTATCTACTTGCACTTTGACGTGCTTTCGAACTAGAATGTCTGCAACTATGTAAAAGATAGTTAATCTTTGTGGTTTTCCTCCTTTTCTGCACATCTATATAGCCTAAATAGATTACTATTTGAAACAGGAATGTTTCACGTTTGCTTTCAGCTATAAGTGCAGGTGATTGTCACATTAAATATATTTGACATCTATAAATGATAGTTGCATACTTGGCCCTCTGTAAATTCTGTGACTGGTAATTGCCTAGCATTTTACACCAAAACATGGCACACAAGCATTGTATCTTTTGTGCCTCTTTAGACACTGCAGGACTTAAAAAATATATATAGCACAATAAAGTTTGCATGAAACATAGCAGGAAAATAAGTAACTGGCTGATGTACAGAATGCAGGGGCAAATAAAAATTACAGTAGAAATTATAAAGTTACCTTGATCAGCTGCAGAAAAAAGAGATCTTGGGCTTTCTTGTTTTGGATGGTTGCATTTGCTGGAAGTGAAAGTGTGCTGTTCTCAGTTGTCTTCTCTTTTTGTCTAGGTGTGTGACTGATTGTCATGAGGCAATATTCACTTAGTAGACTTCATCAGCAAAAAAATATCCGTCCCATGCAGAAAGCAGCCCAAGCGAGTGAATCACAACAGGCAAAGAGGAAGCACTGGGCTTAAGTCCTTAGGATGCTCTCTGATTTTAAGCAGCTGGAATAGAGGCAGTTTCAAATTCCAAGTGACAGCTTCAGTTTCTTTCTCCCGAAAGGAAATATATATATATTTTTTTTAGTTAAGAAAAGAATATATATATGTTGCAAAGTACAATCCCATTATTCCAAGGTAGACACACTATGGTGCTCCCCTAGAACAGTTCTGAGATCAGCTTTAGTAGATTCTGGCATTCGCCCTCCAATGTAAATCAGCTAAGTAACAGTTCTGCAAAACAAAAAGCACACACCATAATGTAATTTAAAAGCTTTTTGGCAGGAACTAGGTTGTGCAACTTAACCACATTAACATAATAAATGTCCCTCTGATTTGTGGAAGATAAGATTACATCCCTTTCAGAATAGATGCAGTGCCATACTTTTTAAAAATAAGTATTGTTTGCCTAGGCAACAGTTGCTAGGACACTTTTTATCACTTTAAAGAGATGGTATTTCTGTAGAACTCATCCGTCCCTGTGTAAACTGAACAAGATTACTATTGATCTGCACTATGCAGAAACTAACCTCCTTAACACTTTAAAATCCTCAAGAGAAATTTACAACAGAACAGAAGTCTGGAAATGGAGAGAACCGGACACCTCTTCAGAGCCAGGGCTACCATTATTCCTCATACTTGTATCCTGTGTTTCCTCCCAGTAGGGGCACAGGGTGGCTAATGATGCAATTTAAAAAGAAAATGTTAACAGCATCATAACATCATAAACCAGTATGGCATAGAGTAGTTAAGAGTGTTGGAGACATATACAAATAAATAAAATAAATATACAAAATGGCAGTAACATCAAGAAAGTAAATCACTTTCCAAGGGGCTGGCTGTGTGGTTTTTGTTTTTGTTCAGAGTTAATGCTTAAATGAGGCTAACATGGAGGTGGGGGGAAACCGAGTGTCCTTTGAGAGGGAGTTCCACAGTTGTGGTGAGGGGCCACCACCGAGAATACCCTGTCTTGTGTCATTGCCTGCCCAACAGAAGTTACAGTCAGAATAATAAGTAGGCCATTCTCAGCAGATTTTAATAGATGGGGCAGTAGCTGGAGAAGGCAATGTCTGGCGTGTACTTGGGTTCCATGTTGTTTAGAGCTTTATGTACTAGGTCCAGAAGTTCGCAAGAAATCTGGAGTTGTGATTTGAGATCAGGCAGTGGCATTCTGCAGTAGCTGCAGTCCCACAAAGAGCAGTAATCTGTCCAGGAACATAAGACCATAAGATGAGCCTGCTGGCCCATCTATTTCCAGCATCCTTTTCCCACTGTGGCCTTTTATCTTTTATCTTCCCTGCAAATATTCCACTCATTTTTGAGAATGTCCTCTTTTGGAAATGAGATGTAACCAAGTTGGGCTTTCTTGGCCAATCCTCCAGTTACAAATAGGTGGAATTTAATAGTAGTGCAGGCCGCAACCATTTTATGCGTGTTTGATTGACACGAGACCACGCACATGCTCATCACTGCTGAACCGGAAGTGGCCTGAAAATGGCGCAGCGCGGGCTTATGCACACTCTGCCGATGTGCAAGGGGGTCAGGAACGGAACCCCCATTCAAAATTACCTCCTCCCCTGTGGTTAATTTCATGTATTGAATAGATAAAAAGAGAAGTGACTCATGAAAGGAATAGAATTCGGTTAAAGTAATGAAATGCGAAAGCAATGTGTGCATTCTGTTTGTATATGCACCTCTTTTTTATATACAAGTTTGTGTGCAGCAGTGGTGTGGTGGTTAGAAAAATGGTCTAGGACCTGGGAGACCAGGATTCAAATCCCTACTCAGCCATGAGCCTCACTGGCTGACCTTGGAGTCACTGTCACTCATCCTAACCTATATCACAGGTTTGTTGAGAGGATTAAATGGGGAGGAAGTCAACCCATTTGCTACCTTCAGCTGCTTGGAGGACAGGCAGAATATAAATGTAATAAACAAATAAATGACATTTACGCTTAGTTAAGATCTGCTTTCTCTTTATGTAAGTCCCTGAGATACACTTTTCAACGTGTTAAGCAAAGCTCCGATTTGTTTTTTCTACAGCTTTTCATCCAATGTTACCGTGTCCTACTACATTATTCTCACAATTCTTTACTAAGTTATCACTGTTTTCCGTTTCCTATCCAGCTTCCTCTTGATTTATTGTATTTTCTCTTTGATTAAAAGGATGAATCTTCAAGTCATGAATGTAACCAGCGCATGATTCTTCTTTATGGTGTTGGCAAGGAACGTGAAGAGGCAAGGCATCAGTTAAAGAAGATTACCAAAGATATCTTGAAAATCCTAAATAAGAAAAGCACTACAGAAACAAGCGGTAATTACCCGAATGCCCATTGCTGAGCTTTCATTGTCCTTTTAAAACCAGGATAGAGGGAGTTATGAGAAGCACCCTTATGAACTCTGCAGAATCATCATATCTGAATTATCCTGTTCAAGGCAGCCAAATATTTTCTGGTGTTTTTCATGTAGCATGACATATAAACCAATTAAACTATATTTATGGCTGTCTTTCATGACACATTAAACAACTTAAGTATGTATCGGTGTTAATAGCCTTCTTGATAAGAACTTGCACTCTCATGCTCAAGCTTTAGAACCAAATTAATTTGTTTGCTGTTTTTTAAAAAAATATTTAGTTTAGTTCAGTCTTCTAAAAAAACAATGACGTTCTAAATATAGAATGTGTTTGCAGTTTTCCCCTGCCAATGTTGCATGCAATGAAAATTTATGCTTTTTATTCTCAAATAAATCTTTGTTGGATTAGACTTTGCCGTAAACTGTGCAAAAAATGTTTTAGCTGGAGAAGAAGGGCAGAAAGTCAGGAAGAACAAACAGGAAACCTTTCCGACATTAGAGACTGTGTTTACAAAACTGCAACAGCTTTCATACTTCGATCAGCATCAAGTGACATGTCAGGTATTTTCCACTGTAGAAATTGCAATCTTTTCCATTTCTGTGTTGAAGTTTCAGTCGTAATATAAAGTGTGCATGAACAGGAGAAAAGTGGGGGGGGGGGAGGAGGAAGATGGAAGAGTAGAGATTTGGGGCTCATCCATATTGTTGTTTACTGTGGATGGTAAGTTTCCTGTACCTGCATTAATTATCCATTGTCCATATAAGGTTCTCCTCCAACTCGTCACTTTCCCACATTTTGTTGCCCCTCAGTCTAGATTTTCTCATAGTTGTTGGAGTGTCCATGGTATGAGAAAAATTGGATTGAGGGAGGGGAAGGTGTGTGGTGATTTGGAGGAGAACATCAAATGGACAAGAATTAATGGAGGTACAGGAAGCTTGGTATACACACGGTATGAATGGGCCCTTTGTGTGCTTACAGAAAATGCATTCCTAAAGGAATGTGTTGCAAAGAGATTCTTCAGTCTGGCTATGGAAGGGTGGGTGGGAGGGAGGAAGAAGGGGGAAGAAGTTCCAGGCTTACAGAGCAGCCTGACTAGTATCTTGCTAAATCTGTAGAGAATTCAGTCTGCAATCACATATGGTTTATTTTGCCCCAGGAATGCCTCATAGAGCCTTTTAATGACAATTCATATAATCACTATGTAAACTGTGGCTAATGGTCTCCACCACATGTCTCTTTAAGTAAGATTCCACAGCTGCTATGTTTTTAAGAATGTGTTGATACATACGTTGGCCACGTGAAAAAACAGCCAGAACCAGATTTCAAAATTCCAAAGGCTCTCGCAGGCAGGCAGTAAAAGCTGGAGGTTCTTGCCGGCATGTCAAATGAATTGGTAAAGAGATGCTGCATATTTGCAAGCTTTTATCGGGAGTTCTTCCACTATGTTTTGGCAATCAGTGTATAAATCAGAAATCTAGGCAGGCAATCTCTTATTTCAGGATTAACTGTGTTAGTCTATCTTGGAGCAGTGGTTTTCTTGGGGTGCATTGCACATTAATAACTTCCTTATGTGCACTTTGAAGTGGAGGCAAGAAAGACTGGAACAATTCTAGGATTTCACGAGGAAGACCATTAGCACTATCCTTAGCCAGCTGAAAAGTGACCTTTAGATTTCAATTAGAAATACAAACGGTCATGCAAAAGAGGTGTTCCCATTTAAGCAGGTAGCATGAAGCAGGAACCCCATTAATGAAAAGGAAAAAAGTATCCAGCCTCTTCTGGGTGGATTTCCTCGTTCTCTGACTTCCTCTGTGCTAATCTGTCACAAATTTGCAAGCTTCATTAACACTGCATTCACTAGTCAGAACAAGCAGGAGCCATCAATTACCCCAATGCTCTGGCAGATGTTGTTATTGCTCCTGCTGTGTGTGTGGGGGGGGGGGGGGAGTCCTGGAGCAGCATGCACCTGCATTCCCTCTTCACTACATCACCGGGTAGCCCCGTTAGACTGTTTTGGCAAAAATAGCGAAGGGTCTTCTGACACCTTGGATTTGGTTATGGCATAGGTTTTCGTGAACTAGATGCATGAGCTGCTACTCTCAGTTGGCAGGTGTGTGGATGGCAAATGTATGTAAAATTTCAGGTCCGTATCCAGTGGCTGTAGCTTCACTGGTGCATGCAATGGAGTTTCCTCTCCCATTCCTGTTCCTTCTACCCTCCAAAAGGTGGTCAGATCCTCTGGAGCAGATTTTGGGGACTCATGGGGGAGGACAGGATACAGAAGACTTGTTGTTGCGCTTGTTGTTTGTGGCTTTAGGGAAATGATCCAAAACAACAAATCAAATGAATGTGATTGTAGGCATGATGGTACGTCAGCTGGTGCAGTGCTTTAATTTACTGGCAGTTCCATTTTTATTTATTTTTTTAAACAGATCTCCAACAATGTTCTGGAACAGATTACTAGTTTTGCTTCAGGGACATCATATCATCTTCCATTGGCTCACCACATACAGCTTATCTTTGATCTAATGGAGCCTGCTTTAAATATCAATGGGCTTATTGACTTTGCTGTTCAGGTAATGGGACTTATTTCTTCATTTAAATTATTTCCATCCCAGCTTTAAGAGCAGCTTCAAAGTTTGTTCACAAATAAAACAATAAAAAATACAGTAATGTTCTTTAGAATGTCAGTGCAAAAAAGCCTAATCGGTTCCCCCCACCCCACAATTGGCACCAATAATAGTAAGTGCTTTGCAGTATGTAACGAAGGTAAGGTTACCAGATTTTTTTCAATGAATCTGGGGACACTTTTCAACTTCAGTGGATCTTGATAGGGGACTGATTTGTAAATCAATGAATCCAGGGATACTTTTCATCTTCAATGGATTTTGTTAGGGGACTGATTTGTGAATCCGGGGTCTGTCACCGGGAAATGGGGACGTCTGGTAACCTTAAACTAAGGCTGTGATGTTAAACACTCTTACTGGGAAGAAAAGTCTATTGAACTTATGTCTAAGTAAACATGCTCAATTTTAGGGTGTATTAATGCCTGTACTTTCAAAGCATAGTAATTTGGTTTGCAAAATTTTCATCAATAAACTACTTTAGAGTATCATTCTGTACGGTCCACACTGAAATATTAGGAATGAACTAAGGCTGCCCGAGGCAGAGAAGAAAAGTTCATACCAAACTTCTCTTGGTCAGGTTCAAACACTACCAGTGCTTTTCTTCTAGAAAAAAAAGTTGCCCATACAGCATACTCTTGAGTACCCCCAGAAAAAAAGCATTGAACACTACAGCAATAAACCCAGTAGTTCCAGCAATAATTCACCTGTAAACAGCCAGTGTGAATGCACCTAACCAGTGCCGGATTTACATATAAGCTAAACAAGTTATAGCTTAGGGCCCCACTCTCTTGGGGACCCCCCAAAAAATTAAATGAAAAAAACACCTGGATGTACATTTCTAAATAATACGATAAAAACAAATAAAATAAAACCTAGATACAGCAACAGTGTTTTGTTTTGTTTTGTTTTGTTTTGTTTTGTTTTGTTTTGTTTTGTTTTGTTTTGTTTTGTTTTGTGTTGTGTATGCTCCTATGATGTAAGTAATGGGCCCTGCCTGCTAGCCTGCTCCCTAAAATATCACTGGTTTGCTCATTTCTACATCAATTACTTTGATAAAATACATATTTTGTTATGTGCAAATGGCTTTAGGTACTTGTTAGGTCCACAAATTACCATATAGCATATATTCAACACAAAAAACAGCGAAAATTTGTTGTTGACAAAGGAAAGCTGGACATATAAAGGGGCCTCATTACCTTCAGTAGCTTAGGGCCTCATCAAATCTAAACCCAGCCCTGTGCCTAACATAACATGATATCGGTTTCCCCTTTTATGAAAAAGTACGAGAGTCAAATATGTTCGGAAATGTCAAGTGCACATACCTGATGCCAAGTAAGCCACAGAGGTGTTAGTCCACATCCCTGGCCGGCAATTGTGTGATTTGACAGAGCAGTGTAGCCATTGCTGCTTCAATAGCCCCTTTGCTTATGTGCTAAATCAGAGCAAACATCAAATCCATGGAAAACCCAAGGTTTGTTCCAATTCAGCAGTAAAGAGCAGGTTTTCCTGGGCAAGTGGAAGTCTTGTTGCTGTCACAGCATAGTGGCATGGTTGGCACATGATCTAGCAGCTCCTGTGCTTGCCCATCCCCATTCCCCAAATGCCACCAGTGGTAGCTTCTGCCCGTCCACAATTTGGGTGGGTCTGCTATGGGACTTCTCACTGGAAGGGCCTCCTCATTGATGGGAGAGCTCCTCTGGTGTCAAAAGCTGGGACACCTCTGCCTTATGCAATCCTGTCCATCATGGTGGACCAGTGATTTGGATTGCTCTGCCCATGACTCGAGTAGCAAGCAGTACAGCAATTGCAGAGCCAAACCAGTTCTTACAGTGCTTGAGCTAAGTTGTACCAACACTTTAAGGTACTTCACACTAAAATCCCTTTTGAAGAAGCTGCTATATCAAACAGCTTTCATTTATATTTTTAAAGAACTGCTTCAGATGCTATGCTTTTCTTCCATGGAGATAGACGAAGCCAAGGGTTTTTCAAGGGCAACAAAACAAAATCTCCTGCACTTCTGCAGTAACTTGTTTGAAGGCTGCTTACATTTCATTTCCTATGTTTAGGAACTTGAACCCAGGTCTAGACACAATGATTTTTATCATGATGAAAAAAGTGTTGTGCTTTTTCTATCTCCTTTCCATGTTTCTACTCCTTTACAGCAGGAAGGAGGCATCGCATCATTATATCTGCCTGTAATACTTTTTTCCTTTTATATTTTTTTGGGGGGGGCCTGGGAGGCTTATGTAACCAAGACATATATATGTATATATATATTTAATTTCAGCTGCTGAATGAGCTGAGTGTGGTGGAAGCTGAGCTTCTCTTGAAATCCTCCAGCTTGGCAGGAAGTTACACAACAGGATTGTGTGTTTGCATCGTTGCTGTCCTGAGACATTACCATGCTTGCCTCATTCTGAATCCAGACCAAACTGCTCAGGTTTTTGAAGGGTTTGTAGTGGTAATATTTTTCTAAGACTTCACAATGTTAATAGCTTTCTTACATGCTAGAATTAGTGCATTCTCAATTTGCAAACAGTGTTTAGTATTGCTTGAAAAGTCTGTGGAAAACACAAAACTTTTGTATAGCCAGGAATGCAATTGTACATTGCTGTTGCCATTATAGTAAAGAACGGGAATATACCTGATGCACCTTTATCTCTCAGCCTGCATATACATGACATTTTGTTATAGAATCAGTGAAGACTGGGGAAATTGCTTTTCGAGTGGGGTACAAATAATTATTATTATTATTATTATTATTATTAATAATAATAATAATAATAATAATAATAATAATAATAATAATAATTATACCTCGGGTTACATACGCTTCAGGTTACAGACTCCGCTAACCCAGAAATATTACCTCGGGTTAAGAACTTTGCTTCAGGATGAGAACAGAAATCGCGCTCTGGTGGTGTGGCGGCAGCAGGAGGCCCCATTAGCTAAAGTGGTACTTCAGGTTAAGAACAGTTTCAGGTTAAGAACAGACCTCCAGAACGAATTAAGTTCTTAACCCAAGGTACCACTGTATTCTACATAGTCCAAACACAACCTTGATCTAGGTTGTTCCTGCAAATCTAATTTCATTCAAAAAAATTAATAACTACAAGCACATTGCAGATTGGTTCTGCATTACGCTGCAATGTGTTCAGGTGAAAACAGATTTGGCAGTCCCAGCAATGGGTGGGCCACCTGACTAATGTGTATATGCTGTTGCCACTTCCTTCTTCATTCACCTGAGGCATGTGCAGGGAGGAAAAGGAGTAGATAACCTAATCAAGGGGAAAGTTTCTAAACATGTATCAAGTAACCACACCTAGCCTTGTGACGACAGGATCTAGAATCAATCTAGATTGAACACAGCATGTTGAGGATAAGCAGGGATGATTCCGGATTGAGAAAAATCTACATTTTTGTGGTTCAGATGGGTGGGTTAGTGTGCATGTAACCTCACCTTTCCTGAGGAGCTGGCCGTGTGCCTGCTCTGAACTCCTTTCTGTGAATGCTCTGAACTCCTTCAGGAATTCAAATGCAATTAGTAACGGGACTTATACTGGGATTTGTTGGATGAATTCATGCCATTAGGAAATTTTGATTACTGGCATTTGGATAATGGTGCTTCAGTTTATTTTCCTTAAAACTACACATCTTCAACTTATTTTTGGAAGTGGTTTAATGCTAATAGATTCCTCTGAAGGAATCTTGAGAATTGTCGTATTGTATGAGGTTGATGAGAATTGTGTGTTAAGCATGCTCATCTCCTTCCACTTAAGTACCACAATTATTAGGCTCTAGAGAGGATCAAATTAATTAAAGCCCCATGCTTATAGGTAGGAAAGTCCATGGTGCATTTTCTTCTCTTTACTAAACAATCTGAAGGACTCCCAAGTGCATTGGAAAAAAGTGATGGTGAGATAAAAGGGAAATAAAGCTCTTTATATAGGATGAGATGTAAACAGCATCCCCCTTTAGCTTGGAAGCTCAGTGATTTAGGAACACACAGTGTTAAAATTCTCAGCTCTGAAATATATGAAGGGACTATACCACTATCCCCGTCATCAACTCTGAATGATTTTCTTCTCTTTTTACAGATTATGTGGTGTTGTCAAACACGTCGTTAATCCATCAGAATGCTCTTCCCCAGAAAGATGTATTTTAGCCTATCTCTATGATCTCTACATGTCCTGTAGCCATCTCAGAAGCAAATTTGGAGATCTTTTCAGGTTGGTAGCTGCAGGCTCTTCTTTTCAAAATTTGATCTAAAAAGTTGGTGTGTATTCTTACATTAATACACATTGATATATTAATTGCTCCTTGTATTCATTCTCTGCCTTGTATACATTCTCTGCCTTCGCCTGTTTTTATTTCTGTTCCTACAAAGCAGGTTCTAGTTTGAAAACTTGAAAACTTGTTTCTACCCCTGGTTTCATCTAAGCAGTTATTTTTGATAGGCTTACTTGTAGACATGTTTGTAGATTACAATCTGGGGAGAACTTTTGTCCCCAAGCCACCCATTCATTTCCCTATTGATGCAAATTAATGTGTTTGTTTGAATTCTGTACAGTGGTACCTTGGTTCTCAAATGCCTTGGTACTCAAACAACTTGGAACCCAAGCACTGCAAACCTGGAAGTAAGTGTTCCAGTTTGCGAACTTTTTTCGGAAGCCGAATGTGCTCCGTTTTGGATGTTACACTTCCGTTTTGAGTGCCACACTTCCATTTTGAGTGTTATTCTGAGGTCTGTCTGTTTTTGCTATTTATTTTGCATTTTTGTTTTTGCAGCTCTTTTTGTTTTGCTTTTGTGACTGTGTGGAACCCAGTTCAGCTACTGATTGATTGATTGTGTGACTGCAGTACATTGTTTATTGCTTTAATTTTATGGATCAATGGTCTTGTTAGTTAGTAAAATTCATGTTAAATAGCTGTTTTAGGGGTTGTTTTTAAAAGTCTGGAACGGATTAATCCATTTTGCATTACTTTCTATGGGAAAGCGCGCCTTGGTTTTGGAACTCTTTGGTTTTGGAATGGACTTCCTGAATGGATTAAGTTTGAGAACCAAGGTACCACTGTATCTTGCTCACTGCCCCATGGACTCATATAGCCCACCCAGTCCTGAGAAAATCTGAGGCTTTTTCTCCACTTACCACCCCCAATAGAAATTGGAGGATGGCAACAAGAGAAATGGTAGACTCCCCATTTAAAAAACACTGGAACATATTTTTAGAACACAAGATCCTTGGGGAAATGAAAAAGGTTTTCATCTGGTGCCCCTAAAGACCACAATGTAGTTGCCAGGGGAGCATCTCAGTGGAGCATGCTTTGTAACAGGGGCACCACCACTGAAAAGACCCTCTCCATGGTAGCTGCCCACCTTCCCTCATTTGGCAGGTGAACATGAAGGAGGGAGGTGCAAACCCCATTCTCTTTCAGGTGCACTGAAATTGAAAACTTCCAGGATTGATTAACCATTGTTTCAATTTCATCCAAGCTGGGGAACTATGATTACTGGGATTAGAACAAGATCACACCATAAACCATAGTTTGAAGTTGATTTGAGTGTTTGGGCACAAGGCTCATTACTGTCTTGTCTTAAAAAGCCAAGATGTATTCATCCAAACCAGACCAAAACACTGTATAATGCAGTGTATTAAATTACTACAATGTTAGAAAATTATAATTTAATACCGTATTTTTTGCTCTATAAGACGCACCAGACCACAAGACGCACCTAGTTTTTGGAGGAGGAAAACAAGAAAAAAAATATTCTGAATCTCAGAAGCCAGAACAGCAAGAGGGATCGCTGTGCAGTGAAAGCAGCAATCCCTCTTGCTGTTCTAGCTTCTGGGATAGCTGCGCAGCCTGCATTCGCTCCATAAGATGCACACACATTTTCCCTTACTTTTTAGGAGGGAAAAAGTGAGTCTTATAGAGCAAAAAATACGGTAATTTAGACAGATTCTCCCCAGATGCTCCCCAGTATTGTAAAATGCCCCAACCTCTTCCTAGAAAGCAGGATTGGTACACTTTTGAAGAACAAATTTGTATATTACTGTCATGAATTTCAGTCTCAAATTTTTATTCTCTTGAATGATTTCTGTGTTTTATGCCTATTTAACTTAGAGAGTTGGTGTCTTCAGAAAGTGTGCCCATACTTAAATAGGTAGAAGTCCTGGTCTCCAAATGGTGATATTCCATAAATAGAAGAATTTATTTAGTAAAGCAAAGGCACAGAATAATTTGAGAAGTGCTTTATTTTTTTCTTGTGCTATATCTATTGCCTACTGCTATTCACTACTTGAAATAGAAGGCTTAATCCATCTTTACACTTCAAACAGCAAAAAACCTAGTGCTTTTATACTGAAGACATTTAATCTTACTGTATTTTAACTCATGTAAGAATTAATTCACTTGACTTAATTGTATGAATTTTGGCTTTGCTGCTTTGAGGAGCTGTGCCTTTAAGTTTCCAGTCAAATCATTAGAAAACTCCCGTATTATCTCTGATGAGCAATTGCAGTAGATTTGTAAGCAGAAGTACAATTTCATTCTCCCTGCTATATTAAAATAGTCAGCTTTCTAATAAGCCCATGGCTTTCCACACAGAGTAAAACATTAAATATCTTAACATTTTAAATTTATTTGAAGTTTGAGTCTTACCTATATCTTACTTCAGGCTTTTAGCCTTTCCCCTGTACAAAATGTCCCATGCAATTTACATGTAAAAAGCCTGGGACTTCCTATTTAAGCTTTGCAAATTTAACTAAACTTCCCCTTTTAAAGAATCAACTGTCTCATTTTCTGTATGAATTGTATCTTCAAAATCTTCCAGAACTTGTTGTGAAAAAAGCCCATTGTGATCCAGCAGTGTTTAGTGGCTTGCTTTTTTTTAAAAAAAAGTACTGTTGCAACGCTCTAAATTTTCCAGTATAAACAAGTTGTCTTTAAGGAGCATTAGAAGCGTTTCATAAAATCTGTGACTGAGAAAGCATGAGGGCTGTTTTGCAAGGCAAAAGCTAACAAATTTGCTATCCCTATTTAAGAAAGAATAACACTTGGCTGATGGAATTTGGAGTCCAGTATCTGGAAGGTCACGGAGTTCTCTATTCCTGATTTTTAAAAAGTGTTGTTGTTAAAGTTTTTACATCAAAATGTGGGACAATCAAATTTTAATCAATGACAAATAGGTTCCATTCCTGATTTAGACAGACACCAATTCCTGCCTTCATCTACCCATCTATCTACCCATTCATCTACTTCATCTATCTTCTGTGCCCCACAATGCAGAGAAAACATTGCTTTCAGACTTGGCTCTATCTCATCTTCCTCTTCCCTTATAATTTGCATCACTATGGCTTCTACTGCTTGTTACTTTATCTTATCTCTTCCATCCATGGAACAACTTGCTTCCACGCTGTTCTGGCCATGGGCTGGCACCTGTGGCACATAACACTTCTGTCCAGGGGGTTGACCCAGGATATTTTGCCACATGAGGCAGGACCCCCTGTGCCTCCTCACTCTGCCCCCCCCCGACGTTTGGAGACAGCCAGGTGAAGCCCCCGCACACTGCCTCACTGTGCCTCTTTGGCGGGCTGGCCCTGATTCTGTCCATTCAGCACTCTAAAAGCACATCGTGATTTCAGGTCTCGCTTGAACCAATGGTGTATCAGTAACGATATTTTAGAGGAAACTGCATATAAGCTGCTCTGAGAGACTAATCTCTGTGGAATTGGCATATATTGGTTGGAGCAAAACTCAAGTTAATTGCACCTAGGTCCTGTTGAAATAGATGGGACAAGTTAACCATGGTTTCATACTTCTTTCAATGTGTCCAAAGTGTGACTAACAGTCTGAGCCTCTGGACAATGGAAGAAAGCAACAAGGGCATCATGTACCTGGGAGCATTGTTGTTTGGTCTGTGAATATTAGTGATCACCCAGCTGCTGCTGTGGTTCGTCAAATCACTTGGATAGGGCAGTTTCATTACTGCAGTTCCATTACTGCTCCAAACCAGTAATGCCAGAACCCCCTTGATCAGGCTTCCTCAAACTCGGCCCTCCAGATGTTTCGAGACTACAATTCCCATCATCCCTGACCACTGGTCCTGCTAGCTAGGGATCATGGGACTTGTAGGCCAGAAACATCTGGAGGGCTAAGTTTGAGGAAGCCTGCCTAGATCCTATCAACAAATATGATATTGTTCAGGACTCAGCTAGACGGGTAAAGAAAAAGCGATTTATATGCGTGTATGTGCAATATACCTTTGTGCCACCGGATGGTGACGTGGAATCCCATTTCCCCCCACCTGTTTTCCCTGTTTAAATTTACAACACTTTAAACTGAAAGACTTCTTCTAGAAGTGTCTAGATTCAGCCCTAGTATTACTTTTCCCCACATCTTTTGGAGCTGTTATGCAGTATTGGTACACTGCGGGGGTTGGGGGCAGGGGTGGTAGTACAGAGGATTCTTTTTGCAAATGTACCACCAGTACTGTTTTCTCCTGTTATCAGTTTTGGAACTGGATGTTTCTGTAGTATTGGAATGCTGCTTTAGTTCAAACTCCAGTATCGTAGCACTGGCATTTTTGGAATCATAGTAATTCTTAATCTGCCTGCTTCATTTCACAAAACATTTCACATAACTTAAAGAAGGAAAAGAGCCTTGATATGTGTTTATTATGAGCATGAGGTTGGTGTCCTTCCAAGCTGAATACACCCTGAACTACCCAGTTGCAACCAACCTTTTGAATAAACACTGGACAGAGTATGTTTGTAGATTTGTCAGCTGTTAATTATTGCAGGGGCAGGTGGTCAGGATTTTTCAAGACTGGGAGGTCCAGAGGCTGAAGATTAATTTGAAACCTTGATTCATTCTCTTCTTATTCCCCCGCCCCATGCCCATCCCCCAGAGGGCTTGAAGGAAGTCTGTAAATGAGTTTCTGGGCACTGTTTTTTTAATTTAAAAAATTCTGAAATCTTGGCCAAAACCTTTCTTTTGTACATTATGTGAAGTGACATCACACATAGAATAGGGCTGTAGACTTCCAGCCCTTGACACTCAGCAGAATAATGGCTTCCTGTCTAGGGGTCCTTCCTTAAGGTACATCCTCCATCTTGTTTATTATAGATATATTATTCTGGCAGAACATCTCACATCCAGATCTTCTTGCATACTGAAAACATTATCAGAGGCTCTCCTAGTTGTGCTACTGCATACATCTGGCAACAACCAGGAAGAAGGCCTTTTCTGTGGTGGCACCAACACTCTAGAATGGTCTCACCTGAGAGGACCAACATTGTTACAGTGTCAGCATGTTAAAAACCTCCTTGTTCAGCATGGCCTTTGTTGGCTATTAATACCAGCCACTGTAGAATTTTAAGTATTTTTCACTGATGGTTTGATTAGGTTTTAATTTTAATTTGTATATTTTTGGCATTATATTTTATATTACTGTACACTGTCTTGGAATGCCTGCTCAACAGGCAGTACATAAAACATTTGATTAAATATAAAGCTTAAAGGGTAAGCACTGCTGTTGTTTTTCCTGTTACTACTAATACAAAAGTGTTTTAGAAGAGTTTTGTGGTTAATTTAGGCATAATTATATGATTTATTGCACTGATTAAAACTGAGATCCAGCTTGAGAACTATGAAGTTGTGTGAGTGATGAACTTCCAAGCATATTGAGCATCTAATCCAAGCCAAAAGATTCTGCGGTGCCCAGATTTTGCAGTTGCACTGCTGACTTCAGAATTAGGCTAATCAATTTTTCTCCCAATGTAGGTATATATCTGACTTCTTTGACAAGCCCATTCAGGTGCTTAAAATTTGAAAGCCAGTGTGCTTAGTAACCTGAGAAATATACAAAATATTGGGTAGCTATTTAACTCATATTTCAATAAACATTTGATAGGCCAAAGACAGCTGAATTCTGCAAAGTGTTTGTATTTTCCTCCCTAACTATTCCCTTTTATTTTATTTTAGTAGTGCCTGCTCAAAAGTGAAGCAAACCATCTATAGCAATGTTCAGCCCTCAAACTCCAACTTGTTATGGGATCCAGAGTTCATGTTGGATTTTATTGAGAATCCCTCAATCCACAGCCTCAATTATTCAATGTTGGGCAAGATCTTGAATGACAATCCACCTAGTCGCTATAGTTTTGTGTGTAATGCACTGATGAATGTATGCATGGGCCACCAAGATACAGGCAGGTAAGGTGACAGTGCAGAGACCAAGCTGCCTCTTTGAACATTAAATTCCCTTCCTTCCCTCTCTCCCTCCCTTCTTTTAAAAATCTTAGTGAAAAGGAAAAAAACTTGAGCTCTGCTTGCTCATGTTATGGGTTGTCTTGACTCACTAGTTGCAGACTAGTTTGGGTTAAGGAGCGTAAAGGTAAAGGGACCCCTGACCATTAGTTCTAGTCGTAGCCGACTCTGGGGTTGTGGCGCTCATCTCACTTTACTGGCTGAGGGAGCCGGTGTACAGCTTCCGGGTCATGTGGCCAGCATGACTAAGCCGCTTCTGGCAAACCAGAGCAGCACATGGAAACACCGTTTACCTTCCCGCTGGAGCGGTACCTATTTATCTACTTGCATTTTGACATGCTTTTGAACTGCTAGGTTGGCAGGAGCAGGGACCGAGCAATAGGAGCTCACCCCATCGCGGGGATTCGAACCGCTGACCCTCTGATCAGCAAGTCTTAGGCTCTGTGGTTTAGACCACAGCTCCACCCGCATCCCTTGTTAAGGAGCATACTGGTGGTCTCAATAGCTCAGTAGGTTAAAGTGTGCTGATGTAACGCCAAGGTTGCAGGTCCAATCCCTGTATACAACAGTTGCATATTCCTGCCTTGCAGGGGGGTTGGACTAGATAATCCTCAGGATCCCTTCCAACTCTACAATTTTACGATTCTATGACTACTGAAATATCTATCTATCTATCTATCTATTTATCATCATCTATTAGCATTAATTTATCTTTTCTGTTTTCTTCTAGAATCAACGACATTGCCAATTTGTGTGCAGAGTTAACCGCTTGCTGCACAGTGCTAAGCTCGGAATGGCTAGGGGTCTTGAAAGCCCTTTGCTGTTCGTCAAACCATGTCTGGGGGTTTAATGACCTTCTCTGCAGTGTGGATGTAAGTGCAGAAAATGCTTCTATCAGTAGATACCTATATCTTTACTATGGCTGGCCATCTGGAATTATCACATAACCAAGCCTTGTTTTTTTAAAATTTTGTATAGCAGATGTTTTGGTAATTTTATATTGGAAGCAAAGTAGAAACAATTCCAAGAAATAAAGGGGGAAAATATTTTGAAGAGTTATAAACTTAGTTTATAACTTAGTTATGAACAACTCATTGTATTTTCTCTTATTTCCACCTTTGTGACATTTCCACTAATGTTCATTAGAAATTCAGGAATGGATCTAATAGAATGTATGCTGGCTTCCTGCAACCCGCCTGCAACTAAGCCTCAGATTATGCAGACCAGTGGAATTTTACTATTTGAAATAAAGGGGATGACAGTCACTTTTGTCCTCTATGTGACATAAGATATTTTCTGCTCTCATACGTAACCCCCAAGGAGGCTCAGAAATAATATTTGGCCCCATGGTTTCGCCCCCTCACTAACATACGTAGTCCTGACAGCCAATGCTAAAGTGAAGCTTTAAATAAACAGCGGACCTTTTCTGGTATAATGGGCTTCTACATGCATACCCTTGTGTCTGCTTTTGATGCAATTTCTCATTGCATCTCATCATTAGTTTAAGAACTGTGGTTTAAGAACTAAGGTCAGGGATGGCTAGCCTGTTCCCCATCCCACCTCCCACCCCAAAACACCCTTACCTGCAACCTTCTGTTAGAGAGAGACTTCCTCAGATGTCCTCCTTCTCCTTTACGAAGATAACTGGGGCAGTAGGCCATGGTTCCCTGTCTTGCTACAACATGCGGCAATGAAGCTGTTTCAGTGCAGCGACGCGAGGAACATTTCTCACTGCAGTGACAACTGCATGGACTCTCTTTGTCTCACTATGCTGTGCTGTGGTTGCCTTAACTGTTGGGACATGTTGTTTCCTTCCTCCCTTTTCTTAGGTAAGGACAATACTCTTTCATTTGTTTTCAGGGCCAGCAGTACGCTGCCTAATCTGATTTCACTACCTAGCGATGTCATCAGCCTTGCTTATCTGACTAGCTGGGTTCATACAGTGGAGAAAGTACAAAATAGCACAGAAGAAACAACTCAGGATGTGTAAACACCATATATGTAAAGTTTTAAAGCACATGACAAATCCCCAAAGAATCCTGGGAACTGTAGTTTGTTAAGGGTGCTTGGAATTGTAGCTTGGTAAAGGGGAAACTGCTGTTCCCTGAATCCTTTGGGGTGAGCCATGTGCTTTACATGTATAGTAAATTAGAGTTTCCCTTGAATAACTTAATGCTATCTGGAAATCCATCTGTTACAGCCAACAAACTATGGCTTGCAATTCTGATTTGGAGGGCATGTTTGCTTGGACAGAAGTAACTATATCCAATCCAAAGTTTATTGGTCAACCAAGTTCAGGTTATAGCCAAAAAAATAAATAAAATAAAATCAATTTTTTTAAAAAAATGAGGAAAGAAACAGCAAACAGATTTTAACAGACAAGTGAAGGTAATAAAAACAGCATAATAAAGCCCGTGCAATGAAGCACATATAATACACAGAACATGCAAAGGTAAAATCATGCACATGAACAACTAACTATAAATGGTGGTTTGGTATGAAAGGGGAAGTATGGAAATTGCTGAAACTCACTGAAAGAAAAGAAAAGGCAATATGTGCCATTTCCAGGTAGGGTTGGTAAAAATCTTTGTCTGAAACCCTGGAGAGCACCTGTCAGGAATTGCATTAGACACAACTGATAAAATAGAGCGACGGCCTGACTCAGTATAAGGCAACTTTCTGTGTTCTATGTGAGAGGAAGATATCCACACTCCTAGGGCTCACTCACGTAATTCTAAATCATGGTTTCTTGTTGTGTCTGAACCAGTCCCCAGCCTTTGCCACACACACACACACTGTCTTTTATGCATAGTCTTTTTTGTTTTATTTTTCCAAAAAAGAAACGAAAACAAATACAGCCAAACAGTACAAACTACAATCATAATAAATCAAGGCAACATGTTTTGTACATACAAATGAGGGAAAGGGGATGGGATGGCTGATGATCGAGATTCCAGAATAACCTGGTGCTCAGACATTCAAGCAAACAGATCTGTATAAAGGGTCCAGATATCAGGTAATTCCCCCGTCTTTCTTGTGCTTGTGGGAGGCCACCTTCTCATTTGCTGCCAGCTGAGTCATATGATTGTGGGAGTGGATTTCTCCTTTCAGTATAGAAGACACAAACTGATTAATTAGAACTGCTTAATTAGCAGAATTTTTGTCCTTTTTTTGCCCTTTAAGGTGAGTGACCTGTCGTTCCATGATTCATTGGCAACCTTTGTCGCAATCCTCATAGCCCGGCAATGTTTCTTCCTAGAGGATGTTGTTCAGCACGTTGCACTTCCTTCTTTACTTACAGCGGGTGAGTTGTCGGTGATATCTTGAAAATCACACTTTGCTCTTCAAACTGGAAGGCAAAAATGGCTCCGTGTGTGGATGGTAAATCATATAAAACCATTTTCTGGAATCTAGGGATTTTTCTTTTTTTTTAAAGCATAGATAAGCAGGGTGCTCTAAATGTGTTTGGCCGATTAAGTGTGGTGGTCAGGGATTTATATAGCTGGGGCTGAATTGCAGTTATGTAGGACTAAAAGACTCTGTATATGCTATTCTTATTAGATTATGCATTCTTCTCTATTCCTGCAGTCTTCATCCTTTTCCCACCCCACACTCCTTCCTTCTTTCTATCTTCCCTTCTTTCTTGGACTGCAGTCTACACACATTTACTGGGGAGCAAGTCCTCTTCAACTTTGCTGGACTTACTTCTGAGTAGACATGCCTAGGATTGCACTCAAAGCATCAAAAGCCAAGTGTGAAACCAACAACCACCACCTTTCCCTGGATATCGAAAGGTGCTGCTTTGCCCTGCTAGATTAGGCAAAGTGGATGATAACATAACCGAAAAGCAAATCTGGAGGCCAGGAGTCTCTCCTGAGCAAAAGTTGTTTTACTCACTCTTCAGTCGAAGAGCTCACCAGTAGTACGATTTTGTATAGACATTGTGACAACAGAATGTTGGACTGAATGGGCCATTGACTTGATCCAGCAGATGATTCTTATGTTCAGTACTGGAGTAGTGGTAGTTTAAGATATTAAAAACCAAGCAGATAGCCACCCAAAAGCCCCACAACTTCCTGGTTGTGGTGAGGGTGGAAGGACAGAAACATCTGGGATGGCTGAAACGGAAATGGGGAGCAATGGAACTACGCCAGTAAGCCACTTCCTGTTCTGTCTATATAGCTTGGTGCTATTTTGTTTTTAAAGCACTTTGTTTCTTCATTGCTTGCTTGCACTATAAATCCACATTATGACTCCAAGCCTCAGTTTTGGGGAACAATGGGTAGCACTTCTGTTGTCTTCTGCTGCTTCTGTGAACACACCACAAGCTGAGTTGAAGGCCAGAGTTCGTTTGGGTGGGCCTGAGAGTGAGGGTCTTGGGACCTCAGGTGTTTGTTCCAAAGTCCATGGGAATGGGGTCAATGTTGTCCTAACTTCTGTAATCAAGCATTTTTGGCCAGTTTGCTACCAGGCAGGTACAAGGTTCTTGTGTTAATTCACAAAGCCCTAACCAACTTGGCCCAAAGTACTTGAAGAACCTTCTGATCCCTTATTCTCCACTTCAGTTATTTATATTGTCTGATGGAGCACTTCTTATGGTTCACCACACCCCTGAGGTTTGGCTAGCCTTTGTTAGGGACCAAGGCTTGAGTGTGGCAGTCCCTGTACTGTGGCACTTCCTGCCGCTAGAGGAATAATCCCAGTCATCTTTTACACGTTGACTATAAACAGTGTTGTTTAGACAGGCCTTTGAAATTTGAATTTCCTTTTATCCAAACAGTATTTATGGATGTTTTTACTAATGCGTTATTTTAAGTTTTTATGGTTGTTGCAATTTTTGCATGGTGTACACTGTACTGTATTTTTATGACAGTTTTACAAATATTTAAAATATAAAAGTAAATTATTTCTGCTGGTTTTGGTTTTCTGCCAGCATGTTGCAAAGTTATGAGCTGTAGTCATCTTCCCACACTCTGATGGCATTACATTATTATGTTTCTGGAATTTTTGGCTTTTTCTCAGCTTTGATATTATTTGTGCTCGTCATCCAGACAAGCTTTTTTTTTTTTTTTTGACACTTTTTTTCCTGACACTTCTTATTTTCCCACAAGTAAATCTTGATAACATTCTCTTCTTTTACCCAGTTAAGCTGCAGAAAAATTTCATGCTCACATTTTTCATATTTCTCATTTTCTTTCACAAGCTGCCTTGTCAATATGCACCTGCTAAACAAATCCAACATTTGTGTGTGTGTGTGTGTGTGTGTGTGTGTGTGTGTGTGTTTTGCAAATAAAACAATTGTTAGATAGAAAAAGTTAAGAGAGCAATGCGGTATTGACTAAAATAACATTTAAATGAAAAATTGTTTGGATCATTGTTTTGCAGAGCATTAATATTTTTCTCAGTATTGCTGTTCAAGCTATTACTTTCTATGTTTGCTTGATAAAAGTGTTATGAATTACAGTGGTGCCCCGCAAGACGAATGCCTCGCAAGACGGAAAACCTGCTAGACGAAAGGGTTTTCCGTTTTGGAGGTGCTTCGCAAAACGAATTTCCTATGGGCTTGCTTCGCAAGACGAAAATGTCTTGCGAGTTCCTGCGGGTTTTTTCCCCTCCCCCCTTTTTCTAAGCCGCTAAGCCGCTTATCCGCTTATCTGCAAACCTGATAAGCCACTAAAAGCCGCTAAGCCGCTAATAGCGCTAACCCACTAAGCTGTCAATGGGCTTGCTTCGCAAGACGAAAAAACCGCTAGACAAAGAGACTCGCGGAATGGATTCTTTTCGTCTTGCGAGGCACTACTGTAGATTAAAACTTCTGCTCAGATAAAATATTAGGAATCAAATGCTAGTTTCCAGTACTGTAATGATTGGTCCGCATCCTTTTCCCACAGCTTGTGGAGATCCAGATGCTGAGCCTGGGGCAAGGATGACGTGCAGGCTTCTCTTCCACCTCTTTCAAACACCTGAGGTTTCCTTGCTGCCTACTGGTAAATACTTCAAATCTATTTCCAGACCTTCCGTCTTGCCTTTGTGTTCCAGTTTCTCAGAGGAATTTTATAATGCTGACTCCAAAGGTTCGCTTGGCAAAGGAGAATGGGAGGCTATTTTTATGTTTATGTTTTTGTTTTGATTATGTATATTGTGTTTTTTAAAATTGTGATTCTGTGCTGTGAACCGCCCTGAGATCTATGGGTAAAGGGCAGGTGGCGCTGTGGTCTAAACCACTGAGCCTCTTGGGCTTGCCGATCAGAAGGTCGGCGGTTCGAATCCTCGCTACGGGGTGAGCTCCCGTTGCTCTGTCCCAGCTCCTGCCAACCCAGCAGTTCGAAAGCACAACAGTGCAAGTAGATAAATAGGCACCACTGCAGCAGGAAGGTAAATTGCGTATCTGTGTGCTCTGGCTTCAATCATGGTTTTCCATGGGCCATAAGCAGTTTAGTCATGCTGGCCACATGACCTGGAAAGCTGTCTGTGGACAAACGCTGGCTTCCTTGGCCTGAAAGCGAGATGAACACCACAACCCCATAGTTGCCTTTTACTGGACCTAACCGTCCAAGGGGTCCCTTACATTTACCTTTTTACAAATTTAACAACATCATCAACAACAACATTCTATTTGGAGTAGGGCTGCTGAAATTAATGAACCTAGGTCTGAGTATACACAATACGCCTAAAGCTCATTCTTTCCATCAAAGAATTCTGGGCACTGTTGCTTCTCCGTTTTTTTGGGGGGGGTGTGTGCTTTGAATGTGTTTTAAATGTGTAGAGTGTATACAGAATAAATTAGTCATGTTTATTCTCTTCGGGGTGTTTACTGGGAGTTGGAATAGCACTGGATAAAATCCTATTTAAATTGACATTGCTGAGACACAGACCTATAGCCTTAAACAGCCATTTCGTTCAAAGGACCACCTGGTATGTTTCTTTGGAAGCATATTTCTGCTTTTTCTTTATAACTCTCTGATGTGTAGCCCCTTTTAGCCCTTAAGTCCTTTTATAGGAACGTTCTGAAAAGATGGTGAGAGAATTCTGAGGTGAGTTGGTTGAAGAGATTCAAGAAAAGAGTGTTAGGCCATGTAGACACATAGGATTTGAAACAATCAGGCCTCGTTTCTTCACAAAGCACTTTTTTACATAGCTCTTAATATACGCACCTTTGCACGATAGCATTGCCAAAAGCGAGAGTTGCTATCCATGCTGTATTTACATACAGGTGCCTGTGTTTATGAAGCAGTATACATTGATGTACTCCACTCAGTCAGTCTATTCATGCAGGCTAAGCACTGGCAGAACATCATTAGACGCTCCCCAATAGGAGGGGACCAATGAATGCAGCACAAAGCAGACAAAAAACTGTTCTTGTAGAATGCGCTTTAGATCAACCCACAGTATGGGACAGGGATGAAGTGGCGGCCATGTTGTGTGTACATCACCCCAAAAATGTGCCCGCATCCCACATGGAATGCACATTATTACACTGTGTGTACACGCCCTTAAAGATTTGAGAGACGAAAAAGAGACTGCAAAGATGACAGTGATTGTGAATGAAAATAACAGCAGAGCAGTATTTTTTAGCCCTCACACAGCCTGTGAGTGACAGACCAGGACTCTGTGGCAGCAGCCAGGCCTCTAATTGATAACCTCAAAGATAGCTAATTTATTTGATTTCATCCCACCCTATTTGTTGTTCAGACACTAATTTTGAACAGTATACTTAGCTGAATTGTTCTTGCTTCCTTCCCTTCTCCTTCCTCCTTGTTAAATAAATCAGAGTTTGTACTATTCAATTAAGTTGCCCACTGCCTTCCCCCTTGCATCCATTCAGGGAAAACTGGATGAAATGTTTGCACTGCAGTTTAAATCCGAGTCCCACTGCCCTCTAGAAGATAAGGGGGAGGGGGAGTGCGCGCACACACTTAACTTTTAAAAATTGCATTATATCACAAAATCATGCTGCATGAACCACACACTGGGTATTTCAGACTGCATACTGAAACTAAATCGATACTTTCCATTGACAGTGTTTGAATATTGAATATGCACTTGCTTCTATAGTGTGTGATGTGGCCTTGGGCAGGAATGTGTGTACATTGGGCCATTTGTTTTAAGACTTGTAGTATTGATAGTATTGACATCCTTGCACTTGCACCACAAGATAGGTCCACCGCAGTGTTTAGAAGCCTAGTAAAACTAAGTGGGGAGAATAAAGCCAAGTTCTCTAAAACATTGACAATTAAAAAAAAAAGCTTGTTCTTTTTCTGCAGGGAAATCTTTCCCAGGAATTCGTTCATCTTGTGATCGTCACCTCTTAACTGCTGCTCACAACAGCATAGAAGTGGGTGCTGTGTTTGCTGTGCTGAAAGCGATACTGATGCTTGGTAAGATCACATTTAATGTTCTTCATTTCATGGTTAGGCTGCAGCCCCTTACCAAGTTTCCTAGGAGAAAGTTCCATTGAATTTGGGGGACTCTTACTTGTCAGTAGATATGCTTAGGCTTGCCCTGTGAGGCTGAAGTCTTACACACTTACATGGGAGTAAGTGTCATCAAACTCAGTGGGATTTACTTCTGAATAGGCAAGCATAGGATCCTACTAAATTTTGATTTTGATTTTGACTGGCTACATTGTCTAGAGCGTGGGTCCGTCCGTTCCCCCAGATGTTGAACTCGCATCAGCCCCACCCAACATGACCAGTGATCAGGGAAGATAAGGGACCAGAAGTGCCCCACCCCTGAGCTCCAGTTATATCTTAAAATCTGATGTTTTAAGGATTAATCTTACAATAGATGAGGCGTTTATATTAAATTCTTCTATTTCCTGCTACCCAGTAGGTGTAAAAATTCAGATTCAGCAGGATTGCTTAGAATCATAGAATCGTCGAAGTTGGAATAGACCCCAGGGTCATCAAATATACTCTCCCCAGCCCCAACCCTCTTAAAACCGTGGGTAGATGAAGGGGATGCCTTCTCAGGGTCTGTCAAGGCAGGCTAGTGCAGGACTCTGAAGCTTTGATGGTATTCATTAATATCATAAATATTGTATTAGCTCATTATTTTTAATGTTAAGCCTAAAGTAATAGTTAATGATGCTGCAAAGTACACTAAGAATGCAGGTATCTCAGCTAAAGCATCCATGACAGGTGGCCGTCCAATTTCTTCTTAAAAACCGCCAAAGGAAGGAGAGTCCACCACCTCTCATGGGAGTCTGTTCCACTGCCAAACAGCTCTGACTTTCAGAAAGTTTTTTTCCTGAATGTTTAGTCGGAATCTCATTTCTTGTAGCTTGAAGCCGTTGCTTCGAGTCCCACCCTCCAGAGCAGAAGAAAACAAGCATGCTCCCTCTTCCATGTGACAGCCCTTAATATATTTGAAGGTGGCTATCATATCTCCTCTCAGTCTCCTCTTTTCCAGGCTAAACACACCCAGCTCCTTCAAGCACTCCTCATGAGGCTTAGTTTCCAGACCCTTGATCATCTTGGTTGCACTCCTCTGCACACGTTCCAGCTTGTCAACATCCTTCTTAAATTGTGGTGCTTGCCCAGGTTGTTTTTGATAGTTAAACAGTAATAATACTCTTCATCTTTGTGCTGCTTCTACTCCATAGGTGATGCGGAAATTGGAAGCAATAGCATGCCCTCCTTGAAGAAGTCAGATTACTCAGTGCGAAGATTACTAGGTGACCTTAATGAAGATGAGATATGGGATGCCACCTCACATTCTTTGAAATCATGCGGAAAACCTTTCTCCATAGAAACTGCAAGTCTCAGTGAATATGCTAGATATGTACTAAGAAGTATATGCCAGCAGGTAGCATAACCCTTTGTTTTTCTCTGTTTATTTGTATATATGAATTTGTTTTTCCAGAGTAATCATTGTTGCCATATTCCAGGGATGCAAAGACAGTCATGACATGCTTTCATAAATATAGGTGGGTGATGGGGGTAGAGGAAGGTAGCTGGGGAAGCCATTCAACCCTGAAGATGACCTGGGCCAGCCACACCACCTTAGCTTAATCTTCACAGGGTTTTCATGAGTATAAAAAAGAGAGAGGGAATGAATAAGCCATCTTGAGCTCCTTGGAGGAAAAGTTAGAGCGTGAATGTAATAAAAAAAGGTAATATGGATTTGGTTGTTAGGGCTTCCAGGTCATTTCCTCCTATAAACTTGTATACACTGTTGGCAACTATGACATCAAGTGATGACTCGTTTGTGAATGAGCTGTCATAGATTGATCTGTCCAGACTGACTTTTATATTGCCAGATATCTATCCAAGGTTCCCATATTTTGGCTGAGTATTCAAGGGATGAAGATAGAGCCATGCACACATGTGAGAACAAGTCCACACTCTGGCCATTTGAAGCCTCTTGGAGTACACTGGACCGCACAATGTTACCTTAGTTAAGCAAAAATGAAACAAAACACATGGTTTCTTAGGGGCAGTGGAAGCTGTGACCTGTGACAGGTTTACCCAGCCCCCCAGCCTCATTGATTAAAACCGGAAAGAACAAGCCTCTAGCTGTGCAGCTGATAGCCTATGCTATATTCAGGAATTAGCTGCACAATTCAGGTCTAGGCACGTTAGATTTTATGGTTGTGGCTGCCATGTAAACTTTGTGCCCATGCTTGAACTTCTCAACAGATAGGAAAGCTGTGCAGGTGTGGTTGTGATCCCACCATTCTTGTCCTCCTTGTGTCATGAAGTTTTTCTCAAACATACAATGAGTATAGTTGTGATTACAGCTGGAATTCGTTTGAGAGCTTAGCTTAACATTGTGATTTCCTTTTTAAAGAGTTCCTTGAGTATTCAGTCAGCGGCATGTAAATGCTCTTGACGGAATACCTGAGAGTAGAACCAGAAAAAAAGATTGTCTTAAAAGAAAAAAAGTTTATATTTAACTAAATTCTTCCTTGTTAAATATTTTGCAAAATGGACTTGGATTTAATGTAAAGTATAGCTTTTTCACAGTGCTAGCATGAGTCTGACTCATCCTGAACAATGTTGATTTTTTGTTATGCGTTACAAGCAAAACAAACAAACATTGCCTTTGCTGTGATTAATGTTCAATTCAACTTTTTGTTGATAGGAGTGGGTGGGAGAACACTGCTTGAAAGAACCCGAAAGACTGTGTACTGACAAAGATCTTATCCTGGACCCAGTCCTTTCAAACAAGCAAGCACAAAAATTGTTGCAACTTATCTGTTATCCTCATGGTGTTAAAGAATGTGCAGAGGGTGACAATCCTCAGAGACAACACATCAAGCGCATTCTTCAGGTAACCAGACCGAAAAAGGCTTTGTATTTGATGTTCTTTCCTCTTGCTCCCATCACATGTTAGACCCTTTTGTCCCTGTGTACATACTGTCCCTTGTAAAGTGATAATATTAAGGGAGAGCGGGATTAAGTCTTTCCTGCCAGCCACAAACCCTTCTGCTACTGAAGCATACGCTAGCCAGAAATGTAAAGTATGTGTGCAGCTTGTGTATGGAGGGAGGCTCCCTACAAGATTTCTGCCTGCCTGCCTGCCTGCCTGCCTCATTGGTATGGCTTCTTCTTGTGGTCACTGAATGTAGGGACGCGGGTGGCGCTGTGGTCTAAACCACTGAGCCTCTTGGGCTTACCAATCAGAATGTCAGTGGTTTGAATTCCCGCGACGAAGTGAGCTCCCGTTGCTTTGTCCCAGCTCCTGCCAACCTAGCAGTTTGAAAGCACACCAGTGCGAGTAGATAAATAGGTACTGCTGTGCTGAGAAGGTAAATGGCGTTTCCATGCACTCTGGTTTCTGTCACAGTGTTCCATTGCACCAGAAGCAGTTTAGTCATGCTGGCCACATGACCCAGAAAGCTGTCTGTAGATAAACGCCAGCTCCCTCAGCCTGAAAGCGAGATGAGCACCACAACCCCATAGTCGCCTTTGACTGGACTTAACCTTCCAGGGGTCCTTTACCTTTTTCTTTTTTTTTACCTTTACCTATAACGTGTAGTTCTGCCCTTAGTCAAGATCAGCTAAAAGCTATGTTTTAAGGTGGGAGTGAAATCAGGAACAGGCTCTTCCACAAGGCCCCCTTCCCTTTCCCACCAATCCCATCCGTACGCAGGAAGAATGAACAAAATGAGCCGCATCCCACATGCATGTAGAAAAGTCAGTGATATGCAGGCAAGAACAAAATTGCATTCCATGTTTAATGGTGACACAACTATTTGTCATTCTTTGCACAGAATTTGGATCAGTGGACTCTCCGCCAATCGTGGTTGGAGCTTCAGCTGACAATCAAACAGTGTATGAAGGAGCCTGTGAGTATTGCCTTGCATACATGTTTCATTCAATAAAGTTTTCCTTTTTTAAAAAAACCCAAAATAAAATAACCTAGTGTGTGAGCAAAAATATCATGAATGTGCTAGTTTACTTATGTTTCACTGTAGGGTTCTGGGTCTGTGGCTGAAATGAACAGCTTGTTGGATAATATTGCAAAGGCGACGATAGAGGTGTTTCAGCAATCCGCTGATCTAAACAATAACTCTTCTAACTCTGGTATAGGCCTCTTCAGTCCAAACTCTGTTGGAAACGCTGACACACATATTACAAGGCAGAAAAGTAAAAAGACATTTCTAAGGTAATGTTCTCTGCCTGAATGGATAAAGATGAAATTAATCTGCTCTTTTTTTTGACAGGAATACTTGAGAGGGTTGTGAGCGTGGAGGGTTGCATTTAATAATAATTGTGGTGTTAATTTCAAGAATCCAAAAGCCAGTAGTCAAAGCCCAGAAAAGTCTCCCCAGATTTGTTCTGGGCTCAGAAGTTCCAGTGCATGTGCAGAGTTTCTCTGTGTGTGAGAATTTCTCACACACAGTTTGGTTGATCATGCACTGTAAGCACACCAGCAGGTATAAACATTAGTTCTTCAGCTGCAAGGAATGGGAATTTCTGCATGCTCAGGTCCTCCATGTATGCATCAAAAAGCACACAAAAAGACTTTGGGACTGGGATGTGGAACTTCAGCTCACAACTTGCTTAATTTTAATATTAATTTTATATTGAACTGTATTGACTTAAATCTACCTACCTGCCTTGTTTTAAGTAGTTTGCAAAACCTGTATCTCACACACATGCATATAGTGCTTTGAAGGAAAAAACCTGAGAATACTGAGTAATATTCTGTTGAAATGTCTTGTATGTTTCATGCTTTTAGTTCTTCTGAGAGGCGAGGCGCTTGGCTAGTGTCTCCCCTGATCGCGAAGCTGCCTACCTCTGTTCAAGGCAGAGTCTTGAAAGCAGCTGGAGAAGAGCTGGAGAAAGGCCAGCATTTGGGATCGTCTTCAAAGAAGGAGAGAGACAGGCAGAAGCAAAAGAGGTAGAAATGATTTGGGGGGAGAAATGCTGCAACTTTTTACTGGGAATATCTGATGCAGAGACTGGCTAGGGAGAGTTTGTGCTTTTATTACAAGTATTCCAATCCTGCTTTTGTAAATTGGACATGTTTGTGCACTCAGTCAAAGTTTGTTTTATGAAATAAGCCTGCAACACTCTCTCCCCCCCCCCCCCAATACAGTTATTATGGGAAAGGTAGGTTGCGGTTTGGTTGCATATAGGAAAAAATGTAGCCCATAAGCAAGACTATGTTTTCCTTCTTAATGCCCCAGTTGTTGCTCTGGAAACAGTACAGTTTAAAAAAAATGTGTTAAAATTTACTGAAAGTAGCACCACAGCAGGATTGATTCTATTCATCATTTCCAAAAGAAAAAAACTATTTTTAAAATGATCCTTACTTCTCGCCCTCAAATAAAATGATCTCTTTCAACAAATAGATGTTTACTTCTCATATGGGATTCTGATTAGGTGTCAAGAAATGACATGCTCAGATGTGTGCATGAATACATATGTTATTAGATGTTTCATAATAAACTATAGTGTTCAAATTCTCTGCATGAAATTGCTTGTCTATATTCAAAAGCCTATATAAAAAAACCCAACATTTCCCCTTTCTTTCCTTTCTTTTTTCCCTGCATTCCCCACTTCATGGCTGAAAATTCAGATCATACTTTCATTTTAACTGTGTTGATCTTAATCTGCCTTAAACTAGTTCTTGGTTGTCCAAATACCTTTACTTTGCTTAATTAGCAATACTGAACGATACTTCCTGATAAGCATTGTAGCACTCCATTAAAAGTGCAATGCTTTAGGCTTCCTGCAAACCTGAATAGGATAAGAATACTGCACATTCCTCTAGCTTTCATTAAAGGCTGCTTTGGAAGTGCCACACCAAAAGGAGGGTGATGGAGAGAGCAGAGAGTGCCAGTGTATTCTTCTGCATTGTCCGAAGGAGAACTTTCACATCTTCTTTTTATAGATAGCTGTGGAAGATATGGAGACAGCTTTCCCCCTCTCAAAGGATAAGGGGATGTGAGAGTTCTGTTTCTGATTAGACAGGAAGTGAGCCATGAACTTCTTCATCCTCCTCCAAAAGAAGCTGCCAGCTTCAAAACCATCACACATTTTACACGAATGTGTTGGCCTCTATTTATACCGTTGTCATGATGCAATGATTTTCAGATTCCCTACCCTCTCGGAACACTTTCGGCACTGATCTGCACACCACGTACCACCTGCATATTGCAGAAGAGACTTAGGTGTGTCCTGTGGTGCACTTTTGTTTAGCTAGGGCACCTATGCAACATTTGCAGAGTTCCATATTATGGAAGAATATAAGTAATGTTCTTTTGAAGAGATGCTTGCTTGTCATAAGGAGGGTCCCTGTGGCATCAGACCCATGGTCCATTTAATCCAGTGTCCTGTTTCCTATAGTGACCAACTAGATACCTCTGGGAAGCTCACAAGCATGGAAGCAGCACTCATTCTCCTGCTGTTGCTCCCCAGTCGCTGGTATAGAGGCATACTGACTCTGACACCTAGAATTTGAAGGTAGTTATCCTGACTATAACTACCTTATAGTTGCTCATATACCTTATGAGCGGGTGGCGCTGTGGGTTAAACCACTGAGCCTAGGGCTTGCCGATCAGAAGGTCGGTGGTTTGAATCTCTGCGACAGGGTGAGCTCCCGTTGCTCGGTCCCTGCTCCTGCCAACCTAGCAGTTCGAAAGCATGTCAAAGTGCAAGTAGATAAATAGGTACCACTCCAGCGGGAAGGTAAATGGCATTTCCGTGCGCTGCTCTGGTTCGCCAATAGTGGCTTCGTCATGCTGGCCACATGACCCGGAAGCTGTACGCCGGCTTCCTCGGCCAATAAAGCGAGATGAGGGCCACAACTCCGAGTCGGTCACGACTGGACCTAATGGTCAGGGGTCCCTTTACCTTTACCTTTAAGGTGCGATAAACCTTTACCTCATCCTGACTATCTGAATAATAGACTTACCCTTCATGGATTTGCCCAGCCCCCACCTTCAATGCCATCTCACCACATCTGTGGCAGCTGTTACCAATATTCCCGCTGATGAACTCCTTGGGAGCTTCCAGGGAAATCCATGGTTTTAAGAACCTCTGTCCTAATGTTTGGCTTTCAGCGCGTGAGTGATTTTTAGCTTGCAAAAACAGCGATAACAGTGCACGTGAAGAAAACCCTGCTAGGGAAAGAGTAGACAAAGGGAAGGAAGGGATTGGAGACAGGAAATATCAAAGTAACACTACTAATTGAATCTTGTCTCTGCCTCTTTTAAAGCATGTCTCTTTTGAGTCAGCAACCTTTCCTTTCTTTGGTACTTACTTGCCTTAAGGGACAGGATGAGCAACGAGAAGGGCTTCTAACATCTCTACAAAATCAAGTTAATCAGGTAAAAATAAGCAGATAATTCTGTGCTCTGCATCAGATGAAAATGAATTATACTAATGGACTCTGGCACATGGGAAACCACATTTGAAAGGTCATCCGTGTGAGTTTCAAGAACATAAATGGAGAGAAATGACAGAAGGTTTAGCTGATTTTTTATTTAAAAAAACAACACAAAATCATCTGCATTAAAAAAAAAGAAAAATGGCAAACTTTCTCAGATACCTAAGCAGGAATAGAAGTAATTGCTGTTGGCAAAGTGACCCATTACATTGAGCTTGCCTTGTTGTTTTGTATTGCATCTGCAACATCTTCACTTTAGGTACTAAGACTATGCACACATTACTGTTTACTCTGGCTCCAGCGCTCTCCCACTGCTGATGTCTGAAGCCAAGTTACCCACAATCTATATGTATCCTATAGTTTCTTGAGAAGCACTGCTGTTAGATGTGTTTTCCCTCAAATCAGGCTCAATTTGATCTGAAAAGACAAGCAGTGAACACTTCAGATATTTGCTGCGCCCTTGCAGTCTTCACTGAATAGGAGTTGTGGGGAAAGTGCAGATACAGGGAAACAAATTGGCTAGTTTGCATCGAGTGAATACATCTCAGCTCCCTCTCTGGTGTGTATAGCAATGTAAAAACGTGACTTGAAATGCGGCAGGGGAAAATGACCTTACTGCATTTCAAGGTCCCTAATGTGCACATAGCCTAATACCAGGCTACAAAATGCAACTTTAAGTGAGATCAGTGACTTGCGTGGGACTTTTTATTTCTATTTCTTGGAGCACTAGTCTATCATGCTATATAGCATAGGTCTGCTCTTAAAACTTCCCACAGTTCCAGTAATGATTTGCTGCATGGCACTGCAAATTTGGAGTTCTGAGCATCCGAAATCCAGAACCCACTGACTCACAAAACAGGTTCTAGAATTCTTTGGATCCTGGCCTAAAGCACATCAAGGCATTGGCTACACATGGAGGTCAAGGAGATGGTCACATTCTGATAGAATGGATTGTACTATTTCAGACTGAAGTTGGGGAACATCAATTTTGATCGCTCTCCCATGTAAAAAATAAATTATCTGCAGGTGAGAGTGGGAGAAAGGCTCTAGCCCAGTCTGATCCCTTTGCACTGACTTTTTACTTGTAGGGAGTGTTGTTTATGTGTAGATTTTTTTTTTTAAAAAAAAGACTTCCACAACCTGCAGTCCCTGTGGGTGTGGTCCAGACAGGCACATTTTAGTCTAATACCTCATTCCCACCTCATTCTGCTGGATGAATAGACTAGGCCTAATGCGGGGCATGTTGCCACTTCAGTTGTTAATACAGTAGTTTGTAAGATAGATTAGAAGGTGATAGAACCCAGCATTTGACCCTTGATTTCAGTGCTTGATTCCTATGCTGCTATCATGACAGGTGAGCCACTTAGTTTTGGTATGTCCCCACAACCATCCTAGTACAGTCGGACCTAGGATCCCAAACGCCTTGGTACTCAGACGTTTTGGCTCCCGAATGCCACAAACCCGGACGTGAGTGTTCTGGTTTACGAACGTTCTTTGGAACACCAACGTCCTACAGGGCTTCCGCGGCTTCCGATTGGCTGCAGGAGCCAATCAGAAGCCGCAATTTGGTTTCTGGACGTTTTGGAATGGACTCCGTCCGACTTCCAAAGTACAACTGTAATGACTAGGTAGAAGAGCTATGTACACAGAGCATAGAACTCTTATTGTTGTGGACAGATACCTTATTGCTTCCCCGCTCCTCCATCTGTGTGTAACTACAGTACTACAAGAGCAGCTCCCAGGCCACTGTAAAACACATAGTTAGCATGTAACAAAATTCATTTTAGATATGGCTTCTAACTATTCCATTTTCTGACACTTCCCTCCTCCATTTCTGTTTTGGCTGCCTTCAATCCTTCCTCCTTCCTCCCAGTACTTCTGGTGCCTCCCAGTACTTTAATCTGGATCTGAGATATTTCTTACTTTACCATCCTTGCAACTTTGCTTGCAATCTGTAGAAAGTATTAACAGTCACTGAGAGAAGCTACCTGTAGAGTGTGATTCAGAGGCTTCCCTTTCTCACCTATCAAATGAAAGGAATTTGTGTGCTCAGTGGAAAATGATGACCTTCTCACAGGCAACTTTTGGGGAGCCCATGCATGTGTGGAGTTTCACCCAGAGGAGAACGTATTTGCAAGTGGCTCTTCTTTTACCTGCTAGATAAGAGGACAACTCTTTCTTTGAACGGCTCCACAGACGGGACTTCATAAGTAAAAATAGCACCAGTTACATTGGGCAAGAGAAGATGCAGGGTAATAAATTATAGCAGGCAGAAATTTAACAACAAGCAAAATTTGTGAGAAGTATTTCATAGAAGTGGGTGAAGATAGTTATATATATATAAAATGTTGACCAGGAATGAGTAATGTTAAGGTTTAAAGTAAACATGCTCCAGTTAATCGGATTTTTGTCCCTAGATATTAAGCAACTGGAGGGAAGAGAGATACCAGAATGATGTTAAAGCTAGACAGATGATGCATGACGCTCTGCAACTTCGTCTTAATTTGGTGAGAAAAAGGCACAATTATCTGTTTAGACTATTTTTATGTCATTCCTCAGTAAAACTGCTCCTAGGGTTGCCATATTTTGAAGAGCAAAAAAGAGAACACATTTGCCGACTTCTACTTTTAACTATGGATCTCTATGACGACTCTCATTTTACATAACTATGAAAAAGAGGATGTGTCCTGGGAAAAGAGGCCAAATGGCACGCCTAATGGTTCTGTGCTGAAACCTGCCCTCCAATTTCTTTACCTGTTACTTGACCTTTTTTGCAGCCCACTTTAGAATTTCAGTTTCCCTTGTCGCAGGATTGAGCTTACTTTTATTGTTTCCAGGTAGCCACGGGTGGTATGCATGTACTTTTTCTTCCCGTTAAACATTTATTCAGTGCTCTGTAGCCTCCCTGGCTGCCTGTGCTTCCTGATCTGGGGGGGGGGAAAAAAAAAAACACCCTATGGGAGAAGTTCTCACGGAAATAGGAAGATACCGCAAGGGTCATCTAGTCCAAAACCCTGCAAGTTATTTTCCTGAAATGTGATATTCATATCCGTAATATATATAAAAAACTGCATATTGAAACTGGAAAATGAAGAACGTGTAAAACCGTTACACATTTGTGGGTCCAAGCACTTAATATGAGAGAAACTCCGAGGCTGTTATCTAGCACTGATGCAGGCAGAGAGATTAGAGTGCAGCAAAACCCTTACGGAACCCCACTGTGTTCTATGTGTCTAGCATAGCACTGTGTAACCAAGACGGTGCTGCGCTAGACACAATGCAACATGGCAGCTCACCAGTCATTTGAATCTCATGTTACATTCTGATTTTGGCCACGCCCTCTGTACAGACCCACCTCCACATCTGTGGGGGGGGGGCTGCTAGGTTGTTGTTTTTTAAGATGAAGACCTTCCAAGGGATTGGCCGCTTAATGGCAGCATATTCACAGTATGATTCTGTGACTCAGGAGGGACATGTCAGCAGAAGGATGGCTACTCCAGAGCCACGTATCAAGAGCTGTTTGGCATCTCCAAGGAACTGAGACCAATAGGGACATACTAGGAATCAATATAATTAGGCCATAAGCATAAATAAAGAAGAGCACAAAAGGCTTGAACTCCCTATGTAAAAAAAAAATGTCGATTTTATTGCATTAGCCGTGTGGCCATAGCATAATATACATAGAAATAACAACATAAAATGGGGGTGGGGAGGTAAAAGTAGATGTCGTCCTGGGCGAATACTTTGAAAAAATGGGGATAACAAAAGTAACAGGGGATTTAGAACATCGAGTGACAGAGAATACAAAAACAGGTTCGATTGTGCGGCATATCGACTACAGCTGTGGTATTAAAGAAGAAGTTGGTGCCGCTTTCCTCTTCATCACACTAAGCAGGAAGTTAGCTGTCATCTCGGTAATCTAACAGTCAGAATCCTGCAGAAGAAGGGACACTATCCAAGGCTGGATTGGGAGATGAAGCTTGTTCACGAGAGGAGTTAGAAACCAAGATCTTTCATCTGTCCAGTTGGTACAGAAGAGCATTACATGATCCATAGTCTCCAGAGCCGTGCCATTGCAGGTGCATGTTCTATTTGCGATGGGAACTCTGGAATAACGACCCAACAAAACTGCTGTAGGAAAACAGTTGAGACGGGCACAGGTAAAGGCCCTTCGCTTAGCCTCCGAAGGAATTGTGAGGCAGTATAGAGGGATCCCTTCAGGGGGTGGAATAGCTAGGGCTAAGCCTGAACACGGCCCTCTTGCATGGGAAGCTGTGTTAGAGAAGTCAAGTTGCTGTAGCTTCTTTTTGATTGGAGGAAGGGCCGCCGGGCTAATACACTCTAAGTTAAAAACAGTTTTGCGGTTCAAATTGAGAAGAGAGCGGAATTTGAGATTAATTGTAGTTTTCCAAGGAGAATTATGAATGTCTCTTAGGATCAGGTTGGAGAAACCACCTCTAATTTGAGCATCTGATGCTAATAGGTGGGAGCTATAGGAAATGGCTCGACTCCATGCTCGTTTTTCAATTCAGGGCTGGGCGAACTCAAGTCGTAGGGCTGCACCTGAGACACATCTCGGGACGCCGGAAAGAGATGTATATTTGATGTATTTACGTGTTCGCAATTAATAAAAAAATAAAAAATAAAAATAATTAAGCAGAGCACAATGTCCATCATGTTTATCTTCAATATTTTTCCCATGTGGTTCTCATTTTAGGTGGGTGGAATGTTTGACACGGTGCAGAGAAGTACGCAGTGGACCACAGACTGGGCACTTCTGCTCCTTCAAATAATAACATCGGGAACCGTTGACATGCAAACAAACAAGTACGTCTGCACCATAAATAATGCAACATTATTCCCCCCCTGTGCAGTACCAAAGTTGCTAAAAGGGTCTCTGATAGCTCCCGCCATACTATTTTCAAGAGGAATCTTCTGGAACTTTGACTTGATGAGGTCAAGTTCAAAGATACTAGGGCCGTTTCAGACACAGCCAAGAAAACAAGTGTTTGTTGGCTGGAGGTGTCTTACTCCTGCTGCAGTTGGAGGAAACCGCAGCGTATCTTGAGAAAAGGGCCATGCATTTATTCAGACTTGAGAAATGGAAATGGAAAGTGCCACAGTGAATCAAAATAGCAGGTGGGGTAGGACCTCCTTTCAGAGACTCACACAATCCAATTTCGATCGGATTATGACGTCCTAGAGAGGAATAGTAAACATTTGGCTAAATGGAAGAACATTATTTTATTTCTTTTGCTCTTTGTGGTGTAATTCACTGCTTTTTTCTTAATGTTCATAGTGAATTGTTCACAACTGTACTTGACATGCTGAGTGTGTTGATCAATGGAACCTTAGCTTCTGACTTATCAAATGCAACCCAGGTGGGGTCTGAAGAGAACAAAAGAGCATACATGAATTTGGTGAAAAAGCTGAAAGTAAGTCTCCCGTCTGACTTCTGAAATATGCTTTTTTCAAACGAATCACTTTTCTAGGAGTTCCCCCCACCATTTATGTGTAAAGGAGGAGTATGTAGATACAAGGAAATAAGGGAACCATGTACTAATGAATAAGAATTAAGAAACAGGACAGAAAGGCTTGGTGCACAAGTCATTTGCTAGCCTGGTTAAGAGATCAGGAACAAGCACACAAGAGAGGAGGCAGAAGGAGAAATTGCATGAGCCTGTAGCCATTTCCCAGTCTTTTAACATATGCAGTGTTGCATCTATATTAGCCAAAGGGATCTAGACTACCGTATTTCTCGCTCTATAAGACGCACCAGACCATAAGATGCACCTAGTTTTTGGAGGAGGAAAACAAGAAAAAAAATATTCTGAATTCCAGAAGCCAGAACAGCAAGAGGGATCTGGCTTCTGGGATAGCCTCTTGCTGTTCTGGCTTATGGGATAGCAATGCGCAGCCTCTCGCAGGCAGCGGGAGGAAGGCTCCCCCAAGAGCCGCACTCCCTTTAAAGAGTGTGCGGAGCGTGTCTTTAAAGGGAGCACCGAGCAGAGCCTCCCGCCTGCATTCGCTGCATAAGATGCACACACATTTCTCCTTACTTTTTAGGAGGGGAAAAGTGTGTATTATAGAGCAAAAAACATGGTAATTAAGAGATGTCACTGACACACTCAATTCTAAATGGATTACTTCAACAAACAAAAATCACTCCAGTTCATTTCCACAGAACATGTGGAAATGAAGCAGCCATGCCTGATGTGGAAAAGTCTACTGTGTGTGTGTGCAAATATTTTTGTAACTGGGATTCCTCCAAATAGGAGCGTATGCCCCTTTGCCTGTTAGGCACTGTTTATCACAGATGCGGTATTTGGGTGACAACAATAGCTCATGCCTTGCAGGGAAATCACCCCAGGTTCAATGCCCAAAGAATATGTAGAACCACAGCAAGTCAGAGTAGGCAATTCTGGGTTAGCTGGACAAATGTCTTGACTTGGTAGACACGATAGCTTTCTGTCCATGGTTCTCTGGCTTGGCCCAATATGATATGCTAAAACTGCAGATGATTCCCCACCCCTTGACGCCATTGCTCATCTGTTCTTTAGGCTTCTACATCAACATTAAATGCAGATTTCTATACTTAGATTTTTTTGGGAGGGGGTCCCATCAGATGAGCGGAAATAGCTTATAAAGCACATTTTAAGGCACAGCGAAGACTGTGGAATAAAAATAGTAAAAGTACAGGGAAATGACTCATAATGAAACATTTCTGGTCTGCAATTTTGAAATGCTTCCTTAACATTTGTCCTTTTTACCCCCTTGCAGAAAGAACTGGGAGATAAGTGTTCGGAAAGTATTGACAAAGTTCGTCAACTTCTTCCCTTGCCTAAGCAGATGTGCGACATTATTGCTTGTGAGCCTATGGGATCACTAATTGATACCAAGGGAAACAAAATTGCTGGATTTGACTCCATCGATAAGAAACAGGCAAGAATAAACTTTACTTTTAAGGGGTGCCAACTTTCTCATGCATATGACAGCCAAAAGATAACTTGGTGGCCCTTTAATCAGATCCATTCAACTCATTTATTCACAGAAGGCCGTGAAAGTTTTTCTTTTATGTTGTTATTACAGCTTCTACCACATTCTGCAAAGCAAAGAAACAATTCTCTGCCCTTTCTATTAGGCAACATTCCACTTAATAATAATACTTGTAAAAATGCATAGTGCTTCCAAATATTCAGAGAACTCTGCATGCATTACCTAGTTAGAAATTCTTAGAAGAACTCTATAAGATGCGTTAATATTATCAGCCCCTCTAATATAGATGAGAAGAGTGAAGCTGATTGAGTGACTTATGAAGGCCACCAAGTGAATCCATGTTAGAGGCAAGATTTGGACCGGGGCTTTGCTTATTTGTAGTTGAGTGGATTTTGGTACTCCATGGTGAATCTTCTATACTCAAAGGCAAATCTAAACCAATTCTGTTTGGATGGAAAGCCTACAGAATTAAATAGGGGTTGCTCCCAGATAAGAGGGGTTAGGAATTCAGTCTAAGAGGGTTGTTGGCATCTGTCTGTCTCAAGAAATAAGGAAGTACACCTCCGGGGGTGAAATCAAATCACTGTGTTAGCAGCACTGAGGTGACCTTCCAGGGGCACAAGCCTGGCAGTGTATACAGGGGCGTAGGAAGGGTTGTGTGGAGGGGGCAGGCTGCCCTGGGTGCCAATCGGGGGGGTGACAAGATGGTCCTTGCCTCCCCCCAGCTGTAGAGCAGCTGAGGGCACGCACAGTCTGTATGGGCTGCTGCTCTCGCACGGCGTCCATATGAGCGGCAGCCCATATGGACTGCGCATGTGCGGCAGCCCATACGGTCGTCGCACATGTGCAGTCCATACAGGATGCCGTTTGCACGGCGTCCGTACGGCAGGCCGCACATGCGCACTCCGTACGGGATGCTGCTCGCGAGCGGCAGCCCATATGGACTGCGCATGTCTAGCATTCTGTACAGAGTGCGCACGTGTGGGATGCCGCACATGCGCACTCTGTACCGACTGCCCTGCCCCAGGTGCCGGAGAGGGTTCCTCCGCCACTGAGTGTATATGGAGGTCCTGGGCTGCCCAGACAACAAGACCAGACCCCACCCTCTTGGCCTCTCTGATGTGGTCCAAAGGAAAGCAGGGCAATATGTTTGGCACCAGCTTGGCTGCAGGAGGAGCTCACTCTGTCTGTTGTCTGAAATAATTTAAAGCAACTTTTGCATGGCACCAGTTACAGATAGGTAGCCGTGTTGGTCTGCCATAGTCAAAACAAAAAATTCCTTCCAGTAGCACCTTAAAGACCAACTAAGTTAGTTCTAGGTATGAGCTTTCGTGTGCATGCACATTTCTTCAGATACACTGAAACAGAAGTCACCAGACCCTTCTATATAGTGAGAAGGTGGGGAGGGGTATTACTCAGAAGGGTGGTGGGAATGGGGAGGCTTCACGTTGCTATCGCTGAAGCCAAGGAGCCTGCATTCGCTCCATAGGACGCACACACATTTCCCCTTAATTTTTGGAGGGGAAAAAGTGCGTCCTATAGAGCGAAAAATGCGGTATTTTATCTAGTTTTTAATTTTGGAGAGTTTTTATTTTACTTATAAAAATATTTGTACAGTATACCACTATAACATAAAGAACATCAAATCATTTAACAGCAACAAAAACATAAAATCTATTGAGGTGTGATTGACATTTAAAACGGGTGACATCTTTATTTTACATTACTGATAAACCATAATCCTCTTTTGACTGTTCTGTGCGTAACTTTCAATAGTTCACATTACCGTGTGTGCTGCAACTTTATTTTAGGCTACATGAAGTTTAGGTAAGAAATGTCAAATAAAAATTATCCCTTTACATTTTTAAACAGGGGCTTCAAGTCTCAACTAAGCAGAAAGTATCCCCGTGGGATTTATTTGAGGGCAATAGAAATCCTGCTCCGCTATCCTGGGCTTGGTTTGGAACTGTCCGTATTGACAGGAAAGTAATAAAATACGAGGAGCAGCAGCACCTTCTCCTCTACCACGCCCACTCTAAACCCAAGCCCCGAAGTTACTACCTCGAGCCTTTACCTCTCCCTCCTGAAGAAGAGGAGGAGGAGGAAGAGCCATCTACCCCTGCGTCTCAGGAACCGGAAAGGAAGTCAGCAGAGCTGTCAGATCAGGGCAAACCTTTAGCAGATGAAGAGAAGAAGGCAAAAGGCAAGAAGCGAAAGACAAAACCAACTTCCAAACCTGATGTAAGCGATTAAAACTTGCGGCATGAAAAGGAATCTTTACCTCTTGAGTGGGAAGGGGACATCCAGACTTGGGTTTGACTCCTATTGCTACTTAGGAGAGGCAGGAACAGCTGCCCCCCCAGTGGAAGGTGTTTGTTAGTACAGTGGTACCTCAGGTTAAGAACTTAATTCGTTCCGGAGGTCCGTTTTTAACCTGAAGCACCACTTTAGCTAATGAGGCCTCCCGTTGCTGCTGCACCACCGGAGCACGATGTCTGTTCTCATGCTGAAGCAAAATTCTTAACCCGAGGCACTATTTCTGGGTTAGCGGAGTCTGTAACCTAAAGCGTCTGTAACCTGAAGCATCTGTAACCTGAGGTACCACTGTATCTGCCTTTTGTGTTGATTAAGTCTACCTTAGAACATGCCCCTGGCGATACAGAGGGATCATATGGCAGACGAGCGAAAGCAAAAAGTATTTCCTAAAGACAGAAAATTTTGAAACCGCTTCATGTACTTAGATATACAGTGGTGCCTCGCAAGACGAAATTAATTCGTTCCGCAAGTTTTTTCGTCTTGCGAGTTTTTCGTCTTGCGAAGCACGGTTTCCCATAGGAATGCATTGAAAATCAATCAATGCGTTCCTATGGAAACCGCCTTCAGACCAGGTCCGGGGACAGTCTGTCCCCCGACCTCTTCTGAAGGCTGGGGGGGGGGGACAAGGGCTTTTCTTCCCACCCCCAGCATTTTAAAAAACCCCGGGACAGCAGAGGACTTCTCCGCTGTCCCGGGGTTTTTTAAAATGCTGGTGGGCGGCAGCGCTGCCGCCCACCAGCATTTTAAGATCGCCCCGGACAGCGGACTTGCGATTTTAAAGCCCCCGGGAAGGCAGGCGGGGGGGGGGGAGCAAAGACTTTTGCCCCCCGCCAGCCTTCAGAAGAGGTCCTGGCGAAAGTCTTTGCTCCCCCCCGCCTGCCTTCAAAAGCCGTCCGGGAAAGCAGAGAAAGCGCTGCGTTTCTCCGCTCTCCCGGGAAGGCAGGCAGGGGGGAGCAAAGACTTTTGCCCCCCGCCGGCCTTCAGAAGAGGTCCAGGACTTCTTCTGAAGGCCGGCAGGGGGCGAAAGTCTTTGCTCCCCCCCGCCTGCCTTCAAAAGCTGTCCGGGATAGCGGGAAGCGCTTCCCTGCTATCCCGGACCGCTTTTAAAATGCTGGCGGTGGGGAGCAAAGCCTTTCGGCCCCCTGCCGGCCTTCCTGGACCTCTTCTGAAGGCTGGAGGGGGGGAGGCTTTGCTCCCCACCGCCAGCATTTAAAAGAGGTCCCCGGAGATTTCCCGCTGTCCCGGGGCGATTTTAAAGCCCCTGGGAAGGCAGGCGGGGGGGAGCAAAGACTTTTGCCCCCCGCCAACCTTCAGAAGAGGTCCTGGACCTCTTCTGAAGGCCGGCTGGGGGCGAAAGTCTTTGCTCCCCCCCGCCTGCCTTCAAAAGCCGTCCGGGATAGCGGGAAGCGCTTCCCTGCTATCCTGGACCGCTTTTAAAATGCTGGCGGTGGGGAGCAAAGCCTTTTGGCCCCCGCCGGCCTTCCTGGACCTCTTCTGAAGGCCGGGGGGGGGAAAGGCTTTGCTCCCCACCGCCAGCATTTAAAAGAGGTCCCCGGAGATTTCCCTATGGGCTTGCTTCTTGCGAAGCAAGACCATAGGGAAATTCGTCTTGCGAAACGCCTCGAAAAACGGAAAACCCTTTCGTCTTGCGGGTTTTTCGTCTTGCGAGGCATTTGTCTTGCGGGGCACCACTGTATGGTGGAATAATCATTAGCATGAGACATTCCTTAGGACAGCTAACTTGATTTCTTCACCATAGTTTCATTCTCTGAAGCTTTTATGCACAGTGTGAATTTGTCGTTAAGTTGCCCACACAGCAGGCCTTTGATAACATTATGACCTGACATGCTGTATAGCATGCAGAAAAAGTATAAAATAAAGCACTGTCGGACAGCCAAGAAGATGTCATATTTAGTTTATCTCTGCCGGGTCTATGACTGAATCAGTTTTGTATTGTAAACCACAAAAGGACTTGTCATAAATGCTTTAATAGTTCAGTAGGAAAATTGGCATTGTTTATGAAAAAGTAGGGTATGGATGCAAATAACGTTTAACTTTTCCTGTTTCGCTTAAGGATTACCCTCAGAACAATGTATATAGAGTCCCTCCCAACTATTCACCACTTCCATCTCAAATGATGCACCACCCCCAGTCTGCTTTGTGGGGCTATAATGTTATGGGGCAGCCCCAGCAAGCTGCTTTCTTCGTCCAGAACCAGCCTCTTCCACCAGGTAGGTCTCTGCTTTGTAACGGGCACCAGAACCTTGCTGCATCATACAGAAGCAATATTATTTTTTAGTCCCCCCCCCCCCCATTCTGCTATCTTCAGAAGGCAGTCATAGTTATGCAAAAGGCAGAAAGAAACAGAAAACAACAGTTAACTGTTGTTAATTATGGTTAAAAGCTGCTCAACTTCAGGTTTTTTTGTTTTTACTTTGCTATTTGAAAAAGCTCACCTTCCATTTAAATGTCTTGGTAGGATGACGTATCTCTAAGCATTTGGATGCTATAGAATTAGTATTTCTGCACTTTGGCAAAGTACACAAGAAAATAAAACTTATTATTATGCATTATATAGTCATTAGGATTGTAAACAACCCCCACCTCATATCTATCTATCTATCTATCTATCTATCTATCTATCTATCTATCTATCTATCATCTATCTATCTATCTATCTATCTATCTATCTATCATCTATCTATCTATCTATCTATCTATCTATCTATCTATCTATCATCTATGGACTCAGCTACATTAGTCAAAAAAACATTTGAATTCATTATAAACATGTAACACCAGATGGCGCCAGAGAGAAAAGAAATTTTTAATGTGATTTTTACATAGCATTTTTTTCCTTTTTGTTATAACGATTTAATTTCTGACTTATTTATAGCGTTTTCTTCCTGTGTGTTGATCTACCCTCTATCTATCTATCTATCTATCTATCTATCTATCTATCATCTATCATCTATCCCATTGCGTTCACAGGTGGCTCCAGATTGGACCCTGCCAACTCCTTTGTCCCAAGCAACACAAAACAAGTGCTGTCTAACATGCTGCAGAGGCGTTCTGGTACCATGATGCAGCCACCATCAATTCACGCAATTGCTTCGCAGCAGCAGCAGCAGCAACTGCTCCAGATGAAGCTACTTCAGCAGCAGCAGCAACAGCAGCAGCAGCAGCAACAGCAGCAGCGGCTTCTAAGGCAGCAAGCCCAGGCAAGGCCTCAACAGCTGCTTTCTTCATCTTTCATTTTAGGAATGCGCTGATCCAGCTGAGCCTCTACTTGATTTAGGATTGTAGGGACATAAAACCATACCCAGAACCCAAGTTAGGCTTCATGCACAACATGCAACAAAATCGTAGAATCCTGAGGTGGTAGTGTGAGCTGTAACATTTCACTCTGTGGATTGGGGTGCCTGTTTCATTCCCCAAGCAATATATTCCCTGCAATTCTCCCTGCAACTGCACCCCCCAAAAAACTGGCATATTAGAAAGGAGTTTCTGCTCTGCCTGCTATGCAAGTTTGCCGCTTGCTGGAAGGTAGATTAAGAGCCCATTAGCAAGGACTCTCATTCCAAATGTTTGAAAACACTGCTGCAATCTGTTTTTTTGCTAAGGTAGTCTTATTTGTTTATTTATATACTTTGTGCCTGACTGTGGGTTTTGTGTTTGCTTATGAGACCACATACATCAATGTCTTCAGTCCCCTTTCCTAATGACACACAACATATTTGTCTGCTGGGCATTGCATCACATTTCTTTTTTGTTTATAAAATGTGTGGATTAATTTTTATAGAATCTTTGAATTTTAGAGTAGGAAGAGACCCCAGGGGCCATGTTGTCCAGTTCTCTGCTGTATAAACATTTTAACTAAAGCACCAATGGCAGATGACCAGCCAATCTCTGCTTTAAAATCTCCAATGAAGGCGAGATCACCTCCTTCCAAGGGAGTCAGTTTCACTGTCCAGCAGCTCTTACTGTCAGAAATTCCTTCCTGATGTTTAATTGGAATCTCCTTTCTTGTAACTTAAATCCATTGATTCGGGTCCATTCTTTTGTTTATTGTGTTATTGCCAGTTTGGGCACTGCTTTCCTTTTAGGTAAAGGCAAAGGCAAAGCAGGTGTTGAGCTGTTCCGCTTTTTCTGTTACCCAATAGCATTTCTCTGTCTTCTCCATGCAAGGAACCTACTACTGGCTTGTTCTTCCTCTTCTTTGAACATAGCCAAAGAAACCTTTTTCAAAAGTTATCTTTAACTTCTCTCGCAAACACGATTTGCCTGCACCTGTGCCTTCAATATTTCTCCTCTTAAGAAATTCCCATCCACCTTGAACTCCTTTTTCTTTAAGAATTTCTGAGCATGGGTCTTCCTTCACCCAGTAGTTCCTTAAGCTTTTTGAAATCAACCTACTTCAAGTCTAGAGTGCATGGCCAAGTATACTCAGCTTTTCCTTGCCTGGGTATAATGAAAGCCAAGAGGCCATGACCACCTCCGCCCAAGGCTCCCTATACACTCACTTTATTGGTCACTTCCTCCCTGTAGGAAGTCACTTTCCACAACCACATGTCTCCTCTCTCTGGAGAGTGGACAGAATCATTCTGTACACTGTGCCTTCCACCGCCACTTCGGAGAGTTCTGAGGTCTGCAACCGCTGTAGTTGCTCCTCTTGCTCAGAATCAGTGTCCAGGGTGAGGGCATGGAATCAGTTTTGTAGCTCCAGAGGCTCAGCATGGTTCCTGACAGTCCTACTTGTGTCCACGGGTTCATGTTCTGCACTAGGTGATCTTTCTCCCCCCTGAGGGGCACCCTGCTTGCATCTGTGTTCTTGGACAGTCCACTCTGGTAACATCAAATCATCTGGCTCCAAGTTAGTAAGTTCAAAAAAATACCATGGCAAAGAAGCCAAACTCTTGCAGCTAATGGTAAAGTAAAGGTCAAGGGACCCCTGACCATTAGGTCCAGTCGTGACCGACTCTGGGGTTGTGGCGCTCATCTCGCTTTACTGGCCGAGGGAGCCGGCGTACAGCTTCCGGGTCATGTGGCCATCATGACAAAGCCGCTTCTGGCGAACCAGAGCAGCACACGGAAACGCCGTTTACCTTCCCGCCGGAGCGGTATCTATTTATTTACTTGCACTTTGACGTGCTTTGGAACTGCTAGGTTGGCAGGAGCGGCTAATGGTACATGGCCCACAAATCCATAGAGGGAAGATGTGAACTAAAATTTCCAAACTCACATGAAGTTATTTCCCCTCCTGCCACTAGATGGCACTGCTCCTCTGTTCTCACTGTCTCTTGTGTGTTTTCAAAATGTGCCTGCCAGTGGTGGCAGTTTTTCTTGCCAGATATTCCTCTTAATCTAAACTGTTTAGGGTTTGTTACTCAGGATTTCATGGTGGAGCGAGACTCCCTTAATATTGCTCTCATTTGTTCTTGGAATCTTTTTGACTTGCCCTCTCAGTATCTTTTGTCTTTTCTCTCACACACTTTCCTAAAATCACCACCTCAGCTTTAAATCCCCAGGACCAAATCAAATAAAAACGACCAAAGGGTCAGCAGCGTGTTTCCTCAACCAGTTCTCTCCGCGCTGCTGATGTTTGTGTTTGTGTTGCATCTCACTTGTGTCATTCCTTCAGAGCTCCGTAGGGACTGCTCTCATCCTCTGAAGACTCCCTGCTTCTTCCTGCTTCCTGATGGAAGATGTTTGGAAGAGTCAGCAGAGCTAGGACTTGCAGGCTTCTTCTCCACCCCACCCCAGCCTTGCCCAATGTCATTCAACCAGGCTGAATAGCTGTTTTGCTGAGATTAAACACTCCAGGGAAATGTTCTGGGAGGAAAGCATGAAAGCACCTCAGTAACTGGGTTGAAAGAAGAAAACGTCAAAGGGACATCCTTTTTTTAAAAAAATGCAGTTAAGAAATTCAGCTATGCACATAATACATAACTCGGCATCACTTGCCTTCAGAAAGAAAAATATTGGAAACATACCAACTTCTGTTCTTAGGTTGTATTTTAAAATGCCTTGAATGCCTGAACTGTTCACAATGGTGTCCCTAAACATGTAATCTTTAAACTTACAATAAGTAATATGTTTTTTTAATTTGTAATTTTTTTGCAGGGTCCGACTATCGACCAGGCTGCTCTTTTTGCTCAACAAATCCGGCCAGCTTCTCAGCTTCCGCAATATCCAGGGATACAGCAGACACAGGTACATAATAATTGGTCTGTGTAGGGAAAGGATGTGCTAAGGCCCTGCCTGTGCCTTACACTGAGATCCAGTCATGTTCAGTGTTCGTTGTACTCGGAGTAGACCCATTGAAATTTATGGGCATGACTAAACTAGGTCTACTAATTTCAGTGTGGGTCAACTCTTGAGTAGAACAGGGTTGCATACGACCCTGCAGGTTTTATGAGGGGTTTTAAAACGGCCGGGATCTTTCATGACTCTCCCTTACTTTATAACCCTAAAATCTTAGATTCATAAGTTTAGTAAATATGGGCTAGTCAGAACTGATGGCATTTTGCATGCAAGAAGATGGGAAACTCGTGCCCTTACCCCCATGACCTTGTGGCCAGAAGATATTATTTGCGTGAATTTATGCTTTTACATGAAAGCTGTGATTTATGCAGAAGTGAAGCAGCTGGAATGGTGCTGCCACAATCATGCCAGTCCATCCTCTGTGTGGAAACTGCCCTGCATAAAAGCAGCAGCTTGGAGGTTTCATTTATCGTATATTGCCCAGCCTTTGCTGTGTTGAAAAGGTAGAATAATACGAAACCCGCAAACATGTACGGCTGCAATTTGAGCCTAGCAAATTCAAAGTAAGCATAATTAAACTATGGGGATTTTTTTTTTTTTTAAGTGTCTGGTTGCTATTTCAAGTAACAGCACAGTATACATTCCTTGTCATCCTGGTGTGCTGCTTGCTTGCTTGTTTAAAAAATAAATAAAGAGTAATAATGGCAAGCTTTCTTTAGAAGCATCGAAATCAAAGCAACTTGTGCCTTGCCCTGTTTTTTCGTGCAGACTATTCCTCATGGCTACACAATGTATAGCACTCAGATGCCATTGCAATCACAGCAGGCCGGAGGCATCGTCCTTTCGCCTACCTACAACTCCAGGGCCTATCAAGCAGCTCATTTGAACCCTGCTCTGATGGAAAGGCTACGGCAGACACAACAACAGCCGAGTGGGTACATTCATCAGCAAGCAGCTACCTATCCTCAGCCTTTAACAGGCAACCAGCGGTAAGATGTTTGTCAGGACCTTTGATATCTTGATGTATATAACCTTTGGAAAGAGAGTTTTGAAAATACAGTAGGTCTGCGAAATGCTGGAAGAAGGTATATGTAGTTGACCAATCTGTAAGGGCTGACAAGCTGTGGATTTTGCCTAACCTCTGATGCTGGGTGACAAATCACCCAGAGCCTGATTGGTTCCAAATAATATATAGCCCCAGCTGAGATTTCAGTAGATCTTGCTGCTTCTTGCCGATCTTTACTATCTGCAACACGTTGCGTAGCTCCTTTTCATTCTCATGCTGCGTGGGATTAGGCCTCTGATGAATGTCTTTGAAAATTCCCACCCACTGAAAATCCCTACAAATCCTTTAAACTTGGGCCTTAAATTTGTGCTGCGAGAAGTGAAGCTACAGGGAACCAGTCAGAGGGCCTTATCGGTAGTGGCGCCTGCCCTCTGGAACACCATCAGATGTCAAGGAAATAAACAACTATCTGACTTTTAGAAGACATCTGAAGGCAGCCCTGTTTATGGAAGCTTTTAATGTTTGATGTTGTGTCACTTTTTTATATGTTCTGTTGGGAGCTGCCCAGAGTGACTGGGGAAACCCAGCCAGATGGGCGGGGTATAAATAAATTACCATTACTACTACTACTACTACTACTACTACTACTTGGGTAGATTTGAATAAATTTACTAAAACCTTCCGTGGTGCAGTTTCTAACGCATTTGTGGGTATGTTGCAGATGATTGGTTGTTCTTTTTATATGTCAGAACTTCAGCTAATAAAATTGGTTAAATTAATTATCCCTTAGAATTACCCTTTGGTTCCTATAAAGAGAGTTAGAATACATATTAGTGACCTTTGTAATAAAATGTTTCAAAATGCAGGGCTCGACAGAGCATTTTTCCAAAACCGTAATAGCTATTAAAAGTCTTTGTGCAAACTTCCAGTGCTTCCTTGAAAGCATCCCTGAGGCTATGGGGCCAGCTGTGGGGACACTTTTGGCTTTCTTTATGCTACAGATGTTTCATTTTGTTGTTGTTGAAGAAGAAAGTAGTCTTGTTTCTTAGGAAAGTATAAAATGCCAAGACTAAGCCAATGGATTACTAGTGAGTGATGATGACATAATTCCCTGCATTCTTGCAAGGATGGAAATCGTGGGATAATGGTTGACTTTTCCTCCTCTGATTATTAATCTCAAGATGGATAAGTGATATAATTGCATGTTGATATTACTCAAGAACTGAAAAATTCTATGGATTTCAATGTTGATTAGCCATCTTAATTGCCGCAGTTCAAGACTCCCATTGTGGCTGAATTCTAGACCTTAGTCTACATACATAAAGCTTGCAAACGCTTTCAGATTTTCACCTATATGTGGACTTCTATCAAAGCATTCATGGAGTCCTTTTTCAAAACACTAATATACTCTCTTACCATGAAGAATTCAGCAGTAGGAGGAGCAGTAGTGGCTGATGAGGTCGCACAGGTGGGGTACATTACTCTCCTGGCTGCCCAGCACAGCAGATTGCTGACTCAGAGGGCGAAGGCAGACATGAGGTGCAGGGAGCTTGAACCTGTGTAGCACATGGTAGTAGAGCCAAACTGCCACTCTTGCTGTGATGTGCTGCACCAGGCCCAGCTCCTTTGCCTTGCCCCTCCCCTCTATTTCTCAGTGAATGCCAGTGGCTCACTGTGTTGGGAAGCTGGGACAGCAATGGTGTGTCACTGGCCGCTACTGATGGGAAGACTGCAACCAGAGCTTTAGTGTATATGTAACTCCTACATGATTTGGGATGACTGCATGTTATAGAAAAGATGGTCTGTATTGTTAACAGTTAATCATAATCTGCTATATCTCAGTTGCAGCAAATAACAGTTTTGTCCGGTTATTTTTCTGTGATTTATTCAAAAATTACTTTAACCTTCTGATTGATAGACAACAGTAAGCTCTTGCAATATCATTGCCATTTTCAACTTGGCATTCCTTTTTTAAAAACAAACAAACAAACAAACCCAATAACCCTATTTTATCAATCAAACCATTGCCGTCTAAACCACTGAGCCTAGGGCTTGCCGATCAGAAGGTTGGCGGTTCAAATCCCCATGACGGGGTGAGCTCCTCTTGTTCAGTCCCAGCTCCTGCCAACCTAGCAGTTCGAAAGCACGTCAAAGTGCAAGTAGATAAATAGGTACTGCTCCGGCGGGAAGGTAAACAGTGTTTCCATGCGCTGCTCTGGTTCTCCAGAAGCAGCTTAGTCATGCTAGCCACATGACCCGGAAAAACTGTCTGCGGACAAACGCCGGCTCCCTCGGCCAGTAAAGCGAGATGGGCGCCACAACCCCAGAGTCGTTTGTGACTGGACTTAACTATCAGGGGTCCTTTATCTTTACCTTTTTAAAGCGAAAATTGCACATCCTTGACTTAGCGTTCCATCCTCTAATTGCTTCTACACATATTCAATAAATATTAATTTATCCAGGCAGCTGCAAAATGTACACGCAATCTTGAAAATATCTTCATTGGCAAATTCTATCCTGCAGTGCTTATAATTGCATTTAAGTATAATAGCATTTAAATTGAAAGTAAATCCCTAATATGCCTATTTTGTTTCTCTGCATTTGCTCAACCCTGATTGCATTTCCACAGAGGTATATGATCAAAGCATTTTGCAACATCTTGGGGGAGATGCGGCAATTCTTCACACAGCAATATAATCCAGAGATTAAAAGCTTCAATTTTTTAATCTAGTACACCCTTGTCATTGCAGACCGATGAAGTCTCATGCAGTCTACTGATTCTGTGTAATCCCCTTGCTATATAGAATCATAGGATTGTAGAGTTGGAAGGGACCCTGAGGTCTAGTCCCAACCCCTAGCTATGCAAGAATCTCAATTAAAGCATCCATGACAAATGGTCACCCCACCACTGGAGAGCCAGTGTGGTGTAGTGGTTAAGAGTGGTAGTCTCGTAATCTGGGGAACCGAGTTCGCGTCTCCACTCCTCCACATGCAGCTGCTGGGTGACCTTGGGCCAGTCACACTTCCTTGAAGTCTCTCAGCCCCACTCACCTCACAGAGTGTTTGTTGTGGGGGAGGAAGGGAAAGGAGAATGTGAGCCGCTTTGAGACTCCTTAAAGGGAGTGAAAGGCGGGATATCAAATCCAAACTCTTCTTCTTCTTCTTCTCTGCTTAAAAACCTACAATAAAGGAGAGTCCACCACCTTCTGAGGGAGTCTGTTCCACAGTCAAACCTTACTGTGAGAAAGATCTTCCTGATGTTTAGTTGGTTTTTCCTGTAACTTGAAGCCATTGATTCAGGACCTACCATCTGGAAAGGGAGAAAAGAAGCTTCCTCTGACTTGCACGTGAGAGCCCTTTAGATATTTGGCTCTCCTCTCTCCTCTCAGTCTCCTCTTATCCAGGTTAAATACACCCAACTCCTTCAACTGTTCCACATAAGGCTTGGTTTCCAGACCCGATAATCCTTCTCGCCCTCTTCTGCATGCGTTCCAACCTGTCAGCATCCTTCTTAAATTGTGGAGCCCAGAACTGGACACGGTATTCCAGACTAATGTAGAGTGGAGCGGTACTGTGACTTTCCTCATTCTAGACACTATACTTCTGTTGATGCATCCTAGAATAGCATTCACTTTTTTTGCCGCTGCATCACACTGTTGACTCATGTTGAACTTCTGGTCTGCTGAGACCCACAGATCCTTTTCACGTGCTCTACGGGCAAGCCAGGTGTACCCCAACTTATGTGTGTGCAGCTGGTGCCTGCATATAGAACCTTACATTTGTCCCTATTGGAATTCATGTTGTTAGTTTTGGCCCAGTTCTCCTATTTGTTAAGGTCCTATTGAATCATGATTCTGTCTTGTGCTGCGTTAGGTACCCCTCCCAGTTTGGTGACTGTCAGCAGGTTAAATTGAATCCTAATCCTTACCTAAAAAAGGGATATTATAGAGCTGGAAGAGGTTCAGAAAAGGGCAACCAAAATGCTCCCCTATGAAGAAAGGCTGCAGCTTTTCTGACTTTTTAGTTTAGATAAAAGACAACGTTATTTTGGATTTCATTTCATTTCTGAAAGTTCACATTGCGACTGTTTCTAGTGTATAGTTTTTCAGTAATTAGAACTATTTAAAAAATCAGTAAAGATTGCAGTATATAAGAATATAAAAATCAAAATGTTAATAAGATGCTTATATATTTTGACTCTGATAAGAAGCTTTATTTTGCATTTTTCTTCATTTTATCTATCTTTATTACTTTCAGCAACCTTCAGTCATATTTCATTTGGCTGCTGATACCCTGCTGGAGTTTCAATTTAACGTGCAAGTCTAGAAAATTAAAACTGGCAGGCTCTCATTTTATTTTCACAACTGTAAATGATGTGCGGTCAATTCTTTTTGCTCAGATTGAGTCATCAGCCTTTGCAGCAGAATCCCTTGGTTGGAGGGCCACTCGACGCTATTCCAGCCACAGCTTCCCACCCAAACCTTAACTCAGTTCAGATGCCTCAGGAACAGATGAGACAGAGACAACAACAAATTCGACAACAGAGACTCCTTCAGGTTTGAAAATTGTCGCCTTTGTGTCACTGTGTGTTTATGCGGGGGGCACTATTCCATGAAATTTTAAGCACTAGGATACTGGATGTATTCACATATCATAGTATGCCCTAGTTAAGAGCTTATTGTGAACACACAAATCACTTTCCTTGGTGTTATGCCCAAACTGGGAATCACGGTTTGTTTCACTCAAGACAAACTACCGCCTGAAGCCACATTTTGTTCCTGACTTCCTGTAGCTTAAGTGAAGGAAACTGTGATGCCCAGTTCAGACAAAGCACTAAGCCGAGGTTTGTTGGTCCTGCTCACGAGTAAGGAAGGAGCAAAATGGGAGTGCTCTGCTCATTCCTGGTAATCCATAAGCCATGGTTCACTGTGATGTGTGAATGTAACCACGGCGTTAGTCCTATCCAGCCCCAAATTGTGTAGTCTGAATGCTAGTGGTCCTCCAAAAGTCTCAGACAGAAGCCTTCCTTAGTAGTTCTTCCTGAAATTATTTAAGTAGAGATGCCAAGGACTGAATCCGACACTTATGCATACAAATCCCATGCACTAGACTACAGTCGTATCTTGGTTTTTGAACAGCTTAGTTCCCGAACGTTTTGGCTCCTGAACGCCGCAAACCCGGAAGTGACTGTTCCGGTTTGCAAACTATTTTTGGAAGCTGAACATCCGATGGGGCTTCCATGGCTTCTGATTGGCTGCAAGAGCTTCCTGCAGCCAATCAGAAGCCGCTCTTTGGTTTCCAAATGTTTTGGAAGTTGAACAGACTTCCGGAACAGATTCCGTTCAACTTCCATGGTATGACTGTATTTAGCTACGCACCTATTCATATTTGTGTGTCTGCATTGCTTTCTTAGGGCCTGTCTTCTTCTCTCAAATTTACGTTTTACTGCTCTTAATTTTATAAGCCTCTTAGATAGAAAAGAAGGGTCAAAATAATAAGAAAGCTCAAGTGTCACCCCTACTCTCAAAAAAGGATTTTGTTTAAATTGTTGCTAGATGTGTAGCTGACCTTTTCCAAAGGGCTTCAGCAATTTTCTATGTACATGTGAAAACATGTATATAGTTGAATTAAAATAACAGGACAAGGGCTGTAGTTAAGGAAGCATTAGATATTTATCTGCTGGGAGAAAATGGTTTTGAAAGTTTGTCAAAGTATAACATGCAGTTGGTGAAGGGAACCTTAAAATATCTTATCATAGTTCATGAACACAGCTTATTGAAAGCAACATCCCTTTGTTCTTAAAGGCAACTTTGTTATTGTCTTTCTATGACAGCATCATAGGTAGTATTATAGTCACATTGGCCATATTTTTGCAGTTGCAGCAGCAGCAGCAGCAGCAGCAGCAGCAACAGCAGCAGCAGCAGCAAGGACAGCAGCAGGTGCTTAGTCTCCAAGCAATGCACCCTCAGCAACCTTTGGTAAGTGGACGTGTTAATAATAGGCTTTGTTCTGGGGGCTCTGTACTGTTGGAACAACATGGAAAAACAGGGTGACGTAGCTAAGTAACTTTCCTTATCCCTGCCATCAATTTCTGGGTTCTTGGAGAGCAAGTGCAGGGTTGATAAGGGAAGTCGTGCTCCGTAAGTATCGAAAATGATCAGGTATGATGACCTTGAATTTCCATCTCTGGTTTGCAGGAAGGCAGAGTGAATCACCTATTGGAAATTGTGGAATTTATATTTATTAATATAGCATTAGTATAAGTAGCAAGACAACTGTTTTCAATAGTATGCACCTAACTTTAGGGTGCATGATTCTTCAACATTTCCTTACAGCTGTGTTTTTCAACCAGTGTGTCGTGACACCCTGGGGTGCCTTGAATGATGGTCAGGGGTGCCGTGGGCAACACTGGCCTCTGTCCCTCTTTCCTTCCCTCCCTCCTCTGCTACCCCTCTCACGTCTCTGCCTCCCAAAGGCTTGCACAGCTGTTTGTTGCAGCAGCCCTGGCTACAAGCTCCCCAGGATGATCAGAGGCTGGCAAGGGGGTGCTTCCCAGGCCCCTGTGGGGCAGTGTGAGGAGGCACCTCTCTTTGCAGTGGGGCAGCTGAGAGACCAGGGGCGGCAGCAGCAGCTGCCCAGAGGACTCTCAAGGAGAGGGAAGAGGAGAGGAGTCTGAGGGAACCCTCCACAAGGGAGGGTGTTTGAAAAAGAGTGAGAGGCTGCCAGCTCTGCAGGCAAGGGGTGACATAACTGGGCTCCTGAACCCCACAGGGGTGCCGCAGAAATAATGTAGTTGGTCAAGGGAGCCATGGACTCAAAAATGTTGAAAACCTCTGCCTTACAGTACAAAGGAAAGGCTTTCTAATACTGCTAGCCTGTTTTGTGTAATACTTGCATAAAGACTCCCTCTGGTGGATAGTATAGCTGTGAATTCTGCTACAGCTTTTACCTGGTTTAACTAAGATGTTTAAAATCAGATTACCTGTGATGGTACACAGAAATTAGATTTGCAATCTGTTGAATATGTTTCTCTTCTTAATTAGTACCAGTCGGTATAGGCACTTCAGTAAAAGATACGTTGCAAGTTTTTAAATATGCAAGGACTGCCTCAATATAATCACAGGACATTTCCCAACGTTAGCATAACACAGGGATTACCTAACAGTCTAATTGCATATGATGTATTTGGTAACTTCCAGTCCTTCAAGACTATCAAAACAGTTTTATGAGTACGTTATTATTAACATTGTGTTGCATAGTGACTGTACAGTCCCAAGTGTAATGGAAAACAGCTAGTTAGTATTGCGACAAAAAATAACTTACATGAAACTAAATCGTTGTGATTCTGTGGATTGAAGTAGAACATGCTGAAGAAGGAAAATGAAGCTGGTGAGCAGGAGAACTTACTTATTTTTATTTAGAAGAAACTATAAGCCACTTAATCAAAGAATCTCTAAGCAGCAAAGAGGACTTCCGGGTTGACGCGATCGGATTAATGGCGGATTCCCTCCGAGCTCCGGGGGGAATCGGCTCCGCTGAGAACGGATCTTGCCGCGCCGGCGACGCGGGGACCCTTAGAAACCACAGGTGCGGATACCTGTGGACTTGGTGACTCGGTGGGCACCTTAAGCGCCCTCCTCGACAGTCAAATAGCCTTTTTAAAGGCTGCGGAGAAGGTACGAGGAGTGGCGTGGTGCTGAGAGTAGACCGCTACCTCAGTGGAGTGAAGCCGCAAGCCATTGCCGGAGAGCGTCAACTTTCTTCCCGACATTTGGACCGAAAGTAAACACCCCGTGAGTAAAGGAAATTCGAACTTTAAAAGAAATTTTATCCCTAATCTGGCGACCGGGGGGGATGTGCTAAAGGGAAGTCCGCACCCCCCCCCCATACAGACAATTTAAAGCAAGGAGCGAAAGCCTAAGATCAGAGAGAAATAATCTCGTGTCTTTTGGAGATTGACAGAGATTTTATCAATTTACGTGAACAAGTCGTTTTTTTTTCTAAGCTGTGCTGGAGGAAAGAGGAGAGTTTCAGAAAATTTTTGTGTACCCCCCCCCCCGAACCCGGGAGTACCCTGTATCAGCCTAGCGCGAAAGAACAGGGTTTTGACAGCTGTCAAGTGAGCTGTCAAACGGCAGGACTAAGAGAACTATTACTTTATATCTCTTGGATTTACAAAGTGTTATATTCAACTAGAAGTGGTTGGAAACAAAGTAAATAACGAGCTAAAAAGACTGTTGGTTTAGAACTTTAACAATGGCAATCCCTCTAGAGGGGACTGGAGACATTACAATGGCTGCAGAAGGAAAATTACTAGCAGAAATAGAAAGAGCCTTCTTTCTCGTGGGAACTTTACAAGAGCAAGCTATGATTATGGATAAACAGTTGATGACCTTGATCTCTAAGACAAGTAATCCTGCTGATGGAAGGAAGGAATTGACTCTGGAAGATTCTGCAGCTGAACCAGAAAAGATATCTTTGGAGTTGGAGGAAAAACAGGTCGAAGGGGAGAAAGTACAGATGTTAAATTTCTTACAGGACTCCTTGCAGCCAAGGAACAGAGAAGCCCTTTGGATGAGAGAATGGAGAGAGAAAAGCAAGGGAGGAAGCCGCTGGACACAATAAAATATGGGAAGTTAAAAAAATAAAGAAATATAACTGGGGCTTCCTCCTCTTTTCTGGATTTGATGACTTGGGACTTTGGGGACCTTTGGCAGAACCTTGGCACCAAGTCCTTCTAACTAGGATTGATCTGAGAAAGGATGAAGAGACCTCCCGAGACTTGAAGACCAATAAAATGGATTACCAACAGAACAGGCAGGGAGAGACTGAAATAGACTTAAAGGCCTCCGACGTGAGAAATCCGGGCTAGAGATCTTAGAAGAGGACAGTTATTTTGGAAGGGACAGATACCTGGGCAGGGAGGGAAGGGGAAAAGTAGAATCTAAAATTTTAGGATTTTTGGGTTTTTTTCTTTATAATGTTGATTCACATTTTAATATAAAAAAGGGTAATTTTTGGTATAAGAATCTTGATTGATCTTAGAATAAGGATCTAATGTATATAAGTAAAGGATTATTGAATTGGGCCTAACAAAAAGAATTAAATTTAAACATAATAAGAATAGGATTGGGGAAGGAAATAAGAACTTGCTGAATTTAATATGGAAATTGGGATGTATGGGGGGTGGGGGGTGGGGGGAAGTCAGGGAAAGAGGGTTATGAAAGTAAGGATATGAAATCATTTATATGTCTCTGTGTGTGTTGTTATAAAATGTGAAAATCCAATAAAAATTTATATATATATAAAAAAGAATCTCTAAGCAAATGAGTATCGCTCTACATTAAAAAAAAAAGAAAAGACAACAGGTATGCATAACTTGTTTACATGTCCAGATTGGCTTGCTGAAACAGGCATCTAAAGCAGTGAGGGTTCCTGCCTAAAGTTAATAAATAGGGAGTTCCATTGCCGCCATACTGAAAACTCAAGCCCTTGTCTACATTTAGCAGCAGTTCTGTAGATGGAAGTGGTCAAGTTGCCACAAAGGGCACAAGGCAATTCCTCAAGTAAACTAGTCCCAAGCTTTCTCGTGTACACGTCATCTGTAAAAATTTTCAATGATTTTTACTGTATGTACACATCTGTAAACAGTTGTGAACGCTGAGGAACAACAGAAAAGTAAATCTCCGATTAAATTTTGCAAGCACTGCTTATAAAGACTAGCGGTTTAGACTGGAGAGCGAAATAACTGCCACAGCCCTGAATTCAGTGTATTAAAAAAGAGCATAATAAATTCCAAGCACTGTCATATAATGCAAACTTGAACGTTCACAAAGTATGAGGAGGAGCTGGCTAGAATAAATTAGACACTCTGGAACACTCACAGATCTATCCAGGAAGAAGTGATAACTCCCAGGACAAACTCAGGGTACGGAGAGAAGGAAACCTTCAAAACAAGTATGGGGGGGGGGGGACAAGTATCTGGGAAATTACTGAGATGGTTCATTAGCAAGTTCTCAAACCCAGTAACAGGTGATTAGAAAAAGCAGGAATACAGGCTACTGGAAGGAAGAAGTGGAGAACAGTATCAGCATCTTTCTCTGGTCTGACTGGAGGTGAAAATCCTAGAGGTTGAGGAGTAGGGAGCATTCTGGGCCCTGGCTACTTTTTCTTTTTCTTTATTAACAAAAAGCAGTATATCCAGTACAGTATAAGTGGTTTGTTGGGAAACTGCCATCCCCTTTCAATTGCCTAAAGTTTGCTCATGCTTTTTGGAGGCTTTGCATGGTAGCTTGCTGGATTCCTATAGGTGGTGGGGCATGCTAGCAATTATTGCACATGCTCAAGTAACCAAGGGGTTGTAGTGGCCCAGTGGTCAGAGGTCCTCTCCCAAATCTCCCCTGAATTCTGAATGTTCACATGTCCCATCTACTGAATATATATTCAGGGTGACAGATTTTCCGTGCCATTTCATCAGTAGCGGAGAGCTTCTAAATTTCACATTGAGTTATGAGATATCACATGTGCTTCCAGAGCACAAAGGAAGGTTCATCCTGCTCAGGCACACACAACATCTATCATCCTCGTCCTACTAGTGTGAATGCCAGCTGTCACAGCATTATTTTGCTCTTTGCCTTGTCCAGACTCACTAAATGCCTGCCAACACTAATTGCTTGCACATTTCCATCAATAGACCAGTTTAAAGTATTATTTAAACTAACTTCGTATAATCCTATGTGATAAATACTGCACAGAATGAAATCCCTCTACAAGGCAAGAGTCCTTGAACCTTCAAAGTTTTGCATCTTTGTGCTCCTAAACCTACAGCAGAAGCAAAGGAGGCTGAACTGGAACTTTTCAATTAGTTGTTATATTGGTTTAGTTTCCTCCTGAGGATAATATATTCTTTCAAGCACATAGAATTGCATCACCAGTTGGGAAACAAGAACCAAGCTTGTGCAAACAGAGCTAAATTAAATACAGTGGTATTATTTATGGACACGATCCATTCCGGGGTGCCGTTCGCACCCCAAAAAGTCTGTAAGTAGAGTGCCGCTTCTGCGCGTGACGTGATAGAGTGCTCCTGTGCATGCATGACGCACACAAATTGCTCCTGCACATGTGCAAAGCGGCGAACCCGGAAGTAAACACTTCCGGGTTGGCCCTGTTCGTAACCAGAAAAATGCAACATGAAGCAAACATAACTCAAGGTATGACTATAGTAGAGAATTTAAGACTAGAGGCCCCACCTTTCTCTGCCTCCGTGCCCACGGTCACTGTGCTATTTCAGAGACTGCATTATTTGTCTCTATTGAAAGGATAAATTATGTTCTCATTGGCATCTTTCTTTGTAGTTGTTTTTCTGTTGTCTATTTGATAGCTTTGTTTTGATTGTTCTGTCAATCTGTTTTGCAAAGCTATAAAGCACTAATCCAATGTAAGTAGGTAGGTTTGGGCATCTAACCATTTCATCTGCTCCTCTAAGTCCTGCTTTCCCAACAGAAGTGTACATATTTCAATGTATAATTTTGGAACAAGTTATTAACCATTAGATTATTATTATTATTATTTACATGGTTAAAGTATTTCCGATGCCAAAATGCCCTTATCAGTTGCAGTCGGTCAAATGTAATGATAGCCGAGGTAAGGCAAAGAAGCAAAATTGCACAGTGACCTATCTGATCTAAAGGGTTTTTTTGGTATTCATTGTCCTACCAGAAGCCCTTTGGGCTACCATTTGCTGCCTTCTCCTCTTTCCTGGGAGTAGGTCTTGGCTGTCCTGTTCTAATATCCCACCTTGCTCACATAGGTTTGTTAAACAACCCAACCCACTTCTGGACTCTTCCATTTTTATTTTTTATTCAAAGCTGTACTGCATTCTTTACATAGATTAGTGTAGAAGGTAACTTTTTTGCTGAATATAAAATTGGAGTTTAAGGAATGCAGGGGTTTCCCTGCCCTGCTTGTCTGTGGGAACGGTTCTGGCTTACATTGAAAGGTTTGGGGTTCCGTTTGGTAATCCTTAATTCCTTATCTTTAGTTTTACTTGTGTAAAATAATGTGTCTATTGTTTGTAGGAGCTTATACTGTGAAAAGGACCCCTTGTTCACTCTGGCATATGTGTGGTGGGAAAAGGGGCATGCAGATACCGGAAAATGTCAGTACTGTCAGGAGTTCGGCCTACCCTTGAGTAGGACCCTGGCAGAGACACATGCCCGATCGTTCGGGAGCTTCATAAGCTTTCTTCAGCCCGAACATCACAGCGACTGATGCCAACCGACACCGGCACACTTAGGGATCCACAGAGTTTGCGCAACTTGCGTGTGACAGACCTCAGCAACTGAGCATTTTGGCTAATCTACTTTATTTACATATAAACACACACGGAGCACTGCAACATGGCTCCCTCTCTCTATAGCATCAGACAGCAAAGAGAGAAAGAACAAAGGACAATAGTCCCACTTCATGGAACACAGTAACACAAACATCCTGTCACTTCCCACTCTGTGGAGTCAAAACATACTCCGCCATGTGAAAGACAACAATCCTATGACTGCAATCATAGAGCAGAAATTCTAACAAGTACGGCATCACAAGAAAACCTGGGACACAGGGATGAAATGTCTCATATGAGTTCCACCAAGTGGAGCTGCGTTCCCTCAAGTAGAGTAGCCACTTAACATGTTGCCAGAGACAAGGAAGTGCTGCACCCAAAAACTGGGCAGAAAAATGGCACGTGGAGTTGGATATTTTGTTGTTAATCCTACATATAGGATTGGATTCCAGCTGGTATCATCCAACATGGCCAGTGTTCAGGCATGATGGGCAATGTAGTCCAAGAATAATTAGAGGGCCCCTTTGTTAACCCCTTATTTATAGCATTAGTTCAAGCATTAAAACTGAGCCCCCTCTCCCTACTCATTTGCTTGAAAAGCCTCTGGAAAGAGTTTGTGGAGGCAGTTCAAAGCCCTTGAAATATCTGACTTTAAATTTCAGGACGTGAATTTATTCATCCTGAAAACTTAACACATCTATGGCAACTGCCTAAACATAGGCAGTAAATCAAACCAAAAGAGCACATTAGGCACATGTTGTAGTTTTAAGATACAAATGTTCTTTGCATTTTTTATTTATTTTTGGCCCGCTGTAAAATAGTAAAAATACTTTTTTCCCATTAAGTTGTCATGCCGGCCTCCCTACTGATCTGCACCCAATAATGAAAAATGCAATTCTGAAGATGTCCAGAGAAAACTGTAATTCTCAAGAATGATAAAGCAAATCTGTATATTAGACTTACGGGGATAACATATGGTAAACAGGCATTAGACAGAGTTTCCATTTATTTGTCAGGGCAGCCGAACTCTTTTTAAAGCATTTGGCAGGTTACTTGCAAGGAACAAGCTTCAAATCTAATTTATGTCTCGGTCAAACTTTTATTGTTAAACTGTTATTTTAATAAATCTTCACCAATTGTATAGCCAAAATATGCACTATCAGGTTTTACTTCGGGTTTCAGGAAAGGTATCATGCAGCAAGAATTACATACCCCAGAAATAATGTAACTGGGATTGGGGGTGTTTCCCTGACAGTTGGACATAACAGAACTGTGTTATTATCCACATCTATGTTGTGTTAAATAAGGAGGTGTAGGACAGCAAGTACATTTTATAGAAACGGTTCCTTCAATCAGAATTTCATGAAATTCATATTCTGACTGCAAAGAGCACAGATTTCTATGGAAGGGATCTTCTGGCCCTTCAGAATCAGGTTAGCCTGCATTGCTCAACAACACTACAACATCCATGGCTCAGTGAGATTGTGAGTGAACAATACTTGAGAGCTTCAGCAGTTTGCATAACATTAATCATAAAGGCTGCTGACTCTCATGCATGCACACATTTCATGCACAGTTGGGCTGCATGGTAGAGACTGACATGCAAAAGGATCAAACATGCTCTAATGAAAGAGGTATGTATGTATACTGGCCAACCTTTCCACCTGAGAACCCTTTGCACTGTCTTATATTAGCTTTATTTTTACAGAAATATCTCTGTTTTCTTTTCCAACTCAGCTTGCATTTCCCCTTTAAAGTTCATTTGCATACATGATACCTGATATATAGTGGGTTTTATTTTCTTTACTAGCTTCATAATATGTACACATGCCTCCAGCAGCTGAACATTTCCTCTGTATAACTGAAGGAATATGAATGTATAATTTATTATTTGGATGTATGGAAAACATTATTAGCTAGATGAGAATGTAGGCTTCTAAACTTCCAACAAAATACTGGGAACACAGCTCCAGTTGCTGAACCCTCCAACAACTTGAAAGAACAATTCCAGAGGGATCCATTATCTTCTGAATGAACATAGGAAAAAGATGCTAAAGCTTGAACTTTCTAATTTTCTTTCTTAGAAAACAAAATAGAAAAGAGTACCAAGCGATCCCTTATTCCAGCACTCCAAAATACATGTGCAATTTCATGCCAGGGTCATTCAGATTGTTGGCTAAACATCTAAGGCACAGAGCATCAAATGTTATATTTTTATCAGTATTGCATGTGTAAAGTTTTATCACCATCACCATCATACTTTACATAGGATAAAATGTCTGAAGGACCTAAAGCTTTGTCCATAGAAATCTGTGGATCTGTGAATTCTTACTAGGAGGGGAGCAGAATTTTGTTGTATGTACATTTATTGTTCACCCTTGGAGTATGTGGAGGCCGATAAGCATTCTTTAAATGGTTTAAGAGATGATCCCTTGTCAGGAATCATGACCATCTATTGATGAGAAGGGCAGTTTACCCCAGCTGGTTAAAGCCAGTCTAGCTGCAGGTGTTTTTTTTTTACCTTACAGCTCTGTGGTCCTTTTTAAGGAGCGCACTGTGTATCGCTGTTAACTTAGCATATTCTCTGCACAATGCTGAACAAACTGGGCTGGAGTCAGCTCCCCAAGTCCAGTACTCTGGAGAAAACATGGGTTTTCAAGGTTTTCTGATTCACAAGGGCATCGCAACATTTTGGCATAATCTTTCTCTTTCCTCCAGTCATCCTGAGTTGTCAGTCCTATTTTCCCCCATCCCTGGCTCCCCTTCTAGGTTCTTGGACTTGTTTGGAGAAACTAATTGGGGGGGGGGGGTGTTCATGCAGTGTCCAAGAGAATTATTTGCAACTACCTGTCTCTAAATCCAGTGTCTCCAAATCCAGTGTAGGCTTGAGGAACTACCCCATCAACCTCAGTTTGCCCTCAGCCAGCCCCTACCTGTCTGGCTTCTTTCTTAAGACCACCACTTTCTGCTTCCAGCTGAGAATGTGAGAAGTTTTGCTCTTGTGTGACAGAGATGGCAAGAGACTGTACCACTTCCCTCTCAGGTACATGGCTAGAGCCAGCAATGACAGACCTGAACAGCATTGGATTTGCTGATGCCTTAATCCAGGGACAGCCCCGATTTAGTTAAGCCATCCCAGTTTCTGATTTGATCCCCAAATGTCCCACTATTCCTTAGGATGTTCCTATTTTCATGGGAGAAATATGGAGTTATCCGATCCTTAAGCCGTCTGAAGGCAATCCTGTTTAGGGAAGTTTTATTAATGTTTAATGTTTTATTGTGTTTTTATATATACTGGAAGCTGCCCAGAGTGACTGGGGCAACCCAGTAAGATGTGTGGGGTATAAATAGTAAAATCATCATTATGGAATGGGACATCCCTATTTTCATCGGAGAAATGTTGGAGGGTATGTTTTTATATTGCATTTTCCTGTGAGTAAAAGAGGGCTGCCTCTTCACTCACATGATTCTTACACCCAAGCTGTTCTACACAGCAATATCTTCACCAAAACAGGTGTGGCCCAGTATCCTCGCACTAATGCACTGATCAACCTGAATTGAATTGAGATTGGAAGTCTGGTCTCCCAGGCCAAGCCAATTGTTTCACATGGATTCCTCCAAGGGGAGGAGAAGAGAAGTTTGGTTTCAGTCACAGATTTCATGTGCAAGCTAGACTAGAATGAAAGGGTTATTTCTTATTACTCTCATAAGTGGCATCTTCCTTCTCTGGCTGGCAAGAATACATTGCAGGCATTGTAGGTATACCTGCTAGTGTGTTGCTGATTATTTTTTTCTGGTGTTGAATATTGCAGTTTCCAAGACAAGGCTTGCAGCAGACACAACAGCAACAACAGACGGCTGCCCTTGTCAGACAACTCCAAAAACAGCTGTCAAGTAAGTATGCAGCACTGGATAAAGTATTTTGTGTTTCTACAGCTGGGAAGTATATTTTCTGCCAGTTAACTTTCCGCAAGTAATAAATATTGATGTAGTCAGTTCTGGTTTAAAGTAGTTTAGTTTGTGATAAGGCCTTATAACCTGAAAATTGCCACGTGCATGGATGCTGTTGATCAGTAGGGGTAGGTCTGGGTACTGGATATGATCTGCCACGGATGTACATCTAAGTTGTATAGCTCACACCCAGAATACTCAAAATAGTTGGTCAAACTTTTAAAACCGGTTTAACTGGCAAGTGTTTGTGAGAGAAGCAACTGAGTAACTTGCCCTTCTCCAGGGCTACAGTTCCCAAAAGAGAGGAATTGGTACAGGCATTCCTAGTTTTGTGGAGGAGCTTCCGTTCCAGACCTCTACATGTGTCATCAGAGCACACAAAAGCCCATTCTGCCCAGCTTCGCCGCATTCCACCCCTACCCTGCTCCTGCTGCCCCCCTTTTCATGACGACATGGGCTTACTTCCAGATTTGGTGCCATGCGTGTATGTGCAATTGTGCATCATTTGGATGTGCCTAAACTGGGAGTTGCCTGTATTTTATAAGGAGGGAAGCCAGGGCAGTGAAACCAGACACTTGCAAGCCACGAAATGTGCTGATTTTTTTGGTTCTAAATCACACAACTTCTACAGATCAAGCCATTACCAGCCATATGTAGCAGTCCTTGGTTTTGCTACCTGTTTGGCACTGCAAAAAATCAAATCAAATCAGGGTGAGGTTGTCAAGCACATGACAAACCACAACACATGGGTGATGGCCAGTGTCATGGGCTACATGTTCAACTGCCCTGCTTTACATTTATCATAATTCTGTGGCAGCAACTCTCTGACACAGCATCCTCAGGTGCCATTTGTTTGCAACAGGGCTTTGATGGTCAGACCTTACACTTGATGAAGATTTTTGTTAGCGATAAGACATCCATCACATTCATGGGAAATATGGTCCACTGAAATGTTCGTTTGTAGGATCACCACTAGGTGTGATTCTAGGTGGCTGTTGAAGCTAAGGCACTTTCACGCCATAGGTTTCAAATGCCTTGATACCACTTTAAACAGTCATGGCTTTCCCCGCAAAGATTTCTGGGAACTGTAGTTTAAGGGTGCTGAGAGTTGTTCAGTGACCTCTATTCCCCATTAAATAACCGAAAACGCAGAGTTGTAATGTATTTGGTTTGGGTACTGTTTGCCACCAGTTTATCTAAACTCGCCAATACGTTCTTTTTGAAATCAGTGGGGCTCCTCTGCACATTAACCCGGCATTAAATCTCATTGACTTCAGTAACTTGGCACAGGATTTTAACATTTGGGCATGTTCTCCCCCCTCCACCCCCATTTCCTAGGTAACCAGCCACAGCAAGGTGTGAATCCATATGGCCATCCTTCAAACTTCTGAATCTGGAAGATGGGAATAAGACAAAGTGTTTGCACTGAAGAATAGGGAAACAGAATTTGTTGCACTAATTATCTCTCTCTCCCCCTCCCAATTTTTTGTGCTGCAACTGATGTGAATATATAAGAAATAGGTGAATTTTTTTTGTTTTTGCACTTAACTAATTATAAATGTATGGATTATGTGGGATTATATGAAGAACATTTGTTGCTGAAGAATATATGGATTTGGTGCTTTTAGGGTATTAAAACTCCCTGCTCCCCTCTACAGGATTAAAAATCCTTCCTTTCTTTTTGTGGAAAACAAGTTTTGTTTTTCTTAAGAACTGCACTGGACCAAACTACTTACGAAAAAGGCACTTCCATATTTTTTTTTATTTAATGCACAAGGGTGGTTCCCCCCCCCCTTTGTTTTCGGTAGAATGTGTATTGATTTTGGTTTTTTAAATTAATTTTGATCATGTTTGTAGATTTCATAAGCACTTTATAAAAGAATTTGTTTGCAAAGTTTCTGATTTTTTTGTTGCTTTTATTGTGGTAATAAAGTTCCTGAAGGAGGATCCTTACCTGTATTCATCAAGTTTCTATTTAAAAATCCAATAGTTTGACAATAAAAAGCCTACTAGACTTCAGTACAAATCTCCGTAGCAAGATCTCCTACCTGCAGATGATCAAAATGAGTACCCAAAACCTAAATAATCACATGTTCAGTCATGCTCAGGGTTGCAGCCTATAACTGCAGTTTGAGACTAGAATAATTAAATGCATAGGTTTTCATTCTGTTTCCTGTAATTCCACTGGAGATATGCTAACATGGTTTCCACAGCATGCACCGGAAATTAAGATAATTTCTATTTATCAGTGTGGGTATTTCAGAATAATTTCAGGGAAGTTGTTTAATCTTCTTCTAATTCTTCTTTTTTACACATGTTTCCAGGTATTCTAAACAGTTTTCCAAAAGATTTCATAATATAGTTGAAATGTAAGGAAATAGCTGTTTTCTGAAATGCCATATATATGGTTTTTCCATATATATTAAATAAAATCACTTCATCCATTCAACTGGGTCTACACTCCCCAGAGTCACAGAAATAGTTACTTATTATTTTGTACGGTGGGTGTTCAAAAATTTGGTTATTTTTAGTTGTGTAAATAAATTCAGCTGTATTTATTTATAAATTTGCTGCCAAAGCACAAGTAAATTATCATCAGATTTATTACTATAAAAACAGAAACTATTTTAATCTTGTGGAAGTGGCATTTGCTCATATTCGAGTAAAGAATAATCAAAAGAAACTACTGTTTTGTGAATTTTTAGTATTCTGTGATAACCTTTTAGAATTAGATGCACAAATTTTGAATGTGACTCATGTAGGGCATTTAAAAAAATACTTGAGACTATTTGACTATGTTTTCTGTATGAACTTTTCATTTGCCTTGTGATAAGCTGATCGTAAGGCTTACTGTGAATAAACAATCTCTACTGAGCAAATTAGTCAGATTATGTCAAATGAAATCTGCATTGCTATACCCAGCTGATGCATTTCTACCTTCCCACAGGATGTCCGAATCTTTAGTGTAATAAATACTTTTTGAACTGTTGTGTTTGTTGTGAAAACATCTGCACAATGATCCACTTGCATCCAGTATCTGCCTACTTATGCAATGAAGATATGCCTATGCAATATGACTTTTGATTCTTTTTTCCCCTCTTCCTGTTCTGCCTCCCCATATGTCCTCAAAGTCTGCTCCAGAGGGTCCCCAATTCCTCTGGAACAGATTTTTGAGGACACCAGGGGCTAGAAAGGGGCGAAAGGAAGAAGCTCCGTTTCAGGAGTGGACTTGTGCTATGCTAGTTCCAGATTTCATTACATTGGGAGTTACTCCTCGAAATATGAAAGCATATTTCCCTAAATATTGTAGGTTTTCTTAAGTTATTAAGAGCTGAAAATATATTTTAATGTATCTTGTGTGTCAAAAAGTTGCACATGCGTGTTGACCTCTGCTGCCACTGTGTATATTATGGCAAAGGTATAATAATAATAATAATAATAATAATAATAATAATAATAATAATTTATTTATACCCTGCCCATCTGGCTGAGTTTCCCCAGCCACTCTGGGCGGCTCCCAATCAAGTGTTAAAAACAATACAGCTTTAAATATTAAAAACTTCCCTGAACAAGGCTGCCTTCAGATGTCTTTTAAAGATAGGATAGCTGCTTATTTCCTTCACATCTGAAGGGAGGGTGTTCCACAGGGTGGGCACCACTACCGAGAAGGCCCTCTGTCTAGCTCCCTGTAACCTCACTTCTCGCAATGAGGGAACTGCCAGAAGGTAGAATAGCACTCGCTTGCATGCTCTGTTACACCTGTTCAGCCTTTGTGAACTTAGGGTATTTTGTCCCAATGTCATTTGGCCTTTAGTTATGCAGAAGCTCATCTATCATTTTGCTGACAGTCCCCTATGTTTGGATAGGTTCTTTCGGAAGTGTTGATAATTTTCTTGGGATTTTACCACCCTGGTTTAAACATTACATCAAATTGTTTAAAGAGCACACCTGAATTAATGGTTGTCGAAACTATTTTACTCATTCTTTGGGGACGTTTTCTCTACATGAACCCTGCCCATGCACATGAATTTTAAAATGGAGTTTAAATAAGGACACAAGAATGACCTTGATGGGTCAGACAGGACTGTCTTAAGCATATGCAGTGCCGGGGTGCAAAGATCTGCCCGGTGCCCCCCCCCCCCCCGGTTGCGCAGGAGGGTGGAGCCAGCTGCCCGCCTCAGCATCTCGCTGGCTTGGTTGCCCCCAAACTCATGGCGCAGAGCCGCCCACAGCAGAAGAGCCCACTCCGACCGACTGGCGGGCTCTTCCCCAGACTCAGCTCTCGGGCCCTGGATTCTCTACCTGGCGTCCGTGAGAGCCCGTGAGAGCCCAGGTGCCCTACACCCCTAGCGCCTATGGGTAAGACAGCCCTGGGGTCAGATCAGTATTCTGTTTCCCACACAGCCACATCCAAATGCATCTGGAACCGTTTTTACCAACTTAGTAATGCACGTAAGTTGCGGGCTTACTGTACACACATGGCTAGCAAAGCCTAATTTTCTCTTTACCTGGATCAAGCAAAAGATGAACCTTCCATTAGAGCAATATAAAAATTATGGATGCTGCTCTCCAAATGTTTTTGGACTATAGCTTCCTGGCCGTTGGCCATGCTGGCTGGGGCTGATGGGGATCGGAGCCCAACAACATCTAGAGAGCCACAGGTTCTCAACCTTGGTTGACGCAGCTCTTTCATTCTTACAGACTGGGAACTTGACTGCAGAGGCCAAGGACAGGTTGTGATTGCTCTTGACCAGTAGCCGCCCAGCTGTTGTTGGACGACATCTCTCACCAACCCTGATCACTGGCCATGGTGACTGGGGATGATAAGAGCTCAACAACAGCTGGAGGGCCATAGGTGCTCTATACCAGTGCTTTATACCCTTAAAAACATCACACCAGAACATTCTGTTTTCACATGATTGGGTAATATTATTACATTGTGCTGCTCACAATTTTAGAACTCTTTTTCTCTTGGATATTGTGAAAGTCTTGCATCCAAACAGATCCTCCACTGCAGAACAAAGGAAAATACTGTTAAGGTATTCCTGTTATCTGCTCAGGTTCTGGATGTCCTCGACCCAGCAAAGACCAAATCTGGGAATACAGCATACAGTGGTACCTCGGGTTGAGTACTTAATTCGTTCCAGAGATCCATTCTTAACCTGAAACTGTTCTTAACCTGAAGCACCACTTTAGCTAATGGGGCCTCCTGCTGCTATTGTGCCGCCACCACACGATTTCTGTACTCATCCTGAAGCAAAGTTCTTAACCTGAAGCACTATCTGTGGGTTAGCAGAGTTTGTAACCTGAAGCGTCTGTAACCTGAAGCGTCTGTAACCCAAGGTACCACTGTATTTCCATCAGGAGAAAGGCTGTTCCTGCTATAGTTTTGCCCATAGTCAACTGGCATGATAGTGGTTGTAATATTTGCAGTGTGATGGAGTTGCCATCATCTCTTGGCCTTAGCAGAGAGGCAAGATAAGATAAGATAAGTGAAACATGCATTCAGATGCAGGAGTGGAGCAGGTAAACTATATCTAGGTCTGGGCTGCTACATTTTGATCCTCATGTGTGTGTTTTTAAGCAGCCAGTAAGAATAAACCACAAGTTCCTATAGTTCAGACATACCAGGAAAAGGTATGCCATTTTCAGATTTTCAGTTAAATGCACATTTCTTAAAAGTATGAATTTTATTCAGGTCCCAATAAAGTAGCTAGCATCTTAAGCATGTAGAAAAGGTTGCTAATTCTTGCTTTCCCTCTTGGAGGTACAGCGTCACACAACAGTTGTGGGCTTAGGCTGGTGGATCAATATTTGTGCCATGTTAGCTGCATATTCACCTGTTCTGTAACAAACTAGATGCAGAGAATCATGTATGGTCAGCAGTCTATAATGCAGTGGGAGTTCTGTGCCTGAAGGGTCTTGGCATAGCCTGCGGTCTGTGATCAGAGTTCTCCTACTCTGACCGAGCACAGCCTTATATCACTAGTTCTATCCTATGTGGCACGTCTAAACAGATGTCTTTTGCGTCTGCCCCAAGAATATAATTGACAGGCAATATAAAAATATTTACAATAAATAAATAAGGTACTCGGCGCAATTTCTTGGAGACAGCTGTATTCTGTTGGAGTAGACCAAAGGATCTTTCTTTGCATCAGTTTTTCAGCCAAAGTGCCACCAGTTGCCCAGAACAAGCAAGAAGAAAAGTACACTGTCCTACTGCTTCCTCCTCAGTCTCTGCTCATGCATTGCATACTTATTAAACTTAAAGGCACCTTATATTCTTTTTTTATGTAAAATGTTTAGCAGCTGAATGGCAATTATACATCTGCACTTCTTTATATGCAGATCTGATTGCTTTTTTATTTTACAAAAATAATCCATATTGTCTTTAAAAAAACAACACACAACCCTATCAAACTATTTTCTACTGGTTCTTCCATTGCCCCACAAAAAAGGACTCCTGCGTGACAGAACTAAATTTCAGCATTACAAAACTGGCAGCACCTTTTTGTTTTAAAAAAACAATGGTAAGATAGATACAAAATATTCATATTTGTCCACAAGGTAACGAACAGTCATCCCATTTCTTCTTTTTTCTTTACGTATCTTACATTTCATACTTCTTGTACTACTACCAAATGGGAAGTAAGAAATAACTTTTTAACAAACCCATCCTTGCACTAAATATTTCAAGTTATATTGCAATGCATTTGACTGACTGTAGTCAAGATGTAAGTGCCTTAAGTTCTCAAAGTCGCTTTAAAAATACCTCTAATATATTCATATCGGAACATGACACAATTTTTCTCCAAATCTTTCTGTCTGTTACTGTGTCCACTGTAAACTGAGAATCGCAATTTTAACGAATCTGACACGACTGCTTTTGATTAAACATCTTCGAAAGCCAAACTTTGGCTCCTGATTAGCCTTTGTTATCAATTGTTCAGGCTGCATTTCTCGTCTCAGATAACTTGAACGTATGTTACTGTGGAATCGCTGCCAAGCTGGTTCTTAGCCATGCACTTATAGATGCCAGCATCTGACAGCTTTGGATTCTGAATTACTAATGTTCCTTGTGGATGAAGAAGTTCACTTCCAGATGGCCGGCCTTTGCTGCCTGTGGAAAGTAACGAGTGGTCAGGCAGCTCCCATGTAATTTCTGGATTTGGTACTCCCAGTGCCATGCAGTGAAGCTGAACTGGTACCCCAGCCACTGTGCGGATATTCCTTGGCGGTCTGTTTGTAATCCGTGGCGGGTGTGCCACAATAATTACAAAAACAACTACCGTTGAATCACCAGCGTAGTTCTGAGCTTTGCATGCATAACTTCCTCTGTCATGGATGGTGGTTTCTCTGATAATGAGGGTGCCATTTTCCAGTAACATATATCTCCCATTAATCTGAGGCCGGTCTAGGATGTCACCATTGGGGGTTGTCCATATTATGCTTGGCTTGGGGCTTCCGCCAGCAAGACAGTGAAGGGATAACGGTTCCCCACTTATGCTTTTTATTGTTCCTCTTGGGTGGATAAAGATGGTGGGTTTCTGGCCAACTTCCAATATGACCAACTTTTCAATGTAGCCAACTTTATTTTTAGCAGCACACCGGTACTTGCCTGCATCTGCTTTGGAAGGGCTGTAGATGACAAGGGTGCCGTTGTCCCCCAAGAAGTAATGGAGTGTTCTAAAACCACTGGAAACCCTTGTTCCATTGGGTAACATCCAGATTATCTCAGGAGGTGGGTTTCCATCTACAGAGCAGTTCAGAAAGGCAGTTTTCCCAGCCTTTGCTATTACTTTCTCGTTAAATGGATTCCTGAACATTGGTCTCCTAAGCATTTCTAACACCTCCAGTTGGACCACCAATATGCTTTCTCCGCCATCGTTACGTGCCACACAGACAAACTCTGCCGTATCTGAAGACCTTACGTTACGAATTTCAAGAGTCCCATTTTTGTGTACTGTTATTCTACTCCCATAGTATGGGGCTGTTAGGAAAATATTGTCAGGCATAATCCACATGATTTGGGGTATGGGCGTTCCTTCAGCTCTGCAGTCTATTTGTTTCCTTGAGTGTTTTATGGCTGTTGTTTTAATGATAGTCTTGTTTGTATACAACCCATTGATGAGAGGCGGTTTAGAGATTACTTCAAGTTTATAAAGCCTTGTATCATCTCCACCAGAGTTGCGAGCAACACATATGTATTCTCCAGCATCTATGAGCCTCACCTTTGTGACGGACAAGGATCCATTAACATGAAGAAAATACCTGTGATTGGAAGCTGAAATCATGTCGTTGGAAGGCAACAACCAGAAAATGTTTGGCTTAGGTTGACCTGTGGTTTCACAGTTGAAAACTGCAGTGTCTCCTGCTCTGATCTTTACATAGGTCTTGGAATTCTGCTTGATCCGTGGCGCCGCTGCTAGCACTGTTATGTGCACTTTCATTTCGTCTTTCCCAAGTGTGTTTTGAGCATAACACGTGTAGTCGCCCTCTTCAGCTATTCCCACCTTGTTGAAATACAGTGTCCCGTTGTCAAACAGAGTGTACCTACGAGACCTGTGCCCACTGTCATCTGCTTGCATCACGTTGTTGATCATTGTGCCGTCTGGCAAACTCCAAGATATCTCTGGTTCTGGGGACCCGGAAGCTTTGCAGTCCACTTTCAAGTCCTTCCCGTAAGGCACCAGTTTCTTAAAATACTGCTTTTGATCGATTTTTGCAGGCTTCATTGTCACGCTGACTTTCATTAGGATCAAGTCGTCTCCCATTTTATTCCTAGCCACGCATATATAGTCACCAGCATCCTTTTCTGTGACTCTTTCAACAGCCAAGGATCCATTGGGATGCACATGGATTCGACTCCCCATTCTAAAAAGCAATGGAAGAAAGGAAAGGTGTTTAGTCTGATATACTTAAGAACAGGCATAGGCAAACTCGGCCCTCCAGATGTTTTGGGACTACAATTCCCATCACTCCTAGCTAACAGGACCAGTGGTCAGGGATGATGGGAACTGGAGGGCCAAGTTTGCCTATGCCTGCTTAAGAACATAAGAAAAGCCCTTCTGGGAGAAGCTAAAGGCCCATCTAGTCCAGAATTCTCTTTTGACAGCGGTCAACCACATGCCTATGGGAAGCCCACAACCAGAGCGGTACCTCAGGTTACATACACTTCAGGTTACATACGCTTCAGGTTACAGACTCCGCTAACCCAGAAATAGTGCTTCAGGTTAAGAACTTTGCTTCAGGATGAGAACAGAAATCGTGCTCCGGTGGTGCGGCGGCAGCAGGAGGCCCCATTAGCTAAAGTGGTGCTTCAGGTTAAGAACAGTTTCAGGTTAAGTACGGACCTCCAGAACGAATTAAGTACTTAACCTGAGGTACCACTGTATGCCAAAAAAGACGGAGACCCTAACTGTAACACTGCTGATTCTCAATGACATTATAACTTAAGAATTAAAGACAAGCTAAGATATGAGTGCATTGAGTAGAAGCATTTGGAAGTTCCTTTGAGCCCTCTTCAGGAGTCATGAGTGGAGTGTACGGCTGCACCAAGTAACTCCTCCCATGGCATCAGTGCATATTGTGTGAACTTCTGCGCAATGGGGGGTGGGATGGGGGCTTCACACATAGATGTATGTGCAAAGGCTTCCATGTTGTCTTATATCAGAATTGTGCAGGATTCCAGGTTGTGTGGAAGCCTTTGGAAGCCTCTCTCCCTCCATCTCTAAGTACAGCTTGACTTGGTGGGAAATTTCCTTTGTCAAATGTAAGAGCGAACTGCAAGCCTACTTGTTCTTCATATGACATGCACTAGTTTGGATCAGGAAAGTGCAAACATATCACTCCTCTGCTCATTCTGTTTGGAAGCCTTGCAGAGAGCTGGCAGATGTTAATTATGTGGACCAGACTTCAGGGATCTGCAATCTGTTTGGATTTAGATGCTAGGTCAGTCTAGAGATCACAAGATTTGTTACTGCCAAGCTCTAATATGGAAACCACTGGCTTCACTTAAGAACTCAATTGATGGTTAGTGGCCAAAATGTTGGGCAGAACTGTATTACTATGAGTTAAAGCAAACTCGTCCAAAATAAAATACTATGATATTGATGCTGTGGAGCTGCAACCACCCAACCTAGGAATGAGGTTTTAATGGAAATAATACATTTACAAACAAGAACTCATAGGAGCCTTGCTTGTCCCTGAAGCGGCTGTAGTGAAGACAGCCCTAACTGGACTGGAACAGTATGGTAAAATGTGCTTCAACCCTTATATCGTCAGTCTCATTCTTAAATACTGTAGCACTGTACTGCTCTGGCATCTAAAGGTGCAGTCCAAAGCTTCCACACCTGTTAGTGGAGTTTAAAGGAATGCAGTTGTGCCTCTCACAGCATCTGAGTAGAAAGGTCAGGGCAATGGCTGGCGGCTGGCAAGAGAGCTGACTTAGCCAGCAGAGTTGGCTGAGAAACACTTCCATCAAATTTGACCACTACCACTCCACAGCCTGGTGTAAGGAGGGTTTGGATTGTTCTGCAAGTCACTCAGCAAATGACAGCTAGACACCCCTCGTATCAAAGTACCAGAGCAGCTCAGCAAAGGGTGTAAAGAAATTCATTTGTTTGATTCAGCCCTCTTTGACACAAAGGCAGAACAGTTCATTTGTCATTCTCCTCCAGCACAACACTATCCAATGCGAAACCCAATGGTTACAATATACCGTACTTTTCCGTGTATAGGACTAGGGTTTTTTTATTTATTAAAAAAATATATTCAAAATTGTGGATCGTCTTATACATGGATACAATCTCCCCCCGTTTTCTCCATTTGGAGTTCCCCCAAATAGGGGACGTCTTATACATGGGGGCATGTTATATACAGAAAAATATGGTAGCTAATCAAGCAAATAAGTAATGCTGCGATTTTCACGCGACCTACCTGTGCCACTGATCAACAACAGCTTTTGAAGGTAATCTCCATATTATCTTGGGTCTTGGCTCCCCTGTAGCTGAGCAGTTCAGAAGCAACCTGTCCCCAAAATTCAGCTGAGTCAGTCTTTGAGATGAAACTGTGATTCTGGGGACTGTATCGCTATGTTCTACCTGGATGATGACCACTCTCCTCTCTGAGCCAGTGGAGCTGGTGGCTATGCATTCATAATTCCCACTGTCAGAAGGACTGATATTCTTGATGTAAAGGGTTCCATTAGGGAAAAGGAAAAATTTGCCATTTATATACTGCAAAGGCTTCACCTCTGTTCCATCGAAGAGAACCCAGTGAACGTAGGGCTGTGGGTTTCCTTTGGCTGTGCAGGGCAGCTTCAAGCTTGCCCCGATATTCTCCAACATACGTTGCTTCTTCTCTTCCAGTATAATGGGTGGCGCAGCAATAACTTGCAGCCTCACTGTCATTGTATCTGAACCAGCTGCGTTGCTTGCTGTGCATGTGTAAATCCCTCTGTCGTAAACGCTGACTCTCTTTATCACCAGCGTGCCATCTGCTTGCACAGAAACAGCCTCATTTCCCATAGAAGACTCTGAGATGTAAGTTTTGTTTGCGAGGATCCATGTTATGGTAGGAATGGGACGGCCTTCGGCAGTGCATTTCAGGGCTACTGGCTTGTCAGAGTGAACAGTAATAATTTTGGACCTTCCCTCCAAGATTCGAGGTGGATAAGTCACCACGGACAACGTGATAAGAAGCCTGTCGGAACCATGCTGATTGGCAGCAACACAGAGGTACTGTCCGCGGTCCTGGATGTTGACGTTCTGGATGGAGAGAGTCCCGTTGGGAAGAACCTCAAATCTGTTATCACGCTTGTGTTTTGACGCATCAACCCCTAGTTGAAAGAGATGGAAATAAAATTAGCCTAATCTCTGTGTTAAAATCTTACTTTTTTATTTGCTTGGCAAGTCAAATGGTGTTTGTTTGTTTGTTTGTTTTTTTACTGCATTTCTATTGCTCTTGTGCTTCTCCCTTTTCTAAATTTTTCATCCTAAAAACCCCACTTTAATAAACTACCGAATTTACTCAAATCTAATGCTCACTTTTTTTGGCCAAATTGTGTTCTGAAAATTAAGGTTCACGTTAGATTCGATGGCACATTAGACTTGAGCAAATATAGTATTTTCATATATATTTATTAGGTAACCAAAAAAATCAGCTGTAAGCTCGAATTATCCTTTCATATGTAGAGTTATATAGTAAGTAGAAGTAAAATGCAGGTAAGTCATCAGAGTTGCAGCCCTGCATCAGAATAAGAACATGAGGAGCTGCCTTACACAGAGTCAGACTCATCTAACTCAGGGACTGGCAGTGGCTCTCCAAGCAGCAGCCTCTTCCAGATGTATCTGGGGATCACAGAGATTGACCCTGGGACCTTCCACATGCAAGGCACATACCCTACTGCTAAGTAGGGCTGGGTGATATCTGGTTTTCAACATTGTGATATATCCCCAGCAAAATATCGTGATATATCACTCTGAAATAAGGATGGAGCTATGTAGAGGCACTGGCTGGCTTCACAGTTTCTCTTGTATCGTCATTTTTGCATAGCACACACACACACACACACACACACACACACACACACACACAGATAACGATTTGTGAAATATTGCCAGGTCAAAAATTACAAAACCGATATCACAATACGGACTTCAAACTGGTTTGGGGTGATATATTGATATATCACCCAGCCCTACTGCTAAGTTATGACCCCTCCCCAATACGGTGCCCTAGGTTAAGTACTTAAGTCGTTCCGGAGGTCCGTTCTTAACCTGAAACTGTTCTTAACCTGAAGCACCACTTTAGCTAATGGGGCCTCCTGCTGCCACTGCACGATTTCTGTTCTCATCCTGAAGCAAAGTTCTTAACCCGAGTCACTATTTCTGGGTTAGCGGAGTCTGTAACCTGAAGTGTATGTAACCTGAAGCGTATGTAACCCGAGGTACCACTGTACTGCTTTTCAAGTCCCACAGAAGAAGAAAGGATTTCTACAACTGTGTTCAAAGGCACGATTGTATTTATAAAACCACATTTCCTCTAAGGAGCTCAGGGCAATACATGTGGTTCTCTCCCCCCGCTCTCCATTTTGTCCTCACAATTGCCTGGTGGAGAGGGTGGCTATTGCAGAGAGTATGGCTGCCCCAGGGCCACACACTTTTGAACCAGAGTCCCCCCAATCCTAGCCCAACACACAAATCTCTATAACACAATGGTTCTCATTGCACCCTCAAAACCCAACCATAGGGCTATAAGCATTCTTAAGATATTAATACTGCACACACGACATCCTAGCTTGTTTCTTGTGTATATCAAAAAAGGAGAAAGAAATATTCCATGTAAACTTGAGAAACGTACCTGATGATACCTTGGTCCAGTGTATTATTGGCCGAGGGTTCCCACTGGCTTCGCAAGGGATGAAAGCATCTGAATTAGCCAAGACAGTAAACGCTGCCAGTTTCCCTCCAATTATCCTGGGTCTTGCCCCCCTGCGTTGGTGGAACAAATCTAAGGTTATCTGATTGGTGGTAGTGACTTCCTGGTCTATGGTCTTCTCAGCCCAATTATTCACCTGATTGTTCTTATTCTTCCTCCACAAAGGAGTATATTGAGTGGAGCTCTGTGGGGACTTAAATCTGCCCAATGTGCTGACCGTGAAAGTTTCGCCACTTTCTGCAGCCTCCTGCCAAGACAGTTCCCCCTGCCTGGGAGATGCAGTGGTTTGTGTGATAACTGGCATGAGCGTTGTTTGGGGTGCTAATGGGCTAGGAGACCGTGTGTTGGGGTATCTTGCATTAGTAGGAGTTTGGGTACTTATCTCAATTTTAAGAGAAAAGGCTGCTTTTGTTGTTTGGCCTTTTTTGCTAGCTTCCCATCCTACAGTCTGATTTGATTCCTTATTAGCACCCACTGTAGTAGCCTGAGTTAGTCTGCTGGACTCTGGTGTCCGTGTTACCAAGGCTGTGCCTGGTATTGCTGTGATTGGGCTGGCTGTGTCCAAGACTGATACAGTGAGTGGGATGACGGTTGCAGGTTTTTCAGAAGACGAATTATCCACTGCTATCTCAATAGTGACCGTATTTTTGGTAGGGATATTCCTTATTAATACCTGAGTGGCTGGTGTAGATTTATTCTCTGCAACTGTGCCAGTTGTGCCAGGACTGGGTGTCTGTGGTGTAGTTCTAATGGCATCCATACTAGTGGATTTCGAAAACAGTTCATCTGTTAGGGGGCTGGCAGCTTGCCTTATGCTTTCAGCTGTTGTAAAAGCAGGAGAAGCCGTTGGTTTTTTGGACATTGTAGCAGAACCTTTGCTGAGAATGAGGTTTCTGTATGAAGACACGGGATTTTTCAGAGGCCTTCTCCTCCTCTGACCCCTCCTTCTGCCTGGTCTTAACGCTCTGAATCTGCCAACGTTTGTTTTAACACGGACAGTAGTAGTTGGAGTGAGAATTGGTAGGATGCTGCTGGTGGCATCTGTTTCTTTTCCTAGAACAGTTGTAAGATTGGAGGCAAAGGCTGAAGATGGCAATTCTGAAGCATCGAGCGATAGCAGGGGGACTAGTTTTACTAGCATCATGTTGTCACTGGTGGGTTGAATTAGGTGGTCATCAGTTCGGATCTTTGTCTTTGAAACAGCACTTTTATATGTATGTGATGTTGTGTATGCTGGCATTGGAACTGTAGTTTGGAGAGGCAAAACAGATACTGTAGGTGAGGGTTCTCTGCTTGTTTGCAACTCGGGTTCCTTCTCCAGTAGCTGCTTTTGTGCATGATTGCTTCCAAAGAAATTATGCAAAGGAATTTCCCCTGTTGAAACAACGGAAGAGGCCTTAGTTCCAAGAGCAGAAAGGGTAGATTTCATAACCAAAGGTGACATGGTAGTTGTGGTTTCCATGCCAGTCCTGGGGCTATGGATAGTTGCCTTTGGGAGTCTGATGCTAAATGATGGGTTTGCGTCGGTGATTCCTTGTAATGCTCCACCAGATTTTGCTTCTCTGTGCGATAGAACTTGTGTGCTTTCAGGATAGAAGGGGATTGTTGTTGAAGTTGTATGCTCTTCAGCTGCAACCAGTTTGTTTCTTGAGAATGCCCAAAACTGATTTGCAGTAGTTGCTTCTGGGTAACGAGTTTTAAATGAAGTGGAAACAGGAGCTTGAGAGACAGTCTGTTCAAGAGATTTGTTGGGAGGAGATAAGGCAGGTGTGCTCACTTCTACAGGAGGAGGTAGAGTTGTACTTGCTTGAGCAAACCGTGATTTAACAAAAGCAAATCTCCGACCTGCAATGTTGGAAATACGGCCAGGTCTAATTATTCGTCTTCTATTAGAGATTTTTCTTCGTCTGCTATACTGCCTGGGGGGGAGTGGTGGGTTGTGAGTTGTAGCACCCCCAACTACCTTAATCTGCTGGTGAGTGACAATGGTTGAGCTTGAAGGTAACCGAGGCACTATTTTTTGTGTACTGTAAGCATACATATGACTAAATATATCATCATCAGGAACATTGGCTGTCACTAGAGATACCTGCTGATTGGATTTCTTTGATACTTTCTCAGTTGCCTCTGTAAATAAATCAGGTTTTTCAGTATTTTTGTGGGTAGCTGCAGACAGGGTATTCTTGGTAATATTCATTGCTGGTATAATTGTTGGTGTGGCATTTAGATGCAAATTGTTTCTCCCAGATGATATCGAGCTCTGAAAAGTACTGAAAGCTTCTGTAGAAGTACTTGGCGGAATATAAGATGGTGTTGTTAATGGCTCCATGTTGGTAGATGGTGTTTGAGATGCTTTGAGAGAAGTTTTTTCAAGTTTAAGTTCTGCAAGTAACTTCTGGTTCTTGGGTGTCTTGTAATTCGTAACCGCTGGGCTGGTTACTGGAGTTGTGGTTTCTGTAACCATGCTGGATGTTGCCAAAGAACGGAAATCATTTGACATGCTTCCAAATTCTGCTGTCACTACATTTCCAGAGGCTTCTCTCAGAGTGGATATCGCAGGTCTTTTAGTTGCTAGTAGAATAAATCCTTCCTCTGGAAATATATCATCTCCAGATGTCTCTTCCAGATTTTCAGAAGTCTTTGAGGACAACAGAACCTTTACTGTTGGTTTTGCTGTGGCATTTTCTTGCTTACTTGGAAAAGTGGCTTTTTTCTTTGTTTTTTCCAAAAATGCTGCCCAGCGCAACGGATCAATTCTCCTAGTGGAAGGATCAAATTGCCTCAGGCGCCCTCTAAACCGTTTGTTCATCTTGTCCTTGTTGCGCCTGTAAATCTCTTTGCGATTGGCACTGGCTTTGTTCTGTGTGGGCTGATTTATATATGAATCTTTAGTGGGTTCCTCGCTGGTTACTTGGGTTTGCCTGGCAGATGAAGGATTTCGAGGTTTGGTGGTAGCTTTGTACTCTTCATTGCCAGATCCTTCTGCTGCTTCATCCTCTAGCTGAATATCGAGTTTTTGTGACCTGTTCAAATTCCTTTCAACTACTACTTGGTAAACCAAAATATCAACGCCATACTTATTAGCAGCGACACACATGAAGTAACCACCATCCCGGTCTGTTGTTCGTTGTATTTTTAATGTGCCATTGTGAAAAAGAAGCTTGTTTTTTGAAGAGTGGTGAAGAACCATGTGCTCAGGTAAGATCCAGGTAACAGGGGCATCTGGGGCACCTGTAGATGGGCATGGAAGGTGAAGCGTGTCACCTAAAAATATGGAAAACTGAGGGCCGTTTAAATGGCTGTGTTCTATATAAGGATCTATCACAGTAATCCTAACAGTCAGGACATCAGCATCAACATAATTGGTTCCTATACAGTGATAAACTCCACTGTCAAAATTATCTGCTGCGTGTAACATGAGTTTTCCAGATTTTTTTATCACGATTCTCCCATCTTCACTAATATATGGAGCTCTAATCTTGCTCCCATCTGCTAATACCCACTCAATTACAGGGGTAGGGTATCCAAGGGCTTGGCAGTCCAATTCCACAGACCCCCCTACTAAAACGGTGTATTCAGTTTTTGTGGTGTTTTCTCGTAAGATCATGGCCCAGTTTTGCCGTTCTGATTTTGGGAGATTGACCAGGAAGGCAATTTGAGCATTTGTGAAATACTGGATGTGCAGAGTGTTGAGAGTGGTTGATGTCCTGTCCAGTTGCAATGAAACTTGTCCCTGCATCAACCAGTAAGGCTCAGCTCTCAGTTCAGCTTCTACATCAGTGAATAGCTCGTCATTTTTGGAATCTGTTTGCTTGTACTTATAACTGATGTAAGGCACTTCTGTCAATAACAGTTCCCTTTCCAGTTTTAACGGAGAATCACTGTAAAGGGCCAGGATGCTCCACAACTGCTGAATATATTCATGGTCAATGCTACACACAAGGAATGTTGACAAGGATACTTCAAGTACCGTGGTGTTGTCGATTTTGTTTAGTGTAACTGGAGACATCTTTGCAGGCTTTTGCACATTGCAGATCAGGTTTGCTCGATTTCCAGCTTGGTCTGTCATGTTGAATACCATGGATCCTATGGGAGCCATAAAATCTCTGGGAGAAACTGACGTAAAGCCACCATCATCAGGAGCAGTGATGTTTTTCAATTTCAAGGCTGGATCTATAGTTGGCTTAACACAATTAAAATCTGAGGGTTGAATGCCACTTAACTGCTTGCCTTTAAAAATTCCAGGATTGGCACACAATGGGCATTGCAGAACACCAGAAACACCTCTGTCTTTTTTGCACTTGACAACATCTGGAAAGGAGATAGAAACAGTAAAAATCATTTTTGCTTGACTGATTCACGTATAAAAGCAACAGGTCCTATTATGCTGATAGATATTTCTGGTGTCCATGAAATATGACAGACCTCAGTCAGCAATCATTTGGATCTGTTTAGGAGCCAGCCAGTGCAGTAATTGATGATTAGCCATGGTTTCTACAGAATAGGATGGAAAGGAACCAGAACAAGGACAAAGGCCTAGGACTCAGCCCTCAGAATGAGCACAAGGGCAAAAGGATGCTAGATGTAGACATTAGAAAAATTACACAAGAACAGAGAAGACAGATTTGGGTAAGGCCCAAGTTTAATGCCCATTGCCCAAAGTTTATGTTGGAATTTGAACTTTGGTCCTGTGTTATGTCCCCATCTTGCTTCAATGTGCATGTTCTTGGCCCTAGATTCCCCCCCCCCTTTCTAATGGGCATGCGAATGCATAATTGCATTCAGAAAACTGTTCGTTCCCTGCCCACCACTGATCTAGCAACAAAATAGTTTCCAATGATAGAAAATATCTACTCTCCCACCCCACTGGTTAGGAATGCTTCCACCATGGGTTTCAAATTATTTCAAACAAGAGTTGAACATATCATTTTTAAGAGGTATTCCATTTTTCTACTTGGTATTGTAATTGGAAATATATTAGAACACGTTGTTGTTCTATCTGTTACTCATTTATACAAGTTTTTGCAATAAAAACATATGCTGTAGGATCAGAACAGTAACCTATCTGTGCCTATATCTTTAAACGGCGGCAAATACATATTTGGGGGAGGAATTTTGCCAGACACAGTTTTATTTGCGATTGTTCTATTTTATTCATTTAAAGTTTTTGGCATCTCCATAATGTGAAGTTTGTAACACAAGCTTCTTGCCACATACCAGAGAAGAGGGAGGAAGTTGCATTTTTCTCTTATAACTATGGGATAATATAAACAAGAGAGGAACAAAGGCTAGATTCCTGTGGAAGTTCTATGCAAGAGCTGTCAAATCTCTAGATCATTTTGGTGAAAATTCTCATTTCTGTATTATCTCTCCAGGGAATCATTTGTCAAACACATCTTTTGGTGAAGCAGTCCAGGGGAAAAATCCCTTCTGTTTACAATTAGTTATGAAAACAATGGATTCAAATATAGCAATCTCTACTGTTCCATTAATAAAGAAAATGTGACTGACTCTACAGACTTGAAAGTGCCCTAATATAAAATGAAATACATCAAAATATTCTGTATTTATGATCAAGAAGGCTGCAACATTTTCTTTAATAAAAAGGACACCCCAATTAATCTGGCATCAGATTTTTTAGCAAATACAAGTACTGTTGACCGTAAAACTGTACAAAAACTAGGTTTCAGGCACACTTGAGGGAAAGCTTCATCTAATGTGCCAGGTGTGGTGCACTCAAGCACAATCTTAAAACAAAATCCATGTGCTTTTTCAGGACCATCAGCCTTGCGTCTGATCAACGTAAGATTTATTTAATCAGGGGATAGCCCTAGTGGTTAGATATTATTTGAAGGAGGATGTGGTCTCTCAGATTTTCTTTTCTTTAAGGTATACGATGCTATGCTGAAAATCCTAACAATTATTGTGGTGCTGTGATTCCTGGGCACTGTAAATTGAAGTGCTGGCGAAAATTAGAATAGCTTAAAGGAGACCACCAGCAGTTTGAGGTATTTTCTTACACATGTTCTGTGGGAAAATAGCTGGTTAAGTGACACTGCCAACAGAACCAATGGCCCTTTTGAGGAAGAGTACCCTCTCGATATGAAGTAGAGAGTGTGGCTATTGGGGGGGAAAAGGAATTCATATTGGTGGTCCCCTTGTTGCAGGACAAGCTATCTGGGTGGGGTGGGGACTCACCTGCCACCTACATTAATGCATTTTCAACAGCAAATACTTTTTTGTTGTTCTCCCAAGCCTTTTAACATAATTGTATCTGCTTTTAACACCATTTAAACATTGATAGCAATATTTCAGTCTCTGCCTTTATGGTGGTGGGTTGTTTTTAGCCCTTAATAATAGTGCTTAGACTATTGGACTATGGCTAGCATGAAGTTTTATTCTTTGTTGGTGGTTCTGCATTTTTGTGATTTCTGATATCAATGGTATAATATGTTCTTAAATTGCTTTAATGCTGTTACATTATGGGATAATTGGCACATAATACAATACACAGAGTAACCGCAAAGGTTTCAAATGGACTATTTAACAGCCACATGAATCTCCTACTATTTTTATTTTTTATTTTATGGAAACCATTTTGGAATCCTTGTCAGGGGAGGGTAAAAATGCTTCCAGAAATAAATGCAAGTTGAGTATATAAATAAAAAGAGAATATTTGATACCTGGCTGCCGTTCCGCCCACTCACCAAACCATTTCATTTCACAGTCACAAGCCCAAGGGTTCCCGTGAAGGTAGAGGCTTTCTAACTCAGACATATATGTGAAAATGTCTCGAGGCAGAGAAGAAAGCAAGTTGTCAGACAAGTAGATATGCTTTATGGAGGATGTTTTGAACATCTGGAGGTAGCACAAGGTGACGAAAGTATCCGAGTGAAGCTGCTTGAGCAAATTTCCTTCCAAGTGGACTAGTTTCAGTGATGTAAGGCCATAGAAAGCTTTGGGGTTTACAAATTCAATTTGGTTATGATCCATGTGCAACCGTACCAAACTCATGAGACCATGAAACATGCCTGCTTCAATAACTTTGACTTTGTTGTAGCTCATCTTCAAGACCTGTTGACATAATAATAATAATAATATAAAAAATTGAGCAAAATAGGAACACCATCTGACAAATAAAAAGCAACCATATTCAAATGTTACATTAAAGCAAGGGGGCAGTTGGTTCAGCAGTGAGAACAACTTTTAAAACTGAAGTTAGATAGGCTGTGAACCTGTACCCATAGTATGTATGCTATTCATTTTTAAAAGGGCCGAAGGTAAAAATTTGGCACAGATGGATAATTCCCAGTTCATTCTTACCTGCAACAGGCGCAAATCAGAGAATGTCCTGTCTTGAATTGTATGTATCTGATTACTGTGCAACATCAACAACTCCAACTTCTCCAGGCCAGAAAAATCTGTTTCAGTCAGTTTAACCAAACTGTTGTAACTGTAACAAACATTTCATTCCAGATCTGGGTTTAGTCAGTCAGCTATAGTTCAAAGGCAAAACAAACAAACAAAAACAGAGTCTCTCTTTTGCAAATAAGCAAATAAATTTTAGTTAAAACTTGCCATGTCAATTTCAGAATAGCTTTATCAGTACAGTGGCAGATGGAAATTCGTAGGTATGCGCACCCCTAGAATGAATGCCTTTGACTTGTGATTATACAGGTTACTTTATTTACTTAAAATAGATATATTCCACTTCCCTGCTGGAGCTCCCAAAGCACAGCAAACCAAACCATATAGTAGATACTCACGAATTCACAATGTAAACAATAAAATGCTATCACGCTTTCCATGAAGCATACCTCCTAAGTCATCAGCAAAGACCCTGGAATAGTTTAGGCAGGGCTTATACCTTAAAGCCTAACCTCTTAGTGCTCTTTAGTATTCACAATAAGGGTTCATGTCCAGTTCTAGTTATCTGTCACAGTGACTCCTTGCTAGTTTCAGTGGATGTAGTAAGAAGGTCCACAGGGCAGAGCCAGGGCCTCCCCTCACCAAAGCACTGTTGAACGTAACCTGTACTGTGAACAGAGTATTGAACCTGCATTGACACAAATCATTTACTGAATCCAAATCAGGCACTGGTGCCTTCCCCTGCAATCTTACTCTATGCCTATCCCTAAAGCTACCTATAGTGCAGACAGGTAAGGAGAGTTTGCATGAGTTAGTGTATGGAGGTCCTGCACGACAGGATACAGCAGCAAATGATCAGTGCAGACTAACCATTTTTGGTGTCTCCATCCGCACTGGTCATTAGAGGCACTTGTAACTAAGAACTTTTACTCAGATCAGCTTATTTCCTTCTCCTTCCCTATCTATTTTCCTTTGGTGCTGTCCATTTTTAGAGCATAAATCTGAGGGCAGAAACATTTTTTTAAAAAAAGAAATGATTTGTAAGTCACGTTGGGAGCCTTTTTTGGCTGAAATACAAGGGGAGGAAATCTTTAAATAGGTAACAGCATCCCCAGACCTTTCCTCAGTCATACCAAACCTATGGTATTCGATAGGATAACCCTGAGGCTTTCATCGGAATACTATACTTGGAGCATCCAGAACAACTAAGCATCATGGGACCTGCAATTTCCATGACACTGAGCTGCCAGGGATGTACTCTAGCTATTTAAAATAAAAACAAAAACCTAGATACCATTGCTTCTGATAATCTTGTGGCTGCATCATAAGAGGAGAAGTGCTTCTCTATGCAATGCTAGAGCATTGTTTAGTACTATATCCAAAACAGGTACAAGGCTGCCAGTATGAAACAACAACAAAACGGGAAAGAGAGAAAACTCATGTGATGACAAACACACAGACGGTCCATCCTGTCATCATAGGCAATTTCAAACTTGGTTAATGTCTCAGTTGATCAAATGAATCAGAGCTTAATTTAAGTGAAAGTTGATACACGGATTGGCAAGGAATGAAGCCAGGTGGTCTTTGATCTCCTCCAAGTCAGTGAAATGGGGCTTCGCGGATAAGTGTGTGCCCCAGTTAAGTCTCTTATGGCATGTTAGTTGTAGCAGGTGGGGGGCAACTGGTTCTCCTTATTCAATATTCAAGCAATATTGTTGTAAACCTACCCTAAGTTGATGCGCTCCACATTTGGGGAGATTTGTGCTGGGATGGTAGTGAAATACCGGAATGTGCAATGTACTTCGGTGGGTACATAGCAGGCGCAGTGCTTAGGACATGCACCACTGCGAGGAAAAGCGGTCCAGCAGAATCCAAGCAGAAATCCTAGAAAACAGGGGTTGCGTCTTCCTGTACCTTCCATCCTTGACGCAACAGCAATCTTAGCAAGCGTGGACAAACAAAACTGTAAGAAACAGAACACAACACAAGTTATCATGTCAAGATGAGAAGTCACAAATTTGTATCTTTGACCTCAGGACTTGTTTAGAATAAAGCCTGCCTTAGAAACAGTACAGGAAAGGTCCTCCATATTATTATTATTTTTTTAAAAAAACACATCTCTGCAGGGGTTTCTTGTTTGTTTTTTAAGAAAATAACATTCCTTCGCAGCTTCTTTCTTTTAGTGAATGTGGGGAGGGGAGAGAGTTCGTGTTGACAGGTATTAAAAACTGAAATCTGACACGCTACTGAGTCTATTGTTCCAAATAAATAAGCCCACTCTTTCATTATTTAGAGTGTTCATAAATCTGTTTGTGGTTTGTCTTTGCCAAAAAACACGTTGAGTCCTTCTTTGCCAAGCAATTTAGGCCTCAGAAAAAGAAAAAAAATAAGAAGTTTAGAAGACGACTGTGGTGGTTAAGAAAGCTAATAAGCTATGACAAGACTGACAGCAGTTAAACTTTATCCCACTTTCCCCACGGTTTTTAGATTTTACAAGCAGTGCCCCCTTCCTCCTCCTCCTGTTTTGTTAATGCTGCAGAATCAGAGCAGAGTTCAACAGTAGATTAAAGGGGCACTGAGTAGTCTTAAATTTGAATAAACAGTGTTTACTGTTTGGCTAGGTTAATTTTAGATTAATTAATATTTTGAAAGTAAATGCTAGATTTCCAGTACAGAGTCTTGAGTCAATACTGAGCATTCTATAGCGCTTTTGATTGTATGAAGCATTCCACTCCTTAAGAGTAATACATATTGAGTAATTAATTTCACAAGCTAGCATAATAATTGCAGAATCTAGAAGGTTAGAATGGTGGACTCTATTGCTCTAGCATGCTGCAAATGGTTAGGGAGTGTCAGGGAGAGGCAGCTTCAAATCCCTACTCTGCTTTGCCAGCCCTCTAGGTGACAGGGGGCTGGTAACCCACTCTCAGCCTAGCCAACCTCATAGGGTTGTTGTGTGTGTGTGTGTGTATGGGAGAAATAAGGTATTTCTATCCTAGCTTAGAGGGTGGTGTGATATGAATACTGCTGCTGCTGCTGCTGCTGCTGCTAATAATAATAATAATAATAATAATAATAGATAGATAGATAGATAGATAGATAGATAGTGATGTATGGAATTGAGAGCTGGACCATAAAGAAGGCTGATCACTGAAGAATTGATGCTTTTCAATTATGGTGCTGGAGGAGACTCTTGAGAGTCCCATGGATTGCAAGATGCATTCTGAAGGAAATCAGCCCTGAGTGCTCACTGGAAGGACAGATCCTGAAGCTGAGGCTCCAATACTTTGGCCACCTCATGAGCAGAGAAGACTCCCTGGAAAAGACCCTGATGCTGGGAAAGATTGAGGGCAGAAGGAGAAGGGGACGATAGAGGACGAGATGGTTGGACAGTGTTCTCGAAGCTACCAGCATGAGTTTGACCAAGCTGCACGAGGCAGTGGAAGACAGGAGTGTCTGGCGTGCTCTGGTCCATGGGGTCATGAAGAGTCAGACACGACTAAACAACTAAACAACAACAATAGAAATGATTGTTGTTTTTGGTTCCAGCCCTCCTCCTCCCCAAATCTCTAATAAGGCATAGTGAGTTCATGGCAGAGCCCAGATCTGACCCAGATGCTATCTCATTCCAGCTACAGTAGCTCCTGCAAGGTGATCAAGTTTCTCAACATTCACAAGACAAGAGAAATTTGTCGCTGTCCTTTTGCAGACAGGATTGCTGATCGTCATTACGCACGGACATTGTTGGGAGATCTGCTCTTAATTACTTGTTTTCTCCCTTTTCGTGCATGTGGTCTGCTGTGTGAAAGGAGCCGGCGGCTGCATGCACAAAATAGTAATTGCGTAACTTGACCAAAGGGATGCTTGGCCGGGGAACAAGAAAAAGTCCGGCCGGCAGCCTTTAAGTTGTCACCAAGGTCCATCCTCCTTGGAGCAGACCCATTGTGTGCATAAGAGACAGGACTGACTTAGGTCCATTAATTTCAGTGCGTCTAGTCTAAGTAAAACCCTTTGAAAACAATGAATGACACCAATGGCATCCTTCCTTTTGCAGTTGCCACCCAACTTATTTCAGTGATAAGCCAGGCTTCTGGAAAGAAATCCATAGCACCACACCATTTTTTTAAAAATTCACCACAGCGCTAAGAAGCAAATAAATTACAAATAAAGAGCATGCACCCCCCAAGTAAGTTCTCCAAAGCAGCCTCAGAAATAATCTCTACTCACTTGCAGGCTGCAGCAGCAGCAACCCAAAGTTCCCCACGCATTTAAACAAAAAAAACCCCACTTTATTATGGCATAAGCTCTCTCGGACTAAAGTCCACTTTTATCAGATGCCTTGAAGGGTTGTGCTCAGTTGACAGGTGGCCTTTTGCAGAGTCCTTTATGAGGGGGGAAAGGATGGAGCCCACCGCCACGAACCTGAGTTAAAACCAGCCGAAAGAGAGTAGAAGAGTCCGTCCTTACCTGCGCTGTATCCCCCTTTCTTTCTTCCTCAATAGCCCTCCATCTTCTCCTGCCGCCCACCGAGATCCCGCTCATAAATGGAGAGGCAACAAGTTCACGAGCTTCCTAAGGCTTGCGAGGGAGGGAGAAGCCGCCGCAGAGGTGAGAGGATGGAAGTTTGCAAGGAACACCAGAAACCCGCCCCCGGCCCTGTTGCGGCGCGAGGGAGGGAGGGAGGGAGGGCTTGGCCGCCTCGCCCAGCGAAAAACGGAAAAGCCTTGGCGCGCTCCTCTCGCCGGAGCCTCGCCAAGCGTCTGGGCTTCCCCGAATCGCCTCAGAGAGAAGTGTGGAGGGGTGGGGTGTCCACTGGCCGGCTCTCTCTTTCTGGGCTTGCTCACACGCCCCCTTCCTCCCAGCCCCGGGGGGTGGAAGGGAGCGCGGAGGCGTCGCCGGCAATGGGGAGCTCCTCGCGCGCTCCGAGGCCTTTACGCTTCGCACGTGGCGCCCAGCCGGGCTCTGGGTCTTCCCCCCGCCGCGGGCTTTGTTGCACCTTTGCGCCCGCTAGCCCCTTCCCGAGAGCGGCCTCCCGCTCGGGTCGTCTTCCGCTCGCGCCGGGCTGCCCCACTTGTTGTTGTTGTTGTTTAGTCGTGTCGGACTCTTCGTGACCCCATGGACCAGAGCACACCAGGCCCTCCTGTCTTCCACTGCCTCCCGCAGTTTGGTCACACTCATGCTGGTAGCTTCGAGAACACTGTCCAACCATCTCGTCCTCTGTCGTCCCCTTCTCCTTGTGCCCTCCATCTTTCCCAACATCAGGGTCTTTTCCAGGGAGTCTTCTCTTCTCATGAGGTGGCCAAAGTATTGGAGCCTCAGCTTCACGATCTGTCCTTCCAGTGAGCACTCAGGGCTGATTTCCTTAGGAATGGATGCGTTTGATCTTCTTCATGGGACTCTCAAGAGTCTCCTCCAGCACCATAATTCAAAAGCATCAATTCTTTGGCGATCAGCCTTCTTTATGGTCCAGCTCTCACTTCCATACATCACTACAGTGGTACCTCGCAAGACGAAATTAATTCGTTCTGCGAGTTTTTTCGTCTTGCGAATTTTTCGTCTTGCGAAGCAAGCCCATAGGGAAATTCGTCTTGCGAAGCAACTCAAAAAATAAAAAACTCTTTCGTCTTGCGAGTTTTTCGTCTTACGAGGCATTCGTCTTGAGAGGTACCACTGTACTGGGAAAACCATGCCCCACACTCTCCTTCAAATTCTCCCACTGTTTCCCGGGCGCTGCCTCAGTCAGCGCCACTTTGACACCCTCCTCACGGGTCCCTTTATCTCCTCAGTCCAAGCCCTTCAGAGCTCCTTGCTTGAGAAAGGACTTCAAAAAGCGAGAGGGCGAAAAAAAAGCAAGTGTGAGAGGCAAGACTTGTCTTTGTGAATACCTTTGTATGCAGAAAATCTACTGAGTGGTGAGGGGACACCCCCGCCAACCTGTTATCAGAAGGTTATCCCCTCTGATGGACCAGTTATCTCAGCCTCCTCATCTCAACCCTTTAATTTTCCCTCCTCTCAGTTGGTTCCCTCAGAGATGGGGGACCTTCATGGGACAAAGGGCATGGGTGTAGCCAAGGGGGTGGCTAGAAATATTATTGAAAAGCATTGGAAGTACTCAATTATCTGAGGTTCTGCTTCCCCCACCCCCAGCAGAAGCCTGCCCCCTCCCCCTGCAATTTCCCAATTTATGGGACATTTTTATCTGTGACTTCCCAAGAGAAGCTCAACAACTTTGCCCCCCTCCTAACAAAAAATCCCTGCTGCACCTGCCCTCACACCCCTTTTTCAGGGCTTACAGCCACAGGGTATCTCAGCCAGAGATGTGCTGGATTCTAACCCTGCTTATCCCAGTAGATCTTGCTATAGCAGTGGTGTCCAAACTTTTTTTAAAGAGGGCCAGATTTGATGAAGTGAAAGGCCGTGACCTTTTTTTAGGATTGAAGTTGTTGGGCTTTTTTAATGATTTTACCCCAGAGGTGTTGAGCTTTTTTTTAGGATTGAAGTTCCCCAGGAAATAAACTGCCACAGGGGCCAGATTAAACCAAACAGCAGGCCGGATTAGGCCCCCAGAACAGACTGTGGACATGCCAGTGCTATAGGATTGCTCTGGGGGCAGACTTTGGTAATCTTTCATAATATGGCACCCTGTTTGAAGTCAAAATTTGGCGCCTCCAAAAAGGATCTTCTCAATTTTGTGCCCACTTGGCTCTGTGCCCTGTGTGGGGGAACCACTCGCAGCACCACCCTAAATCCGGTGCTGATCGCTCCCTTATTAAGTTTTCCCATTTGAATCATTGGGCCTTACTTTTGAGTAAACATACTTGAGATCATCACCACACTGTTAGTTTTCCCAGTTCAACATTCTCCCCTTTATATAATCCGACTATTCAGGTGCCAACAAATTTAAATGTCTTTGAAAAAGAAATCTCTTCCCACTCAGCAAATATTGAAACTTTCTGTTATGGCAAGCCAGGACTGGCATTTAGCATTAGGCAGATTAAATCAGTTGCCATGGGCCACAGATTTTAGAGGCCAATGATTTTAGCAAACTTCCACCAATTTAATTGTGTCCTATTTTTGTTTGCTGCTGGGACGATGCTATTTTGCCTGTTCTGCTTCATGTGCCAAAATATATTTGGCTGGCTCTCTTACATCCTTGCTTTCCTGCCTACACTATAGCACTAAAACTCTTTTCTTCACAAGAACATGTTATTATGAGGTCCCCATTTGCTTGCTTATTTACTTTTCTAAGTACTCTAGCCAATATTTGTTTTAACAATGGAAAGGGCATTTTATCAATGAAGAATCAAGTTACTTTTTGGGTTCATGTTTATAATGGTCCATCCGATGCATTTTTTAAAAGGATTCTGGTATCCTCTGGTTGAACCTTATAGATGTTTACCTATTTATTTTCCCCTCTTAATCACCGGTATTTGTTAACATTTTGGATATTACTCTTATCACTTTATAGCCTTGCTTTTAAGAACTGCGTGTACAAATTTCAGTGCAAGCAAGCCGTGAGTCTAAAACTGTTGTTACACCTAAAAAGCAGAAAGTTGCTCATGTGCATTAGGTTTAAAAAAGTTTGTTTTGCTAGCAGTTCTAGGAACTTTTTACATCCATATGCACAGTACAGCATTTTAAAAGGGTGGTAGTATTTCATTTCTTTGGATAAAAATTTAAGAACAAATGTAAACTCACAGTAATTCCTAGGGAGTGGAATGAATGGGATAGAAAAAAAGCCCTTCCTTTTTACACATCCGCACCCCCTAAGTTTTTGTCAGACAGAAATGGAGTCAAATACTATTGAGACTTGGCAGTTGACCCCACAACATCAACCATCCAATTCAAGCTGGTGTGTTCCCAGTATGCTTTAGGAACTCCACTTGGCCCAGTTTAGAAAGACTTCTGTAGAGATGGCTCCCAACAGGGCCGGATTTAGGTTTGATGAGGCCCTAAACTAGGTAATGGGGCCCTTTATATGTCCAGCTGTCCTTTGTCAACAACAAATTGTCACTTTTTTGTGCTTAATACATGCTATATGGTAATTTATGGGCCTAATAGGTTTCTATAGTGATTTTATTTGTTTTTTTATCATATTTTGGAAATGTACATCCAGTTTTTTCCCCTTTAATTTTTTTGGGGGCCCCAAGAGAGTGGGGCCCTAAGCTATAGCTTGTTTAGCTTATACGTAAATCCGGCACTGCTCCCACAGATCCTCAACTGCAGCAGCAGTAACACCAAATTTAATCATGCTCCCAATTTCAACAGGCCCCACAGAAGAGAGAGAGAGAGAGAGAGAGAGAGAGAGAGAGAGAAGGCAGAGTGACAAAGCCCACTGTCAACTTTTCATTGGCCTAGTAGAGAGCTTGCCAAACTTTTTGGGCCAATGGGCACATTTGGAATTTTGAGGCAGTGTCATGAGCACCAGTCACAAAATGGCTGCAGTGAGGACATGATGTAAAACAAAATGGCTGCCATTAGGAGGCGGCAGAACACGAAACGGCTCCTGCATCTAATAGCGCAGAAAAAGAGACAGGCCTGCTATATCAAATTGCATTCTTCATACTTTTAATGAATGAGTCCTAGCAGCTGAGGATCACATAGTGTGTCCAAAGGTGCAAATGCCCTTAAAGTTTAAATTAATACAACTCCATTCTGGTTTTATCATTTGCATTTGGAGAAAGCACTGAATAGCTGGTGAACATCCAGCCCCCCCAGCCCCCGCTTTTTACACGAGCATCTTCTGTGAATAATTGGAGATCTGATGTTGAGAAGCCCATGGAAAAGACTGGCTGACCACAATTATTCATGCTTCAACAACCTCCAGGCTGGATTACTATGAGATGGTCTATGTGTGGCTGCCTTTGAAGAGCATCCAGTTTAGCTTCAACTGCTCCAAATACCAACTGCCAGATTGTGGTCTGGGTCTGGCTGCCTGGAGTATGTGGCTACGGTGATAGCCCTGTTTGGTTTCATTGGCTACCTACGCAATTCTGGGCTCAGTTTAAGGGATTATAGAATCATAGAATTGTAGAGTTGGCAGGGACCATGAGGGTCTTCTGGTCGAACTCCCTGCAATACAAGAATCTTTTCTCCCAACGTAGGATTTGAACCCACCACCCTCAGATTAAGAGTCTCATGTTCTACCAACTGAGCTGGTTCCAATAAGGATGCAAGAGCATCACTCTGGTTACCCCCCAAAAAAACAATGTAGGCAGATGATTCAGTGTGAATCACTCAAGAGTGTCACTTTTCTGCTGCTGGGTGTGCAGCCCCAGTCCAATCTGTCATACTTAAATTACCTTTACTTCTGCCAGCCATAGGATAAATAGTGCCCTAGATGAGGAGGCAGCCCCTGCCCCAGTGGCCAGCTTTGCAGGGCCACCCAGAGGGGCTATGTGCAGGTGTGATGTTGTGGGCCCTGCTGCTGCCTCCTACATGGACGCATGCATGTACGTACAAAGCTGGGTGCTACATGCAAGAATTATTGCATGCTTGAACTACAAATCCTTGCCTGCTCCTCCTCCTCCTCCTTCTTGCTCTGGGATCAAGCAGTAAAACTGTCTTCTGCTTTTACCTAGCGCAAAAGACATCCAAGTTCAAATGGAAACAGAAACATACTTTTAAAGCTGAAGGAAGGAAGATCGTTTTTGTAATTAGCACTGTAGCACCTTGCAAAAGAAAAAAAGGTTATAGGTGCTTGCTTTTTGCCAGCCTAGCTCAATGCAGACACTTCATTAAAAAAAACCCACAGCCACTTAGCTCAGCTTGGCAACCCCTTGAGCTGAGTTCAGACTCTTCCGTTTTGCCAGCCTAGCTGAATTCAGACAGTACATTGAAACAAAACAAAACAAAACAAAAATGCCTGGAAGCATTGGGAAAAGGCAGAGTCGTGGTAATAGTGTAAGCTGCCACATGTAGGCTTGGCCAAATAGTGTCCATAATTTTAAAGCCATTAACAGTTTGTGGCTGAGGTCCCATAAGGGCCTTCTCCCATATATTCTCATATACAGTGATACCTTGGGTTAAGAACTTAATTCATTCTGGAGGTCCGTTCTTAACCTAACTGTTCTTAACCTGAGGTACCACTTTAGCTAATGGGGCCTGCCGCCACGCCACCGCCGCACAATTTCTGTTCTCATCCTGAAGCAAAGTTCTTAACCCGAGGTACTATTTCTGGGTTAGCAGAGTCTGTAACCTGAAGCGTCTGTAATCTGAAGCATCTGTAACCTGAGGTACCATTTTATATAAGATACACACACACACACACACACACACACACACACAGCTTTTTTTGCTGCTGGTATACACACACACACAGAGAGAGCAAAAAAGGAAACAAAGCTCAAGCTAGATGACATCTAAGCAATGCCATTCCAGCCCCATGCAGCTCTTTAATTTATGAAGGTAACAGCTCACCTAACGTATTGGCAGTGCCTCCCAGAAAATAACACACCCAGAACCTCTATTGGTTGATCCTAATGAGTAAGTTTCAAAGGAAGGTGGAGGAACTCAGAAAACCATGTGGGTGGTCTACCACCCAATCATGCTCCTAGGGCATTAGCAGAGTGGTATAGGATGGGCTGCAGAACTCTCTGGCCTGGGGTTGAGTTACACTTGGTGTTAGTTCCTTTCTGGAGAAGGTCCACAGCTCGGTGGTGGGGCTGTAGCTCAGTAGTAGAGCTTTACATACAGATGGCCCCTGCTTCGATCCGTAGAATTTCCAGGTTGGGCTGGGAATGTCCCGGGTCTGAAACCTTGGTGAACTTTTAGCCAGTGTGTAGACAGTACTGAGCAAGATGCTCCAGTGGTCCAACTCTGTATAAGGCAGATTCTGTTATTCCTCTGTTCCCTATCCTCGACTCTTAAGATACATTATGTGTAGTGCAAAGCCAGCGCTGACACTTAAGAGTATTAAATGACAGGAAAATGAAAAAGTAATTCTTAGCAGAGCTGTTGCAAAAAAAATGTGCTTTTAAAACATAGCTATAATGTAATGGGTCTGGCTGGTGTGTGTATGTGTGCTTTTAGAAAATGCATGTGCTGTTAAATAAGCCCATGCTGATTTTACTGCTCTGCCAGCAAATCCTGGCACATTTTTGTTATTGAGGAATGCTGCTTTGGTTGGGATTCATTACTGAAGAGAAGCAAGGGAGTATGCTATGTGAAATTAAACTCTGTTTTGGCAAGGTGGGTTGGCTCAAGGTAAGCCCCTCACTGCAAGAAAGAGAAAGGCAGAGGTTATATATGCCTAATGTATATAAATGACACACATAGTAAACTGCGTGAATAGGTGGAAACAAAATTCTAAAGCAAATAAATGGGCATGCCAGTGTTTTTATGCAGGAAATCCTCAATACATTAATTCTTTATACAACTCATCACTAATTTTCTACATGTAATTTGGATCACCTGTGCTATTGGTAAACTCAGAAGGAACATAAGTTAAGAAGTATGTTTCCCAAACAGAAAATATCCTGCTATTTAAAAGTAATAATAATAATAATAAGCCCACCCTTGAAGTGGGCTTGAAGCATATTTCAAATAAATCACTTGTCTGCTGCCCCTTGAGGAAAACAACAAGCTCTACGTTTGTTTTCTGCATCCATGATGACCATGAAGGCTCAGGGATCGTTGTTTGTTTTAAGCTTGGCGAATGATTTAGAAACCATTGAAGAGAGGTGAGTTGAATTTACTAGAAAGCAGATTTAGGTAAAACTTCGTAAGAAAATCGGATCAGGCTGCTGGGTTGAAACCTAATGTTCATACCGATGAACAATCAGGCTTTTGTTTAAGTGTGCAACCTAACATTAATATTAGGCCATGGGGTAACTTTACTGGAGGAGTTTGTCAGCAAAACCTGGTAATTGATAGGTTAGCTGGCTGGAGAGAATCATAGAATAATAGAATCTTAGATGTATGTCCTCTAGTCCAACCCACCTCCTGCAATGCCACAAAAATAAGACAAAACTCTAAACCTATAAGAAGCTAGCAAGCCACTCAGTGGTTCATATTTTTAGAGCATCTAGCTAATCAAAAATATTTCGTTAATGACGAAAAGACCCTGGTCAAGCCTGACGATTCATGATGTATGATTTGACTCATGCTGTTGAGATTGTACAGCAAGTTTAAAAGTGTAGATGGATCTAGTGCAATGAAATAGGGATTGTAGTTCCCCATTCTTAAAAGATTGGAGAAAAGAGCCAAAACTAACAAAATGAATTTCAGTAGGGACAAATGTAAGATTCTGTACTCAGGAATAACCAGCTGCACAAATATAAGATATGGGGGGGGGGGCACGTGGCTTGCAAGTAGTATGTGTGAGAAGGATCTAGGGGTCTTAGTAGACCACAAGCAGCTTTCAGCAAAATATAAAAACATAATAAAACATCAAACAGGGCTGTCTTCAGGTGTCTTCTAAATACAGGGCTGTCTTCAGGTGTCTTCTAAATACAGGGCTGTCTTCAGGTGTCTTCTAAAAGTTGTGTAGTTCTTTATCTCCTTGACATCTGATGGGAGGGTGTTACACAGGGAGGGTGCCACTGCCGAGAAGGCCCTTTGCCTGGTTCCCTGTAACTTTGCTTCTTGCAGTGAGGGAACCACCAGAAGACCGTCAGAGGTGGAACTCAATGTCTGAGCTGAATGATGGGGATGGAGACATCCCTTCAGGTATAGTGGGCTGAGGTCGTTTAGGGCTTTAAAGTTCACCACCCAACACTTTGATTTGTTCTCAGAAATGTTCTGAGAACCAGTGAAGATCCTTTAGGACCGTTGTTATATGGTCCTGGCAGCCACTCCCAGTCATCAGTCTAGCTGCCACGTTCTGGATTAGTTGTAGTTGTAGTTGTAGTTGAGTCACCTTAAAAGTTTGCAGTCTTAGCATGCAATCCTGTGTATACTCACCTGGAAGTAATCCTCACTGAACACAATTGAACCCAACTATGTTACAGTAAACTCACTGGAATGAACAATTCAGTGTTGTACTTTTCTGAGAATTCCATCAGAAGGAACAATTCCCTCCTCCCCCTGCATGCTGTTATTGGGATTCCAAACCAGATTTGGGGAGGCATAGGAGAGAAGAGAGGTAAAGCCCCATTGGGAACCTTTGAGACGACTTCTACTTGCATGCCAAGTAAATTGAATCTGTCACTTTGCAATTAATGTACCTAACTTGGTCATGTCCATTAATTTTAATGGGTCCGCTCTGTGTCTGACATAGCTGGATGCAGCCAATGAGTAAACATGCACTGGATTGTGCAATTAGATTCATATAATTGCATGCTGTAGTAGCTGAAATGGAGAGAAAGTGTCAGCCCATGGATTGTTGAATAAAATACTCATCAGTTGTTGCACGTAGCCCATAAGAACACCATTAAAATTAGACATCCATAGAAGGAAATGACTGAATTAGTAAATAATTTGGAACACCTTGTTAACGTTTCAATATCAATAAGCAGTTTGTTACAGGAAATGGCAATTATTCTAAAGGAAATGTAGCAGAAGTGGGAAAAAATTAAAGACTGAAAGGGTATGGTATGGATTTTGCAAAACATGCATTCAAAGAATAATGTGTAACAATTGGCTGTAAAAAGCAATAAAAAGATGCAGTTTTATTAGGTTCATATGCCAATTTTTTCTCTTGAAGCCAAATATTATGTCATATTTTAAATTGATAAACTGTGTATATAGCACAAACAAATGTATTAACTGTGTCCAAACTGCAGAAAATAGAAAGATGTCCACAGCAATTACATTTCACAAACCATTTGCATATGAAGCTCCAGCTAGAATGAAATAAGTCATTTGGGACAACAACTTTCTGCTACGTTTTGCCATTTCATTGTGTCACTTATTTAAAAAATCAGCTCCAAGAGCAGAAGTCCAATACAGTTCAGTTTTTCCATCTATATATCTATATCTATGTCTACATGTGATTTTATTACTGGTAAAATTCAAGGACGTAATATACATTTATGTGGGAGCGTTCATTACCAAGTACCCTAATGCAGTGCTGGCAGGTTACAAGCTTCTTTCCACTGCATTCCACATTTGATCAAGAACCATGTTCCCCGAAGGATGCTGTTGATATTGTTCCTCTTATGGGCTTTTTGTGCAGTCACTGAGAAACTGGCTGGATGTTTCCCAGATTTGGACTGGCCAGTCCTTCTGTCGCATTGTACTGATGTGTTGTCAGCTTCATCTCAGACCCAGCTTGTCCCCCCCTTGCTTATTTGGCCCCTCTTCCTCATTCTTGAACTACAAACTTCTGACATTATCGTCTTCATTGATATTAATTACCCTCCCTTCACCCTGAGATCCCAGGGCAGGCAGGAACCATTTAAAATGCAAGATTAGAAGCAGCTTTAAACAAATTACAATCACAGTATTATTATCAGACCATGTATTAAGGAGATGATGTATTTTATGGAACTCCCTATAAAATTGTACCAAAATCCAGTGATATAAAAATGGATGGCTTTCAAAGACAAATTTATAGCTACTAGCAACAATGTTCTACCTTCAATATACCTCTGAAGGCCAGTGCCTGGGAATCACACGTGGGGAGAGTCCTACTTTTAGGCTTCCCATAGGCATCCGATTGGCCACAATTAGAAGTGGATACTGGAGTAGATTTGCCATTGGCCTGATCCAACTGGGCTATTCTTATGACTAAAAAAGTTTTCTGGAATTAACACAGACTTTTCCTATTAAACTTCACATGTCTATTGCTGGCGGCCACTGCATTGATATCATCTTTTCTGCAGCCTACAGGCAGAGACCAATCTTAGAGTACCTATATTCTTGACTTGAATCTCTTGTATTATTACACGGTACTTTGTATTAAGAAATACATCAGAAGAGTTCTGTCAGAGGACGATTTGTTTGCTTGTTATATGTGAAGAATGCCAGGGAAGCAAAAAAATGAAAATGACTCCACTACGAAGATTAGGTTCAAAGTGTAAAACCACCACAACAAACTCAAGAGCTCTGGCTGACATAAACCATATGCTTCTGGATCCATACAACAGTGAAGTGTGACCTTGGCTATCTTCAGAAATTCATCCTTTTATGCTTGAGAATCAGAAGGCATATGGTGCATTTTAGATGGACATTCTTCTTTTCCCTTGTGCATTCTTATTATCCAAAGACTTGCTTCATACATTTGCTGTATTCCGTCAATATGTGGTGCTGTCTTTTTTTCTTTTTTCTTTTGCACTAGTATTCCCTTGCTCGGCATGCAATCCTTTGAAAGCCTATACTGTGGCATGTATGTATATCCTTTTCAATATATGATAAACCCATCAGAGATTTTCAGTCACAAAAAAAGCAGAAATATAGGCTGTTGAACCTTTAAAATATGCACTTCTAAGGTTTCCCTCTTCCCCGATCGTAGGAAAAGATTGCATGTTAGGTAAGTTAAAAACAGTTTACTTACAAATTCTTCAAAGGTCAGATTCATGTGCACAGGCACATGAAAGTTGTGCAGGCAGTAAAAGTGGTGAACTATACTGAATTATCAGTATAGGAACTCATGAGTGGATTGTGAGAGCCATGCAGTTCATCTGGAGCAACTAGTTCAAACCTCTTGACACACTGAGCTTTTCAGGTAGACTGGAAGAGAGCGTGGGCTTGATTGCCTAGTTTCTCCCAAGGTGAGGGGAAGTGGACACAAATAAGTCTGGCGTGACTCTGTGATATTAACTTCTAGACAACCTGTTTATTGAGCTTTCATCCTGATTGGAGTTTGTGGGGAGATTGTATGGCTTTGGTGGTTTATTGAGAATTCATTCTGGTTTGCTTGCAGGGAAATGTTATCCAGCACCACACTTTTCCAGTGCATTTTGCCGTTACTTTCCTTACCGCAACATCCAATGAAACTGAACGTTGGAAGAGTCAGGACAGAGAAAAGTAATTACTTCTTCACACAGCACATAATTGAACTCTAGGGATTATTCCCAATAGGAGGCAGTGATGGCTACCAACTTGGATGGCTTTAGAAGAAAATTAGACAAATTCGCGGAGGGTTATGGCTGTACTCTGTTTCCACTGTCTGAGGCAGCAGTGCTTCTACGTAAATACCAGTTGCTGGAAGCTGCAGGAGGGAAGAGTGCTCTTGTGCTCGGATCCTGATTCGAGGTATCCTGGAGGCATCTGGGTGGCCATTGTGAAAACAGGATGCTGAGCCATTGGCTAGTTTAGCAGGCTCTTCTTATGTTCTTTTCCAACTATAACACTCCCCGCCGCACAATGCTAATAATAATTACTATAGCGCTCTGAAGCTTTGACTAAAATGGATATAATTTGAAGTGCCTTTTAAAATACATATGCATTTCTGCATGCCACAAGGGAATAACTATCAGTTGGTTTATGCATAAGTGGAAGAAAGCCTTGCGGATGTGGGGCAAAAATACATTTGGAGGGGAAAAATAACAAAGAGGATAAGCTGTTAGTGTAACCTTTCAGCCTGTGAATCCACATGAGCTCACTAAAAACACCAAGGATGCAGAAACATTGAGAACACATTAAGTCACCAGCTTGAGAACGTATGGTGAAAAGTTAAGTCTTTTCTGCAATTTTATGAGAGAGAATAAGTGGCTGCATTCATATTGCACAAGTCAATCCTTTGCTATGTACTTTTCATAAACTTAACACTATTCAATTTTAAGTAGCAGGGAAACTTTCTGAAATGGCATTCTAGGCAGTACAGATTTTTGCTTTCTATGTGGCTGTTTACATCCTGCCTTCACCATTGAGCTACCTTATGTCATATACTGAAGTAAACAAAGCATTAAGTGGAACTGAGAAGAAAAGGCCACAGGTCTTCTACAGTAGCAAGATGAAAAGCTCACAGCTTTTCTTGGTAAGTAGAAAACCTGCCCTCTCTTCCAAGCACCAGAGTAAATTATCTCATGACCTCTAAGAAGCTAATGAGTCGTCGTCGTCGTCGTTCCCCCCCCCCCCCCGGCCTTTCCCCCTCACCGGGTTATTGTATGAAATATTAGAGCTGGAAGCTGAGAATGTGAAACCTTTTAACTCTGGTAATTATCATGGCTCTCACAGTGTGTAAGGCCAGCTGCTTACATCCACTTTGACATTGCTTAAAAGTACTGTAATAGTATGCATTTAATTTTTTTTTAATTGTATAGGTTGTTTCTAAAGCTATTTAGGCTGCTAATCCTCACAAAATTCTGTTTCAATAAATTATATTTTGTATGGAGAGTTGCTTTCTTTCGTATGCCTTAACCATACTGCTTGTCAGGTTTAGTGGTTGACCCCCAAACTTTAGGAAGGCAGGAACAGCTGGTCTGTTTGTGCTCGGATGAGCAATTATTCTACCTATGCTAAATGGCTAGCTAATATTTGTTCTTTTTATGTTCTTAATGGGTAACCCAGCTGGATAAGGATCATATCTGAGATACTGTAAAAGCAAAAATAAATAAATAACCCTTTGATTGAGAGAGGATTTTTGTCCAGGTATAACTGTGCCTCAGTATGCACCATAATATTTACAATATGACCAAGTGAAAGCATATGGATGAGGAAACATGTGTGCAAATTTCTCACAGTCAAGAAAAAGTTGGTCTGGTGCTGTCATTACCTGGGGACCCAGAGGAAACACCTCTGGAAGAGCCGACATGAAACAACAGGAATGTCATTCATGAAATGGAGCTTTTTCCAGCCCCTTGTCTTCATAGACAATCCTGCTTCAGGAAGCCTTTGTTGTCAACCTGTAAATGTGCTCAAGAGGCTAACATAAACTGCAGATGTCTCTGTTGAAGTCATTCCACATGGCATAAATGGGTATACTGTGAATGGTAATCTTGAGTAAACACAGACGAGTATTTTGATAGGGTTCATCTCAGCGGCAACAGTAGCATCACAATTAAATTCACAGAAACTTTTGTATTTCCCATTTCAAAGTGAAAACAGAACAACGCTACTCAGGTTAGCATCTTATCTGTTGCTTCAGTGTCTATCTTACTCGGGAATTTATTTAGGTTCCTGGGCAGCAAACCTGCCCCTGGAGCCTGGGTTGCAGATGGGGGCTCCCATCCGGGATGGAGAACCAGTCACCCTCCAGGGGTTATTGGCCAGGGAAGGTGACAGTTGTGCCTCAGCGGCCTCTGGAGGTCCACAGGTCCCCCAGCCAGCTCTGCATAGAACACTAGAGGTTTAGGGAGAAGATTTTTCCCTTATATGCTTTCTCTGTTCATGTGTTGTGAACATGAACGCCCTATACTGAGTGACACCCTTGGTTGGTCTAGCTGAGTATTGACAGCAGCTGTCCAGGATTTTGGACTGGGGTTGTGCCCATGCCAGTGATTGAACCTGGCACCTTTTGCATGCAGGGCTCTGAGCTATGGCCTGTCCCCAACTGTAACATCGTACATGGCTTTTGCATGGCGGAGAAATGGGATTTCACTGCTGGCTTCACCTCAGCATCATGTTTCTGTGCTGGCCCAGGCTGCTCACTCATAGGAGTTCTTCAGAATTCCATACTCAATACACACAGCCTTAGAAGGGAGGCACAAAATGTTGGGCGGCCAGGCCAGCAGCAAAACCCTGTATTCTTCAAAGCATGAGTACCCTACCCTCAGGCATTGTTTAGGACTGCTCCCCTCCCCATGAGCTTTTTGGTTTTTCCATCTGTGACTCAAGTGCTACAATAGAGATATGAGTTTATTTTCTGATTTGGAACAAGACTACAGGAACAGGGGTGGGGAACATTTTTCAACCCAAGAGCCACTGTCTTTCATGAGGAGTCTTTGCCAATGGCACAGTGGCCAAACTGGTCAGGACGCACCATTCGACCTTTTATTATTTATATTCCATATAATCAGTGATATCAGATTCCTGAAAAATTTTGAATCAGAAAATGAGAGTAATTTGCATAAGAAAATGTTCTGATGGTTTTCCTAGAGAGTGATCCAATTTAGCTCATTTATTTATTTTGGTGAACAAAGCTAAAGGCTTTGAAACTGCCAAGCTTTCCTAATATTTATTTGCAATTGGCATCCATTCATTGTTCACCACACACACAAAAGCACTGCCACAGATAAAACACATAAATAAAGAGCTTTATTCTGCCCACATAACTGTATATAATAATTATTTCTTGGTTTATGTTCACATACTTAACCTGCAAGATATTGTCTTGATTATGCACTGAATTGGTTTGTTTTTTTAAAAAAAGTTAATCATTTAGTAAACAGTTTGACATTAATGCATTTATATGTTATACAATTGTTATTTGATAGTTACTATTCTGCCCTGAAAAGTATGGTGGCTTTCCCCCTTTTTCATTAAAACAAGTACCAAATTTATCCTAGCATTTGTTTATCATTGGGCATGCCCAAACAAAGCAAGGGTGGAAAAAAGAAATCCCACAGCCTTAAATTTGTGTATGAGGCATATAATAAATAATGCAGGCAAACCATGAACATAAAAAGAGAAAAAATAGGGGGGGTGAGTTGTTATGCCTGTTGGGTGCCACCAATTTATGGTGGTTTCTGTTAGCATCCTCTTGTCACAAGGAGAGTTGTGCTTCAGTAGTCGGTAGACATAAGAACGATGGATGTGGAGCAGGTGGCACTTCAAAGAGCAGCTCCTGTGCTACAACGTGGCTGTAGCTCAAAACTATTCTCCCTTTGGTTAGATCTGACTTACAAGCAGGTGGGAGAAACCCCATTTGACTCAGAATGGGTTTTCTCGCTATGTTTTATTCTCGAGAACACAATGTTAAAGGTTGCCTTGCTGATTGTATGTCATAAACAGGGGTGGGGGGAGGAATCTGATTTTGTTTGTGTTTTAGTGCAAAACTGCCTAATCTGCACTTGGTACCACTAACATGGGATGTGGGTGGCACTGTGGGTTAAACCACAGAGCCTAGGGCTTGCCGATCAGAAGGTCGGCAGTTGGAATCCCTGCGATGGAGTGAGCTCCCATTGCTCAGTCCCTGCTCCTGCCAACCTAGCAGTTTGAAAGCACGTCAAAGTGCAAGTAGATAAATAGGTACCACTCCAGCGGGAAGGTAAATGGCGTTTCCGTGCGGTGCTCTGGTTCCCCAGAAGCGACTTAGTCATGCTGGCCACATGACCCGGAAGCTGTACGCCGGTTCCCTCGGCCAATAAAGTGAGATGAGCGCCGCAACCCCAGAGTCGGTCACAGACGGACCTAATGGTCAGGGGTCCCTTTACTTTTACCTTTTACCACTAACATAGGGACCAGGGGGTCAAGAGAGACGGGTGGTGCCAATGAAGAGCTCTACTCTGATCCTTTCACCTAGCTGCAATATGTTTTTGCCAACTGGAAAGCCCACCACTAGCAGTTGCCCTGAATGGAATGAGGATTTTCTATAGGAATAAGGTGATGCTCTTGCACACACCCCTCCACTGCAATCTTCTTATATTCTTGCTGTTTGCATTTCTTGTGCTTCTTGGAACACCCGTTTTACAAGATCATTTCAGGGAGTGTCATGTGGTGGGGGTGTTTGCATTTTCCGGGAACAGCTTGATCTCACAATAAAGTTAGAAAGCACTTTTGCTAGGTCTGAGCTTTCTAAGTTCTGTCTCTTGCTGTTTGCATGATACATCTGTTGAAGTTTGTTTGTCAGCTTTACGGAACCTTATCAAGCTCAGACTTTTACTGTAAAGAGCTGTTTAAAAAACCCATCTGTTGTTAATCATAAATTACTTTATGTGATCTCTGTATTTCTCAACGCAGCTCATATGTCTTGTATTAAGCTTTAGCATTAAGCAATATTGGGCAATCTCTCTCCCTCTCTCTCTCTCTCTCTCTCTCTCTCTCTCTCTCTCTCTCTCTCTCTCTCTCCATGGCTGCCATGTAACATATCATAAGTGCAGTTCTAGGAAAATTAATCACAAGGAATGAGATGCATACCTGGCACAAGCAGTTTTCCATAAAGAACATTTTCCCATTCTAGTGACTGATGACTGTATGTGCCGGATCTCATAGCACACCCATGCCATACATTTGAAGCATATTTATATCACTATAACAGTCAGGTTTCCATCAAATCATGTTGGCAACTGCTATTTGCTCCTCACGGAGCCACAATCCCAAGCACCTTTAGTTCCTGGGATTCTTTGGAAGAAGCCACGTTCGTTAGAGGTGACTAAAATTAGGGAGTTTTCTTGGCAGGGATACTGGAGTGGCTTGCCGGTTCCTCCTCCAGGTGGATCACGTTTGGTCAAAACTCTCCACTATGACCTGTCCATCTTGGGTGCCCTGCTCGGCATAGTTCATAGCTTCTCTGAGTTATTCAAGCCCCTTTGCCATGGCAAGGCAGTGATCCATGAAGGGGAGAAGAGAAGAGAAGACTCCTCTTCATGAGAAGAGAAGACTCCCTGGAAAAGACCCTGATGTTGGAAAGATAGAGGGCACAAGGAGAAGGGGATGACAGAGGACGAGATGGTTGGATAGTGTTCTCGAAGCTACGAGCATGAGTTTGACTAAACTGTGGGAGGCAGTGGAAGACAGAAGTGCCTGGCGTGCTCTGGTCCATGGGGTCACGAAGAGTCGGACATGACTAAACGACTAAGCAACAACAAAAATTAGGGATGAACAAACCAGTCTAATTTGCAGCCTGTGCCACTTCCACATACATTCCCTTATAAGTCCATTCTGTCTCCTGTCTGTTCTTTCAGTATGGCCAACACTCAGGTTCCCCATCCCTGATCTAGACAAACAGCAACACCAGTAGAACATCAGAGGTCAGCTTTACAGTAAGTTTCTCAGCAGACAAATAAGTCAGCACAACATTAAAGCTTGGTGTGGGAACCTTTCTGAAGAAAAACAACAGCAGATACTTTAAGGCTATTTTTAAAATTAATTTCTTTTATACTTAAGCCCCTGTGGTTATTAACGTTGAGAAGAAAACTAAGGATTTTCTTGTTTTTTATGTTTTTATAAGAGGTATAAAAACAACTTGCTGAACCTTTCGGGGGGTTCTTGTTCAATTGACTGTGCATTAAATGAAATGCTCCAGGAAGCCCTTGGCTTTTACTTAGGCTATTCCATTTATAGCTTGAACAAGTACAACTGCTGTTGTACAAATACCCTGCTGAAATTCATGGAAATTTTTTTTCAGCTCCTGCGCTGTAAAAGATCATTTCACAGAAGCAGGCAAACAGATTTCCAAAGAGTAAAATAAAAATAAAACCAATTGCAATGGCATCCAGCACATTAACCACAGCTTCAGTGTGCATGCCAGCCCCATTTAAGTTGTTATTTCATTCAGATGTACCAATGAGTTGGACTGTAATCCTCAAACCAGTTATTCCCTGCTTAACCCTGTGTAACCATGTATGAGCATGCTTGCAAGTTACAGCTGCAAGTCTTGTAAATCCAGATGAAGTTCCCCAAATGGTCAAGATACATTAATTGCTAATTATTAATGCAAGTAACAAGATCCTCCTGCCAACTTTGGCCCAATGTATCAGATGTATGGCTAGTGTATATGAAAGGCAGGACCTTGTGAACATAGGAAGATACCATATACTGAGTCAGATGGGGGGCTTTCCCAAAACTACCTGGAGATGATGGAGATTGCTGTTCTGCTATCATGTGGTGAAATTTTAAGTCAGAGGTGGATGGACTTGTGTTCCTCCAGACATCGTTTGGCTCCAACTCCCATCAGTCCCAGCCAGCATGGCCAATGGTCAGGGATGACCAACAACATTTACGGAGCCATAACTTCGCCATCCCTGTTTTAAGCAGTAGCAAGAGGCTCCCAATCATCTTAAAATGCTTAAAGAATGTGTGGTGTCCCCCCCCCCATATTGTCAGAAATATATCCATTGTTCTTGTCACATGCCCAACTCTCAAAATTTTCACATTTCCAGTGTGAGAGCTTGTTCTCAAGTAAGAGCTGGATACAGAGAGTCACTAAATGAGTGGCAGTCCTTTCCTGAACCAAGCATTCATCGTTATAGGACTCCTTATAGGCTTTCTTGGCCCTCTGTTGAAGTTTGGACATGTAACATTGACCATCTTGTTTCCATGTGCCTTTACTTTACAAAATGAGTCATTTCCTTCATTTTGCTGCGAAAATCCATTCCCCACTTTCTTCTTTGCTGCTGGTCTTTTTATGCTGCTCTAATTTTCAGACTTTGGTTTGTTTGTTTTTTTAATTTACTTTGTTAACTATATTGTTTTGGTGCCATCCTTGAAGGGGTTCCAGCTGGCCAGGATAATAACAAAATACAGTCTCCATTTTAAAATTGCTACCCAAAATGTAAGTTGTGGATCTACTATATATGAGATGAATTGTAAAGGAAGTGCAGTTATGGTTAATGTCACTAGTTGATACTAGTGGTGATAAAGCCATATAAGAAGTACCAAACAAAGTAAAGTGTTCTCTTTTTTAACTCAATAATCTCAGGGTCTGTGACTGCTCCTTTGTACACAGCACCCATAGCAGATCATTACAGCAAGCACAGGCTTATCTCCCAAGGCCTGGGAGTAGGAAGTGTCATCGCCCAGGATGTTTTAAGTGGCGACAAGTAGGAACCACAACAAGATTTTGCAGTGCAGAGACTAGAGAGCTGCTATTCAGGATTCTATTTCCTCCACTCCATCCTCTCCTGTGTTGTTTTTCACACACACCCCTCCAATCACTCAACATCCTTCATCCACTGAGTATGCTTAGTTCTCATTGGGCTGTTTTGGGAACTTGAACTTGCTTTTTTTTTTTTAAATGATATTTATTAAAGTTTCCAATAATACACATAAACACACAAAATACAAACATACACAAACAAAAAACAGGTATAATTTCAATCCTTTTTCCCCCCTTAAACCTTATTTCCCCGACCTCCTCACACCTCCCCCTTCTGTATTATAATTTCATTATCCAATCAGCAAGTCCTCTCCCTTATTTCCCATAGTTTTTAATTTTCCTTTTCCTTTTCCTTAACAACAATTTTTAAACCCATGTCATTTCCTTAAAACGATTTTTAAACCCATGTCATTCTGGCCTTCATTAATTTTACAATGTTTGTTAATATAATCTTTAACCTTTTTCCTAAAGTCGACCCAAATTTCCCTTCCACGATTTTCCCACATTCCATAAAAATTTACAAAAATATCTAAAAGAAGAAACATAACGAATTATATTTTTACACCCTTTGGGTTCCCACACCCAACCCTCCCTTTCCCGGTTTTGATCCCCAAACCAATGTCCATCAGTCCATCTATTCTCAGCCTGGATCCCTCACGTCAGAGGCTCTTAAATCTCTCTCAATTTCTCTCTGCCGGTTTTTTTGATAGTCCTTTGTATTCAACACCAAATCTCGGAGAAGCTCTGACTCAATAATGTCCATTTTTCTTCCAGCCAGGCCTCTATATTTAAAGGTGGAGCTCAAATCTTGTTTATAAGTCTTTTGAATCTAAATGTCCCATAAGCTCCAACTTCCATCTTAATCAAATTTGTAATCCATAGTTCTTCAGGTCCCCACCTAAGGAGATTTTTACATTCTTCCTTTATATCCTTCCTGACAGGCCTCTGGCCTACCTTAATCTTCTGCAGCATTGTAACTTCTCCTTCATTCTCCTCCAAATCCTCATATATCTCTTGTTCCACTTTCTGCTCAGCTGCAACAGCTTCTGTTCCCACTTCAAGGGCTTTTTGTTCAGCAACCAAAACTTGAGTCAAGTCTCTTCCAGTTCCAGTGAAATTGTTTACTGTTTCATTCAGTATTCTTACCCTTGTAGTCAAAATATCGCTCTGTTCCTGGAGCTTTCCCAGGAGATAAAAGGTCCTGTTCAGTTCAGTAAGTATTTTTCCACTTGCAGCCATTTCTTGCATTGTCCCAAAAATCCCCTCTAGGGGGATTATGGTTACTTAGTATCCTTCCAGTTCCAGTCCAAAAGTCAAAGTAGCTTATTCTTCTTTATTCCCAACAGTTTGTATCCAAATTAAAGAAATCTAACCAGCAAAGGCACCAGAAACAAAGTTTCTTTTTATTCCCCGACTTTGACAGCTGGTTTGACAGCTAGTTTGACAGCCAGGTCCATGGCTTGCGGCTTCACTCGGCAGGGGAAGCAGAGGACTCTCAGCACCGCACCGCTCCCCGTGCCCCGTTCCGCAGCCTTTAAAAAGGCTCCTTCGCGGGTCGGGGGGGCGCAAATGGTGCCCGCCGAGTCACCAGGTCCACAGGCTTTCGCGCCTGTGGTTTTTAAGGGTCCCCGCGTCACCGTCGCGGCAGGACCCGACCCCTGCTGAGCCGATTCCCTCCGGAGCTCGGAGGGAATCCGCCATTAGACGATGGCGCTAACCCAGAAGTGGGAACTTGAACTTGTTTTGGCTAAAACAGGAATTGGCTCTTTATAAATTCTGACTACAAGTCTCTTACTGTCCTGCTGCTGTTTAATTGGAATGAGCCACTGGAAGTGTCTTTCTGTGCTTTGTCTAATAATCATGTGCTCTGACACCCATTAATGAAAACACAGTGCCCAAACCGTTGAGGAATATAGTCAAGTCTCTCCCAATTTAAAACAGGATGTGGGAGAGTGCGGAGTGTAGGAAATGCTGCTCTGTGAAAGATTACGATGTTGGCAGTTATGATATCATTATCTGATGCATGATTTCAAAAGAAAGCAGTTATATTTACTGGTGACTTCTGCAAAAAATCAAAAAGCGTTTTTTTTTTATATGAGGTTGTGTTGGCCATAGACAGCTGTCAGCTGAAGCACCATTGAAGTGAACAATGGAGCATACCTTTCTCCATTGGGACCTCTGTAGCCAACATAACATTGTAAGGCCAACCTAGCATGAATAAAGCTGCCATTCTAACCCTGTTTACCTGGGAGTAAGCCCCGCTGAAATTATTGGGACTTACGTTTGAGTTAGCATGCTTAGGATTGCAGTCATAGACACCAAAAATAGATGTCCACTGTGGAAAGGCCTATTTTGGCTGCACTGAACAAAAGGAATACTACATTTTAGTTAAAGGAGCAACTGACTTTGGGGAAAAAATGCTTTGCTACAGAGGCCACAAAAGTCAAGAAGAGGAGTAGCATAATTTAGGGTTTTTACAATGTCTTTGTTTTGTGTCTGAAGCCTTGTCCAGTAGCATTTGTCGGCTGCCTGGCTGCTTTGGTTCGTCTGATGTGTTGCCAAGCCATTGTCCTTGAGTTCTTTATGGATCCCAGCTGGTTTCAATGCACCTCACACAAGGAAGCTGGCATGTTGATGCATTAAGTTGCCACGTGGAGACGCTGCATTAGTATAAGCTGGATGTGCTCTTTTAGTAGAAAGGAGTGGATAAGTGGATAGGCCAAAAGGTTGGGTAAGTGAAACAACAGGCAGCCAACAGGGAAACTCTGAATATGGGTGCTTTCTTATATTGTATATTGGCCATGCATTTGCCCCAGTAATGCAGCATTGCCAGCACTTCAGCCGCCATATTTATTTATTAATTTATTTTGCCTGCCCATCCCAAATGCTTAGCCAGGACATCACCTCTATAGAGGTGATTTTTCCAGGGAAGGCAGACGGGTTGATTGATAAATGAGCTGCTTCTACTGTTCTCTTGTGTCTGGGCATTTGGGACCTTCCAAGTGCATTTCATTGGCTTTCTGAAAAGTTTATACAGTGGTACCTTGGTTTACAACCATAATCCGTTCCAGAGGTCTGTTTCTAAACAAAAACAGGTTGTAACCCAAGGCGCTCTTTCACCAACGGGGCCTCAAAAAAAATTGTTCGTAATCCAAAAAGAAAATGGGTTGTAATCCAAAAAAAAAATGGTTGCAAACCAGGACACACACTTCTGGGTTTGACGTGTTTGTAATCCAAAACATATGCAAACCAAGACGTATGCAAACTAAGGTACCAATGTATTAGCTCTGTAAAACAGTATAGTGTAAATGCAACAAATTATCAAGTTTTAAAAGGGAGTGAGCTTTGCTTTACAAGAAAGCAAGCAATATACCACAATATAATTAGATGCTATTGTCCATGGATTCCTAACTACTTCTGTTTTGTTCACAGCATGGATGTGCAAGATCCCTGATGGTTTGGATGCAGTCATTAATTTATTTTTGTACGCATTCTTAGGGTTAATTCTGATTAATGCTTTTCCTCCAAGGAATAATATCTGTGGTGGAACAAATGTCATGCCAGAATCCATGCAGAATCAGAGGAAAGATCCACAAACACAAAACTAGATTCCTGCCACCTTCTTCTTTTTCACAGTCAGATGTAATATTTTTTCGTACATTTTCTTCTCTAGAAGAACCGCTCACTTATGGGCATATGATATATACATGGAACATTGCTGTTTTCAAGTTTCATGGGTTTTGGTCATAAACCCATGGCACCCAAAGCATGGTATAGTTTACCCCATTAAAATGTAAGTGGAAAGAAAGCACAGCCAGGATGTTTTAACAGAGAACCCAAATATAATAAAAATGAGGTTTGTTTATATCTCACCTTTTAAGTTTCCTCCTTGCCCTGTTGTTACTGGCAGACTTCTGCCGCGAATACCTGGCCTACTCTAATGGTTGTTTTAGTTTCTTTCCCTATGCCTGCTCTGTGTAAGGCAGCCTTTCCCAACCTGGTGCCCTCCATATGTTTTGGACTACAACTCTCAGCAGCCCTAGTCAGTGTGGCTAGTGGTCAGGGATGATGGGATTCATAGTCCAAAACAGATTGTAGACAGCTGGGGTAAGCTGTTAGCGTTCATTGTTCCTACAAGAGCTTCAGCATGTTTTTCCAAGTACAGTGGTACCTCGGGTTACATACGCTTCAGGTTACATATGCTTCAGGTTACAGACTCCGCTAACCCAGAAATAGTGCTTCAGGTTAAGAACTTTGCTTCAGGATGAGAACAGAAATTGTGCTCCGGCGGCACGGCAGCAGCAGGAGGCCCCATTAGCTAAAGTGGTGCTTCAGGTTAAGAACAGTTTCAGGTTAAGTACGGACCTCCGGAACGAATTAAGTACTTAACCCGAGGTACTACTGTATGATTTATTCCTAGGCCTCAGCTATGGTAAGCAGGGTGAGAAAATGGGTCTAAAATTTAAGGCCTCACACCAGAAATTCAATGGGACTTTTGCTGATAGTCTTAGCTGAAAGTCATTTGATTTCCTGCCCCCTCCCCCAAAAAAACCTGCACTGGAGGGTTGGGCAAACCCCTGGAACAGATGTAGGTGGGGCAAGGGAGGAAGAGAGTGGGGAAAATTTTGTTGCACAAGCAAGAATCCTTGCACTGATAAGGTGTTAGTTGGATACCAGCCTATATTTCTGAAGAAAATGAAACCATGATGTTGCAGAAGATATCATCTTGAGAGAGGTGTTCCTTCCTCTGGAAGATAAAGAGGAATAATTTCCAAATCATCTTCCACTCACATTTTTTAAAAATAAAATAGAATAATGCAGTGCTTTTTTCTAAAAAAAAAAAAATGTTTAGCGGTACTCTCATTTTGACTCAAGAAAATCACCATTTTATAGTTCACATCGGGAAAAATAAATACAGTAAATAGACAAAAGTTCAAAGATTCACAAAATGTTTAGGGGTATGAGTGCCCCTGCACCGCCCTGAAAAAAAGCACTGAAAAATGTATTTAGAAATAAACAGCTTGAAGTTCTGATTTATCAGAGACATATTTTTAATTAATCAAAACGATTTAAGACAATGATCTTAAGTGATTGTTCAATTAAATGTTGCAGCCCTACTTAAAACTAACTTATCAACTGTATTTAACGTAACTTTTAATTGTAGGGTGGGAAGAGGAATGGTCTCTGTGCTATATTATTTAGCTATAGTGAAGCTGATGTTTCCTTTTTTTTTTTAAAAAAAAGGCTATATACTTGTTTTTCATAAATGGTGGTGGTTTCACATTTTGGTAAGCTAAAAGTGATGTGGTTGGAACCTTTTATCTAAGCTGTAGGCATTGAATGTGCTCTATTAGCAAGCAATTGGCCATAGCTTAGCCTTTGCCAAGATTTCAAAAACCCAATAAGCTTGCCAACCATTTCAACTTTGATTTATTAGATGAGCATGTGGCAAACTAGAATTTTGGAGCAATTCAGTGCTGACAATGAAATATTTCACTTGAAATTTTATTGTGGAATCTAGCCATCTAATGCTTCATTTACGCTAGCTATTTCCTTGCTTTAGATGAAAGAGAATGTGAATTTTCTGTCCAAAGGCTATCTTCATCCTTGGGTTGCCATATGCTTGTATACCCTTGACCAATGGGACATTGTCTTAATAACCTTCCGCAAGGCAGGCACCACACCGAGAAATTATTATGATGACATGTGTAGTGCAAACTGCACTGAAAGACATATTGATCAGTGCCCTCTTATTTAGTAATTTAGTGCAGCTATGAGAATCGTTCCTAGCATAAGTTCTCACCTACAATTCTGGTATTGAAAGGATTCATTGTTATTTGGGACCAGGTACAATTTTTCGTGTGGTGCATATGTCAAGAACATGGATAGACCCTGCACAGGCTTCAGAGATTTTAGTATGGGGAAATTGGATTAAATGAGAAAGTGAAGAGGATAGAGGAAGAACAAAACTCTTGGGTTTGGAGATGTACATTAAGAGAAACCTAGCAAAACTGAACGCATGCACGGTAGCTGTGGAACATTATATTTTGCTGGTGTCCTTCTACCGAGGTTTCATAGAGAGCGTTCTTACATACTGTATTTGTGCCTGGTTCTCCAGTTGTACAGCTAGGAAGAGGAAGGTGCTCCAGAAGGTCATAACCACAGCCCAAAGGATTATTGGTCATCCCCTCCCATCTTTGGAAGAACTGTACGGTTCCCGTTGTCTTAGGAAAGCAAACAATATCCTGCAGGATGTATCTCACCCGGGATACAGTCTGTTTGTACTACTGCCTTCTGGCAGGAGATACAGAAACATCAAGTCAAGGACAAACAGACTGAAAAATAGTTTCTACCCAAGAGCTGTGGCCTTCTTAAATGCTGTAACTCGATAGTGTGACCGGGGAGTTTGATGGGTGTGGGTGTGGGTGTGGCTGGAATGTGGTTTGTTTGTTTGTTGTTGTTGTTTTGCTTTTGTTGTTTTTAAGGGATGGCATCCAATTTCGTTGCACTTGTGCAATGTTGCACTTGTGTAATGACAATAAAGAATCTATCTATCTATCTATCTATCTATCTATCTAGCTGTGGAACATTATATTTTGCCAATGATCTGAATGATTTTTCCAAAGAGAGACGTCGCTCAGCTTGGCTCCATTTTGTCTGTAATAGAGAATATCATAATCCTCTCCCAACCCAACCTAAAAGCTGTTCCAAGGCCTGCTTCCTCTACGAAGAGACATCAGCCATTATCCAAACCACGGACAAGTCTGACTTCTTCTAAAGGCCAATGGCAACTTGGAACAAGACTTACTGAAAAATGGCCTCCCACTTCTCCTAGAACTGGAAGCACTTGGAACAAGAACAGAGAGAAAACTATGAGAGAATAGTTGTCTGACAAGGATTTAGCAATACCACCAACAAATTTGGCTTTAGTGAATTTGGCATGTCCATTTGCAGAGCAAAAAAGGTGTAGCTGCCACAGCAATGCAGTAATATCTGTGAAGCTTTGTGATGGTTGTGAAGCTTCTCAAAGGAAACTTCTTTAATCCTTTAAAATTGCATTCTGTGAATTACCTTTCTTTTTCTTGGCATGATGATAGAATGCATTCTTCCAAATCTGGATAGCTTCAATGCTCAAGTTTGTAACCCTCCAGTTCAAGGATAAGCCAAATGTTCCAGGTTTTGTTTATCTTATTTAGAAGCATCCAAAACAGCTGAGGGTGGGTTTTTTTTTTAATCATTGCTGTTTATTTCTTCTATAGGTTTTACTTTTTCATTACGTTGGATGCCCAGGAGGTATCAATGAAACCATGTGCCTTTCAAAGGAAAACCCCCAAAGCAGTGTGTGTGTGTGTGTGTGTGTGTGTGTGTGTGTGTGTGTGTTTGTGTGTGTGTGTATCCATAACAAAATCAAGGAGCTGTCATAAAATACAGTTAAAACATACACAATAATTCATAGCAAATCCATTCCACTTGTTCATCATATAGCTTCTGGGGAACTTCATGCAACAAAAAAGAGGCTACGCTCAACACCTCTCCAAACTTAGGGTTGCTGGGGAAAGAGGGGGCTCAAAAACAAACAAACAAATAAGCAAAGCACACAATATATTAGAACAACAACAAATCACTAAACCACAGCAGCTGTCAGGTCTCTCCTCCAAATACTCTCCAAAATACAGTCTCTTAAAAGTAATGACTTTTTAAGTTAAAAAATAACAGATTATATGTAATAAAATCTATGAAAACAGCAACCAAAAATTTACTAGGGAATGGGGCTACAAAAATAGGGTAAATTAAAAATTGTATCAAAAAATAAAGCCTGCAGTTCTTATACTGTACAGTGGTACCTCAGGTTAAGAACTTAATTTGTTCTGGAGGTCTGTTCTTAACCTGAAACTGTTCTTAACCTGAAGCACCACTTTAGCTAATGGGGCCTCTCGCTGCTGCCACGCTGCTGCTGCACGATTTCTGTTCTCATCCTGAAGCAAAGTTCTTAACCCGAGGTACTATTTCTGGGTTAGATGAGTCTGTAACCCGAAGCATCTGTAACCCGAGGTACCACTGTATTATTCTTGGAAGTGGTCACTTGCAAGGATCTGTCCATTTTCTTCAATATTACTTCTAAAGAGAAAGTGTTGACTATTTATTTCATTATCTCCTTCTTTCAGCAAATTGGGATGGAGGCATGTGTAACAAATTTCGTTGACTCAAACGGTCCTTGATTCATATTTGCTTCTGTATACAGGCTGCTGGTGGAATCTGTTCCTGTATATTTGTGAAAACAATAGAATAATGTCATGTGTTGTGTGTGTGTGTGGGGGGGGTTATTTGGTTGTTTTTGTTTCTATTTTTATCATGTATCTTGTGTTTTTTTAATATAATAATAATAATAATAATAATAATAATAATAATAATAATGGCCATAAGTGCAGCATGCCACACTTTGTAGTACCATGCCTCTAACACGGCACCTGATAACTCTTTTCATGTATTGGCTATTGTGGAAGCTAAGCAGGACTGGGTCTAGTCAGTTCCTGGATGGGGTTCTAGGAAACTACATCTAGAGCTTCTCTTCTCTATCATCCAGTGGTTATTTCCTTGGGTTCCACGTTGGAAGAAAGGTAATGGGGAATGAATGCAATAAAATAAATAAAAAGGAGTAAGTATTATAGGAATTAGGGATGCGGGTGGCGCTGTGGGTTAAACCACAGAGCCTAGGACTTGCTGATCAGAAGGTCGGCGGTTCGAATCCCTGCGACGGGGTGAGCTCCCGTTGCTCAGTCCCTGCTCCTGCCAACCTAGCAGTTTGAAAGCATGTCAAAGTGCAAGTAGATAATAGGGAAGGTTAACGGCGTTTCTGTGCACTGCTCCTGTTCGCCAGAAGCGGCTTAGTCCTGCTGGCCACATGACCCGGAAGCTGTACGCCGGCTCCCTCGGCCAATAAAGCGAGATGACCTAATGGACCTAATGGTCAGGGGTCCCTTTACCTTTTTATTATAGGAATTATAAATAATGAGTCCTTTCCAATTTTCTTTCACAATCAACGTTATGACATCCATATAGAAGCAAAAGACTATACACAATTAGTTCAGCATAACACATAATTTTGTAATTTATGAACCAATTTTGTAATTCTAAAACCACTTGTTTTAGAAGGAAAGCCAGGTTGGGGGGGGGGCGGATGGGACAGAGAAGAATGCAGCTTGAATAAATTCTATTAGAATCTGTGAAGGTTGCAAATATTACCATTGAGTTACCGTTAAAAAGGAAGAAAGAAGCTCTTATGAATTAGAATAGATGTTATGAATTTTTAGATCTCTACACAGTGTCTGCAAACAAATTAGCTGACAAATATTATTGTTTTAAGTGTTCTTTACAGTGAAGGAAGATTCTAATATAATTACTGGAAGAATGGCTTTTATTAAAGGTTATTCTTTTTTTAAAGTCTGTTTTGTTTTTCCATAACAGTAGGCTGTAAAGCTTCACTGGAGAAAACTATTGGACTAAGCTTGAAAGGGAAATTTATTTTGAGAATGTTAATGGCAATTTTTTAACTCACAGCATATATCATGGGAGGGAGTTCTTGCAGAAACCCCTATCCTAATTCCATTTTGTTTTGCTTAGCTTCATGCTTTTCCTGTCCTTTTCTTCTGATGGCATGATAAAAGATTGGTGGGGTTATATTACATCTCTCCCACTGCCACCTCCCCTGCTTCCATCAGTATGTTTTCTCTTTGCGAGAAAATGCTTCATTAGGAGACATTCACAGTAAAATACTGGTGAATTTTCAGGTTTTCCTATTTAACAAAAATACCGCAAGTTACTACAAAATGTTAAGAAGTGAATTTATGATTGGAGAAATTAGAAACTGAGAGAACCTAAGTGGAACGATCCATCCTTCCCTAGTCCCAGTGCTATGGCATGCTTGCTGATGATCTGAAACATTTATCCCTGGCTAAAGGGCCAGTCCTGCCATTAGGTAGAGGTGACCACTTTGGACTTCAAACTTGAGTGGTAGGGAGTGGCCATGGGATGTTTGAGGACAGAGCTGTGTGTGCAGTGTGGCATGCCTAGTGATCTTTAAACTAGCCTGCTGATCTCAGGGATGGTGGAGGACACTTGCCTTGTAGCCGCTGTTGAAGTATGATCAAACCACCAGTCCAGTTGATCATTGAATATGAAATTGGGAGGGAGGGGTCCTTTCAAACTTGCTTTTCACTTCAGGCAGCAAAATGAATCACGGCAGCCTTGCCTGGCTCAGGTTAAAAACAACAACAACATAAAAAGCAAAGCTCAAAGGATGTTGGGTTGACGAGAGCACTTCCTAATCCCTTTATTTGTGAAGGCTTTGTTTTATTCTTGCATAGACGCAGTGCTGCGAGTTTGCTGCTATTATTATTATTATTATTATTAGGGAATGTTTATGTTTAGGGAAGCTTTTAATGTTTGATGTTTTATTGTGTTTCTAATATTCTGTTATGGGATGCGGGTGGCACTGTGGGTTAAACCACAGAGCATAGGACTTGCTGATCAGAAGGTCGGCGGTTTGAATCCCCACAACAGGGTGAGCTTCCGTTGCTCGGTCCCAGCTCCTGCCAACCTAGCAGTTTGAAAGCATGTCAAAGTGCAAGTAGATAAATAGGTACCGCTCTGGCAGGAAGGTAAACGGCGTTTCTGTGCACTGCTGTGGTTCTCCAGAAGCGGCTTAGTCATGCTGGCCACATGACCCAGAAGCTGTACAACGGCTCCCTCGGCCAATAAAGCAAGATGAGCGCTGCAACCCCAGAGTCGGTCACGACTGGACCTAATGGTCAGGGGTCCCTTTACCTTTAATATTCTGTTGGGAGCTGCCCAGAGTGGCTGGGGAAACCCAGTCAAATGGGCGGGGTGCAGCTCCCAACAAAAGCACAGTAAAATGTCAGCCATTAAAAACTTCCCTTATACTGATGATTGATATATTTTAATTGATGCTTGGTCGGTTCTTTATTGCATCTTATCTTTTTAACTGCATTTTAATATGCAGCTCTGAAGGCCCTTGGGGGCCCCAAAGTGGTAAACGAATAAACAGCAGTGGTCAGGACTGGTGACCTGGAGCAGTTTCCCAGCCTTGGGTTTCCAGGAGTTATTGGACTGCAACTCCCATCAGCCCAAGCAAGCAGGGCCAAGGATAAGGGAGGTGTAATCCAACTGTATTTGGGGGCCCAAAGTGGGTAAAGGCTGACCTAGAGCATGTCCTTCAGCAGGAGTATTAAACTCATTGGGACTTACTTCTGAGTAGGTAGAGGATCAGATAGAATTCTGTTCTGTTTGCTTCTAGTGTCACCTGGTTCCTGCTGCTGAACTTTAACCTGCAGTTACGCTCTTACACCATTGGTAAGTATTGCTACTACAGTGCAATAGACTGAACCAGAAGCCCCCATTTCAAAGGCCCAGCATCTTAGCGACACATCTTCAAGGTCTTCCTGTTGCCATACATTTGCAGCTTTCCACTCCAATATTAAGCTTGAAAGTGAAACAAAAAACATGCATTCGGCTATATTTTATTTTAAAGTTGTGTACAGTTTTTTTTTAAAAAATGACAGCTGCATGAAAAAGCGTAAAAACTCAGCATATTTTATTGGCTCAGCTAAACAGGTACATATGGAAGAAGAATGTCAAGAAGTCATTGCAAATTCAAAGCCAACTTTGTTCGAGGTGGCGGCGATGGGCGGCAGAGGAGAAATTCTCTGCAGAGCACGCTCCCAGTAGGCACATTATGAAATGTGTAATGAGGCTGTAAATTACACACAGGCTACCTACCATGTGTAACTAAAAGTAAGAAAAGAAAAATAGATTGATTGGGAAATGTGGAGAGTTGAAATGAGAACTTTAAATCAATGCTACTCAAGACTGCTGGTTTCAGATCTCAGGCTTGATGCCACTTAGGCCAGATATAAATAGATGAATCACCTCTCCTAAGTTTATAAATATTATAGTTGGGTTGAAGGACAAACCGTCTGAAACAGTAGACTGCTGAGATCGTTTCAGGTGTCCATTTAGTGCAGAACTTCTTTCCTGAGAGCTGACCAGCTAGAGCCGCAGAACTGTGGAAGAGCTTTTGCAGCTTTTTCTAGAAATCTTGACATGAGTTCACAGCTTAATGACTTAGTGAGGAGCCTAAGAGACTCGCACAGGCTGCAATGTGTACAAACTGCAATCCTCTTCTAGCAACCATGTTCTGAACAGTGTAAAGGAAATGGGAGGCTAGGAGAGCCTCCTTATGCACAACTGCCTTGAAAAGTAGGCCAGTCACACCTCAAGCTGTCCATTAATTGTAGCCACCACCGTCTTCCTGCTGTCACCTACAGCCCTCACACAGGAGGGCATTCTGAGGTTGCGTGGTGAGTTCCCATGCTCCCCGGTAGAAATAATGCCACATGACACAATTATTAAGGTTAATGGGCTAAAAAAGGCCACAACTTTATTGGTTACAGGTGATGAGCGGTAAATGATTATATCTGACACCATCCCGTCTGCTGGAAGTCCAGGAAGGGTTAACCATCAGTAGGGGAGTCCTGCTGATGCACGTCAACTAGGAGCTCCCCCGGGGTCACCGATAAGGGGCGTGCCTTAGGCCCTAACCTCCCTAGGCTTCGGACAGGGCCACGCCCCCGGAATCCTTTAACGGACTACCCTTCGATATGCGGGGCAGGTGATGGCGCTACCTCTCCTCTTTCTGTCTTCAGAACTATTCCAATGCCTAACCGCCACTTGAGCAAAAGGCTCGCTGCCAATACCCTCAGACCTGCAACCAGTCCCTAATGCCAGGAATTATATTGGCCAACCAGACATCATTTCCCGCATCAGAAAGATGCATGCCATCTTCTCAACCTTGGCAGCATGAACCAAGTTGGCACCAGCTGGTCTGAAATGGCAGGGGACACGTATGTGTGTTAACCTGATTGCAAGTAAAATGCTACGATGCAGATATCAAGGTTTAAGGAATGGATGCTAGGGGTGGAGTCAGTGCAGCATGCAGCATTGTGGGCGGGGCCAAGAGAGACAGTCTTCCTCCACACATTAGGCCTTACAAGTGGAGATCATTGCTAAGCATGTGTTAGATTTTGGAGGCAATGTTGGCCTTGTTGGCAGTTAATTTCTAAATTGCATGGGAGGCTCCCAAACCTGCACACCCCATCGGAGATGTAGTTTCAGTCAACAGTGCCTTTTCATCCAGAACTGAAGCTTCTGCAAATACTATCCATCTCTAAAACTATTTAGACTTCTGCAGAGCTTTGATTAGGCAGTGTGGCGTACGCTCTGACAGAACCCTTTATTCCTTTTCTTTTTTTTGCATAGCTTTGACAAATGAATGCAAAGTTTCCGCTGCCTTTCTGGATGTACATGCTGTTCCATTTATTTGTTTTCGCTTTTTATATTCTCCATAAATTATTTGAGCTGCGGTTAGAGCTGAAACGCTACACAGAAGCAACAGCATAGTTAATAAGGAATTGGGGAGGGGGGGGTCGCATACCCAATGCTACTTTCATTCTGTTACAAGTTTCACAGCGTAATTCTTACGGCAACACAAGACCCCTTAGGAATGTTACATTTCAGTGGTAATTGTCCTCTGTTCTTCTTGAAAGCAGGACATGAGGGCAGGAAGCAACTGAAAAGTACATTACCTGAAAATTAATATTTTGCATCTGAGAATGCTAAATTTCTGTCTCTCTAATTTAAATAATTTCCCCCTGTTTTAATGGATCAACTTAGTGGAATGCATGAAAATAAGCTATTGAAATGATTAAAACAAATAATTTCTTGCCATGAATTTTAACTGAACAGCATTACTCTTCTGCACAGTTCCCCCTCCCCCACCAAGTTTCCAAAAGTTTGGGCCTCTTAATGTTCCCAGAACATTAATAAGTGAATTTGCCTTGGAAATACTGGCTGAGGGAGGAGGTGTTTGTGGCTTCATTTTTGACAGTGCCATACTGCCTGTCTCAAGCTCCATGCACCTCAGCATGCCCAGAAATGTTGCTAAGAGTATGCTTTAATTTGAGAAGGAGGGAAGACTTTGGGGATGGTGCTAGATACTTGGCAGGCTTAAAAGGGGGAAACATGAGCCAGAAATATGCCATTTTCCCATGTGAAGAGGCTGTTTTTATTAAGAGGAGGCACTCCAGTATATACGCCTGTTGCCAAACTGAGAGACTAGGCAGTAATGATGTCTACTAAGTGTAAGGTAATCCATATGGAGTAATCATCCGCAAAGCCCATTTGTATCTAGAAAGGCAGGCGTGCCGGTGAGAATGCTGAACGTGTTTTGTCACGACTCTCAGACAACTGGGTGAATGATTGTCCTGACATCTAAACAAGAGAATAACAAGCTAGCAGCTTTGGAGTTTGTTTGTGGAATTTTGGGGTTTGGGATGCAAGGGTGCCTTTCCATCATTGGAGGAATTCTTCCACAAACGCGAGGAACTTCAGGTAGCAGAGGCTTCTTGAACCAGTGTGGTGTAGTGGTTAAGAGCGGTAGACTCGTAACCTAGTGAACCAGGTTCGCGTCTCCGCTCTTCCACATGCAGCTGCTGGGTGACCTTGGTCTAGTCACACTTCTCTGAAGTCTCTCAGCCCCACTCACCTCACAGAGTGTTTGTTGTGGGGGAGGAAGGGAAAGGAGATTGTTAGCCGCTTTGAGACTCCTTAGGATAGTGATAAAATGGGATATCAAATCCAAATTCCTCCACCCCTTCCTCTTCTTCAACAACAACGGCATGGGGGTGGTGTCAAGGGGCTGTCAGGAGACTGCAGGGCACCCATAAGTCAGGAAAAAGGACTTGAGACATGAAATGCAATTAGCTTTCATTCACAAAAGTAAAAACACAACAGAGTTCACCTGGGCTAGTCTCCCCTACTGAAGACATTGCTGGAACCCCTCCTTCCCTTTCTAGCCTCCTCAGTCTCGACTCCTCCCAAGCAGCCATAGCCTGCAGCAAGGGGAAGGGCTTCCCCTCTGGACCTGTCTGGCTCAGCAACATGCAGGACTCTTCATGTTCTGGGTGTCAGTGGAGGAGGAGAGACAGTTGGACTGTCCAAACACTAAGCAGGAGAAGCAGTGTCTGCCTCTTCTCTGTTCCAGAGTCTGCACTCGCACTGAGACTCTTGGCACCCAGCCCTGTCCTGGAACGGCTTCTGTCCCCCCATCTTCATTCAAACCTCCTGCTTCTAGTATCTCCCTGTGTCCCACCACCACTGTCCTGAGTCTAAGTCTCCTTCCTTGGGGGGTGGCTCTTGGGTGGGCGGCACACACCATTCTTCTTCATCTAGCCAATCCCTGACATCTGGTGATACAACCCACCACAGTCCCGTAAACCTGTGGAGCAGACTAGGGAGAACATCAAGGTAGGAGGGATCTGCAAAAACAAAAAATAAAATCCCCTTTCAATTCCCTGGAACTTCCACCAGATCAAGAGGCCCATCTACAAACAGAAGAGCTCTATTGGATCCAATCCATTATTTATAATATTCGTTGTCACTTTATTTTTAGAGAAGTCCATTACTTTTTGTAAAGAAAAAGTTCAGATCGGATTCCTCCCATTGCTGCAGCATTGACAAAGTATGGGAGGTCATTTACCAAATTGCTGGTTCTCCCAGCATGTCATCAGTTTAGATTTATTATAATTTAAAAATTAATCAAAATGGAATTATGTCCAGATTACCCATTAATCAAACTGCACTGTATGCATATATTCAAGCACACAAGCCAGCCCTTTATTTTTTAACAACGGGCAACCCCCTCCCTCTCAAATCCATATACATGAATACACTTCCAGTCAAAACACAATAAATGTAACCCCCTTGCTCTTTTAACCATGAAGTCTCATATGGAAAATACATTTCCATGGACCTGGTCCAACTAACCCAATATATACAGCAATACCTACCAAGTTGAAATTCTGGAGAGGGGTGGGGGAAATACACATTTTCCTGAAAACAATTGCTCTCTTTATAGTTTCTCAGTATGGTCTGCGATTTGCATACCTCATATGTGTATCTTATTTATGTGGATGCTAACATTTGGTTTTAATTCTTTTTACAGTCCAAAACTGGAAGGTGGTAATATTAAATATCTACCCATATCATATCTAGACTATAGTTTTTTCTTTGTACAGAGTTAAGACACTGAACTCATAGGACAGGATTGGAAACACCGGTCTTGAAAGACCTACATTGGCTCCCAGTACGTTTCTGAGCACAATCCAAAGTGTTGGTGCTGACCTTTAAAGCCCTAAACCAAGGGTCAGCAAACTTTTTCAGCACGGGGCCAGTCCACTGTCCCTCAGACCTTGTGGGGGGCTGGACTATATTTTTTTGGGGGGGGGGTGAACGAATTCCTATGCCCCACAAATAACCCAGAGATGCATTTTAAATAAAAGGACACATTCTACTCATGTAAAAACACACTGATTCCCGGACCATCCGTGGGCCGGATTTAGAAGGTGATTGGGTCAGATCCGGCCCTCGGGCCTTAGTTTGCCTACCCACGCCTTAAACGGCCTCGGTCCAGTATACCTGAAGGAGCATCTCCACCCCCATTGTTCTTCCCGGACACTGAGGTCCAGCGCCGAGGGCCTTCTGGCGGTTCCCTCGCTGCGAGAAGCCAAGTTACAGGGAACCAGGCAGAGGGCCTTCTCGGCTGTGGCACCCACCCTGTGGAAAACCCTCCCACCAGATGTCAAAGAGAAAAACAACTACCAGACTTTTAAAAGACATCTGAAGGCAGCCCTGCTTAGGGAAGCTTTTAATGTTTAATGGACTATTCTACTTTAATATTTTGTTGGAAGCCGTCCAGAGTGGCTGGGGAAACCCAGCCAGATGGGTGGGGTATAAATAAATTATTATTATTATTATTATTATTATTATTATTATTATTATTATTAATTTTATGTTTGTCATTTACCTTGCAACAGCTTACCCTACACAGACTCAAAAGCCAAGATGGTGTTAACTTTTGGTTAAAGATATAATAATAAATTCTCACTGTTGAAAAAGCACCTCAGTGTCTGAAGTGTGTGATACATGTGTGTTTCGTGGTGCCTTAAGGTACAATCCTGATTATGTTCATTTTCCTGGGAGTAAGCCCCATGGAACTCAGTGAGACTTACTTCTGAGCAGTGCCTATATATAGGATTGTGCTATTCATGTGGATACATTTATGTGTGCTTAAAACAATGGTGAAGAACCTTTGCCTCTGGATTTGACTTGCCGTGACATTTTTAATGCAAATGAGACAGGAGGACAGTATCAAACTGAAGAAATCACAGTCCAAAGCAGAAGTCCAGTCTATACTGAACAACACTAGCAAATAGCCCACTGTGGAATAATATTTCACCATGCAAAAAACATTGGAGGCCCTTCTTTGGGTACTCTCCACCCCATATCAAAGGGAGAAGTGGCTGGTGATCTCATGAAGGCAGGTCACATGACACTCAATCTTTGTCTGATGTAGGCAAAACCTTTTATTTTTACTTTCCCATACTTTTAAAATTGGTGGTGGAGTTCGTGGGTTTTATTAAGCTGCTGGAGTTTTATGGGGTTTTTTTCCACTACCCTCTTAGTTTTTATTATTATTTCATTGGTAAATGGCATGTTCCAGCATTGTTAATGTATTTATTTTAACAGTTAGGAGCCCTGGGAGTAGCAATATATGAAACAAATCAATATTGTATAAAGTTCAAGGAATGCCAACACATTTTGAGGCATGGTGAAAAGTGCAAGAGCACGGATGAACTGAGCCCACGTGGATGAACTGTAATGGTGCCAGCATGTTCACAGATGAACTCCCTTACCCCCTGCCCCAACCAGATGCCTATGGGAAACCTGCAACCAGGGTGTGAGTGCAACAGTATTCTCTCCCCCCAGCAGCTGGTATTCAGAGGCATACTGCCTCCAACAGTGGCAATAAACCTAGTCATCACATGGTCACTATGGTACATATGTACCAAGCCAGAAATTCTAAAACAAGAGCTGCCTACATTCAAGGCAGCTTTCTGCTACATTTTTTGCTGGAGCTGATCTTCGGACAAGGTGTTTGCCATACAGGATTGCTGTAAGGTTTACAGGAACAAGTGTCTAAGCACTTAGGAAAGAGCCTTCATAAATATATTGCTTGAATCATCGCCATTATTCTCCATTTCTCCCATTAGAGAAATGGGCGTCCAGCACTGTGCCCTTCCCAGATGTTGTGAGTATCAGTTCCCTTCTTTTCCAGCTGCTGTGGCCAATAGTCAGAGATATAGGGGTTGCAGTCTACAACATCTGGAAGACACCACATTGGCTACCCCTGTGGCAGACATTCCACATTTTCTTGAGTTTTTCTACGAATGGCCACTCATCTCTTTGTTAGCTTTTTTAGATTCCCATCAGAACCATTCACTTCCCTCAACTGGGTAGTCAACAAAGCTGGGCTAGTGAGAGACAGAAACATCTTTTCTCTTCTCCAGGCAATATTCTCCCCGTTACATTTCCTAGAAATGTTCTTTCTTAAGAAGAGGTTACAGGGTTTATAAATTGAATTTTAACGCTGAGTTTTGGATACCATTGGTAATGTTGTGCTTGGATACTAAATCTTACCCTTTGCAGCCTTTTCTAAGAGCACCAGACTCTTAAGGTTTCAACTCTCTATGGGGCCTGTGGGAACACAGCCAGTCTGGAGCCCATTGACAGCCTGTGGGATTTCTGGCAATGTGATCCCTTCTTGTTCATTTGTATGACAGAAGCGGTTGTCCTTGACAACACAATGCTTCTGCCCCCCCAATTCTAGGCGGTTGTCATGATTAATTACATACAAATACATTTCTGATTGCTGTCTCCAAGATACTGTCTCCCATGAACCGCAGTCAGAGTCAGAGAGATCCCTGGAGGCGTTTGTGGAGTATGAGTCAAACTTTTTTTTTGCAAACAAATGCAATTTCTTCCTCTAGGTTTTTAATATGCCAAGCTACTTTCAGCAGTACACAGTAGTATACAGCACCTAGTAGTACACATGTTGGCATGCAGTGCCATGCTCCCTGCAGCAATAGGGGTGTGACATGTTGGGAAGAATGCCCATGTTGGATGTCGTATCATTGCCAGCAATTATAGGGGCTGATGCATCATTTGAAGGTGACCTGGAAACTGCAATTAATCCAGAATGCGGCAGCTAGACTGGTGCCTGGGAGTGGCCACCGGGACCACATAACACCGGTCCTGAGAGATCTGCATTGGCTCCCAGTACATTTCCGAGCACAATTCAAAGTGTTGGTGCTGACCTTTAAAGCCCTAAATGGCCTCGGTCCTGTATACCTGAAGGAGTGTCTCTACCCCCATTGTTCAGCCCGGACACTGAGATCCAACACCGAGGGCCATCTGGCGGTTCCCTCATTGCGAGAAGTGAGGTTACAGGGAACCAGACAGAGGGCCTTCTCGGTAGTGCCGCCCACCCTGTGGAACACCCTCCCTTCAGATGTGAAGGAAATAAGCAGCTATCCTATCTTCAAAAGACATCTGAAGTTCAGGGAAGTTTTTAATATTTAATGCTGTACTGTTTTTAACATTTGATTGGGAGCCACCCAGGGTGGCTTGGGAGACTCAGCCATATGGGCGGGGTATAAATAATAAATTATTATTATTATTATTATTATTATTATTATTATTATTATTATTATTATTGAAATGCATTTCTGCAGTGCAGGGGTACTGTGCAAGCAATTCTGAGGTTTATAAGGAAGGACAGTCAAGGGACCAATTTAAAGAATATTGTTCAGCATCCTAAGGGCCGTTCATGAGCAAGTAGGACAATCCTCCTCCATTTGGCTTTTATAGGAACCATTCCATATTATATGGAAGGGAAGAGCCAGTGCTTACTGGCAAAGGAGATACTTTGCATGTAGAAGCTCCCTGGTTTAACCCCCAGCATCTCCAGATAGGACTGTGAAAGACTGTAGAGAGCTGCTGTCATTCAATTTAGGTAGCACTGAGCCAGTATGGAAGTGAGAGCTGGACCATAAAGAAGGCTGATCACCGAATAATTGATGCTTTTGAATTATGGTGCTGGATGAGACTCTTGAGAGTCCCATAGACTGCAAGAAGACCAAACCTATCCATTCTTAAGGAAATCAGCCCTGAGTGCTCACTGCAAGGACAGATCGTGAAGCTGAGGCTCCAATCCTTTGGCCACCTCATGAGAAGAGAAGACTCCCTGGAAAAGACCCTGATGTTGGGAAAGATGGAGGGCACAAGGAGAAGGGGACGACAGAAGACGAGAAGATTGGACAGTGTTCTCGAAGCTACCAGCATGAGTTTGACCAAACTGCAGGAGGCAGTGGAAGACAGGAGTGCCTGGCGCAGTGGCGTAGTGTGGGGGGTGCAGGGGGGGCCGGCCGCACCGGGCGCAACATCTGGGGGTTAGGGAAATCCACGAGTTAGGGGGCGCTAATCCACGGGTTAGGGGGCGCAAATTACTTGCCTTGCCCCGGGTGCTGATAACCCACGCTACGCCACTGCCTGGCGTGCTCTGGTCCATGGGGTCACGAAGAGTCGGACATGACTAAACAACTAAACAACAACAACAAGAGCCAGTTCCTGGCATTCCTTTCACTAGAATGTGTACTCAGCAGTGAAAGTAAAGTTACAGAATTGCACCCATAATGTTCTGGCAGAAGCTGCACTGTGACTGTGCTGCAAATCACATTGTGATTTGTGTGTGGCTTATTCTGAATGGTGAGCCGCTGACCTGCATGTTGCAGCCGCTACCCATGCAGTTTAGCATCCTGAATATACTCAGACCCTGGACTGACCCCACCTAGGCTAGCTGCTAGAGCCCCCTGGTCAGGTATGTTCTGCTCTGGTTCTGCTGAAGGGCCCATAGGCCACAACAGCAGCACTGTGGAGTGAACAATGTGCTCCTTTTGAGCCTCTGCTCCTAGTCTACCCCACCAAGGCTTCACCCCCTTTGTGAGAACTACAGTCCTTAGAAAGCCAATACTTTGGACAACAGATAAACATTCTCTGGCATCCCGTCTGGTATACTCCTTCCAGTGTTGGACAGGCAGGGATGCTGACTTGCCCCCCACATTGGAGGGGCTCAGCACCTGACGTCACGTGATGCATCCTGTCACTGCAGCATCGAGCAGGGAAGAGGAGGTGCAGCGCAGCGCTGAGCTCCACGGTCCGCCTCCTCCCGATTGGCATGCACCCAAGGAAACGGAGGCAATTGGCAGGCCCCCAGCTGGCCCCAGCCCACCGACCGGTGTGCCAGGCGAACTCCGGTCCTTGGTGCAGCATAAACCTGTGACCCAGGCTTTAGAAGAGTGTTTCCCAACCTTGGGCCTCCAGCTGTTTTTGGCCTACAACTCCCATCATCCCTAGCTAGCAAGACCAGTGGTCAGGGATGATGGGAATTGTAGTTCAAAAACAGCTGGAGGCCCAAGGTTGGAAAACGCTGCTTTAGAAGACTGAGCACGCTATCCAGCAGAGAAAACGCTGCGCAGACCGAAGTGGCACGAGAGGCTGGGTAAGCATATCTACAAGCAGGTTTTATTAAGCGTAGATCAGGACAAAAGGACACATGTCTGATCTCCTTCATGTAGAAAGCAAAACAGAAAGCTATACACAAACAGAAGTTCCCAGCAAACTGTGCTGGAATGTAAACAGACATGTGACATACAACAATTCCACACGTCTGTTCCTTAAGGTGGAACGGAATTCTCAACAGGATGTTTGGAGGACGATCTTCGCTCTTGCTTGTCCCAGCCCCCTCCTGACTCCCAGGTGGGGGCTGGGGTGCATGGAGGGCGCCTGGTAGCAGGGGATGCCAGCTTCCTCAATACTGAGGGGCTGGGGTCCCTGATTCAAAATATTGAGGGGGCTTGAGCTCCTAGTGCCCCCTATACCTGTCGCCGGTGTGGGCTGGTAAGATAGGTTGGAATGTAGTCAGGGGAAGGCAAACATTGAGGATTCTGGCTCTGGGCTAGTGGACTGTCGCTTATGAGCTTTGGGTTCAGTGCTGCCCTGGTCACCAGCACTGGACTCAGGTACAGGAACCTAGCCTGACTCCTTGGTCAGTGACTCTGCAACCTCTGACTTGATGTCTTGGTCACGGCTGGATTCTGGGGTCTGGACAAAGTTGTGGAAAAGGTTCTGGGAGTAAACCTCATTGCACTCAAGGAGGCATTGATAGCCCTGTGCTGTTAAGTTATTGTGTGTGTGTGTGTGTGTGTGTGTGTGTGTAATTAATATACAGGGTGAGTCTTTTAAAAGAGGCCCCATGGAACATGTGTATTCTGTATCCACGGGGCCTCTTTTAAAGGACTCACCCTGTATATGCACACTGTTTTGTATAAATATATTTTAAAATTTTAATTTAATTTAAAATCATAAAACAAGAGAGCTTATCAAAACACTTCGTGACAGATTTGCTGAATTCCCATTTCTCTCCTGTCAGGAAAGCCTATGGAACCATATATCAGGAAAAAGAAAAGCAAGTTAAGAAGAATAAATTATTGCTTTGAAAGCACACATGTACTTCAGTGACTTTTGGGATAAAAAGTGGTGCATACAGATACTATGCCGTGATTTATATAGAATGGCAGACTTTTTTTTTTTTAAAAAAAGAAAAACCAAAAAGTCTAACGTTCTGTATAAATCACTGAAATTTTTTTACAAATTTTGTTCACAACATGAGGCTTGCCGTCCTACAGCGGAATGCAAAGCTGCCATACAAATGATATTGTCTTGGATATAGTGATGGAGAACAAATAAAGTTGAAAATATATTAAATACCATATATACCATCAGCCGTAATCTCTATTATTTTAACAGTGCTAAATATTGAAATATAGCTGAACGAAAAGACATTAACCAGCTTTATATGAAATGACAGCTTCCACGTTTCTTCACCCAGATTTACATTGGTGCTGTCAATGTTCAATAAAGCTTTACAAATGTCCCATGGGTCATATTCTGTTAATACATTACCATAGGCAACGCTGCAGCAAAGTTGATTTAGGTATTATGCAGATGTCAGCATGGTATTTTGGGACCTATTAAATGTTAATGTTTATATTTAATGTTTCAGTTTTATTGATTGTACAGCCCTTTGCATTTTGTTTGAAAGTTGTATCTGCAAATGCTAATGTCCCAGTTCTTGCGCAACCAACTAGCTGTGGTTAAAATAGTGGATTGTGTTTAAGTCTTGCAGTGTTGCTATTGTAAACACTGATTTCACTTGCTTTACTAAAAAATAAACTAAAATGATAATACAGTAAGGGAAGTGGGGTGAGAGAGACTGGTTTCTTGTATGTCTTTTTAATAAACTGAAAGTTTGACCTAAGGTTTTAATGCTATTTTCTCTAGCGAAATTAATACAAAAACAAAGGGTAACTAGGGAACAAAAGATAAAGGGCTCGTTTGAGAAAATACAGAAAGCATTTACTGATTGCAGAAGTGTAAAGGATAATGCCTGCCCTCCTTTCCTGATGTACTCTAGATTATGGACCTTTTGAGGTTTTTTTTCTCTTTATATTGAAGCCCTGGGAAGAAAATCTAAAGGAGAAAATGCTAAGATTATCAATATGCATAGCTGCCTGAAGCCTGATGTGTTAACACCCTCTGCATCTGTTTTTAATTTGTTTTTAATTTGTATTTTCAAAACTGTTTAATAATAATAATAATAATAATAATAATAATAATAATAATAATAATAAATTTATTATTTATACCCCGCCCATCTGGCTGGGTTTCCCCAGCCACTCTGGGCAGCTTCCAACAAAATATTAAAATAGTGTAATACTGTAATGCATCAAACATTAAAAGCTTCCCTAAACAGGGCTGCCTTCAGATGTCTTCTAAAAGTCTGGTAGTTGTCCTTCTCTTTGACATCTGGTGGGAGGGTGTTCCACAGGGTGGGTGCCACTACCGAAAAGGCCCTCTGCCTGGTTCCCGGTAACTTGGCTTCTTGTAGCGAGGGAACCGCCGGAAGGCCCTCGGAGCTGGACCTCGGTGTCCTGGCAGAATGATGGGGGTGGAGATGCTCCTTCACGTATACTGGACTGAGGCCGAGCAACGCAACTGATGGTCCATCCAAAAAGCATATTAGCAATAGTTAAAAGACTGATTAAACAAAAATGTGGTCACAAAATGACACACAGCACAAATGCTATAGCGAACCTGTGCCGAGATGTGATAGGTCCACTCTCCTAATATGTCAAAGCAAAACCTTTAAAAAAGATGTAGGAATGGCATTAAGGGCATCTGCACCTGCGGAGATTGTGCTGTTCTTCCATCCTCATGGAAAAAGTCAGGCTTTTTGTGGCCTGAGAGAAGACAGAGAAAATACATGTCAATAGCGATTGGAGTGTGGACACCCCATAAAATATGAGTGAACAAATAATTAGCTGCAGTGGCTGATGTGGTGCTGTGCAGGTGCCCTCCATCACCAGCATCACTGCAGCTTCCCTGGATGGTACTGGCTGTTGGAATTCCTGCTCCATGACTGCAGTCATGGGATTGTTGTCTCTCACATGACGGTGTATGTTTTGACTCCACAGAGTGGGAAGTGATGGAGACAGGATGTTTGTGTTGCTGTGTTCCGTGAAGTGGGATTATTGTCCTTTCTTTTTCTCTTTGCTGTCTGATGCTAGAGAGAGAGGGAGCCATGTTGCAGTGCTCCATGTGTGTTTATATGTAAATAAAGTAGATTAGCCAAAATGCTGAGTTGCTGAGGTCTGTCACGCAAGCTGCGAAGACTCTGCGGATCCCTAAGTGTGCCGATGTCTCTTGGCATCGGTCGCTGTGATGTTCGGGCTGAAGAAAGCTCCTGAAGCTCCTGAACGATCGACCAGGAGGGAGAGAACATGCCAGTCGGGCATGTATCTCTGCCAGGGTCCTACTCGAGTGTAGGACGAGCTCCTGACACTGGCATGGGGCAGAAAGGCATGTGAGACCAGGGCTGTGCAGTCATGGCAGCTCTATCCCAGTATCATCCAGGTAAGTTGCAGGCAACAATGATGCAGAGAGGTCCTTCTGCCTCACCACACCAGCTTCTACTACCAATTGTGGCAATTCCACCCTAAGTGCTTAGTGTGGCGAAAGCACCCCTGGAATAACCACACAGTCCCCCTCTCATTTCCTTCCCCCATCCCCTCTTCAGAATAATCGCACACTTTTAAAGATCTGATTCCTTCATTCATTTGCCTTAGAGACATCAAGAGACGTTTCCAGATAGGATCTGGGCTGCTCTTGTTAGACCAGTCACACGGTATGCAAAGTTCCCCAGGTTATACTGGTGTTACTTAGAGGCACCTGGCAAAGCTAAGCACAGTAATGGGTCTGTGTTGCGTTTTCAGCTGTAGCTGATTAAGCAGAATTTATTTCAGGACTAGGCGCACAAGCCAAGAGGGCTGAATGACATTACTGATACGTTAACTCATTTCCGGAGACAGAGATTGTTTTCCTGGCTTCGACGGCAGAATGCGCGATCCAGTTCTTGTTTCTGACTCCTTTTGGAAAGAAGGGAAGAAAAAGTTGGTTGAAAAATGTGCTGACATTGCGAAAGCGTTGAGCCCATGTTGATCCAAGTTGATAGGTTCTTTGGAAAATTGTCTGGATAGTCCCATGTTAAACACACACACACGAATAAATTTGCCCTAGGTATTGCTATTTATTGAACAGACGTTGTGCAGAGGGAGAATGTGAGAATTAACTTGCCATTGGGTTAAAGCTCATTAAGTATGATCGGATTATACATACCGCATTCTCCAAAGAACAGTAAACTTTCAGAAATAAAATATTGGGAAGCAATAGTAGGTTATATCCAAAGGATACTAGATACTCGTTTGCCAAATTTATTTATTCATTTCCTATAATTCCCTGCTTCCCTGTGATCAGGGCCCCCTGATAAAACTAACTGACAGTAGATTTGGGACAGGCAATAGAAAGTATTTCTTCAGACAATGTGCAACTAAACTTGTGGGATTTCCTGCCATACGATGGGTAGTGGTTTTTGGAAGAGGGTTAGACAAATTCATGGAATATCTATGTCTAGATCAACAGTCATGATAGCTAAGTAGAACCTCCATGTTCAATGGCAGCATGCTGCTGAATACCAGCTGCTGGGGGGTTACAGTTGCTATAAATTCCATCATAGAGCTTCATTATGCTGATGACAATGTAGTGTGTGCACACTCAGAGGATGACCTCCAAACCACCCTAAATATCTTCACAGAAGCTTATGGAAAGCTTGGCTTATTGCTTAATATTAAAAAAAACAACCCCAAAGTGCTGCACCAACAAGCACAAAACAACTCCTCTGCAGTGCCACAAGTCCAATTTAATGATGTAATGTTGGAAAATGTCCATCACTTTTCCTACCTGGGCAGTTATCTTTCTTCAAGGGCCAAAATTGATGCTGAAATGCAGCATTGCTTGAGCTCTGTGAGCGCAGCTCTCTCCCAATTGAAGCACAGAGTGTTTCAGGATCAGGACATTCTCAGGGAAACCAAAATGCTTGTTTACAAAGCTATTGTACTACAAAATTTACTACTCACTTGTGAAACATGGACCACTTATAAACGCCATCTCCAACTCCTTGAAAGATTCCATCAATGGTGTCTCCGAAAAAAATTACACATCACTTGGGAAGACAGGCTAACTAATGTCAGTGTATTGGAAGAAGCAAAGATGCTCTCAAGGCAAATCTTTAAAAAGTGGTATAAGCACTGATAACTGGGAAACAGTTGCCTGCAAGCGCTCCAGTTGGAGAACAGCCTTTACCAAAGGTGTCATGGACTTTGAAGAAGCACAAACTCAGGGCAAAAAGGAGAAATGAGGTAAGAGGAAGGCACATTTGGCAAACCTCAACGTGATCAACTCCTGCCTGGAAACCTATGTCCCCACTGTGGAAGGATGTGTGGATCCAGAACTGGCCTCCACAGTCACTTAAGGATTCACTGTGAAGACTGTGATCATGGAAGACAATCTTACTTGGCTATGAGTGCTTGCCAAAGAAGCAAGAAGCTGGGAGGCTTACATGATCTGCTTGGAGATTCTCTGGGATTATGGGACTAGCTGTTGCTGGAAAGAGGATAGGTAACTAGGAGCATGCTGACTCTATAGATCAGGGGTCAGCAAACTTTTTCAGCAGGTGGCTAGTCCACTGTCCCTCATACCTTGTGGGGAGCCAGACTATATTTTGAAAAAGAAAAAAACAACGAATTCCTATGCCCCACAAATAACCCAGAGATGCATTTTAAATAAAAGGACACATTCTACTCATGTAAAAACACGCTGATTCCCAGAGCCAGATTTAGAAGGCGATTGGCCGGATCCGGCCCCCGGACCTTAGTTTGCCTACCCATGCTATAGAGCACAGTTTCTACTCTTAATGGTGCATACTCAGGACCACTTAATCCTGTGCACCAGTATGACCATGGAAAACACTTCTAGTGAAAGTGTATTAGCAGAAGCCCCTCTCTTTTTCTCCCTTTATTCTTCCTGTTTCGCCTGTTACAAGCTTCCTTCACCGAAACTGCTTTTGTGTTGAACATAGCATGCAAGATTTTAATGTGCAGTTCTTGTAGATGGATGCAGGTGTCGGTGTGGTGTAAAATGTGGCTTCAGGGCAGTGTGGTGTTACATAACGATAGGGCTATTGTAGAAAGCTAAGAGTTGTCTCTGTGCTGCCCCTGCCTGTGGCAAGCAGCCACTGGAAGTTTGCATTGGAGGAAATGTGGCTCTCAGGGTGAAAAAGATTCCTGGTGTAAGCTATATTAGAACAAGTGAGTTGCCCAATGTAATGTTTGAACCAGTGGAATTTCCCATGTTCTTGGTTTCCTTTAACAACTGCACTCCCCATAAAGAGTCTTCTGTTAAAATGTATTATAACAAGACATTTCTGCCTCATTTCTTTTACTGTACTTGTTTTCAGCATTCTCTGCCCTTTAGATCTATTTTTGTTCTTCTGCCACGTCTAGCAGGGGACCTTGCATAACCTCTGGATTTCTTAGTGCTGATCTCTTTCCAGACACACAGAGAGAACAAAGGCCCTTCCAGCTTCTTAGTATCCCACTTTCCTATTTCTTTAATGAAACATTTTAACATGAGGAACTTGGGTAATTTAAACAAGATTATGGTTGTCAAGGGGTTAATTTGTTTCTGAATGCATATTTGCTGATATAATACTTTATAGCACAGCTTTCCAAACTTTTCATGTTGGTGACACACTTTTTAGACACGCATCATTTTGCGACACAGTAATTCAGTTTTACTAGCAAACCAGAGGTTAAACTAACCCCTTTCCAGCCCCAGGGACTGGAACACACGACACACCAACACACTGCAGCTGACACACTAATGTGTTGTGACACACAGTTTGGAAAATTGTGCTTTATAGAAATAAATGTGTGTATGTTTGACCTAGGTTTTACAAGATTGTCTTTAAAATAAACTTGCTGGGTAACTAAAGCCAGCAAATTTCCCCTCTTTTCAGGCCAAAAAGAAAACCAACTTTTTACGGGGGGAACCCAGTTGACATTTCACACAGTTCAGAACAGAAACACACATACACAGAGCCTCATCCAGAACCAATGCAATTTTTCATAAACTTAGTTTCCACTTAGTACAAACTGTTAGAATATTGTATGTATACAATTTGGGTTTTTTTAAAAAGATCATCTGAAAAACCAATTTTCTATTTCATTGCTTTTCTTTAAATTATAGCTATATATATAATTGTATGTTTGTTTGTTTTCACAAAAGTCCAACTAGTTTGTACTAGCCGGTCGGTTTAAAGAATTTAACTGAAAAAAGGAAAAGAGAGATTGCCAGAGTTGATCTTCCTTGTCGTGCTAATTTGTACGTGCTGCTAATATCTTGCAGATGGGCTGATAAAGGCAGATGGTCTTTTATGAGTCGAGGAAGCTATTGTGGTGGCTCAATAACTTGTTCACACATTTTGGTAAAAGGAAAACCAACACATGGCAGGGAAACCGCATTACATCACTGTGGTACTCCTGAAAACTGATCGTCTCCAAAAAGGGCTCTGTTGTTTTTTTATGTGGCATGAAGCTCTGTATCTATTTTTACAGCTTGCCATCAAGCCAGCAGGTGTTCCTTATCATTACTGCATTGCCATGGTGGGGGAAAATACCCTCTCGTATCAGCAGTAGCAAGGCTGGCTCACCCATGAGCTGCTTCAGGTGGAATCCTTCAGGGTGGTATCTCTGCAGGCACCCTGCCTGCCCCAGCCACCAGGGCCATGCAGTTGTGGCTTCTGGCAAGATCTCATCAGAGACGCGGGTGGCGCTGTGGGTAAAACCTCAGTGCCTAGGACTTGCCGATCGTAAGGTCGGCGGTTCAAATCCCCGTGGCAGGGTGAGCTCCCATCGTTCGGTCCCAGCTCCTGCCCACCTAGCAGTCCAAAAGCACCCCTAAGTGCAAGTAGATAAATAGGGACCGCTTTATAGCGGGAAGGTAAACGGCGTTTCCGTGTGCTGCGCTGGTGCTGGCTCGCCAGCTGCAGCTTCGTCACGCTGGCCATGTGACCCGGAAGTGTCTTCGGACAGCGCTGGCTCCCGGCCTCATAAGCGAGATGAGCGCGCAACCTTAGAGTCGGACATGACTGGCCCGTACGGGCAGGGGTACCTTTAGCTTTACCGTCAGAAGCCACCACCACCACCACTGGTGAGGCTTTGGAGATTGGGGAGATGGCACCTTCTCTTTTAGCCCTGAGCAGTAGGACCACTTATGTGGGTACCCCCAAAGCAGAGGAAGAGCATCACCCAGGCTGAAGGTAACAGTGGGCATGGATTTTCATGAGATCTGCGACTGGATAACATTTAGATTTGCTGAAATATGCTAAATTATTGCATAGATGCAGATGTAGAAAGAAATGCTATTAGTTAAATAGAAACACATCCTATCCATAATGAGGAGGACTCTTGGGTAACCTCTGTGCAATCTGCTATCCAGGTTCTAATGGTTGAAGGACAGCTTCAAGGCTGTTGTTCACCCCTCCTTACTGTTCTTTGAAATGGACTTGAGTTGGACAGCTCTTCAAACAAAAGACACATTCAAATCTGATCTTATAAAGCAGTCCTCATAGGCTAGGGTTACCAGATGTCCCCGTTTCCCAGGGACAGCCCCTGGATTTACGAATAAGTCCCTGGACAAATTCCATCCCCGGAATGTCCCCGGATTTCATCTAATGTCCCCGGCAAACGCAGCAGCGGCAGTCTCAGCAGCCCAGAGCAGTTGACTCTGGCTGGCTTCAGGAGCTGCTCGGAAGTCCCCATATGATGGTGGTGCAGGGGCTTTAAGATGCAGCTTCTGGGCTGCCTCCACCTTCCCTGAGCTCAGCAACTAAGCTGTGAAGGAAGGCTTCATGCTGCCTATCGGAGCAGCCTCCCAACTCCTACTTGCGTAAAAGCAGGATCAGGGCGGGGATCTCTCAGCTGTGAAGGGAGGCTTCACAGTGCCTATCAGAGCTTGCGTGCAAGCAGGAGTAGGAATGGGATTGGGGCTGCTCCAATGGGAAGGGAGGCATCGTGCTGCCCATTTCTCACTGCCGCCGCCACTCTCAGCCCTCCTTCTCTGCCTTCCATGCCTGACCCACCGCGCACCGCTTCCCCACCACCACCAAAGAACCAACAACTCAGGGGCTGCCCAGGCTCATGGAGAAAGGAGATAGAAGCCTCGGAGGAAGGGGAAACGTGGCGGTTGAGGTCAAGGCGGCAGCCGCTCCTCTGCCACCGCCATCGCTGCAGCATTAACGTCCTGAACGTGTAGTAACTAACTAACTAATTAATTAATTGATTGAAGTGTCCCCAGATTCATTGAAATAAATCTGGCAACCTTATCACAGGCACTTTAGATAATAGATATCTCTAGATCTAGATCTCTGTCAGGTAACTATTTGCCCTTCTTATGGTTCTTTACCATTAAGCTGCGCTTGGACTAGAGAGTCTTTTTACATAGGGCAAATAGCTTCCCTGATCAGAGACGGTGTGCCTCTAGATAGCAGTTGCTGAGGAACATGAGCAAGAGAGGACTATTGCACCCATGTCCTGCTTGTGGGCTTTCCATGGGCATCTGGTTGGCCACTGGTGGCACAGAAGACTTACTCTTATGCTCTATTATTCTTAACTGCCTCATCAACTGGGTCTAGCAAAGCTGCTCTTCTGAAACGAAGCCCTGCTGCCTGTTGATATCACAGAAGCAGCACTCAAGAACTCTTGTGCTGGGGCATAGACAAAGCTGCTTTGAGAGCCAGAATGGTCCAATGGCTAGGGCAGTGTTTCCTTAAACTGTTGTTGGACTACAACACCCATCATCTCTGATGGTCGTCCTGTTAGCTAGGGGTGATGGGAGTTTGTTACGGAAGGGGGGGGCATGTCTTCTTCACCTTCTTCGCTACAATATATTTGCTCAATTTCTCTAGGACTCCATCACCCCTCCCCTGTCCTCCATAATCCCTCAAGGTGTCAAGACCCTAATCCGGTCAAATCGCTCTGATCAGCCTTTCCTCCAGGCAATGTCAGGTGGCAGACTGGACCATTGTCTTCTCATCTCCAATACTCAGGAAGTGTTTATCTGCGCATATCTCCGACTCTGCATATTCCCCCCTCCCTCCTCCATATGTTAATCTGTGTAACCCAACCTCCCTTTAATATATTCATGATGTAATCTGTGTAACCAAACCTCTCTTTAATGTATTCATGACGTGTTTTGCACTGTATTCTGGGACATGGAGGGAGTTTCAAAAACTCACGTCACCCCTTTCTCACTGTTCAATCTCGCCTTGAACCTGTTGCGCAATAAACTTGGATCTTCTGCTGCTTGCTCCTGTCTCCGGCTGAGCTCATTTTCCTCCGCAGGGACCCACGGACTTAGTCCGATGAGCTGGGTGGCAGAGCAGCCTCGCACCCAGATTTTAGCCGTAACAGAGTTGTAGTCCAACAACAGCTGGGGACCCAAGTTTAAAAGACACTGTAGAGGGTTGGAAATAGATTGAGGAGAGTTGGGTTCAAATGGCCATTGATTCACAATCATAGGTAAATTTTCTTACCAGCCTGAGGACCATATCCCCTGTTGGGAAGCCTTCCAGGTACCACGTGTCAGTGGTGGGTGAGGACAGATGCAAAAGTGGGCAGAGCAATGGGAATTTACCTATGTACTGTAGGTTAGCTCCTATACACTCACTCTACCCTCCATCTAGGCAAGCAGGAAGCATTACCAGAGTGTCAGTACACATTCCAGCCAGGCCAAAAACACTCAGAGACGGTACAAAGCAAGGCTGGTGAGGAGGAGCAAGGCTGGTTTTAGCCAGTTACTATGTTTTGTTCCAACCTACCCCCAAGGGTTGTTGTGAGAGTAAAGAGGAAACACACTTAGCATGCCATCTTGAGCATCCTGGAGAAACACATCCTGGAAATACACACAAGCAGACACATGCGTTCTGTAACATGTGGACCCAAAGTAATTTTTCATATCACCAACAAAACAACAACTTCTTCTTCTTCTTCTTCTTCTTCTTCTTCTTCTTCTTCTTCAAATTTATTTACTATCCTTCATCACAAGTTCTCAGGGCTGTTCAGTTTGGTTTCCTTTTCCATTTGAAATGTTGTTCTTTGTGATCTATGAATTAATTCACAGGTAAGGTACGGGGCACATACATTGTCCACCAAAGGGAGCACTGAAAGACATTCACTAACCTCATCAGTTCAACATGTTGTTTTTAAAAATTGGTTCTATTTCAAGAAGCTTACTAAGTTTCTGTCTGGTTTGTTCATTAGATTGGAAATACTATGGTGGTTTTCTCCTTGTGTGGCTTCCTCCAAGCACCTCATCATGCAACCCTCTTGGCTTCCCACAAAACATCTGAAGTATTCAAAATGCAACCCTTGCTGCTCATCCGTGACAGCATGAAAGTCATCACGGCTTCACGTTGTTCTGCAAGCCACCCTGGCTTTGTCAGTATGTGGCAATTGAAAACACCTATTGTTGTTGGGATAGGTAGTTGCATAACTCCACATGGAGTCAGGAAAACAACAAACTGAACTGAGACCAGGACACGATAAGCAAATCACCTGCATGCCTGGGTTTCCATGAAACTACCACCCTGTTGACCACAATCTGTGTTGCATTAGGGAAGTTAGCAAACTTGAAAGGTTTGTTATTTCAGACTGATCCAAGCAAAAGGGCAGGAGCCCTTCTGAAATTATAAACAGATCAAACTGACTTGAGACAGAATGGTAGTAATAAACGCCCATAGTTTTTCTACAACTCACAAATGTCCCATTCTGTTCTGATCATTAAGAGCTACATTGGATGGGGTCAACAATAATAGGGGTAGCAGATGCTTATTATCTGGAGAATGTACTGCATTCCTTTGATGTTATAAACTTGCATAATCCCAGGTGGCATTTAAAAGTAAGATGTGGCTCCAGTGGCTTTTGGAATGGTTTGTGGAAGTCGTTGACAGTTCAGTCCACAAACCAATTAAGATTAAGTACTTGGATGCTATCAGAGTTAAGATGGTTTAATGAATGTTAGGCGCAACACACTAGCAGCATGATCCTATATGAACTCAGAAGCAACTCTCAATGAGATTAATGAGGCCTACTTTCAGGTAATTGGATATAGGATTGCAGACTAAAGCTGCCTGTTTGGGGCTAGCTAGCATGGTAGATTATGCATGTCTGCATACATTGTTGCATGGCATTGGCAAAGGATTCCACAATACGGAAAATCACAGAGTTTGGCATGGCATATTTGCCCAGTAGCAAACAATGGTGTGGAATGTGTCAGGGAAGGTGGGAACTGAAGTCCAGCACTGTCTGGAGGGCTGCAGCTAATGCATGTACTCCAATGGCTTGCTCTGCCATTTTGAAAGCTAGTCTGGAGCCATCCTCAAGAGTCAGACTTGACATGGCTTTAATTATATGGCAACAAATGTGCTTAGAATAGCTACTTCTCTCTGTTTACCAAAAGGAAAGGAAGGGGAAAGGAAAAGCAGGCACCCACATCTTAATCTAGATTGGGATCATGGCGCAGTGAGAAGGTGAGTTTCTCCTGCTTTCGACCCCAAAACCTTTGAAATCACCCCCAAAACAAGTTTAAATGTTTTGAAGTTGATAAAAAATAGCAGCTTGTGTATGGGGTTGGATGTCAGTAGAAAAATGACATGGTTGGAAAGGTTAGTAAACTCCCCTGTGCTGTATTCCCAATCTGGATCACAGCCCCTCCCTGGGCTGCTTTTAGTAAACAATAAGATATGGCCACTCTAAGTGTAGGTTTGAATCACGTGCTTAAAGTCCTATCTAGTTTTGCAGTCCTACTGGTGTCCTGATTTTTTTGTGACTCAGCATAGCCTGACAGCCTAAACCAGGCCTAGGCAAACTCTGCCCTCCAGATGTTTTGGGACTACAACTCCCATGATCCCTAGCTAACAGGACCAGTGGTCAGGGATGATGGGAATTGTAGTCCCAAAACATCTGGAGGGCCGAGTTTGCCTAGGCCTGGCCTAGACCTAAACATTGCCAGGAGCAATTCTGTCTCTGTCCGGAGCGCTAAAATGATGCTACTCCAGTCTATGACATGGCATTGATTGCTCTATCCTAGGAAGACTTAATGCTACTTTCTCACTTTGAAATTCACAAACAGGGGCTTACAGCTACACTGCATTTCTTCAAGAGAAACCAGGCTAACTATTTTCAAACTGTACACCAGGCCAGTGTCAGCAGGTGCATTGCTTGAGTAGTTGAATGTGCTTTTAATTTAGTGCCTGCCAAGAAGCACATTTCACCTCCAAATACATGTCAAGACCCTGGCCAGCAAATAGTTTTGCTGGAGGCCCACTTTGAAAAAGTGTGCAGGGGAAGGGGAGACAGCAGGGTAGAACCCTCGTGCACCCCCACATTAGCAGAATCCCTCAGTCATTCCACAGCTGCTGCTGCTGCTCCTTCTTCCCATCCTTTCTTCACCCTGCCACCTCTGTCTCCTCATTTATTTATTTTTATCCATTCTGCTAGATGCTGCTGATTGCCTGGCCTATTCATTCCAGTGCTAAAGGGTAACTAGTATTTCCTTCTCATGCAGACGTGGCAGTCTTTTTCTTGCAAGTAACACCTGTTGAGACATAGCCTTATCTGGCTTAGCTCAAGCAAGCAAGGAAAATTAAATGCATCTTCCCTCTAAACATGACTTCTTGTCATCAGTGCGCAGATGTCTCATCAATGTGCAGATGTGTAATATAAGCTCAAAGTTGGAGGGGATGTATGCAGTATAGATTTACCTTGGTGCTGCTTCACCAGGAATAATATCACAGGTACATTCCAGGACTCAGTGCCTGAGACAAAGCTGAGTCGCCACCCCCCCCCAGTGGCTTGGCTCATATTATGCACAACAGAGGCTGGTACATAGGGAAAATGGGGCACTGCCCCAGCAACTTCAGTCTGCCCTCAGCCAGCTCCCCACCTGCATGCCTTCCTACATGTGTATGGTATTTTTAGCATGGTAACTGGGTTAGGCTAGCCAATAACTGCCTTACATTCTATAAAGAAAAGTCGGAGCCTTCCTGGTCCCATGATGTAGTGTAATAGCTCAAGAATAGTTCATTGTACAAGGAGTGTGCCTACCCTGCTCTCAGTGATGCCTTTAACATCCCCCAGAGCTCAAAATACGACGCCTGCTTTCTCCATCATAGGAAATGGAAGCAGTGGAAATTGTAAAACGCTGGTAGTCTGCCCAGTTTGGAGAACAGAACAGTCAGCAGGTTTCAAGTAAGTGAATATCGGAGCAAAATAAGAATGAAAACTTACGTGGCCTGGTCTACACAAACCAGCAGGTGAGATAGTAAAAGTGCTCCTGGACTGAACGGTGTTAGATTGCAGGTGTGTGAACCATACAACCTTCCATATAGAAAAAGTAGAGAGAGCTTCGCCTTTTGAGAGCAGTGCAGCAAAATAGCCTGGCATATCCCTTTCCCCAACGGACTTTGCTTAGGGCTGACCCTGGAAAAGATAACTTCACATCCTTTTACAGATAGGTAGCCGTGTTGATCTGCCATAGTCAAAACAAAAAATTCCTTCCAGTAGCACCTTAAAGACCAACTAAGTTAGTTCTAGGTATGAGCTTCCGTGTGCATGCACACTTCTTCTATAGAAGGGTCTGGTGACTTCTGTTTCAGTGTATCTGAAGAAGTGTGCATGCACACGAAAGCTCATACCTAGAACTAACTTAGTTGGTCTTTAAGGTGCTACTGGAAGGAATTTTTTGTTTTCACATCCTTTGTACAAAAGCTAACAAGACTGGTAGTTCCTGAAATCTTACTTCCAGCGCTGGACAGCTTCTTCTGATGCATCTGAGGACAGCCAGCTAGCTTAGGAGGTGTGGGCCAGGATGTATCTCACACAAAGCTCTGTCCTCCAACACCTCACCAGTGTTCCTTTCACCTCCCAACATGAAGCATCTGCTTCACTCCGCCTAATGGTAGAACCGGCCCTGTACATCACATATAGAGGTGGGGGCAAACCCTTCCAGTTTATTTTAAATGATGAGGCGAAGGTTCTCACTAAAATATGCTGTATTTCTCTTTCTGCTTTTCCAGATGAAACACAAGAAATTCGGTCCCAGGGCTTATGTGGCCATGATTGTGGTAGTATATTGTTATGAGTTTATGTCTATGTGTGTGTCTGTGTGTGCATTAGGCTGTATGTCTATGAGTTCCTTCTAATTCTTTATTCCAGCACAGATTCAATACCTGGAATAGGCAGGCTATCTCCCCCGTGAGGTAATGGCCATTAAGGTAACAAAGGAAATGGCTTCTTGTCAGTTGGCAAGTGGATGGGCCCCCCCTTCCCTCAACTCGCTGGTATTTAGAAAAACAAAGGCCAGCACTGACAGTTGTGTGTGCAAGCTAAAAGCTGGCAAGCTGGGCAGCTGGAGGACAGAGTCGTGCCTGATTTCTGTTGGAAACCAAGGCTGTTGCTATGAGAGAAACAAGACCCCATTGATGTGTTGAGACTGTGAACCCCTCCATCATAGGCTCAGGTTGTATATGTGTAAATAACTGTATATCATAAAGACACAACAGTCTCTGATGTCCCTCATTCCAAAGGAAATGCAAACACTGGGTAAGTGCCTGGAACCCCCGGAATCTTGCACCGTTCAGAGATTGGGGTGCCATGCAGCAATACGTTTGCATGCATGCAGTTTTTGCTGTGTACAGAAAATTGCCAGATCCACACTGCTGCAGGGAACTGTAACCATTAGGAACAATTTTAAAGCATCTGTATTGGCCCTTTATTATTTTACGAAAGCAGGTGAACATACTGAATTTCTAGGGATGAAGAGAGTGTGAAAACAGCGTCACATTCATAAAAAACATATTTGGAATAGAAAACCAGAGAATATTGCTTTTCAATCTGGTCAAAGGTTTGGCTCGCTATAAATCCTGGGAGTCAATTCTGAGGAAGGTTTCTCTGAAATAAATCCTCAATTTAGGATTCAATAGAGTATCCAAACTGATTGCTGAAACAATTTATTTTTTATTAAAAAAATCCACCTCAGAGAGCTGTGAATCTAATCTGAAGCTCTGACATACTCACTGCAGCATTACATTAAGTACTTGATTTGGCCACAGCTTGTTCTTCACTATTTAAATCCCGCGTGAACTTTTCCAGAACTTCATATGACATTTCATTACAGCTTTCTCCACTAGTTAAGGTAATCCGTGGGGATGAAATGCTACTATGTGTGTAAATGGTATCCATCTGGAAAGCTTGTCCTGGGGGTATTTATGATGATGGGGAAACATCAGCATTCACCTTGGAAGCAATTTAGAAGTTTCATTACTCTTACTTATCCTTCTGTTGAATGCAGTACTGCTGAATATTATACATATCTAGCAGTCTTAAGGTGTTGGTTTTGCTTTTTTTTTTTTTTGTAAATTGCAAGGAGAGGATATAAATGGCACATCAGCTCTAGAGCCCACTGTAGTTGTGCTTCAAGTCAAAATGCATGGCACACCAGTCAAGCAACAAAGATTTAATTACAGTAACTGGATGGGGATTTTTAGGGGTGGGGTCCATCTCTCTGAGAGCATCCTCAGAGCACAAAGAGTCCTGCTGCCTGCAATCCCAGCTGCTTCCATCTTCTGTCACATACAAGCTGTCCCTTGTATAGCTTTATACAGATCATGGGAAACTTCTGTGTTGCTCTTCTAGGTAGGGCATTATGATGTGCTTATTTTAGACACTGGGTGTGAGGAGGAATTATGAACGATGTTGTTTGGTTTCAGCCCAAAGTGCATATCTGCACCGCAAATCACTTGGAACTGAAACTTGTTTGCATAGTTTCACCAGACCACACTCCTGGGAAACAGCCTTTCTTTCCCCACCACCAAGCTCACCCCAGAGGAATGAACAGGCAGTAAGATCCAATATGAAATCAGTTTGCCTTGTGGCCACACAGTGGTTACAGAACTCTTTGGGGGCCTGTTCAATAACCTTCTGAAGCTGGTAAATTGCTGGCCAGGGATGGGAAGGGACAGAAGCCAGGGTTGGGGAAACGTTATGAAAATGGGGGTCTGCATCGTTACATCCTTTCTACAGTATAATATTTTTTACATGCGGATGGCTAGAGAAGGACAAACCTCAGAGGTTTTCCTTTGGATGTGTGGTCTCGCTTTGCATGTTTCTTTCTCTTTGCCCAAACCTCTGTGGCCTGGATCTTTTGAGATTTCCACTGCTGCTTTCCTGAGAGCTAACCTCAACTTTTCCTGAGAGCTAGCCACAAGAACAAAGGTTCTTGCAATATGAACCCTCTACCCCATGCGTCTCTCTTATATGAAGTTTCCAAGATACAACAGTGTCCTGAAAATGAAGCCCAGATCCATTTGTCTGTTCACCAATAAACTGGCCACATCAGGGTGCCCACTTAGGCTCCCAAAAAGCACATAGAGGTTTTGTGTGTGTCACTTTGCATGTGTAGATGCAGATGCAGAACTCATGACTGTAATGTAAGAAGAAATGCACAGGGAAGCCTGTGTCTAGGAGACACGTGTGCCTCCTTAGAGGCAGACCCAGAGAACACATTTAAAGCAATCCAACACACATTTAAAACACATGAATGCCCCAAGGAATCATGGGAGCTGTAGTTCTCTCCACTGAGGGGGTCACTCAAGGCTGCTCCTCGCCCTTCTTATGGGATGTGAACTGAATAGCTCTTCAAATGCATTCACAATTGATACATTCACATAGAGGACTGGCCTTGGAAAGCAGATCACATGATTTGATGGGACCTCTCCATCATCATAGCCTATGGAAAGTGGAAAGTCTACTTTGATAGTTATTTTGTAGGAGTCGTGTGACACCTTAAAGACTAACAGATTTATTGTGTGGTAGGCTATCGTGGGCTAGAAGTATCATTAGATGCTTTTGATAGTAACTGGCTCTGAACCATGCAAGCCGATGCCACAGTAAATCTGTTGAATGGTTCACAAGACTCTTTGTTATTTTTGCTGCAACAAACTAGCACAGATAGCCTCCTGGCATCCATTCAAGTCAGTTTCTGATTAAAACATTTTCCGTAATGCACATTTATCAGCTACGACGTGCCTTACTCTGGAGAACTGGTTACTCTTCTGTCTCTCTCCCCCCCCCCCCCAGTGGCCTGCTTCACTTCCCTAGATAAACTTCCCAAGCAGTTTAGTCAGCTCAGCAGTTTCACATTACCCCAGATAAAAAAGGGTGCATTTTAACAGCATTTTAACAGCAGTAACTTTAATGAGCCAGCATGTAATAGCTGTCCTTTAAAAATCTTATGATTCTACCAACATATGTATCATTCCAGCAATGTCCTGTTCCGGTTGCTTTCTTTATTTTTTTTGCATACAGCAGATAATTTGTTCTGGAGTTATGTAATGCTGCTTTGTTAATTAGTAGCTTCTTGTGACCTTTCAGAGTTTTTAAAAATAACATTAAATTTAAACATTTGGATCCAGTCAGTCTTCCTAGTCAAGCGGATTTGAAATCTATGAAAGCCCTCCAGTGGAAACTTAGGAGGGTGTTCGACACGATCCAGGGGTTGCCTCATTCTTGCTGACGCTGGAACAGCTTTGCAGACGCAGTGGAAAAACACATGTGTGGAGCTCTCCTTGACATTAGAGCAGAGCAACATCCTTTTGCACAGAGTACCATGCACACATCAGAACCCTGCAATTTTTTGGAATAAGTTTAATTGTAGTCTTATCTGTGCTTAACTGACTTCCATGTGGCTGTAAGGAATGTGTCCAGAGGAGGGCAGCCTGGATGGTGAGATGTTTCTGCACTGGCTTTCTTAAGCAAGGGTACTGGTACTGAGCACAAATTCCTCTGTCTCCCTGGGTGCCCCTGGGGACACAACCATTGCCCCCTATTTTGCCCTCCTTGCTTCCTTTATGCCCTCTGAATCATACGGGGTTCCTGTATGGCAGGGGGTTGGACTAGATAACCCTTGAGTTCCCTTCAAACTGCAATTCTATGATTTCCCCTGTCCTAGACTGTGCCCAGAGGAGGGTGGCTGGGTAGCTGTGGGATTTTGGAAACCAAGGAGTCAGCTACATTAGTAAAGAAAATTTGCATGCATTATAACGCCGTGACACCAGATGGCGCTGTGGAGTCCCATATTTCGCCAACATGATTTCCCACTTTGAGTTTACAACGCGTTTTCTCGAAAAGTGGTTTTTTTAAAATGTGTCTAGATCCAGCCCAAGTCTTATGAGGAACAATTGTTTATGAGGAACAATATGTTTAGCCTGGAGAAGAGAACATTAATGTGAGACCTGATAGTGATCTCCAAATGTCCTAATGGCTGTTGGGCAGAAGATGGAGCAGACCTGTTCTCTGTTGCACCAGAGGACAGGTGTAAAACCTATTGATTGAAGAGTGCAGGGAAGCAGATTTGGGATAAAACTTTATAATAGCAAGAGCCATTTGACAGTGCCCAGAGTGGCAGGCTCTCCTTTTAAGCAGAGGCTGAATGTTGCATGACATGTCATGGCAGATCCTGCACTGAGCAGCTGGTTAGATTAGATCAGGAGTTCTCAAACTGTGGTCCAGGTTCATTCAGGTGGTCCGCTACATGTTTGTGAAGAACATCGGGAGCTACAGCTGTGAAACAAAGTCACAGCAATTGCTACAACAGGCTAAGACCCTCAAAAAAAATTCTCAAAATTCTGTACCATGAAAAAAACAACATACACTTTTTTTAATTCAGATGGTCCATGGTGGGGTGGTTTGAGAACCATTCCATTAAATAATGCAACAAAATTTAATTCCATTAAAACTGGAAGTTGCACAAAAAAGTATACACTTCCTACAACAGAGACACAAAACTTTAGATTCCAGGATATGCTAAAGCTATCCAATTATTAGATTCCATAGTTTCCAACTATCTGCTTCTATGTTTCTCTGGAGTGAGGAATCAGAACTTATATCAAACTGCCCAGTTCAGGCATTCCTATCTGCTATCCTGTCACATGCATTGGGAGTCACATAGTAAAGTGGTCTATGGGCCCAGTCCATGCAAACTTTACCCCCAGTTTTGAGATGCCATGACAGCATTGATTGTGTCTACAAAGGTTGGGTTCTGTGTAGGACTAGATCCTATAAATGAAGCAGGCACCAAAGGCAGGACCGACGCACTTCAGAAATGGAGCAGGTGAGCCACATCCTGTTAATTCACTGTAACTAGGCTTGGTGTCAGGGTATTTTTCTGCTCCTAGAAGATAACGTTGCTTTTAAACACACACATTCACATACTAAATATATTTCCAGAATTTCTTAGAAGCCACATTTCATCTGACTTATGTTCGTGTACAAAATCTGCATTCCACTAGGATGTACTAAATAAATCGCCCAATTACACTTAACACACATACACACACATATATACATGAAATAAGTATAGGTTGGGATTTGGCTAGCATAATTTATGAGGAGGCAGGCTGGAGCCAGTTCACACAGAGTTTGCAGCAGCATCTGTGGGAACAGATATTGGCTATTGCTTGGTCTGCTTTATGTCTGCTCCAGGCAGCAGTTTTATTATCTAGCAGGAACAAACCCTGTGTTATGTCAGTGAAACAGAGAATTACTTAAATCTGGGGAAGCGCCATAGTTCGGTGGCAGAGCATCTTCTTTGCCTGCAGAAGGTCCCATGTTCAATCCCAGGTTGGGCTGGGAGAGACTCCCTACCTGGAAAGCATCTTTTCAGTGACTGAAGACAATACTGAGCTAGATTGACTGATGGTCTGATTCAATGCACATAAGGCGACTGTGTAAGCTTGTTTTGAAATCTGAAATATTGCTCTAAAACATCATCATCGTGCAAAGCAATCTTTGCATACAGTAGGCAGTGAGAGCTGGACCATAAAGAAGGTTGATCGCCGAAGAATTGATGCTTTTGAATTATGGTGCTGGAGGAGACTCTTGAGAGTCCCATGGACTGCAAGAAGATCAAACCTATCCATTCTTAAGGAAATCAGCCCTGAGTGCTCACTGGAAGGACAGATCGTGAAGCTGAAGCTCCAGTACTTTGGCCACCTCATGAGAAGAGAAGACTCCCTGGAAAAGACCCTGTTGTTGGGAAAGATGGAGGGCACACGGAGAAGGGGACGACAGAGGACGAGATGGTTGAACAGTGTTCTCAAAGCTACCAGCATGAGTTTGACCAAACTGCGGGAGGCAGTGGAAGACAGGAGTGCCTGGCGTGCTCTGGTCCATGGGGTCACGAAGAGTCAGACATGACTAAACGACTAAACAACAACAACAAGGCACTCTCTTCTGCCTAGTAACTTCTTAGCCAAGATGCACATTAATATATTTTCTTTCTTCCTTCCTTCTTCTTCTTCTTCTTCTTCTTCTTCTTCTTCTTCTTCTTCTCTGTATACAGAAGAGCCGATATTTCTGTTAGTGTTTTATTCTCCACTTCTGGATCATATGATCACGTGTTTACTTTTCTGTACTGTTGTGAGTATGGGAACGGAAGTAAGTCTGTGAGAACTTCCACTCTTTGTTCTCTCACTCTCTTCTGAGAGACTGTGTGAGAAGACGCAGCTTACAGCACTCATCATGATGCTTTTGTTTATTTCACTGTAAATAAAGACTCTGGTGCTACATTTCCGACACAACCGCGTCTTTCGCTGAACTCTGCAATATGATACCTGGTGCCAGCATGTGCAATATTATTTATTTATTGAATTTGTATACCACCCTTCATCCATAGATCTCAAAGCGGTTCACAACATTAAAGTACACGATAAAAACACAAAACACATAATAATAATAATCCAATAACGCCTGTTATTACTAATCTGAACACAGGGTCTGAGTAGATTCATTTGCAGGTTAAGCCAATGCCACCAGCAGGGGGGCAGTCAGGATAGTGTCTGAGCCCACACAGCACCTCAAAGTCCCCCAGCACCACTCTCTGAATTACACCAGTTCCATCCCTGATGTCAGCGTAATTCAGATAGTTGTGACAGCAAATATAAGCATGTAGATCAAAAACTCCACTGAGGGCCAGCACTGCTGAGATGCCCCCTAATATGACCGGACTTGGGAGTGGCTTCTCTGCCACGCTGCCTGGAACTGCCCTGTAATTTCACCACCATCAGGTAAATCACTTGGTGTCTTGGGGAACTAGGCTGCCACTGCCACTGAGGCCCACTGAGGCCCGGATCACCCCCTCCCCAAAAAAACTTGAAGCCAGGCCTGAACAACACATTTTAAGCCAAGCCACTCAGAGCAGAGGTTCCTTCCTTGCAAACTGGCCAACAGATGCATACAGTGGTACCTCGGGTTACATATGCTTCAGGTTACAGACGCCACTAACCCAGAGATATTACCTCAGGTTAAGAACTTTGCTTCAGGATGAGAACAGAAATCGTGCTCCAGCGGCGCGGCAGCAGCGGGAGGCCCCATTAGCTAAAGTGGTATCTCAAGTTAAGAACAGTTTCAGGTTAAGAACAGGCTTCCAGAACGAATTAAGTTCTTAACCCAAGGTACCACTGTATCTTTAAATCTCCCAACAAAGGAAAAGATTAAGCAGCCACAGGTCATTGTTGTGATTGCCCAGTGATGTGGCTTAAAAAAAATAAATAGACAAATTGATGGAGAAGAAGGCTACCAATGGCTACTAGTAGCCACAATGTCTAGGCTCTACTTCCACTTTCAGAGGTATTATGCCTCTGAATACCAGTTGCCAGGAGTCACAGGTGGGCAGTGTACAGTGGTACCTCGGGTTAAGAACTTAATTCGTTCTGGAGGTCTGTTCTTAACCTGAAACTGTTCTTAACCTGAGGTACCACTTGAGCTAATGGGGCCTCCCGCTGCTGCTGCACCACTGAAGCATGATTTTTGTTCTCATCCTGAAGCAAAGTTCTTAACCCGAGGTACTATTTCTGGGTTAGCGGAGTCTGTAACCTGAAGCGTATGTAACCTGAAGCGTCTAACCTGAAGCGTCTGTAACCCTTTGGCATTTGATTGGCCACTGTGAGAATAGGACTAGATGGGTCATCAGCCTGGACTAGATGGACTAGATGGGCCATCAGCCTGATTCATCAGGGCCATTCTTATGATCTTATGATACGGGTTTTCAGGGGGAGGGGGGGTTATTTTCAGCTCCTTGCCAAGCTTTACGTTCATTAGTATGATGATCATCACCTCTCCCAAGGCAATGTGCAAAATACCATAAAGCAGCCCCAAACAGTTACTTAACAGTTAACAAAAATATCAAATGGGTTCCAGCATTACATAGTGACATCTCCACCCAAAGTTCCCAATATACTTTTCAATACCATCAAAGTTAACTTGCAAAACATGCAGTGTATTTTATCAGTATCTGCTGTTGTGATTTTTTCTATATATATATATATATAGAGAGAGAGAGAGAGAGAGAGAAAGCGCATAGGCATTGGCAATCATACCCAATTTATAAGCCAACTGGACTGCTTATAGCAAGCATTATTCATCGGGTTGGACCAATGGCTTGGCCACAAATATGAGTGTTTCTAAAGAATGATTACATGTGGTCTGAAGACTGGGACAAAGGGGATTGCTCTCTATGGTGCTCCTCCTGCAAGAAGTTGCATGTACGTCTGTTCGTTCAATGGAATCCAAGCTTTGTCTAAATCAAGCTGCGAAATGGGCCAATTTGGAAGAAAGAAGTAGCACGCGTGATATTTTTTATTCCTAAGGTCCATCAGCTGCTGCTGCATCTTCCTGTAAGAAAACACAGAATTAAAATGCATTTGTGGAAGCTTATAATAAATTAATGACTGCAAGGCACAAGTGTGTTGTTTCCCATAAATTAGAAGAAAGAATAATAATAATAATAATAATAATAATAATAATAATGCTTTTTTATATGCCAACCATATGGCTGCAGGACTTATTATGTGATCCCAACAGCTAATCCCTGCTCATCTATAAAGCCAAGCAATTCTGTTTGCATTTAAAGATGAGCCTTCTGTACTTTCTGAAACATTATGCAAACTGAAATACAGCCATTCTTCAAAATCCACACTTTGAATCTGAATTTTGTGGTGCAGTTCTGCACCCAGGGAATGTGTGCACAGAATGAGATGAAGTGTCCATAAAAATGCATATGTTGGTGAAATAGCATATGAAAATACATTATTTCAGAAGGAACTGCTTTGGAAAGATGTGTATAGGAGGCAAAATTCCATACAAAAATGTGTATGTTAGGAGAAATCCACACTAATTCACTGATGAATTTTCATGAGAGCATTAAAAAGAAACATGCAGGCTGATGTGAATATGTTCAGAACTGCAGGAAAAGAATGAGAAACAAAGAGAAGCCAAAACTGATGGCTTTACCCATGCCTAATTTTATTCTTATTTTAATTTTGCATTTCATTTAATCATCAGTGTAACTTTGTAGTTTGTTGTACATTGCTCTGTGTTCTGCTCAAAGAAGGGTGATTCAGGAATACAACAAACAAACTGGGCCACTGTCCCTGACCCCTCAGACTCTAATCTACATACCAGTGGTTCCTTGGAACCCTGATTTGCTTGTTCTGCCAAAATGGAAAACTGGACAGAATAGCACTTCCTGTACTCACACATAGCCTTATCTGAAAAGGGTACTTCCACACCTCGCTCTATGGGGATAGAGGTATGCTGAATCTATGAATCATATACTGTACATACACATATCTGTGTGGAAACCTGTCTAAGGCTGTAGTTCTATACACTTACCTGAGAGTAAGTCCCATTGAGCAAAATGGGACCTGCTTTTGAACAAACACACCTTGGCATGCAACCGTCAGTTCCCACTTCACGGTAGTGATACACATGAATACCAGAAGCCAGGTTTTGCTCACGTATCATAAAATATCAGAGGCAGCTTTGGTATGCCAATGACAACCTGCTCTGCCTCTCCTCCCCATCTGATCTTCATTTTGCAAAGTCTTGGTATAGATGGGGATGGATGAGGAGCCCTACTTGAAAGCTTTACACATGATATTTGTATCCATGAAATATACTTGGAGTTGAGAGTGGATTTCATGCTCTTTATTCAGCTCATAAGGGTGAGGAGGAATGGAAGTTCCCCCAGAATGTCTGCTTTATATATATTATTGTCAGGGGCTCAGGAGCTGAGGCACAGGGAAGATGGGAGATGGAGAGCGAGGGGGAGGAATCCGAAGGGAGCGTAGGAGGGGACAGTGGTCCGAGGGATTCCATGAGCCTCTCCAGCGAATTAGAAGATTCACAGAAGGGAGCGCCAGTGGCCAGGGGCAGGGGGGTCCCAAGGGGAACGCCCCAGGAGCAAGGGGGCAGCAAGGACTCCCAGAGCAGTAGTTGGAAATCAGGACCAGCTTCCCCACCAGAGCAGAGTGGGGGGGGGAAGAGTCCCAGGCATCGGGGCCAGTGCTTTCCCCACCAGGGAGAGGAGACGAGGCAGAGTCTACCACGCCTCCCTCGGAGAGTCGGACAACGGAAGGGAGGTCAGATCCGGCCAGTGTCACGGAAGAGGGAAGCAGTGATAGAAGTAGTGTAACGGTTAGGAGAAAGGTCACTGGGTTGGCGCGAGAAGCAAGTTCAAATGTACAGGAGCGCGGGACAGCAGAGAGTGAGGATTGGGAACCGGGTCCTAAAGCACGCCGGAGGCAGGGGGAGGAGCTAAGCGACTCAGCGTCGGAAGAGTCCAGAAAGGGCAATGCCCCAGAGGGCAGGAGGACCCAGAGGAGAAGAGAGCAGCACAGGAGGTGGAGCAGGGCTAGGATCTTAAACTGGTGTGGAAGGGGCGGAGACTCAGACGGGACTTCGCTGATCTAGAGTCTAGACGTAGGGCTGCACGCTCTGGCTTTGAAATGGAAATTAAACTTCAATAAAGACTTTTGTACATAACATCAGCCTGGCGTTGGTCCTCTGTGTGCTGGGACCTAGAGGCAGCTCTGACAATTATTTACACAATGGACACCATGTGATTGGCTAATTCCGGGATTCACCTGTAGGCCAATCAGGTTGCGGATTTACTTCCACCTGCAGCTGGATTGGGTGGCTCCTGTGGACCAATCAGACTGCTGCATTCTGGATCCTATTGTTCTAGGACCAATCAGACTGCTGCATTTTTGGATCCTATTGTTCTAGGACCAATCAGACTGCTGCATTTTGGATCCTATTCAACTCAGTACATAACAATCCATGTGGGAAGGCCATTCTCTGAAGCCTTCACCCACATAGCTAAGCCTGATGTCATGACCCTCACACTTCCACAGATTCTAGTCGGCTGGCACTTTTGAAAAATCTGCCCCTTTCCTTTGTGTGCAAAGAAGGAGCTAAGTCCTGTTCAAAATCTGGTATTTATTTTGGGGTAGAGGGAGGGAGGGAGAGCACTCTCGTGAATCTGGCTCTGAGCCCCTTTCAAAACTCTGGCCCTCGCTGTTATTATTGGCTTTGATGCAAGCACATTTGCAGTGAAGTCATTAATTACTTGTAACTGGATTGACTGATCACGTCCAACTCACATCCCCTTTGTATGAAAGAAAATTGAATCCTGAGATCCTTCTTGGAATAGAAATGTGACACAGGAGCATCTATTAAGATACATGGTTATTCACAAGGAAAAATAGTTCTTAATTAAAGCCACTTCCCCAAGGGCAGCAGCAGCAGCAAAAAACCACAGACAGGAAACATTTGACATCTCAAATATAACATGTCTGTATTAAGAGTCATATTCACAATTACAATAGCTTCACTTCAGCTAAAGTTATTGAATCCCATTGAAATGGGATAAGTTGGGTTGCGGTTCTATACACTCTTACCTGGAAATAAGACCCAGTTATGTAACCCGCTGTTACTGAAGTCAGTGGGGCTTGTTTCTGAGTATAAGTATATGAGTGCACTGTTGGTCACAAATAATTTCAGTCAATAGGATTTAGTTACAACTAACTCTAGCTAGACTAGAGTCCATTTACCAAATCCTCACATACTTCCAAATCAATGCAGAAAGGCAATTCCAAAGTTCAAATAGAGCAATTTGAAGTTCGTAGCTCTTTAAATGTTTATAACCAGTTGTGGTCCAGCAAAATGCTTCAACTAATAATAAACAGGCTGCTCTGTCAAAACACATGCTACTCATTGAAATCTCTTTAAGAATAAAACCAGCTAAATTCAAGGTTCTTGGAATGGTTTTGGGATATCTGATAGCTAATTGTGATGTTTCTACCATAAGTCAAATGGAAACACATGATTCTAGCAACTGTAGGCCTACCAAAACATTGGTCCTGATTTTCATTACCTTCATATAAATGAGGTTATACCCTGTGCCACTATATCCGCCAAAAGAGACAAATAGCCACAAGCTACCACTGAATAGAGTGACCACCTAGATAGACACAAAAACAATGCTTCTCCAAGATATGTTGGTCTACGTGGCTGACAATCCAGATGTTCCCATCCTATAAATTAACAGTGGTAAAATGAACTGAGAAGTCCTTGGCTGCACAAAACGTTCTAAGTGAGCCTAGGAGAAATTTCAGCTGCTGGAAGAATATCTTGATTGGGACCCTAAAGGGGGCAGAGGATTAAATTCCCTTATCATGCCATACAGTTCTGATTCTGATCGCCACCCACCACCGCCATGGCTAATATTTAGGCAGTTGTAAAGCTGCCCATAAGGGACGCGGGTGGCGCTGTGGGTTAAACCACAGAGCCTAGGACTTGCCGATCAGAAGGTCGGCAGTTCGAATCTCCGCGATGGGGTGAGCTCCCATTGCTCGGTCCCTGCTCCTGCCAACCTAGCAGTTCAAAAGCACATCAAAGTTCAAGTAGATAAATAGGTACCACTCCAGTGGGAAGGTAAACGGCGTTTCCGTGCGCTGCTCTGGTTTGCCAGAAGCAGCTTAGTCATGCTGGCCACATGACCTGGAAACTGTATGCCGGCTCCCTCGGCCAGTAAAGCGAGACGAGCGCCGCAACCCCAGAGTCGACCACGACTGGACCTAATGGTCAGGGGTCCCTTTACCTTTACCTAAAGCTGCCCATCACAAGCTTAACATAATGTGTCATTTGGTCCTCAGTGGAGCCGTGCCCCGAATAGAGACCCACTCAGTCAGAAGCACAGGAAATTGGAGAGGCTGCATGGCTCTTAACACTAATGATCATCATCATCATCATCATCATCATCATCATTTTTATTTGTATCCCACCCTCTCCGGCCAAAGGCAGACTCAGAGCGGCTAACATAATCCAAATGCAAAACTTTTCAGGGTTTAGACTGCAGTGCACCTAATTTAATTTAGAGGAAATGTGTGATTCAGCTATCAGACATTTGTGTGCTGACCTTTCCCCTTGCAGTCATGTGCGTAAGTGCAATGAGGAGCAGCTCTAATTTGATAGTAAGAAACAAACCATAGTTTTTGGTGGGTGTTCATAAGGACTCTAGGTTTGCTCTGGGTTTTGGAAAGCGCTGGGAAATTCAGCCACTCATCCCATCAAATGATTTGAGAAGGGTTCCTAGGTGTCATGGACATCACACAATAATGCCACTCCACCCTATATTTCAAAAAATGCAGATATTATTATTTCAATTTCTTACCTTCTCTTCAACATTAGGTCAAGCATTGAAGTTAATGGAGATGCCTGGAGGTCATCTGCCAGCTCATATTTGCTCCTTACCCTCTTCGTTTGCTAGATCTACAAACAGAAAAGACACTGACTAGATCTTGAGTTTGCTAGATGAAACTGCCAACTTTCCACTAGGTGTGCCACCCTGGTGGAAACAGGCTCCAGAATTTGCTAAGTAGGCCACAATGCCTATGTTTCAAAAAAGTAAAAATGAAATCTTGAGTTGAATCTCCTTGTTCATCTGTAGCTCATCTACTGTTGAAATTACAGTGCAAAATCACTCTATTAACATAGTCCTCACATTTCACCACAAATCATCTATTTTATTCATTCATTAATTCAACCAACCAACCAATTTGTATACCACCCTCCATCCATAGATCTCAGAGTGGTTTACAACATAACTTATTATACAAATAATCTCATGGTAGTAACGTCTGTTCTACTCATCAGCTCCACTTTGTCTACAAACTCTGAAAAAAATTACAAGTTTATTTTTAAAAAAATGATGTTAGAAGCTCTACACATCTGCTAACCCCACCGCCAACTCTGATTTACTCCCCATCTAGATAAATGGTTTTGTCTCTTGGTACGATCATGAAGCAATTTTTCACTAAATGTTAAATTGTCAAGAGCATGCAATGGCCCTGGCACAGGGTGCTTTCAATCTGCTAACATTTTTTGGTGGGATTCAATCATGTACCAGTAAATAGTATTGGATTGGAAACTTTATCTGGGCAACAATCAGGGAGATGGTTGTCCTTCCATCTCTGATCTCAGGATCCTCCTGATCCTCCGAATTACTATCTAACATTTAAAGGCTAAAAATGGCACATTAAGTGCTCTTGCAAACTTAACATCATGTGTAGTTTGTTCTTAAATCTTACTGAAATCAGTGCCACCAGTTGGTTATTATTCGCTTGAGTCTAATTGCTTGTGACTTAGAAGATGATGGGTTGGGGCCAGAATATACTTTTTCTAGACATGAAGTGCAAAAACAAGCTCATTGAACATCTAGGAGATCCTGCCAAAATGGCTTTTTGGAACTAGCCATCACAGTTTATGTGCACAGGTATGCACTCCCCCTGGAGGGCTGCGGGTGGCGCTGTGGGTTAAACCACAGAGCCTAGGACTTGCCGATCAGAAGGGCGGCGGTTCGAATCCCTGCGACGAGGTGAGCTCCCATTGCTCAGTCCCTGCACCTGCCAACCTAGCAGTTTGAAAGCACGTCAAAGTGCAAGTAGATAAATAGGTACCACTCTGGCGGGAAGAAGAAGAGGAGTTTGGATTTGATATCCCACTTTATCACTACCCGAAGGAGTCTGAAAGCGGCTAGCATTCTCCTTTCCCTTCCTCCCCCACAACAAATAGTCTGTGATGTGAGTGGGGCTGAGAGACTTCAAAGAAGTGTGACTGGCCCAAGGTCACCCAGCAGCTGTATGTGGAGGAGCGGAGACGCAAACCTGGTTCCCCAGATTATGAGTCTATCGCTCTTAACCACTACACCACACCACACTACACCACACAGGAAGGTAAATGGCATTTCTGTGCACTGCTCTGGTTTGCCAGAAGCGGCTTAGTCATGCTGGCCACATGACCCGGAAGCTGTACGACAGCTTCCTCGGCCAATAAAGCGAGATGAGTGCCGCAACCCCAGAGTCGGCCACGACTGGACCTAATGGTCAGGGATCCCTTTACCTTTGCCTATGCACTCTCCCACACCCAGATTCATATCCAAAAAATATCACGTGTGACTATGCACCTAATTTCTGCCCCCAGATTTCCTTTCACTATGTTTGAATGGCATCTGTACAATTTGCTTCATATACTTTTTCTCCAGGCTAGGCTAATAATAATAATGATGATGCCAGTAATACTTTAAACATCTTGAAATGTGAAGTTTAGAAAGCATGAGTGTTGTTTCATGTAACGGATATTTTAGCTGAGTGGGGGAAATGGCAGAGCCATAATTTCTCACTAGAATGCCCCAAACATTCATATTTTTTAAGGACATTGAAGAGAACATAGAGAGAAAGAAAAGATGCAACCCTGTGAAATACGTGAAGGGCATTGTTTATTTAGCCTACTTCTGTGAAGTCTCTGTGGCGCTGTGATGTTGCCTACGAAGGGGACTGCTTTGGGATGGATAACTTTGGCATGCCCAGGAAACTTACATAACTCCATCGCCTTTACATTCAGAAATGTCACGTGCTGAATGAATGCTTGTTTTTCTTTCACACTGTAGTGAATTTCTGTTTGCGCAGATGACAGAATATGAATGCAGCATTGAGGAGGACATTTCTTTCCATTTACATAGCTCATGATTCGGTAATGAGAAGCAGATGGGGGGAAACGAAATCCAAAACGGCTTTGTTACAGAAATGATCGTGGAAGCCACATCTCCTCATTTGATTAGTAATAAAGCAATACAGAGAGCCCTACTACTTCCTCCTCACATGCATCAGTTCAAAGGACATTCGGCAAGAAATTCCAATGGACCCCTTTTTGCATAGGGATTAAAGGTAATTGTATAGCTAAGCAAAACTAACAGAGAGTAAAATAACCGTTCCACGAGCAGTCAACCCATTAGTGGAGTGTGTCAAAGTGATTACTGTGTTATATATTTAGACACAGTTAATGAACCATGTGCTACCCTTTTAGTTATACTTCTGGTGCACCTGTGAATCACCACCTCTGATGCACCTTTGACCACAGAGAAGAAGTTCTGCAGCATCCTAGGTAAGGTAAAAGGTAAAGGACCCAGTCCAGTCAAAGGTGACTATGGGGTTGCGGTGCTCACCTTGCTTTCAGGCGAGGGAGCCGGCGTTTGTCGACAGACAGCTTTCTGGGTCATGTGGCCAGCATGACTAAACCACTTCTGGCGCAACGGAACATCGTGACTGAAGTACCGTTTACCTTCCCACCACAGTGGTACCTATTTATCTACTTGCACTGACACGCTTTCAAATTGCTAGGTTGGCAGGAGCTGGGACAGAGCAGCAGGAGCTCATTCCGTCGTGGGGATTTGAAAAGCAGACCTTCTGACTGGCAAGCCCAAGAGGGTCAGTGGTTTAGACCACAGCGCCACCCATGTCCTGTAGTCACCTCAGCCTAGGATCGTTCCCTTCAAATATTACATAATTAATCACTTTTCCTTAAAGCCATAGCCAATGTGGCTATGAATGAATATATGTGCTCTCTGTAAGTTCAATGTGCTCTCCATAAGTTTTGGAATAATAATATTCTTTATACCCCCTGCCCATCTGGCTGGGTTGCCCCAGCCACTCTGGGCAAATCTGGACTACAACTCCCATCATCCCTGAGCATTAGCTATGACGGCTGGGGCTGATGGGAGTTGTACACAACCTCTGGAGATTCCACATTGGCTATACATGCTTTAAACCTTCAGGCCTTAAGGGAAGATGCATCGTCAGTTCCTTCACAAGTAGAAACTTGTGGCCCTTTTTATGTAAATGATTAGACAGTGTTTAATTGTATTGTTTTTCATTTATATTCATTTTTTAATATTGAACGAGCTGTGGATGTAGTACGCTCTATGATTTTATAAATACACTGCTCTAAAAGTGTTTATATAGGTGCGAAATAAAATGCATTTATTTCAGTTACAAGAGACTATTATTTTCTGGTATTGTGCTGCCTCTTGGTGGCGGCAAGTGACTATTTCTCAACTTTAGGGTAGAGACAAAGCATGTCACCAAGTTTCATGTTTTGTTTTCATGACTATCAAACAGCACTTTGGTTAATTATTTTTTAACACTCATAAATGATATTTATACTGTTTCAGTGAAATTCAGCATTCCTTTCTCTATGTGGCTGCTGTAGCTTTTTGGAGCCATGTATCATTTTTTTTGCTGTTGTGAAGAAGCAGGAGCCATGAAAATAATGCAAATATTCAGGGTGATGAGTATTTGCATTTTTTAAAATAACCCCAATAATGAGGAGTCTTCTGGCACCTTTAAAGACTGGAGCTACATTCACACATTAAAGCACTACTTTAAGCAATCATGTCTTCTCCCAAAGAATTCTGGGATCTGTAGTTTGTTAACTCTGTCTTTTTCCTAACAGAGTTGCACTTCACAGACTTTCCTGGGAAAGCGTGTTCTCCTTCATGGAGAGTACGTGTTGCAGTGAGGGCCAACACTCCAAAGTTGTGGGGTGGGCTAATTGATTGTTGGCCACTGATGTGATTGGGCTTCCTTTGTTCCCTTGTTATTGGGAAGAAGTTAATGTTGCCATTTGTTGATTGCCAGCCAGAAATACTAAAACTCCCTGCACGAGATGTAGAGCTTCCTCTTTTTGCCCCGTGTATCGGATTGCCCGTCCCCCCTCCCTATATTTAGGGTTGTTCGCTTTGACCTTGCTATGCCTGTCATGGGGTCATCTGCTCTTGGGGCAGGGGCCCGGTAGGAATTTTGTCCATCTGGCTGATTGGCTGGGGCCATTTGGTTTTTGCCTACTGCGTAGCAAATCGTCACAACTTGTCAGGTTGCGGTTAGGCATTGGTTTATGGTTTGGTTGGTTGAGGGGCATGGATTGGCTGTGCCTGCCCCTCTAATGCTGCTGCTGCTAGGGATTCCGTTAAAGGAATACAGGGGCTCACTATTGCTTTTGTCCACCCTCTCAAGGGGCTCGGGCCATGCAAGAGCCCCTGGTTGCATTTGGGGAGGGCTGAGGGCAGGTTCCCTGCTCCGTCGCTACCCCCAAGTGTATTCCCCTTTTCTGACTTTCGCAGGCATGCAGAATGTCAGTCTGTACCCCATGGGGGGGGGGCAGATAGTCTCAACCAATGCCTAAGCAACCACTCACATTTTTGTATTTTAATAAAGTTGTGGCCAAAATTATGCCAAAAACCTTAAACAAAATTTCTGTGTGATGTGTGAGTTATTGGGGTGGCCCTGGGGACCTCGACACGTAAGAGGGACTGGCTGTTAAACTGCTCTGACATTGTGAAGGAAATAGGGGTCCCCTAACAACTCTCAGCACTTTTACCAAACTGCAACTCCCAGAATTCTTTGGAGGATGCCATGACAGTTTAAAGTGGCATCATAGTATCGCGTGAATGTGGCCTAACTTATTTATTACAGACCCTCCAAGTGTCCCTATTTTCCAGGGACAGTTCTGGATTTACAGAAGCCATCCTGGTTTCTGATTTGATCATGGAATGTCCTGCTTTTCCTTAGGACGTCCCTTTTGTCATTGGAGAAATGCTGGCAGCTATGGTAGGTTATCCTTATTTTAATCAGAGAAATGTTGGAAGGTATGGAGTTATGTGACTGCCAAGCCAAGGAGATAAGCCATAATAACATACCCTCCAACATTTCTCTGATGAAAATAGAGGCGTTAAATAATAATAATAATAATAATACCCCAACGATCTGACTTGCCCAGCCACTCTGGGCAGCTTCTAACATATATAAAAACACAACAAAACATTAACCATTAAAAGACTTCCCTATACAGGGCTGCCTTCAGATGTCTTCTAAAGGTTGTATAGTTGCTTAAGTTTTTGTGGGCCACTGTACCCTACAGCAGATGCTGAAATGTTGCACCTTTACTGGAAGTTTTGGCCTGTGGTCACAAAAAGATTACACCATGGGAAATGTGTTAAGTCTTTAAGGTGCCACAAGACTTCTTGTTTTGCTGCAAAAGACTGACACAGACACCACTCTTAGAGTTTCATCTGATTGTTGTTGCGGGATGGAAGCTTCTGTTCCCCCAGCTGCAGCCCAATCCTCCTATGTTGTAGGCTACACACACACTTTTCTAGAGACTTCCCCTGAGTCTGGAATGGCTTTTTAGGAAGAACAAGGAGTTCCTCCTAGTGGTGGGCTGGGGCAGAGCAGATGCCCACAGCACCAGCAATGATATCATCTGCCTAAGTGCCTAAAATCACTGACCAACCTGCCTTGCTTTGGCGATCAAATGAGATGGGGATGGGGCTTTCAAGTGTTAACTCCTGTTTGCAACAGATTAGCATGGAGAAAAGTCCGGGAATGTGAACATAATTAAGCAGAGGTTGGAAACTTTCCTTTGATGCTATTCCAACTTTGTAGCAGCAGTTTCAATGATAACACTGCATTTCTGTCTGCATTTCTGATTAAAAGCTACAGGTTGCACTTCAGCTGACTGGAGATCCTTTGTTACAGCTCAGTGTGTTTTAACAAACTCTAATCTATGCAGCTAGAAGCAAACACCATGGATTTGGGTGGTTCCCAGAACAACCGTGCACAGGGTGCTCAGCCAAATTTCAACATGCTAACTACTTTCTCACCCTTTTCCAGCTCACTGCTGCTGATCCTAATACAGTGGTACCTCAGGTTAAGAACTTAATTTGTTCTGGAGGTCCGTTCTTAACCTGAAACTGTTCTTAACCACTTTAGCTAATGGGGCCTTTTGCTGCCGCCGGAGCACAATTTCTGTTCTCATCCTGAAGCAAAATTCTTAACCCGAGGTACCATTTCTGGGTGGGTTAGTGGAGTTTGTAACCTGAAGCGTCTGTAACCTGAAGCATTTGTAACCTGAGGTACCACTGTAAACTGTGTAGTATTGTAGCATTTATTGCTGCTGTTTTGTATCTATCATCTATCTATCTATCTGGTTCAACACATCTGTGTGGATGTTTTGAACACCCCTTGGGAGTGTGGCAATAGGAATAGTCTCCTTCACTTTAAAATTTACCACAGCAGCATTGGTTGTAGTGTACCAAATATTCTCTAATGACTTGGATTTTAAAAAACCACCACCACATGCATAATAGGTTTATACAACACACTTTCCCCAGCAACCAGAAACTCTATTGTGCGTGTGTTTTATTTTATCAATGTAATTAGAGAATATTTTGTACAGGACTATGAAAAAGCCTTGAGTGGATGAGGTCAGCCCCTGTGGTGATCAGCCCCATCTGCTTCTTCAACTCACCCCCAATGCTGCACCTCTGCTTCCATGACTTATCGGTGACAGTTGTGAGAAGATCAGGCAACAACAACAACAAAAAGGAGGGGATGCTGGTTCCCACAATGTTGTACCAAATAGAGGATCTGGAAAGAAGCTACTCTGAGATGAATCTGCACATTCCAAAACTATTCAGAGCATGTCTTTAAGAAAGGATGCCAGACAGGAACTCTCTGGTGGCAATGGTGAACATTTCTCCTTTGTCTTGTGGCATCACCCCTTGAGATTTCAAAAGAAGGATGAAGCCTGCATGCTGCTCTCACTCCAAAGCAACTTGGCAGACCAGCCCTCACTGGCTCATAAACAGAATCTGGCACTTTCCTCATTTCAAGCCCCAAGATGCTTTTGTCACACACTGATTATACCTGGCACCCCTGTGCAACTCCATTTCTTCTGAGATTGAGTGTACAGACTATTTCTATTCTGTGTCAGTTTCACATGTATTCATTGATAGAGTAGTCCTTCCTGTTTCCTTCTCTCTCTCTCTCTCTCTCTCTCTCTCTCTCTCTCTCTCTCTCTCTCTCAATTTTGCATGAAAATTCCAATTCAAATAGCATTTAAATTAGAGGCGTGCACTGACCACAAAATCAACGGCTCACCTCAGTCTGAGGTGCTTCATAAGCCTGCCTGATTTGGCTCTTTGTTAACAAATTTTTTTGCGGTCTCTGTTCGCTTTAAACCATACCTTGTTTAAGAGGCAACAGCACTCCTCCAAGAGGGAGTGTTTAGTGCTGCTTGGTGGAAGGAAGCCTGGGAAATATAAAACCCTTCAGCTGGTGGCAGTGAAAGGTTCATGGGAAGGGAGCAAGAACAGATGCGGGCACTCAGCTTTGACCAGATCTCCCTTCCTATCACAGTAAGTGGCCCAGGGTTGAGCTGGGGTGCCATGACATACTCAAATAAGCTCCCTGTGTAAATTAGAGCCCTGGGTCACATGCACACCATATATTTAAAGCACCATGGCACCCCTTTAAATAGCCATGACTTCTCCCAAAGAATTCTGGGAAAAGTAGTTTTGACAAGGTTGAGTTGGTAGCAGACCCTTATTGTCCTATTTGGTCCTTCTTCCCAGGGAACTCTGGGGACTGTAGCTCTGGAAACATGGGTCTTGTTATGTACTAAGCTTGGATCCTAGAACAATAGGCAGGTAGGATCCTGGAATGCAACAACTGATTGGCTTGCAGGAAAACACCAATCAGGCTCCAGGAGGAAGTTAATCTGCCTATTAGGCTGGTAGGATCGTAGAATGCAACAATGGATTGGCCCGCAGGAAAAGACGAATCAGGCTCCCGCGGGGAAGCAGAATCAGCCAGTCAGACAGGACTCATTGTGTAAATAATGTATATAAAAGCCTGGGTTTTTTTGGGGGGGGGCAATTCAATCACTGTTTTACAAGCTGCAGTAAAGAGCATGAAATCACTACAGGACTCCTGAGTGTATTTCAGGCCTCCTGACAATTCTCTGCAAACTACAGCTCCCAGAATTCTTTGGGGCAAGTTGTGGCTGTTTAAAGTGGTGCTTTCATAGTGTAGCACCCTGCTTGTGGTTAACGCTTAGCTGGAATGAAATATTCAACGCAGCAATAGAGAAATTAAAATAATAATTTATTTGTCAGACAAATAAATGAGAGGCTCAGTGGTATATGGTTACCAAGCTCTGGCCTGGCCTCCTGCCATTCTGGCCAGCACTTATATTCCCTTAATCCAGCCCCTTTTGCTCCTCCTGTGGCTGCCTCTGTCCAATCAGCCTGGTTGAAATTCCTATTGGCTGTTTGGTAGAACCAATCACAAAAGATACACCCACAAAAGATACACCCACTTCCTTGCCCTTATAAGGGAGACAAAGAGCTATATATATGACATATAAGTAATAATATATCTTACATGGAATCTTAATTACCAGCTCACCTCTTGCCCTCCTTGCCCTATTGCCTTCTAAAACAAATGGTTAATCTTACATTTTTATGTTCAACAGATGTCAAGGATCTTGAGTTTCACATCAACATTGAAAGATTTCCTTCATTTAAGGTTTCTAAACAAATGCCTGACAACTATATATCAAGACTGCTTGGATGGCGTCTTCTGTCTGGCAGGGGGGCTAGGCTCATTTGCCCCTCTGGTCTCCTATTGCAATATGACTCTATGAAATAAGAATCTAGCATTTCTTAAATCCTTTGCATAATTACATTTAAGCCAATATATTTAAGCTAATATATTCCATACATTTATCATAGGTAGCCTCTTAAAAGAATAAAGCTTTTCAAAGTAAAAAGGAAGGAACTCAGTAAAACACAGCTTTTAAAAAGAAACCTCTTCAGTGTACACCTCCCCCTTTCCCCCTCCTTTCCCAGCCAGCTAGATGCTTCTCCCATTAGCTCTTCTCAACATTTATTGCCTTTTTAACTCTCTCAGTTTAAGAAACAGCTTTAGAAAAGACTTTTCAAAAATGTTCTCTTTTCTTCTAGCCAAGCCAGTTGCCTTTTTCACTGCTCTTGGCCTTTCAACCTTAGAAAGAAGATCTGGCTCATTTTACTGGGAGGCAAATGGTATTATTTTCCCCATTCCTAATGGTGTTTTCTCAGCCTTTTTTATCTTCTGTATCATGTAGGATCAGTGTCCTCGCTCTCAGCCTTTAATTTCCTCTTTTTATGACTTTGAGAATTGTTTTTCTACTATAAATCAATGGGGCCCCCTTGTCTTAGGAGAATGGCCAAGGTTTTCTCTGCCTGGCATGAAACATTTGAAAATCTAAGCCCATTTAATTTAGGAACCTGTGTGTGATATAAGCCAATATAAGTCTTGATTAAAAATGCAGTCTATATTCAGATGCCACAATAGTGCTTTCAAAGTATGGTGCGAATGTGGCTCTTATAGTGTTCTTAATCAAGCACACTCAAATAGAGCAGACTCTCTGCTGCATGCATTCAGCTCACACCTGGTGAGAGGGGCTGAAAGGCTCGTCTTAAGGGAAACGGCTTGGTAGCCTGGCCACCAAATCTATGTAAAGTGGCAAGAGGATTGCAGACAGGTGGCCCAAAGCCTTTCCGACCGCATTCATTTCTTGCATCTTCTGTAATTTCTCAACTGCTGAGGAAGAAGGAAATGTTCAGTATGTTACCACAACATTAGCACAGCCAGAGGAGCTGCTGGCAAAGCTTTAACCCTGAGCTCCTGTTTTGACACCTTCATATAGCAACTTATGAAAATGGGGCCATAAAACTTATTAGGGGTGATGAAACTTTTCTAACTGTTCTTCCTGTGAAAGCCATCCAAAACTTTATTCTTTCTCCCTTCCTCCCACTCTCTGCAACTAACACACTTCCAGTCTTTCTCGTATAAGTTCAAAAGTGTAGAAATTTTGCATATCTTAAATATTTCAATCTAAAGCCAATCAGTCTCTCTGAACAGTCTTGGTATGTGGCAGCTGAGCACAGACCCTCAAGTTTGTTGTTGTTTAGTCGTTTAGTTGTGTCTGACTCCCTACTGAGACGAAGTCTTTAGCTTATCAGTCACTCGGAGGCTCAAAGGTCTTGCTTATCACTGGTTATGTTGTTAGTTATTATGAGAACACTGCATTTCCTCACTTTAATTTAAACACCAGAGCTGTGGAATCTGTAGAACCAATAAGTGCAAACTTGTCGTCCTTGCTTTGTTATTGAAACCTCGGCTCAAGCAGCACAAACAACTCCAGTAATCCTATTGTAGGTGGCTGAATGCTTCCTAGCGTGAAGTTTTGCCTTTACTCTAGAAGCCGAACCTGTTTCCTAGTGATCAAAGGAGAGCTGGTCTCTCTGGGTCTGTGTGAGTCATACTGTGTAACAGCAGACTAACTTTGTTGCTGTCAGCTGACTTGCCTCCGTTAAAACTCACGGAGACTAGTCAATGGGAAACAGTCTTGACTGAAGTAGATAGTAAAAGATGGGAATCAAATTACTGTGCCTTCTCATTGCTACAGTTTTGACTGCCTATTACATATACAGCCCCTTACCAGAGAATGTTGAGGACCGCTGGAAGCTGATGCTCATTGGTGCTGTCTTTAGAACTTTAGACCATGTGGTAAGCTTAGATGTTTCTTTATTCCAGGCGTCTTGTGCATGTGAGATTGCTTGAATGCAAAAAGGTGTGTGTGGGAGGGAAGCTTACTGAAAAAAATGTTGGGGTTGTGCAAAATGAGAACTAACAGCTATTAGTTGCATTATTTGGCTGGTGGGGGGGCATCATGAAACAGAATTCATTTGTCTCTTTTTCTTTGACTATCTGAACAGAAATGTCCTATATATGAAAATGAAAACAAATAGAAGGGAAGCTTCCCTGTTAGCTTTTAAAATCATTTAATAGCTTTACAAGACAGTGCATCCTGTTTTCTCTGTTATTCTCTAGCTGCTGCAGAAATATGAGCACCCTACTTTTGAGTCAGAAGCAGTGCAAAGCTCCCTTTGATAACAGATATAATTACGCTTCACATTTCATACACACTCTTTAGTCTGCACGGCTGTTGCTATAAATAACCAGTTTTAATGCTAGAAGCAATCAATCAAGGGGAAAGCTCTTAGAATTTTCCTCGCCACTGATGTAATTTCTAATTGAAATCTGGTGTAAGGGAGAGGGGAACATCCCTGCTAATATATCTACCATGCCAGACACTGTTAATGATCTCCGAGTGAATTGTGGCTACTGCAGCAATTGAGCATAGACTGAAATTAGTTTTCTTTTAGGTATCTGTTTTGCTGTACTGCATACATGCACGACTTTCACCAGCTTGCCTGCTTATGTATTTACCTATAGCATCACCCAGGAGCTGCAGGGTGGATTGCATAAAAAGAGAGATACGCATAAAACTACAGAACTTGTTACAATTATTTCCCATTTCTGGGTAGCAAGTGGTTGTGGGTTCAAGCTCCACATTGGGCAAAAAAATCCCTGCATTACAGGGAGTTGGAATAGATTAGCTTTGTGGTCTCTTCCAATTCTGCAATTCTCTGATTCTATTACTGCTAAGTTGCTGGACATTTTTGTCCCTAAGTGTAAAAATATGTTTGCATATGCAGAAAGAGGGACCCAATGGGTGGTAGTCACTAAATTTTACTTTGAATAGACCCACTGAAATTAATTGACTGAATGTAGTCATTGTCTTTAATTTCAGTGAGTCTGCTTTTAAGTAAAAGCTAAGCCGACTAGCACCCAGCAGCTGCATTTATTCACCAGCTACAAGGCATCAGATGCATATGGGAATCTGACCTGTTTCTGAGGCAAGGTCCCTAGGGCTTTGCCTGCTGGTTTCCAGCCAACACTGTGATCACACCTCAGGGTTTGTGTGTTTTATTGCTGGCATGCTGCTAAAAGAGTAGCTTTCTGAGTGCTTGCTGAGGTGTGCAGAATTTAGGGGTGTGGCATCAATTATCATGTCACTCCCTGGGTGTTTGACTTGCCTGGTGGTGGAAAGGTCACAAAAGCGCAGCCTTAGAAAGGAGGAAAAGAAAGGAAAAGAAACAGAAGAGAGCCACAAGGAGAAAAGTGTCACGCAAAGCAAGGTGGGGGGGGGGAGGCATACAGCACGTGCCTGAATCTGATAGTTGGGAGGTGTGTGGCAAGGCAAACAAGTGCAGTATGACTAACATGGGAGAGGTAGGTAGGGTTGCCGAATTCTGCATGGAACTAGAGAGTTCCTGCATTACATACTGCGTTATTGGTATGTGAGTTCCCCATCACTTTGATGGAAGAAGCAGCATGGGCTAGAATTCTCCATTCCACATGAAAGCCATTTCTGGTAATAATAATAAAAAAAGCATGAACAGAAGATGGTGCCGTTCCAGTAGGGCCCAAAACTTTTATTATTTTACCCTGGGAGAGCTTTGATGAGTTCAGCTTCTCCTAACAGAGCCAATGTGGTGTAGTGGTTAAGAGCGGTAGTCTCGTAATCTGGTGAACCGGGTTCGCGTCTCCGCTCCTCCACATGCAGCTGCCCGGTGACCTTGGGCTAGTCACACTTCTCTGAAGTCTCTCAGCCCCACTCACCTCACAGACTGTTTGTTGTGGGGGAAGAAGGGAAAGGAGAATGTTAGCCGTTTTGAGACTCCTTCAGGTAGTGATAAAGCGGAATATCAAATCCAAACTCTTCTTCTTCTTCTATCACGGCTCTGCATCCTAAAAGGCTTTATCTATGTGGTGCCTGTTAAATTATGGCTTCATGCTAGTGTTGTTTAGATCACAGGTCCTAGTCTGACACTTTAACCACTGCCCCATTGGCTATCTAGCGCTAATAGCAAACTCTGTTCTCCAAAATGGCACCATCTGCACAGAAGCAGGGAGGTATCAGCAGGCTGAGCTGGGGGAACAATGACATACAAGAAAATCTCTAAAGGGTTGGGAATTCCTTCTCTTCCAAATGAGCCACTTTGATCAAGGCTAAGCACACTTCATGGCCACTGATTGCTGGGAGTAGGGAAGGAAAAACTAGGGAGAACAGAATGAAGTATCCTGCAAGGGGGAATGGCAGGCTGGCTGGCTTCATGAATAGGAGTGCATTGCAAGTCCCAGTGTGGTGTAGTGGTTAAGAGCAGTAGACTCGTAATCTGGTGCACCAGGTTCGATTCCCCACTCCTCCACATGCAGCTGCTGGGTGACCTTGGGCTAGTCACACTTCTCTGAAGTCTCTCAGCCCCACTCACCTCACAGAGTGTTTGTTGTAGGGGAGGAAGGGAAAGGAGAATGTTAGCTGCTTTGAGGCTCCTTCGGGTAGTGATAAAGCAGGATATCAAATCCAAATTATTATTCTTCTCTTCTTCTGGTAACAGCCTGTAAGAGAAAACACAACTTTTGTTTTCTTTGCTCATAGCAAACCCCTCCAACAAGTGTTGAGTTGCCATATCTTTTTTGTTGACGTTTCTCCTCTGCCTGTAATAGCAGCCTAACAGTCAGATATTAAGCTTTCTCCCTTCACTTCTCGTTTTCTCTTCCGGGCTTCTTTTTAAAGCCACAGGAGGAACAAAAACAAAATAGACAGACACGCGTAAGAAATCTGAAGCACTAAACCTTGTCCCAGTTATATTTTATATATGTAGATAGTGATCTACATACAACGTGATTTTCTTGTCCTGCTTCTTCTTCAGGTATTGTGTGGGGGACAGCACAATATAAATGGATCGAAAATTTGATCCTGGATAAACTCTAGTTGTTATACTGTGGGGTTTTCCTGGCAATGTGTGGTGTTGCTACATAATGAGAGGGGCTATGGCTCAGAGGTAGAGCATGCCAAAGGTTTAACCCCTGGCATCTTCAGGTAGGGGAGGGGGAAATCCTGTGGAGCCACTGCCAGTTAGTGTCTGCAATATTGAGCTAGATTGACCAATTCCCTGACTTGGTATAAGGCAGTTTCTTATGCTCCTATGCCAGATGCCTTGAGCTTCATCCATGCCTTCTTTTGTATATGGTAAATGTATGGAGAGGGAGAGAGGTGAACTGTGCCACTGGTCCACCCCCACAAATCATGCACTACTAACTTTGCCCCCTTGATACCCGCATGTTCAGTGCAATGTCTGCAAAAGGGTGCCCATGAACAGCTGGATGTATGTAAAGGTAAAGGGACCCTTGACCATTAGGTCCAGTTGTGACTGACTCTGGGGTGGCGGCGCTCATCTCGCTTTATTGGCCAAGGGAGCCGGCATACAGCTTCCAGGTCATGTGGCCAGCATGACAAAGCCGCTTCTGGTGAACCAAACAGTGCATGGAAATGTCGTTTACCTTCCCGCCAGAGTGGTACCTATTTATCTACTTGCACTTTGACGTGCTTTCGAACTGCTAGGTTGGCAGGAGCAGGGACCGAGCAATGGAAGCTCACCCCATCACAGGGATTTGAACTGCCGACCTCCTGATCGGCAAGCCCACAGTGCCACCCACGTCCCAGGATGTATGTAGGCACCCTATATATCAGGATTTCTGATCACACAGGGGTCCTTGTTGTGGGTTCAGCTGCTCATATGTGAATATGCCTTTGCAGATAATACTCTTATTACTATTTTGGTGCTAGGCAAAAACATTCCTCTTAACCCAGGCATTTGAAGTATTGAAGAATCTATGGCCTTTGAAATGTTTCTTAGGCTGTGGGTGGGTGGAGGGTTATTGTGTTGCTGTTTTTTGTGTTATGTATTTTGTGCTTTTGTACTGTAAACCATCCTGAGATCTGCAGATGAAGGGCAGTATATAAATAAATATTAATACAATATTTATTAATGAAAGTAATCATCACCACCAACACCTAGAATAAAAGAAACTTGCATATGTACAGTACCATTAGCAGGAGAAATCAGTGCATGGGTGCAAGGCCCCCCCCCCCATTTTAGGAATTAGGCTGAAGGGAAGCAGACTGCCCAGGGCCTTGGCCAGGAAATTGTACTTGGAGAAAATGCACCCTCACATAATGTGCATTATCTAAGCCCAGTTCCAACCCCTAAAGTATATTTTAAACTGAGAGCTTGGCTGCCAACCTTAAAGGATCATGGGGCGCATTGGGTGTATGTGTAGCTATTTCTCTATTCACAGTGCATTGATTTCGGCAAAATGTGCCCTACTGTCTACACTAGGCTATGAATTCTAATGACAACCAAAGCAGTCTAGGTGGCTGTGTGTCCAACTTTCCAGAGGTCAAGCCCTCTGTTTGATGGAGGAGGATGGTTCCAGTCAGTCAGAAGGAGAGTAGTGGGGAAGCACCTTGAAGTTGCCCATCAGCTGCTGGACAGCCCACTAATCTGTCACACAGGTCACTTAACCACAGTCTTCCTCACTATGGTGAGATAAATTATGGAAATCATTCCATTTTTAAAATTTATAAATTAGTACTTGTGCAAATGTTATGTAGACCCTTGTCCCCTTTTTGGTTTTGTGCAAATCTAATGCAGTGCAGAAAAAACACCAGAAGCAAGTAGGAACATGGGAAGTTTCCATATACCAAGTCAGATCACTGATCCCATCTAGCTTGGTATGGCTTCTCGGATTAGCAGGGGCTCTCCCAGGATTTCAGGTGGGACTCCTTCCCTGTTCTACCTGGAGATGCTGGGATTTGAACCTCAGCCCTGGAAGGACCACAGTGCAGTGGCAGAGCACCTGCCTTGCAAGCAAAAGGTCTCAAGCATCTGCAGGTACGACTGGGAATGTACCCTAACTGAAGCTCTGGAGAGCCACTGAGCTAGATGGACCAAGGAGTCTGATTCAGTATAAAGCAACTTTCTATGTTCTATGACAGTTTGCATGCAGTTCCTCCCCAACACTGCACTGTTTCCACAATAATGTTTCATGCACCATGTCTAACACCAAGGATCATGCACTCTGGGCAGCATAATGTGCTGATATCAGGCAGTGTTGCCAGAGAGGGTGTGGGTCTAACTATAAATCTAACCATATATCTATCCATGAATTCTGGACTCAAAGGATTTCTGGTCATTTTGTCCAAATCCTGGGTTACAAAACAGCTCTTTGTGCAACCTTAAACAACATTCTAATTTTGGATAATGATTCTTCAGAATAAATGAGATTGGTTCATCCATGGACATTTCATCTGCTTAGCAGCAGATAGTTCTGGAAGATACGTTTAACACCACAAATGCTGCAGTAAAGTAAATTCAGGAATCATTCCTATGTTGAAATAGCATCTATATCAGCTATGCAGTTTCCTTCGGATACTGTAACTGAGATTTATATGCTGCCTGCCATGGCATACTATGGTCATGGAATGTATTGCTTCCTCTGTAGGGGGGGAAAGCAAAATAAGGAGAGGACATTTGAGCAGACAAAGGACCAGAAGAGAAAGGATTAAGCAGCCTCTCCCTTTCCCTGTCCTTTTTCACAGATGCAACCTGCCCTAGGCTGCTCTAGGTTTAAAAGAAAGAGAAGGATTAAGAAAACTCTTCTTAATCCTGTCATTTCAGCCAAAGTTTGCTAAAGAATTAAGAGGCTTTTAATGAACTTCAACAGCCCTTTTCTGGTGTTACCCTTTCGTGCAACTGATATTGTTTCAGAGGGAGCACAGGGTTGCATCCTGTAGCCCCAGCAGCTCCCCACCCCATTCACAAACACAGGTGTGGAGGGGGAATGTCTAAAGAGATGAACCTGCTCTACACAGGTAGACTGTGATGTAGAACCCCTTGCCGACCTAGCAGTTCGAAAGCATGCCAGTGCAAGTAGATAAATAGGCACCACTGCGGTGGGAAGGTAAACAGTGTTTCCGTGCGTTCTGGTTTCCGTCACAGTGTTCCGTTGCGCCGGAAATGGTTTACTCATGCTGGCCATATGACCTGGAAAGCTGTCTGTGGACAAATGCCGGCTCCCTTGGCCCGAAGTGAGATTAGCACAGCAACCCTATAGTCGCCTTTGACTGGACTTAACCGTCCAGGGGTCCTTTACCTTTTTTACTTAGAACCTGGCATGATCATGGTTCCATAGCCTGAGTCACAGTGTTCCCCCTCTTCAGTGTAGATGGTGGAGGGGCAGAGACCACAGGGGCTGGTCGCTGGCTAAACCCTGAGTAATGCTAAATTTTCGTTTGAATATATACTGGAACAAGGCAGAAATGACTGGCAGAATCCGAGACCTGGGAGAAGAGTTGGTGGAAGAGGACTGGAAGAAGTTCAAAGACTATTTACAGAAGCATTGTAAATTGTTTGAATGTTAAAATGATGTTGGACATAAAGATAATTTGGCATTAGTGACATGGTTAAAAGGAGTATGCAAAGATGATTAAAAAGGAAAGGGGGAAAGACCAGAGTAATATTATGTCAGATGTATATAAAGTGGTACAAGGGATTAAGTTATAAAGAATAGGCAAAAATTGATGTGAAAAGAGAAGAAAAACTGGAGACATAATAGGCTGAAACATATAATTATAAATGAGGTTTGAAAGAGGGCAAGGATTTGCTGAACTCGATTGTGTAAAGGGGAACACAAAAAAGGGAGATGTGAGGAAGTCAAGAAAGAGGGTTATAGAATTATGAAGTGAAAAATTGGATTTTTCTTTCTTTCTAATGTTTCTATTGTTTTTTTTCCCCTTTTTCTTTTTAGATGTATTTCTTTTTGCTGTATGTCTGTATTATTTTTCTATTACCTATGTTCTTCTTTTTTTGTAAAATCTTAATAAATATCTATTAAAAATAAAATAAAATGAATATATACTGGAACAAACTTTTTGTTTTAGCTTTTTCCATGATACAGAGTTATAGTATTATGTTACTGAGCTAACAGCAGGTTTTAAAGAGGGAGTCTCTGAATCCCACTTCCTTATTGTTGCAATTTTGTGACACATTAGTAGTAGTAATGATTTTATTAGTTGTTTTTCAAACATCATGACTTGGGGTGGCTATGACTAGGTGGAGAGGGTGGTGATGATGTTTTACAAAGGCAGCCCTTAGTACAGTGGTACGTCAGGTTAAGTACTTAATTCGTTCTGGAGGTCCGTTCTTAACCTGAAACTGTTCTTAACCTGAGGTACCACTTTAGCTAATGGGGCCTCCTGCTGCTGCTGCCGCACGATTTCTGTTCTCATCCTGAAGCAAAGTTCTTAATAGGTACTATTTCTGGGTTAGCGGAGTCTGTAACCTGAAGTGTCTGTAACCTGAAGCATATGTAACCTGAGGTAGCACTGTATACCGCTCCAGAAAACTTAAGAGAAGCGTAGAGTCTGAAGATAACTGTATTCTCATCTGTGCTTTAGTCTGGGAACATGCACAGATACGATCCACGCAGCGCCTCTGCTAGGGTCCACTGCCTGTCTACTTAACAGTTATTGCCTCCTGCTGTTGCTTGTTTATGCTGCTATGACTTCCTCCTCACATCTGGCCTCTCCTGCCGACTGTGAATTAAGGATGCCAGTGATTGATTACCTGCCTGGAGGTCAACATTTCCAGGTGGGCTACCTTCACTTCCTGTAAAAGGAAACAAGAATAGGCTGCTGACATTTCTCAACCTGCATGTGGTTTGGAGTAGTCCAGCTGCTGCTGGGTGGGGGCCATTGTTTGTTGTGGGTTTCGGGATCAGGTAATGATGGTATAATGAAATCATAAGAGTGTGGGAATACACAGGATGAAACGGTTAAATCAGCAATGATTAAGTGGGCACAAGACATTGGACATGATATTATGTTTGCTGATTGGGAGCAGTTATGGACCACAGGCATTAAGTTTACGGCATGTACTGCCCTAAAAGAGAATATAATGAAAATGATCTATAGGTGGTACATGACCCCAGTCAAGCTTGCAAAGATATATCATTTGCCCAACAACAAGTGCTGGAAATGTAATGAATGTGAAGGAACTTTTTATCATCTTTGGTGGACCTGCCCTAAGATTAAGGCTTACTGGGAAATGATCTATAATGAAATTAAGAAAATCCTTAAATGGACTTTTGTAAAGAAACCGGAGGCCTTTCTCTTGGGCATGGTTGGCCAAACAATTCCAAAGAAAGATAGAACCTTTTTTATGTATGCAACTACAGCAGCAAGAATTCTCCTGGCAAAGTATTGGAAGATGCAAGAACTACCTACTCTGGAAGAATGGCAGACCAAGGTGACTGAATTTATGGGGTTGGCGGAGATGACCGGCAGAATTCGAGACCAGAGGAGAAAGTCGGTGGAAGAGGACTGGGAAAAATTTAAAATTTATCTTAAGGACGTTTGTAATATTATGGAATGCTAAGATGTCAAGGGATTAGACACAAGGAACTACAGTTGTAAAATTTGAGTTTGATAAACTTTAATAAGAATTATATTTAAGAATTGGATGAAAGAATGCTAAAAAAATTGATAAAATAAGGATGCAGCGAAGGGGAGGTTTGGGGAAGTCAGGTTATATTTTAAGTTTGTATTTTTGTTTGTTGAAAATTAATAAAAATTATTTTTTTTTAAAAAAAAAGAAATCATAAGAGTGTGGTCAGACCTCCTCTGGCCTTTAGCAAAACTTGAAATGTAAAATATAAAACTTAGCAAGAAACCTAAAGTTGTTGACATGGGCCTCATTTGCACTGTACGTTTAAAGCTCTCTTGTACCACTTTAAGACATGGACACCCCCCCCCCCGGATCCTGGGAACTGTAGTTTGTAAAGCATGGGATTGATTGGTAAATCACTCTGGGCCCTGAGGCTTGCACACCAAAATTACTTGAGAAGAACAAATACTTAGCCAACGGGGATTGCATATAATCTCTGGAAACAATCCAGCATCATTAGGCAACCAATAGCAATACAGTGGTACCTCGGGTTACATACGCTTCAGGTTACATACACTTCAGGTAACAGACTCCGCTATCCCAGAAACAGTGCTTCACATTAAGAACTTTGCTTCAGGTTGAGAACAGAAATCATGCTCCGGCGGCGGGAGACCCCAATAGCTAAAGTGTTGCTTCAGGTTAAGAACAGTTTCAGGTTAAGTACAGACCTCCAGAACGCATTAAGTACTTAACCCCAGGTACCACTGTAAATCATTGTCAGATGCGAGTGAAGTAATTGAGTGGACTAATTAATGTAATGAAAAGGCTGTGTCACTGCTTGATGGTATCACATATGCAAATATATTTTGTTACAAAAGACTTGTCATACAAATTGTTTGGGAGTGTTGGAGTGTTAATCCTCTCTTTCCCTGGATAATGTATTTATGTATGTATGTATGGAGAATGTATGTAAATAAAAGACCTATGGTGCAATCCTATATGCGCTGTTGAATTCAGTGTTCACCTAGGCAATTGCAGCCACAGCCTCTTTTCTACTAGGGCCACATTCGCACAAAATATTTAAAGTGCTATGGTACCACTTTAAACAGTCATAGCTTTCCTTACCCACAATTCTGGAAAATGAGGTTTGTTAAGGGTGTTGTGAGTTGTTAGAAGACCCCGGTTCACCAAACAGAGTTAAAATTCTCAGGGTGGCTTAACAATCAATCCTTCTTCCCAGGGAATTCTGGGAATTGTGGCTCTGTGAGGGGAATTTGCATTTTCAAATGTTCCACTGAACCAGTAGTGCCTGCACATGACCAAAGTTGGAATTGAATAGGGGCGCTAACCCAAACTGGTTCTCAAGCGTTATCTTCAGAATCTTAGGTCCCTTGTAATGTTAAGAATTAGTTTAACTATCAACACTGACTGGCTTTTTTTCTTTTTGACATTTTGTTTACATGAGGCATTTGTACAAACCAAGTCATGCAGTGGAACACAGGACTGTGGGAAGAGAGGGGTTCAGAGGTGTGCAAAACCTTTGGCTGATTGTTTGGACAATGCTTTACATGCCCATATTTGTATCTGAAATAAAAATCTGTTGGTTTATAGCTCTTAAGAGCCTTAACTGGAATATCTAGCTCAAGCCGGCTAAGCTGCATAACTGATTGGTGAGGGTGCGGTCATCTCTTTCAGAAGAATACAATTAGTGCATTTTCTGCAGTATGTGTGCGAAGGGGCAGTTTACTCTTTATGTGCGCTGTAGAAACAGATTGTAAAAGGGGTGGTTTTCGTGTTCCTCACGTATTTCCCCTCTTGCACAGTGTTATATTGCCTTCTGTGGGTTTTGATATCTTCATTTCTTTCTGTTTGTTTTTTGTGAATTGTATTCTGTGCATAATTTCTCCTTGACCCAAATCTAAGGACAGCACCAGACTTCACTGAGGCCTTGGTATGATGCCACCAATGGCTTCCAGTTTCTGCAACACACTCGCCTCAACACACAACGCCGTGGCCCCCACCGCTGCCATGATAGTAGCAGCCACTTCACTTGCCACCCTGCTTGCTGTGCCTCTGGGAAGTGTTTGGGAACTGGGCAAGTAGCATGTCACTTTTGAATGGCAGCCAAATTTTACTCCCCTCCATAGAGGCCACCTGCCATTTTAATTGATTCAATACACTATGCCATGAACCACAGATCTGTGAAATTTCATAGGTCTATGGCAGGGGTCAGCAAACTTTTTCAGCAGGGGGCCAGTCCACTGTCCCTCAAACCTTGTGGGGGGCTGGACTATATTTTGAAGAAAAAATATGAACGAATTCCTATGCCCCACAAATAACCCAGAGATGCATTTTAAATAAAAGGACACATTCTACTCATGTAAAAACACAGTGATTCCCGGACTGTCTGCGGGCTGGATTTAGAAGGCGATTGGGCCGGATCCAGCCCCTGAGTCTTAGTTTGCCTACCCATGGTCTATGGAGTGAGTAAATGAAACTGGAAACCGTGCTTAGCTCCCATACAATAATGGCATCACCATCCAGACAGCACTTAAATGGTTTTTCATGGGTTCTGTCCAGAAGTTAATTGCTTTTCTTTTTGTATGCACATTACTTTCCATCACATATAAAAGCAGCTTCAGATTCTAAAAAAAAGCATGTCCAAACCCACCCAGATTCTCTAGTTTGGGAGATTCAAAAGGGGGGGAAAGCCTTTAAAATAATAAGCTATCACACTGAATGTCTCAATGGTTAATCTGGACAATTTCTGGTCTTATGTGGTCATATCTACTCAGCGTAGACCCATGAAAATTAATAACCATGTCACACACATTTGTTTGCATGGGTCTACTCTTGAGTATGACTATCATTGCATACAACCACTGATTTTGGCACTGGCAGGGCTGTTGGAGCTAAGCTGAATTTGGAATCTCTCCTGAGGAGCTGGAAACATAAATACAGTACACACAGAAAAGAGAAACACTCTAACAAAGGCTAGAAGCACATCTAATTTATTTCTCTCCAAGAGCATTTGCATGAACCACTTGATGACCCGTAACTGTGTTTCGTTCTTTTCTTTACCTCCCCCTGTCTCTGCTAGGAAGTAAAAATAGTTAAATGTCAGGTGGAGAGCGTGAGATTTATGGTGGGAATGTGGCTGTGAGGAAAGTGTTTGTCCCCCTCTCCAGCATTTAGCTATCATGAAAGCTAACCAAAATCTGTGTTCACAGTAGTGTGAGCAAGGCAGTACGTGGGATGGCATCTCACACACCTTGGGGTGTCCTCGTTGCAAGTGCAATGTTATAGGCAATTCCATCTGACCCAGACAAACAATACTTCACCTTAGCAGAACAACCCCACTTACACACACACACAGACACACAGACACACAGACACACACACACACAATTTTTTTGCAGGTTGGAAAGTGACAGGGAAATGTATTGAAACTACTGAATACAAGATGAATGCATTCAGTGGTACCTCAGGTTAAGTACTTAATTCGTTCCCGAGGTCCATTCTTAACCTGAATCCGTTTCTTAACCTGAAGCACCACTTTAGCTAATGGGGCCTCCTGCTGCCGCTGCGCCGCAGGAGCACAATTTCTATTCTCATCCTGAAGCAAAGTTCTTAACCTGAGGTACTATTTCTGGGTTAGCAGAGTCTGTAACCTGAAGCGTATGTAACCTGAAGCATATGTAACCCGAGGTACCACTGTACTATCATACAGCCACCCTGTAAACAAATAAGAACTGTTATGTAAAGACCAGCCTTAGTCCAACCATTGCATGAACTTTGTGCAAGGAAATTAAGATAAATACCGAATAAACAGGTCAGCTGGTGGAGCCTTGAGTTTTGCATTTGGCTGGAAGAAAGAAGGAAAGGAGCAGTGGGGGGAGTTGCAAGTGGATATTGCTTGCTTTGGGGAAACTGTTGTTTCTTTGTAGATGAACACAATATACTTGGGTGCCTAGTCCCTCCTTTATGTTGAACATGCATATTTAGAAACAGATATCACAAAGTCTCCAGTGTTCTTTTTAATGCAAAATGCCACTTCTGCTTTGCAATCCCTGGAACTTCTTAATGCTCCAGGATGTGCATACCATTCCAAATGATTAATGACAATGTTAATATGCATGCCCAACTTTTAGGCTATTTTTGATATGAAGGAGAAAGGAAAGAGGCACTGATGAATGTAGTCTTTTATGTGGCTTGAGAGTTGCGTAATACATTGGCATTAATATACCTCTTGTTTTCCAGGGTTCAGTTGCCAACAAGCTGGGTCTCGCGCACCACATGGATGTTATGATGAGCCTCACAAGTTTTGAACATACACCGCCAACATCGGATGAAAAGGTCACTGTGACTGACACAGAATTTAATGGTGTCCCAGTCCGTTTGTATATCCCCAAAGGGCAGCCCGATTCCTTGAAAAGGGCTATGATTTATATTCATGGGGGTGGATGGTGTCTAGGGTCGGCAGGTAAGCATGTCTGCTTGTTTCCGCTAATGTGGGTCTTGAGTTGAAAGTTGAAATGTCTTTGAGACAGGTGTCGTGATACAACATAGCATGGTGGCTGCTACTTGACAATGTGCATTTGGTGAGCATCTCCTCTGCTCCAGTGACAATATACCTGCAGAGGATGTATTCCACCATCTAATTTTCTGCAAGTCTGAGAGAAGCAATTAACTTGTAGTTTGCATCTAGCAGGTAAACCACATGAACTATATGGCATGATGAAAGAACTGAAATAATCAGATTGCATCCATTGGTTATGCAAGCAGAAGGCAGCTGTCAGGCTCCCGGGAATCCGACCCTTCCTCCCCATGGCAAGCTGCCAGTAACCGACAGAAAAAGAAGCTATTACCAATGTATTTCATTCAATGTTTACAGAGAGAGGCTTAGATTGTTGCCTCTCGGGGTAATGGCGTTGCTCCAAGTAATTTCTTCCCTCTCAGTTGTCTACAGCATCACGGGGGCTGCTTAAGGCCATTTGGCTTTTAGCTTTCTGCTCTACCACTTTCACTGCTCGCCGGGTTCTGGGAAAGGCGGCGCGTCTGAAATGCTTTCTAGTGATAATGTGTCAGTCAGCTGTTCCGGCTCTGCTTCTCACCCCTCCTCTTCTCCCATTATCTCCCAGCTTTGCCCCTCTTTTGTCTCAGAGCCATGACCTTCTGCAAACCACTGTTGTAAATCTATACCATGGGTAGGCAAACTAAGGCCCGGGGGCCAGATCCGGCCCAATCACATTCTCAATCTGGCCCACGGACGGTCTGGGAATCGGCGTGTTTTTACATGACTAGAATGTGTCCTTTTATTTAAAATGCATCCCTGGGTTATTTGTGGGGCCTGTCTGGTGTTTTTACATGAGCAGAATGTGTGCTTTTATTTAAAATGCATCTCTGGGTTCTTTATGGGGCATAGGAATTCGTTTATAATTTTTTCCCCCAAAATATAGTCTGGCCCCCCACAAGGTCTGAGGGACAGTGGACCGGCCCCCTGCTGAAAAGGTTTGCTGACCCCTGATCTATACAGTCTTCCTCTTCTCTGGGAGGTGCTGGAGGAGGGGGGGGCTCTCCACTATTCTTCCTAACCCTGACAGCATCCGGACAAATTTATGGAGGATATACCAATTGCATGAAGCCACAAGAAGGGAGTGTGTGGGCTTATTCCCTGTCATCTGCCCAGCCACTGTGAGAACAGGTTACTGGACTAGATGGGCCATTGGCCTGATCTAGCAACCATTTTTTTCCTCCTCCTCCTTCCTCTAGCAACCTCTTATAATGTGCTAGATCAAGCCACATCCAGGGGTTCAGCCCCTGAACTCTGGGAGCAGTGTCATTCAGGGCTTCAGTGGGGATGGAGAGAGAATCACCCATACTGGGTGGATGGACCCTGCAGCAGCAGAACGTAAGTGGGCCCTAGTATTGCATTTTTAGTACATCGTTAGCATTGATATTGTGGTTAGTCTGCTGCATATTTTGGTTTAACTCTTGCTTCTCCCCCCCCCCAAAAAAATCAGATCTAATTTGTATAAATGAATGGCTTGCTGTTTTGTAAGTTATTCTTTATGAAAAATAAAATAAAATTCTCAGAGTGCAAATGATGCCTCTTAGGGAATATAAAGCTGCAAAGGACATATTATATCCAAGGTGTGAGATATGAAAACTAAGATCCCATCTAGGACACCTTCTTGGACTGCAGCCAAGTCACTTGTGAATGGTTTGTTGAGTTCCTGTCTTTAGATAAAGCGGTGTGCACAGGAGTTTATTCCATTGCCAAGTGCTGAATTGCAGGGATTCACAGAAAGTGCAGAAAAAGCTACTGCCAAAAGAAACAGGGAACTGTGTGTCTATTTGTTTCAGAAGAGCAATAAAATGTTCTTTATTACTTACTTTGTTGCAGCCATGCAACCCTATGACCTCCTGTCGAGACGGACTTCAGAAACACTAAATGCTGTCGTCGTATCAGTCGAGTAAGGAATGGTGCTTCAGAGTGTTTATTGTGAATAACACCTGATCCTTTGCAAATAGAAAACTACGCTTCATTGCTGTAATCTAACACGTGCACTGAGCATACTAAAGCACACTGATTATTTATTTAATAATCATTATATTTTGCTTGATGGTTAAAACCCCGGGCAACCCCAAAGCAGTTAGTGAGCTTCAGCACAATGCAACCTGGGTTTGGACTTTGTAGCATGCAGGGAACGAAGTCCTACAGTTAAGGGTAATTGCATATCATTCACATAGCATGGGAGTAATGCATAGCCACCAGTCCCATCGACACGAATGAAATGAGTTTCCCAGCATGCAGCAGTCAAGAGAGGAGGGAAGAAGGACATAGCTTTGCTAATTTTTCTCAGCTGGAGGCAGAGGATTGTTGGCATCTGTCTGTCTGAAGAGGCAATGAAAGAATGTTGCCATCGGGGGTCAATCCAAACCATCGGAGACTTACAGTGCCTGCTGTGACTATAGAGACTGATAAGGGAGAGACATGTTTTATTGCAGCTGGGACAGATGAAGGCATCCAGTTTCACTGGTGCAGATGCACCATGGTGTAATGGATGGACGGAGTGTGGTAATGGGTGGGTGGTTGCAGTGTGGGCTAGCTCTCAATTAAAAATTGGAAAATGCAGGTCTTCAGGGCTTTCCCAAAACCCTGCAGTATGGTGACTCAATGCAGGTCCAAAGGAAGGGAATTCTGAAGTGGGGGAACCAATGCAGAGAAGACCTTCTAAACTAGGGTTAGCCAATGCAGTCCACGCCATATGTTGTTGGAGTCTACTGTAACTTCCATCAGCCCCTGACTGCATGGCCAACAGTCAGGGGTGATAGGAGTTGGATGTTATGTGTGAACCATGCCATACGGCAAAATGTGGGTCTCTTCAAGGTCACATTGAAACCCAGTGTTTATATCTGCCAGATCAGTTCTTAAACTGCATTGAGTTTGTAAAATATTTGTAATTCAGTGAGAGAGAAAGGGGGAGTTAGTTTGCCTGGCGAAGGGTAAGTTGGTGGGGTGTAATCAGTGGTACAAGTCTGCAAGTGACTGCTCCAAACTGTATGTTGAAGCAAGTCGATTTAATTGAATGGGGGGGGGGGGGGAGGAGAGAAGACACCTAGCATCCATGTCACAAATTAGATTTCCTTTCCTTTCACAACCAATTCTTCTTTTTGTAAACCGTCCCGCAAAGGTACAGGCTGGCACCGAAACACCACTTCCCAGCTCAGTTTGAAGACGTGTTCACAGTGGCAAAGTACTTCCTGCAGAGCAGTGTCCTTGAGCAATACAACGTAGACGCAAGTAGGGTGTGCGTTGCAGGAGACAGCGCAGGAGGGAACTTAGCGGCAGCAGTGGCACAGCAGGTGAGTCATAATGTATTGGAAAGTTGGGCATTCAAAAGGAGCCGCTTTTGTCTTTGTTATGCATCTTTAACCCTTGCTCTCTGAAGCCATCCTGTAACCTGTTACCTTGGGGAAACAACCAGGGCTGACACCATCATCTGGTACCCTTAGGTAACTGGGCTCCTCCAATGGGAGCTTATCCTAGGCACCCCACACTTGGTGACTGGGTATGGGAAGCCACATTTCTAAATTTCCCATGGTGCCCTGGAGCAACATGACACCAGATGCTCTGGGGTAGGAGCTTCATCACAGGCAACCTTTTGGCAGGGCATGGTGTGCAGGGCCAAAGACAAAGGTGGACCAAGCAATGGCTGCAACTCTTAACCTTTGTTTAGCATGCTAAACCAGGGCCAGGGCCTTTTTGGTGATGGCTCCGACCTGGTGGAATGCTCTGTCCCATGAGACTAGGGCCCTTCAGGATTTAACCTCCTTCTGTCCGGCCTGTAAGACAGAGCTATTCCACCTGGCTTTTAATTTGAATTCAGCCTGATCTTTTATTTCCCTTCCCTTCCCTCCCCCCTCCCCTTTTATGAAGATTACCCACTCTGAGACCCCACAGCTAATTCTCCCCTGGCCTTGTTGCTGGCCCAAGTAGGAATAATTCAGCCAGTTAGCCCTGGTGATTATCTAATGTTTATTAGATGAATTTCCCCTAAATTGATTTCTGAACTTTGAATTTTATTGTTATTCATGTTTTCATACTGTATTTTATGCTGCTTTTACAATTAAGTGCTTTAAATTTGTTGTTAGCTGCCCTGAGCCAGGTTTTTGAACCAGGAAGGGTGGGGTATAAATAAAAAAATATTATTATTATTATTATTATCATTGGCGACAAGAAGCCCACCAGGTTCAATGTGTTTTTCAGCATAATCCTAAACATTCCTGCTCAGAATGACATTATAGTGTTCAATAGCATTCGCTCCCTAGTGTTTATGATCTAAGCCTTACTTAGTAAGTAAACCAATTTGCATGTGCTGTACTGCTAGGCATAAATAGGGATACACACACACGCTTTTGTTGAGAAGCTCAGCTCCACCTTTTCAACAATGATCAAAGCTGATTGATCTGATAAATATTACGAGAGCTCCAGACACTTCATATATCCAATTCTACACAATCAGCTGCCCTATAAACTCCACAGAGGGTTGACTCAATTTTAGTAGTGAGATCACATTTTGAAATGATTTATACAAAAACATGTCTCCTGGGTTGTTGTTGTTTTTTAACCTCTCTTGAAAGAAATTCTGCAGCATCTGGCATAGTGAGATACTATTTATGCATAGCCAACAAAATACAATTATTATTATTATTATTATTATTATTATTTGAGGCTCCATGCCAGATTTGAGGGGAAGCTGGGCAAGGTTTCCTCAGGGTCCTGCAATGCTTCCCAATTAGCGACCCCACCCCCAGCATGACATCCCTCACCAGCATCCATGATGGTCCATCCTACAGCAAACCTTTACTGTATGACCTAGTAAAGCCTTTGTGGCAGTTCCTTGCTGAAATCAAGGGCTGGGAAAGTGCCCAGCCCAAATTAAGTGGGTATCCTAAAATGCCTTCAGGATCCAGGTGCAGTTTGCTGAGATTTTTCAGCGGATGATCAGAGGGATATTCTGGCAGACAACTTGACATGGAGAAGGTTCCCTGAATAAAGGAAAAGAATGCTGAAACACCGCCTTGTCGCCAATGATAATTGTATTTTGTTGGCTATGCATAAATAGTACCTCACTATGCCAGATTCTGCAGAATTTCGTTCAAGAGAGGTTAAAAAAAAACAACAACCCAGGAGACATGTTTTTGTATAAATCATTTCAAAATGTGATCTCACTACTAAAATTGAGTCAGCCCTCTGTGGAGTTTATAGGGCAGCTGATTGTGTAGAATTGGATATATGACGTGTCTGGAGCTCTCGTAATATTTATCAGGTCAATCAGCTTTGATCATTGTTGAAAAGGTGGAGCTGAGCTTCTCAACAAAAGCGTGTGTGTGTGTGTGTGTGTGTGTGTATCCCTATTTATGCCTAGCCAGTGGCGTAGGGTGGGTTGTCAGCACCCGGGGCAAAGCAAGTAATTTGCGCCCCCTAACCCGTGGATTTTAGCACTCGAGTCTCTTCCACTAGATTAGTTAGTGTGAGCACGCCCCCCCCCAGATGTTGCACCCGGTGCGGCCGGCCCCCCGTGCACCCCCCACGCCATGCCACTGTGCCTAGCAGTACAGCACATGTAAATTGGTTTACTTACTAAGTAAGGCTTAAATCCTAAACACATTTACTAGGGAGCGAATGCTATCGAACACTATAATGTGATTCTGAGCAGGAATGTTTAGGATTATGCTGAAAATCACATTGAACCTGGTGGGCTTCTGACTTCTGTCTTTTAGGGTTAGGTGTAAAACAGCCTTCCGCAATCTGGTGCTGCCTGTATGTTTTGAACAGCAACTTCTTTCTGCCCAATCCACCACCAGCAATGATAGGAGTTTTAATTCAACATACTCTGGAGGGCACCAGGATGGGGAAGACCGATGTAGGGTTAGGGTGTATCTTGAGCTTCTATTAGCAACTTCCACAGATACAGATGAGAGCTTGGTAAATACGAATTACTTAAAAAAGAATATTAAACACTTCAGATGATAGTGTAAATATTGGAGGTATAAATATCAGCATGTGTAATTTTCAATAAAAGAGGCAGGTAATCTGCAAGCCTATACTGTGTGTGTGTGTGTCTGTGTGTGTGTGTGAATATCTCCTTTTCCTTGCACTGTAAAATGTTTTCTGGTAAGGTGGTCCATCTGACATGGAGCCAGGAGGGATCCTTGTGTAATAAATGACACACACATCCCTTAACTGTTACAGGTTCTACGTGATCCTGGTGTCAAAATTAAATTCAAGATCCAGGTTTTAATTTACCCTGCTCTTCAGACGATTGATCTGGACTTGCCGTCTTATCGAGACAATGCGAACATGTTAATTCTGCCTAAATCGTTAATGGTGAGATTCTGGAGCGAATACTTTACGACTGACATGTCTCTAAACAAGGCGATGGAGGCCAACCAACATGTCCCTGCAGAGCTAAGCCATTTGTTTAAATTTGCAAACTGGAGTCACTGGCTACCTGAAAGGTATAAGAAGGGTCACGTTTATACCAAGCCAGTCTATGGCAATTCCAAGCTTGGACAAAAATACCCAGGATTTCTGGATCCAAGAGCAGCGCCACTGCTGGTCGATGAAAGCAAACTGCGTGGCTTACCCCTCACATATGTCATCACATGCCAGTATGATGTCTTGAGGGATGATGGACTCATGTATGTCTCACGACTTAGGGAGGCAGGAGTTAATGTAATACATCAACATGAGAATACTGTTCATGGGGCTGCGATGTTTAGTACAGGCCCATTAATCTTAACTGTGGGAGAGAAGATGGCAAATGACTACATTGAGTGGTTGAATAAGAACTTATAAACAAAGCCATATCTATGGAATGCCTTTGGCTCCGATCAATTTGACTTGGGTTTTATACAGGAAGAAATGATTGTTTCTCTGAGTAATTTTGATATTGTACTTTGGTGGTGGTTTGGTAATTGTTATAGAATCCTTTCTTTGAATAAGACCGAGATGGTTGTTTGGGGTTTCTTTTGTTGTATCTGTCAAATTATGCTTAATTTAAAATAAAACATTGGAACAAAATGAATGGTGCTTTCCAGGTGTGAAATTTCTGTTTTGGACCTATATGTTGTTCTGGCTTGCTTTTGTGAAGACTCGTGTGATTCTACCTGCCTGGCTCTGCAAAATGACCTTTTGGCCAATGGCTCATAGTACCCTCAGGTATTTGTCTCGAGTTAAGATCAGACTTTGGATGAATAGCAGGTTTATTACTTGACTTAAAGGTAAGGATTTTGATCAATAGCTTGAAGGGTTTCGACCAAGTTCCACAGCTGAGATTACTTGACAGTTTCATATGAGCCTATTCTATTTTTTTCTTTTGGTAGACAATACCTTTCCAAGTTTTTGTCTGCTCAACAGAGTTCATGGGGTTCAGATGTAAACAGCTGGGACGATCTGACTTGCTGTAAAAGCAGCCTTTTCTCCTAATAAACAGTTTCTATGGAATTTTACCTACTTTACACATTTTTGAAAGCCTGTTCCCAAATATAATGCATTGTTGCATGCCATTTTCACTAATATATGCCTACTCCTCTAATATATACATTTCCACATATATTTTTTGTTGACTAACTGCATCACAACATTCAGAGAAGTGTGCATTCAGAGAAGTGTGCATTTAGAAAAATACATGTTTTGGTTCATGTTTTGCAAAGTTCGGAATCTTGTTAAAATGCAAATCAAACAAATTTCCTCCCTATCCATGCCTGGAATGTCATGTTTTAAATGACCAGATCTTATCTCATCTAGCAATTCTCTCTTTTTTCCCCTACTGAGGGAAACAGAGATGTTTATCTTTTAAAACTATTGAGTACTGCAGTGCCAAACAGAGCTGTCAAATTCTTACAGAATCACTATATGTTATTTTCTTGACTCATTTACTTGGTGTCCCTTACACAGTAAACAAAATGTATGTTGACTTAAATTGTTTGCTTCGGTGTATTGTGGGTGTTTATCACTCTGAACATTGAGATAATGGAACTATGCTATACATTCATTTACTGTTGTGCAAATTAATGGTATTGTAGCACTCACTAAGAAAAATGATTCTAATATCCTGGAAAAACACTATGTCACTTCACATTGATCGATAGGTGATGTGGGGCTTGGGACACTGGCTTTGTGTGAGAGTTCTGTGAAAAAGAAGTGATTCAGTTTTCAAAGTTCTATGATCCCAAGGAAGAGTTAAATTTGTAACAGGAATGGGGATAAGAAGCAAAGTTGGTTAGAAGGTGTCTTGGGATTGGTTATATGTTTGTTCTGTGTTCATCAGTAAAGATGGATGAACATCTGTCGAGTTGTGGTTTTCTCTGTTTCCAATTTTTCGAATCTTAGATTCAGTTCTCCACTTTTTTTGCAACAGTTTTCGATTATTATTATTTTAATCTTACAAATATTCATCATCATTTGAGTGCAATTTTCTTCTAATAAACACATTTTTGTATGCCACTTTTACAAATCTACACATTTGCAAGTGCATTGTTTAGCTGAGAAACTGCTCTGCCAAATTCAGAAAAGTGCAAATTTGGAAGGATGGCTGCATTCTGGTTTGCATATTGTTTGGGGAAGATGTGAATTTGGTAAGTTTGCCTTCCAAAGTGAACTGAATTATTATTATTATTATTATTATTATTATTATTATTATTATTATTATGTCACTTTATGTTGCAACAAGGGTATAATAAATAATAATAATAATAATAATAATAATAATAATAATAATAATTCATAAATAATTTATTTATACCCCGCCCCAGCCATTCTGGGCGGATTTCCCTAGCCATTCTGGGCTGCTTCCAACAAAACACTAAAATACAATAACCTATTAACGTTATTAATAGGTTCCCTAAACATGAAAAGCTTCCCTAAACAGGGGTTTCCCTAAACAGGGAAGATAGGAGTGCCTGGTGTGCTCTGGTTCATGGGGTCACGAAGAGTCGGACACGACTAAACGACTAAATAACAACAAAGAGGGCTGCCTTCAGATGTCTTCTGAAAGTTTGGTATTTATTTTTCTCTTTGACATCTGGTGGGAGGGCGTTCCACAGGGCAGGTGCCACTACCAAAAAGGCCCTCTGCCTGGTTCCCTGTAACTTGGCTTCTCGCAGCGAGGGAACCACCAGAAGGCCCTTGGCGCTGGACCTCAGTGTCCGGGCAGAACGATGGAGGTGGAGATGCTCCTTCAGGTATACTGGGCCAAGGCTGTTTAGGGCTTTAAAGGTCAGCACCAACACTTTGAATTGTGCTCGGAAATGTACTGGGAGCTAGTGTAGGTCTCGGCAGCCGCTCCCAGTCACCAATCTAGCTGCCACATTCTCGATTAGTTGTAGTTTCTGGGTCACCTTCAAAGGTAGCCCCACACAGAGCTCATTGCAGTAGTCCAAGCGAGAGATAACTAGAGCATGCACCACTCTGGCGAGACAGTCTGTGGGCAGGTAGGGTCTCATCCTGTGTACCAGATGGAGCTGATAAACAGCTGCCCTGGACACAGAATTGACCTGCGCCTCCATGGACAGCTGTGAGTCCAGAATGACTCCCAGGCTGCGCACCTGCTCCTTCAGGGGCACAGTTACCCTATTCAGGATCAGGGAGTCCTCCACACCAGCTCGTCTCCTGTCCCCCCAAAACAGTACTTCTGTCTTGTCAGGATTCAACCTCAATCTGTTAGCCGCCATCCATGCCCATGGAACCTAGTATTTTCCCCCAGGAGGCTGCTGCTTGAGAAAGTAGCTGTGAAAGCACTCCATGCTTCCTAAAAAAAAACACCAAAACACCCTTTGCCCTTTTGACAACATTAGCAATTTAAACAATATGGTTTTCAAGCAAAAAAGATGGAGGTGTTTTTCAAATTTTATTTTACATGTGATAGACCAGCAATCAATGCTGCCCTCACAACCCATGTAACTCAGCTCTCTTCCAGTGACCTCACTGCAAATGACTTAAATTCAGATGTGACTGGAAAACAAGGGAATAAGGAGAAACTTAGGATTCTGTTCACGGCCAATTACAATTAGCCGTCTCCCAGCAAGCTTATTGCAAATAAAGCCACACTTCGTTTCAGGCAGTGATGATATTCAGCACCAGCTCTTGCCCATATGTGTTAGATGTTAATTTTATTAACTCTTCCCAGCTTTCCTGACCGACTTCTCCTCAGTGTTCAGCCTCTGTGTTTTGTCTGATCATCACCAGAGAAAAGTTTTTTTCCATTCGAAACTTCCATTCGAAACTGCCCCAGAAAGCTCCCCCAAACTTGTGAACCAATAACATTCAACTCTACTTTTAAAATAAATGTCCCAAGAAGATTATGCTTATGGGATTCCTTTAAAAAGCACACTCTGGAATCCAAAAGGATATATATCAGAACTCGTTTCCAGAGAACAATTATAGGTTTCAGGTTAAACAACATACAGTAGCTGTGTATTACTGGGACGATTTTTAAAATTATATTTTCATAAAGAAATCAGAAACGTACGTATTTCTGAAAATGGCAATATGATGAGGCAGACTGTGTGAGACAACAAAATTGGCAGTGGGCTGCAGCTGGTGCAGCAGTGTAGAATAATAAAAAAATTCCAGCTACTTGGGGAACAAAGATGCCAGAATGAAGGTTTCAGTGTTGCCATACGTCCAGAATTTCCCCAGACATAGCTGGTATTCAGCCCTTGCAAACTGTCTGGCCGCATGGCAGTTCATGTTGGAAGTGTTAGTTTTTGGTGAATTTCATTAAAAAATAGCTCAAAAACTTGATTTGGGGGAGAGGGGCAAAAAACCCAACAGCTTAACAACTTTCACTTTTTGAAATATGGCAATCCTAGAGCTGACACCTTTATTTTTGGGCTAGCTAGAATGCCTGTGCATATTCTATGTCAGCTAAGCCATGTGGTCACTACTAACAAACACACACCATTTCCTATACAGATTGGAACAGTCTGATTGCTTTATTTGATGATAGCAAATCGCAGTCTGTTTAAGCCACAAGTCACATGAACCTATTGTGAATGGGCCTTTAATGATGTGATGTGCTGTAATCTTTTTAATCAGTCAGATTTGATGCTTATATAAATCCCCCCTCCCAAAATTTTTTGTAAGGTTTCTTATGTGACAGAATTGTGTATTGTACTTCTGCCACCTAGTGGACAACGGGGGTGCTCGCAGGTGTTGCCAGTGCCCTGTCTGTCATTACCTTTGGTCAAAACAAAATAAAAAAATTCCTTCCAGTAGCACCTTAAAGACCAACTGAGTTAGTTCTAGGTATGAGCTTTCGTGTGCATGCACACTTCTTCAGATACACTTCTTCAGATAGGTATCAGATACACTTCTTCAGATACACTTCAGATACACTTCTTCAGATAGGTATCAGATACACTTCTTCAGATATTCTTCAGATACACTTCTTCAGATAGGTATCTGAAGAAGTGTGCATGCACACGAAAGCTCATACCTAGAACTAACTCAGTTGGTCTTTAAGGTGCTACTGGAAGGAATTTTTTTATTTTGTTTTGACCATGGCAGACCAACACGGCTACCTATCTGTAACTGTCATTACCTTTAAATGTCTTCTGTGCCTTAAGTAGCAGATTGCAGAGGCTGCGATTGGATGGTAAGCAAGGAGGAGGTCCCTCAGGTATGTGTCACTCAAGTGTTTTATAGATTTTAAGGTCAGGTTTCATTCAGCTTCCTTGAATTGCTCTAGAGCAGGGTTAGGCAGAAGGTAGCTATCTAGGTGATTTGCAATAGGTCTGCAAGGTTTGTGACTCCCAGTGGCAACAAGAGAAAATATGTCAGCCTTCTAAATTAGACTGTGGAGACAAAGAAAGTTTGGGTGGAGAAATCAGGGGCAGATATGTGTGAGAGAGAACTGGGAGACTCGTTGTGGTACTGAAAATAAATTATTGGGTTGAACATGTGTACAAAGGTACCCTATTCCTTAATGCTTAATAACCCCTATTAATGCCCCCACCAGCCTACCAACCACTAGTTTGCACCTAATAGATCTTGGAGTTTCAGTTAAAAACTCATCATGAGATTGCAGAAGTCAGAGGTCATCACACATCCAATTTGGAGCACCAAGACATGCCAGGATGCATTCAGGAATGGGGAATAATGTGTTAGTTTTCCACATTATAATGCTAGCTGTTTCTGTCCCATTTCCTAATGCTTCTTTCAGCTGCAGCATCTATTGAAAGACCTACATTGGCTCCCAGTACGTTTCTGAGCACAATTTAAAGTCTTGGTGTTGACATTTAAAGCCCTAAACGGCCTTGGTCCTGTATACCTAAAGGAGCGTCTCCACCCCCATTATTCTGCCCGGATGCTGAGGTCCAGTGCTGAGGGCCTTCTGGCAGTCCCCTCGCTGTGAGAAGCAAAGCTACAGGAAACCAGGCAGAGGGCCTTCTCGGTAGTGGCGTCCGCCCTGTGGAATGCCCTCCCACCAGATGTCAAAGAGATAAACAACTACCTGACATTTAGAAAACATCTGAAGGGAAGTTTTTAATGTGTGACATTTTGATGTATTTTTAATCTTTGTTGGAAGCCTCCCAGAGTGGCTGGGGAAACCCAGCCAGATGGGCAGGGTACAAATAATAAATTATTATAGTGTTGTTGTTGTTGTTGTTGTTGTTGTTGTTGTTGTTGTTGTTGTTGTTGTTACGGAGCTGTGGCTTTTGACGGATATGCCAGCATATCGTGCTAAATTTCATTTACACTTGTTGGCATGCTGTTACACAACAGTGGAAGTTTTTGGGCAGCATCATCACTTCTCCCACCTTTGCTTCTTTCTCCCTATGATTCCCCCATAAAAAAAAAGAACTATATGCTGATAAGCCACCTCAAACTTCATCACTTTGCTTCTGCAATTTTCTGGGTTTAGGGAACTGCAAACAGATTCCCCCCCCCCCCGCCCCCAGAATCAAATAACATGAAAACGAGTGTGAAACATTTTCTATATTCCATCAGCTTTCCAGAACTGGCTTTTACACTGTGTGAAAACGAAAATATAACGTGGAGTTGGGGAAACGTCAAGGAAATTGAATAAACAGCCACGTGAATGCAGCCTCAGCTTCCACCAAAAGACAAGTTACAGGATTCTGCTATAGTTGCAGTCCTGCACAGAGAAGCTAATATCCCCAAGAGGGTATGGAACTAGTAAAAATATCCTTCCAAGGTGAGGCATTTGCCATGCAGCCTGTGTCTAGAACTACTACAGAAACAATGGATATGTCAGTAAATCAAGAGGCTATACAGAGAATCTGTGAAGACAAGGATATTTTCAAGCTTCTGACAAACAAAGGAACAGCAAGGTCTAGGTTTTCCTTTGAACTAGAGTATGAATAATATCTGTGCTTTGCCCCTCCCCTCGGCCCAGGAGTGCAAATTTGTATGTTTGTAGTTTGTAGTGGGTGGCGTGTGGTCTAAACCACTGAGCTTAGGGCTTGCTGATCAGAAGGTCGGCGGTTCGAATCCCCACACTGGGGTGAGCTACCGTTGCTTGATCCCTGCTCCTGCCAACCTAGCAGTTCGAAAGCACATCAAAGTGCAAGTAGATAAATAGGTACCGCTCCAGCGGGAAGGTAAACAGCGTTTCCATGAGCTGCTCTGGTTCGCCAGAAGTGGCTTAGTCATGCTGGCCACATGACCCAGAAGCTGTACACTGGCTCCCTCAGACAGTAAAGCAAGATGAGCGCTGCAACACCAGAGTTGGTCACAACTGGACCTAATGGTCAGGGGTCCCTTTACCTTTACCTTTAGTTTGTTAAGCCTCCCCAGTACAGCAGCAGTTTTCTGCACAAATACTGTAGATCCATAAATAAACAGAGAAATAAATACATCGCACTCTAGGGTCTGTTACTTGAGGAAGGAGAGACAACAACCGGGGCACCATGAATGCCAGAGACTGCAGTAGGTTAATGTTTACTCTTTTGTTGTCTGAATGGAGAATGAGGTGAGGTAAAGTTGCCTCAGGTAGCAGATCCAGCCTCCTCTGTCCCTGCTCACCAAACACCTTGCCCCCCTCCATGCCAGCCCCCCACTGCACTCGTAGGCACAGAGGAGGGAGAGGTGGGCATGGGGCGGGGGGAAGGCTGGCATGGCTTTTCCTGTTTTGCCTGAAGTGGCTAAATGTCCTGAGCAGTCCCTGAGATGGGTATATGATCTGAGGACTTGCAACATTTCTCAGTTATGCACCCATCCAGGCAGACCTTAGCCTCACGCACCTCCAGAACATAGCCTGGGAATTCTCTAAAGAGCTCTGAGAATTTTGGAGGGTTTCGGAAATCAAATACTTCAGTTGGTACAGAAGTTACACAAAGGCAAGGAAGTGAATAGCCTTTCCCAGTGAATACATATGATGCGTGTGGGAATAACAGAGGGGGTGTCTGGGGATGATTGTGACATAAGCACAAGTGGTGTGTCGTATGCTGTGAGCAGTTGCAAACATGGTGCCAAATATGGCGAGCTTGGCTGCTTATAAAGGGAAAATGACTCAGCAAAAACAGGAGCAATGATGGTGAAATGGGGGCTTTCTGACAGCCCACAGGCTCAGACTTGAAATCCTGGATGTAACCTTTAAGTGGCAGCATGATTCATTAATTTTTTTCTGACCAGAAGTACATATTTTTGTTTTGGTGGAAAAAAAATCTCACCATTTCTGTTTTTTCCTGTGAATAAGTGCCAAATTGGTGACTTGTGCTCTCCCCCACCAACCCAAAACTGCAGCAACACAACTTCCCGCTATTATTGTTTACTATTCACTGCATGTATTCTCTCTCCTAAATCACATTCATTTGGCATAATGCTTCATTTAGTATAATTGCTTCTTTACTGCTTATTTAGATGATAAAGAACAAATGTCTGTACATGACAGTACAAGGAGAGTGCTACGTCGATAACAAAGTAACGCTCACCTCCTTTCCTATCTTCTGGGCTCCTTCTAAACTCAGCTTGATTAATCTTAAGGATCAAGGCGTCTGCTTTCAAAATCTGTCATAATCCCCTAAAAAAGGGAAGAAGATGTTCTGGTGCCATAGTTTCCTTTTATCTCCTTGGGGGAAGGCCTTCAAGCACCTGATCTCAAGTAGAGATATAGTCATTTGATTCAGCTACATAATTAAGACATCCAATCACTCTCAGTATTTTCAAGGGGAGGACAGAAGTTTTCCAACAGTTCAAGAGGAGCTCAAAAAAGAAACAGAAAATAAAAAATTGTCAGCAAACAGCACATGGATATTGAACAGAGCCAAGGGGAGTTTGTCAGTCACTAACCATCAACGGACTAGAGCAGGGTTTCCCAAATCTGGGTCTCCAGCTGCTTTTGGACTGCAACTACCACCATCCCTAGCTAGCAGGACCACTGGTCAGGGATGATGGGAATTGTAGTCCCCAAACAGCTGGAGGCACAAGTTTGGGAAGCCCTGGGCTAGAGCATGGGTGAGGAAACTTTTCTACCATGAGAACCTCAATCCATTCTCGGCAGCTTTCCAGGATCACATGCAAGTGGTGGTCAGGACCAGAGCAAAAATGGGTGGAGCAACAGATGTAAATCTTTGTACAGTAGAATAATTTCTACACAACCATCTCATCCTCTGTCATCCCCTTCTCCTTGTGCCCTCCATCTTTCCCAACATTAAGGTCTTTTCCAGGGAGTCTTCTCTTCTCATGAGGTGGCCAAAGTATTGGAGCCTCAGCTTCACGATCTGTCCTTCCAGTGAGCACTCAGGGCTGATTTCCTTAAGAATGGATAGGTTTGATCTTCTTGCAGTCCACGGGACTCTCACATCATAGCCAGCTCAAAACACTCAGGGAGTGTGTAACACAAGACTGGTGAAGAGGTCTGACCTGTGGAGGGGTGGTGTAGCTAAGAGTCAGAAAGGCCTGAGGCTTCCCACCCCCCTGGACCAGAGGGGTTTCCTATGTCGGAGGAGTTTGGGGCAGCATCCCAACTCCCTTGCCCCATCACTGCAAGGTTTTCTGCTTGCACAGTGGGACTTTTTGGTATGCATGCCCCACATCCTCACCAAAGAGTGTTGGGGGGAAGCCCAGAACAGATTTAGGGGGGAACAGATTTGCGCACGAGCGCGCACACACACACATTTGCACTCTACAGTGCATGCCCACATGGAATGGGAGAGAGGAAAATAACAACAGGTACACTTTCTTTCATTTTTTCAAGGGCCTCTCTCTACAGAGCTAGACAATCTAGATGAAAGATTCTCGTTCGGAGAGAGCTCTGGCCTGCATCTATCAATAATTCCATTGAAGGAAGTTCCATTGTACCCTCCTTGTGTATTTCACAAGAAGAGATGCCTTTCTGAGCACACCAGCCTTCGTGGCGCGTTCAGAGGCATTGCCATGGGGCTTGCAAGCTAAGAGCAAATCCTATGATAAAAGCAGGGGTTGTTTTTTGCACTGACATCAATGCACTAAGAATACAAAGCATGAAAGTGCTGCTTAGATAAGAAGGCTTGTTGGCTGGCAGCTTCACATACGGTTCTCAAAAACATATTTACAGTAGGGTCAGATTCTTTGGAAAATAAAGTACTGTATTTTATTTGAAATGCTTGGCCTTTTATACTCAGAGATTAATTGTATGCTCCGTTGAAGAAAGCAGTATTTACATGCTAATATATTTTGGTTGCTTAAATCGCGGTGAAGTCAAGGGAATTTAAAGCAGCTTAAAGGTGTGCAGGATTGCAGTGGCTGTAAACTGATGTTGTCCAGCTTGTTTGACGTGCAGCACAATCCTATGTATATTTACTCTGAATTAATAATAATAATAATTTTATTATTTATACAGCCCCAGTCTAGCTGGCTGGGTTACTCCAGCCATTCTGGGTGGCTTACAGCATATCTTAAAAAATAATAAAAACATCAAGCATTGAAAACCTCCTGTCAGGGAACTGCCATCGGAGAGAGAGGTGGTGGATAAGTTCCATGAGAATAGGAGAGAATCTGCAGCAGAAGGAACCAGCAGGGGGAGTGCAGGAGTCACAGCGGAGGGGAGGCTCTGGGATACTTCCAGTGACGACAGCGAAGAGGTAACAAGACCCCCGTTAGGAACTCCCACCCTGCGCCGGAAACTGTCACGCAGAGAGTCACGAAAGCTCATGTCTGTCAAACAGCTTTTATGTTGGCGTAGGTTCCGTAGACGCCCACTGTCAGATTCTACCAGCGACTAACGGAGTCATGCTTTGGGGAGCTCCGTTAGTGCCTAGGTTGGGATGACCAGCCAAACCCCAGAGGGATCAAGCTTTACGCACAAGCAGCTCATTATCCCATCACAGCAATCTGACAGTCTCTGAAAGCAGCTTGTGCAAGCAGAGGGCATCATGAGCGAACCAGCTGGAACCGGAGGTGCAGGAGCTGGGGCTGGAGGAGGTCCAAGCCTGGAAGACAGGTACAGGGCGTTGGAGGTCCAGCTCGCGCTGCAAACGGCGAGGCTCGAGGAGAGGAGGGCTCAAGATGCGGATAAAGGGAAACCCACCCCACTTGCCAGAAAGGTGCCTGGATTGGTGCAGAAATTTGGGGGGGATCCCAGGAACTATCAAGCCTTTAGGACAGAGATGCAATATGCTCTTAACCTACTGTTTGATGACTTCCCTGATGAGAACTCTAGAGTGGCGTACGTGATCGGCCATCTAGAGGGAGGGGCGAGGGACTGGGTGCAGCCCCTGATGGCAGCCAATAATGAAATCTTAAAGGACACTATGAAGTTTTTTCGCGCCATGGACTTGATGTTTTCCAGTGAGATTGAGCAAGGGGTGGTGCGGAGGCAGTTAATGGCGTGTAAACAGGGGAGCCGATCTGTACGTGAGTACTGGACTGAGTTCAGCATGCTGATTCATAGACTGGGGTGGGACCTTGCGAGTGAACCTATTCAAATGCTGTTTGAAGAAGGGCTCTCTCCGGCAGTGAAAGATGAACTTTCCCGGGCGCCCAGGGCGGAGTCTATGGATCATCTGACTAAATCAGCGCTGTCCATAGGAGCGCGCCAGGAGGCAAGGGCTTTGGAAAAGCGGGAAGGAAAAGGGGAACGTTGGAAGGATTTCCGCATTCCAGAGATTCCGGAGCAGCCTTTCCCGCCAGCAGAGCCGATGGAAATTGGAACAGCGCGCGCGCGCGCAGTTTCAAACACCAGTGAAGGGCGGAAGAAGGAGGGGAAGGGCGCCAAGAGATGTTATCTCTGCCAACAGCCAGGTCACTTTGCCAGAGTCTGTCCGCAAAGGAAGGAATGGCAAGGAATGGCGGGAACTGTTGGGGGGAAGGAGGAAGGAGAAACAAGCAGCGAGCAAGTAAAAGCCAACGCCTGGCTGCCAGCATCAGGGCACCGCAGTCAGGCAGAGGAGAAGTGAATGTGCCCACGCCGGAACCTCCAAGACCAGCGCTTGTGATAGAGGTGTTGCTGGAACTGTCCAATGGACACCCACTAAAGATAAAAGCGCTATTGGATTCAGGCAGCTCCTGTAATTTCATGAGTAAGGAGTTTGCAGCTGAACACCAGATACAGACTATCCCATTAAGTAAGCCTTTGCAGGTTACCACGATTGATGGGAGGGAACTGTTGGGAGGAGAAGTGAGCCAGCAGACTGTTCCAATGGTAATGAGGGTGGCAAGACACACAGAACTGATAGCGTTTAACGTAGCCACTTTGGGAGGAGCTCCCATTATTTTGGGAATGAGCTGGCTAGCACTACACGATCCTCTAGTAGGCTGGCATCAGAGAGTGGTTTCCTTTGGATCAGCACATTGCCTAGAACACTGCAAAGAGGGAGAGGTTCAGGCAGGGGCCAGGGCCACTCTAGCAGGGGTGGAAGTGATGGGCAAGGGCAAGGTGCCACCACAATATGCTGACTTGATTGACGTCTTTAGCGAAAAGGAAGCAGATAGACTGCCCCCGCACAGACCCTTTGACTGTCAAATTAACTTACTCCCAGGAGCACAATTGCCAGTGGGCAAGCTGTATGCAATGTCAGACAGTGAAATGCAGGAGTTAAGGGAGTTCATTGACAAGAATCTCAAGCGAGGTTTCATCAGAGAGTCACGAGCGGTGGGGGGCAGCCCAGTGTTCTTTGTGGACAAAAAACACACGGGCAAACCGAGGCTTGTATGTGACTTCAGAAGCCTAAATGCAGTGTCAGAACCAGTGACTTTCCCTATGCCTAGAATTGATGACATTCTGACACAGGTGAGAAAAGGGAAAATTTTTACCAAGCTGGACCTTAGGGGGGCATATAACTTGATACGTGTGAGAAAGGGGGATGAGTGGAAGACCACTATGTTCACCCCCTTGGGGGCTTTTGAGTATTTAGTTATGCCTTTCGGATTACAAGCGGGCTCCGCCTGCTTTCAATCATTCATGAATCACGTCCTGGGGCCACTGCTCTACAAGAACTGCGTAGCGTTCTTAGATGACGTCCTGGTGTACTCAGCGAATGAGGAGCAGCATGTGCGAGATGTAAGAGAGGTACTGAGCAAGTTGCGAGAAAATCGGCTGTGGGTGAAACTGGAGAAGTGTCAGTTTCATACCAGGGAGGTGGAATTCCTGGGGTACCGGTTGTCTGACAAGGGGTTGGCCATGGATCCCAGCAAGGTTCAAGCGGTACTGGAATGGAAAACACCAAAGACCAAGAAGGACGTGCAAAGGTTCCTGGGCTTCGGAAACTTCTATAGGAAGTTCATCAAGAACTTTGCCCATTTGACAGCGCCTATCACGGATTGTCTTAGTAGCAAAAAGAAATTTGTTTGGACGGAAGAAGCGCAGCGGGCGTTCGAACGCTTAAAGCAGGCGTTTGCGTCGGAAGAGCAACTGTTGCATGTGGATCTACAACAACCAATGAGAGTGGAGACTGACGCGTCAGACCGAGCGGTGGGGGCCGTTCTTCTCCAGCCGGGAAAAGATACGTCTGAATGGAGACCGTGTGCATTCTTCTCGCGGAAGTTGAACAAATCCGAGAGGAACTACACAGTATACGACCGAGAACTGCTCGCCATTCATGAAGCCTTCCGGAAATGGCGGCACTTGCTGATTGGGGCGCAGCACAAGGTTCAAGTCCGAACTGACCACAAAAATCTGGAATATTGGAGAACAGCCCGAGTGCTGAACCAGAGACAAGTACGATGGGCCCAGGAGTTCTCCAAATTCCACTTTGAGATTCGTTACGTGCCCGGATCCGAGAACGTGAGGGCGGACGCTCTTTCCAGGAAACCTGAGTACTTAGAGGGGGAGGGAGCGCCCGAGGCAAGGCATGTAATCCCTGAAGACCGCTGGGTGTGTGGGGCGGCATTGGTGGGGCAGAGGGAACTGATAGAGGGTACTGAGAACGATGAATACGCCCAAGGGAAACTCAGAGAGCTCCGGAGGGCAGAGGAGAACACAGGGGGGTTTGAAGAAAAGAACGGGGCGTTGTATTACAAAGGGGCACTGTACATACCCGATGGGGAACTGAGGGGCAGAGTACTCAAGCAGTTGCATGACAGCCCCACCGCGGGACATTTTGGACAGCACAAAACCATGTGGTTGGTTACCAGGGAGTTTTGGTGGCCCAAGGTGAGGGAGGACGTACGGGAATATGTCAGGGGTTGCGTCAGGTGCCAGCGAGCAAAAGGAGAGAGGGTGGCGCCAGCGGGGCTATTACAACCCTTACCCACGCCCGAAAGGCCATGGGAGGCAGTATCCATAGATTTTATGACGGACCTGCCAAAATCCAAAGGCAAAACAGCTGTCATGGTGGTGGTAGATCTATTAACCAAGATGTGTCATTTTATAGCTTGTTCACATGCAGTCACAGCGGAGGAAACCGCCAAGTTGTTTGTAGAACATATTTTTAGGTTGCATGGCGCCCCCTTGAGGGTTTTGAGCGACAGAGGGAAACAATTTACTTCCAGGTTCTGGAGGAAACTGATGAGCTTATTACACGTAGAACTCAATTTCTCAACTGCTCGGCACCCAGAAACCAATGGGCAAGCGGAAAGGGCAAATGGGATTTTACAACAATACCTGAGGTGTTATGTAAAAGACAGAGAAAATGATTGGGTGGATAAGTTACCTCTAGCAGAATTTGCCTACAACAACGCGGAGAACGTGTCCACAGGGATGAGTCCCTTTCTGGCAAATTATGGGTGTCACCCCCGGGCATTCCCAGGAGAGGGAGGGGAGAGGTGGAGCGTGCCGGCGGCGGAATATTTTTTTGAAGAGATGGAAGCGATCCACCGTCAGCTTCAACTTAACTTAGAGAAAGCCAAGGAAGAATATAAGAAGCAAGCAGACAAAACTAGGAGGGAAGGTGAAACCATAAGGGTGGGGGACCGGGTGTGGTTATCCACCCAAGGACTACCGTTCAAAGGAGGGTGTAAGAAATTGAGACCCAAAAGATTGGGACCCTTTGAGGTCATACAGCAGGTCAACCCAGTAGCATTCAAACTCAGGCTGCCCAGTCACATGAAGTTACACCCAGTATTTCACAGGTCATTACTGTCGCCGTACCGAGAGGGACGTGAGTGGGGGGAGCATGAGAGAGAGGCCACCCAAACGCCCGTGATAGAAGAGAGAGAGCGCGACATGAACGTGGCAGGAATCATTGATTCCAGGTGGAAGGGGAATCAGGTGGAATATCTGGTAGAATGGGAGGGGGAAGTAGAGTCGGAAAACACTTGGGTACCAGCAGAGGTAGTCAATGACGAGGTTTTAATAGAAACATTTCATCAGCGTTTCCCAAGAAAACCGCAACCCGTGGCACGATTTAGAAGGGAACACTTTGGTACCACCGATGAGGAAGGAGAGTTTGAAGGGTTCCCTGAGTCAGGGGTGGGTGAGGAAGCCGACTCAGACGAAGAAGAGGAAGACGGGGAGAGAGACGGTACGCCGTGGCTAGAAGTGTTTGAATCCTCGGACGACGAGGAGAGTTCCTTCAGGGGCTTTCCGTCCTCACCGCCAGTGGGAGAGGAGGCGGGAGGGGGTGAAGGGGGCCCTGGGGGGGAGGTGGATGTCAGGGAACTGCCATCGGAGAGAGAGGTGGTGGATAAGTTCCATGAGAATAGGAGAGAATCTGCAGCAGAAGGAACCAGCAGGGGGAGTGCAGGAGTCACAGCGGAGGGGAGGCTCTGGGATACTTCCAGTGACGACAGCGAAGAGGTAACAAGACCCCCGTTAGGAACTCCCACCCTGCGCCGGAAACTGTCACGCAGAGAGTCACGAAAGCGCATGTCTGTCAAACAGCTTTTATGTTGGCGTAGGTTCCGTAGACGCCCACTGTCAGATTCTACCAGCGACTAACGGAGTCATGCTTTGGGGAGCTCCGTTAGTGCCTAGGTTGGGATGACCAGCCAAACCCCAGAGGGATCAAGCTTTACGCACAAGCAGCTCATTATCCCATCACACCTCCCAATATAGGGCTGCCTTCAGATGTTTTCTAAAAGTTGTGTAGTTCTTTATCTCATTGACATCTGATGGGAGGGTGTTCCACAGGACAGGTGCCACTACCGAGAAGGCCCTCTGCCTGGTTCCCTGAAGCTTCACTTCTCGCAGTGAGGGAACCAGCAGAAGAACCTCGGAGAGGACCTCAGTGTCCAGGCTGAATGCTGAGGGTGAAGATGGTCCTTCAGGTAAACAGTCGTACCTCGGGTTGAATATGCTTCATGTTGAGCGCGTTCGAGTTGCGCTCCACAGCAACCCGGAAGTAACGGAGCACGTTACTTCCAGGTTTCACCACTCGCACATGTGCAGACGCTCAAAAGGACGTCACGCACATGCACAGAAGCGGCGAAAGCAACGAACACGTGCGCAGACGTGCCATCACTAGTTATGTTTGCTTCTGGATGTGAATGGGGCTCTGGAACGGATCCTGTTCGCATCCCGAGGTACCACTGTACTGGGCCGAGGCCATTTAGGGCTTTAAAGGTCAGCACCAACACTTGCAATTGTGCTCGGAAATGTACTGGGGTCCAGTGAAGATCCTTTAGGACCAGTGTTATATAGTTCTATATTCTATATTCTATATTCTATTGGATGTACTTCCATATAACCTTGTTCCAAGCAGAACAGGGATAGAAGAATGTGCCCATTTTAGTTTCTCTTTTTCCAGTCTTAAATTCCAATCTCCACATTTTCTCATCAACGTGCAATTTTCTATTTAGAAGCTGGATGAAGAATCACCAGGATTTGAGTGTGCTTTTTTCCTAGCAGAGTAAGCCCGCCACTTATGCATATTTAACTTGTATGTATTCAGCTTTACGAGCATGGCAAAAAAATGTTAATTTTTTTTAAGGGGGTGGAAAGTGGGAGAAAAATGACTTTGGCAATCCCACCCACCACTGAACCCAATAGATTTTGACCATGCATGGCTTTGGCTTTAGGCTCGAACCTCGGAACAGAACCCCTGCCTGTCTAAGTTGTTGGCTTCCTGTATAAACATTTTTGTATGCAATTTCTCCTAATACAATGCATTCTTGTCCAAACAATAAAAAATAATTCTTGTATGCTATTTTACACTGTCCCCACATTTTTATGCACACTTTGCCCTAATACATACATCCCCCCCCAAAGGACAGTTGCATTTCAGTTCAGCTAGGGTTTTTGAAAAGTCAGTGATGATTTTCTCCCTCTCCCTAGACATGGCGGCAGCCTAATGCCTGATTCTTAGTTCCTTTTACCGTATTTTTCGCTCTATAAGACGCACCAAACCACAAGACGCACCTAGTTTTTGGAGGAGGAAAACAAGAAAAAAATATATTCTGAATCTCAGAAGCCAGAACAGCAAGAAGGATCACTGCGCAGCAATCCCTCTTGCTGTTCTGGCTTCTGTGATAGCTGCGCAGCCTGAATTCGCTCCATAAGACGCACACACATTTCCCCTTACTTTTTAGGAGGGAAAAAGTGAGTCTTATAGAGCAAAAAATACGGTATTTTATTTTATTTTATTTTATTTTATTTTATTTTATTTTATTTTATTTTATTTTATTTTATTTTATTTTATTTTGATACCGCAAATCACTATAAATTGAATTTCTGCTCACCACCCATTTGTCCGTATGGTGATCCACCCATATGCTTACCAGGTCAGATATGAGATCCACCAAACCTTGGGTCCCTGTTTGCTGGTTTCCCACAGGCACCTGGAGGACCACTGTGAGAACAGGATGCTGGACCATTGGCCTGATCCCGGCAGGCTCTTCTTATACCAATAATCACTTGCCTGTTCAGGGTTCCACACAGCCTGATTTCACATTTTAGGGGTTTGAAGCTAATAATAACCACCATAGTGGTTAGCATGTCAGGATAGACCTGGGAAGAGGTAGAATCACATTTCCACTTAGCCAGTAAGAAACCTGGGTGACTTAGGTTAAGCTGAGAACTAGTGACTACTTTGTAGTATTGTTGGGGTGGCAAATGGTGAAAAGTCTGTTGCTTTGAGCAACGTAAAGAAAAAAGCTGTGAACATGCCCCTACACACACCAGTCAGACACAAGTCATCACGTCCTGGCTAGTAAATACTACAGGAGGGCTGAGACACTTTTAATATGTATAATTTTTCTTAATTTTTCTGTTTTGCAATTTAAAGCACTCATTTTACATCCTTAAGATATCCATGACTTCCCTTCTTCTCTTTCCATGGTTCATTTTGCATATCATAAATCCCTGCATATTTTACAAAAACTATACCATTCAGTATTCCGTTATTGCATCCATCAAAACTTACTTACACCGTTGAATTTATCTTAATGCTGCCAGCGTTTTCAGCTGTACACAACTATATCCCATATATTCAATAGACGTTTTCCAATCTTCTTTAAATGTATGTTCTTCTTCTTCTTTTATTCTATATGTGAAGTCTACAGGTTGTGGGCTGAGACATTTTTTAAATGCAGTGCAGGTCATATAAAACCCTGCATTTGTCAGTGTTATGTGCCCATCCAACGCCACGTTTAAACCAGCTTTGAGTTCTGCAGGACATGGTAAATTTTGACTCTCACCACATGGGGGTGCTTTTGGAGCGAATTTTTATGAAGTTAAAATTGCAGGTAACCATCACCTTGGGCTATCTTCACCTTGTCGACAATTATCATGAACACCCATGCTAAATCTGAAAGACTGCTGCTTGCCTCATTTTTCTAATTCCTTGATTTTGCTGGTGCCTCACGGCTGCTGACGCAGCAAGTTTGCAATATGTTATCTTGAGAGTTTTGTCGTGGATGCAGAGCTTATGATCCACAGTCTTATGATACATTGCTCATCTATCTTCGGGATGGATGCAGGCTGTTCTACCAATCCATCTTTCTAGCATGGTGACCCCTTATGTCAATCTACAAGTACATTCCAGTCTCGCCAGAGATTGGTTTCAACTTCCTGTGGTGATTTTTACAGCATATATTGGTTTCCTTCAAAACCTCGCCTTCTTTCCTCTATGCATTTTGAAAATGTCAACGAACAGCTGTCAACTGAGGGAGATTCCTATGATTACTTCCTAGAGCTAAGCCCAAAATACTCATGCGCTGTCAAAGAAAATTCACCATTGACAAAAAAAGGTTTTGTTTTCAGATTCATTTATTTATTTACAAACATATACTGCTTTATATTTTAACTTTTATAGACAGTACAATGTGCAGAAATAATAAAGCCACACATTACACCAGAAAAAAATAGCTAAAAAGGTCATACGAAATCTGAGAAAATAGAGCAGTCAGTGGCAATATTAATGTTCAGGGTTGTTCCCCCCCGCCCAAGAAACCAAAAATGTTCAGCCATGCTTATTTGCATTTTGAATAGTGTGGTTGATGTAACCATTTACAGTGGCACCTTGGTTCTCGAACTTAATCTGTTCCGGAAGTCCATTCCAAAACCAAAGCGTTCTTAAACCAAGGCGCGCTTTCCCATAGAAAGTAATGCAAAATGTATTAATTCATTCCAGGCTTTTAAAAACAACTCCTCAAACAGCAATTTAACATGAATTTTACTATCTAATGAGACCATTGCTCCATAAAATGAAAGCAATAAGCAACGTTCTGCAGTCACACAGTCAATCAATCAGTAGCTGAACTGGGTTCCACGCAGTCACAAAAACAAAACAAAAAGAGCCGCAAAAACAAAAATGCAAAATAAATAGCAAAAACAGTCAGACCTCAGCGTAACACTCAAAACGGAAGTGTGGCACTCAAAATGGAGCATGTTCAGCTTCCAAAAAAAGTTTGCAAACCAGAACACTTACTTCCGGGTTTGCAGTGTTTGGGTTCCAAGTTGTTTGAGTACCAAGGCATTTGAGAACTGAGGTACCACTGTACTAGAAAATGATCCCTCTTTATAGAGTATATTGGTAGCATCTCCTGTTGTCAGTATTGAAATAAGGTTGAACTACCAGACCCCCCAGCTTCTGGGATGTGTGTATTGTGGTTGCCTTGTCACCCTGTCTTGAGATGGTGGATCAGCAGGAATTGAGCTTTCCCGCTCCTGTCCTGGTTGTCAGCTTACCAAGAAGGAGGCAGAATCCTGGACTACATGGACCAGACAGTCTGATACAGGAGCCTCTTCTAATGTTCTTATGACAAGTGTGTCACTTAACACAGATGGAGTCCAGAGAGAAAAGTTGTGATATCCCTTTACTGAGAAAACTGAATAAAACTGTATATAATTTGACAAGAAACAAACAGAGGGGTCTTGCCCTTCTTAGTTCAGACTTTGTACATAGCAGGAAAACATTCAACCAAACATACAGAGGAAAAACTCCCTCAGAACTACATAGCTAATCGGAACACATGTCACTCAGCTTATGGTAGTTGCTAAGCAATATATCCCCTTTTTGGTTAGCAGACCTTACAAATAACTAAAGTATTGGAAGACACAAGATTTACCCACCCGGGAAGAATGGCAGATGAAGCTGATGGATTATATGGAACTGGCTGAGATGACTGGCAGAATCCGAGACCAAGGAGAAGAGTTGGTGGAAGAAGAGTGGAAGAAATTTAAAGTTTATCTTCAGAAATATTGTAAAATTAAGGAATGTTAGAAAGATGTTGGGGAAAAAATTATATGGTTTTAGTAGAAAGGATATAAAGGATTAAGCAAAAATGAATTGGTGAAAGAGAGAAGGTAAAATTATAATATGTTAAGATAAATTATTAAGATAAAAACAAAGTTGGAAGGATTTGCTGGAATATTTAACGGAATTGGAATACAAAAATGGGAGGTGTGAGGAAGTCAAGGAAATAAGTGAATGTAAATAAGTGACTTAAAGGTTTGACTTTTTTATATATATTTCTTTTTTCTTTTTCCTTTTTCGAGGATGTATGTTGTTTTTTCTTTTTCTTTTTTGATTGCCTTTTTTTCTTTTTCTTTTTGTAACCTTTAAAATCTTAATAAAAAATTATTTTTTAAAAAATACAAATAACTAAATTAACCCTTAAGTCACAAATGGAATGATCTCTGCCGTTCCACTTCCAACCCAACTAAACATGGAACTTCCATATTCAGAGCAATATGCATCTGATTAAAATATGCTTTGTGGACAAAGAACTGAGAATAGCTGTGCCACCTTTTGCTGCTCATGCCCTTCCCTGACACAACTGGAGGTCGCAGGTGGAAACAGAATGCTGGACTAGAAGGACCCTCAAGGCAATTCTTCTTGCCTTGTTTTTTAGGGAGGTAGCAATTACAAAAGTGCAAGCTGCAACATATTGCTTCAATAAATTGGCACCTTTTGTCATGTGCCATACCTTTTGTTTAAATTATCATTGCTTGATGAGATTTATATGCTGACAGCCATAAAATTTTTATTGTCCCATCATATGGTGGTGCTATAAATCCAACGGAGAAGTTTCTTTGTGTCTCCTTGAAAAATGTTTTCTCGGGGGAGTTTGTGAATCTGGCAATGGGGAAAAGGGGTGTGGAAGAGACAAGTGGGAAATCTACATTTTGTAAACTCACTGCAAACTGAACAAAGAGCACACGGGAAATCTACATTTTGTAAACTCACTGCAAACTGAACAAAGAGCACACGAGCCTGCAGGATTAGGTCAATGGCTATGTGGACTAGCAGGACGCGGGTGGCGCTGTGGGTTAAACCACAGAGCCTAGGGCTTGCCAAGGTCGGCGGTTCGAATCCCCGCAACGGGGTGAGCTCCCTTTGCTCAGTCCCAGTTCCTGCCAACCTAGCAGTTCAAAAGCACGTCAAAGGGCAAGTAGATAAATAGGTACCGCTCCGGCGGGAAGGTAAATGGCGTTTCTGTGCGCTGCTCTGGTTTGCCAGAAGTGGCTTAGTCATGCTGGCCACATGACCTGGAAGCTGTACGCCGGCTCCCTTGGCCAATAAAGCAAGATGAGCACCGCAACCCCAGAGTCGTCCGCGACTGGACCTAATGGTCAGGGGTCCCTTTACATTTACCTATGTGGACTAGCATCTTGCTCTCACAGTGGTCAGCCAGATGGACATGAGTGAAACAGCTCTCTGCCCACCTGTGATTCCCAGTACACTGGTACCTCGGGTTAAGTACTTAATTCGTTCCGGAGGTCCGTACTTAACCTGAAACTGTTCTTTAGCTGAAGCACCACTTTAGCTAATGGGGCCTCCTGCTGCCGCCACGCTGCCGGAGCCCGATTTCTGTTCTTATCCTGAAGCAAAGTTCTTAACCTGAAGCACTATTTCTGGGTTTGCGGGATGTGTAACCTGAAGCGTATGTAACCCGAGGTACCACTGTAACTGGTATTCAGAGGCATAATGTCTGTGATGGTGTAGGTAGAACTTAACCATCGTGGGTAGCAGCCACCGACAACCTTGTCCTCCAATGATTCATCTAATCCTCATTTTAAGCCGTCCAAATTGGTGGCCTTTGCAGTCTCCTGTGGGAGGAAGTTCCCTAGTTTAACTATGCATTGTGTCAAAACAAAATAAAAAAAATTCCTTCCAGTAGCACCTTAGAGACCAACTAAGTTTGTTATTGGTATGAGCTTTTGTGTGCATGCACACTTCTTCAGATACAGTGAAACAGAAGTCACCAAACCCTTATTAGCGGAGTTAGCGGAGTCTGTAGCCTGAAGCGTCTTTAACCTGAGGTACCACTGTATCATGTATAATGAGATAAGAATCCAATATGCACTGTGTGTAAAGAAGGACATTCTTTTAACTGCCCTGAAACCAACCCCCCACATTCAGCTTTATTGGAAGTCCACGAGTTCTAGTGTTATGAGATCCTGAATGTAAGTTACAAATTCAGAATGAGAGTTACAATCAAGTGTGATTAGTAAGCCTGCTTATGGTCGGGGTAGATAACACTAGGCAAGGCAGTCTGACTTGTTACAAAGCAAGCATAAATTCTATGTGATAATTTAGTCTGTTTGCAGTTCTCTGAAGGGGCAGAATTAATCTGAGCAATGGTTGTGCTAGATGAGAGGGGGGCAATCTTAGTGTACAAGGAGGAACATTATTATTATTATTATTATTATTATTATTATTATTATTATTATTATATTTTATGGTAAGAGTGGCTTGGGGAAAGTTTTCATAAAGTTAAGTAACATCATCATCATTATTATTATTATTATTATTATTATTATTATTATTATTATTTTGCAGGGCAGGGGGTGAAATCTGAACCCCAGCTGCTGACTGGTGGGGCTTTATAGAGCAGCACGGTCATGACAGTTGGGGGAGAAGGTGATTGTTGGGCCAGCCTGGAAATAAGGCTCAAAGTGGGTCTGATTCTGTTACACAGCAGCACCTCAGGAATGAACAGATCCCAGGCCTGCTCGGCCCTTCTCTGCCTCCGGAATGCCCTGTTTTTGAGGCCTTCTCCCATTCAACCAGCAGAAGGGGAAGATTTGCACTGGTGGAGCACAGTGGCTTAAAGTGCAATGCTGATGATGCCAAGGTTGCAGGATTGATCCCCATATGCATTGCAGGGGGTCCCTTCCAACTCTACAATTCTGTCATCGCTCTGCAGTGTCTTGCCTAGCTGGCAGAGTTGTGCCTTATCCTTTCCGCTCTGGTATGTTTTTGTATTTTTTTACTTTCTGTTTTCTCTTGGAGCGAGAGTGAGAGGACTCCATGACATAGCTGTCAACTTACAGATTTGAAAATAAGGGACCAGCAGCCTCGAAATAAGGGATCAGCAGCCAAAATAAGGGATTTTGCTTAGCTTATACAGAAATCCACCACTGATGGAGCCATGCTGCTTTGGCTGCGACTGACTGTGTTTTGCAGGGGGTTGGACTAGATGTTCCTAAGGGTCTACAACTCCCACCAAAGAAGAGTGGCACACAAAACTGATGAATGATGTCGAGATGGCAAAGCTCACAGGCAGAATTAGAAACCAGGAAGAGGACCTCTTTAATAAAGAATGGGGAAAGTTTATAATTTAGTTGAAAAGCTATTGTAAATAGTTACATACATTGGTAGGATTGACAGAAAACTTGTAGTAAAAATTTGAACTATGGATGGACAAATGATTTATAAAAATAGAGTTATGAAAGGGATGCAGAGGGGCAAATCACTACATTAAGATGCTGCACTGGTTGGAGGGTATGCTAAGCAGCACGTCGGGGCTGCCGTCGTCCTGGCTCAAGGAGTTCCATCGGCCCTTCCCCACCCAAGAGAGGGGGGGAGGGAGAGAGACTCTCGCCCACGCCGTCCACAAGCCCGGCATGAGGCGGTTGCGCCGGCCTTCTGCGTCCCTCCCCACCCCCTCCTCTTCCTCCTCCCTCAGGCTGCCTCCTCAGCCGCCGCCGCAGCCTTCAGCTTCCCCTGGGAGTTGTCTCGCAAGAGAGGGGCTGCCTGCCTGCCCACCACCACCTGTCTCCTCACGACGTGCCCGAGGGGGAAAAGGGAGAGACAGAGACACGGCAGCTCGTGCGCTCTCTCTCTCTCGCAGTGGAGGACCCCGAGCTGCTGCTTCCCTCCCGAGCAGGGCGAGCATGAAACCCAGGAAATTTAAGGGACATCATCAATAAGGGACAGCAGCGGGACATGGTCTGGGATAAGGGAGTTTCCCGCCAAATAAGGGACGGTTGACAGCTATGCTCCATGATCATTTGTCCTGTAAATATTGTTGAATAAAAGCTTAGAATGAGCACACCACTCTCCACTTCATTTCTGCTGAGTGTGCGTGCGCATAGGCATCTGCTATGTGTCATTGGAGCATCCCAGGACTGTTGATTTATGGACGTCCCGGAGCTGTGCAACACCAGGAAGAAGCTCAGAGAGATTTGTCTCATCCCAGGGGCTGCGTGGGCCCCCAGGTGCGTATTCTGACATTCTTAGCCCCTCCCATAGCCCAGTGCAACGTGCCAGGTTTTGGATTGCTCTGCTGATTAGTTGTGCTTTATTCTTTGCTGCAGTATCAGACCATGACCCCTAACTTTCCCAGTTTACCAGGGACAGACCTTGTTTTCTGGTGCCTAGAAAACCACTGTCCTTTTGTCATTATTTTTGCCTTTGGAAGATGCTTCATTAAAAATTTTATGCGTGTGAGATTCAGATCAGGAAACCATTGCAAGGGGGGAAAGAACTGTGTAGACCAGGGGTTGTCAACCTGCCCCCTACCACCCACTAGTGGGCATTTCAGGATTCTAGGTGAGCAGTAGGGGGTTCTATGGCACAAGCTGAATCCTCTTTCCATAGAGCACTGGTGGGCGGTAAGGAAATTTTACCACCAGGAAAGATAAATTAGTGGGCGGTAGGTATAAAAAGGTTGACTACCCTGGTGTAATAATAATAATAATAAAATTGTATTTATATCCCGCCCTCCCCAGCCAAAGCCAGGCTCAGAGCAGCTAACAACAGTAAAATAATACAGCATTCTAAAACCAATTCATTATAAAATCAGTTCAAATCAAATTAATGGCAACCATTGGGCTAGAGTTCTGTGAGGATTACCAAAGGACGGGGTCAGGCTGTGCCTTGGCCAAAAGCCTGGTGGAACAGCTCTGTCTTGCAGGCCCTGCGGAAAGATGTCAAGTCCCGCAGGGCCCTAGTCTATTGTGATAGAGCGTTCCACCAGATTGGAGCCACAGCTCTGACAAACATTTATTGTGCAAGCTGAAATCTACTTAATTTCACACTAGAAGTGGGTGAATGCTGACTGTTCTCTGAAGTGCCAAATGTGGTAGCCATCCATTACTGACCCAGCAAGGAAGGTTTGGGCACAGCTGATGCAGATGCACATCTGGATGTTTGCTGCGGTCCTCATTGCCACCGGACTTCATAAATGTTTCAGATGTTTTTGGGGAGGCGTATTGCTGTTTGGTCCCACTAGTCCCATGTAGCAATTGGAACTGGGCCAGGGCCTTATGTAGCTTATGCAAGGTGCATGGCAGATGCTCTGTACAATTAAACTTGCAGATTGCTTCTGTAAACAGAGAAATTGTTGCCATCCCTTGTGGCAGCTGTATTGTTGGGTGGTGGGATAGAGATCTGCTGTCAGGAAACGGAATACTGTAACCAAACGTTGTCAGAAAGGCAAATAAAATGATGGATTGGCGTCAACCGTGATCTGCTGAGTTCTGCTACGTGCACCAGGTCTTCTTTGCACATCCCAGCAACGCTCTGTCCTTGTCCTTGTGCACAAACATACCTGATTTGTCTAAAGATTCTATCTCTATGGAAACACTTCAAATGAGAGAGGAAACTCCCCCCCCCCATTCTTATGGGGAGTGCTCCAAACTGTAAAACTGACAAACATAATCATCAAGGGAAGAAACGGAAGACAACCTAACAACCGATTTACTGAAAAATGTATTCCATGCTTATTTACTGATGCAATAAAACACAAGGCAGCGTCGAACCAAATATTTTATTAGGAACTTTGTCATTCTTTAATTTTTTAGTTAGGTGTTAATCATTTACTATTTATGTACAATCATGCAGCAGGTTATATTGCTTTATTTCTCTTACTTTATTAACCGTAACTGCAATCCTGAAATTAAAAGAAAAGAAATTCTTCACATTACATTATGATTTTGCTTGACAGTTGGCCTAAAGATCTCCTAAAGATTCCGTTTCCTAAAAATCACGTATACAGCCAAAACATGCTAGCTTTAGTGGGACTAGAACCAATCTTGCTCTTCTATCCAATTTTCCTATAGCTATGCATCAAATTTGTGTTTATGGATCAAATAGGAGGAATCATTAGAACCCTACCCTATGGCTAAAAAGTCATGAGAATGCTATCATTAAAATGTGTGTGTGTGTAGCAAAATTATGGCTGTCATATTTTTAAAGAAGAGCTGAACCTTCTTGAAAATTATTGCAGACTGAAGTAGGGGTGGGGAATAATTCGATTCAGTTCATATTTAAAGCAGGCTCTATCAAATTCACTTCCTGAAACAAAATGAACATGGATAAACAGCCATCCTTTAAAATTCACACTTATCTGAATCTTGCAATGCAGTTTCCCAACTGAATGATGTGCACAAAAATGCATAAACTGCAGAAAAGTGCGCACAAAAATGAATATATTCATGAAAATCAAATCCGTAAATTATATTGGGAGATATTGCTTCCAAAAAATGCATACATAAGTAACCACTGCATACAAACATGGGTTTATTAGGAGAAATTCACACTAAAATGTCAAAGAGTTTTCATGAGAATTTAAAAAACCAAAATTGCTGCAGAAATATGGAGAATTTAGAGAAAAATATATGTTGGCATTTATTAATGACTGGAAACATCTTTTTGCACGAAAAGGAAGGGAACTTATGATAACTGCATTTAAAGACTGAAGAAAGGTTGGTTTATAGAAAGCAGAAGTGCTGGATGTTATTCTTGAGCAAGTGTTTTGCATAAGTCTATATATAGCTGATAGACAGAAAATCGGAAGTATTTTCTTTCTTCTTTCCCCCCCCCTTATTTTCTCTCTTTCGTTTTTTTGTTAAAAAAGAAATGCCTTGTATGTCATTTTTTCTTTGTTTTCCAAGCTTTATTTTTTTAATTATTTTTTAAAAAGCTTTCATAAAAAAGAAATATGTAGAACTGAATTTAAGGTTGGAAAAATGAGAAACTGGGAGAACTGAAATTGGCAGATTCATCCATCCCTCCACTGAAGTAATAGACATAGATCTGACATTGGACCATTATTAAGTCAAGGATGGGTTGGGGAGAAAGACAAACATTCTGGGGGGAATTATATCCTTTCCATAATATGTGCTGAGAAATTTCAGTTTTAATTATCTGCAAAGTTGTTCTAATAATATAATTGCAATATAGATTTGTTAGGATTTTTAGGATTAAGGGTTTTATAGGAGCTACAGTGTTTTCGAAGCTACCAACATGAGTTTGATTAAACTGTGGGAGGCAGTGGAAGACAGGAGTGCCTGGCGTGCTCTGGTCCATGGGGTCACGAAGAGTCGGACATGACTAAATGACTAAACAACAACAACAGGAGGTACGCAGCATATTTTGACAGATTTTGCATAGGTTATGCAAAGTTCATAGGACAGGAGGCTCTAGCATGGTGTAAAATGTCTCCTTCCACTTGTAAGCATTTAAGTTCTAGCATTTGTCCATTTTTCTTGCTAAATAATAAAATGCCTTAATCTATATTTGCCTGCCTGCTTCTATATCAACTCTGGTCCAGTTGATATGTCTGCTATTCCTCCTAGCTCCGAGCTGTTGCAGGTTGTTTGTGAACAGTGGCTCCTTCACATCGCTTGAATAATCAATAATTTTAAACCCTAACATTAAAAAAAAAATGCTTGGGGTGGAGAATAATCTTAGTTCCACATGGGAAATTATATTCTTGAATTATATTATGCAAGGTCAGTTGTAGATCTGATATCCAGTCTCTTCTCATGAGCGTCAGTGTGGAATTTGTATTTTATTTCACCTGCCACACACTGGGTCAACTTTTACACTGAGCTATCCATCAGAATCCCAAGATCCCTCTTCAGGTCAGACCCCAACAGTGTATCTGTTAGTTGTTGGTTTTTTTGGTCCCATTTTGCATTGCATTATAGATTCCTTCCATACATCACCTTCAGGTACGCCTACCTAAGGCCTTATATTTGTCCTGTATTTTTTAAAATCTCTGAATAGCAACTCTCCATGCCAAATTACCCAATGCCTTTGAAAACCAGCCGAATCTGAAAGCTAGGCTGAGAGTGAGTGACTGGTCCTAGGTCACCCCAGTGATCTTCATGGTGATTTGAACTCTATATAATAATAAAATTATATAATATATAATAACAAAAAGATAACATACAAAATCAACATAGGGCACCAAAAAAAGGGAGAGAGGACTGGTTTGGTGATATAGCCATCTGTTCTGCGAAGGCAACACCCACCACAATCTAATCTTGCGCCATCAGAATCAATATATATTTAGTAATATTTATTAATATTTTCACTCTTGAATGCGGCAAAGCCTGTGAGTTAACAATGTTTTATCATTTTACCAAATCACATGCTTTACTTGCTTAAATTTACATTGCGTGACCAGGCAGCAACAGCCCCAGCCCCCAGGGATCATAAGGAAGGAATAAAGACTCTGACAACGTTATATGGAATTAAAATTAGGCCACAACTTTATTAAACTTCCGAATATAGGAAGACCTGGCTTAGGCCTTGGGCGTGTACCCCTCCCAGCCCCCCAGCCGGGGGAACTGGGGCACATCAGGGTAAATGGGATATGGGGGTGCTTTGCGAGACATATGTGTAGCAGGCAGCCAAGCCTATATCCCCCACACCGGGTAGTTCACTGACGACCTTTCAGTGTATGGCCAGTGACAACCTTATATATAACCCCTTTAAGAGGGGGACCTTGGAATCGTCGCCGCAGGGGGGTGAATCACCACTTCACCCCCCCCACACCCATTATAAGGAAGAAAACACTAAATGATTCCACCCAAGGCCATAACTGCCAAAGTTGTGACAAATTGCCACGGGGAAGACAAAACCTGCCAATGCAGGAAAATTTCTTCCCGGTCCTTCAACAGCAACCAGTCAAAGACTGTAGCAGCGCCCGCTAAACAGGAAGAAAAAGTTAACCTGCAAACAAGAAACATTAAACAAAGGGAGGGTAGGGTGGGTGAATCTCCTGAACTGACTGCCTGGCTATTGTCAGCTCCACCCCTTATTTATAAATGGGGCTGGCCCCACCTCCCAGCAAGAAACTTGATTACTGAGGCTAGGCATGAACCTCCAAAAATTAACACTGAGAGGCAAGGCAGCTCCTGTTTGCCAGTAACCTCCCTGGGAAGTGTAGCACCCCGCGTGCTCCCGCAAAGGGCACCCACAATGTAAAGTGTGAGTGCTCATTTTGGTCTGTTGTGCATAAACACATCAGTGTGGTGATGTGAGCCAGCATGGTGTAGTGGTTAAGAGCAGTAGTCTCGTAATCTGGGGAACCGGGTTCGATTCCCCGCTCCTCCACATGCAGCTGCTGGGTGACCTTGGGCTAGTCACACTTCTCTGAAGTCTCTCAGCCCCACTCACCTCACAGAGTGTTTGTTGTGGGGGAGGAAGGGAAAGGAGAATATGAGCTGCTTTGAGACTCCTTCAGGTAGTGATAAAGCGGGATATCAAATTCAAACTCTTCTTCTTCTTCTAAAGACAAGCTGCGAAACTTATCAAATCCCAAAGAAATAAGAGGTGTCCCCCAGGCCAAGTTTCGCTCTTGCTCCTCCTCATTTGGCCCTGTGAATAACTCACTTCTGCCATTCTAATTCAGAAAACCTCTCACCTTAATTGTAGTTGCCTTTTCATTGCTCTTCACTGCGTATCATTCCATGGACAATGTCAAGATCATTTCTTGAATGACATTACAGGAGATTGGCTTTGATGGGCAAAGTTCATAAGGTTTGTTTTGTACTTTTACAAGGCATGTTGCCTTTTTAAACAGTCATCTACTCCCTAATGAGTGATCCCTTCCGGATGAGTCAAATAAGATCCCTCTTTAAAAGAAGCACACCTTGCCACAAATGAGGGGATAATGGGCAAAGTTTCTCAACAAAATGCAGAGTGATAAAAATGTGTGGTTATTTGTGCCATGCCGGTTGTTGTTTTTTTGTCACCTGCATCCAGGCACAGCTGTTTATTCTGGCATCCCTTAGCACAGATGTACATAACATTTGCATGTGGCAATTTCTATGTATAGATGGGTATTCCTCCTTCTCTCTGTCACCCAATAGCATTTCTTCACCTTCTCCACGCAATGGACCTACTATTTGCTTGTTCTTCCTCTTGCTTTGAACATAGCCAAAGAAACCTTTTTTATGTACAGCACTTCAGGCCTCCCCCCTTGAAACATCCTTGTTTACAAGCCCTGGTCACGAGCAGTGCCGGATTTACATATAAGCTATACTTTTTAAAGTATTTCACTATTAATATACTCCTTCTTAATTGTATTTCAGTTCAACAATTACTTTGATAAAATACATATTTTGTTATGTGAAAATGGCTTTAGATACCTATTAGGTCCATAAATTACCATATCACATATATTCAACACAAAAAACAGCGACAATTTGTTGTTGACAAAGGACAGCTGGACATATAAAGGGCCCTATTACCTTTGGTAGCTTAGGGCCTCATCAAACCTAAATCCAGCCCTGGTCATGAGCTCCTTGTCACGAGCTCCTGGAGGCAGCAATCAGCTAACCAGAATTGCCTAGAGCACTTTCTTTCTTAACCAGAAAGGGGACGTTGTCTGTAATACTGTACACAAAGATGTTGCTGCAATTCCCCTGGAGACAGGGAGATGGATCAGGCCAGGCAGTGAACAGGACAACTGTACACTTCACTCACTGGAGCAATGAAGGAGGCCGACACTCCGTATCTCCTTACTACAGTGGTACCTCTGGTTACGAATTTAATTCATTCTTGAGGTCCGTTCTTAACCTGAAACCGTTCTTAACCTGAGGTACCACTTTAGCTAATGGGGCCCTCCTGCTGCCGCTGCACCGCCAGCGCGCGATTTCTGTTCTCATCCTGAGGTAAAGTTCTTAACCCAAGGTATTACTTCTGGGTTAGCGGAGTTTCTAACCTGGAGTATTTGTAACCCAAGGTGTTTGTAACCCGAGGTACCACTGTATAAGCAAACAGTGTGGAGTTGGGCAAGTTTCACACCTTCATCTCAGTGGCTAAGTAGCATTGGTTCTCTTTGCCAATTGGAAAATGGGCAGGTCGGTGGTTGCATGGGTGTGCATGCGTGGCTGCAAGCCTCTTGGTTGGTTTGTGGATTCACGCTATATTCTAAAGCTTCCCTTTTCAAAGAAATGTGTCAGCCGCTGCCATAACTGATGCACCAGGATGAAAAGATGCGATCATTCCAATCCAGGGTCAATTATCTTTCATGGATGCCAGCAATTCTAATATAAACCGCGAAGAGTCTTTTGGCACCTGAAAAACTAAGAAATGTATTGTGGCACAAACTTATTTTGTCGTGGTTTCCCCCCCCCCCCCCAGAATTGCACATCTGGGAACTGTTCTCATCTACATCCTTCTCACAGGCCGGTTTCTGATCTGCTTTCATCCTCTTCAAGTGTTGAAGGCATCACTGAGGATCTACTCTGAAACTCTGGCAGGGCTGAACTCCTTCATCATCAGGCAATTGGAGCCAAGAGGCCATCGCAAGTGCAGAGCTGCTACTCACCTTCCCACAAACCAGGCTTTTCAGTGTCAAGCCGCATTTGAATATTTGTTTCACAGTGCTATAATTTGTGGAATACTCTGGGACAGCCTATTATACAGTTAATGCTAAACCAGAGTAAATTTTAACAGGATTCATTTACAGGAACAACTGTGAAATATTAATTCCCCCAGGCATGACATTTCAAAACTCTGACATAGCCATGTATTTTTTTAAGAACGGATTTCCACCACAGAAGAGATTGCCAAAAACAAAATTTAATTCCAAAGTTGTGGAAAGTCACTTCTGTTCTTAGTAAACTAACCAGTGTATTTCAGTCTATAAAATTCCTTGTTAGGGACAGATCAGGAGCAGTCCAAGAATGAAACAGAAGAGGAACACAGAAATGAAGATACTAGCCACTTCCTAACATTTAATGAATTCTTCATATAATGTATGATAAGAAGAGAATTTATGATAAATGAAGTGTATGTATTCATTTATTTTTAATAAGAAAGCTGAATTGTATGCCTGAATATGCTTCCATCAGGCCTACCTTCAGAGTATCATTAGTTGTGGAATTTAGTTTGTGATTGCCACTATAAGTAGCCATCCCTTTTTGGGTTACCTGCCGTTTCCCTGTAATGTTTAGGCAGACTCACTGGCGTCCCTAGGTAGTGGCATGGGGACAATAATTTGCATCATAGGAAAATGTCTCAACACAGATAAGTCTGTATTAATAGAGCTGCTAACTTTTGTGTTTTATGTTTACGTTGCGGTTGCAGTCATCCCACTGAGTTCAGAAGGGCTAGAGATTTGGTCCAGTTTGCATTTAAAGGTCAAGCCTCCTTAATTTGCAGTTCCCCAAACAATACACAAACCAAAACACAGTCGGTTCACACTTCTCCAGATTTTGCAGGGGAGTTCTCCAGCCAAGGGATGTGTTTAAAAATGCACATACTAGGGTCAAGTGCTCATTAAAATGCATATATCAAATTCATTATATAATGGATTATTATTATTACCGTATTGGCCCGTATATAAGCCACACCTTCCCCCCCAAATTCCGACCGTGAAAAGTTAAAGTGCAGCTTATATTCGCGACCTTACGGTATGCAGCCAGGAGCGTGGGCAAACAGCACCAGGAGCACAGCAAAGCGGCGCCCGCCCTGTGCGTAGTCCCCTGTCCACTCCTCCAAGGTTGGGAAGGGGGTATGCTGGCCTAGGACTTGGGCTCAGACTCGGAACCAGAGGAGTCTCAGTCCCCACCGGATCTTTTGCCTCAGGCGGCATCTGAACCAAGTCTGGGGCCTAATTCTGAAGAACCCCAGTCTGCACAGGTTCCCCTGCAACAAGCACCAGCTGGGCCGAGTCAGGGGCCTGAGCCTGCCCTGGCTCCAGATGCGGGGATTACCTCGTTGCCTTCAGCTGGGCAATCACTTACAGCTGCTCCACTACCGGTTTGGTCATGGGAGGCTGAGGCGGCCTCTAGGTCTAGTAACCCACTGACATCTCCCAAGTTGCAGAGACTAAGGTTGGAGAGAAGGAGAGACCTGAGTACTCGCAGCAGGAGTGCTCGCCTTCGGGCAAAACAGGGAGGTGAGTCACCGGGGGATCAGGACCGGACGTTACCCTGACAAAGATAAAAGGCTGTCGGACCCTGCCCCAGGTTGAGGGAGCAACATTACTGTTTGCCAGAACCTGCCTGAGACCTTGTGCCTGACCTTGCCTGGTTTCCTGCCTTGGCCCTTTCGGACTGACTCCTCATGGAATCCTTGGCTACAGGAGCGGATCTGGACCGTATTGCTCAGGTTACCCCTGGGCCCAGCACAGGGAGAGAGCAAGGAAGGGGAAAGGCTGCTGGCAATGCGGTGAGCCCCCCCCCCCCAGTATAGCCAGGAGCAGCGAAGAAGGGAGTGGCTTATATTCGGGTATTTTTTATTTTTTTCTCTCCCCTCCAATTTTAAAGCTGTGGCTCATATTTGGGTTTGGCCTATATTCGGACCAATACAGTATTAGTATAGTAAACAAATAAGCACCATGGGTAGTCTTTGAAATCTCGAAGCCTCTGCTTTAGACTCCAGAGACAGTGTCCTTCAACTTGTGATCTCACGGAACTGCAAACTACATTGAAAACTTCCATGATGAGTCAGACAACCTCAAGCCATCACCATTGTTCTCAAATGCTAAATCCATTCGGGAGGACCACCCCCACAGGTTAACCTTCAGATAAGTCGCTCATGATTGATGGCCTGCTTAAATCTACCACTCACTAGAAGGTTTCTAGATTTGATCCAATCCCTTTTATTCCCTTCCCCCCATTTTACCCAATCCTCTTTTGTTCTTTCCTTTTGATCTCTTCTCATTGATCACTTTTCCAGTTACCCTGGACAAACTTTTGGATTCCATACAAGTTTCTTTAAGACCAAGTTTCAGAATTCTTTTTAGACTATCTGAGGATTCTTAGCACCCCAGGGACATCTTTAACTTGCTACTGGACTCCAAACCTAAGGCTTGGTGAGAGGTTTATGCCTGGATCTCTGCTTAATAAAGAGCTGTAATCACTTCAGGCATGGACTCCTGGCCTCAATGCCTGGGTACCAGTTCTTCTATCATTTACACACATGTGGTATCAGGGGTAATTTTAGCAGGCACTAATAGAGGTAGCTTGCAACTATATTCTCAAGCCAATTTCTTCCCTTTAAGTTCAAAATTCTTATTTCTTTAAGTTAGATGTGTGCATGCATTAGTGTATGATTTCTGTGTGTGCCCTGTGAATATATCCTACTGTGTTTTGTTGTTAAAACTGCCTTTCTTCTTTTTCTATAATCTTCATGTGGGCACAGCTTTGTTGTTTTTTGGGTGGGTGGTTCAGATACACTCAGTAGGACTCTAGCTAAATATTATTTTGTGGGTAGTGCCCCCCCCAGTATATCTGTGTCTGTCAGCCCCTAGGTCAGCAAGATAAACAGAAAAAACATGAAAGCATTGCACACTTTATATACCAAAAGACAAACAATTCAGCATAGTGTTTCTACTTCTTTGTAAAACTGTAGCATTGCCTAGGATCAGTGTGTTGGTTTTCATTTTTGTCTGTGATATTTAATTGCAAATATCTAACAGGAGCTTTGGGCAACAACATCCCCCACCCTGCAGTTGTTACTCAGGAGACACAAAAACCTTCCTTTAAGGTTTTGTAATCCATAGTATTATGCCTGGGGATGTGCTGATTGACAATGCTAAGGCAACTCAGCTATGGATAGATGTAGAAAAACATAACTGGGGTCAAACTGTCAAGCAATTAAGATTATATAAGAAAACTTTTATATAAAAAGGTGAGAGGCAGATAAATGAAATCAAAGACACTATTAACTACTTGATTCTAAGAACTCTCTGCTTCCCTCCCTCATCAGCAAAGTATTCTGAGGCCAGAACATTATGCATTGCAGAGACATTGTGATGTGATAAACAGAGACAAGAAGTTCAGGTTGACTTCTGTTTTTCTGACAACTGGGAAGCCAAAGTAATATTAATTAATATTGCTCAATTAATATTGCTACAATAGCCTGGTTCAGACTGGAAGCTTCCACTTAAACAAATCGCAGCCCCCCATTACACTTGAACATGGAAAAATGTGAGCCTGTTTGGATATAGTGGGGAACTGTGGTTGGTTTAAAATGGAAAGGGAACATTTCTGATCGCCTTTTTTGGCAAGTGAAAAAGGAGAGAGAAGGTTGCAAAGGCTTATGATGACTTGTTCAGGTAGTGAGAAACAATACCTAACCAACTATTTTTATTTATTTTTCATTGGATTTTCATAGTTCTGCACATATCCATGCACTGACCAGACTCAGCTTCAGCAAGTTGGTGGTCTCTTGTGCCTTCAAATCATACCCTGGGAGAATCTGAGCCGAGTTGTAGTGCAATATATTCAGTTTGGAAGTACAATATGCCACCTCTGTTTGATGCTGATTAGATCAGCTTCTCTATAGTCAGATACTGGGTATTATAAGCTGAAAATTCTAACCACGTCTACTCCCATTGAATTAAATGCAGCTTCTTCCCAGTTAAATTGAGTTTGGGTTGCAGTTCTTAGTGATTTATTTGGACGCTTGCTTTAGCATTTAACTAGTCCTGAGATCACTGCACAATAAAAGGTAAGACAGAAATCATTGTCATCAACAACAACATTTCCCAGTTTTCCGTGGAATAGCCGTTGCACAAACCTTGCATTTCCACAACAATGCAGCAGTTCACTGTGCTTCAGCAGAAACCCAAGTAGGGTACTGAGAGGCTTACTGGAAGCAGAGTATAATTATAGGAGGCTGGTAATGCTGCTTTAATTGCTTTAATTAATATCTATGGAACTGGAAGTAGGGCATTAACACCCTTTGTTAGATCGTGTGGTAATTGTTAGATTGTATGGTGTACAGTATGCTCCAGTTTCTGAGGGAAAGGGGGGAACCATGTCAAGGTCCTATGTGCCAAGAGGGCCATATCATTTGCAAAAGGCTGTCCCTGCAAACTTCTATCTGATTGTCTTCCAAAGGCTCATAGCCATTGATAGCCTTGATAGGCTATCAATGGCTACCAGTCAGCCACTAGCCAGGATGGCTATGTCCTGCCTTCTACTTTCAGGCAAAATGGCTCTGAAGAGCAACTGCTGTGTGGAGAGTGCCCTGCTCACAAGTTTCCCATAGGCATCCAGTTGGCTATTATGAAAACAAAACGCTAATAAAAATAATCCTAAATGTTGAAGAAATAACTTTCTGGGATGCCTTAAAAAACCCCAACCCAAATTGTTTTGGGTTCTGATTTTCTCTTACACATTTCTACATTTTATTTGTTTCTTTAAAACAAATAGGCCACATACTACAGTGGTACCTCGGGTTACGAACTTAATTCGTTCCGGAGGTCCGTTCTTAACCTGAAACTGTTCTTAACCTGAGGTACCACTTTAGCTAATGGGGCTTCCCGCTGCCACTGCGCCACTGGCGCGTGATTTCCATTCTCATCCTGAGGTAAAATTCTTAACCCAAGGTACTACTTCTGGGCTAGCGGAGCTTGTAACCCAAAGTGTTTGTAACCCAAAGTGTTTGTAACCCAAAGTGTTTGTAACCCAAGGTGTTTGTAACCCAAGGTACCACTGTATTTCAAAACATCTCCTTACTGCCCAGCCACACCCAACATTCTGAAAACCAAGCCTGGGTTTCAGTTGGACGGAAACTATTTCCAGGTTGCTGTATTTCCAGATTGCAAACCTTATCCCCACTTACCTGAGAGTAATCCCCTTGAAACTCATTGTGGCTTTCTTTCCAACCAAATAGACTTGCACAGGTTGATACTATCATTCCAGTCATAATCCTGCATCATTCTGAGTTTAAAAACTTGTGACAGATGTGCAAAGGAATGTGCACCAGCTCTGCCCACAATGTCGCTGTGTGTGCTGGCCCCACCCACGTTGTTTTTAACTTTTCTCCACCGAGTGGGAAGATCTGAAGAGGACTCAGCATGCTTAGAAGTTGCTTCACGTTCAGCTTCCTTGTCAATGTGGGAAGGTTGGGGGTGGAGTGAAGCATGACAAGACAGAAGTACCGTTTCTGGGGGACAGGGGGGAGTGTGGGGGACTTCCTGGTCCCTAAAGAACCAGGTGCACAACCTTGCGGTCATTATGGACCACCGATTGTCCATGGAGGTGCAGGTCAACACTGTGTCTAGAGTGGCTGTCTACCAGCTCCATCTGGTATGCTAGTTGAGAACCTACCTATCTCCCTCTTGGTCTACTGCAATGCGCTCTACGTGGCACTACCATTGAAGGTGATACAGAAACTACAATTAATCCAGAATGCAACAGCTAGACTGGTGACTGGGAGCAGCCACTGGGACCACATAACACCAGTCCTAAAGGATCTACATTGGCTCCCAGTATGTTTCCAAGCACAATTCCAAGTGTTGGTGTTGACCTTTAAAGTCCTGGACAGCTTCATCTCTGTATATTTGAAGGGACATTTCCACCCCAGCCATTCAGCCCAGACACCAAGGTCCAGCTCCGAGAGTCTTCTGGCAGTTCCCTGATTGTGAGAAGTGAAGTTACAGGGAACCAGGCTGAGAGCCTTCTCGTGGTGGCGCCCTTCCTCTGAAAAGCCCTTCCATCAGATGTCAAAGAGATAGCCAATTATACGACATTCCGTAGACAACTGAAGGCAGCCCTGTATCGGGAAGCTTTTAAAGTTTGATGTATTGTATGTTCTTTATATTCTGTTGTAAGCCACCCAGAGTGGCTGGAGCAACCCAGTTAGATGGGTGGGGTACAAGAAATAACAACAACCACCACCTCCGGCAGGAATGGAGAAGCAGGACCAGTCCCTGTGTCCTCTGCACCTCTCCTAAATAGTTACAATAACACCTAAATTAGGCTTGTGCTCTGTGCAGCAGCAAAGCTGTACTGTACACAAGGGTAAGTAGTGCACCTGTATTTTCCTGGAAGAGTGAGATCAAATTTATTAGAGAGCTTTAAAAGCACTGTTCCCAAGATAAGCAGATTTATATTTATTTAGTTTTTCAATTCAGCGCATAGATCTTTATCTTTGTGTTCAGCACACGGGCATATTCCACAGCAAGAACAGCCTTAACAGTTTGAAGCCATTAACTTAATTCTGCACACCCTGGCTCTCTCTTGCATTTCTTGCTCTCCTTATTACCCAGTTAGGAGAAACCTAAGAGTGCCTTCTAGACTAAATATGACAGCTGCAACCCATAATTCATTTAAACAGCCTGCAGAACAGCTAGACCAATAGCATTTCCAACAGCTGTTTGCCTCCTGCTTGCTTTTTTATTTCTTTTTTCAGCAGATATGTTCAGAGACTATTTGTTTGCATTATTCACAAAAGTGTTGTAACTGCAGATATATATTTAAGCAATTTTTTCCCCACCAAATTGCCTATAGTGTTAGATGCTGATCTCCCATTTTAACTCTGATTTGTGTTCATTTTGGAGCTTATACGATAGATGGGACTGTGGGCTCCGGCTCTCTTCACGAATTTGAGCTGGACATGTGAGAACACATGTAGGCAGGGGTATGGGTGCCATATCAGGGTTCCTGGACACAAACAAGATTGTAAACATGGTCACCTAAATGGCCCAGATCCCCTTATTAAATGAGCAAATTCCATCCTTAGAAGAACATTTACCATGGCTGGTTTATCAGTATTCAAAATATTCATTCATTTTATTTCATTTCTGTCAGAGTCACCTGTGGTCCCAGCTCACAAGAGACCAAAGTCTAGTCCAGCTTATGTACAAAAGCTTTTATTGAAGAACATTCTTAGCTTTACATCCGAGCTCCGTGACTCTACGTCTGTTACGCTTAGACCGCTGAAGTCCCCTCTGAGTCAGTCCCGCCTCTACACCAGTTTAAGAGGCTTGTACTGGTCCACCTCTTTCTCTCTTTCCTTTTCCGCAGGGTCTTTCTGCCCCCCTGTGTTCTCTCCCTTCGGGACTCTCCAGAGGCTGAATCCTCTGCCGCCTCCTCCCCCCTCCTTCGGGCTTTGGGACCAGGCTCCTCCCCAGGACTCTCTTCATTTCCGCGCGCCTCCCATTTTGAACTTGGCGCGCGTACGTTGCTCCTGACCTTCCCTTCGACAGTTACACTGCCCTCGATACTACTTTCCTCCCCTTCCGGCAGGACGTTTTGCCCCGATCTCCTTCCCCTCTCTGCTCCCTGTTCTGCTCCTTCTGACACACTGGTCACTCCTCCCCCCTCACTCCGTTCCAGCGGAGCAGCCGGTCTCGCTCTCCAACTCCCACTGGGGGTTCCCCCTTCGTTTCCCTGCTCCTGACTGCTTCCCCCTCTAGCTCCCCTTGGCTTGACCAGAGGGGCTCCCTTTTGGGAGTCCTCCGATTCACTGGACGGACTCATGGACAATCTTGGGTCATTGTCATCCTCTTCCTCGTCACTCTGGAATCCTTCCCCCTCACTCTCTGTCTCCTCCCTCATCTGCGCCTCTCTCCCTGAACCCCTGACAATTTCTTTTTAGATTTATATACCACCCTTTGTGCTGGTCCCGGGGGGTTACCGTGCAGCGTGGTCCGAATCCAGTCCGAGGGTGTGGTATGGAGGCTGTCCGTCAAGGCTGAAGTGGGCTCCAAGGCAAGGGGTCGGGTGTGGTCAGGAACTCTGGCAGAAGAGCAGGACAGGGTGCCTATAGGAACAGGTTACCAACAATATTGCTCCCGCAACCTGGGACTGGGCTGGCTGGCTTTTATCTGCCCCGAGGCATAGGGCGGCCCCGGTCCACAGGTGACTTGCCTCTCCTGGCCTGGAGGCGAGCACTCCTCCTGCGAGAACTTAGTTCCCTCTGCCTCTCTGCCCTGAGCCTCTGCAGCTCAGGAGAGGCTGGAGGGTTACTGGACCCAGAGGCAACCTCACCTTCCCCTGATGGGGCTGAGAGTGGAGCACCTGCAAGCAATGGGTTCTCCATCACCTCCGGAGCCAGAGCATACTCAGTTGGTGTCTGCTCCTGAGGATCCGGCACAGGTGAGGGCCCTTCAGGCTCAAGCCCCAGCCCCGGCTCAGCTGGTCCTGGAAGAAGGGACTCCTGTGCAGGCTGGGATTCCTCAGGTTCAGCCTCTGAATCCGATTCCCAGGCCATCACACCCTTCTTCATAGGATCTCAGGACTATTGAAATAAATACAGGATATAAACAAGTTAATGAGTTTCCAAACATGGCTAACATTTACTGGAAAATCAGAACACCCTGGTGAATTTCCCAAATCTCATCCTTGTTAAGATCATTTGCCAGCAATTTGCCAGCAAACTCGCTATGGCATGGTGAAAGTGATGAAAACAACTTTGATGACATAATAATTTATAACATTAACTTGACTAAGATAAACTGAATCAAAGAACTAGATTTTCCATGTTCCTCCTTAATATTAGTATGCATTACTAGCTCAATCTCCTTAGCAATTCAAAATCAATAATCAGTTTTAAACACATGGTCTTTATGAATAGTCTTCAAAAAGAGCATAATAGAAGAAAAATTACCCCGCTAGATAAATTATCTCCTGAATTAATCGGGTCTATTAAGTTAGAAGAAAAACCTCACTGAAGGCTACATAGCTTGGCCTGTTAATGACCTTAATTATGCTATAATGGGGGATAGCTATTGTCACAGGATTATTTGTTTCACACAATGCCATTTCAGTCATTAAAAGTATTCTTCAAAGGAAAAACAAACCATTAACCAAATGTGGTTCTGAATTTAAATGTGTATTTACTCAAAGAATATCTTTGAAAGAAAGATGACTGAAATTAATACATGAACTCTGAACATACATTTCATCTGCTGTCCTCTTCAAACTAAAAGCATTCAACTGCATTTCCCTCAAAGTAAATTTGTACACATTTCATTTCTTTTTTCTATTATTTTTTATTTTAGTGTTTCTTTCCTTCTTTTTCAGTTGTGCCATATAATTTCTTAACTTATAAAGGCTGTGATCCAGAAATCCCCCTTCAGATATGCTCAAACAAGAATACCCCACAAGTACCCTGGGAAAAACTGGGACATCCCAATTTTTTTACCACGAAAGAACAGTGGCGATTTGGGTTGCTGTGATCTCTCACGTGATTTCATGGTGCTAATTCCACGCACCCCCCCCCCCCAAACAAAAGCACTTGAGGGTCAGGGGGACTGAGGCATGAAATTGCACGAGATCACAGCAACCCAATAGTCTTTGTGCTCAGGAAGATGGGAATTTGGATTCAAAGTATTGGAAGGTATGGACAAGCAGATACAGTACTTTGAAGCCTGGTGCTGGCCTCTCCCTTCATTCCACATAGAGAATACAAGTGGACTGGAAGTTAACTCTTATTCTACAGTGGTGAGAGGGTGGCAGTGTAGTTTAAGGGGTGCAGGGCAGAATGTGTGGCACATTCAACTCTGGCCTCCCTCCATAAGGGAATGGTAGGGTCTGCTCTGGCTTCCCTGCACAACACCTTCCAGTCCATTTGTAGTTTGGCCCTCATGTATTTACACTGCTCTACCAGAAGCCTTTTTACTTGGTATAGTGGAGGGGGGGGGGGTGAAATCCCCAAAAAGGATGTTACTTATTTTCTGTATGCCACAACAGCTGCGAGAATATTACAAGCGAAGAATTGGAAGAGACAAGATTTACCAACTATCGAAGAATGGCAGATGAAGATGATGAACTATATGGAACTTGCCGAACTGACTGGGAGACTCCGGGACCAGAGAGAAGAGACGGTGGAAGAAGATTGGAAGAAGTTTAAAGAATATTTGAAAAAAAATGTTAATATTTAAACCTTAGAATAGCTTTGAAAGTTGATATAGGCTGTAGGGTTAGAGGTTAGTGTATTTTAAAATACTATTATATGTAAGGAATAAAATTTTTTATGGTAAAAGTAAGTGTGATTTAAAAATGGTTTAAAATTATGATATATGTAAACTGCTAAAGATGAAGTAAAATGAAAATCAGATAGGGGGACTTGGGGAAGCTCACCTAACAATGTTTAGAAACAAATAAGGATAAGACAAGAATTTGTTTGTATTGTTTGTTTTTTCTGTTTGTGTTGTTTATTTGTGTTATAAAATGAATTTATTTACACTTCTCTGATTCTCTCACACCCCTAAACCATCATTAAACTTATCCTTAGTTAATAAACCATAGTTAAAGCTGAGACATCAGGCTGATGAGCACTTAAACTAGGCATGGGCAAACTCGGCCCTCCAGATTTAATTTAATTTAAACTACAACTCCCATTATCCCTGACCACTGGTCCTGTTAGCTAGGAATGATGGGAGTTGTAGTCCCAAAACATCTGGAGGGCCGAGTTTGCCTAGGCCTGACTTAAAACTTGGTTTATTACATCACAGAATGGTTAAAAGCATCAGTGAAGGCAGCCAAGCCTTGAAAGACGTTTGATTGTTATTATTTCTTTTGCCAGTCTTCACTTGCAACTCTGTAGGCATTTGATAACTGAAAGACATTGTTCCAGGCAACCTTGAGACCACTGGTTTCTAACTGCGACTGTTTTAGGATGTTTAAACTGTTCTGTAAAAAAATAAATATCGTTTATTATTGATGTGTTTGCCATCCTGGGATCCTTAAGGAGTTGTAGGAGGCAAATTCCATAAACAACAACAGTTTATAAAGCAACTAGAAACTTTGGCCAATGAGCAACCATTAAGGATGTTTAATAATCATAGTTAAAGCTGCTGGGCTGGCTTCACACATAATGCTAAGCCATGGTTAAATAAACCATAGTTTAATAAGCCATGGTTTAGTGATGTGAGAACTAAGCCACTGAATGTGTCAATTATGCGATGCAGTTTTGTGTTGACGCAGCTCCATGTACTCAGTCCTCTTGTCAGCAGTCTCAAAGCATCTGTTTAGGTTCTGGGCTACTAGGCACAGTGTTGTGAATGCTTTATGCATTTTTGCTTTCTGATAATGGACAATAAAAGCCATTATTGCTCTGTGAATGCATCTGCTATGCCTTCTGTACAAAGGAAGTGCTACAGTGTGCTCTAAGTACAAATACCAGGGCCATAGTATGCTCCACGGGGAAATCAAAATTATCTTTTTACCATTTCCTTGTCTCTTTATTCCAATAAGAAAGTTATGGAGCGCCTGCAGAGTGCTAGTTGATATGTGGCAGGAAATTTCCTGCCACTGTGCGAACAAAGATGTTTTTGTGTGCTTATGTGAAATCGAGCCCTAATGAGCTTTTCGGGGGGGGGGGGGGACACAGCTAAGCACTTTCAAGTCCCAATAATTTCAGTGGAAGAATTAAGCAAACATGGAAATCAATAGGACTTAAAGAGTGTTTAGCTTTGGCCGGCTCCTATATAATATTTCATCAGAACACAAGCTAAACACAAAAGGCAATGATCTGAAAATGTCTGGGACTCGAAAGCAAACTCATGTCCGTAAAGTGAAATGCATGATATGCCAACATGAAAAATATTCTGCCAGCATATAAAATTGAGGGATAGGATCTCTGTTGGTGACATTCACAGTGTAAAGTGATGGGAACTCGTGGATTCATGTTCAGTGCATTAATTCGTTTTGCGAGTTTTTCGTCTTACGAGGCATTCGTCTTGCGAGGTACCACTGTAATGTTATTGTTGTGACACGCAGGCACGGATCAGGACGTCCCTGCTTCAAAACTCAACTTTCCATTGATGTTATTAGGTGACTTTAAACTCATGTAACTTATTAGGTGGCATACTTTCCGTGTTAGAACACCCCCCCCATTTGCAATATGATACGGTGGTACCTCAGGTTAAGTACTTAATTCGTTCTGGAGATCTGTTCTTAACCTGAAACTGTTTTTAACCTGAAGCAGCACTTTAGCTAATGGGGCCTCCTGCTGCCGCCGCACTGCCGGAGCACGATTTCTGTTCTCATCCTGAAGCAAAGTTCTTAACCTGAAGCACTATTTCTGGGTTAGTTGAGTCTGTAACCTGAAGCGTATGTAACCTGAGGTACCACTGTATTGATAATGCTTCTCTACCTTACAGGGCTGTTGTGCAAACTGCAACAAGACAATGTATGTGAAGTCCTTTGTTCTTTCAATAAAGAATAACAATAATTTATTATTTGTAACTAGCCCATTTGACTAGGTTGCCACTCTGGGCAGAATCTAACGTATATAAATACATGATAAAACATTGAACCTTAAAAAGCTTCCCTATACAGGGCTGAATTCAGATGTCTTCCAAAGGTTACTCGTCTCTTTGACATCTGATGGGGAGGGGATTCCACAGTGTGGGCGCCACTACCGAGAAGGCTCAAAAACACTTGAGAACTATTCAGTTAGGTTCCCTGCTTTACAAGAGCCAGACCTTGTGTTCAGTGGCCGGGGCTCCCCAGTATCATCTGATGTCATCATGATGGCAAGTTATAACTTCAAAGGGGCTCAGCGTTGGCAATGAGCAGCAAGCCCTTTGATGGTGTGCCAACTGGCACTGATGTGCGCCTTCACAGGGGATCGCTGTGAGCCATGCTTTGCCCGACCGCAGGTACAGTTTGGATTCATTGGCTCCCAGTACATTTCCGAGCACAATTCAAAGTGTTGGTGCTCACCTTTAAAGCCCTAAACAGCCTCGGTCCTGTATACCTGAAGGAGCGTCTCCACCCCCATCGTTCTGCCCGGACATTGAGGTCCAGCTCCGAGGGCCTTCTGGTGGTTCCCTCACTGTGAGAAGTGAGGTTACAGGGAACCAGACAGAGGGCCTTCTCGGTAGTGGTGCCCACCCTGTGGAACACCCTCCCTTCAGATGTGAAGGAAATAAGCAGCTATCCTATCTTTAAAAGACATCTGAAGGCAGCCCTCTTTAAGGAAGCTTTTAATATTTAATGCTGTATTGTTTTTAACACTCGATTGTGAGCCGCCCAGAGTGGCTGGGGAAACTCAGCCAGATGGGCGGGGTATAAATAATAAATTATTATTATTATTATTATTATTATTATTATTATTATTATTAAAACCACGCCTGTAAATGAACATTTCCCTTCCGTAGACTAGCAAAGCGGATCATCACTGACAGCAAGACCTTTCACCGCCAGTAAGACCAATGGGGGCACCCTTGTGTGGTTGATCCCCAAAGGGCTTGCTGTCATCTGATTGTCAGCAAGTCCTGCTTGCTAAGGAACAATTGGGAGTCTACTTTAATCCTTTAATCCACTTTAATCTTCCCTGAATAATACCGGGCAGGGATGGGGACCTTGTGGCCCTCTTGGTATTGTTGAATTACAGCGCTCATTCTTCCTGATCAGAGCTGCACTCCATGAATGTCAGAGACGTTCCAAGTTCCCCTATCTTTGACACTTCAGAAGGGAAGGAGTTATGGCATCCACATATGGTATGGGATCGCTCACCCTGTCTGTTGACATGGGCAGGCATGGCAGGAGGTTCAGGGCTGCAGTGAGATTGGGGCTGTGCAGGCATGCTAGCAGGAGCAGAGCGGTTGCTCTGCCGGTGAACCCATACACAAGCGCCCCCACAACCTCAGGTTGCCTTGCCATGCTTCATCCTAGTAAGAGGCAGCTTCATGGGAGGGCTGTGACAGCACCACCCCACTGTGCCAGCCACTTCTGGGCACAGGAAGTTGACGTATTGTGATGACTCCCACTCCACCAGTGGAGTGTGGTCCTCTATGCAGGGTTAAAGAGGCGTGAACATGCAGGCGAAGGTGATGGAAAGTTGATGAAGGACCCTATGCAAGAGGCAGGACTTGTATTGCAAACACTGGCTGGTAGTGAAACTCCAGGGCTTTCAAATAGAGGACTCCAGTGAGATTCAGCATGGTCGAAATCTGGATGCTTCTGCATGTAAATAAAGCACATGCATAAGAAAGGGGCCCTAGAAGCATTCAGCAAAAGATGGTAGAATTGATGAGTTAGAATGTGGAAGTGCTTCTGCTCAGGCTGCCGGGGGGGGGGGCATCTATTGTGGGATGCTCTGTAAAAAAAAAAATAAAAGGTCTGCGCATGCAGGAGCTAACATCAAAGGCTGATCACTCACGCATACATTAGCCCATGCCACCCCAATGCTATATAGCACAGCTGTGTCCTGTTTTGACTATGCTGTTTGGTGAAGTCAGAGAGGATAGAAGGAGCACTGGCACAGAGAAGCTATGTGGAAGTGCAATAAATTAGGCTAATCAAATCTGCTGGAGAGATTTGACAACAAGTGTGATTAAGCAGGCAGGCAAGTCAAGACTGAGCTTGACACACAATCAAGGCAAGCTAAAGCATTGAGGTTTGCTAGATTTTACTCTGTTAACTGGGCTTTAAATAGGCTTAAATCCAGGTACTTGAGACGTAGCAAGGCGTGGTTAGCAAGTAACATTTGAGTAAGTTGCACTTCATCTTATGACTCAGTCGCAAAGTCATTCCCCACCCCTTATAGGCATTTCGAAAGCAGCAGCATACAGCTGTTGAATTCAAATATTGGTTTTGGTTTCCTTTTTAAAGAACAGGACCCGTCAGCACATGCTGTCTAAAGAAAAGTTTTTGGGAAAGTGAGCACCAGGAAGATTTCAGCAGGGCATTAGAAGGGATTATATTTCCATTATTTCACCAGTCGACTCAGAATGAATTTTGCAATACCGTCTATTCCAGTGGAACTGCCTGCACATCCTTCTCAGTCAAACGAGTTTCCGGAATCCTTGAATCATTAACCATGTGCTGAATATTATGTAAATGAGGCATGGCTATGTTGAACTACATTCTACTTCACTTGAACCTTTCAGCAGAGAGATCATGTTCCACTAAGAGCCTAGTAAGAGACAATACCCATTCTACAGAATGGTAAGTAGTAAGCAAAGGGGGAAAAGGCTGGATATCCTTCAGTTTATTATATAGAATTTTTTGCAGATTGTTTTGTATACCTTGTCAGTATGATTGAATATATGTAGACAAGTTCACAAAATTAGTAAAAGGGGACAGTCCCTGTCTTTGAATTTTATCCTGGATATTAAGAGCGCTATGTTGGTTTTTGCAGGCTACTTTATAAAACCTAAGTGATCAAAGTGATCTTGTTGCTTATATTGTTCTTAATAAGGAAATTGCTGAATATTTGCTGTATTGTTTTGTAATGGATATTAACATCGCTTGCAAACATCCATTACAAAAAAGAAAAAAGAAAAGTATCCTAGTTAAACCTTGTGCTTGTGGTAGCATTTCTATCTGTGTTGTGTACAGAAAAAAATAACCTAGGAGATAAACTGACTGCAAGACTACACACCCAATTCATTTTACAGTTGTACATCAATAGAAGGAATATTATCTGTGCACTGGACTTGTTTTCTGCATGGGGTGGATTTGTACTGGTGTTGCTCAAATATCACCTGGGAGACATCAGATCTAGCAATTTGGTGATGCACGAATAACCTCTTGACTGACATTGCAAGGATCTCCTCCAACACAGACCAGTCATAGAAGCCTGTCTACAGCTAGGTGCAGTTTATTCACAGGTACAGGCACAGGACAAAAGCCCTTGACTGGGGCAGGTGTGTGTGTGTGTCTGTAATACATATGCAGTTCTTTAAATTACACATTTCTTTCTAGTCATTCTTTGGATGTACAGGTGACTTTCAACTTACACTGGGGTTACATTCCAGGGATAGAGCCTAAAACCAAAATTGTATACAGTCAAAACACATCAGGTGCAATGACGGGTGGGATTGCCAATTTCCCCCCTCCCTTTCCCCCCTCTTTTAAATTATTATTATTATTATTATTATTATTATTATTATTATTATTATTATTATTAATTTATTATTATTTTCCAAGAGCATAAAGCCAAATGTGTACAAGTTAAATGCAAGTAAGTTGCGAGATACCTGTCTAAGAAACCAATTTTCAGAAGACATCTTGTTTTAAAACATATTTTAAATGAGGATCAGTAGAACTTGTTTCTGCAAGTTCTTATTTTATTATCTTTGTTTGGCCCACGGTTTGTTCAAATTCACTTACTGCAGATATTTTAGGCTCTGAAAAAGCAAACTTCTCAATGTGCAGATATTGAGTTGGATTCAGAGTAAGCTAGCTGCACAAGTTCCCACTGAAACCAGTGTGCAAATTTAATATCCAGCATTAGTCATAGTAAACTCACTGAATCAATGAATGTGTCTGTTTATTTCAGTGGTTCTACTCTGAGTCTGATTAACGTTGGATACAACATATTGAGTTTTAAATTGTATTTCAGTCTTTGAGTTAATTTCTTTGGGGTTTTTTTTTTAGTTTGCAGCAATTTCTTGTTCTGCAGCAATTTGCATTTTCTTAAAAAAAAAGTCCTGTGAAAATCCATCCACATTTTTGTGTGTTTTTTTTCTTTTTAGTTTTGTATGCAGTTTTGACTAATTTTTGCAAGCAATTTTCCCATACACATTGCATTTTGAATTTTATATTCACAAATACATGATTTTTTTGAACAAGTTCCCCTAATAAATGGGTTTTTGTAAACATCATTCAGGTGCAGCACCGCAGCACAAAATTTGAATGCGTGTGAATTTTTGAAGGATTGCTGTATTTTGGGTTTCATGTTGTTTTCGAAAGTTGTTTTTGATTTGCCTTTAAACGTAAACTGAATTGGAAACCCCCCACCCCTGAATTTCCATCTCTCCATCCCCTGCCCCCGCTGCTTGTAATGGGAAGAAAACTCTAACGGTCACCATGAGAGTGTTCTTCTCATTGGAAATAGTAGGCATGGAGAGGTCAAAGGGTTAAAGCCCCCTCCCGCTATATGGACCTAATTTGGCTCACTGCCTTCCTGTACCAGCCATTTTTTTAACAAAATCATATATGCAATGTCAAACTAAATGACAGATGGCACATAAAATTTGGCCTTAGGACAGAACAGAGGAGGGTTTTTTCCAGACTAAGTTAGATTTGGCCAAACTTTTTTCAAAGAGGGCCAGATTTGATGAAGTGAACATGTGTGAGGGCCAACCAAAGTTGTTGAAATTTTTTTTTTTTTACATTTTCACCCCAATAGTTCTTGAGCTTTTTTTAGGATTTTACCCCAGGACATATACTGCCACGGGGGCCGGATTAAATCGGCCAGGAGGCCGGATTAGACCCCTAAAACGGACTTTGGACGTGCCTGGATTAGGTCATGCTTGATACAAACAAAACAACCCCCCTCCAAGGATCTCCTCAAAGCTATAGGGTTTCTGACAAGCAAGGAAATCAAGGTCACAGTTTCCTGGTTCGGAATATAAAACTGGATCATTTCTCATGTATGTCTTCAATCTGAAGCAGGCACAAGGGCAGCAACTCAGATCAGGGACAGACTTTGGTACTCCTTCATAGGATGACATCCTGTGCGATCCCAAATTTGGTGGCACCAAATGGATCTTCTTAATTATGGTTCTTCTCTGTTTTGTGGCCCTCAGCATGACGCCCCGTGTGAGGGGACCACCCTAAATCTAGTGCATCTCAGATAGTGAGTGAAGCTAGAGAGAAACTTCCTCAGCCTCCCAGCCTGCCCCTCCCTTCCACCTTCTGGTCTGGTGACAGTGGTAGCAGAAGCAGTAAAAGCAGGACAATCTTACTGGAGGTCTCCTCTCTCCTTGGTGCCTGCTGAATGACTGCTATGGCAGTATTTCAGATCCCAGAGACTCTTAAGAAAAAAGCATAGACAACTCAAGATCACTAAGAAAGTTATCTCCCACCCACCCCTTTAAAAACAGCCTCTCTCTCTCCTGTTGAAACACACACCAAAGAAAATACAAAGATAATCATATTCAAGTTCATTGTCCCCACCTTATCGAGGCGGCAGTGCCTCGTTTTTCGAAGAGTTTTGCAATGAAATTTGTTTTATGCAAGAAGAGGGACTGCATAAACTTGAAGTGTTTATCTAACATTTGGCATGACTGAAAGTGCAGGAATATGACAAGGCAATAATCACATTGACTGTGTAAGCTAAATAATAAGTAAATGCCTTTTAAAAAATAAAAATAAAAATTGACATTTGTTTTACATTTCCAGGATGGAGGTGACATCAGAGAATGCTGGGATAGAGAGAAATCCCTGGAAAGATATTACCTGTCCACCATGTACACGTTGGAGTTCATATTTGGCATCATTGGCAACAGCATTGTTGTTTTTGGGTACATTTTCTGCCTCAAAACCTGGAGAAGCGGCAACATCTACCTGTTCAACTTGTCGCTGTCGGATTTTTCATTCCTTTGCACACTCCCGTTGCTGGTGTCAAGTTACTCTCAAGGGAATTGGTCCTATGGGAAAGACTGGTGTCAAGCCAACAGGTTTCTGCTGCACGTCAACTTATATACAAGCATCCTCTTCCTGACCGTTATCAGCATGGACAGATACCTGCTCATGAAGTATCCCTTCAGAAACCACTTTCTGCAGAAGAAAAGCACGGCTATTGTTTTATCGATTGCCATATGGGTCATGGTCACATTGGAACTGACGCCCATGTTCACTTTCCTCAACGACCAGAAAAATAATAGTAATGGTAGCCTCTGCGTGGATTATGCAAGCTCAGGAGTTGCAAAAGACAGCCTAATCTATAGTATGATATTGACAGTGACTGGCTTCATAATCCCATTGTGCGCCATGTGCTATTTTTACAGGAAAACACATGCCTTCATCAAAAGCCGCAGCGCAGAGCTCACTGCTGCCCTGACTCTAGAGAAACCTCTCACCTTGATCGTCATGGCTGTGGCCATCTTTTCCCTGCTCTTTATTCCCTATCACATCATGCGCAATGTTAGGATCGCCTCCCGGATGCAGTCCTGGAAGCGTCCCTCGTGCGGCAAGGACCTTATCAGTATGATTTATACTGTTACAAGGCCCATTGCCTTTTTGAACAGTGTAATTAACCCCATCTTTTACTTCTTAATGGGGGATCACTTTAGGGAGATGCTGGTGAGTAACGCAAGGTATCTCTTTAAAAGGGTCACGCCTTGGTACAAATGATGCTAAATGCACTTCTTGGACTGATGGGAACTGCGTGGAAAGCTGGAGAGCTTTGGCTCGTTGGTGCACAACATTTGATGATTGCTTGGGATTCGGATGCTATGCAATGGTCTATTTCCCTTAAAGCGCTTGGACTCAAAGTGCCTGTGCAAAGCCACACTCAGATTAAACTGAGAAGACTAATGAAGCTCCACACCCCTGCCTGGATAGCTCAGTTGGTTAGAGCATGGTGATGATAACACCAAGGTTGCAGGTTCAGTCCCCATATGGGGCAGCTGCATATCCCTACATCACAGGCAGTTGGACTTGATATCCTCAGGGACCCTTCCAACTCTACAATTCTATGATTCTATGACATCACACAGCCAAGCTAGCCCGGCTCCTGACATCTCCACTAGGAGTGTGGCTATCTGGATACAGGTGGATCTGGAAAGTGCCTAGAAACTTCAATTGATGCAGGATGAAGCTGCCAGGCGTTGACTGGTTTCGATGTTTAAAGCTTTATATAGGGCAAGACCTGGATAACAAAACAACCTGGCATCTTATAAGACTGTGGTCTCTAATGCAACCTGACCATCAACTGAGATCCCAACAGACCTTTGGGAGGTTAGGCAAGTGGGTTCTGTCGAGCCGAATTTTCAGTGGTAGCCACCGCAACTACGAAGCTCTGTGTAAATGTTTGCCTTATGTCATCATTGCTATCTTTTAGATGCCAGGCCAATTCCATCTTCCCATGTGTAAATGGTATTCAGAGTCAGCTCCCTTTGTTTGTATATATCGCTGGTATTTTATATGAGCTGTTTTTATATATCTTGCAGCTGCTACCCACATGTTCAATGAACACATATGGGGTGGGGTGGTTGTGTGGCATCTTTGCAGATGTGCCCTTCTTCACCCTGTACTTGAATGCTTGAGAGTGTGGCCTGCATGTATTGAATGGGCTATTTTATTTATTGATTTTGTATGCTGCCTTGGGGGCTTTTAAGTGTAGAGATTTCTTAAATAAACACTGTTGAGAACTAGCTTGCTTCTACTTCTGCCCGGACACTGAGGTCCAGCACCGAGGGCCTTCTGGCGGTTCCTTCGCTGCGAGAAGCCAAGTTACAGGGAACCAGGCAGAGGGCCTTCTCGGTAGTGGCACCCACCCTGTGGAAAGCCCTCCCACCAGATGTCAAAGAGAACAACAACTACCAGACTTTTAGAAGACATCTGAAGGCAGCCCTGTTTAGGGAAGCTTTTAATGTTTCATAGGTTATTGTATTTTAGTGTTTTGTTGGAAGCCACCCAGAGTGGCTGGGGAAACCCAGCCAGATGGGCGGGGTATAAATAATAATAATAATAATAATAATAATAATAATAATAATAATAATAATAATTACTCCCTAATACATGAACCTGGCATCTTTGCCCCCCCAATGCCTTCTACCAGGCCCCATCTGAGTCTTGAAAGCTGAGGCTTCATCTTCTGTATCATCCAGACCTTCAATATCCTATGTAGCAATAACCAGTTTCAAGTAAAATTGAATTAAAGCACCATGGGAGAGAGAAATTAAAAACCAGAAGACAAAACTCATCCATACATCCAGTCTGTCAGCTACCCTTGGCCTGTGAAGTTTAGGTTATACTGTAGGAGTAAGGAAGCTTTTTCATCCTGCGGGCCACATTCCCACCAGGACAATCTTCTGGTGGCCACAGGCCAGTGGTGGGTGGGCCAGTGGCAAAAGTGAGTAACAAATTCAAATTTTACCTTTGTTGGCTGGATGCAGAGGGATGCTGGGAGGAACCAGCTAAGAAACCCCCAAGGGAAGAACGCTCAGAGCCAGGTGGTGGGACGATGATGAGTGGGAAGAGGGAGAAGACAAGGAGGAGGAGGTGTTGGAAGCTGAAGAGGTATCAGGGTTTAGTGAGCAGGGGGAGTCCATGGCAGAGAGAAGTCTGGAATCAGAAGTGAAAGCAGAAGAGGAGGAGGCCAAGAGGCAGAGATGAGTCAACCTAGTGAAGAAACACAGGTGCCTCCAGCTGCTGCTGGGACAAACCAGGACCAGGAGAGGAATGAAGCAGGAGGAGTAAAGGCAGACATGCCGGCGTAGTCTCAGATTGCTTGGGAAAGATCTGAAGAGGAGATTTAGGCAGCTGTGGGAAGGCCTTCAGTATCCGCAAAGGCCACATAGGGAAAAGACCTACCGAAGAAGAGTGAGTTGCTGTGCTAATTAGGCATGGCACTCCTAAGCAGATCCTGTTTCTTTGAATAGAGTTAACTTCACTTACTCCATGTGTGTAGTGATTATGTTGCCTAGTTGGTTGTCACACTAGTTTCTGGATCAGGCATTCACTGGGATACATCATTATATTTATTATTGTATTAAAGCATTTGTGTCTATTGTTTTATTTTATGTGGTTTGCACAGTTATCTCTTTACAATATTCCAGCAGCAGGATGTTTCAATTTTTAATCTTCACCCAACTTATTATTTTTGTCGGCCAATTATCTTTGCTATTCCAGACATCAATAGGGAATTGGCCAAGATATTTGCCACATGATCATCAGTGTATTTCCCACATCCCATCATAGGGGAAGATTGTGGCTCAGTGATAAAGCCTTTGATTTGCCTGTCAAAGGATCCAGGCAGGACTGGGAGAGGTGTCTGAAATCCTGAAGAGATACTGCAAGTCAGTGTGGGGAAAACTGTAGCAGAGGAACCAATGGCCCAACTCAGTATGTTGTTGTTTAGTCGTTTAGTCGTGTCCGATCTTTGTGACCCCATGGGCCAGAGCACGCCAGGCACTCCTGTCTTCCACTGCCTCTTGCAGTTTGGTCAAACTCATGCTGGTAGCTTCGAGAACACTGTTCAACCATCTTGTCCTCTGTCGTCCCCTTCTCCTTGTGCCCTCCATCTTTCCCAACATCAGGGTCTTTTCCAGGGAGTCTTCTCTTCTCATGAGGTGGCCAAAGTATTGCAGCCTCAGCTTCAGGATCTGTCCTTCCAGCGAGCACTCAGGGCTGATTTCCTTAAGAATGGATAGGTTTGATCTTCTTGCAGGCCATGGGACTCTCAAGAGTCCCAACTTAGTATAAGGCAGCTTTTTATGTTTCTGCACAATGTCCTCAACTTGGGGGGGGGGAGGGTGTTAGAGTGGATTTGAAGAAAGTGTGGTGGTTTCCAAGTAAAAGAAAAAAGGAACTTGGATGATTAAGCCACTCCCAGTAAAGTTTGCCTGGAAGTGAATGGGTGGTGTTGCCACCACAACATTTTCTGTTTGGTGTACATATCACAATAAGACCACTTACTATTTTCTAAAGAAGGAAGCAGAAGGCAACAGATGGTAAGATGGCCTAGGAGATCTTGGCAAGCAATAATGTTGTGGTAGTCACCAGGCAGCCCCTGAGAATTAACAACCTACTGAAATCAAATAATGAGCTAAAAGTAAAGCTTGAAAGTTCCTAAAGAGTCAGAGCAATGAATAAATGAAAGACACAAGTCCTGAACAGAGAAAAATAAACTGTTGTGCTTTCGGCACGGAAGCAAACTTGGGAGGTCCACCTGTAGCTAAGCCGCCATCTTTAAGAGGCAATGTCATAGGGCAGCATCCATGCTTAATTTTTGTCAGAGTTCATACACAATGTACCAGAGTCCTGAGAGTGCCTCCCTTCATATCAGCAGCTTGGCAGAAAATATACAGAATATAATTTTCTTTCCTAAATCAGTCTGCAGTGGGGTTAAAATATAGGCACTTCTAGATCACAGGAGGGAGGTTTATACTCTAGCACCTCTCCCATTACTAATTAAGTAATTCACCAGTGCTATTTTTCCTAGGAAAAGAGGTGCTGGAACTCACCATGAACACCTCCCTCATTCTCTTAGAATGGTAATGGCACCCACCCATTATGTGCCAGAACTGAGTTCCAGCGAGTTCCAGTTGGGGGGGGCCCTAATTTCTTGAGTCTTTAATTCTCTTCCTGCTTCAATGAAGAGTCTTTTTTTAGTCAAAAGAATTTCACTTTTGCCAGACTTCTCATATACGCTGTTGTTAAATTTATGAAATCCTTTCTGTACTTAATTCAAGTCATGCTCCTCTACGTTAATTCTGGGGGGGAAATAAAAGTTGTTGTTCTGGGCTCTTTCATCTGCAAAGATTAGAAACTTAACAGCGTGAATCCTTGTACAAATACGTTGACGTGAATATTTGAGGCTTCTGTTTTTCAGAACGCTTGCAGCTATCTTTGAAAGCAAACAAAGACAATTTACATGATGGGAATGGGCAGAAATAAGGCCGACAAATGTCTGCACTCTTCCTTCCTTTCTGGACAACTACATTGGCTTGTGCCAGAATTAGGAACCTGGTTCAGTTTTATTGTTGTTATCTTTTTTTCTTTTTTTCTTTGGATGATGCAGTAAAAAGTAGAGTGAAATGACTTATAGATCCATCACAGGTTTCACCTGTAAATCAGCAGGTTATGAAACTGTCTGAACTCGGTTACTGGGGTGCTGGGAAGATGAATTCAGATATAAAATGAATATGTTGAGCAAAGAAGAGAGGAGAGTTGAAGTAAAGGCAAGACTTAACGGTATTTATGCCAATTCAGGGTTTCAAAGCTCAGACCTGCAGAATCTGTGTTCGGTGCGTAGTCTAAACCAGGGTAGGGGCCTTCTGGCAGTGGGGTCCAAATGTGGCCCTCAGACCTCTCTGCCTGGCAGTATAACTCTCTCAAGGCTACAGACGTCATTGGTCCTGCTTTGCACGTCAAATATCTTTGCTTGGCTGGAATGTGTTGTTGAACTCTGGTAATATCCCTTGCTTGCCTGGATACAGAATAGAGTGGTGTGTGTGTGTGTGAACATAAACTAGTTACTCTACAAAGGTAAGATTTGCACCAATTGCCCCTCCCACTTTTGCCTCTGGCCCCACCCACCATGGTATATGGTCCTTAGAAGGTTGTTCAGAAGGGAATGCCATCCGTGGGCTGAAAAGGTTTTGCCATCACTGTTCTGAACCCTGGAATATATGAAGTAAAAGTGAAAATGGCCTGAAGATGTAGGAAGTCCCCTTAATTCACTACCGAGTAACCACAGGACATTCTTACATTTCCAAAAAGGGCAAAAGGATATGATTCACAATTAAGCCAGTTTTGAAATAGAGGCGAGCTTTTAAATCAGCCCCCCCTGATCTTGGTGGTCTCCAACCCTCAAATTATGTCATTTTCAAAACTCAAACTCCAAAAAGACCTAAGTATGCGACAGTGCTGGCTTTCAGCCAGTAACTTGCAGTTTGCAATTAACACTGAAAAAAGGGGAAACCCTTTGAATCCACAAAATAGAAGATAAGGCAAATATGCTCATTGTCTATATGTAACAGCTAGTACTAGCTGAGTAAACTGCAATGCTTAATGTTTCAAAACAACAACAAGAACAATTTCAAACTAGTAAGACTAAAGACAAACTTCAGTGCTCAAAACAAAGAAGCCTCTCTCACCACCATCTTGTCTCTGCCTCTATTGGCTCCCCAGATTGTGGCAAATTAATTCAGATTTGTTGTTTGTTAATGGATATTCAACTTAGAACCTTTTGTGGGTTTTCCGTCCACAACCATTTGACTTTGAACTATAAATTTGATGAGCAAGCAGTGTGATTCCTGACACCACACTTTGGCAAAGAAACAGAGATGATATTTCTTCCAAATCCTGGAACCTGGGCCTTGTCTCTCCCCATTTCCTGACTTGCATGAAATTAAATTGTTCAATAGCCACATGGAAACGTATCTCAATTGAGCAAATCTGTCTTGGTGATGTGCTTGTTTATCTTCAGTGCCAAGGATTCCCTAGTGTGGGGAAAATAAATAAATCTGCCAGCTTGCAGCCGTTCTTCTGAGAAACCAGCTTATATAACATTTAGGTCTCATGACGAGGTGAAGGAAAACCAGTTTGCTCACACAGAAAGTATATCACACTAGAGAGATTCTTTCTAAAGATCACCATCATTAACTTGGAATTACCTTTTACTTCAGAGTTCTGTTTATCTTGCACAATTTTAACATCCTATTTCTGACAGAAAACTTGAAACACAACATGATATAATGTAACAAAACACTTGTTTTTCAGCCAGCCAAAAATCCTGAGGATTCAGAGACTCTTTGCTACTGAATCAACCTGTAAATGATACTAATAACTTGGCTATATCTTGTCCAATGTAGTGTCCGACATAAGAACTTGCATGGAATAAGGTCTCTTTATGGAGTTGTGTTAAAGTTACTCTTTACATGGTGTTACTTAAGTTTTGTTGTTGTTTAGTCGTTTAGTCATGTCTGACTCTTTGTGACCCCATGGACCAGAGCTCGTCAGGCACTCCTGTCTTCCACTGCCTCCCGTAGTTTGAGTTACAGATAGGAGTTACAGATGTTGGTCTGCCATAGTCAAAACAAAATAAAAAAATTCCTTCTAGTAGCACCTTAAAGACCGACTAAGTTGTTCTAGGTATGAGCTTTCGTGTGCATGCACACTTCTTCAGACTTCTGCAGTGTATCTGAAGAAGTGTATCTGAAGAAGTGTGCATGCACACGAAAGCTCATACCTAGAACAACTTAGTTGGTCTTTAAGGTGCTACTAGAAGGATTTTTTTTATCCCGTAGTTTGGTCAAACTCATGCTGGTAGTTTCAAAAATACTGTCCAACCATCTCGTCCTCTGTCGTCCCCTTCTCTTGTGCCCTCAATCTTTCCCAACATCGGGGTCTTTTCTGGGGAGTCTTCTCTTCTCATGAGGTGGCCAAAGTATTGGAGCCTCAACTTCAGGACCTGTCCTTCCAGTGAGCACTCAGGGCTGATTTCCTTAAGAATGGATAGGTTTGATCTTCTTGCAGTCCATGGTACTCTCAAGAGTCTCCTCCAGCACCATAATTCAAAAGCATCAATTATTCGGCAACCAGCCTTCTTTATGGTCCAGCTCTCACTTCCATACATCACTACTGGGAAAACCATAGCTTTAACTATACGGACCTTTGTTGGCAAGGTGGTGTCTCTGCTTTTTAAGATGCTGTCTAGGTTTGTCATTGCTTACTTAAACTTTAAGTTTGTTCAACTACATCTGGCAACCATTTTCTCTCTTTTACCTTTGCCCTTCCTAACCATCCTAACCATGGTCAACAATTCTAACCATGGCTAAATTCACACCATACATTTAAAGCACTTCGCTATCACTTTAACCAGTCTGCCAAGAGATCCTGGGAGCTGTAGTTTGCTAAGGGTGCTGAGAGGGTTAGGAGACCCCTATTTCCCTCACAGAGTTACAATTTCCCAGTTCCCTGGGAAGAAGGATTGATTGTGAAACTACTCTAGGAATTGCAACGCTGTAGGGACAGGAGGGGAAGTGGGGGTAAAATGGAACTCAAGCACCAACTTCTTAAACATTTGTTCCTATAATGGCCAGCTGGTGCTTTTCCAGGGTAGAAAGTGCCTGAAGGAACTGGACTTTGGACAAAGGTGATGGAATGAGCCCTTACTTCCTATCTCTCTCACTGAGGCAGTCTGATAGAACGGCTTCCCCCAAGTGGCATCTGGGGGCAAAGGAGGCCTGATGGAATTGGCCTGTCACAGCAGAGCTGATGGAGTGTGTTCCATTTCCCATCTTTCCCACTGGAGGAATGGCTGTCCCTAGGTGACAATTGAGGGAGAAGAGGCCTGATGGAGCTGCCTGGGCATCTTTCAAAGTGGTGTACATAAAAACAAACCACGCAGAGAATAAAACAATAAAAAAATCATCATAAAAACAAATGGAAACTCAAACACAAACTTAAATTGCCTGCTGAAATAAGAAAGTGTGCCATGCACTTCAAGTTCAGCAGGGAGGGTGCTTGTCTCATCTCAGTCAGGAAACAGTTCCACAGGCCTGGGTCCATATCACTGAATGCACATCAGTCTAGTAGTTATGAGCCATGCATGTGAGCCATGGAGGATGACCAATAGAGATTTCCCCAGAGATGTATTTAAGTGATAGGGCAGGGATATAGGGAATCAGGTAACCAAGTTGTTAAGGGCCTTGTAAATTAATGCAATAACATTGAATCATAGAATCATAGAGTTGGAAGAGACCACAAGGGCCATCGAGTCCAACCCCCTGCCAAGCAGGAAACACCATCAGAGCACTCCTGACATATGGTTGTCAAGCCTCTGCTTAAAGACCTCCAAAGAAGGAGACTCCACCACACTCCCTGGCAGCAAATTCCACTGTCGAACAGCTCTTACTGTCAGAAAGTTCTTCCTAATGTTTAGGTGGAATCTTCTTTCTTGTAGTTTGGATCCATTGCTCCGTGTCCGCTTCTCTGGAGCAGCAGAAAACAACCTTTCTCCCTAAGCTTCTTTACAAGAATATAATGGGGCACCTTGTCAAATGCCTTGCTGAAATCAAGGTAGGCTACATCCACTGCGTTCCCTTCATCTACCAGGCTTGTAATTCTGTCAAAAAATGAGATCAGGTTAGTCTGACATGACTTATTTTTCAGAAATCCATGCTGACTATTGGTGATCACAGTATTCCTTTCTAGGTGCTCACAGACTGTTTGCTTAATGATCTGCTCCAGAATCTTCCCTGGTATTGATGTCAAACTGACTGGGCGGTAATTATTTGGGTCCTCTCTTTTCCCCTTTTTGAAAATAGGGACAACATTTGCCCTCCTCCAGTCTGCCGGGACTTCGCCTGTTCTCCAGGAATTCTCAAAGATGACTGCCAGTGGTTCTGAGATCACACCTGCCAGTTCTTTTAATACTCTTGGATGCAGTTCATCTGGCCCTGGAGACTTGAATACATCTAAACTAGCCAAGTATTCTTGTACTATCTCCTTAGTTATTCTGGGCTGTGTTTCCTCTGCTGAATCATTTGCTCCAAATTCTTCACGTCGGGCATTGTTTTCTTTATCAGAGAAGACTGAGGCAAAGAAGGCATTGAGGAGTTCAGCCCTTTCTGTGTCCCCTGTTTGCATTTCACCATCTTCTCCTCTGAGTGACCCCACTGTTTCTTTGTTCTTCCTTTTGCTACGAACATACCCATAAAAGCCTTTTTTGTTGCTTTTAACCTCTCTAGCAAGCCTGAGTTCATTCTGTGCTTTAGCTTTTCTGACTTTGTGTCTACACGTGCTGGCTATTTGTTTGAATTCTTCTTTGGTGGTTCTCCCCCTTTTCCATTTTTTGTACACATCCTTTTTTAATCTTAACTCAGTTAAAAGTTCTTTAGATAGCCAACCTGGCTTCTTTAGGCACCTTCCATGTTTCCGTCTCATTGGTATTGCCTGAAGTTGTGCTTTTACTATCTCTCTCTTAACAAACTCCCAGCCATCATGAACTCCCTTTCCTTTTAGTATTACTGTCCATGGGATCTCACCCAGCACTTCCCTAAGTTTTATGAAGTCGGCTTTCTTAAAGTTAAGAAATTGAGTCCTAGTATGCTTGGCTGCTCCTTTCCGCTGTATAGTAAACTTCAGAAGAGCATGATCACTCGCGCCTAATGATCCTTCCACTTCTATCCCACTAACCAGGTCATCAACATTGGTTAGGACCAGATCTAAAATGGCTGTTCCTCTTGTTGCTTCTCCCACTTTCTGGACAATGAAGCTTTCTGCAAGGCCAGTGAGGAATCTGTTTGACCTTATGCTCTTGGCTGAGTTTGACATCCAATAAATATCCGGGTAATTGAAGTCCCCCATTACTACTATCTCCCTTCCTTTTGCATGCTTGGCCATCTGTTCCAGGAAGGCATCATCTATGTCCTCCATTTGGCTTGGGGATCTATAGTAAACTCCCACAATGAGGTCACTGTTATTCTTCTCTCCCTTAATTTTGACCCAAATGCTCTCACTTTGGCTTTGAGGTTCTAAATCTTGGATCTCTTCACAGGTATACACATCCCTGACATATAACGCCACTCCTCCTCCTTTCTTGTCTGGTCTGTTTCTCTGAAATGGATTGTATCCCTCCATTATTACATTCCAATCATGGGACTTATCCCACCAGGTTTCAGTGATGCCTATTATGTCATATTTAGTTTGCTGTACCAAGAGCTCAAGCTCATCTTGTTTATTTCCCATGCTTTGCGCATTAGTGTACAGACACTGAAGTCCATTAGTCATTCACCCGTGTCTCTTATTTAAGGATTTTTTTCTCCTACTACTAGGTCTGCGTGCTGTTTGCTCCATTTGGTCTATGACATTTGGATGATCATCTTCATCAATTGATAGACTCCTACCTTCAGGAGCACTGTCTCCCTCCCCCACATTAGTCAGTTTAAAGCCCTCCTGATGAGGTTTCTGCGATTTTTGGCAAAAAACATTCCTCCCAACCATTGTGAGGTGCAGCCCATCGCTTGCCAGAAGTCCATCTTCAAGAAACTGCAGTCCGTGATCTAAGAATCCAAACCATTCCTGTTTACACCATTTGCGAAGCCAGCTGTTCACTTCCACTATTTTTCCCTCTCTCCTTGGGCCATGTCGTTCAACTGGGAGGACAGATGAGATGACAATTTGTGCATTTAATTGCTTCAATTTCCTGCCCAGAGCCTCATAGTCTCTTTTGATCTTCTGGAGTCTATTGCTTGCAGTGTCATTGGTTCCCACATGAACCAAGAGGAAGGGGTATTTGTCAGTGGGTTTTATGATTCCTTGCAGTCGTTCAGTTACATCTTGGATCTTAGCCCCGGGGAGACAGCACACTTCCCGAGACATCTTGTCAGGCCCACAGATCACTGCTTCTGTTCCCCTCAGTAGGGAATTCCCTATCACCACTACACGCCTCCTTTTAGGTCTGGTCGGGGTTCTTCCGTGAGCTGTCCGTTCCAAGGTTGCCTGCACATTGAACCTGAACCAGTAACATGCAGGCAGCCAGTGCAGCTTTTGAGCACCAGAGTCATGTCCTGATGATAGTCTGTCCCCATCTAAATCCCCATCTAATTCCCCAGCTGGAGCTTCTGAACCAGGTGCAAGGGTAGCCCCTCATTGCAATAAATCCTGAGGCTAACATTGCATGAATCTCCACAGCCAGACTATCCCTGCCCAAGAATGGCTCCAGTTGGCACTCCTGCCCCTGAGGCTACCTGAGCCTCAAATGACAAAGATGGACCTGTGAGCTTATGAGGGAGAGCAACTCCATCCAGGACAGGCAAATGGTCAATACCCGAGACACAGGAACTGCCCACTCACAGTGTCCCCATCTTTCTACGGTTTGGCTCTGTTTATTATCTCTTATCCATTCTGCAACTCCATCCAAGACCTATCCAGACCTCTCCTAACTCAGATATTATGCAAAAGTAGAGCTGTACTGATGGCACTGCCCCCAAACTCCCAACGACTATGCCCAACAGCAAGTGGCGTAGCATGGGTTGTCAGCACCCGGGGCAAGGCAAGTAATTTGCGCCCCCTAACCCGTGGATTTGCGCCCCCTAACCTGTGGATTTGCGCCCTCTAATCCTAACCCCCAGATGTTGCGCCTGGTGCGGCTGGCCCCCCTTGCACCCCCACGCTACGCCACTGCCAACAGCTTCATATAGATGTTGGCAACAGGATCGTTCCCTGTGACACACCATAGCACAGGGACCATGGGACCAACACACCTGCAGAGCTATAAGACCGGAGAATAGTATTGGGAGCAATACTATTCTCTGGTCTTATTGCTCTGCAGGTAGGAACAGAACCAGCCTATCCCCCCACAGCAGGTCCAGGAGAAGGGTGTGGTCAACGGTCTCAAAAGCTGCAGACAGATCAGGAAGCAGGAGCAGAGGCGATGGGGCATGAGCAACCACTGCATGAGTCAAGGGAGGGCAGCAAGGCAAGGAGTGGCTGAAATTTTCCAGGGCGCAAGAGGAAATGGTGACAGGGAAACAGTGGTGATCCTGCACATCAAGATAAATGTGTCATCTGAGAACACATTAAGCTTCATTTTTGCCTGTTGAAACGTGCGTTTTTCAACTACAAAGTGGAAACTAACCATGTTTGCTTCTTCTTTTAACGCCACAGCACAGTGAGGGAAAATCATTACAGTCCCATGGCAGAAGTAATCCATGCCATTAACCTGCCCAATAATGCAACAATAAATGGTAATGAATCATTCCCACTTTCGGTCCAGTGGATCACTATAGGGGAAAGAGAGAGAGAGAGATAACCAACCTGGTAATACCAAATCCAAACCAGGTCGGGCTCTTAGTTGCAATACAATCATATTTATCTACATAGAATGAATGAATGAATCTTTATTCGCATCGGCCATTGGCCACAGCAATAAAACAACAATACAATATACAAAGAATAGAAATAAAAAGTCAATTATATAAAATACATTTTAGGGTTTTGACTCAATAGTCAAATAGTGGATCTTATTCTGATTGCCCCAGTTAAAAACCTTGCAACCTTTGCTGTCATCTGCTCATCTTGATCTGCCAAGAGAAAGGACACTGTGGCAGTGGTTGGGCGACCTGGAATGGACAATAAAAGAGGGGTGATAATCTCATTCCTCAAGTCTTTATAAAGAGTGCAAGCCAGAAGGGCATGTGTCATCGATTCGGTACTGCCATCTCCACAGGGACATAAGCGTTTTTCATGTGGAATCTGTTGGAATTGTCCCTCAAGTACAGCCGAGGGCAATACATTCAATCTTGCGAGAGTAAAAGCACGTCTACACTTTAGAATTGCTAGGTTATGCAGATAGGGTGCCAGAGCGTCGAAATGGTAAGGTGGAAAATAGTCATACCATGGGGGAAATTTCCTTATTGTGGCCAAGTTGTTCTGATGCTCGATATCATTTAGGCGCTGACAAGTTAGCCTGTTTGCTTTACTAAAAACCAAAGTGAGTAGCTGTTGTGGTGATAAATCTACATATAGTAGTAGCTTCCCAACTGCAGGTATCCCCGACATGACCATATGCAAACCAGTGCTTAATTATTTACATGTAGCAGTGGTAATTGCCCCTTACATATAAAAGCACATTGTTTTGAAAGCACATCATATAACGATATTGATAGCAACATGAAAATGAGCTCTTTGAAGGCAGCAGTTGTTTTGACAACAGAAACTGCCCTACACAGACAATTTCCAAGTTTAGTTTGTTCAAGGCTATCAAGGTATAGACAGATGCATGGGGGAAAACACAATCTCTATGCGTTGCTATCGTGTTGGAAAGGATCCAGGAAAATATGGGTTGGACATCACCGAAACCAAATCAGGCCAATTTGGGCAGAACTAGACTTTGACCAAGTCAAGTGGAGACAACCCCGGATTCCCCAGTGTTGAGTCAGGCATCCCAGAGCCATCTGGGGCTGTCACAGGTTGGGGCATTGGACAGGAAGAAGGTGCTTTGATTGGCTCTGCCAGTAAGTTCATATGATGCCAGCCCCACCGCCAGCTCACCCCACCCCTTCTCCCTCCTGGTAAGCAGCAGTGATGGCACTGCCAGGAAGCATGCTGTCATTCCTCTCAGTCGACCACCTTGGCTGTATGACAGGGCAAAAGGCCCCATACTGCCCGGAAAAGCTCAAATGGATGGCACAGTGAGGATGCAATAGAGGCAGTAAAGTATACACTGGTTCCTCAGGTTACAGACTCCACTAACCCAGAAATAGTACCTTGGGTTAAGAACTTTGCTTCAGGATGAGAACATAACTTGTGCAGTGGCGGCACGGCGGCAGCAGGAGGCCCCATTAGCTAAAGTGGTACCTCAGGTTAAGAACAGTTTCAGGTTAAGAACAGACCTCCAAAACGAATTAAGTTCTTAACTCGAGGTACCACCATTCTTCCTTCCGCCTTCACTGTCATTGCCCAGGCTCAAGAGCCAGTGTGATGTAGTGGTTAAGAGTGGTGGACCTGTAATCTGGTGAACTGGGTTCGTGTCCCCGCTCCTCCACTTGCAGCTGCTGGGTGACCTTGGGCTAGTCACACTTCTTTGAAGTCTCTCAGCCCCACTCACCTCACAGGGTGTTTGTTGTGGGGGAGGAAGGGAAAGGAGTATGTTAGCCGCTTTGAGACTCCTTCGGGTAGTGGTAAAGCGGGATATCAAATCAAAACTCTTCTTCCCTTCTTCCTGCGTCTGGAGTTTTTCTCTGTTTACGTTCAAGCCATCACCCAGCTTGTTTCATCGCTCAAAACTCTGGTGTATACCAAAGAGCCAAGCGGGATCTGTTTAGCATTACACTGAACTATAGTTTTAGTACAATTGTTTAACTGTGAGATTGTTATACGTATATTTACTTTCTGTTCTAATTCATCACTGCTGAAGTGTTTTAATTTCTTGATGACTGCTTTTGAAGTGATTTGTTTTGATTTCATCATTGTCTTGTTTCCTGCTTCTTAAATTTAAGAATGAATTTAGAAAAAGATAAATTTGTCCCCATTGTAATGGTGAATTTAATTCATCTTAGTTTGTATTTTAAATCATTTATTTTATTTTATTTTATTTGGTTTTGTACATGAGTCCAAGATATGGCACCTACCACCTACTCTGGTGATTTTCTACTGGCTGTTAAAGACATATCTATTTACTCAAGCTTTCCCTGGACCCTGATACTGATTGAATGGTTGCTGGATGCTGTAATGGTGACCTGTTCTTTCTGTTGGGTTTATATTGCATACCAAATTGTTTTCAAACAGTTGTTTTGTGTTGAATGGTATTCCTGGTATCATTTTAATGCAGAATATAAATATATGAAATAAATAAATAAAACATCAGATGCAGGCCTTTTTTCTCTCCTTATTGGGCAGCTGATAAATTAAATGAATGAACAAAAATATGCAGAGCTCCCCTTTCACATCTTTTATTACAGGACCAATCTGGGGAGCCATGACACAGATCAAACCTGCTGGACTAGATGGGCCATTGGATTGATCCAGCAGCCTCTTCTTATGTAAGGCCCCATGTCTACTCCACAGAGCATGGCAGAAAAGAGTGGAGCCAAGACCCTGGAAAGCCAGAATCATGTCCCAGAAAGTATGGGCCCTATTACTTATAAAGGCTATTTGTATAATTAAGTGGCACTACTTGTGAATAATGAGTGGCGCTGTGGTCTAAACCACAGAGCCTAGGGCTGGTTGATCAGAAGGTTGGCAGTTTGAATCCCTGCAACAGGGTGAGCTCCCATTGCTCGGTCTCAGCTCCTGCCCACCTAGCAGTTCGAAAGCACGTCAAGTGCAAGTATCTACCGCAAGTATCTACTGCAAATAGGTACCGCTCCGGTGGGAAGGTAAACGGCGTTTCTGTGCACTGCTCTGGTTCGCCACATGCTGGCCACATGACCCAGAAGCTGTCTGTGGACAAACGCCAGCTCCCTCGGCCTGTAGAGCGAGATGAGCACCACAACCCCAGAGTCGTCTGCCGCGACTGGACCTAACAGTCAGGGGTACCTTTACCTTTACTTATGAATAAAATGTTCTGTCAAACAAGATGAGGAGGAAGAGTTTCTAGGTTCTAGAACTTAGGCCGCATGTCCTATTGTGAAGATGACAGTCCTCTATCTGAAGGCTGGTCCGGTCACAGTCCAGTTTAAAGAGCCATAAGGTGGGGGCCTTAGCAGAAGGGGCCTTCAAGTGTTAACATGTGAGCAGCATGGATCCCGCATGCAGGTTTCCCACAGGCATCTGGTTGGGCACTGTGAGAACAGGATGCTGGACTCGATGGGCCATTGGCCTAATCCAGCAGGCTCTTCTAATGTTCTTTTGTGGATTGTTTTGTTTTTAATTGTTGCAAGGCATCCTGAGTGGTGCACATGCTTCGGAAGTGTAGGATATAAGTTTTCTAAAATAAATAAAAAATATGCAGACATTTTAATTCAGTTGCCTGGCTTTTGTGTGATTAACAAAGTAAATCAATGCTTATCTGTGCCACTCTGAGCCTTCTAATGGGAAGCAAAAACACCCAAATGTCAATAAGGATTCCCGGTGGCATTTGTCACTGGATTAGTTTGTATTCGGCACATAGAGACATCCAGGGTGTAATCCCAATGGAAACCATGCCACCAACAGAAAGAATAAGTAAATTGATCTTTGAAACACCTCCAGGCTTCACCTGCTAATTTATTGTTTTCGGGGCTTTCAGACATTGAATAGTCATTTGCTGGTTGCATGCTCATTCATCAAAATGGGTAGCTGCTACATTTTGTTTAGAAAGGGGTGATTAATAATCTCTGAAGTACTTCTGCATTTTTCTGTGTATGTGGGGAAGAATCAAGTATATAATTTCCAATGCATTCTGCAAAGCTTCATGCTATAAGGAAGTCAAAGGGCTGAAGAAGAAGAAGAAGAAGAAGAAGAAGAAGAAGAAGAAGAAGAAGAAGAAGAACAACAACAACAACAACAACAACAACAACAACAACAACAACGGTGATTTGCCAGGAGGCTAGCTATGTAGCCTCAAATTGCAGGGAATTGAAACTTCAAGCAATGCTCAAGAAAGCTAGTGTAGAAGTGTCCAAGGTGGGAATTTATTGCACCAGAGCAGAACACCACATTTTCCATGTGTACTCATGGAGAAAGGAGGAGCTCAACCAAATGGCCAAGCCCCATCATCTAGCCTTTGCCTGTGTACACACTGTATACCTTTAAAGCATAGTTGAAACACATTCTTACCCCTCAAAGGATTCTGGATACTGTAGTTTGTTAAGGGTCTCTGGGACCTGTAACTGAAAGAGATAAACCGAGTATATGTAGCCTTTGACTATGGGTTGGAGGGAGAATCAAGGAAATATATGGAGCAATCATTGGCAGTGATGGACATGTATTCCAGTTTCTTTAAGTGCCTTAGTTTCTTTTTTTCTTTAAGAAATGCAGTTTGTTTAGGGAGCTAATAGGTATGAGGAGACCCTTAACAAACTGCAGTTTTCAGGGTTCTTTGGGGGAAACCATGACTGTCATTCTACTTCAAATGTATGTTGTGGGTGTGATCAAAAAAGAAACATCCCAAACGAGACTAGAAAAGCATGGCTTCCTAGCACACCTTACATATTTTTAAATATGAGCAAACCTAGTTTTTAGGTCCTAAGAAAGCACAGCAGTTCACAAGCTCAGAGGGCCACATTTAGCATTACTTCGTCAGCACACCCTGTCACCGTTGGGATGACAGACACAACTTCTCCTTGAATAGTCATTATTGGCTATTTTTTGTGACAATGTAGAACCTTTCCTTCAACAGAAGTGAAAAAGAGATCTGCTTCCAGACAGGAAATATTTGTTCATACTCTTTGCAGAACCATTGATCAAGCTGTATTCTCACATGTTTCCTTTCTACATTGCACCATCAGTATAAACCATGGAAACTTGCTTTAAAAAAAATTTAAAAGAGAGCATTGCTACACAACTGATTTTGAAATTATGTGGAGCCAACATGCATACTGAGAAGCATCCCTCTTGCTTTCCTGGCTTCTGGCTTAGCTACGTAAAGCCTCTTGAGGGCAGGGGGAGGCTTCGCGCAGCTATCCCAGAAGCCAGAACAGCAAGAGGCTATCCCAGAAGCCAGATCCCTCTTGCTGTCCTAGCTTCTGGGATTCAGATTTTTTTCCCCCTTGTTTTCCTCCTCCAAAAACTAGGTGCGTCTTATGGTCTGGTGCGTCTTATAGAGCGAAAAATACGGTAGTTGTTTCTCTCCATCCTTCAGTCCATATTTTCAGGGCTTTTTTTTTTTTTTAAATCATTTATTATTTCAAACAGCTGTACAGCAATCATATACCTCTAAGCTTTGGTGTAGAAATGGGGGGGGGGGTGTTAACTGAACATTTAACATACAAATAAAATGCCTTCATATTAAGGAAATAGAAAACCTCATTTATACTTAGCTCTATCTTACACTAACCGAGAAATGCAACTGTGTTTAGACACAGAATTTGGAGGGATGTCTGGATACAAAAAGTATACCCTTCATCCCAGCATCAGGCTGGAGCCTGCTTAATGTTTTCATATGGAAGGGAGTGTCTAACAGGGAATATCTGCAATGTTGACATAACTCTGCAAATAATTAGGAGGGAATAGATAATTCTGTTTGGAACATGAAAGCACACACGTAACATCCATGAAATGTTCTCTCTGTACTCAGCAGGAGGCAGTTTGTAGTTTGAATGGATTTTTCTTTTTTTAAAATGTAATTAGCGTCCTTGGCAACAGGCTATTGCGTGCTATTCAAGGTAAGAAAGGGTTGCTGCTATAAACGTTCCCATCTCAGAACTGTGATCTTTATGCTCTCGTGTGGCTAAAATGCAGCACTGCAGCTTATTTATTCGGGATGCAATTACTCAAAGCCGAACTTGAAAGGAAGGCAGAGGCTTCGGCAGCAGCCAGCGCTGAAATGTGAGGCTGCTTTAACTTCTTCTTTCCCGTGAGCAGCAAGAGAGGCTTGGTTTTGGGCTGCGTCGTTGTGACTTGCATGTGGGACTGAATAGCTGAGCTGCATTTACAGGATATCTTAAAGGAGTCTTATTTCTGTTCTTTCAGTGGCAAGACAGCGTTGAATAATAGGGAGTAATCCTGAGGATCAGGGTCTAGGCTAGAAGCCAAATTTGAGCCCAGGGTCTTCTGATGCTTATTTCTATGTACAGTGGTACCTCGAGTTACATATGCTTCAGGTTACATACGCTAACCCAGAAATAGTGCTTCAGGTTAAGAACTTTGCTTCAGGATGAAAGCAGAAATCGTGCTCTGGCAGTGCGGCAGCAGCAGGAGGCCCCATTAGCTAATGTGGTGCTTCAGGTTAAGAACAGTTTCAGGTTAAGAACAGACCTCCAGAACGAATTAAGTACTTAACCCGAGGTACCACTGTATAGCAGATTCAGAACTGTAATGCGTTCCAGTGTTAATCCAGCCCTGTAAGGGTGAAAAGAAATTTCTGCTTGGGGAGCTTTCCTTCTCAATGCATGCAGAATCTGTGAGGGAGAAGCTACATTCAGAAATATGTGCATACCTGGTCCAGCGGAGCCAAACCTGGTCCAGTCAAAATATGCCCACCTACCTGAGAAATCTGATGAACTTCATCAGCACCCACTGCCTCTTATAGTCATGTCTTATTTCCATATAAGCTGTGTCACTGCGACTTTGCAAGCAAGCTGAAAAACAAACAAAAAATAGCCTTTCCACTTTAAGGTTGATCAGTGTATAAAGTATTGCCAATGGTCCAATTCTGTAAATGGACTTGAAAACGTCCGTTTCTCTTAAAATAGGTTGAGCATGTCAAGTGAAATTCCCTCAAAAATCAAATGTGGGTAGTTCTTAAATAACCGGCAGCCACCAAAACGGAATGTCTCTTTTTACATTATACTGACCTCCATTATACTGACATCCTTCACACCCACTTGCTTCCTGCTGGTGGTCAGGATACTGGTCAGGTTTGGGGGATGAAAACCAAAAATGAATTCTGCATCAGGAAAAGCAGAATTCTGCCATCTTCCTATATTATGAAAATTAAACAAATTTGCCAGTTTCCCCTTACTTTGAATGATGTATTCTGCAATATTTATTCTTTTGCATTCTTTAAAACTCAGCTTCTACTGCTACTTTCTGAGACCCCACTAAGCCAGGGATGGAGATATCTGTGGCCCTTCAGAGGATGTTGGACTCCAACTCCCATCATCCCTTGCCAACTTGGGCAATAGTCAGAGAAGATGGAAATTGTTGCCCAGCAACCTCTTGAGGACCACATGCACCCCACCTTGCGCTAATCATCGTCCAGAGAGTTTCAGGCAAATATTTTGATTCATAAAGGCTAGAAATGTGCTTTTCTTTTTTTAGACTTGGAAGTCGTTTTATTTAGGAAACCAAATTCTGCAGCCAGGAGCACTGTATCTAGGACTCTTATGTGTTTCACAACCACTGGCTCTTAGGACCAAAACAGATGATAGTTAAATGGCATCAGTAGCAGCTTTCTTCCTCTGATGAATGGGGAGGCATTTTGGAGAGAGAAAATTAACCCTCCCTATCAAGTGCAGTCCCAGGTATGTTCAGCCCCCTCCCAGGTTGCCATTTTCTAACTGGAAAAAATCAGAGATGCAATCATTAAGACAGACTTTAAACACATATGATGTTTTGACCCCTTTTTCTTCCTGAAAAAAGGCTCATTAACTTGCAGCACTGCCAGACTCTTGCTATTTTCGAGTGGGATTCAGTTGCATACTGGCAAATTTGCGTTCTTCAGTTATTGGGAGGCCTTGCACAACAACCCATTTCTGCAGAAGATCGGACTTTTACAATAAGGGGAAAATGGTGAGGAAATGTACTGGAAAACGTGGGATAACACTTAGTTTGATCATCTGACCTCCCCACAAACAAAACAGAGTGAATGCTCAATAAATAGTCATTGTTGTCTAATCTCCCTGCACACAATTCAGGATGAATGCTCAATAAACAGGTCATCTGGACAGCGCAATCCTATGAATCAGATCTAGCAGTTTGCTATGCAGAAACTGTATCATGGATTAAGCATGTATGGCAGACATAGCTCACTACACCCCACTTGCCTTAAAAAAGCTGAAGTGATTTTAACACTACCATTGTTTCCCCCTCCAGAAATAAGGAACAAGATTCAGGCCAAAACATTAGGAGTCATTCTCTGCTGCATCCCATATTCCAGATTAAATTCTAACATTCCCTGAAAAGGCCCTAGATATGCTCCAATAACACCTTGATTTATTATTGTTCTTAATTTTGTTTGGTATATTCATTGTTTAATTTTGATTTCCTCCTTGGCAGCCATTCCACACTGCATAAAAATGTACCAATATCTTCTCTCATCAGTGCAGAAAACCTTGAAACGGGGGTAAATCTGTCAACATTTCTCCATTTGGTCCCAACATCTTTACAAGGTGGAGTAGGCTTGGAATGGCCTCCATTTTGCAACTTCTTAGTAGTGGCTTACATGTATTACACTTTCCAGAAAAGCTGTTCAGGCTGTGCATTAAATTCTTTTATTAAAGTCTAATATTTATGGCGTGGCATGGTTTTATGAGAAAATATGTGAAGGAAATTTACAAGGTGCCTTGTTTTTAGGACAGTACATTGCTGAGTAACACGTTATAGGCCAGTCAATTGATATCATACAAGTTCCTGCCGTACTGCCTAAGAACTAAGTGCAGCGTATCTGGGTTTGCAGAAGCAGTCTACACCAAGTAATTATATTTTATTGCACTTTCTTAGTGTGGGATATATTTGTATGGAGACTGCTACAAAAATCGCTTAAATAAATCACTAAGCATGAAAGGTTTAAAAAGTATCAATTCGCACCAGAAGATCATTATTTGCGCGCGCGCACACGCGCACGCACACACACACATATATAGTAAGCCACTTTCAAGAATCTTTAGGGGGAAAGGAAGTCATAAATGTGAGCTAATAATAACAATAAAAATGCAATATCAAATGGGGTCTACATAGCGCTTGCAGTAGAAGATCTACTTCATTTTACAGTGGTACCTCAGGTTAAGTACTTAATTCGTTCCAGAGGTCCGTACTTAACCTGAAACTGTTCTTAACCTGAAGCACCACTTTAGCTAATGGGGCCTCTTGTTGCCACCACGCCGCCGAAGCACAATTTCTGTTCTCAGCCTGAAGCAAAGTTCTTAACGCGAGGTAATATTTCTGGGTTAGCGGAGTCTGTAACCTGAAGCATATGTAACCTGAAGCATATGTAACCCGAGCTACCACTGTATATATATCCACATTAAATCAAAATATTACAGGTGAAGATCAGGGAGGAAAAGCTATAAAAAGCTTCTTGATTAGACTGGGCAACAATTGGTTCTAGCATGTTCAGGTTTTGGTGCTGACTCATAGACTCCCCTGTGCTCTCTTCGGCCACATATATACAGTGGTACCTTGTGTTTCAGAACAGTCCGGTTTAAGAACGATTCGGTTTACAAACTCCTCAAAACCGGAAATAGTGTCCCGGTTTGAGAACTTTACCTCAGTCTAAGAACAGAATCCGAATAGTGGAAGGGCACCGGTGGCGAGAGGCCTCATTAGGGAAAGCGTGCCTCAGTTTAAGAATGGTTTCGGTTTAAGAACGGACTTCCCGAACGGATTAAGTTTGTAAACCGAGGTACCACTGTACTTAAATTGGGATGATACAGAGAAGATTAGCAGATAGCCTCCCCTGGTGCATTTCTTGGCTGACTTTGACTCAGCACTGACAATTCCATAGTGGTGAAGGGAGCATTGCCCTCACTCACATTTGGCTTTATGACACCAAACAATCATGTGGCATTGCCAGAAAGCAATTAGAGGAAAATCTTTTGAGTCCTCACTCAGGAAGGTTGGGGGTGACAGTAGCCACAAGGTAGCAATGAGGACAGGGGGGTTGTTGTCACTAACAGTAAGCTTTCCCCACCTATTCATACTCAACCCATCCCAAAATGGCTGAAATGTTCCTCTCCAATTTGGATCTTGTCAACAAGCTGAAAATGTTGGAGAGACGGCATTTTTGTTCAGTGCTACTTTTCATACCTAATGCTGAATCCTTAAGATCCCCAAACTACACCTGCCAAAACCCATGTGGCGAATATAAAGTCCTATATTTAACAGCCAGTGCCCAGCAGGCAGCCCTATTAATGTGCATTTGAAAATGTTTGTTTACCAGCCCATTTCCTTGTTAATAATTGCTCTGCTGACAGCCTACAAATGCCTTCTGTGACTTCTTGTATCAGATATTTATTTAAATGCTGCAATTGATTCATCTTCACCACATTTGCCACAACGCTAATATAGTTCATCATTAAGTGACCACAGATGGCCAATTCTAACAAAGGTTTCTTGTGAGCGACTTGGAAACAAATGTTACTGTCTGAACAAAAGTATTTGGTGCAGATTTGGTTTGAGGTTGCGTCATAACAACTTGAGACCAGTTTACTTATGAGATCATCTTACCCTGTTAGTCTGTGAGCACTTAGAAAAGGATGCTGTGATTATTAAGACCCAGCATGCGTTTCTCAAAAACAAGACACATCAGACGAATCTCATTTCTTTTTTGATAGAGTTACAACCTCAGTAGATCAAGAGAATGCTGTGGATGTAGTGTAACTTGGTTTCAGTAAGGCTTTTGTCAAAGTCCCCCTATGATATTCTTGTGGATAAGCTTGTAAGATGTGGAAGGGTGAGATAACTGTTAGGTGGATTTGTAGCTGGTTGACTGACCAAACACACAGAATGCTCAAAAATGGTTCTGCATCATCCTGGGAAAAGGTGAAACGTTGAGTGCCACAGGGTTCCTGAACCTATTGTTGTTCAACATCTTTATAAACGACTTGGATGCGGTTATGATTGAATGGGCCAAAGATTTTGGATATAATATACAAATAGATGACTGGTTAAAATTGTGGAAAGATGAAATAAGATTTACGGCGTGCACTGCTATAAAAGAAAATGTAATGAAGATGGTGTATCGATGGTATATGACACCTGTAAAACTGGCAAAGATGTATAAGATAAGTAATAAATGCTGGAAATGTAGAGAAAAGGAAGGAACGTTTTACCATATGTGGTGGGACTGTAAAAAAGTTAAAAACTTTTGGGAAATGATTTATAATGAATTGAAGAAAGTATTGAAATATACATTTGTAAAGAAACCAGAAGCGTTTTTACTAGGAATAATAGGTAATGAGATAGATAAGAAAGATAGGAAGATATTTTTATATGCAGTGTCAGCAGCAAGAACTTTGATGGCCCAGAAGCGGAAACAAGAAAAGTTACCTACGACTAAAGATTGGAGAATGAAAATGATGGATTATGCGGAACTCGATAGATTAACAGGAAGGATCCGGAACCGACGTGATCAAAGATTTACAGAAGATTGGACGAAATTTATTGAATATATGCAAAAATTAAGTGATAATCAGATAATGTTTGTAAGTTTTAAGAAAGCTCTGTGAAGAGAAAAGGTAGGAATATTGTTAGATTGTAAAAAATTAATTAATAATATGGTGGTGTAATTTAAATTTAAGAAATGTGGAGAAAGTAAGTACTAGGAAGGTTTTTCAGGCGGGAGGAGGGAAGTCAATAAGGAGGAATTTGGATGTAAAAATATGTTTTGGATGTATAATTTGTTATGGAAAAAGAATAAAAAATATATTTATATATATATATATAAACGACTTGGATGAAGGAATTGAGGAGATGTTCATCAAATTTTCAGATGACACCAAACTGGGAGGGGTCGCTAATGCCACAGAAGACGGAATTAACCTATTGGAGAACTTGGCCAAAACTAGCTCATTGAATTTCACTAGGGACAAATGTAAGGTTCTATACTTAGGTAGGAAGAACCAGCTGCCAGTAGCGCATGTGAAAAGCATCTAGGAGTCTTTGTAGACCAAAAGCTTAACATGAGTCAACAGTGAGATGCAGCAGCAAAAAAGCGCTAATGCTATTCTAGGTTGCATCAACAGAAGTATAGTGTCCAGATCAAGGGAAGTAATAGTTCCACTCTATTCTGCCTTGGTCAGACCATACCTGGAGTCCAGTTCTGGGCACCACAATTTAAGAAGGATATGGACAAGCTGGAACATATGCACAGAGCAAGATGATCAAGGGTCTAGAAACCAAGCCTTATGAGGAACGGTTGAGGATTTGGGGTATGTTTAGCCTAGAAAAGAGGAGACTGAGAGTAGACACAGTATGATAGTCATCTTCAAGTATCTAAAAGGCTGTCACATAGAAGATGGCACAAGCTTGTTTTATCCTGCTCCAGAAGGTAGGACTAATGGCTTAAAGTTACAAGAAAGGAGATTTTTGACTAAGTATCAGGAAGAACTGTCTGATAGTAAGAGCTGTTTGAGAGTGGAACAGACTCCCTCAGAAGGTGATGGACTTTCTCATATTCTCTCATATTTCCTTCCTGGAAAAGGTGATTGACAGGGTGGTAGCCAGCCAGCTGCAGGCCTGCCAGGAGGAAGATGCAGTCTTGTTTCAGGCCCAGTTTTGGCACCAAAACAGCTTTGGTCACCCTGACTGATAATTTCTATCAGGGAAGAGACTGGGGGCCTGTGACCCTATAGACTCTCCTTGACTTCTCAGCAGCTTTTGACACCATTGACCATGGTGTTTTCTGGAGAAACTGGGAGCTGGAGGTACTGTATTGCACTGTCTACACTCCTGCCTGCAGAGTCACTACCAGAAAGTAGCACTAGGAGATTCTTGCTCTGCTCCATAGCTTTTGAGTTATGGGGTCCTGCAAGTGTTTATTCTATTTCCTATGCTGTTTAACATACATATGAAACCATTGCAAGCTGTCATCTGGATACTCAAGCATGTCATCCACATGCTTATGGCATGCAGCACTATCTCTCCATTCCATCGGAATCAGGTGAGGCTGTGAAGGTATTGGACAGGTGTCTGGAGGCAGTGAGAGAATGGATGGAGGCCAAAAAACTGATGTTGACACAAGTGCTGTGAATGGGTGGTGCCCATGTGTGTGGGAATCAGGTGTTTTGGGAAGAGTTGCACTCTCCCTGAAGGAACACACTTGTGATATGGGAGTATTCCAGGATTCCAACTTGCCACGAGAGTCTCAAGCGGCTTCTGTGGCTAGGAGTGTTTGTGCCTAGCTTAAGCTGAATCACCAGCCACAGCCATTCCTCGACTGGCGTAGCCTGCCCCCCAGTTATCCATGCTCTAGTAACGTCCTGACTGGACTGCTGCAATTCCCTGTATTTGGTCCAGAGGCTGCAGCTGATGCAGAATGCAGCTGCTAGGTTGGTAAGTGGGGCAGCCCAATGGGACCATGAGACATAGGTCCTGAAATCTCTGCACTAGCTGCCATTGTGTGTCTAGGACCCACGTACCTAGGGGCCGCCTCTCCTGGTATGCTCCATGGAGGACCTTAAGGTCCACAAATGACAACACCTCGGAGGTCCCAAGAGACTAGGGCCCTGTGGACTTGACATCTTTCCACAGGGCCTGCAAGACAGAGCTGTTCCGCCTGGCTTTTGGTTTGGACTCGGTCTGACCCTTATGTTTTCCTCCGCTTATAGTTTTGATCTATGGGCTACTATTAAAATGAGGCTGCATTTTAAATTATATTTTAACCTGTATTTTAATTTTGTTTTTGTTTTTTGTAATTTTACTGGTGTTAGCTGCCATGAGCACGGCTCTGGCCAGTGAGGGTGGGGTATAAATAAAAATTTCTTTTTCTTTTTCTTTTTACCAAGCCAAATTCAAGGTGTTAGTACTATATGCGTGTATATAAAGCTCTAAATGGCTTGGTGCCCAAGTAGCAAAAAAATAGTGATTTTCCCAATATCAACCATGTCAGACAAGATGATTGGCAGGTGAGGAGTTGTTGGGAATTGCCCTGTTGGCGTTGTCCCATGACAGGGCCTTTTCATTGGTGCCTCCCTGTTTGTGGAACACCATCCTTAGTGAGGTGCATCTGTTTCCCTCATTTCTGACTTTCAGGAGGAAGTTAAGAACATTCCTATTTACCAAGAATAAGATGGCTGAAATACACTGTTCCTGGTAAACTCAGGATTACTGGTTGAAAAGATTTTAGAACGAGATGGAAAGAAGATAAAGTCCCTACCAGAGAAGAATTGTTAGAATTTCTGTCCCATGACTGCAGTCATGGGATTATTGTCTTTCACATGACGGTGTATGTTTTAACTCCACAAAGTGGGAAGTGACAGAGACAGGATGTTTGTGTTTCTGTGTTCTGTGAAGTGGGACTATTGTCCTTTGCTCTTTCTCATTGCTGTCTGATGCTAAAGAGAGGGGGAGCCATGTTGCAGTGCTCCATGTATGTTTATATGTGAATAAAGTAGATTAGCCAAAATGCTAAGTTGCTGAGGTCTGTTACGCAAGCTGCGCAAATTCTGCGGATCCCTAAGTTTGCCAGTGTTGGTTGGCATCGGTCGCTGTGATGTTTGGGCAGAAGAAAGCTTTCGAAGCTCCCGAATGATCAACCAGGAGGGAGGGAACATGCCAGTTAGGCATGTGTCTCTGCCAGGGTCCTACTCGAGAGTAGGATGAGCTCCTGACAAAAATGGCAGTTTTGTTGGAGGTTCCAGAGATAAAAGTAGGCAGGGCCAGAACCAACAGTGGGTGTTACATCTTCTCTTCTCCCTCTCTCTCTCTCTCTCTCTCTCTCTCTCTCCCACCCTCTTTCCCCCTGTTTCTTCTTCCTTGCCACCCGCATGAAATCAGGCAAAGTGCCAGAGGTTACCCACTTCTGCCTCTGGTAGTCCTTCCTGCCAATGAGAATGTAGAACCTCTTTCTTGCGTTTCAGCTTTAGGGCTAAATCATGCTTCCAGGAGCTGGGTATCGCTTTAGTTAGCCAGCTATGTAAATGGCAAAAACAGAGAAAGGGTAGTACCGCAAAGGAGTGGGGGAAGTCCAGCATCAGTGGCTGACTAATAATACATGGCAGAGTGGCAGCAGCCTCATCTAAATCAGCTTTATGCATTGCGATGTGTAGCTGCAGGACCACTTTCCTATTAATCAAAAAGTCCCCTTGTTTACCCTGGTGGCACATTCTCCGTTTGCTCATCACAATTTTGAAAACACTTCTGATTTGTTACAATGGCAACTGGAACGACTTTTTAAAGGCTGCTCCACTGAGCTGAGAATGTAATCCTTGGAAACTCAGATGCATGCATTAACTGAGAATGGCTGTGCAGAGCTACCAACATATTTTTAAATGGACTGATTATATTCCATTGAATCGCTCTTTCATTTTTTGGCCTTTTTATGGCGGTAGACATAATCGAAAAGCACTGAAACCAGCTTGTTTATCATTGCAGAAGTAACTCTCTTTTCCTGAAAAATGTCAAGAGCAACCAGCTTTGGTTGGTGGCCCAGCTGCACCCGTATAAGAAACAGCATAACTTCTGTCATCTGTGCTCTGGTAACCTCTAGGTTAGATTACTGCAATGAATTATATCTGGATAGCTGAAAGTTCAGCTGCTGCAGAATTTGGTGGCCAGGTTGCTCACTAGGACAAGGTGGTTTGAGCATATTACACCAATCCTAGCTCGACTGCACCAGCCGCCAAATAGTTTCTGGGCAGGTTTTGACCTATAAAGCCTTAAATGGCTCAGGACAACAGTACCTCAAGGACCGCCTCACCCATGTGAACAGATCCAGACCCTGTGATCACCATCTAAGGCCCTTCTTCAGGTGCCTCCTCCCTGATGTTGTTGTTGTTTAGTCATTTAGTCGTGTCCAACTCTTTGTGACCCCATGGACCAGAGCACACCAGGCCCTCCTGTCTTCCACTGCCTCCCGCAGTTTGGTCAAACTCATGCTAGTAGCTTCGAGAACACTGCCAACCATCTCGTCCTCTGTCGTCCCCTTCTCCTTCTGCCCTCCATCTTTCCCAACATCAGGGTCTTTTCCAGGGAGTCTTCTCTTCTCATGAGGTGGCCAAAGTATTGGAGCCTCAGCTTCACAATCTGTCCTTCCATCCTCCCTGATAGCAACACAAATTGGGCCTTTTCTGCAGTGGAATGCTCTCCCCAAGAAGGCTCGCCTTGCGTCTTCCTTAGGGGCTAGGTGAGAATGTTTCTCTATAATCAGGCCTTTGGCTGATTAACATCCTATGTCGTTTTAAATGTCCTTTGTGGAAGGGGGGTTATTGATTTATTTTGTTTTTTATGTATTTTGTGTTCTCGTTTTGTATTTTTATGTTGTGAACCACCCTTGGATGAAGAGTGGCATTCAAATTTATTTTACTAATACTAATACTACTGATAATAATTCATCTTCACAGAAAGTCTGGGAAGTGTAATTCATGATGGGGGGGAAGTAGGGGTCTTCTAACAACACTCAGTTCCCAGAATTCTTTGGGGGGAGCCATGAATGTTTTAAGTGGTATCATAGTGCTCTAAATGCATTGTGTGAAAGTAGCCACAATAATAGTGCATTACTGGTGATTTATTCCACTTCGCCTTGTTCTACAATGCTCCTACATTATAGCTGTCTGGAGGGGCTATGGCACAATTGAAGTGGAACAACTGTGGTATAAAAGTTGCAGTATTCCAGCAGAAAGTTGTGTGATATGCACTGATGGACAATAAAGCAGCCTCAATATAGCATTATGAGCACAAATAGTCATGAGCATAGACTGAAAAAGGATGCCTAAAGGGACAAGTAAGAGGTGTGATTTGATTTAAAAGAAACATGCTGCTAATTCCTACAGATTCTATCATATTAAAGAGTTTAAAACGTTCATAAGCATTAATAAAACTACATTTATTGTGCTGCCACAAGATTAGACTATGGTGATTGTGTCCTACTATGGCAAGTAATCTCTCTCTCTCTCTCTCTCTCTCTCTCTCTCTCTCTCTCTCTCTCTCTTTCTCTCTCTCTCTCTTTCTCTCCTTTCCCCTGTACCTTATTTTGCTTTTGTTTGTCCCTATTTTTCACTAAGACCGCAAAGGTGGAAGTGGCTTGGACCTCTCTGGACCTCTGAGAATGCTCCAGGGCCCACCACGGAAGCTTAAAGCATTCTGTAGCTTGTTCTGCTAGGGGCAGGCTTTGAACATCAAGTTGGAGGCTGTAGATTTGGCACCCTGCTGTTTGTTCAGCTGCTTATTAGTATTATTATCATTATTGCCGTCTCTATTCCAGGTAATTTTAAAGAATTCAGAAATAACACTTGTTTACACATATATTTCCTTGGGAACTGTCTACAAGGGGTTTTTTGGGGGGGGGGTTGTTTGCCAAGCACAGCTTTTTTTGTCCACTTAAACATTTGTTTAATTGCATTCTAATTCTTCTTCTTTATATAATGGTAAGGCTCAAGATGGCAAGCGAGGCACTGATTATTTGTTAAAGCAAGCATCTGGTAAACACACCCCCTGCCAACACACATTTCCCAATAAGGGGAAAGAAGAAGAGTTTCAGAGTTTCCATTTGGTTTTGCAAACTCTCGCTCTTCCTGTGCGGCAAGTGTCAAAGTCTGATGCAGTCATGCAGTGTTTCCTGCAGTCAGGAGGCTGTTGGTCCCTCCTTCAGCTCCAAGGAATGGACCACAATAGCACCATTTGCAGGTGGAGGCTCTGGTTGCCATTGCCCATTGTGACCAGCCAGGTGACAGGCAGGGAGGCCAACAGTAGGTAGAGCCAATGACAGATAGAGCTCACTCTAGAATTGTCCCCATCTGCCTCCCTTCCAGCTTTTACAAGGGGTGGCACTGAGACTAAGGAGGAGGAGGAGGAGGAGGAGGAGTTTGGATTTGATATACCACTTTATCACTACCTGAAGGAGTCTCAAAGCTGCTAACGTTCTCCTTTCCCTTCCTCCCCCACAACAAACACTCTGTGAGGTGAGTGGGGCCGGGAGACTTCAAAGAAGTGTGACTAGCCCAAGGTCACCCAGCAGCTGCATGTGGAGGAGCAGAGACGCGAACCCGGTTCACCAGATTACGAGTCTACCGCTCTTAACCACTACACCACACTGGCTCTCTTATCAATTTGCCTTTATGGATCACTGGATGGAAGACTAACACAATAATTTCATGTGTTATACAGGCAGCTTTTAGGCACGTCAGATATGTGGGGGGTGGCCTTACATGGGCCCCGCCAACATGTGCGGGGATCCAGAACGTAATCCGCACACAAACTGGTTGTTGCTTGTACTTTCTTTACCATTCTTTCTGAAGTTCTCGATGCAGTTCTCCAACCAAGTACTGTGGTACCTCGGGTTAAGTACTTAATTCGTTCCGGAGGTCCGTTCTTAACCTGAAACTGTTCTTCACCTGAAGCACCACTTTAGCTAATGGGGCTTCCTGCTGCCGCCGCACCGCCAGAACACAATTTCTGTCCTCATCCTGAAGCAAAGTTCTTAACCCGAGGGACTATTTCTGGGTTAGCGGAGTCTGTAACCTGAAGCATATGTAACCTGAAACGTATGTAACCCAAGGTACCACTGTAATGTGTACAAAAATACACATAAGAACAGGCATCCCCAAACTTGGCCCTCCAGCTGTTTTGGGACTACAATTCCCATCATCCCTGACCACTGGTCCTGTTAGCTAGGGATGATGGGAGTTGTAGTCCCAGAGCAGCTGGAGGGCCGAGTTTGGGGATGCCTGCATAAGAAGAAAGCATGTGTCTTGAGGGACGTATTTGCGAAAGTAACATACAAAAGTGCTTTGTGGGAGGGGGAATTGCTTGCAAAAAGGTGTATGTTAGGAGAAATGTACATTAAAATGCTGACAAATTTTCATTTTCTTAAAAAAAAATCACAAAATGATGGAGAATAGTAGCGAACAGAACCTAAGAATGGAAAAATGAGGAACTGAGAGGTCCTGAAATCTATATATCTGCCCATTCCTCCCCTTTTCTGCTAGTGGTCACAAGGCAAAAAGCCCCCCTCCCAAATACAGTGGTACCTCAGGTTACATACGCTTCAAGTTACATACGCTTCAGGTTACAGGCTAACCTAGAAATAGTGCTTCAGGTTAAGAACTTTGCTTCAGGATGAGAACAGAAATCGTGCTCCAGCGGCACAGCGGCAGCAGGAGGCCCCATTAGCTTAAGTGGTGCTTCAGGTTAAGAACAGTTTCAGGTTAAGTACGGACCTCTGGAACTAATTAAGTACTTAACCCGAGGTACCACTGTACATACATTTAAATTCCTCCTCAACTTTTCTCAAATGCCTGTAATCATCAGTATTCCCCTTTACCTTCCAAGGAGAGTGTTTTGATCATGCCCTTTTGAGAGAGAAGCGCCCAACATTCACTTTTTTTCTAATCCCCTTTGTTGCATCAGGAGAGAAACTCAACACAAGTTCAAATCATGGCTCTTGTTCTGCTTTCATGCCAAGTGACCTCAGCCTCCCCCAGAAGCTCTTTCCTACAGAGAGGACAAGGCTGCTGCCCAAGCAATTTGCTATAAAAACAGGCATAAAAGACGGCAGCATCTGTTTTTGTGTACCTGCAATGCTTACCCCCTGCTCTGTATATTAAGGTGCTTCCTGAAGAAGGACGATCGTGATTACAATAGAGGATGTGGCATCTGGGACGTGGCCAAGGAAAAGGTAGCATTCGAGCTGCCTGAATATGAACATGTCCTCGGCAGAAATCCTTCCAGAAGTTTGTCACCAAGCCAGATGGTGATCAGCTAGGCCTCTGCTGACTCACAGCACTTGAGTATCCTTTATATACTAGGACGGCCGTCTGAACCTCTGAGCACACACCAAGGTTTCTTTTTGTTTGTGGCGGGGAAGCACTGCATTCTTGTCAGGTCAAATTCATGCTGATGTCTCTTCATGTCTGCATGTGTACATTGCTCTTTTCTATCTTCTGCTGTGCTGCCTGGACTTACAGCACATACTTATGCATGTTTACTTAGGAGTAAGTCCCATAGCCTGCAGTGGAGCAAAATCTCTAGCGACTGAGCCTTGGAAATAACCAGCTTTACTGTTTCCCTGCAGCAAAGATGGCAGCCTCCATTGCCATAGCTGCCTTGAAAGCAAATCAGACAATGGGCTTGTATGAGTAATAGTCTGTTGTATGCAATTTCCATTAATTTCCATTAATTCAAATGAATTAATTCAAATAAATTAATACATTTCCATTCATTCAAATGAGTTCATTCTTGGTGCATTTCAAAAATAACACTGAACTGAACAGAAAGGTTAACTGAGGTCCAGTACCCACTGTGATATTATTCACGCAAGAACATACATAACTAGATTGACTAAGGCTAGCATGAAATGGGCTGCAGAAATTAATTCCATGACCAACTTAACAGGCAGTGAAATTGGCTGATTTTGGCCCCTCAGGGGTTTATTACAGTGGTACCTCGGGTTACATACACTTCAGGTTACATACGCTTCAGGTTACAGACTCCGCTAACCCAGAAATAGCGCTTCAGGTTAAGAACTTTGCTTCAGGATGAGAACAGAAATTGTGCTCAGGTGGCGCAGCAGCAGCAGGAGGCCCCATTAGCTAAAGTGGTGCTTCAGGTTAAGAACAGTTTCAGGTTAAGTACAGACCTCCGGAACGAATTAAGTACTTAACCTGAGGTACCACTGTACTAGCTTTGGAGATCTCCAACACCTCAAAAGATTCCATCAATGGTATCTCTGAAAAGTTTTACATATCCCTTGGGAAGACAAGCTAACTAATTCTACTGTACTGGCAGAAGCAAAGATCACCAGTGTCAAAGCAATGATTGTTCAATATCAACTTCGTTGGACTGGTCCAGATGCCCAATTATTGTCTTCCAAAGCAACTATTCTATTCCAAACTTTAAAAAGGAAAGCATAATGCTGGTGGTCTACAAAAGTGGTTTAAAGACGCTCTCAAGGCAAATCTAAAAAAATGTAGTATAATCACTGACAATTAGGGAACACTGGTCTGTGGGTGCTCCATTTGGAGAACAGCCTTTACCAAAGGTGTCGTGGGCTTTGAAGATACTCAGACTCAGGATGAAAGAGAGAAAGGTGCTAAGAGGAAGGCACACCTGGCAAACCCTCACTGTGAACAACTCCCGCCCGGAAACCCACTGTGGAAGGACATGTGGATCAAGAATTGGCTTCCACAGTCACTTACGGACTCACTGTTAAAACCCTGTTTATGAAAGACAATCTTACTCGGCTACAAGTGATCGCCAAAGAAGAAGTACTAGCATTGCTCCATGAACTTGTGCAAATGTGTTGTGGATCTTGAACTTGTCCCAAATGCCCCCCAGTGGCTTTTTAGAGGAATTGTTTACAGAAGTGGCTGTCCAGGTTGAGTGCAACCACTATACTAGGTTCATGGGAGGGGGACACACTATTGGTTACTTAGAGAGGGAGGGACAAAGCAGCAGGGAAGCAAGTGTGGTGCAAATGCATCCATGGAGCTAATTCAGTGCTGCCTGCCATTGCACCTTCCCATGGTGTAGTGGTTAAGAGCGGTGGACTCGTAATCTGGTGAACCAGGTTCGCTTCCCCGCTCCTCCACATGCAGCTGCTGGGTGACCTTGGGCTAGTCACGCTTCTCTGAAGTCTCTCAGCCCCACTCACCTCACAGAGTGTTAGTTGTGAGTGAGGAAGGGAAAGGAGAATGTTAGCTGCTTTGAGACTCCTTAAGGGGAGTGAAAGGCAGGATATCAAGTCCAAACTACTACTACTACTTCTTCTTCTTCTTCTTCTTCTTCTTCTTCTTCTTCTTCTTCTTCTTCTTCTTCTCTCCTCTTTCTGCCAGTAAGCAGCAATGACCACTCCTTCCCCCTTCCAAGAAGTTAGCATGGCAACTCTGCCCCATACAGCAAGCTGCTTCAGGCAGTTTTTTATTCTAGCTCTAGAAACAAAACAGCCTTCTCCTGTCAAGGAGGCCTGGTGGAAATAAGCATGTTTGTTTTGCAATGTAGGGCGCACTGCCCAACATTTTCGAATGAGGCCAACTTTAATGGGTGTTTGACTAATGCTGATTTGCATGAATTTGCCTGATAATCCAGCTGAATCTATGCAAATGACGGGAAACACATATATAGATACTGTTAGGGAACTGCCATCAGTGCCGGAGGGGGAGAGCAAAATCCAGAGGGATTCCAGAGAGCGTCCCGGGATTGGGAGAGGCAGCCCATCTTCTGGGGAAGAGAATCAGCGTAGCACCAGTGGAGAAGGGGGGCAGATGGGGGAAGCAGCGAGGCGGTCCCATGACTCCTTGCCGGGGACCAGCAGGGAGAGTAGAGGTCCTCCGCTGCCTACGCCCTCCTTGCGCAGAAGGCTTTCGCGCAGAGAAAGTAGGAGGAGACTAGGCGTCAAAGAGCTTCTTTGCTGGAAGAAGTTTAAGAAACGCCCACTGACGGATTCTGCCAGTGATTGAGACAGCCACGGGTGAGTGGCTGTCCGGACAGAAAAGGTTCACTCAGGCAATACACCCAGGTGTTTGCACCGGCTTACGCACGAACAACCCCTAGAACCATCACAGATACCAAACTCCCATTTTGTCCTTTTTGAAAATTAAAGTATAAAGGGCATGGAAACACTGCAGAATCAGATTCTTGCCCACAAGTTGAGCTACAATAGTTCTTTCTCAAACCACTCCACACAAATGCAATTCACAGCTTCATGCGATGCTAAATATTCGTTCACTAAAGAGCTGGAAGGCATTTTTCCAGTGGAGAGAGGCCATATCTTAGTAGCAGAGCTCATGCTTTGCATGCAAAAGGTCCCAGGCTCAGTCTCCAGTATTTCCAGGTGAGGCTGGGAAAAGACTCATCTGAAACCTTGAGAGCCACTGTTAGTTGTCAACAATACTGAGCTAGATGGACAGCCTGCCAGGTACCCTATCGACACACCTGAACCTTGGGTATGCTGTCCTCAAACATGCCATCATGAGTTTGTATTTCTTTTCCAGGGATGTTTGGAATAGGAGAAGCACACGAGTACATTTCTCTTTCATCTCTGAGGAAAAAAATCAGGACAACATGGCCATTTGTTGCTTTGCTCTCATTTCGGATATAATAATGGCTCCTGCTAACTTTAAAAATGACAGCTTGGGGCCAGTTCAGACACTACCCAGGATTCCATGCAGGCGTAGGCTTGTCTTTGCGCTCTCCCCAGTACATGGAGTTAAGCGCTTGCATGAAGAGGAACATCATCCCTGCTGTAGGGTGAAGTAGTTACAATTTCTACAAAAGGAAAGGTGCTTTTGCATCTCTTTCCACCCCCACTCTGCCTGTCAGCTGTAGGCACTTCCCTTCGTGCAATCATGGCACTGTGTATAACAGCACGTCATTTAAATTTACTCTTTTTTTGAAAGAAAAGGGAGAAAAGAAAAGGCTTAACCTTTAAACTGGTCCAAGTGAAACCCTTATATTTCTAGGATTATTTCATGAAGAGAAAGCTGGGCATGTGGGTTGCCAGTTGTGTCCTTGGCAAAAGCTCCTTTCGTTTGTCATATTTCATGTCGCATTCTCAAGGTCTCTACCAGCAGGATAGCTCACTCTGATGTGAACCAAATTAACTAAAGCTCTTATATTATCTTGCCAATTTAGTCCATTAATTCACAACGCTCACACGCTTTGGCTGCTCTGTCACCCTCTCTCCCCAACCCTTCCATGTGGACCGGCATGATTTATATTTATGGAATTTAAGCTTCAGTCTAGAGGTTTGGGAGTCTTCTCCGAACACCTTCATGTTATCTTCCTCTGGCAAGAATAGCAAATCCCAGCATTTGAAGTGACCAATATCTAATCCTTTGAATTTCTTAGCAAATTAAATGAAAGAACCTAATGCAATTAGAGAGAGAGTTCTTCCCAAGATCATTTCTCAATTCCTCTGAATTCTTTATATATAAAGCCATTCCCACCCGCCTCTGTCATTCAATTTTAGAGAGGGAGGGAGGGAGAGCATGAGAGAGAGCTTTTGCAATGCTATTTTTTTGACTTGTGATGGAAGGGACCCAATTCAGTAAGATGCTAACAAGGAATATGAATGGGAGCAGTGCAGGATTGGGAACAGATTGGTGCTCACTTGATGTGTGGTTCTTATACATTACAATGGGGCTTGTGTAAAAGAACATTCCTTAGGTTGTGTCCAGTGTTCACAGTAGTATATTCAGGAGTTTATCATTCAGGAGTCTATACATAAAATGTATAGAGGGACATGGACCCATGAAAGCCCTTCCCCAGTCCCTCATGCATACAGAAAGAGCGGGTGGCACTGTGGTCTAAACCACTGAGCCTCTTGGGCTTGCTGATTGGAAGATCAGCGGTTCAAATCTGCGCAATGGGGTGAGCTCCCTTTGCTTTGTCCCAGCTCCTGCCAACCTAGCAGTTCAAAAGCACACCAGTGCAAGTAGACAAATAGGTACCACTGCGGCAGGAAGGTAAAAGGCATTTCCATGTGCTCTGTCTTCCGTCACGATGTTCCGTTGTGTCAGAAGCAGTTTAGCCATGCTGGCCACGTGTCCTGGAAAGCTGTCTGTGGACAAACGCCGGCTCCCTTGGCCTGAAGCAAGATGAGTGTTACAACCCCATGTACTTAACCGTCCAGGGGTCCTTTGCCTTTACCTTGCATGCAGACCATTCATAGATCTTTGCATGCTGAATGTGAAGATCTGGAGGGGGCTTCTGTGCTCATTCAGCTGAAGCTTCTATGCAGTCCAGGACCTTGCCAGATTCTCACTAAGCACATTCAATCCAACATATTTAGTAGCCCCCTTCAGGCTTGTGTGTCTGAGAAAAGGCTCCATGTGTAGGAGTGCTGGTGGGGTATGTATGTGTGCCTCTGTCCTTCAACAGACCCTTCACTCTCACATGTTTAGGTAAAGTTCTGGAGAGCATTGGTGTTTTTATTAAGCAATATGCACAGTAAGTCCAGCAATCCACTTAAGGCACAGTGTTGCAGCTAAACACCATATTTGAATGGTGGAGTGTATGTACTTTACACACAGAAAACACATAGAATCATAGAGTTGGAAGGAGCATGGTTTGGTCCCTATCTCAGAATATGTAGAGGAGAAAGCAGGCATTTCCATTCTCTGTGCAGCGGCCCCTTTTGGTGAGTTATCAGAACTACAGCCTGGGAATGAAGTTGTCAGAGACTGGGCAGAGGAGGAGGAGGAGTGGTGGAGACGGCCTTCCCATTCTGACCCTTCCAGGGAGGAGGAAGAGGAAGACAGTACAGATTTGCAACAGGGGTTTGCAGGAGGTCACAGCTCAGAGGCAGATGAGGGGAAAAGTTGGGAAATAATGGGAAAGGAGGAGGAGGAGGCAGAACAGGAGCGGCAGCTGGCTGACACAGTGTCATTAGATAGCATGACAACAACAACAATAATAATTTATTATTTATACCCCGCCCATCTGGCTGGGCTTCCCCAGCCACTCTGGGTGGCTTCCAACAAAATATTAAAATACCGTAATATATCAAACATTAAGAGCTTCCCTAAACAGGGCTGCCTTCAGATGTCTTCTAAAAGTCTGGTAGTTGTTGTTCTCTTTGACATCTGGTGGGAGGGCGTTCCACAGGGAGGGCGCCACTACCGAGAAGGTTCCCTGTAACTTGGCTTCTCGCAGTGAGGGAACCACCAGAAGGCCTTCAGCGCTGGACCTCAGTGTCCGGGTAGAACAATGGGGGTGGAGACGCTCCTTCAGACTCCATTCCAGACTCTGCATCTCCCAGAACCCAGAAAGCCTTAAAAGTATGAGAGCAAAGAGCTCAAAGACAGAGGGCACATGCAGCACCCATACAAGTGATGAATGAGGAAGTGGGAGAGACAGGGGGTGGAGATTCACTCAGGACAATGCCATTATCTAAGAGGCTGGATTCTATAGCCTCTCTCTGTAAATATTGAATTAAAAAAGGACAGTAATAAACTTTTCCGTGTCTTTATACTTTCCTGGGCAACCAGCTGGGAGCCACTGACAACATCCTGACAGAAGTATCCTTAGGCTTTGGACTAGATTGGTCCAAGCTAGCCATAGGATGGGCTTGCTTGGTGTGGCAGAGCTGCAGCAATAGCCTCCTTGGTGTCACTGCCACCAAGATGGGATGGAAGGCGGCAGCAGCGAGGTTGTGGCTGTGTGAGCACACCAGGTTGGCTCCACCCGTTCACCATCAAAGCACTGACCTCATTGCCCCTCCCCTCCCAGTAAACAGCAGTGACAGGAAGAGCTCTAAAAGACTTCCAGATTGGTTGAGGGCTTTGCCTGAGCATCACAGACTTCCTGGCTCTAAGATGTTTGTGAGCTGTCCTCAGTTCTGACTCCCTAGCTGACTTGTGTCCGTACCTATAGCTCAGTCTTTGCTCCCTGGCATTATCTTTCAAAAGGATGTGAGTCAGCTGGGCTGGCCTGAGGCGGTGGTGAGCTGTTTTCAGCTAAAGCACTGGGTGGATTGCCTGACTCTTACAATTTCATGTTTTCAGTAGGATCTTTGAGTTTGGGGTTCTCTCGGTTTCTAATTTTTCCAATGTGAACTTCAGTTCTCCACATTACCACATCAGGTTTAATTTTTTTTAAGTCCTCGTGAAAATCCAGCAGCATTTTAGTGCAAATTTCTTCTAATATAGAGATCTTTGTGTGCAATTTTGCATAATATGCACACAAACACAGCGATGGGACTTCCCTCTTCTTCTCCTCACATGCCTCAGCTCTTTTGACCTTCCTCAACTCTGCTTCAGAGGGTCAAAAAAAATCCCCAGAACAGTGCACAGAAGGAGGAGAAAAATAGAACCATCTCCTTAGTGCCACATTTACCGTAATTCCACCCTATAATTGGAATGGAAGGAAGAATGTGATGTTTAATGAACACTATTGCTTTAAAAATGTAATTCAGAGATCCCCACATAAAAGCTCTGCATGCTTTTGATGTTTATTCACTTATTGTACTCAGAAGTGTTGAGAGCCTTGGGAAGTCCTTGTTTTCAGTGCAAGGTTTGTTAGCTCAGTGTTTTTGATAATTAATCCCATGTTACCTCATGCGAAAGGCTTTAAGTATGGAGAATCCAAACTCTAAATCATCACAGTTGTAATATGGGCCTTAACTGGTAACTAGTAACATAAAACTTGAACATGCATCTATTGGCAATGATGACTAACTTCCCCTGGTCGAAAGGATCCAATAGCCCATTCCAAACTTTGATGACACTAAACTACTTATAGGCAATGAAAGATATAAAAATGTATACACAGGTTGTTGCTGCTGCTGTAAATAGTTGTTTGGTTAATTTATATTAATGGTAGCCATTCAAAAATTGCTGTAGAAATATGGAAAACTGAATTTCACCTTGGGAAAACGAGAAAGACAAAACCATGCAGACAGACAAAACCATGAAGTGTTGAGGGGTCTCCCTGCAGCCTTTGTTAAACTACTATCAAGACAGGAGGGTTATAGGTGTGGTCTACAGTAGTTGCAATGGAGGACCTGAAGGTTAAGAGGCTACCAAAGATCAGAGGCGTCAAAAGCGATGCGGTGATGTGGTCAAAGACATGGGTGGTCAGATTCCAGAAGGTAGCTCAGGAAAGGAAGATGGCAGTGTTTGAGCAGGGATCATTTGCTTTGACCTTTCCTGCTTGGGCCAAGGTGGGAACACCCAGCATTTCACCACTTCCATCCCCTCCTTTGGGTTTGTGTTTTTATTTAGATTAGTTTTTCTTATCTTTGATTTTAAACAAGATATTGGATGGGGGATGCTCTCTCTTGGTAATGCAGCAGTTCCCACTTTGCTCTTTCCTTAGTCAATCAGAGGAACATGGTGACTTATCAATACTATTGAACCAGCACACTCATAATTTCCTTCTTCCAAATAAACCACAGCCAAGAGCAAACCTTGGCTTCAGAGTGTGGCTTGTTTGGAGATAAACAAACCACAACACAACAATATGCCAGCTGCCCCCATAGATTGTTTCCCAACTTGACTAAGGGAGGAGTGAAGCAGGAGAGCTCAAGGTACATCTGCCAACACAAAAATCATGGACAGTATGGTTAAACAAACCTTATGTCCTGGGTTAGCATTAAGTCTGAGCATTACCAGGGTCAGTACACTGGCATTGTTTTCACTTTGCAAAGCATTGGGGAAATACTTTATGTGGATACCCACTCTGAGCCATCGAGGTAAGACCCTTTCCCTTGGGGACGGGGTACCAAGTAGAAGAGGAAATTGGTCTCTTGGCTGTCCTTCTGAATGCTGGAGGGGGAGGAAAACCAGAAGGATTTTGAGCATCCGGATAGAACCCTAGACAGCCCTAATTCATTTTCAAAGCAAACACAAGTCTGCTCACCCATTCCCAAGGCCTTAAGATGCAGGAGCCTGTTGGGCTTCTTTAACATTGAGACACTCAAACTGGGAAACCAAAATGAGGGCAGGGCTTATATAAGGCCCTTGTTGGCTCCCTTGGACACCTGATTTATCTGGGTTGACCAGTTGTACTCTCTTCTTGACACTATGAGAGTAGAAAAGTAGAGCAGCAAAACTCAAGTCAACACATTGGTTCACCTGACCAGCCACCCACAGTAAAAAAAATAAAAAATGGGTATCTCAGCCCCCCCAGCCCCCCATAGATAGCACCCAGGCTGCCAGATTCCTTGATACAAGCCTGCTGAAACAAGAGAGAACTGGTTTCATGGTGCCCATGACCTGCAGTTTCCTCTTTTAACAACTCCTAAGACTCTGGCCCTGAGCCACGACCGACTTTCCAAAAGCTGTCATGGCTCATTTGTAAATGTGCTAGAGAATGTTTCTGAATTTCTGCCCAGGTCCTGAATTTCCAAATTATCTGATCTTGATTTAAAACAAAAACAGCAACAACTGCATGTTGTTGTGAGCAGCCAGGGATAGACCCCACAGGGGCTGATCCAGAGGTGAGCCATGACAGCAAAAAGTAGCTAAAAGAGGGAGTTATAGATCCTGGACACCATAAAACCACCTCTTGTTCACTTTGGAGAATTCACACCCCCTGCGCAGGAATAGATCTGTCTCTCTGAAACCCTTGGCTTTAAGTCATCACAGAGGAGGACAGGTGCTCAAATTTCCATTTTGGTCATTACTATGTAGTGTCAAGTGACTGCATTCATTTACAAAATAAAAAGGAGACAATTAAAAGCAAGGCAAATTAACCACGTAAAAACACATCCTCATCAAAGGTGAAAGCTGTAAAATAGGTCTTGGGGTTTTGTTTGTTTTTGTTTTTACAGATGGCCCATTATTGAACTTGCTTGTCTACTATTTGGCCTGCTGATTGTAACTATGGTGACATACACTGTTGATTACTATCTTTTAAAATAGCTTGGTACCCTCCAGATGTTCCATAGTAGAGCTCCCATTAGCCCCAGCCAGCATTGCCAGTGCTGACTAGTGCAGATGGGAGTTGCAGTCCAAAATGGCTGAAGGGCAATATGCTGGCAAATATGGCTTAAATCTGTGTATCTGAAGAAGTGTGCATGCACACGAAAGCTCATACCAAGAACTGACTTAGTTGGTCTTTAAGGTGCTACTGGAAGGAATTTGTTTTGTTTTGACTATGGCTTAAATCTGTCTGTCTGTCTATCTAGTAAGTAAGTAAGTAAGTAAGAGGAGGGAGAAAGTTTGTTTTCTGCTGCTCCAGAGAAGCAGACACGGAGCAATGGTTCCAAACTACAAGAAAGAAGATTCCACCTAAACATTAGGAAGAACTTCCTGACAGTAAGAGCTGTTCAACAGTGGAATTTGCTGCCAAGGAGTGTGGTGGAGTCTCCTTCTTTGGAGGTCTTTAAGCGGAGGCTTGATGGTGCTCTGATGGTGTTTCCTGCTTGGCAGGGGGTTGGACTCGATGGCCCTTGTGGTCTCTTCCAACTCTATGATTCTATGAAGTAAGTAAGTAAATATACTGCCCTTCATCACAGGGAGGTTTACAAAGACTCTCCTCCCTGGAAAAGAGGGGAGTGGTTGTGGGCGGGAGCCCGAGCACCGCCCCCTGCCTCCACCTCACCTGGCTGGCGCCCACGCCCCCCCGGTAGGCATCCAACCAGGTGCCTTGGAAGGGGCGTGTTCAGCAGCTTTTTGCTGCAGCGCCAGCCTCTCCCCGGCCTCATTCTTCGCTGTCGTCTCGTCGCGAGTCACCCACCCTCCACTCCCTTTGAGTTAGGGCTTAGGTCATTGGCCTTGCTATGGACCTTAGGTTGGTCGCCCTGGTTGCCCAGGGGGCCTGGTAGGAGTTTTTCCATTTGGCATTAGGCTTTTTGGTTTTTTCGCCTACCTCGTAGCAATCGTCACAACTTTTGTGGTATTGGTGGGTAGGTTAGGCATTGGAATAATGTGCTGTGGGGTGTCGAAGTGCTAGGTGTGGCCATCGCCTTTGCCTTAAATTTTTGGGTATTCCGTTAAAGGAATCTGGCGGTCGTGTATTCTGTCCGATGCCTGCTTGACGGGAGGCCATGGCACGACCCTTGGTGACATCAGGGGAGAGCCTATAGTTGGATTAGCATCAACAGGCTCCACCTACTGGTGAATAAACCCACTTGTTTTAGAGATCCAATGCCTAAGCCAATACCTTTTCACTGCTGTAATCAATAAAGTTGTGGCCTTTCCTTGCCCATTAACCTTATATCACGTGTCCTTGTGTCTTCTTTTCACATTGGGGGGTCGGGTCCTCAAACCACAAGATAGAAATACAAAATGAGAACATAAAATACATTACATAAAAACTAAAAGAAACTAATAACTCCCCTCCCACAAACACATTTAAAACACTATGGATGGGTTAATCAGCCAAAGTCCTGTTTTATAGAGAAACGCTTTCACCTGGCACCAGGCAAGCCTCCCTATGGAACACATTCCACAAACACAGAGCCACCGCAGAAAAGGCTCATTCTCAGGTTGCAGCCTTCTGGACCTCTCATGGAGAAGGGCCTCAGATGATGATTGCAGGTCGGTGCATATGGAGAGATGTGGTTCTTGACGAATTCCAGCTAGTAAAATGTTTGTGTTTTTCTCTAATTGTTAAAGGCACTGACAACTCAAAAGGTCTTGGCATGGTGTTTCAAGCTCTCTGTGACAGTTTCCAGCTCCAGGAAAAATCTTCCAAAGGTGGTATGCAAAGGCAAAGGCACTTTCTGTGGTCACCCACCCACATTCAGTGGGTGGCAGATCTGAGGCAGGTTCATGTGAGAGAGGGTTAGCTCTTGAGTTTCCTATTTGGGAAGGACCATAGTTCAAGGGTATGGTATCTGCTTTGCAATCAGAAAGCCCTTGGTGTTGACAGTATAAGCAGGAAGTTGTAGCCCACCATATGTTGGTTCACATCTGGAGGGCCACAGGTTACCCATCCCTAAGGATCTCCCCAAGCTGATGATATGAAAGACCCTTTCTGAAACCTCAGCAAGCCACTTCCAGTCAGTGGGCAATATAGGGTTAGGAGTACAAATGATCTGACCTGACATAAGGCGATGCCCATGTTCCTATTTATCATCTACACTGTCCTACCCAAGTAGTTCATAGGGCCACGATGCAGATGCTGAAAAAATGGTTGGTGAAGATATTTTCTACTTAAGGAAATTCCATTCTCAAAAGATCAAGTATCCCCCTCACATTTCTATTCTGTAAATGCTGCTAATTGGGAGCTGTTAAGTTGTTGAGAATTTGAACCATGACAGAATGCAAAACAGCGGAGCTACGGTATCTAAGGAAGCCTCACAAGACCTAAGTGAAAAGCTAGAATCTGCAAGATTATAATTGCTTCTCCTGCACTGATTGTCATTAATGGTGGGCAGTGGTAGCAGCACTGGGCCATAGATATGCAAACAAGTGGCAGCCAATTAGGAAAGAACACAGTTACTGTTGTGAGCCAGTTGCTTGGCAGATGCGTTTGTTGGCGATCACAACAAGTGTCAAAAATATGTACAGGCATCCAAGTCTAGTCCCATAATGGGATGCTTGCGTTTACTAAGGCAAACGCAGCAAGGACTCTGGAACAGTAGATGGAACACAGAAAGCTACTACTGGGGGATGCAGGGGCAGGGTGGGCTTCCTATAATTGCAAATTCATTTAAGCACATTCAAAATCAAATGGTCTGGAAAAAAACAGGGTTCAGTGCTTATGTGTTCCACCATGTTCGCAAAATCAACCTTGACCCTGTGTTGCTACAAGCCGCACAACTGAATAGCACCATAATGAAAATTAATGAGATTGGAGGAAAAGAGTATGTTTCATATTTTAATATTTAAAAGTGCTCTATAAAAAGATTAACAGGACTCAGGCCACATGCACCTTAGAGACAGCTTCCTTCTCTTTGTCGCTTTCTGTTCCCCTGAAAGTAGCTCCCTGTTTTCACTGCTGTAATTTTCAGATGGATGGGTGGGTTGGGTGGAATCGGAAAAGTGGAATCGGAACTGCAAAAGTTCTGCTGAGCAATGAAAACCATGTAAAAGCAGGGTGGCTACTTCGTCCCAGCCCTAACGTGAATCAAAACATCATTAGCAGGAAGAGAAAGAAGTATCTTATTAATTAATTTGTTTTTAACAAAATTTATATACTACAATAATAATAATAATAATTTATTATTTATACCCCGCCCATCTGGCTGGGTTTCCCCAGTCACTCTGGGCGGCTTCCCACAAAACACTAAAATACAATAACCTATTAAACATTAAAAGCTTCCCTAAACAGGGCCGCCTTCAGGTGTCTTTTAAAAGTAAAATAGTTGTTTATTGTCTTGACATCTGCTGGGAGGGCGTTCCACAGGGCAGGCGCCACTTCCGAGAAGGCCCTCTGCCGGGTTCCCTGTAACCTCACTTCTCGCAGCAAGGGAACCACCAGAAGGCCCTCAGCGCTGGACCTCAGTGTCTGGGCAGAACAATGGAGGTGGAGACTCTCCTTCTGGACTGAGGCCATTTAGGGCTTTAAAGGTCAGCACCAACACTTTGAATTGTGCTCAGAAACATACTGGGATCCAGTGTAGGTCTTTCAAGACCGGTGTTATATGGTCTCGGCGGCCGCTCCCAGTCACCAGTCTAGCTGCTGCATTCTGGATTAGTTGTAGTTTCTGGGTCACCTTCAAAGGTAGCCCCACATAGAGAGCATTGCAGTAGTCCAAGCGGGAGATAACTAGAGCATGCACCACTCTGGTGAGACAGTCTGTGGGCAGGTAGGGTCTCAGCCTGTGTACCAGATGCAGCTGATAAACAGCTGTCCTGGACACAGAATTGGCCTTGACCACTTGTTTGTGGTGCCACCTTCAAGTGTTTTACAAGAACTATTAAAATTAGAAACAGCTAAAAAGAAGCAATTAAAACATTTTAGGAAACAATTAGAATCGGCAGTAAACGAACAAAAGATTAAAGCACATGGCATCCATGTGCCTGGATAGGCTTCCCTAAGCAAAAATGTTTCCGGCAGTCGCTGAGGAGAATGCAGTAGAAGTGCCTGCCTATGGACACCGAGTTCCAATGTGTATTATTATTATTTTACACGGCAGAGGGAGTAGTGTGGCACCAGCAACAGTTCCAGTTCCACAGTTCTATACCACATCTGTTCAGATTTTTAACAAAGCAAAGTATTCGAAAAGTCAGAATTTCAAAATATCTAGAAACTGGTGTGTGCTTAAAAGATATGCCTAGCCCTTGGCATGATTTTACCTTTCCCAATGGAGGCTTGGTAGGTTCTGCTACAATTGATTAATTAGTATTTGGGGAAGAATTATTTAGATCACTCTCCTGATTGTTGTTGTTGTTTAGTCGTTTAGTTGTGTCCGAATCTTTGTGACCCCAATCACCAGAGCACACCAGGCACTCCTGTCTTCCACTGCCTCCCCCAGCTTGGTCAAACTCATGCTGGTAGCTTCGAGAACACTGTCCAACCATCTCGTCCTCTGTCGTCCCCTTCTCCTTGTGCCCTCCATCTTTCCCAACATCAGGGTCTTTTCCAGGGAGTCTTCTCTTCTCATGAGGTGGCCAAAGTATTGCAGCCTCAGCTTCACAATCTGTCCTTCCAGTGAGCACTCAGGGCTGGTTTCCTTCAGAATGGATAGGTTTGATCTTCTTGCAGCCCATGGGACTCTCAAGAGTCTCCTCCAGGACCATAATTCAAAAGCATCAATTCTTCAGCGATCAGCCTTCTTTATGGTCCAGCTCTCACTTCCCTACATCACTATTGGGAAAACCATAGCTTTAACTATACGGACCTTTGTTGGCAAGGTGATGTCTCTGCTTTTTAAGATGCTGTCTAGGTTTGTCATTGCTTTTCTCCCAAGAAGCAGGCGTCTTTTAAGCTCCCTCATTTTCTTTCTTTCCCCCCACCCTTTCTTCTAAAAAATGGCTACTTCTAGGTCTCTCATTATTGGCTCACAGGCAAATTTTGCTGTAAGGAAGCTATTTAGAAGCCTTAGACTGTAATTCAGAGAATGAAAAAGGTCAGGCGGCTAGGAAGTGCTGCCGACTCGCTGTAATTTGAGCAGAGATAAATGTCTATAGCGCAGGCTTTCCTTTTCTTTTAAGGCTTGCTCTAGGGTCAGCTATGTTTTCAATTTAAGTAAACCTTGTTTGTTGGACTTAATAACTAGGGATGGGGGTAGGGGACTTGACTTCCCCGTGGATTCATTGACAGAGGGTCAATAATACTTTTGCATACAATGTTCTCCTGCTAAGAATGAAGCATAGCAATAGTTCAAAGAACAGGGGTTGGATCTGGATTAAGTTAGAGGCAAAGTAGACATTGTGCTATTTATGCAATTGTTAATTGTGTGGATTCAGACTAAATTGCAGACATATGAACCTACCTGCCCATATGAACTCACCTACACTTTAAAATCTCCCTCCGAATCCCTCCATTGTCTGGAATATGATGGAAGGCTGCCGAGAAACAGCTTTTCCCCCCGAATAATGTTAGGAATATACCATAGCTCAGGAATACCATGTTGCTCAAGCAAGCTCAGCTTGAGGGGGGCTGGTTTCCTAAAGTGGCTGCAGATTCTAAAGTGAGGTCTAGGAGGAGTCATACAGACGTTAGTGGTTTAGCCTCAAAACAGATTGCAAGATGCATCCAGGGCTACTGGGATTCTGTTTTATTTAAAAGTGCAATTATTGTTACCCCATTTTCATAAAAATATAAAATATTCAGTCTTGAATTTCTGATTTAATTCAAATTTTGAATAATAAATCATGACCCTGATTCCACCTTCTGTTGTTCTTCCCTTGTGTGGGATCTGAGTGGGATCTTTTAATATTTCTATCAGTGACTTAGATGAAGTCATGAAGGGAGTTCTTATCAAATTTGCAAAAGGGAGGTAAAACTGGGAGGTATAGCTAATGCCACAGAGGAGACAGGATTACAATTTAAAATTAGAGAAATTAAAATCCACAAGAAGACCTGTTCTCCTACCCATGACTTAATTTTCATCAGAAACCTTTAATAAGAGGTTTGTTGTTTTTTTAAAATACTTTTCTAAAAGGCAAGTATACATGGCCAAATTTACCTTTCCCAAATCCAAATATATATTATTTAGCATGGCTATAGGTTTTCATTCACTAGGTTCCCATATTTTGATGAGCAAAAAAAGAGGACACTATGACGGCCATTCAAAGCAAATAAATGCAATTTGTCTCAAATTTTACCCCTGAAAAAGGGGACAAGTCCTGGAAAAAGGGGACACATGGCAACCCTAATTTAACCACTGCAAAATGGAGAACCTGCTATTCTAGAACTTCATCATGCATTATGGTGGAGAATTATTATTTTGTGTTCATACATTTCTACTTGTTTCAACCAGCAGAGGTCTCTAAACTGAGTAGAAAAGATGACTGTGCATTTAACAGAGCTGTGCCCATATTCTATTGCAATACAAGGGAGAGAAACCATCATTCACCCTTTAACATATGCAAGAAAGGAAAGATAGCAAAAACACAACTGAAAAGACAGATGGGAAAGTTTCCAAAAAATTCAGATGCTAGAGACAAGAGAGCAGCTGACAGCACAATTCTGGGCAAAGAAACTAGAGCTTTCATAACCTCCCTGTTCCCAAATTCGGGGGGGGGGGCATTCTCTGTCCAAAGCAGGGGTCAATTTCCTGCTGCTTTCAGCTAGGATTTTGCTGTAATCTGGGGAGATGGTTGCTTACCTTAACTTTACATATTGGCTGGGGGCTTGTCCTCTTTTTTTTTTTTTTTTTTAATCCCTGCATCCTTGTCCCAGTCAGATCCATCCATCCCAAGGCATAAAATATAGGTTTCTGTTTTTGGAAGAGCGTGGGCAGGTGTAGACTGGAAAGTCTTGGTGCTCAGATAAGCTAATCAAACAAAACTCCTAGTCAACACTGCTTTTCTAGAAAAAGAGGTGCCGGAACTCACCATGAACACCTCCCTTGTTCTCTTATAATGGCACCCACCTGAGAGGTGCCAGAACTAAGTTCCAACAAATTCCGGCTGAAAAAAAGAAGCAGCCCTGCTCCTGGTTATTCATTTTCAGTCAAGTGTCTCTATCCCTAAGGACAGCTAGCTAGCCAGCCAGCCAGCCAGCCAGCCAGCCATTCATTTATCTATTATGAGATTTATTGCCCATGTTTCACCAGAAGGTCCTGCAACAGGATACAGAAACATAAAACACAGCATTAAAAAACAGTTTTAAACAAATTACAGTGGTACCTCAGGTTACAGACGTTTCAGGTTACAGCTGCTTCAGCTTATAGATTCCGCTAACCCAGAAATAGTACCTCAGGTTAAGAACTTTGCTTCAGGATGAGAACAGAAATTGTTCGCCGGTGGTGCGGCAGCAACGGGAGGCCCTATTAGCTAAAGTGGTACCTCAGGTTAAGAACAGTTTCAGGTTAAGAACGGACCTCTGCAACGAATTAAGTTGTTAACCTGACAGTGGCGTAGCGTGGGGGTGCAGGGGGGGCCGGCCGCACCGGGCGCAACATCTGGGGGTTAGGGTTAGGGGGCACAAATCCATGGGTTAGGGGGCGCAAATTACTTGCCTTGCCCCGGGTGCTGACAACCCACGCTACGCCACTGTAACCTGAGGTACCACTGTACAATCACACCCAGAGTCGGTTCTCAAAATAGACATCTCACGCTCTTCAGCCTATAATGAAAGCTGGACAATGAAGGTATCAGACACACCTCTCTCTGAAGGAAGTTCCACAACTTAGAAAATACCATGAGGAATGTCCTCTCCCAAGTCACCACGACCCGCAAATCTCTCTGAGGGCGGTGGAACTATCAAGAGGTCCTCCTCTGTTGAACTTAACACTCAAAAAGCCAATTTCCTGCATTGTGCCGAAGCTGTTGATAAGATGGTATCTGCAGAAGGCCTTCACCTGCAGGGTGCAGCGATTAACTGGCTATATAAGCAGTGATATTTCAGCCATCTTGGTCCTAAGCTGTATAGGGCTTTATACATCAAAACCAGCACTTGAACTCAGTCCAATGGACAGCCGGTAGTAGTGATGTGATAATCCAAAGGTTTGGAATACCTCATTCTCTCCTACTTGCTGTGAAAGAAAAATTGGCAGTGTCACTGCTACATACAGTTGTATTGTTTAGAGAGGCTGCCTTGGTTTCTCCTAACCAGTTAAAATGCAGTAGGGCTGAATGTCTCTTACCACTGCTATAATGTGAAACCAATCGATAGAAGCAACTTTCAGCAGATAACACTTTTGTTTCTATGGATTGATTTTTTTTTTTTGCTGTATTAAAATGTAATGGGATTACAGCCAATTTAAAAAATTGCTTCTTTCTATCCAATGTATGATTAATAGGGATTAAGATAAATATTTTCAAAGGGACTTAATAGGATTATCAAAAAAGAAGAAGAAGAAGAAGAAGCATCTTTACGCTAAAGATTAGTGAGCTGCTAGGAAGGAGTTTGCAGAAATGAAACATAGAAAAGTAAGCAGAGACAAATAAATCACTTAATGGTAATGAATGATCCAAATTATCACTTCCTATCATGCACAAATTCAGATGATAAAAGGACTAAAGCTCTGTGTGCTTTTAAAATCATTGCTGCATTATTAATGCCACTGTAAAATTAATCTGTTCACCTACTGCAGGAGAAGAACATCACTTTAATAAACATGATACATACATACATACATATATATATATATAATCATGAGAATAATCATGGAAGCCATCGAGATAGAGAAACACCCTCACAACATGAACAAGCGTGACGACACATCCCGCTTGCCAGACATCTGGAAATTAGCCCTCCCCACAAAAACTGACACCAGATCCAGAGGCACACAGAACGCCAACACCAATCAACCACACCAGACCCAAACCCAGACCCTCTCCACAGATGAATTACAGACACCATCCAGTAGCCAATCCATGGTGGCACCTCCGGATGCTGCACCCCCCTGCAATCCCTACACAGATCTGGCTGACACAAGCCACAAAACCACAGCTCGCCCCTATACACGAAGCCAAGCCAGAGCACAACTAAGTACAGTACAGCCATCTTCTCAGGAAAACTCTTCACAAAGTTCAAGAGGTCAAGACACAAAGACTTTAACAACTAATCCACACCTAATGACCCACCTAAGTGGTACTCAGGATATCACCCAAGAAATCACTCAAGATATCTCTCAAGTAATTAAGGAACAAAAGAAGAAAAGGCACACTAGCCTGGGAACTTCCTCTCTGCCCAGAACATTGGAGGCTATACACCACACCCCCTCTACAGTATTTATAGGAACTCAAACACTGAGATCCTGCTCTGTTCCAGTAACAAGAAGCCGAAAGCACCAGCCTGAAGATGACGAGTGAGACCTCGTCGAAACGTCGCCTAGACACCCCAACTTTTACACGGGAAGACACCCGAGGACACCAAAACCTGCATATATATATATATATATACACCCACACCCACACCCACACCCACACCCACACACCCTTAAAGCTACTTTCTAAAAGTGCTTTGATTGACCATCTGTTTCATTCTGCTGGCAGATTTCTTTCAAATGATGTCATCCCTTGTCCCATCCATTCAGTTGCTGGTGGGATCTGGTCCATTGCAGCAAGAAAGTGAAAAGAAGGACAACAGCTCTCCACATGGGTAATGTGTGAATAGGGCTATAGAGCAGGCCTCATCACTTGTGCACTGCTGCCTTGGTCATGTGGTTCTTAGAGGACTTTGATTATGTTGTAAAGCAAATATTCTGTTCAGCTGAAGCCCTATAGCATATAGTCCACTGCTCTGAAGCAATGATGCAGTGCAATTTCCTAACACTGATGTTATGACAACCATACAGTGGTACCTCGGGTTAAGAACTTAATTCAGTATGGAGGTCCATTCTTAACCTGAAACTGTTCTTAACCTGAGGTACCACTTTAGCTAATGGGGCCTCCCACTGCTGCCGCACCGCCGGAGCACGATTTCTGTTCTCATCCTGAAGCAAAGTTCTTAACCTGAGGTACCTTCTGGATACGTATGTAACCTGAAATGTATGTAAGTTGAGGTACCACTGTAGTGGTATAAAGTGCTAATTTTAATTGTCAGTGAATGTAGAACAGAACTAAATCCAATCCAGTCTGGTGCTTTTGTAGGTTCAGGAGCTGTGATGTACACAGCTTGTATCTGCAAGAGCTCTGTGTACATGGGAGCATGCATGGAGTTCAGCACTGGTGTGCCGTAATTTAAAAAAAAGAAGATACCCAGTACAAAACCCTTAGAGATAAGTGTACAACGAAGAACCCTAATCAAATCATGAACTATTCATCTGTATACTTGCCACCCTGACATATGCCAGAAATGGTCATCCACCCTACCTGGGTTTTGGTTTTCTTTGTTTTTAGGATTCTGTTGCAGAAATTTAAGTTGTCTGAAACTGTCAATCTCCTTCCATATTCTGACCCAAGAAATGTATATGTAAATATTGAAATCTAATATGTATGTATATCACTCTGATAGTCTGGATTTTGCATGTAGCAAAATTTAATGATGAGGATGTGATGCATACTTAGTAGCTCTTTATGCCTCTCTTTATGCAAATTAGGCAACCTGTTTAGCATATTTCCACACAAATGCCCATGACAAGTTTCATATCAATGGGTCGCGAGCTGCTTAATTCCAGTGTTTTTCTGCTCATGCTACTTAAGGAGTTTACCATGCTGGTATCCAAATGAAGCAATCAAAGTGCATTATTGTTTTTTACTGGCAAATTTACTAGAGGAAATCCTTCTTCTGAAAGAGCACAATGCTTCTTGATTTCTCCAGAGTAAATAGGAGCCATGGAAAACAAGCCTTATCCTGTTATAGTACATTCCTCCAGTGACCAAAATTAAAAAGCTTATGTGTGAACTTTAGGGAACTATGAAAAGTAAACTCTTTGGGGATATGTTGATTGAAAATGAAATATGATTCTCCTAAAAGTGTGTTCGTAGTGGTGGGTGTTTTTTTTTATTGTTAAAGCCAGGGAAAACAGTTCAATAGTGCATTGCTGATTTTAAGCAGAATGCATATCCAGATGGTATTTTAAACATTCAGTCCGCAAAACTAATTATATTTTGGGTTGTTGCATTTATACAGTTATGTTCTGCTCTGGAGTCAACATTTCCAGAGTTTGGGATTTACAGACCCTATTTTACAGCATTATTTGATTTGACTGTTTTTCATAGGACTGTCATAACCCCGACATCTAGCACTGACCAGACACCAAAGTCGCATCCACACCATACATTTAAAACGCTATGATACCACTTTTATTGGGATTCACCCAAAGAATTCTGGGAGATTTAGTTTGATAAGAGTGTTACTAGGAGTCCCCTGATCTATGATTGCTGTCATGAGATTTTTGTCTTTCACATGACAGTATATGTTTTGACTCCACTAAGTAGGAAGTGACGGAGACAGGATGTTTGTGTTACTGTGTTCCGTGAAGTGGGACTATTGTCCTTTGTTCTTTTTCTCTTTGCTGTCTGTTGTTAGAGAGGGGGGAGCATGTTGGAGTGCTCCGTGTGTGTTTATATGAAAATAAAGTAGATTAGCCAAAATGCTGAGTTGCTGAGGTCTGTCACACGCATGATGCGCAAACTCTGTGGATCCCTAAGTGTGCTGGTGTCAGTTGGCATCAGTCGCTGTGATGTTTGGGCTGAAGAAAGCTTATGAAGCTCCCGAACGATCAACCAGTAGGGAGGGAACATGCCAGTTGGGCATGTGTCTCTGCCAGAGTCCTACTTGAGTGTAGGCTGAACTCCTGACATTCCCCACCCAGAGCAAGAATTCCCAGAATGGTTTAACAAACAATCCCTCTTTCCAGAGACCTCTGGGAATTGCAGCTCTGTGGGGAGGAAAATAGGCATCTCCAGCAACTCTCAGCACCCGGAATTCTTTGTAACCGTTTAAAGTGATATCATAGTGCTTTAGTGTATGGTGTGAATGTGGCCTAAGTCGGAGGCTACAGTTCCACAGACTAGCTTCCTAGCTCTTGGCCTGTTCATGCTGTTCAGGTGTTCACTCAACCCATAGGATATGGTTACCAGATTTTTTTTCAATGAAGAAGAAGAGAAGAAGAGTTTGGATTTGATATCCCGCTTTATCACTACCCCAAGGAGTCTCAAAGCGGCTAACATTCTCCTTTCCCTTCCTCCCCCACAATGAACACTCTGTGAGGTGAGTGAAGCTGAGAAACTTCAGAGAAGCATGACTAGCCCAAGGTCACCCAGCAGCTGCATGTGGAGGAACAGGGAAGCGAACCTGGTTCACCAGATTATGAGTCCACCGCTCTTAACCACTACACGACACTGAATCCGGGGACACTTCATTGAAATAAGTCGGAATGATAGGATTTTTCAGGGGACTGATTTGTAAATCTGGGGACTATCCCCAGGAAACGGGGACGTCTGGTAACTTTAACATAGGAGCCAACTCCAGGAGGCTGTGGGTGTTTGGGCACACACAAAAACCAATGAAAACAGCCATCAGGTGGCAGCGACGCTGGCTCTGAGAGAGAAGCAGTTCAGGTCCGCCCTCCACAGCCAACCAGCAAGGCACCCTTTCCCATGAGTTCCAATATCATGCCCCTCTCTGAGAAATGGGGCAGCAGATCTGCCCCCCGCCCTGTTCTGCCCCAATCTCATTCTGGCGCCATATGATTGCTATGCTGCCAGATGTTAGCATACTCTCAGCTATGTTTCTGGCAGAGTGGATTGTGGGGTGACGCTTGGTAATGTTATTGGGATTAAGGGAAACAGTCATTTCATGTATGTTGCTTATATTTATAATAGAAGATGCATTTTAGTGTTCCTATTTACGCATGTTACACAGCATTACAATTTACTAGGTAAAAAGGATCATTATGTTTGCTCAGCGTGATATTTGCTTCAGTGGACTGTCTGATGATGATTAATATACCAAATACAGATCTATTCATACATTCAATCATAATATCTATCTTATACTTTCCTTTCTTCTTTCTTTTTTTGCTAGTGTCACAGATGCTAGTTTCATTGATCCTTCTGCTTAGATAAGGTGGTTCAGGGATGGAAATAGATCTTCCCTAATTGATTATGTCACTGACACTGTGGCAGTAGATGCTTTCACTCTATTAAAATTGCACCTTTAAAGTCACAATTGGCTAATGGTGGGTTTGACAGTGATCCAGTACCATGGTGAAACACTCGGAAAGTCTGAATGAAATCATATGTGCATCTTATACAGTGCTTTTTCTTCTGGGGGTACGCATACCCCTAAACATTTTATGAATCTAAGTTTGGCCTCATTGAGGGGCAGTATTTCAATATGAGTAGGAAAATGAGAGTACCCCTAAACATTTTTTTAAGAAAAAAGCTCTGATCTTATATGATTGTTGTATGAAATCATAAAGGCATCTTAAAAGATTTCAAACTTTCATGAAGTTCTCCACATTTCTGCAGAAATCATTATGAAAATTCATCAGCATTTTACTGTGAATTTCTCCTAATAAACACATTTTTGTATGCAGTTTTGACTAGCGCACACATTTTGGCAAGCCATTTCCCCAAACATAGTGCATTTTTATGTTCATTTCACTAAAATATGCATTTTTATGCACACGTTTTTGGTTGCAAAACTTAATCCCAAAATTCAGAGAGTGTAAATTTTCAGCAGTACCTGTGTTTTGGTTTTTGCATTGGTTTGAGGTGTGCAAATTAGGGAGGTGTTCTGAACCACCGGCCCATAGCGGGGCATATGCAAATGCAAGGGATACCAAAGATGGTGTCAAAAACACCACAATGTCCAGTTCTAGTGCTTTATTAAAGAAAGGTGTAAACTTGCAACACAGCCTATGAAGCCCCACTGCCATTACAGATGTGAGGCAAAAATGCCAGCAGTGAGAGGTCATCTTGACTTGTCTGCAAAGTTCTAATATGCTAAGCATTACCTATACAAAAGACAGGATACGTCAGTTTGGCCTGAACCTCCCATCAATCCATCTGACCCATGAGGGCATAGGTGGCAGTTATCCAAGGCTTACAGATATCTCTCCTCTCTGGGCCAAGAGCCAAACATCCCAGGGCCCACAGATAAGCATAGCATCAAAGCAAGCCAATTAGCAGATATCAAAGCAAGTGCATAAATATAGGTGAGCTCATTATTGCAACTACTATCAAGTAATCGGGGTTATCTTGACTACCAAGATGGCGTTTCCAGGCCTACTGGAAAAGTCTTCCTCCCTAGTTAATACACATTTACACCATTTACATCTTACATATGTTGTCCATTGGCTGGAAGTTCCCTAGCCCTGGTGTGAATCAGATGAACTAATGCTCAGGCTTACTGAAGGCAGCTTCCATATATTCCTTTCTTCTGTGTACCTACAGACGTCGCTGGACTACATATCCCACTGTCCATGACCACTGGTCGATCTGGCTTTGGCTAATGGGAGTTGGAGTCCGACAATGTATAGAGGGCAACAGGTTGCCTACCCCTGATATAAAGGGTTCACAGTCTCTCCTTCTAGATAAGGTGATGGAAAAGGATGGGGCTAATTATATATATTTGAGAGCCATCCCGAGCCTATAAGTATTATACATCAATGCAGGAAAGGCAACATGGTCGACAAGAGACTTGTTGTATTATTTATTTTAGTGTTCAAAGCATTTTGTCTGAAGAAGTTAGGATTTCAGCTACATATAGTGAGAGCAGTGTCTTTCATTTTTCTTCCCTCCCTGTGCTCAGTGCATCAAGTGTCATTAATTAGCACACACTCATGTGTGTATGAAGCCTTACAACAGGTTGGGTTCCCAGGAGGACTCCCTTCGGGGGGTTAAAGGCTACTCATCCAGACAGATGATGCAAGAGAGAGAGAAAGATGCCAGGGCGCAGAAAGCTCTCTCGCTGCATCACAGCTTTCCCAATGTCCCAGTGATCATATTTCATGGGGCATTATCATATTTCAGCAGTGACATTTACTAGCTTTATGAAAAATGAAATAAAGGAAAATGGCCCTGCCACCAGCTTATCAGATTCATCACTTTAGGAATTTCCATTGATGTTTCATTTATACTCCCTTATTTGAGCCCTTATATAATTCTTCTGAATTGCAGTGGAATCGGAGTGACGTTTGCTTAGGAGAACAGATTGCAAAGGTTTAAAAGCAACTCAATCTTGTGTTGAGGGGTGGTTCTGCACATACTAGGCCTACAAGCAGCGAGTCGGGAGTAAGGAGGACCAGACACTGGATTTTCATAGTGGTTTTTTAAAATGGGTTTTTTATAAACTGCTTGGAGGTTTTATTACCATCAAGAATAATATTAATATTTATATTATTAATATTTGCACCCCCCAAGGAGCACAAGGTAGCACACATGGTTTTCCCCTTCTTCAATCTCCACTACCTGTGAGGTAGTTTAGGCTGAGCAGCTGAGAGGCAGTGAGAGACCAAGGTTCTCCCATTGAGTTTCATGGCTGAGTGGGGATTTGAACCCTAGCTTCCTAGGTCCTAGTCCAACACCATAACCACTACACCACATTCATTCCCATTCTGATCCAAATTGTTCTGTCATAATTTGCCCTTTAGCCAGTCTCAGTGTATGAGTTAGCTGTTCAGCCAACACAGTTTGCCAAACACATCCATTCCAATAGCCCGCTTTGTCAACAGAATCCCCTTTCCCTGATACAGAAGGAAAAAGATGCATTGGGACTGTGTTTGGATGGGCTTGACCTCCGTATCTAGGATTAAATCTTCTCCAATCGCTTGACACAGCAGCAAACAACACAATTAATGCCATGTGTAGTACTAGCTAGGCCCTTTGGGATCAATTAGTTGCGACTCCCTGTTGGGTGTGCATTCAGGGGCAAACTCAAGTAACATGTGGATCGGCCATCTGATACCCCACCATTAAATGCTTCAAAAATGGAATCTTATCAGCTTGCGTAAAAAAAAAAAAAACACCACCACCAAATGATCCCTTCCCCCTCACTTCTTTTAAGAACGACCATTTTCCAACCTTGCCCCAAAGCTATTGCTATCACTGGCTGCATTCTCTCATTTTGACAAGAGGACATCCTATGCCACGGCTAGTGAACCTGTGCCCCTTCAGGTGTTGACGGACTCCAACTCCCCTTCTCTCTGACCACTGGCCAGGATGGCTGGGTCTGAGGGAAGCTGGAGTCCAATGATATCTGAAAGGCTGCTTTTGTATTTGTGCTAAATACAAAAGGAATGGTGACTGAAGGCTGATTTGGGTATGCACATTCTTCCAGTCCCCTTTTTATGCAATAACTGAACGCACACAGAAAGTATAAAGGTAAAGGTAAAGGGACTCATGACCATTCGGTCCAGTCATGGCCGATTCTGGGGTTGCGGCACTCATCTCGCTTTATTGGTCGAGGGAGCCGGCGTGCAGCTTCCGGGTCATGCGGCCAGCATGACTAAGCCGCTTCTGGCGAACCAGAGCACCGCACTTTACCTTCCCGCCGGAGTGGTACCTATTTATCTACTTGCACTTTGATGTGCTTTCGAACTGCTAGGTTGGCAGGAGCAGGGACTGAGCAACGGGAGCTCACACTGTCGCAGGGATTTGAACCGCCAACCTTCTGATCGGCAAGTCCTAGGCTCTGTGGTTTAACCCACAGCATGTGCACTCCCAAAACACTCTTCAGATGCAGTAGAAGGATTCATTTTCAAAGTCCCTCTTACTGGTCTGCTCCCACCTTGCTTTATTGGATGCCACTGGCCTAGGAACTCCCAAATAATCTATCTTATTCGTACTGCTGGATTGCTGTGTTCAGTTCCTTTTATTGTGAATTATTTTATTTATGATTTTCAATTTTACACTCTTCAATAATTTCATAATCATTTTAACATTTCAGAACTTGACTTCCTTCCCCTTCTTTCTGCGGTTCCTTAAATTTATTTTTAATATTTTCTGCATATCCAAATTAACTTAATCTGCTCATTCATTCATCTACTTTAAATTTATAGCCTTATAAAACTGCAGGTTATTACAATCATCCTTCCGCAATGTTCTTATCTGTTTACCATTTATTTGTAAATATTCAATAAACCATTTCCATTCTTTTATAAAAAGTTTGTATCTTGATTTCTTATTTTTCGGGTAAGTTTCACCATTTCTGTATATTCCATAAGTTTTTGTATCCATTCTTCTTTTGCTGGGACGACTTCTTCTTTCCATTTTGGGGCAAAGGCGTTCTGTTCCGTTGCCCACAGAATAGCTGGCTGAGTGATGTGCAATAACAATTTATTGGGAATTAATTTGTACTGAACAGCTGCAATAAAATGGGTGAAGGAAAGGGACAGATTTACCCAGTACAGGCCATGGGGGGGGGTGTGCACATGTGCGTGCGAGCTTCAATGTATTCTTAGGACCAACAATGCAGGGCACTGCAGCTAAATCCTATCCGCAGTAGTATCATACTGCTTAATTATATTTGCATTCCCCTTAATTTAGAATGTACTCACATGGTTGTTGTATGATGAGGATATCTATGAACATGGTAGTTTCCGAGCCAAAGAACAAGGCGAGTTAAAGGTGTTGACCTTCTGTAAAAAGAACACCAAGAACTGCATCAAAATATTTTTTTAAAGGAGCCTAATAAAATCTTTCCAAACCCATTTATGGTTTGTTTGTTTTCCACATTTGGGAATATGAATGCATTCCAAGGGAACTTCTCAGGAAACTTTACCAAGAACAAAATTCCTCTAAAGGGAGGTTTCACAATCAAATATGTAATCTTCTTGCCCTTGGTGTTAGCACTGTACGTCTTAGGTTCAGGGAGGGGCCATAGCTCAATGAAGAAGCATGTGCTAAAGATTCCATATCTAGTTCCTACAACCCCTGAGTCACAAGGTAGCAGGGCAGGGAACACAGGAAGATAAGAAGTTCCCCCATAATGAATCATCTAGTTCAGTATTGTCTACACTGGCAGCAGCTCTCCAGAGTATCAGATGAGGAATATTTCCTAGCTCTACCTAGAGATGCTGGGAATCAAACCTTATGCATGCAGAGGAGATGCTTTCCCGCTGAGCTTTGGCCTGAATCTTAGGAGAGTTCTTGCCAGTCTGAATAGACTGGGCCTTGTACTGAATGGAGCAGTCAACATTCTGGAATATCATTTTTGTTTCCTATAATCATTGTGTTGGAGGGGACTTTGCAGGCACTCTTATCCAACTCGCTTCAACAAATCCAAAAGCCAGAGCACAGCCAAAAATAAGGATGGGGGATTCTGTTTGTGTTGAAAGGTGGACATGCCCAATTTGCTGATTTTTGGTTTTTAAAAGTGGGCAAAATCTATTACGTACAGGACGCGTAACCTCTTGTGTTACATGATCATGCTGTAAATTCCGTGCACACAATGGAGTGTCTGAAAGCTCATCTCCAGAGCTCTGGATAAAACAGCATGTTGCAATCCAAACCTGTTCCCTGGGGAAGGTTTTCCTTTATTAGAAAGAACACACCAGATCAGCAACCTCTGGGAATGCCTCTGTGATGAAAGAACAGGTATGTTCAGAAGCAAAAAAAAGGTCAGAGACATATTGGCAGGAAAGTTGTTATTACTATGCCAACATTTTTGCAGCAAAGATTGGCTGTCCAGGGTTTCAAATACTGTACAGCCAAGAGTGGCTAGACAGGCCTAGATCTCCTGTTTAGTAGTTATTCCACAGTATTTGTGCACTCTGCATGTAGAATAGTTCTGACGCTCCACACAAACCCTCCTGCTGATAGCTGCAGAGAAGAGATGCCATTCATATTTCATGTTACCTAGTGGGTTCCCCACTATAGACTGCAGCCAAGCCCTGTGGGCAAAGTCATGGTGCAATGCAAAGATCAGCTATAGGGCTGGTGGATGTGGTTTGGCCAAAACAGCCTCATAGGAAAAATGGGGAGGTCTGGGAGGCCTAATTAGCCCCATGAGCTGATGGTTCACCACCCTTGCTATAGAGTTTTGGAGAAGATGCTTTCTGTTCTTTTCTTCCTTTTCCCATACTCGCCTCCATAGATATTCTCTCTCTCTCTCTCTCTCTCTCTCTCTGGTCCGTGCAGCAGCGGAGGAAGCTGCTCGGGTGCCTGGGGCAGTGCGCACAGGGGCAGGGCGAGCCACCCATAGGGGCAGGGTGCACTGCGGGGCCTCCGGAGTCTGCCTGCCTCCTCCCCCTCAGCTGCCCTACAGCTGGGGGGGAGGGCAGTGGGTGAACCGTTTGGGCAGCGCAGAGCCTGCGCGTGCCCAAGCCACCACATCTCTCCCAGGAGAGACATGTGGCTCAGACGCACTGCAGGCCCCGTGGTGAGTGCCACCCGTCATTTTGTCACCCCCCCCCAAGTGGTGACACCCAGGGCGGCCTGCACCCACCACACCCCCTTCCTCCATCCCTGGCAGAGGAAACTTTTGTCCCTCTCACAATTCAAGAACTCAGGGTTGCCCAGTGAAATTATGCAATGTTCAAAGCAGATAGAAGAAAGGAAAGCGTTCTTTGCACAGTGCAGACTGGCAGCATTTGCGACTGCAAGATGTGGCAATGGCCACAAGTAGGTTTCTGGTTCTTGAAGAGCATTAGACAAATTCATAGCCAGGTGGAGCTATTTGCAGCAATCCAACTCAGTCTGGAAGGATGTGTGGATCCAGAATTGGCCTCCACAGTCACGGATGACTGTGGTGTAGTGGTTAAGAGCAGTGGACTCGTAATCTGGTGAACCGGGTTCACGTCCTCCACATGCAGCTGCTGGGTGACCTTGGGCTAGTCACACCTCCCTGAAGTCTCTCAGCCCCACTCACCTCACAGAGTGTTTGTTGTGGGGGAGGAAGGGAAAGGAGATTGTGAGCCGCTTTGAGACTCCTTAAGGGGAATGAAAGGCAGGATATCAAGTCCAAACTCCTTCTCCTCTTCTTCTTCTTCTTGACTCACTGTTAAGACCGTGTTCATGGAAGACAATCTTACTTGGCTATGAGTGATCACCAAAGTAGAGGGATCACCTCTGTTGAACCACTTCAGTCTGATTCATCCAGGTGATTCTTATATTCTAATTTATTTATTTTCATTTTTTTTACAGGCTACTTTTCCAAGTAAGGATCTCTCAAGCTAGCAAACAAAACCAAATGATAAAATACAGTATTTTATAGAGACTATTGAACAAGATTTATATAATCAGAAAAAGTAAGCTGTTTACAGAAGATAATAGGAAAATATAGGAAAATCAACAGACTTTAAGAACAAGTAGACATAATAAAATTATCAAAATGCAGATAAAAATCAAGAGTTTAAAAAGCAAACATGCCTTAAAAAATGATATGTATGGTTAGGGTTACCGAAACAAAAGAGAAGTTTGTAGCAGGCATTAAAAATAAATAAATGTATAGCTGCCTACCTGGGATCAGGAATATTGAAGCACATTAGGTTGTATCCAGTGATAGCCCCTATAAGTTCATTAATTTCAATGGGTCTGAGTAGAACTTGGTTGGCTACAGCCATTTGAAACATTAAGGCTCAGAAAAATACAAAAATAAACAATACTTTAAAATATGATTCAGCCAATACAAAACAATTTTTCGCAAAGCACAGCAGTAGATCAGCAGCATGAGTTTGGCATGCAGTCCTGTGGTAAACAAATATGTGTGTTTCTCTCCACTGCGTCATTCAGGCTTCATTCTGCCAAGGCCTTCTCCCATTTTTTTTCACCACGTTTCTAACAGCTCAACCAATATCTAATTCAGAATGAAGGGCCGTCCATCCACCCTCAAGCCCCATTCAAATCAACTTACCTACATTGCTGAGGTGACAGTCTGCCAGAGGCAATGAAGAAAGGGTTTACTGCTGAAAAGATCCAGAAAAACAGGTGTCTCACTAAAAGCAAATATTTCCAAATGATGCAAGCCAAGCTGGAATGTTACAGGAAAAGGCAAATCACCAAAAAGAGTATTTGGCATTTCTAGAGTACTTTAAAGTCTTCAAACAAGTCAAGTGTAGTAGTCCTCATATTGTTGTGGGGCAGGTTGGGAGAGCTGAGGGAAATCGTGGGTTGTATAAGGCCACATGCTGAACTTTTGACTCGAACCATGGTTCTCGATTCAAGCTCAAAGTTAGCCTGCTAAAAGTTGCCACAGAAATCACTAGAATGGTGTGTGCGTGTTTGTGATATTTATACAAGCCCTTCAGCAAGGTCTTGGGGCACCTCACTAAAAGTTAAAATTACTTTAAGACCAAAAAAATTGCATTGGTTTCAGTACTTTCTATTTATACGATATGCCCTTCTGTGTGGCTGAGGGATTGAATGAACCTCTGTCACAGCTGTGCTGTAGGTAGCTATCAGAACCAGAGAGACCAAGTGAAGACCCATAACAAACAATAGTTTTCCAGGTCTGAATGGGAAGCCTTTACAGCCCTTCTTGTTGAGGAGAGTCAATGCAGTGGCGTAGCTGGGGGGTGGGGCACACAGAGGCAGTTGCCGTGGCCACAACATTGTTAGTGGCACAAAATTTCAACACCCAGTGCTGCCTCAATACAGTTGTGTGCTTCCGTTGCTGGGCTCCATTGAAAATGGTTTCTCCATGCAAACCAAGTCACCTCTCGAGACAATGGAACGACTCTTCATTTCTTATCTCTGCAGTTGTGATCTCCTGGGTTGAATGTGTGTGCATACTCTGTCCAGCCAGCATGGCAAATAATCTAGGGTGATGGGAGCCATATTCCAACAACATCTGAAGGGCCAAAGGTTCCCTATCCCTGCTTTACGTAGAGGGGAAGTCTGGTGATGGTTTACATCTGCAGCAATCCCTGGGTATCAGAACAGCACTCATAAAATGAAGTGTGAGTGGGTTCCCACGAGGCAAGACACAGTGATAACAGCAAGAACCTTTACTGAACTAACAGAACTGGACAACAGGGGCAAATCAACTGCTTATATACATTTCTGAAGGCCTGGGCCACTCCCACTCCCAACGTGATTGGCTGTCTAAACTTTCAAGCTACGAATCATGACTAGGAGTTTAAGGACCAATGGCAGAGGCCCAAAACCTAAAATGTTATGTGATTGGATATCATGTATCGAATCAGAACACAGAGGCTCAGAATCCTTAGTCCAGACTCAACCTCAGGCAAACACAAACCACTGAATACATAACATAAAACATCCTCCATAATGTCCTTTTCTTAGCTCTGCAATTACAACCAATCCAGGTGAAGTCCCCCTACAGACAAGGCCAAAGACAAAAACCCTGTTGCTTTCCCTTGTCCTTCTTAAGTACCTTGTTGTATTACAGACATTCCTCTGCATATCCTCTCTGAAATTACTTCATGAACTTATTTGAGTTCTGAGGTTATTTTCAGATTAGAGTTAGAGATTCATACAACTCCATCCCGTTTTTTTCACCATTTCCAATCTAGTTAACCTTTGAACACAGTTATTAAGATATCTTGGTGGAGCAGAAAAAGAAAAAAAGCCATCTGAATTGACCTTGGTATCAACCAAAACAAAAGAGGAAAATTAAAGTGCCATGGTAATCATCCTCAATCCATTTTTCTTTGCTGAAAAACAAATATGAGATGTTCCAAGGAGTTTTGTATGACATTGAAGAAGTAGGATGCTTAGCTTCTTAAAGGAATCTTCACACAGACGTGAAATAAATTCTTTTTTGGAAAGGGGAGGATAATTTCTTAAAGGGTCTTCAGGAATCACATTTCAATCCATAGACTTCAAATACAAGCATAAGGAAACCATGTCGTCAGGACTGCGAAGGTACTTTTCTTTAGGCTGAATGCGTGTGTAGGGTCATGTTTGTGTCGCAGTCCTCGCGGCGCTTTTTAGCGAAACGCTCAGAGTCCCAGGTTTCTTTTCAGTGCAGTCTTTTTAATGTGAGCTATATACAAGTATTTACAAAAACAGTCCATACAGAGTACCTGCTCTTTAAGGCAAACAAATACTCTCCACCACAGCATCACCACACCACAGCACAACCACAATTACTGTTGAACAGGCTTTCCTTTTAAAACAGGTGATAGCCAATCACAGAGCACTTCACAGAGTATTGCACCAGCCTGCTGAAGCCTGCAGACTTACTCATCATCCTGCGAATCCCAACAGTTTGTTGGTGTCATCATCCAATGGCCATCGGGGAGATTTTCAAGTGCTCCAGCAGGAGCCACTGATGTTGATCACGTCTTGGATGCCACTGCTGCTACACATGTATTCTAGGAGAGGGGCTCATCTGATGGCAGTATCTGGGTTAAGATCCATCCATCTGCCATTTTAATGCTCCCACAGCTCCCATGGCATCTGATGTAGCAGCGCTCTGGAGCACTGTGGAAAAAGCTGAAATGGTGGTTGGCTTCCTAGAACCAGCCACTGCTGCTAGATGTACCATGGCAGCTTCAGTGGAAGGGGTACCACCAGGAGCTACCTTGACATTGCTTGCCACCAACCTGGAGGTGGTGTCACGGTCTGGTTCATGGGCGATCAAAGTCCTGGCAGGGGACGCTGAGGGGGGGGGAGCAGGAATGGGGTTCCAGGCGTCAAGAAGCCAAGAGTCCAAGGGTCAGAAAGGAGTCACAAAGGCAAGGCTCCGAGGATCAAGAAGCAAGGAGTCACGAAGTCAGGGGTCTGAGGATCAAGAAGCTGGGAGTCAATGGACATGCCCCAAAGTAAAAGACCTATGGGAAAGGATTTATAATGAATTGAAAAAAGTGATGAAAAACACATTTATTAAAAAACCAGAAGCCTTTTTACTTGGTTAAGTGGGGGGGGGGTGAAATCCCCAAAAAGGATGTTATTTTTTTTTCCTGTATGCCACAATAGCTGCGAGAATATTGTTAGCGAAGAAATGGAAGAAACAAGATTTACCAGCTATTGAAGAATGGCAGATGAAGATGTTGGACTATATGGAACTGGCCGAACTGACTGGGAGACTCCAAGACCAGAGTGAAGAGACGGTGAAAAAAGACTGGAAGAAGTTTAAGGAATATTTGAAAAAAATATGTTAATATTTAAACCTTAGAATAGCTTTGGAAGTGGATATAGGCTGTAGGGTTAGAAGTAGAAGATAGGATATTTTAAAATAGTATTATTTGTAAGTGATAAAATGTGAAGCTATTTTAAGTGTAATTTAAAAAAAAAAAGATGGTTAGAAATTATGATATGTGTAAACTGCTAAAGATGAAGTAAAATGGACTTCCGGGTTAGCGCGAACGGCTAATGGCGGATTCCCTCCGAGCTCCGGAGGGAATCGGCTCCGCTGAAGACGGGTCTTGCCGTGCCAGCGACACGGGGACCCTCAGAAACCGCAGGCGCGGAAGCCTGCGGACTTGGTGACTCGGTGGGCACCTTAAGCGCCCTCCCCGACCCACGAAGAGCCTTTTTAAAGGCTACGGAGAGGGTACGGAGAGTGGCGTGGTGCTGAGAGTAGACCGCTACTTCAGTGGAGCGAAGCCGCGAGCCATGGCCGGAGAGCGCTGACTTTCTTCCCAAAATTCGGATTGGATAACAAAGGACCCGTGAGTAGTGGAATTTGGACTTTAAAAATTTTTTACCTTTTGAATTCGGCACGATCGGGGGATGTGTTAAAGGGAAGTCCGCACCCCCTCTACTTATAGACGATTTAAAGCAAGGAACGGAGAATTAAGGCGGAATGAATACTGTTTTGATGATTTAAAAGTTTTTCACAAATTTGATAGAAGAAGATTTCGTGCTGGAGAGAAAGGGAGGAACTTTGGAACTTTGTGTGTAATCCCCCCCCAAAACCCGGGAGTGTCCTGTTTGTGTGCCAGAGGAAAAAGTGAAAGGAGTTTGACAGCTGTCAAAGGAGCTGTCAAACGGGCGGACAAAGTAAAGAATTTTGTTATTTAACAACTCTCTGAATTAAAGGTGATACATTTGAGCTGAGGTGATTGGAAACAAAGTAGTGATAATAACAAAGTAACAGATTATTGGAAAAGGACTACTAAATAACTGAAAGCCCCCTAGGGGGAATTAGTGACATTACAATGGCTGCAGAGGGAAAATTACTGGCGGAGATAGAAAAAATGTTCTTTCTCGTGGGAATCCTGCAAGAGCAGAGTATGGCTCTGAGCAAAGTATTTATGACCTTGAATTCTGAAACAAACAACTCTGCTGAATGCACAAAGGAGACGTATGACAAAAACTCTGCAGCTGAGCAGGAAGAGATGCTCTTGGAATTGACAGAGAGGAAAGAAGGAGTGCAGACACTACAAGTGGAAAATATCAATCAGGAATCTACACTGTTAGAGTACGAGCAAGAAGACCTTTGGATTACAAACCTGCAAAAGATGAGAAAGAAGAAGAGGGAAGTCCCTGGAGTACTTGGAACATTAAAACTAAAAAGAATAAAGCAACATGATTGGGACTTTCCTCTTGAGTATGGAAAAGTAGATGATCCTTCGCAGCAACCACTTTTAAACATTCTGGATGAAAGAAAATATGATGTGACTCTGACTGAACTCCTTCGGGGTCTTAGGACCAACAAAGAGGACTACCAATATAGTTGGCAGAGAGGGACTGACAGAGAATCAGACGCCTCGGACGTGAGGAATCCGGGCTAAGAACTATTTTTTGTTTGTTTTTTGGACATTTGTTTGGGAAGGGACAGAAACCGGGGCAGGGGGGGGAGAGAGAATAGAACTATAAAATGTTATGATTTGTTTATTTGGTCAATGTGACCTATAATTAATATAATAAAGGGAAAAATTTGTGGAAGGGAAGTTAGATCGACCTTAAAAAAAAAGAAATTAATGATTATAAGAGAATTGGATAAGTTGAATATAGATAAACAAAAAGAATTAAATTTTTAAAAGCAATATGAATATGTTTAAGAGGTTAGGTAAGAACTTGCTGAATTAATTATTGGAACTGGGATGTAAGAGGAGGGGGTGGGGGGAAGTCAATGAAAGTGGGTAAAGAAAATTAGGGTATGAAATTGTATCTGTGTGTTTTTGTCTTTGTGTGTGTGTCTGTTGTTATAAAATGTAAAAACCCAATAAAAATTATTTTAAAAAAAAAAGATGAAGTAAAATGAAAATCAGATAGGTGGGACTTGGGGAAGCCCACTTAACAATGTTTAGAAAAATAAGGATATGACAATTTGTTCGTATTGTTTGTCTTTTCTGTTTGTGTTTTCTATTTATTTGTGTTATAAAATGAATTAAAAATTTTGGAAAAAAGAAGCAGCAGCAGCAGGGAGTCAAGAGGCTGAGGTTCAAGGATCAGGAAGCAAGAAGCCGAAGGCAGGAATTGTGTTGCTGTGGCAAAGAGCCGAAGGGAAACGCTGACCTCATATCCCTTCCCAGCTCTTGCCACCAGGTGCTGTGAGTTACCAATTGGCCTCACCTGTGAGGCCGTGCCTTGCCTCTTCAGAACAAACTTAGGAAGGCCCCAGTCCTACAAAGCCCTACTGGTCACAGGGCCTGGCTCCTCCTGACAGGTGGCCCTGATGCTACAACACACAGGAACATAGGAAGCTGACTTATACTGAGTCAGACCATTGGTCCATGTATCTCAGTACTGTCTACCCTGACTGGCAAAAGATTTCCAGGTTCCCAGGCAAGGGGCATTTCCAGGCTTGCCAGGAGATGCCAGGAATTGAGTCTGGGACTTTCTGTATGCAAGACAAACACTCTTGAGCTGTGACCCTTCCCCAGACACTGCCCAAACAAACAAACCTATATAGATTGTATAGATGCAGTCTTTATGCACATGTTACACTGAAAGTGGATGGGCGCCTTAAGCCAGCAGGTATGGTTCCCTTCCCCATCTGATACATATATTCAGTCAACATAGAAGTAATCTCTTTTGTAAGGCTGAAAAGGGTCAAGATTCAACTGTGAGAGGATGCTGGGATTCTAGAGCTTTGCAAGCAGCAGATCTCATATTCGCAACTGCAACTTTGTGGGGGTGGGGTTTTTAAGAAAACCAAAGATGTTCAGCAGAAGAAACTATAAAAGCTCTTAAAGACAACTCGAGTATTCATAATGCATACTGATCAATCGCTTCAGAGATACAACATGCCTGGCTTTGATTTCAAAGTATCCCTAGACATTTTTAAAGCGAAGAAAAGCAAGAAATATCCAGTCCCCACTAAACCAGCCCTCTAAAAATAATAATCCAGCAACATGCTTTCACTTTCACCAACACGTATCCCCAGTCAAAGCACTCTGTCGACATCTCAAGAGGCATAAGAACGTGGGACTCATTTTCTGCCCTGTTCTACCTGGTTTTAAAAGCAGCAGCAGCGTACAACATTTTTTTAAAAAAAGAAAGCAAGGAACAAGAATAGAAACTGGAAATATTGATTGGCCAATGAAAAAAGAGGCATACATTTTGGAGATAACAACAACAACAATAACAGCAGCAGCAGCAACAACAATATCCTTATTTAATTAAATAATCATTTAAAGCAATTTTATTTTTCTCTTCAGCAAACAAACAAACAAACAAACAAACCCCAAAGCCACCAGAAGTCTTCCAAAATGGCTTACAAGTGATATTTTACGATTGATTACAGTGGTACCTTGGGTTACATACGCACACTTCAGGTTACAGATGCTTCAGGTTACAGACACCGCTAACCCAGAAATAGTACCTCGGGTTAAGAACTTTGCTTCAGGATGCAAACAGAAATCATGCTCCAGCGGTGCGGCGGCAGCAGGAGGCCCCATAAGCTAAAGTGGTGCTTCAGGTTAAGAACAGTTTCAGGTTAAGAACGGACCTCCAGAACGAATTAAGTTCTTAACCTGAGGTACCACTGTACATATGTTTGCTCCTTTCATCCACGCATGAGTGGTCAATTTCCCCCCACTCCTCATTTTCTAGAGTCATTTTCTAAGTCCTCTTGAGCTCTTCCTCTGCATTTCTTCAGCCTGTCCCTGACATACAGAATCTTCCCTTTGGTTTGCCTGTGTATGGGTCACCCACTCTGCAATATTATGAGAAAGAGATGGATGAAGAAATGCCACCTAGTCTGGGAGTTGCAGGATGTGTTGCAGGATGAGAAATTGTGACACTACTTCATAAAATGCCTCCATTCTTTTTTTAAAAATTCAACAAACCCTGGAGTTAATGATTCAGCGTGGAGAAGGCGGGGGAGGGCTGCCCCAAGTAGCCCAATATTTAAGGATGGAGGTAAGAAAATAGCAATATCACATATATTTTAATGTGTTTCCATAATTGCCTCAACTCCAACCAACTAAACGACATTGATTAGATTCCCCACCCCACCCCTTGGTTCTAGTACTCTAATTCAATTTTGCCTTGCTAATTGTTCTGGCTTTTCAATTTTCTCCCATTTCATTATACAAGGACATTAATCAAAGTAATATGACAGCAGAGAAGGTCCACCCTTTTGCATTAAAGCAAAGAAAGGTTAACAGAGGGCCACTTTCTCGGCTGGTGTCGTTTTCATGATTGATTTTCTTGACATTACAGAGGCCCAGCATGTGGCCTCCCCTAAAGCCTTAAGGGCTTTGTTGTGAAAATCCGTAGCAAAAAAATTAATGGAAGGATATTAACACTGATATGTTCAGGAAAGGCTTTCCTGCAAAGGTTTCATTATGATCAAGCGGTATATAAATTTTGGTGCCGCATTCCGTGTCACCGCTGAGCGTTCCACTCCTGGAGTTTCATGTGCAAAAGTTTTGATTTCATTAAAGAGACAGGTCTTGGCCTGGAATTGGGCACCTTATGCTATGTCCACTTCAGATCCATTATCCTGCACCATTTATTCCTTATTTCAAGCATCTTTAATGCAGCGTTGGACCCAATTAATATGGACACATGAGAAATATTGTTGGAGAAATCAGCACTGCTACTCTGCAAACCTATTCACAATCCCCTTGTGTGGGGGACGCCATGAAAAAAATGCTTTGGGGTGTAGATGGATGAAATTTCACAAGTTCAGGGCTTACTCAGGAATGGGAAGATCTACGTCAACTGCCCTAGTATTGAGAGAAACAAGATTATTTTCCCATGCATCCTCAGGATGACAATGACTACAATAATCATAATCTCCATATGGCATGGGTGGGTCTAGAACATGGGTAGGCAAACTAAGGCCCGGGGGCCGGATCCAGCCCAATCGCCTTCTAAATCCAGCCCGCAGACGGTCCAGGAATCAGTGTGTTTTTACATGAGTAGAATGTATCCTTTTATTTAAAATGCATCTCTGGGTTATTTGCGGGGCCTGCCTGGTGTTTTTACAGGAGTAGAATGTGTTCTTTTATTTAAAATGCATCTCTGGGTTATTTGTGGGGCATAGGAATTCATTCTTTTTTTTCTTTTCCAAAGGTAGTCTCCCCCCCCCCCAAGGTCTGAGGGACAGTGGACTGGCCCTCTTCCGGAAAAGTTTGCTGACCCCTGGTCTAGAACAAGTTTGGCTCCCAGCCATTGTCATGCAACAATGATATCATCGGCAGATCCCATCCCTAAAAGCTTCCACTTATTCTACTTGAATAGAACATGTCATTTCTTGGAATTTGCCACAGGTGAGAGAGAATAATGGGGAGGTGCCAGAAACAGCCGGGGCTATTACAGGAAAAGTGAGGGACAACACCGGCATCCAATCTGAAACTGCTCCTTGATTCCTTGAATGTAAGTTTGCTGTGTGGATTTTGATGGGCCACCGAAATCGGTTAGTTGTTGCGAATAGCTCATGAGGCAACCTGTTAACGTTACAACACAATTGCGAGAGTGTCCTGATGCTCTAGTCTCGTCCCCAAGGGTGACATCGAGAAAATGACAATGCTCTTGCCGCTCCCAGAAGAGCAAAGAAACGTTATGTGGAGATACAGCGGCACCATCAATCCTGCCCCCCAGCTCTGATAGCATCATTAAATTAATTTTTTATTCTGTCCATTGAGGTGCGTGGGAGGGGTAGAATTACAATTACAAGGTGAAAACAGGTATAATGGCCTTGCCATTTTCTTTCGCTAGGGAGTAATAAAATGTCAATTAAGTGGCATCTCTGAGAAATGCAAGAAGAAGAAAAATCTGAAATTAAAAATGATATTTTTCATTTGGCATACGAGTCTGGAAATCCCCTGGCAGTCATTGTACTTTCAGAGTTCTCACTAGTAGAATGGCAGAAGCATAGACATTAAAAAAAAACACAATAAAAAAGCCAGCAACAACACAAATCTATTATTCAGGAGAAGTGGGAAACATGAGACCACAATAATTTAATAAACTGCTTTTGTGCAAAGAAGGCTGTCAATAACTCTCCGTCTTCTCCCCGGAACAAAACATTTGAATAAGCTTAGCTTAACATCCTCAGCTTATGTCCAGTCCAATTCTTCTCTCTGACAGCTGAGAGCAGAGAATGAAGGAAAATGATATGGTGCACCTAAAACAGCCCACTGGGCACGTAATTGTAAGGGCCATTGGATCTTCTGGATACTAGTGTGATATTCATTCATACATACATACATACATACATACGGTTTCTGCCATCCTTAGGTCTGGACAAATGTGCAAATTTCAGTTCCTCTTATCTTCTCCCTTTTTAAGTCTTAAATTCTGCTCTCTACATTTCCATATCAGGTTGCAATTTTCGCAGAATGACTATAAAATGCCTCAGCATTTCAGCACGAACTTCTCCAAATAAACTCATGTTTTGTATGTTGTTTCATTTACACTTTTCTGCAAATAATAATAATAATAATAAAATCCCCAAATCTGCTCTTTTCATGAGTGCATAAATTTGGATGCACCATTCTCCCCAGTATAGGCCTTTTCTGCACATGCTTTTAAGCTTCAAGAACTGGAACACTGCAGCGCGAATTTGGAAGGACAAATTTGCGTATTGGTTCGGAAAGAGAAAATTAGGTAGGTTTGCATTAAAATGTGGCCTGGGTGATTTTCTCCCCCAATCCCAACCAGTCGCCCCAATCCCTACTCACTCTAACTGTATGTGGCCTACAGCCAAATTTTGACAGCCTTTTGCAAGCAATCAGTTGAGATTTCTGCTTGGAGCAAGCTGTCCTTATCTGAGCAGCTTGCTAAGCAAGGAGGAAGAGAGAGAGGAGGGTGATAGGAAGAGAGAGAAAAATGCCACAGCTTGCTTTGGCTCCGCCCACCACTGACTTCAGCCCCACCCATCGTCATCCTTCAGGTTGCTCCAGAAGGAATGTGACACTTAGGAGAAAAAGGTTTGCCCACCCTCAAACTATCCCATCTCTACCAACTGAGGGCAGTTCCCCCATCTTGACTAGCAGTTGGTCAAAATAGATGCCAAGTGCCAATTCAGATTTCTCAGCTAACAACACTAGGCTCTGCCTGTTAGGGTTGATCTCTTGCGTAAAGGGCAAATGTATTTTACAGTAAATGTCAAATCATTGCTGCTAACAGATGCTGTGGTATTTAGATATGCAAACACTCATTTCCAGAGAGAACATCATTGATGGCTTACCAAGATTGTTATAACAGGGGTTAAAAAGGAGCCATGCCATGTATGTGAAATGAGCCTTACATCACCACTGTACCTATCATTGGCCATTACAGTGGTACCTCGGGTTACAGACACTTCAGGTTATAGACGCTTCAGGTTACAGACTCTGCTAACCCAGAAATAGTGCCTCAGGTTAAGAACTTTGCTTCAGGATGAGAACAGAAATCGTGCGGCGGCAGTGGGAGGCCCCATTAGCTAAAGTGGTACCTCAGGTTAAGAACAGTTTCAGGTTAAGAACAGACCTCCAGAACGAATTAAGTTCTTAACCCGAGGTATTCTTACCTTTTCCCTAACCAGCAAAAAGATTATAAGAGTGGGGTTAGGGGAATAGAAGCTCCACTGGTGATAAAAAGCCAATAATCTAATAGCGTAGCATATTACTGTTTTTATGGACAAGTAACAGGCATTTATGAGCAAATGTGCCATTCAGAGTGCAGCCTCAATAGTTGAGCTGGGTTAAGGGATGATGTAATGAAGAGAACCCAACTGTCTTTACTCCCTTAACAGCTTGACCCTGCACTGTGTGGTTTCAGGTTTTGCAATGTGATTGGAGCCCTGTTTTGTAACAGATAATGCAGTTCCTTCTGCATTTGAAAACCCTACATTTCCTGCAGCCCCTTACTATGTGTGCTTGTGTGGATTTGCCAGTGCAACAGTGAGGTTGCAGGGCTTTCTCTGTGGCAGCCCCTAAATTCTGGGACCCCTCCCCCACAGAGGTGTACCAAACATCTTCATTGTATAGCTTTTGCTGGGTACTGAAGATGCCCCTCTTTACCCTAACCTTTGACAATTAAGAAAATTTATCTTCTCACCTCTTTTGCTAAATGTGTGCCAATCTGCTCTGGCTTGCTTTGTTTGTTTTTACAACTGTAGGTGCTTCATTTTTTAAAAAAATATTTTTTATTTTTTATTTTTTGTAATCTGTTGTAATACACCCTGTGGTCTTGCCGTGAAAGGCTTGTAAGGAGCAGGGAGAAAACTGCCTGCTCCTTGTGCACTTCCCATGAAACAAACAAACAAAACTAAGATTGGGGAGAAATTCAATTCAGTTTGCATTAAATGTCAAACCTACCTAATTCTCACATTATATAAATGGCTTCAGCCCTGTATACCTGAAGGAGCGTCTCCACCCTCATCGTTCAGCCCGGACACTGAGGTCCAGCTCCAAGGGCCTTCTGGCAGTTCCCTCACTGAGAGAAGTGAGGTTACAGGGAACCAGGCAGAGGGTCTTCTTGGTAGTGGCACCTGCCCTGTGGAACGCCCTCCCGTCAGATGTCAAGGAAATAAACAACTATCTAACTAACTTTTAGAAGACATATGAAGGGAAGATTTTAATGTTTGATGTCTTATTGTATTTTCCAGAGTGGCTGGGGAAACCCAGCCAGATGGGCGGGGTATTAATAATAATAATAATAATAATAATAATAATAATAATAATAAAACCCTCAGGACACTCTACATGTCAGGTGCCCCCTACCCAGGCCACATAGGAGTCAACTCCTAGGGGTTAAGGGCCCTTCGCCCCCCTCCATAAAATATTTGAGGGGGCCTGCTCCCCAGTTGATGGGCATTGTCATTCAAATGATGTGTGTGCACTGTGTCATGTGATCAATTATGTAGGGCAGGACTTAATTGCCCTGCCCCCCAATATTTTATTCATGTTGGCACCCCTCATATCCAGCAGCAGCTGATGGGTTGGCATGGGCAGAACTACCCTGCTCATCCAATTTCCCAGTGTCACACAATGTAAATTACCGAGAGGAAGAAAAGGAGGGCAAGGCAGGAGGGGGTTTGGCATGGTGCGCGAGCAGCTAAGAAGTCGATCCAATGCTCCTACTGTGCCAAGCTTCCTATTGCCTTTTCTCACCCTCTCTCCAAAACTGGCAGCAATATATTGCCTTGGGAATCCAGGCCAGCAACACAGAGCCTGCGCTACTCTGCTGGCTGCGACTGGTTGTACTGTTTGTTTGCTTTTATTTATTTATTTTTGCTTGGCTAAGTGCATCCTTGAACTCTGATCTTGCCTGAATTTCATTTCATTTTCACTATTAATTTGTATTACTATACACAAGGCTGTTTAAAGCAACAAAATATACAGCAAAGCTCACTTGCAGATCCAATGCAAAAGTCATAATGGAAACATACCTGTGTGAAATAAACAACTGTGATCAAATAAGGTAACGTTCAACAATTTATTAGAATAAAATAAAGTAACATCTCAAAATATCAGCAGTTAATAATTAAACAGAAATTCTAACTACTAAACTGTAATCAATAAAAGTAACAGCCAAGTCACAATGCTTAAAATACCACAATACATGAAAAACAATGGAAAGGGGACAAATTGAGAAACAAAGACACACAACTTATACAACTATTTTTTTTAAAGCGAACCAACCCTGAACTCCTCTTCTCCCTTCCCAGGTGCTTCTGCTGTACTTAATGGAGGGTGGAGGGTGGGTTCGAATCCCTGTGACGGGGTGAGCTCCCATTGCTCAGTCCCAGCTCCTGCCAACCTAGCAGTTCGAAAGCATGTCAAAGTGCAAGTAGATAAATAGGTACCGCTCTGGCGGGAAGGTAAACGGCGTTTCCGTGCGCTGCTCTGGTTCGCCAGAAGCAGCTTAGTCATTCTGGCCACACGATCCGGAAGCTGTACACCGGCTCCCTCGGCCAATAAAGCGAGATGAGCGCCGCAACCCCAGAGTTGGCCACGACTGGACCTAATGGTCAGGGGTCCCTTTACCTTTTACTGTACACAGGTAAACTTTCCATTGGTTGCTCCATCTACTTTTGTCTCTGGCCCCAGCCACCACCAGCATGTGGCCCTCAAAAGGTTGCCGGGAAGGGAATGTGTCCAACGGCCTGAAGTTTTTACCCCCACCCTGTTTTAATAGATGAAGACAGGAGCTAGCATCTGAGTGATGCAGCCCAGCTTTTAAAACTGTTAGCCCTAGGAGGGGATTTGGTGGGGGGGTGCCATTTGGAACCCCCCTTTCAAGCACCAAAAGGTCTTAGGCTGGCACTGCCGCGAAGGCAACCTTAATCTTCAGTCCTAATGAACTGCAAAACCAAGGAAGCCAGAGCTTTTTTGGCGTCCAGCTGCAAAAACACAGGCGGCTGTAAATCTGCAAATTGCAAGTGAAGAACCTTGTCTCTGCTAATGGATCCATCACTTCTTATTCAAGAAAAATTATAAGTGAGATGTGTAATTGACATCCAAGGGAAGGGGCAAAAGAGAAAACTGGGGGAACAAATTAGGAGTTCAACTCTCTCTGGTGATTGTTGTGAGCAAAGATAGGAGCATGCCACTTTCATAATGAAGCCGCTCTTCCCCAGGATAAGGAATTATAAATATTAAGGACACGTTTGCTCAAGATCAGCATGGCTTCAAAGATAAGAATTAATATTGCCTGTGAGAATAGGGCCTGCCTGTTATTCTGAACAGGTGGATATATATATATATAGATAGATAGATGAATGAACGAAGTTTCCCACTGAGAACAAAAGCAAGTAGGGAGCTTATAAAATCACTACCATTAACAAAGATGTCATAAACAGATGCCCATTAAACGTATTTCCAGGTATCATTCAGAGCAATTAAATGTAAACGTCTCTGGCAAACAACCTGCCTTCTCAAAGGGCCGTGCAGAAATGACCAAGGGGGGTGACATCATCTCAAAACAGCTTTGATCCTCCAGCAGCATCCTCCTTTCAATGCAATAAAACTTGGCACTTACACAGCTATTTGAAGGATCACGCTGCTTTAGCTGTAGGACTCGGGGAACCTGTTTGTCTAGAGTGAGGCGCACTGAACTGTGATGTGTGCCCATGACAGAATTCTCATATGAGTGCTTTCACCACAGGCGTGCAACCAGAACCCAGGTTGCTGTAAAACATTAGCCCAATCGGGGAGAAAGCAGCAGGCCCCCATCTTGTGATCATGCAGATCGCCTTACAGCCTCAGCCAAACGCATGAGGCAGAACAACGGTGGGGGTTTTTTTTAATGGAAAGAGGGTGTTCATGCAATGACAGCGAAGTGGGACCTGTGGTCATATAGGGTTGGAATCATAGGGTTGGAAGGGACCCCGAGGATTCTCTATGTCATGTGACAAAGACACATGAGAGCAGAAGCAGCAAAGCAGGCTGGGAAGTGCTGGGACTGCACAATCATTTGGGCGTACTAAAGTTATTCAGGCCTAACTGCTAACTGTTGAGTCACTCTGACATGTGACTTAGTAGCCAGTTTCTCTTTTGTGCTCTCTGTAAGATTTTCAGTGAGAGTCAGTCTGCCTCAGCTGTGAACATAGTCAGTATGTAATCTCAGTCAATCTGTTTGGATCCATGTTGTTTATGAAGAAGTTTATTTTAATTCAGTAACGCTTTTATTCTTTAAAACTCTATGCGTCACTCTAGTGCAACTCCCTGCAATGCAGGAATCTCAGCTAAAGCATCCATGACAGGTGGCCATCCAACCTCTGCTTAAAAACCTCCAAGGAAGGAGTTCACAAACTCCCGAGGGAGACCTAGAGGTGTTGGATTCCAACTCTCACCAGCTCCAACCATGGGAGATGTAGTCCATCAACACCTGGAAGGTCAAGAATTCCCCACAGCTGATACAGGCTGCTGTAGTTGTTACCAGTGAGACTTAGAACAAAATGTTGCAGCGTGGTGGACTATTGTTTAGAACCCCAGCCTCTCCATTCCATTCCCCCCCTTTTAAAAAACATCTCAGTTCATTACACTCAGCTCATTGGGTAACTGAGTTTCCCCTTTCTTAAGAGTCATCCACACACACACACACCCCACAGACATTAAATATGATGCTTACTCCTGCAGACCTTGGAGGTCTCTTGACCCTGCTGATAGTCCTCTCTTGTGTGCAAGTTGATTGGCTGTGTAAGCAACTGCATTCAGCAGCTTGAACATGGCAGGAATGATACAGAGCCAAAGCATTGCCTACTGTCTTGGAAGAATGCATTGCATGAATCCCAGTTGCTCACATGATGTGGGAAGCAATGGGGTTTGTGTGTTTGTGTGTGTGTGTGTGCCTCCTGAGCTGCAATTTTTAGGTCGGAGCAGGGCATGATTCTTTTTTTTTTTTAAAAAAAATGCATTTTATTTATTTGTTAACATTCTTATATTACATCGGTAAACTTCATATCGGTAAACTATAGTATAATTTCCAACATGTATACAAAAATTATATACAAATTTTATATACCTAGAAAGAAAATGAAACAAAAGAAAGAACAAAGAGAAAAAACAAAAACAATTTCCCCCCAAAATCATATACATACCAACACACTAGACTTCCTGTCTATCCCGTTGTATATTCCTTTTATACAAATGAATGTACTCTTACTACTGTATATTTCTTTACATTTTATCTAATACATTCCTATATCAGTATGTGCTCTTAGTCTTATTTCCCAACTCAGCCTCACTCCAATGTCAATCAAACGCTAGCATAGCGAACCTTTACTGTATTTTTGAACATATGTTTTATATCTATCCCAGAGCAGGGCATGATTCAAGTAGGAGAATTTAGTGGGTGGGGCTTGTGCAGTGGCGAAGCTGCATGCTCCGCTACCAGGGGCAGAGAGCAGGCGGGGGCGTGGCAGGTGCCCCAGGGGACATGGCACACATCCCAGGGGTGTGATGTGCTGCCTGTGTGCGAGGTCTGTGTGTTGGGAGGGTGCCGCGATGGCACCCTACCGGAATAGTGCTGCCGGGGGCGGTCCACTCCCTCCGCACTCTCGTTCCTCCACCAGTGGGCTTGTGTCCTCTCTAGCGTTACTCCTGTGATCGAAGCACAGATCGATTTCTGATTTACAGTTTGTGCATTCGGGTGGGCACTGATTTTATCCCATGGATAATTATCTAAGCACATGACTAAATGACAAAATTAAGTCCCGAACGAGACAAGCCAGCAGTCACACAATTCACAACTGTGTGGAGGACGTTTTAAAAGTAAATTGCAGGTATGATCCACATAATGGAGAGTCGTTTCAACAGGATATTTGCAGCACAATCCTATACATATCTCAACAATAAGCTCAACAATAAGCTCCACTGAGCTCAGTGGGGCTGCCCCCCATGTAAGTAGGTACAGAACTGCAGCCTGCATCATGGATTTAAATGGCCCCACGGCAAGGGCTGGAGGCATGTGATGCAGCAGCTGTGCTGTACCTAAATAGGATATCCGGGCAGTACCTGGATCACATTTCAGTCTGCTGGACAAGCTGCCTTGAATTCCATGGTTGAAGAAAGAGGGGCTATATGTGTACTATGTTTGATTGTTGTGCTTATATTGGTTAACTCTGTATTTACAAAAACTGTAACACGGAAAGCAAGTGCCCACCAAGACAAAGTTGGGGTATGACAGAAGGAGTGGTTTAAAAATTTATTCCTCTTCACAGGAAACTCTGGGAATTGTAGCTCTGTGGGGCCCCATTAACAGCTTTCAGCACCCATAACATACTACAGCTCCCAGAATTCTTAAACTGGTATCATACTGCTTTAAATGAATAGTGCAGATGATACCCTGCAAATGAGTGGGTTCAGACTATGATTGATCTTAAGCCAACCAGCTATCCCCATTCCAGGGCAGGATGGCACTGTTACCTCTAGCTCAATAGAAGCACGCATAAGAATGGGCTGCATGAATGCCTGCTAACGTTTTTGCGCAACCCCCCCCCCCCCGCAAAATGCTTAACAAACAGGGTTAATGCAGCGTGTAATGCAAGAAACAGCCATTTTTCATTCCGATAATAGTCCCGAGAAAATGGTTTTTTAATTCAAACAAATGTTTTGCCTGAGTTATTTCCACAGTTGTTCGTGTTGTTCACTATTACAACACCCACTGAAATTACACCCTGACCAATTTTAGGAAATTGCTGGAACGAAGACAAAGGGCTCGTTTCCACATAGCTCTGTATTACGCAAGTAACGAACAGCTCATATTCAGCTCAGAGAAAAGGAGAGGCTTAGAGTCAGAGTCATGCTGTCCTTCCTCTGCCCATCCTTTAAGCGATAAATAGAATGCATACCTTTCCACAAGCCAAATGGCAAGGGTTCGACACGACTATTTGCAACAACAGAATTCCTTTTTCATGGGATCAATTTGTGCATTATGTTAAAAGCACCACTTTACTAAAGAGGGAGCATGAATCACTTGCATTTTATTCTCCACTTTGAGATGTGCCCTGAAGTTAGAAAGCATGAATTACATCTCATCTCTTGCAGGGTCTTGTTGTTGCAACCCAGGCATAGGGAACCTCAGTACTGAGGTGGAAATGTCCTCTTCACCCATTCCCGCACCTTCCCAAGCCTCAGCACTTATCAGTCCTACTTTGCTGTACACAGCCCTGGGATCTATCAATAAAGCATGGTATATAAATTAAATTAATAGTAGTAGTAGTAGTAGTAGTAGTAGTAGTAGTAGTAAAATTAACCAACACAGTCAAGTTAAAGGTCAGATGGTTATTGAAAAATGAAGGTTTTAAAAATAATATGCTGAAATAAGATGCAAGTTAAGGAAGAACCATACACTTTACTAGGAACATCACCATCCTTATATATAAAATCTTCTTCGGCGATCACTCATAACCGAATAAGATTGTCTTGCATGAACACGGTCTTAACAGTGAGTCCGTAAGTGACTGTAGAGGCCAATTCTGGATCCACATGTCCTTCCACAGTGGGGACATTGGTTTCCAGGCAGAAGTTGATCATGGTGAGGGTTTGCCAAGCGTGCCTTCCACTTAGCGTGTTTCCCCCTTTCGTCCTGAGTTTGAGCGTCTTCAAAGTCCATGACACCTTTGGTAAAGGCTGTTCTCCAATTGGAGCGCTTGCAAGTGTTTCCCAGTTGTCAGTGCTTATATTACATTTTTAAAGATTTGCCTTGAGAGAGTCTTTAAAACTCTTTCGTTGACCACCAGCATTATGCTTTCCATTTTAAAGTTTGAAATAGAGTAGTTGCTTTGGAAGAAGGATAAAATATATGATCATCCCCCCCCCCTTCTCTTATTCATTTTTATGTGTTGAGTTATTTTTTTTATTATTTATGGAATAAATAAGTAAATAGCTGGGGGCATTTTTAGTGTCTAAAAATGGGAAGAGAGGTAGTTGTCAGTCTTCTTGGCAAGTAAAATAATTATTCAGTTAACTAACTGGTTTGCAACTCATCTACCTTTTGGCAGGGAGGAAGAAGAAAAGTCCTTACAAAAAAAGAAACATTCCAAACAGAAACATTTTCAACAGAAACATAATAATGATAATTGGAATTCTCCTGCTTGTAATGAAGTGTATCTTCAGAATGCTTTTAATAATAAATTTTATTTATATCCCGCCCTCCCCGGCCGAAGCCAGGCTCAGGGCGGCTAACAACACTAAAACAGCGCAACATTATAAAAACATTATAAAAATTAATTAAAATCAAAATTGATGGCAACCATAAACTAAAGTTTTGTAAAGATTGCCAAGGAGGGAGTCAGGCTGCGCCCTGACCAAAGGCCTGGTGGAACAGCTCTGTCTTGCAGGCCCTGTGGAAAGATGTCAAGTCCTGCAGGGCCCTTGTCACTTGTGACAGAGCGTTCCACCAGGTTGGAGCCGCAGCCGAAAAAGCCCTGGCTCTAGTTGAGGCCAGCCTAACCTCTCTGTGGCCTGGGACCTTCAAGATGTTTTTATTTGAAGACCGTAAGTTCCTCTGTGGGGCATACCAAGAGAGGCAGTCCCGTAGGTACGAGGGTCCTAGGCCGTATCTTATTCTATTAGCCATTCAGAATTATGTCTCAGAAGCAGGCCCCTAAGTGGGACATGTACGTGAAGAACTACATTCAAAGTTGTCCAAGAAGACTTCACAATTTGTGCTTTTAAGCCAAGGAAGACATCCGACAGTTTGTCCATGGTGGGGTGCTAAATCAAATATGGATTTTTTGCGAGTGATCATTAGATGAGAAAGTAAACAACTGGGGATATTTAAAAAGTAAAAATAGCTGGAAAACCACAGATTTCAACTTTTACAGGTGGTTAAACAACCTTTAGATCACATTTTTTCAGTTATGCTTATTATGGCACCATTTTACAGACTGTATCTATGCCATATTCACATAATGTTTAGAATATCACGGGAATGTTGGAGAGTTTGTGCAATGTATCTCAAAAACTCAACACCTTCATGATGCTGTGATGATGATGATGATGATGATGATTTACTTAAATATTTATGATCTGCACTTTCATGGCATATATCAAGTCAGTTTACAACATAGATACAATAAAATAAATCAATAAATATCTGTAAAACATAATTAAAAACGCCAAACATCAGTAAAAGAGCAATATATACTGGTTGGTTAAAGAGAAAAAATCTATTGTAAAGGCCTGCCTAAAATGTATGGCTCATTCTCTAGTGAAGGTCAACTGAACCTCTGTGATATGGGGCATTACCTCCTTCAGGGAATCTCAGTGATCGAGGTGAATCAGACGGTCCTTATGAATGAAGCTTATAAGAATGGAGGGAGGAAGAATTTTAGTGCAAGAAACTGAATGAAGGGTAAGGTACAGATTCTACTTCCTGGTGCCCAGCTTTGACTTGAAGTGCTTCTAATAATATCCGTGGGGGAAGTAGCCCTCCAGATTCTGGACAACTGCTGAATTACAGCTCCCCTCACCCAGGCCATGATGACTGAAACTGATTTCATGCAATCATAGAATTGTAGTGTTGGAAGGGACCCCAAAGGTCAGGTAGTCCAACTCCCTGCAATGCTCAGCTAAAACATCCATGACAGATGGCCATCGAACCTCTGCTTAAAAATATCCAAAGAAGAGATTTCCCTGGGTGGGCTTGAACCATCAACCTTCTGGTTAACAGCCAGATGCACTGACCCACTGTGCCTCTAGAGCTCTGACTCCAGAAACATTTGGAGGGCCACAGCTTCCCCACCCCTGCATTAGAGTGATGCTATTAGACTATCCTATGAGATGGATCAAGGGGTCAACCCAACACAGAACAGTTTTACATGCTGATTTTCCACATACCAGTGCTATTGAAAAATTACATTTAAAACTAAGAGGGAGGGTGAGTTTTGGTCAGAGTAGTGGATAGATCAGAATCTGAAAGGGAATTGTCAGAGATGTAAGTTTCTCAACCTGACTTCTGTATCATCTCATACTGTGTGGACAAACCTAATACAGAGAATGACCTAAAGATCTGACCAATAGTCAAGTAATTAGTTTCTGAAAAGGACCAGTCCACTTATCGAACTACATTTTTCTCCATTTAATATATATTTTGCAAACTCCCTAAGGGCTTTGAAGAGTTAGCACTCTTTTTTCCTGAAAGACATGGTAATTAAATTCTGACAAAAAAGGCTTTCATTATTGCAAACATAAATACCATGGCCTGCCATTTCTGTGAAAATACAATATTCTCAATAGATTAACAGCACAATCCTAGGGTCTGCCAGGAAGCATGTACAAGATTGAATGCAAAGATTTATGTACCTAGGGTGTCACTGCAGTGCTCCTAGCCAACCCACCATCAAGTTCTGCAACAGCATGAGCTCAAGTTGATGCTACCCCCTCCAACAACAGTACAGTCGTACCTTGGTCCTCAAATGGAATCCGTTCCAGAAGTCTGTTCGACTTCCGAAAACATTCGAAAACCAAGGCACAACTTCCAATTGGCTGCAGGAGCTTCCTGCACTCAGTCGGAAGCTGCAGAAGCCACATTGGACATTTGGGCTCCAAAAAACATCCTCAAACTGGAAGACCCACTTCCAGGTTTGCGTCAAAACGTTCAAGTCACAAGGCATTTGAGAACCAAAATACGACTGTAATCAGATTTGCTATTGTGCTAAACTAAGGAAATGTGTGAAGCACGCAAATGGAGGTGGGATCAGGTCCATAGTATGTGGACAGAGAGGTTTTAACCCTTTTCCCCATTCCATAATCATACAAGCACCTAAAGCTATTATTATTGGTGAAAGGAAAGCTTCTATAGGCACTAATGGAAGCTTACCTCATGGGGTAAATAGAAATTGGACAGCGGCCGGGGGGGGGGGGAGTCATCAGAAATGTAGCAAAGCAGAAATAGATTTTTTAAAGGCCAGGCTCTCCCTTTGTTCTGCAGTCCAGGTCCCCATCCCAGCCCCATTGTATGGGTTTGTATCCCAGCCCCATTGTATCCTAGCCCCATTGTAAGTGCACACAAATTAGCACTTAATGCAGCACTAGTCCAGTGTTTCCCAACCTTTTTTGGGCAAAGGCACACTTGTTTCATGAAAAAAATCTCGAGGCACACCACCATTAGAAAATGTTTAAAAAATTAACTCTGTGCCTATACTGACTATATATAAAGTAACTCTCTTTAATAGGAATCAAATAAACACAAAGAAAGTATTTTATAATTACTTTATTATGAAATAGTAAGTAAACAGAAATATGAAAAATTATAAAATACTTTATTCAGTGCGCAACCTGGGCCTGTTTGGCTGAACACAAAGCTGATATTCTGGCTGGAATCGAAGAAAGACACACACGTAGCTCTTCGTCAACAGCTCTCAGTCTCTCTCTGTATTTAGTTTTTATAGCAATCATGCTTGAAAAGCTCAACTCACAGAGATATGTAGTGGAAAATGGGAGCAATGTCAAAATAGCTTTGTTTGCCAGAAGGGGGAACTCCTTGGCAGTTTCCAACCAAAAACTGTCCAAAGGTAGATCAGCAAATCTTAGCTTGAAACCACGATTTTGTCTCAGTTCAGTTAGTTCCTCCTGCTCCTGTAAAGTCATGTCCTTTCCACCAACTGATGCTGAGCTATAAGGGTCCCTAACCCAGTCAAGGCATTCAGTGGAGACTGAAGAGAAATAAAATGACAACTTCCCCTCGAGAGTTTTTAAATGTTTACCTATTATCTCACACAGTGTGTGTATGTATGTTTGTGCACATTATCAAGATTCACGCGACACCCCCTTACTTTACCTGCCATGTGGGCGAAGGAGCAGAATTATATAGCTTCGCCCTCTCCCGTTTTCAACACATTTTACCTCACACGTCGAAGGTTTCCAATTCCTCAGGGGAAGCAGGGAAACGGCCTCAGTGAGCCCACCTCTTCCCAAGCATCTCGACTGACACAGCCCTGGCTCCTCCGCGGGAAGGCCGTGGGGCCTGGGCCTGGGGCCAGAGACTCACCTGGAGCCTTTCCCGGTCCCTCCCTCCCTCCCCGCCTCGATGCTCCCCGTCGCCCCGCACTCACTGGCCAGCCGGGGCCCGTCCAGCCCCGCCGCCTGCTCCGCCGTGGCCGCATCCTGCGCCTCCTCCCAACAGCTCGGGGGGTTTCTTAGGCCCCGCCACGGGCGCCGCTGCCCCATGCCCGGAGTAGCCGCCGACGTGCCCGGGCGAGGCGGCCACGGCCGGGGCAGCGGGGCCCGGAGGGAGCCCAAGCGGGAGCCCGCCGAGGGCCACAGGGGGCGGAGGCCCAGGGCAGGCGACCGAAGCTCCGCCGGGCTCCTTGTGCAGGAACTGGCACTCCTCGCCGTAGAAGCACGTCTTCGCGTAGTAGCGGCAGAACTTCAGCTTCACCCCGACGGGAGCCGCCGCGGCCGCCGGCCCGGGGGGCGGCCCCGCAGCCGCCACCACCGCCGCCGCAGCCGCCACCACCAAGGAGGAGCAAGGGATCCCGCCGCTGTTCATGGCGGCCGCTACAGCAGCACGGGCAGGGCCGAGGCCGCCTCCGGAGGCACCGCCGCTGCCGGCCGCAGCACCATCGGGGGAGAGGCAGGCGGGCGGGCGGCGGCGGCAGCCCGGGTCCGGTCGCCGCTGTCACAAACCCGAGTTCCGGCGTCGGCGGGGGAGCATCGCAGGCGGGCAAGGGCGCACGGAGAGGGCCGCGGGCGCTTCTCTCAAGTGGGTCGGGCGAGCCCGCCGAGGAGTCCGAGGCGAGGGATGGGCCCGCGGCGGTCGCCGCCACCGCCCCCCTCTCACCGCCCGACTCCCCCGCCTCCCTCCCACGGCACACCCGGCAGCTTCTTGCGGCACACTAGTGTGCCGCGGAACACCGGTTGGGAAACACTGCACTAGTCTATGATGTTGACTACATCATCCCTGATCATTGGACATGCTTGAGATTGGTCCAGAAGCTGCAGCAGGTGCAAAATGTGGTGACACAACTGCTCTCTGGAGCAGGATATTGCCAACACATTACCACCCCTGTTGAAATAATCACACTGGCTACCAATTAGGGAGTGGACTAACTCCAAAATGTTGCTTTGGGTGCATAATGCATTGTGCAGCTTGGGAGCAGGATACCTGAAAGATTGTCTCCCCGTGTATGTACCTAATCCATCACTTTGCTTTGCAGGTGAGGGCCTTCTGCTGATACGAATTTATCAGGAGGCATGTTCCACACAGTGTAGGACCTTGTGGGCCTTTCTTGTCATGACACCTCCCCTTTGGAATTCTCCCCCCTTGAATATGAGAAATGTGCCATCTTGGTTGTCTTTTCCATGCCTGCTGAAGATCTTCCTCCTAAGACTTTTAAGTTGAGATCTCTGTATTGGAAATGTTTTATTTATTTATTTATTTATTGTTCCATTACTTGTTGCTTGTTGTCCTGGGTTCCTTTTGGAGGATGGATGGGATATAAATTGAATAAATAAATAGTCCACCACAGTTGGAAGGCACCATGTTGGATATCCCTGTTTTAATGGAACCTGTAATTTGGCCCTAAGAGATGAGGAATCTTGGTTCCTTGTGTAGGAACCCCAACTCTAGAAGAAATGGTGTTGGGGAAAGTCTGATGCCTACATGTGTGGAATTTCAATCCTTCAAGACCTAGTTATGATCTGTGGTGCCCTATACCTCAATACCTTGTATTAGTTCATCATAATCAAGGCTGGTGCAGGTTTTGGATGCATGGGAATTTCAGCATTTATTAATTGAAAAAGCAAGCTTTTCACCCTCACAGTTATGAAGATTTGTAAAATTCCTTCCAAAGGGGAAGGCTTCAGCAGTTCTTGCATTTTAAAGAGCCTTGAAAACCTATTTGTTTCAAGTTGCCTTTAGCTGAGATGGTGGGCTGAATTTCTGATTATTTAATGGTTATATTGCGGCTGGTTTTATATTGTTTTTCCAGGGGTTTAATTAGTTTTATATGAGGGTTGGTTTGAATTGTGAGATTCTTTTTTAACTGCAGTTTTAAATTACCACATTTTATTGAAACAAGGTGCTGTAGTTTTATGTGTTTGGTTTTATGTAAGCCGCCATGGGAGAGCTTTGTCTTGAAAGATGACCTAGAAATATTTTTAAGGAAGGAAGGAAGGAAGGAAGGAAGGAAGGAAGGAAGGAAGGAAGGAAGGAAAGAAAGAAAGAAAGAAAGAAAGAAAGAAAGAAAGAAAGAAAGAAAGAAAGAAAGAAAGAAAGAAAGATAGATCTCAGACTCAAGAAAAGCTTGTGGTTTTCTTCCAAGGGTGCTCTATGTTTGATATGGATTGGGGGCAGGGAATTAAAATGGGAACTAGAAAACATTTTTGAAAGCAAAGACCTGTGCAGTTGTTGTTGTTTTGCTTAATTTGACCCTTCTTAGTCCAAGCCGTCTGGTATCCTCACTCATAAATCATTTTCCCTCTCATTAATTTTAATGAAAAAGACTCAGGTTACCGTGATCTAATGCCGTTTGTTTATTCAGACCATTTTGGTGCAGATGATTGCTCAATTAAGCAATTGTAACCTACCCAAACTGTCCCTGCTTCTTTTCACAGTAATTAGGCTGCCTTGTTAAGGAGGGATTGATAAGAAGGCAGAATGAGTCGTTTCTTTTCCACATTAAACGCAGCAACAAAACACCACTCCTAACCATTATGGAATTAGCACTTTTATTTCACTAGAGACATTAAGCAAATCCAAGATGAGTCTATTAAGGTCTCATTCTCAGAAAACGCAGAAGACAAAGAGCTGGATTTCTAGGGAGCCTCTGTGTTTCCCTCCATTCATGAAATGCTCTGGCACTACAGCAGGAAATTATTCCATGTTTCTCCATTGCTCAAGCAAGCGTAATCTGTATTCCCTATGAGCAATGTCACCAAACCTCAATGATCTCAGTCTTCCTCAACCTAGTGCTCCCCAGATGTTGTTGGATCACAACTCCCATCATCGCTGACCATTGGCTGTGCTGTCCTTGGGATGAGGGTGTTGGCGTCCAAAACATCTGGATGGCATCAAGGAAGAAAAAGGCTACATCTGCCTCACAATGCAAATTCACCTATTCATCCCCCACTTCATAAATTTTTATTAATTTTCCACACAGTTTAACAAATTCAATTCAATTCAATTTCAAGACAATAGTCTCTTAACATTTTGACTTCTCACCCTTACTTCCATTGATGTTTCTGTTTGAATCCTTTATTGATTATCCCATTAGATAACCCAGCCACCAAAACAGCATTGAAACATCTACAGCTGTGGATAGTTAATACAATGGTACCTCGGGTTAAGTACTTAATTCATTCCGGAGGTCTGTTCTTAACCTGAAACTGTTCTTAACCTGAAGCACCACGTTAGCTAGTGGGGCCTCCTGCTGCCGCCGCGCCGCTGGAGCACGATTTCTGTTCTTATCCTGAAGCAAAGTTCTTAACCTGAAGCACTATTTCTGGGTTAGCGGAGTGTGTAACCTGAAGCGTATGTAACCTGAAGCGTATGTAACCTGAGGTACCACTGTAAAAAGTAACTGTTAATGTGGCCCTGAAGTAACTAGGGGTATTTAAAAAGCTAGAATTGCTATTATGATACCTAGGCATGGCAAAAAACAAGGTTCAGCACCCTAATTCCTGGATAAATCAAAGCACAGACTGGAAAGAGCAAATTTACTCTTGAATAATATCCTTGCCTCCTTGGAGAGGTGAGTCTTGTTCTTCAATACCATCTCTTCTAAACATCATCATTACAAATTTCAAGTTTAGAAAGTATTTGGAAGTTCAGACAGCACTCTTATACTCTATTAGCAGGGACTCTTAGAAGCTATGATCTAGGCCAGAGCTTTCCAAACTTTTCATGTTGGTGACACACTTTTTAGACATGCATCATTTCGCGACACAGTTTTACTAGCAAACTGGAGGTTAAGCTAACCCCTTATAAGAAATACGGACACACATCGTGCGACACACCTACACACTGCAGCTAACACACTAAAGTGTCGCACGACACAAATTTGGAAAGCTCTGACCTAGGCAGACTCATTAGAGGCAATAATATATATATGTTCAGCCTTTTCTTTTCTTTTAAATAAGTTTTATTAGGGTTTATAGAGAAAACTATAATGCTTAATATAAAATATTTTCCCCTTTTTAATCTGAACTAAGACTTTGATATAAATACAATAAAAACATAAAGGGAAAAGGGTGGTGGGGAAAGTAGAAAAAGAAAGAAAGAGTAGAAAAGAGGTTAAAAGAGAAAGATAGAAAAATAAAAATCAGACAGTATTGACATTTGTCTGCTGTATATAAACAACATTCACTTTGTCCAATCCAATGTAACACTATAACATGAAACAAAGCCACTTTCTATAAGAAAAGATTATCAAGCTTTTCATAGTATTGTAGAGTTGGAAGGGACCCAGAGGATCATCTAGTCCAGGCATGACCAAACTTGGCCTTCCAGCTGTTTTTGGACTACAGTTCCCATCATCCCTGACCACTGGTCCTGTTAGCTAGGGATGATGGGAGCTGTAGTCCAAAAACAGCTGGAGGGCCAAGTTTGGCCATCGTATAACAAAGCACTAATAATGGACCAACAAGCTCAATCCATGAGTAGACCTAGAAGAAAGACGGCCTACAAAGTTGAGTCCAGAGTAAAAGACAAAGCATGGTCAAGTACAGACAGTAGCAGGTCATGTGGGTAGGGCTGTGTTGCTGTTCTGGATTTTCAGTGCTGTACACCACTGCTGGTTACTGAGGAGGAGGGTGAAGCATCAGGGAGCTCAGGATGGTGCAGGTAGAACACCAGGACCATCAGACTGATTCCACTGCTATGTCTTCATTGTGCTGAGCTCCCAGTTGCCAGTGTATAAGGCCAGAGTTTCCCCAGGTGTGTGGATTAAAATGAATTTAACACTCCCATACCTCCAACCCTCCAAATCTTTGTCATTACTTCAAGTAGTAATGCCACTCAGCTGCCCGATATTTAACAAAGCAGTCTGGGTCTTGGATATTAGTCCAAGCAAAGAACATCCAACAGGTGCACAAATATTCGAGCTCTTTTCCGACACACTTGGTGGAATTGGGTAGAGCTTTATATTGCTTTGCCTTCATTTCACCTCTGTGTCTGCAGCCAGATGGAGCATTTGTTTCAAGGCTCAAGGAGGAATATATGCATTTTCTGAATAGCTGATCAGTCTTCAGACTGTGCACTTTGCCAAGCCTCATCTCAACCTGAAACTGTCTGCAGTCCTGTAGCTGTTTAGATGTCCTTGTAAATCTCTTAAAGCTGTTGCAGCACTCGAGATTTATAACAAGAATCAACAGAACAGAAGAATTTTGTTCTGTAATAGCTTTGGGATCCCAAGTGGTTCCCCTCCAGCTTAATTCCAGTTGGAAATTTGAATTTCAGGACCAAATTGGCAGGATTCTGCCAATGCACCATTTTCTTAAAGTCTATTGTTGTATATATTTACTTATTCTTAGAATTTCCTGCAGTTGTGAGGAAATCTCACAGATTGAACAGAAGCTCAGAAATGCCTGGTGCGGAGCAAAACCAAAATCACTTTTGAATAGATCACTGGGGCAAAAAGGTCTCATGAGTGGGCTGTTTCTGGGGGGGGAGGGGTCACCAACAGGTATTTGTGGGGCTGAAACTTTGTTTGATGGTTGTCATTGAGGCCCAAAATAGTAGATAACAGGCCCACAATTCAGCTGAATACAGAAATATTAAATACTGCGAATATTGGTTTTTATTCTGACCAAAGCTTATAAGCATGTCACTACTCTTTGTTTTCTGCTTTATGTTTCTAAAACATAGAGACTGCAGGTTCTGCTTCTGGAAAAATGAAGCTTCAGCCTGGTTTTCAGTTCAGCTTTCGTTCCAAAGTGAAACACTGATAGGTTTTCCACATACTGAGTGACAGAGCTTTCAGTAGCTGGGAGACCTTGACAACAGAAGCCTTATCTCTGATCTTTAAGATTAGAGTGGAGTGCTGCAGGCAGACAGGTGACTATGATAAATGGGGATCTGCATTGTGCTACCGATCAAGGGCCAAAGGCTTTTCCTAGCTGTGGGACACGTAGATATTCTATTTGAGTCTGCCTTGGCAATCACTTGAAGTGAGGGAGTGGTTCTATAAAGAGTTAAATAATGGGCAAGAACTATTATTCTATCCTGGTCATGGTATACTACCATTGTCTCTGTCTGTAGATTTATATCAAGCACACTTTACCCTAGTATATGTGCTTTTGTACTTATTATTTAGCTGGAGTACTGCATTGCAAAATTCAGAGAGGTGCTATATTCAGTTTCAGTTGCTATATTGTTCCAGAAAGTGTGACTTACATAAGCTTGCCTTTGAATGTGAACTGAAGTGAATTTTTTTCCCGTCCATAGGAAAGGTTAAGTCCCATGGCCCCACTCCCAAATGGGCCATTCTGCTGCAGCTTTTAGGAAAATAAAAAATAAATAAATTGTGATCCTCCAGATCGCCTGCCTAGCCTCTAATTTGGCTTTCACTCAGCTAGTTATGCCTCCTTATTTGCATTCCCTTTGGGCACAGTATCCTGGTACATTTCCCTTGCGCACTGGCTTTAAAGCGACCTGTTTGTGTTTCTCGTTGAATTGATATTGCAAGAGGTTCTAAAGTAATAGATCAGTTTGTCCTAACTACTACAATGTTCCTTGATTCATGAATTGTATGCAAACGCTAGTTGCTTTTGAGGGGAATATATAATAGGTTGCTGTGGTGATCTTAGGCTGCAGTCTTGTGTGCCTGAATCCCAAAGAGCTATTTTTGAGATGTTGGGAAGTCTAATGAAAGAGCTGATCAGATGTCCTGGCTGGTGCTGGTAGTATCTCCTCATTTATGAAAACGGGGCCATTACATAAACTTTGAACAATGGCTCCTAGTATCTGGCAACTTCCCCAGATTTTTCTTCTCTACATTCACGATCCAAAGCAGGGAGGGGGGCCAATGTGTTGCCCTCCAGAGGTTGTTGGGACTACAAGTCCCCTCAGCCGTGACCATTTGCCATGGTGGCTGAGGCTGATGATAGTTGGAGTCCATTAGTATATGGCAGGTCCTGCATTAAAGGTAAAGGTATCCCTGACTGTTAGGTCCAGTTGCGGACGACTCTGGGCTTGCAGCGCTCATCTCGCTCTATGGACCGAGGGAGCCAGCATTTATCTGCAGACAGCTTCCAGGTCACTGGCCGGCATGACTAAGATGCTTCTGGTGAACCAGAGCAGTGCACAGAAACGTCGTTTACCTTCCTGCCGGAGCGGTACCTATTTATCTACTTACACTTTGAAGTGCTTTCGAACTGCTAGATGGGCAGGAGCAGGGACCGAGCAACAGGAGCTCACCCCATTGCGGGGATTCGAACCACCAACCTTCTGATCGGCAAGCCCTAGGCTCAGTGGTTTAGAGCACAGCACCACCCGCGTCCTGCATTAGCTACCCAGTATCTAGAGGGCCTTTCAGAGTGGCCATGGAAACTAATTTTCTTTTCCTATTTAAATGTTTATAGCCCACATTTCAAGCTCTCATGGGTTGGCTCACAAGGACGATTTTTAATCGGTTAGTTATATGGACCTTTCTGCCCCATCCTGTTAGTGGTTGTGCACTACTCAACATGGCTTAGAACAATTCATTATCTCTCCCAATCCCTTTTCCTTTTGTGTCATTTTGATTGCAAACATGCAGGCAGGGGCTGTTGTCTTGATACTGATATTTGTAAGCTGCTCTGGGAGCTTTTAACCAGCAGAAGAATGGCATTTTTAAAAATGCTTTGAATAAATAAACCATTTAAAATCATTATATCCTTCAAGGCAATAAAACTGTAAGAATATTAATACATTAAAATTACAGCAATGAAAATACAACAATGGCATAGGCCACAAATAAAACGCAGCCTTTGAACCAAACAGCAGGTGCTTTGCAGGCAAAAACCTACCTGAATAAAAAAACAATGCTGAGATGCCATCCGGGAGGGGACCAGGCGGGCTTCCTAAGCAAAGGAGTTCTACATAGTGGATGCTGCATTTGAAAATGCTGGGCCCCTCCCACATCCTGGCCAAGTGGATTTTCAATTGCAATGAGATGTGAAGCAGGCATTCTGATGATGGCCACAGAAGAGAGACACGCTCATCTGAAAGAAGGCAGTCATTCATCTATCCTCTCTCCAAACCATTCGTCTTCATTTCAGATATCATTGTTGTTATTACCATATTTTTTGCTCCATAAGATGCACTTTCCCACTCCTAAAAAGTAAGAGGGAATGTGTGTGCATCTTATGGAGCGAATGCAGGCTGCGCAGCTATCGCTGAAGCCAGCACAGCAAGAGCGAGAGCTGCACAACGCTTCTGGGTCGCTGGCTTCCCAGCGAAGCAGGATGAGGGACGGAAGGGGCTCCGTAAGGGCTCCTTTCCGTCCCTCAACCTGCTTCACTGGGAAGCCAGCAGACCAAGAGGCGCTGCACAGCTCTCACGCTTGCTCTGCTGGCTTCAACGATAGCTGCGCAGCTTGCTCTGGCTTTTCAGGGAGGTGGGAGAAGGGACGGAGGGCAACCCGTCAGTCCCTTCTCCCACCTCCCGGAAAAACCAGCAAGAGCCGCTCTATCTTTAAAGAGCCGCGCCAAGTGAGTGTGTCTGCGGCTCTTGCTGGCTTTTCTTGTTTTCCTCCTCTAAAAACTATGGTCGGGTGCATCTTATAAAGCGAAAAATACGGTAATTGTTACATTTATCTCTCTCTCTCTCTCTCTCTCTCTCTCTCACACACACACACACACACACACACACACACACACTTCACCAGCAGGTCCCAGAAAGAGTCACAGCAATTTAAAACTCGGAATAAAAAACAGTTACAATGGATTACAATCATGGGAATAGGGTGGGCCCTGACATCTCAGGCAACAGAGACCTGGTTAAAAAGGTGTGTCTTCAGCATTTTCTGAAAAGATGCAAATGAAGAAGCCAGACACACTGCTGTAAGGAGGGAATTCCACAACTCAGGGGCTGCCACAGAGAACGCCTTCTCCCAAGCTATCACAACCCTGAGCATCTGAAGACACCCTGTTTAGCCATTATTGTTTCATGGATTACTTTGTTGTTGTTGTTGCTGCTGCTGCTGTTTGTTGCTGTTGTTGTTGTTGTTCAAAATTCTCTTAAAAATGAGAATATTAGCATAATATTACCATAAATCAGGAATAGGAAACCTGTGTCTTTCCATAAGCCCTGATCATTGGCTGCAATGGTAGGGAGCCAGGGAGGGAAGGAGATGGAGATCAACATGTCAATCTGTTTCTGCATGCTATAATTTTTTTGTAGTGGCAAAATGCAAAGAGGTCGACACAAATCCAAGGTCTCTGTCTGTTTTATAAGAATCTCAGTTAACGAATGTCAATCTTAACTGTAGCGTGCAGTATAAAAGCTTGCAATCTCTTACATATTTCTTTTTAAGCAGTGGTAAACAGAATGGCTGTTTTGGAGGGAAAGAAGCTAGTCTTCTGGTGGAGACAAATGCGAGTCAATTATACTTTCATTCGTTTTAGAAGGGCTAGGAGTAATTTACCATTGGACAGACAGGATAATTTTGATATGAATAATGCTTCTAATCCCTTTCCCTCCTGAGTTTACCCATTAAAGTAAATAATGCTGTAGACTGACAAGTCTTATACCACCATGTTTAAATCTTTCCAGGTGTCAATAAAACAGCACTTAAATTTCCTCCTCTCCAATGTTTTAAAAGCATGTTATCAAGATGTCAGCACATCTGACAATTAAATTATATACTTCCTTCAGCTGAAGACAAAACCCTGACACCAAAAACAGTAGTATGTTTACTCACAGCAGTTCTCCAACTCACAGGAAAAGTACAGCTTCTGCACAGCTTCTGAGCTATCTTATGGGACTATCTAAAGAAGGGACAGGGAAGCTGCAACTCTACAAATGTTGGACTACAATCCCATCATCCCTAACCATTGGCCATGTTGCCTTGGGTTGATGGAAACTGGAGTCAACAACTTTGGGGGGGATACCAGTTTGTTACCCCTGCCCTGGATGTGAAGAGCCCTGTGGATACTTCTTAGCAGATCTGGTCAGAGGGTGAGGGGAAATGGGCGAGAATCTGGAAACCAATCTAAGGGAGGGGCCCACTGGTTGGAGAGGTGGCAATCTAGACACTGGGGGAGGGTCTGAGTGAACTGTCAGGAGAAGGCCTCGCCTCAGCAGTGCCAGTGGATGCCCCAAGCTCAGAGGGAGAGATGTCTGAGTCATCCCCTGTCCTGCCGCCTGCTAGCGAAGCCTAGGCCAGGCTGTGAGCCAAACCTAATATTTCCTCAGCTTCTGAAACAATACACACAGTGGTGAAGCTGCATGCTCTGCTACCGGGGGCGGAGAGCAGGCAGGGGCATGGCGCGCAACCCAGGGGTATGGTACGCTGCCCGCAAGGGTGTGGTCGCATTCTGGGGGCGTGGCACCTGGTGCGTGGGGGGCGGTGCATGGTGCGTGTCCAAAGGGGCTGCTCTCACTCCCATTCCTCCGGCAGTGAATACATAAACCAAAGCTCAGCCATCCTTTGAAATCTGCACTTCTCTGAATTTTCTTAAGGCAGTTTCCCAGCAGAAACACATGCAAATATGTATGTATGGGGTCAAAGTGTACCTAAAAATGCATATATTGTGAAAATACCATACGAAAAGGAGTTGTTTGAGAGGAAATGTTTTGCAGAGATGTGTCACGGGCAAAATTTCATGCAAAACCTTCGGAGAGAATGTAGATGAATTTTCATGATAAAATGCAAACTGAGGTAGACCTGTGGAAATCTGAACTGCAGGTTGGAAAAATAAAATACCTTGGAGAAACCAAAATGGTCAGATTTACTGCTGAAGGTTCAAGGTTTGGTTATTCAGCCATCACATGTAAGTAAACTGATGTTTTGGGACACAGCGATCTCTCTCTCTCTTTTTTTTAAATAATATTTATTACTTTTTAAAAAGGAAAAAGAGTCAAGAGAGAGAAAAAAAGAACAAGAAGAACAAGAAAAAATAAAACAATACAATACAATATGTAAACCATACAAAACACAACCTTAACACATTATCTAACACAATGAACTAAACAAAACTAAACAAAAACAATTTAAAAACATAAATCATACCTTTTCCATATTCTAACTTTTATTCCCTTATATCATCGACCTCCTCTCATCTCCCTCTTTGTATTCCACTTCCATTAATTGTTTCAGCAAGTCCTTTCCATCTTTCTCCATTTTCTATCATATAAATGTCTTAACATATTTTTAATCTTATTTCCATTAAAATTAGTATACTTATTTAAGCTTAACTCCTTATAGCATTTCTACTAAGGCCATAAAATTTCATTCCAACATTTTCCTGTCACTCATTAATTTTACAATATTTCTATATATAGACTTTAAATTTTCTAATCTTCTTCCACCATCTCCTCTCCCCGGTCTCGGGCTCTGCCAGACACTTCCGTCCACTCCATACAGTCCATCAACCTGGAGATCTTATGTCCGAGGCTCTTAACTCTTTTCCACGTCCCTTCTGCAGTTCTTCTTCATATTCTTTGATGCTAAAGAGCAGATCTTGGGGAAACTCCAATCCAACGACACCTCCACTCCCTCTCGACAGGTCAGCCAAATTTCCACAATTAAAGCTAGGATCCATAAAGTATTTCAGGGCATATTTCAAAATTCCTCCAACTCCAAAGGCCCACCGAGCTCCAATCTCCTCCTGACCCAAGTCCATATTCCAAAAGTCAGTTAATCCCTGCATAGAGGGATCTTTCCAACTTTCCTTTTCCAGTCCAGGCTGGGCTCCGATCTTCAGAGTCTGACTTTTTCTAGTTTCAATCATAAAGGGCCTCAACTTGTAGTCTTCAGTTTGCCTCTGTAAGACTAAGGCTCCCCCTTGTATTGCTTTAGGTTCGACAACAGCAACTTTCTCCTTCTCCTTTTCAACAATTTGTCCTCTTAAAATATATTCCTGTGCCAAATCCTGAATAATTTCTGTATTGGTGCTCACTTTTGGTCCCAAAATGTCAGTTTTAGTAGTCATAACATCCATTTTTTTATGAAGCTGTTCCAACAAATAGTTTATCTTGCAAAATGCAGTTACTAAGGCTTCTCCTGTCGACATTCTCGAATCTCCAAGGTCAATCTCTAGTTCCCACAATTCTTATCAAGCAGCTGGAGATTTCCCAGCTCCACTCTTGTAACAGTTTCAAAAGCTCCCTCTAGAGGGGAACAGTCTCCACTTGTATCAATCCTTTCAAAGAAAGTTCAAAAAGTAAAGTTGGTTTCAATTTTCAGTTACTTTTCCTCCCTTTTAAACGCAGAAGCGGACAATGGAAACAATATAGTTCTCTTATTCAACTGACTGTCAACATCCGTTCTCTTCGCTGTCAATGAACTCTCCCAAAACGTCAATCACTGTCAGTCTGTTCCCAGGTTCAGAGCAGTGGCAATTTAATTCTAATCACTCTCTCCTGCAGGATACACGGTCCAAAATTTCCCCCCTCTTCTCCTGCTTCCAAGGGGGGTCTAATAATTTCAATCGATGGAAGTTTAATCCTTTACATAAGGCTTTTCAAGACCTTAACTTGTAAGCTCTTTGCTTCAGTCTATTTACAAAAGGGGAAGGCTGACATCCTGTTTTGAACCTTCCCCGTTCGATGTCAAATTAAGATATTTAAAGATCCAATTTTCCGTACTACTCACGGGTTGTTGTTTAAAGTCCAATTGTCCACAGGAAAAAGTCAGCGCTCTCCAGCAGCAGCAATGCGGCTTCACTCCGTGAAAGAAGCAGTCGATTCAAAGCACCGCGCCGCTCACCCCACGTCGCTCTGGATCCCCAAAACAGGGTTTCCCCGTGAGTAGGGGAGGCGCAAAGGGTGCCAGCCGAATCCCAAGTTCACAGGCTTCTTCCGCCTGTGATTTCAGTGGGTCTCCGCCTTCGCCGTGGCAGTTCAGATCCTACTTTCCACGGAGCAAGTTCCTCCCGATCGGAGGAGCTCCGCCATTGCTGGAGGCACTAACCCGGAAGTCTGGGGACACAGCGATATCTCAGGCAAATACTAGATTCAGGTAGGTTGGAGGAAGTGTGCATGCACATGAAAGCTTATACCCAGAACAAACTTAGTTGGTCTCTAAGGTGCTACTGGACAATTTTCTTTTTTTTCTTTTTATTTATTTAGTCAGGCAAATACTGAATGACGTGACTCAGGTGGCAAATTTGGAAGGACAAACCATTTTGCAGCCAGTCACCACCACTTGCTGGCAGCAGCTCTCTGGGGTGTCAGGTATGGTTCTCTGCCAGCCCTACCTGGAGATGCTGAGGATTGAATTGGGTATCTTCTACATGCCAGGCAGATGCTCTGTCACTCAGCTACGGCCCTTCCCCAATTTGCAGGGAAGAGGTCCTCGGTATCGTATCAACACAGCAAGGGTATAGGCACTACTCTGGGCAGTTCACCCACAATGCCTTGCTCCGAAGAAGGACCCTCATCTCAGGCAATACAATGTCTTGTTCTAGTACTGCCTATGTCCCTATTTGATTTCTTGGCATTTCGTCCTCTACAAAGTCTAACACAGAGTTAAGTATACTTAAGACCTAATGGTCTTAAATATGCTTTGATGTATTGGATTGTGGCCCTGGTGTCATTTTTAGCCCAACTCAAGATAAGAAGTGGCCTTATATTGACTCAGGCCATTGATTTCTCTAAGCAAGTATTGTCTTCCCTGTCAGCGGCTTTCTAAGGTCACCGGCAGAGATCCTTCCCTGCCCTTTCAGCTGAAATTCTTCCATTGGCAAGGGCAGGGATTGAGCCTTGGGCCTTGTACGTGCAAACCAAATGTGCCAGTCCAAGCTTAGGTTCTATTATAAATAAAAATGTTAGCCTGTAATCCTATGCACAGTTACTTGGGAGTAACTGTGGGAGTCCCCATGATTGCACTGCCAGTGTTTAGACATTCCACTTGGATTATATTTGGAAACACAATTTATTGCAGTGTGCTTTTCTTCCATGTTTTACTGGAGAAGTAGCTCAGTTTTCAAAACAGGGCCAAGGGCCAAAACAGGGAGCAGCCCTTGGGGGTCGCCTTAGGACCCAGACCTAAGATTTCTGGTGTAGATATACATGCCACCAAATGCAGTGAATCAAAGGGGAGGTGAAGTTATGTAAGGAATAGCTTCTCTTCATAAATTGTTCTTTTGCCCTACTTAATAATGGCTGCAAAATGAATGCTGGGCAACAGATCCATACACTAGAAAACAGAGCCAGGTTCCTCAACCAATTTGTGTGCCAGAGAGTGCTGAAGCTTTTTAAAAAGGGGGGGGGGAATCATGGAGAAAGCTATTTCTAGCACTGTTTACTCCAATATATTTTATTTTGACTCTTTCTTGTATGAGAGTTGGATCCAGGAAATATTCTCCCTCACCCTCTTCCTTCCTGTACGGTTTTGTTTATCTTGCAAAAAATGTGCCTGCGATAAAATAGAATTGAGAAGAATGTCACATAAGCAGGCAGCCTAGAATCTGAAAGGAATCAAGCTGATACATCTCCTCTAGCCATTGCGGGTGTGTGTGTTTCTCCTCTCCTCTATCTTTCATAACTTTATTTTAAAAATTCAGCATGCTTTCTTTGCTTCTGTATCAAATATTATTTCAATGCATTATTTTGACATGTCTGCTCTACAAACTTGTGTTTGTTTCGTGCCAGTTTGACTGTCACCGCCTCGCTGCTAACATGCACACACAAAGAATCTCAGGAATTAAAGTTTTTTGGGAGTGCTAAAAATACTTGATTAGAGATCCACTGCCCCTTTCACAGAACTATGATTCCCAGGATTCCTTGGGAAGAGGAGAAGACTATTGAACCAGCTTGAGTCTGTAGTTTAAGATATGTCTTTACACTGACTAGGTTATTTCAAGCAATGGATGAGCACCTTATAGCCTAAACCGAATTGTACAGAAATTGGACTGTTTTCAAAAGTTGGACTCTGTGGTCGGAAGGGGAAACCCTTCTTGTAGTCTTGCTGATGCTGAAGACTGGTCCATTTAGTGGTGCACTGTTCCAACCATCTTAGTCCACCCTCTGCTAGCCCCCACCTGCCTTCTTATTTACAGGGGGGCACTGCATAGCCTTAGTGTTGCCTGTGATGAACTCAGGTGGAAGGAAGGGGACAAATGTAGAATGAGTTGACTTTGCCTATCATTGTTGCTGGACCCAGTTACTGTTGGCCTCCCTGCCTTATGCCATAAAAATACCAGTGGGCACCAGGCACTCCTGGTGTGTGGATCATTGTGCAGTGATGATGTCTATGGTGGGACCCCAATTCTGGAATCCCCTTCCTCTTGAGATATGGTGTACATCTGAACACACCAAGTATATAGACCTAACATGCACTCCTGGGGAGGAATGGGCCCTTACAGCTGTGACTCCCTTACCAGTGATATTTAGGCAACAGTTGGAAGCATATTTTCACATTGGCAGTTGAAGGAAGATTTTAAGCTTGGTATGGTTTTAGCTTGTGTCTGCTGGTTATAGAATGATTTTAGTGGCCTGATGTTTCTATGAGGGTTTAACTTGTTTATCTGTTCTGTTCTCTGTCCTGAGATCCTTTTGGGGTGAAAAGCAGTCTAAAAGTATACATAATAAACAAAATAAATGAAAACAAATGAATAAACAAATAGTTTGGTTTACTTTCCAAACTAATCTGGTTTTGTAAATTACTCATAACCTCCTTCCATCCTTCCTTCCTTGTCTCCCAACTAATGAATCAACAAATCATCCTGATACAGTGGTACCTCGGGTTAAGTACTTAATTAATTCTGAAGGTCCATACTTAACCTGAAACTGTTCTTAACCTGAAGCACCACTTTAGCTAATGGGGCCTCCTGCTGCTGCCGTGCCGCCGGACCCCGATTTCTGTTCTTATCCTGAAGCAAAGTTCTTAACCTGAAGCACTATTTCTGGGTTAGCGGAGTCTGTAACCTGAAGCGTATGTAACCTGAAGCATATGTAACCCGAGGTACCACTGTACTTAGAGCACCTTCCCTGATCTTCCTCAAAATCATTTCCCCTTTATATATACTTACTCAGCAGGGCAATGGGAGCAGCAGTGATATAGTCATGATGATGGCAGTGGTGGCTCATGACAACAGTGATAATGGAGAAGAGAGGATAGAGCAGAGGAGAGCGGAGGAGGATTTAGGGATGCCTAGGATGGTTAAACTGGTAAATTTTATCTAACTGGGATTATAATCTGAGTTGAATAATTTGGAAGTTCATAGGACTCCTCTATTTTGAGAAGGATTTTTACAAGCTCCTAAATATCATATATGTGAGCCCAAGCTCAGATAACGTAACTGTCATCTCTAGTTACTTCCTCTCATGATTACTAGAGTCTTCTTTTTTCTGGTTTGTTGCAGGTTGCTCTACTTTCAGTCCTGCTGCTAAAGTTATCCATCATCCTATTACAGTGGTGCCTCGCAAGACGAAAAAAATCCGTCTTGCGGTTTTTTCGTCTTGCGAAGCAAGCCCATTAGCAGTTTAGCGGATTAGCGCTATTAGCGGCTTAGCGGATCAGCTGATAAGTGGCTTAGCAGATCAGCTGATAAGCGGCTTAGCGGATCAGCTGATAAGCGGCTTAGCGGATCCGCTGTTAAGCGGCTTAGCGGCTTAGAAAAAGGGGGGGAAGGAAAAAAAACCCGCAGGAACTCGCAAGACATTTTCGTATTGCAAAGCAAGCCCATAGGAAATTCGTTTTGCGAAGCACCTCCAAAACGGAAAACCCTTTCGTCTAGCGGGTTTTCCGTCTTGCGAGGCATTCGTCTTGCGGGGCACCACTGTACCATATAGTTAATGTTGCCTCTATGAGGTTTCATGTCTTCTTTCTTTCTTTCTTTCTTTCTTTCCCTGCTTTGTTATTATTTCTAAGGCCCTTGAGGCCTTGATCATGCAACCAGTGGATAACTCCCTATCGTGTATATAAACACGACTGAAGCACATCAGCGTTCAAATTCATTAATTGCTTGGTGATGATGCAAGCCCAACACTGAAAAGAATTTAAAGCAAATATAAAACTGCCTATTACTTAAGGGACTCTTTCTCCATCCTGTTATATTAATCTGTGTCATATTGCATTATATTACATGGCTGCTGGGCCTTTATTACACAACAAGTTTCCTGTTTTTTAATTATAGATGTTGTGTCAGCATTGGCTCTAGGTGTTTGAACATTCTACACGTTACATTTCCTTCTGTGTTATTTCTGACTTTGCCAGCACTGTTTTTCTCACCTTATTATGTACCTCAGATCTTGTAAGTCTGTTGGATTTAGATACAGAAAAAGCAATTCCATTACTGTTAAGGGAGGTAATTATTTCTGTGCTGTGACTAAAACCTTTACTCTTACTGCACCTGAAATAATCTGTAAAACACTGAAAATTCAAGGTGAGTCATAAAAAGCTCACCTCAGTGTTATCCACTGCGACCATAGCTGCTTTCTTCCTTCGCCCCTGAATTTTTCATGGCTGTAGGAAGGAAAAGGCCTTACAAGAGGCCTCTCTGGAAGCCCTCCATCCCTGTAATGCTTAAATGGCAACATTTGACAGGCCAAGAACCAAAGCCTCAGGCAGCAGATGCAGAAGGATGGAGACTAAACTGAACTGTGTGTGCCATACAGTTTGTTCTGTTCCTCCCCAACTAGCCATGTGCCCTCGGGTGCAACAGAGGACACTGTCTTGTTGCCAGTGTTGAAACAAGCTTCAGTTGCTAGCCTGGTTAACTTTCATGCAAAGAACTGGGGGTTTGTGGGCGTAGGCACCATTGTGTCCATTGCCTCAGGCAGCAAAATGTCTTGGGGCGGCCCTGTCAAGAACTTTTGTTGAAAGAAATATTGTTGAGCTGTCATGGCCAAGGGCTCCTTGCTTACACTTAAGCTCTAATGTCCTTTTGGAACTTGTTGAAGAAGTTTTTCTTTCAACAAGCCCTGTAGGTGCAAATTTCTATCCCAGTTGCTATTGGTATTGAATTGGAAGTTGTTCTTATATGTGTGTTGCTGTTCTAATTTTTTTGTGCATGGTCATTTATAGGTTTTATGTCTGAAATAAGTTTTTATGATGTAAATTGCTTCTGGGTGCTTCTTGGGAAGCAATGGGGTGTATGGGTTGTTAAGAGAGGCATAATACCTCTGGTGGGGAACACATCATGCTCCTTCTGGGGTAGTTTGTCCACCTTTGGTCCCCACCCTGCACTCATCTCTCACCTGTGGCTCCTAGAAGCTGTCAGAATGCAAAAGCAGCCACACCCCAGGAATGGCTTTGACTGGCCAATTAAACCAGGTGAGGGTAGCCGATGGGTCTCTAACCCTTGGTGACTTAGGGACTTCCTCTGCATGCAGAGACAGGCTCTGGTGGATGGAGCAATTGAGACTGATAGAGGGTCCAACGGTTAAGAAGCAGTTTCTGCATGTGCTGTAGAGGGAAGTGAGGGGCAAATGGGGCTCATTAACCTGGGAAAGAAAATTCTGACCCTAAACCTCAGCTGCCTTGCTGGATATCTTTGGAGAAGAAAGGGCTAAGTAGTAAATCGTACGCAAATCCAAGTCCTTAAGACAGTTGGATGGAACCTTGTATACGTCCTTCCAGCAACTCCTGCAGCCAATTTGGTGCCAAATGCATTGCTCTGCTTTCCTTTGGACCACGTCTGTGAGGCTGAGAGGGGGGTCTTGTCATCTGTTATGTGTTATGTTCCGTTTTAATGCGTACCAATATTAGTATACAAAGAAGAAGAAATAAATTGTTGTTGGGGGAGGAGGAAGAGGAAGAAAAAAATTATTTGGATGTAGCTGAGAGCTGGACCATAAAGAAGGCTAATCAAAGAAGAATTGATGCTTTTGAATTATGGTGCTGGAGGAGACTCGTGAGAGTCCCATGGACTGCAAGAAGATCAAACGTATCCATTCTTAAGGAAATCAGCCCTGAGTGCTCACTGGAAGGACAGATTGTGAAGCTGAGGCTCCAATACTTTGGCCACCTCATGAGAAGAGAAGACTCCCTGGAAAAGACCCTGGTGTTGGGAAAGATGGAGGGCACAAGGAGAAGGGGACGACAGAGGACGAGATGGTGGGACAGTGTTCTTGAAGCTACCAGCATGAGTTTGACCAAACTGCGGGAGGCAGTGGAAGACAGGAGTGCCTGGCGTGCTCTGGTCCATGCGGTCACAAAGAGTCGGACACGACTAAATGAATAAACAACAACAAAGCAATGCTCTAGTCAACCTATTTTTGAATTACATTTATTTTCTACCTTGCCTCCACAGAGTACCAGGCGGAGTACAAGGTTTTCCCTCTCATCTCTTGATCTCTCATCTCCCTCTCATCACAACAACCGTATGACATAGCTTAGGCTAAGAAACAGTTCTACAGTGGATTTCATAGCTGGGTGGGGATTTGAATCCTGGTCTCCCAGATCCTAGATGAACACTATAACCACTACACCACATAAAAAGCAAGGGAGGGGGTCCCATTCCGTTATGAGCCTCCCCATCCCCAGAATTGAGCCCCTAGCTACAGAACTTCATGAACTTTGTGTAGCAGCGAACAGCTATTTTCCTTTCACACGTGATACTTGGGATCCAACCCAATATGTTTAAACATCGAATTTAACTCTTGGTCATTGGAACCACAACAGTATGGAAATGTTTCTAAAGGTTATTAAGAATTATGCATTCAAAGAGATTCCCACCCACCTCCGCTCTCTCTCTCCCTCTCTGGTGGCCAGGTTACCTAGAATCTTCATTAAAGTAATCCAAGCCCTATAATGAACCAATTTAGTTCCTGCTATTAGAGCTAATGGAACAAGAAAATTAATATGATTTTTTTTATGATTTGGAGATTGTTTTTCTGCACTATTATTATAATTCCCTCTTCCTCCTCTCCCCCCCTTTTCCCCTTGGAATGGGGACAGAATAAGAAAATGTACAAGGACTAGAAAGACAGTTCCAGGCCCAAGATTTATACACAGTCTTAAGCTGCGATCAGTGGAAGGGCTTATCCCTTCTCCCTCCATCCGCCATTTCTAAGCCTTTAGCTGAAACTATCCACATGTTTATCCTTCCCACCCACCACAAAAAAATAATTGTGTAGTTTAAATCTTTACAAATGAACAGGAGATACAGGGGATTCATATAGGAAGGATTTTTTTCTAGACAGGTTTTTTTTATACTGTTTTGAGATGTTTTGATTGCATTCTCTTATTGATGTTTTTGCTGCCATGGGCTCCTTCAAGAGGAAGTGTGGGATATTATATTTTTTAAAAATACATAAATTGCATCTGATTCTTCATTAGATTCTTCGTTGCATCTGTACCATGACCGAATACTTTTTGGGCCTATTCATTTTGACCTGTGGAATCAGGTAGTAAACATAAAAAGGCACAACACCAACACTTATATTTTGGGGTAAGGCAGAATACTCTACTCACTAACTTTCTGGACTACTGTTGGTGTATAAATTGGTGTGGGATTACTTGATCCCCTACCAACCTGACTAGAAGTTTCACCCAACATGCAGATATCCAGCACCGCAAGGAAAGAAGCGACATTATCCCTATAGCTCTGCTTAATGTATCCATATATGCCTAATAGCCACTCAAGGAAATTACTCGTTTCTGTCTCTATCTCAGTTACTATGTGGGTATCCAGCATTTAGGTATGTTGACCAAAATCCACCAAGAGGTCAAGCTTTGTGTCTGTGTGTTCCACAATAAGTTGACATTGTGGTTAATCACCTGCATGTCAAGCATTTTCCAGAATGTTATATACATATTTTTTAAAAGCCCTTCAAAGCTCACATACATTCCGCTTGTTACGGCTGGCATCTTCTTCTCTACTCATGACAGCATAGCAGATGGATCATCACCACCTTCTGTGTCCTAAGCAGAAACTGAATTTTGCACACACCAGCCCAAAACATCTGGATGTGGATAAAATGTGTGTGTGTGTGTGTGTGTGTGTGTGTCTGTGTGTCTGTGTAAATGCACGTGTACAAAATTACAACATGAGCAATTGCCATTCCCATGGAAAAGGTAAAAAGAACTGTACTTCAGTCTGTCTTAGAGTCCATTCAAAGTGAAAAAGAGGTTGGTATGGTAGGTTCAAATCTTTACATTTCCCCACCAAAACTCTAGAAGGGAGCTCCACGTGTGTACCTTTTAGGTAGCAGTTGCTCCTAAATCATAAGAAGGGGGAGCTTTTACTATCTTGCCATGGTCAATGTTGGCAGTTCAGAGCTGGGTTTTCTACCGATGCTGCTCCTTTCACTGCTAGAGTGGTGGATGTGCCCCTCTTTCCAATCTGAACTAATGACTCATTCCATCATCAAGATTTGCACATAGCATATGACAGGGATGACTCCCCACTGTGTTCCCTTCTGGTTGTAAAGAGCCCTCCCCCTGCTCATCAGGCCCCTCTGCTGGATGGGTGATGTTTCAGTGTGATGTCAGCACCAGCCTTTTAGCCAGCCAACTTTGAATGGCGATGCAATGAGTCCTGATAACATATACATTTTGGCCATGATTAGGGGTAGGGAAATATTTCAGTATCTCATGTTTCTAATCTTAAGTGCAGCAATCAACATTTCTACATCAGTTAATTTAGAGTTCTTTTTTTAAAAAATAATAATCAGCATTTGTCCCACTGTACTCATTTTTATATGCATTTTTTTGTCTAGTATACACATTTTTGCAAAGCATTTTCCCCTAATGTAATGCATTTTGTATGCTGTTTTCATGAACATGCTGTATGTGTATACATGGACACTTTAGTATATGCGTTTTGGTGTGCATTGCTCAGTTGGAGAACAGCACTGCAAATTTCTAGTAGGCGTGAATTTTAAATGATGGTTCTGTTTTGGTTCACATATTGTTTCAGAAAATGCAAATCAGGTAAGTTCACCTTTAAATATGAACTGAAATAGAATTGCTGCCCCATTCCTACTCATGATAACTAGGTTCATAAGCTAGTAAGAGAAGGAAATCAGAAATGAAATGGTCCTGTGCTGAAATAATTAATGGTGCCTTCACCATATGCCTTTCATGAAAAGACTGGCCATGTTATTTGGCCTTTAATGGAAGTTTCAAAGAATGCTCTTTGAATGCGCAATGGCATTCTGTATTTCACCCTCATTTATTAAAATATGGGTAAAGAATATTTATAGAAGCTTCCAAATATAGATCCAAATGAGACAGCACCTACATTCAAAACATTTTTTGAAATGAGTAAAATAACTGGGGACAGTTTAGGCAATGTGAACGCATTTTAATGTTGATATATGGAAACGACCAAAAGAAAAAAATTAAATATAAGATATATGTACTCTCAACTGTGGGAACTATTTGAGGAGAGTTGTCCAAGATCTTTGGGAGTATGGGTGTAGTTCCAGTCATAACATCACCGGACTTACTCCAAACCCATAATAGTAAGCTTAAGTAATGTCTAAATATGTGCTTCAAACCACAATGCCCTATTTCCAGCGAAGAGTTGTAAACTATAATGCACTATATCTCAATTCTCCTGCCTTGAGGTTACCAGGGTGCCAGCTGCAGAAGACGATAAAGCCAGCTACAATTGCAATCTGAAACACTCTTAACTACACGAGCACAATTTTCCTTCAAGTAGGCCTGCCAAGGATCACTGTGCATGAGAAAAATCTGGGTTTGAATTTTGTTTCTTCTGCCCATTGTCCTGCTACATTACGTACAGTGTGACCTTGTTTGCACGTAATGTTAAATCATGGTTTACAGTTATGAGGGTGAGCCAAATGTTTCTGCTTCCATTTTAAATCAACCACAGTTTTGCGGTGACATCTGAACCCTAAACTGTGATAAAGTTAATCACTGTTTCACTGTGGTTTGTAGCAACAAGCCTGCTTAATAACCACAGTTTGTCTGGGTTCAGCAAGTTGCACTAAAATGAAAACCACCAAATGCCTCATGGCCATGCCTGAAAAGCCCTTTATGACTCAGACCAAAAATATCTGGAAGGCTACTTCCTTTCCTCAAAACCATGTTGGGTGCTGAGAGGGAGTCCTTTTGGTAGTTTTGCTGCCCTCAGAGGCTAAGGAGAAGGCATTCTCTAAGCCTGACTTTTGACACTTTTTTGAGGTGTATATTTTTGGGACCCACCTTGTTTATGATTGAAAGTTGTTTCAAACTGTTTTTAAGTGGCGTGGTTACGTTCTGTAACCCATCTTGGCATCTTAGGGGTGAAGGGCAGGCGATGAAAAAGAAACGGTAGCATGCAAGCCTATGATAACACTAGTACATGGATGTTGTACACAGCCATTGCTTTCTGTTTTGGTTGCTGCGAGTAACAATTTATCACAGAATCTCATTTGTTTGTGAAGAGGCAGTCACTTCCATCTTGTGCGCCACATGCATATAAAGTTTTCTGCAGGCTTATGGACCACGCAGAACCCTCTGCCGTTGACTTTGAGCATGCTGCTAACAATTCCTTGGCAAGCAGCCGTGATCTCATGATTAAAATAGTATGTCTCAGTGTGCATTATATTATTTTGACAAAAAAATGAATGTTTATATCACTCTTCTAAATTTAATATTTTTAGAGTGCACAAATCAAACTACAAGCATTTTGATGATGATGATGATGATGATGATTGTAATTTTGCTGGTGTTTTGACACCTCATTTTGAAGAGTATACCAGCTCAAAATGTGTGAGGATCTGACACGTTTGATTAAACCCAGGATTTGAATTTCGGTTATTGCTCCTAATTGCTCCTATACAGCCTGCAGATTACAAAGCCAACGATTTAGTGTTCGGCCGCGAGTGTTCGTGCATTCCCAAAAACATCTGGAGCCTTGTCTGGAGGTAAAGAATTAATAATGCAGAAAGAATTAGCATGCAAGCAGAACTAACAGAATATGAGCTGGTTCTTTCGTGGAAACTCACTGCTGTGGATCAGGGGGCAGCAAAGAGAACTTTGCCAGCAGATTTTACACATGCCTATTGAGAACAAATAACTCCCGAGTAGCTCAGATGATTAATAGTAGTGTTGCCAAAAATAAATGTGCAGCCTCCTCATTCTTCAGTAAATGAATGCATCTTCTCAGAGACAGGCCACCGTGCAAATATGTTAAGAATGCATAATACTTAACATTCATAGACTTTTGGAGTGTGTTTTGTTTCCCCTCCTCAAAACTAACAGCAAAACGTCGGTATAAATTATGCAGCGGTGCGTATCAGTGCCACAAATGCTATTCTACTTCCTTTTTATTGGCCTAGTGGTGTTTACAGGGGTGACTCACTCAGTTTCCTTTGTAGGTATGTACCATACATATGCTTTTGTAGAAACCTGGACAGGAATCTAATTGTGTCTTTCAGAGGGAGGCTGAGGAGAAAGTTCTGGCTCTGTTTAGCTTTGTTTATGTTGCAGGGCACTGGAGAGTGTTTTTCTGTCCTCTGCACAATCTCCACCCTAGCGTATAAAGGTGAGTTTGGCAGAGTGCCCCCAGGAATGAGTGCAAGCATAGAAACAGAAGTATGGAAAGAATTTCCTCAGTCAGGTGCTGGGATAATTACCTGTCTGTATGTTTCCTCAGAACAACTCTTAGCACCTCTGAAGTAATTGTTTAGCTAGAGGACAGGTGTACATTCTGAGTGTTTAAATGAATTTTTTTAACAAGCTACAGCGTCCCTGAATCACACAGAGCGGATGTTTTGCCACAACTGAAGCCGAAGACAAATGTTTCCAAGGACTGACATAAAATTTAAAAAATCATGCTGGCATTTTGCTCCAAAAGGTTCCACTCCAAAACACAGTATGTAAATGAGCTATGCTACAATTAGCTTCAGAACAAATCAACAACCACCTGTGCTGTCAGGGCAAAGGGGATTTGTCTTTAAAAAAAGCATAACAATTTTTTTAAAAAAGTTCAACAACTTTCAGGGGTGTCCTGGGTTTGCAGTCACTTTCTGGAGTCTTGGCCTTGACCTGGGTTTGGATATGAGCCTGGGGCTTGGAATGCACTAGGAAAGAAGTTCTACTTCGCTGATCCACAAAGGGATGAAATCCAGGTTTTAAATATTTTTACCCAGCCTTACTTATCCAGAGGCTTCTTCAGGTTTGGGTCCTGGGCCTGCAGCAAGGGCCCAGGTCCTACACCAGTACCCTCCTAACTATGGACTTACCCAGCATCAGGTGTGGCAGGCAACCCCAAGCTGCCATTATAAATTTCACACAATGCACAAAGCCTCCAATGGAACAGATTAAGATGGCTCTTGTCCATTGAGATGATACCTGGTTCTGGGGTCTGACATCACCTGCAGCGCTCAATCACAATAGTCCATATTTGACTAGTTGTGCCAAAAAAAACCCGGTCCGAGGCCCATGGCACAGGGTCAACCATAATAATAAAATAGGCATTAAACCAATTTAAAGCAATAAACAGCATCATTAAGCACATCACACAAATTACAAGGACAAAAAAAGAAAAGCACCTACTGTTTTAAAATATAACACTGTTCTGATACTTTTTAACATTCTGTTTTTATGCAGAAAAAAAAATCCAAGCCGCTAAGAAAAATATCATAAAATCAACACATGAAAGAAGTACAAAATGCAACACACCCTCCAACATTTCTCCGATGAAAATAGGGACGTCCTATTACATAATAATTATTTTACTATTTATATACTGCTCATCTGACTGGGTTGCCTCAGCTACTCTGGGCAGCTTTTCATTAAACATGGGGGGGGGGAGATTCCTAAATAGGGCTGCCTTCAGATGACTCAGGGGTTGCATAAATCCATATCCTCCAAAATTCCTCCAATAAAAATAGGAGAAGTGGGACATTCCAGGATCAAATCAGAAACTGGTACGGCTTCTGTAAACCTGGGGCTGTCTGGAAAATAGGGACATTTGGAGGGTCTGAAATCAGATCAGCTTAAGGAATCAGCATAGTTGGGATATCCCTCAGGGTAAGTCTAGGTGAGCACAGGGGTTTTAAGCAAGCTCAGCATATTCCAAAGACCATTAAAGGCCCTGGTCTTAGTAGGCCTAAGATGGACCTGGGAAGTGTGTACAGGGTAAAATATCCCTGCAGGTAACCTGGTGACCAAGTTGTTCAGGGCCTTAAATGCCAATAGCAAGACCTTAAACTTCACCCAAATGTTTTAAAGAGAGAATAAAAATGCATTAGGCTGGTGCCTTAAGGAATATAAACTGGGTACCAAGCAAGCCTCTTTGAGTAGGGACATTCAAACCATGGTGGTGCCACAGATGGGAAAGGTCTTTGCTAAGGTTTCAACAAACTGCCTGCCCAGGGCTGCAGGGCAATGCTTGGAATGGAGAATGGCTAAGGACCTCGTTTAAGCTTTGATGTCCAAGATGGCAGAAAGGCAGTATAACTATAGATAAAGGCTTGCTTTTTTTTCTTTCCCTTTTTGAAATGCAATTCTCCCCTCCTCCCAATGCACCGCTACAAGCTGCTTTCAGCTTCCTCTTCCCCTTTCACTGAGTTTCAAAAGTGGCTTGTGATGTGGTTGTGGTTCGGGGTGGGGTTTGGGGGGAAGCACATGTTCACAAATTGCTCCTGCACTCCTCTAGATTGTGGCCATTGTGCTGATGACTGATTAGGCACGGAGTCTTGTTTTTTCTCGTGGATGCTTTTCTAAGATGTGAATTATTATTATTTTAATAATAATTTTTTAAAAATCTGAGTGTGCTAATGTGCATTAAAAAACAATTAGCTCTAAATAGCTGTCGTTTTGAAGACATAATGCCATAGAGTGGCGTCTAGAACCATAAAACTGCTCTCTTTTCCTAAGCTATTTAAATGGCAAATGATGTATAAAAATTATTACTTCAAGTAGGAGGCCTGGGCTATGACTCACCCTGCAAGAGATCTGAGTGCATGCGTAAGGAAAGAAACTTATCCACTCTTAAGCCGAGAAAAACAATAGATGAGCTTTGGCATTTGTACAGTGGGCAAAGCACTTCCAACTTCGGCAGCAAACTTTGTCCTGTCTGGCTATGATTAAAACCAGACCGGGCAGCAAGGGCGGTGTGTGTGTGTGTGTGGTTCTGTTTAGGAAATCAGGGAAGATGGCACAAACGACATGCATAGCTTTAACTGAAAGAATTTTTTAAATAAAATAAAAATACAGAGTTATGCTTGGAGGACTAAATGAATGGAGAGTGGAACTCATCACTAATGGTTTTCTGTATGGTTAATGTTCTGTGGCCTTGAGAAATATTCTTTGTAAAACGCTAATAATGCAAGTGTGAATGATTTGGTTCTCATTCATTTCCCCATTTACAATCTATTATCTATTCTTTTTTCTTTTTAAAGAGTACCAATATGGGGGCAAAGAGCAAAACAACAACAACAACAAATCCAACAGATTTAGTTCAATAGAGGATGGAAAAGGAAAACTCTATCTGTCTCGACTCCTTACAATATGTGTGTGTGTGTGTGTGTGTGTGTGTGTGTGTAGGAACAGGTGTCCCTCCCAATGTTGTTCACTTCCAACTACAGTGCAGCTGGCAGATGATGCAAGTTAAAGTCCAACAACATCTAGAAAGCTACAAGATTCCCATCCCTGATGTAGACTAAGTCTCTATCTTTAAAGCAGTATCATACCGCTTTAAATAGGCACGGCTTTCCCCCAAAGAATCCTGGGAACTGTAGTTTATTAAGGGTACTAAGAACCGTAAGGAGACTCCTATTCCCCTCACAGAGCCAGAATTCCCGGAGTGACCAAACAATGAATCCCTCTTCCCAAGAAACTCTTGGAATTGTAGCTCTGTGAGCAAAAAGCAACATCAATGTTTCAGGGGAAATTGTGTACAATGTGTACGTTAGGGGACATTTTCACTAAAAAGGCTGGTGAGTTTTCAATAAGACCTTTAAAAAAAAAAAATCACAGATGCAGGTAAGTGGAGAAGTGAATTTAAGAGTGTTAAAATGAGAAACACAGACACTGAAAATTGCAGGTCCATCCAACCCCTAGCAGAAGAATACCTTTGCCCAACCCAGCCTTCCCTTCCAACCTGGCATAAGGGAGGGTGGCTTGCTCAGTCAATCTCCAGAAGCTCAGTGGAGCTTTCTTCCAGGACCCAAAGCTGAAGAAAGAAGGAAGTGGAATTATTTTTGAAGGAAGTGGGAAGAAAAAGGGAGTGAGGTTGTTCAACCCGACTCTAGACTGCTGGAAAAGAAGTGGGATTGTTATAGGTAAAGGTAAAGGGACCCCTGACCATTAGGTCCAGTCATGGCCGACTCTGGGGTTGCAGCACTCATCTCGCTTTACTGTCTTCCAGGTCACGTGGCCAGCATAACTAAGCCGCTTCTGGCGAACCAGAGCAACGCACGGAAACGCTGTTTACCTTCCCGCAAGAGCAGTACCTATTTATCTACTTGCACTTTTGTGCTTTCGACCTGCTAGGTTGGCAGGAGCAGGGACCGAGCAAAGGGAGCTCACCCTATCACAGTGATTCGAACCACCAACCTTCTGATCGGCAAGTCCTAGGCACTGTGGTTTAACCCACAGCGCAACTCGCGTCTCGGGATTGTTATAGGGCTGCCTAAAAGGGACGCAGGTGGCGCTGTGGGTAAATAGGTACTGCTTTATAGCAGGAAGTTAAACGGCGTTTCCATGTGCTGCACTGGTGCAGGCTCGCCAGAGCAGCTTTGTCACGCTGGCCACATGACCCGGAAGTGTCTCCGGACAGCGCTGGCCCCCGGCCTCTTAAGCGAGATGGGCGCGCAACCCCAGAGTCGGTCACGACTGGCCCGTATGGGAAATGGGAGGGCATCCACATCCCTGCCTTGAGCACTGCTTGCTTCTGCCTGCATATACATGGGGTTGCAGATCACATCTCTGTTGTTCATCTCAACTCACTTGGCTCCCTTTTGCCACAATGGGTGGCTTTGTGGGCGCAGGCATATCAGCCAGTGTGAAGGCGGAAGATGCTCTGGTGAAGCCTGTTGCCATTGCTATGCTGGAAAGTGTTGCCATCTCTATGGCAACTGTGACTCGGCAGCTACTTCTCCTTTTCCCTATGTGACAATTCACAAAGTAGGCCTGTGCCTAAGCAGCCACCGGGAAATCACTCCCTAAGGAAATTAGCATGGCACAACAAAACATGCTCTGCATTTGCAAAGAGCTTTTGAGAACCTCAGAGCTACTTATTATTATCCCTCCCTCTCCCCCCCCCCCATTATTTATCACGTAATCTAGTTTTGCTAAACGGCCATGCGTCTCCTTTCACGATTCCTACTGCTCCACGAAAGAGCATGCTTGTGCGGTGAAAATGGGTCTTGGGTTTTACAGTAATCAAATATCCGATAGTGAAAAATGAGCGTTGCAAATGCCTTGAACAAGCGGGGACGGCCGGCCCTCCCCGCCACTGCCACTGCCACCTTGAACGAATACAGGCCACAGAATATTTCAAGGGGAGAGAAACTTTGAAAGTAAAACAGAGATAAGGGGTTGGGGTTTCCAAGATTGGCCTTTATTTATTTACATAATAATAATAATAATAATAATAATAATAATAATAATAATAATACCCCGCCCATCTGGCTGGGTTTCCCCAGCCACTCTGGGCGGCTTCCAACAAAATATTAAAATACAGTAATGCATCAAACATTAAAAGCTTCCCTAAAGAGGGCTGCCTTCAGATGTCTTCTAAAAGTCTGGTAGTTGTTGTTCTCTTTGACATCTGGTGGGAGGGCGTTCCATAGGGCAGGTGCCACTACCGAGAAGGCCCTCTGCCTGGTTCCCTGTAACTTGGCTTCTCGCAGTGAGGGAACCGCCAGAAGGCCCTCGGAGCTAGACCTCAGTCTCCTGGCAGAACGATGGGAGTGGAGACACTCCTTCAGATATTTAATAGATTTATATACCCCCCCCATCACAAGATCTCAGGGTGGTTCAAATAATAAAATGCAGGATTAAAAACAAGTAAATAAGTACAGTGGTGCCCCGCAAGACAAATGCCTCGCAAGACGGAAAACTCGCTAGACGAAAGAGTTTTCCGTTTTGGAGGTGCTTCGCAAAACAAATTTCCTATGGGCTTGCTTCGCAAGACGAAAATGTCTTGCGAGTTCCTGCGGGTTTTTCCCCCTCCCCCCCCTTTGCTAAGCCGCGTATCTGCTTATCCGCTAAGCCGATAAGCCGCTAAAAGTTGCTAAAAGCCGCTAATAGCGCTAAACCGCTAAGCCGTCAATGGGCTTGCTTCGCAAGACGAAAAAACCGCTAGACGAAGAGACTCGCGGAACGGATTCTTTTCGTCTTGCGAGGCACCACTGTAAAACAAAACAGCAAAACAATACCCCCACCTCCGTTCCCACAGACACATTTAAAAGGCTGTAGAACATTAATCAGCCCAAGGCCTGGTTGAAGAGGAAAGTTTTTGCCTGCCGCCTAAAAATGTACAATGAAGGCGGCAGGTGAACCTCCATGGGGAGAGTATTCCACAAACGGGGAGCCGCTACAGAAAAGGCCCGTTCTCATGTTGCCGCCCTCTGGACCTCACAGGGTGGTGGAACATGAAGAAGGGCCTCAGATGATTAATGCAGAGTCCGGGATGGTTTATATGGGGAGAGACAGTTCTTCAGATATTGCAGCCCTTCAGCCATTTAAGATGGTTAGATGAAAACAGGGCATATTTACTCATTTTGTAGAAGAAGGAATTCCAGCAGGTCTTGTTTGTCTTGCACAGTACACCTGCTCAATTGCCTTCTTCTGCACAATGATTAAAGGTGCAAGAGCACAGCCTTTCTTTTTGCATCTGGCCTCCCTGTTCCCTACCTATGCAGTCACTCATTCTGGTTATGTTGCCCAGGACATAAGCTTGATGTGAAAAGGTAGGTGCTTCTCCACAGCTACCATGCATGTGTGAAGAAGAGTGGCCAGCTGATTGGGCATCCCAGATGATGTCACAACCAACTGATGGCCACTAGGGGGTGAGTCTTTTCTGTAATAGCACCTTCTATGTAGAATCACCTTACTTTTGACAGGCCGCAACTTTGATGGTACAATTTTTGGTGCCTCCTAGAAACTTCTTCATTTAATGAGACTTTTGTTGATATTTAATTCCTGTTTGGTTCTTTTCTGCCTGGTTTCCTGCTGCATCTAATGTTTATACTGTTGCACTCCAGAGTTGTAGAGATGGAAGAGACCCCAAGGGTCATGTGATTTAACTTGCAGGAATCACTTTTTAATGTGTATATACTGCCTTGAGACTTCAGTGACAAGTACTACAGAAGTGTTTTTAGTAATGACCGCTCCCCACTTAAAACGGGGGGCGCCTTTTGCGTGGACGCGTGCAGCCCTGGATCTGGAGTGGCCCCATCAGCATAGGCTTTGCCTTCCCTCAGGTGGGATACCTGGAGGTCCCCGCCTACCCCAGTGAGTTGTCCAGTCCCACCTGGGGGAAGCGTTGCCAGGGAAACCAGCCCAGGTAAGGGGAGGGATTACCTGCCCACACAATAGAGGGTGGATCTTAACTGTTAATCCTCACTTGGCTCCAGAGCTTCTCCTGGAAGGACGTTGCTGGACAAGTACTACAGAAGTGTTTTTAGTAAACAGAATAACTCACTTGATCTCACAGTTGCAAGTGCAAGTACTTGATGTGTTTGGATTACGTTATAATTTCCTAAGAAGTTCTGTAGAATAAGGTGCTTGTCTTTAAAGAGAATTAACAGGACAGCAATTCAGTTTCTTTGGAATAGTTGTGGTGCGTGTTCAGGTTATGCCTTTTGTTACTTAAATAAGACTTAAATGGGACTTAAATAAGAACTTGTTTGCTGGTTGGAAATGTTCTCAGGTTTATGAATCTTGCAGCAGTTCAGTCACTGAAAATAATAGGACTCAAATCAATGTCGCTGCTCCCACTTGTTTATACAATTTGATGCTGCCATATGCAAAACTGAAGGGGCTTGTACTTTCAAAAGGTATGTTGCGGAGAATAGTTCAGTGTAAATGACTTTCATAATTCATCACGAGTGTCTTAAGATTCCATTTCTACAGAAGTCCATGAATGAGGCTTTGTATGACCAGAGCTCCAGAGGACTGTGGCAGCTCTCAGCTCCGACAGCTGCTGCAGCCACTTGTGGATGGCTTCCTTCCAGTACCTTCTCAGCACCTTCTCAGTATCTTCTCAGCATCTAGTGTCTCACAGAAGCAGAAGGAAGCCCAAAAGTTGCAACGAAGAGGAAATTGCAGTAATTTCCTTGTTTATTCTCTGCGACAAGCTGAGTGCTGCGGGGAATGTGTTTGGATGGCAATCATGAGTGAGGAAGAGGGGAAGGGAATGCTGCGTTGGGTAGCCGTAAGTTGTGTATTCACAAGTTCCTGAAAGATCCAAGCTATAAGTTGTGATTATTCACATTCCAACAATCATGAGAAAGATCAGTTGCTTTATGAAGAAGGTGATCATTGGCCCTGGCCAACAACTAGGTTAGTATGTTGTGGTATAAACTCACTTGTCTGCATGTAGCTGGTAATTTATTTATTTTTTAAAAAAGGAGCTGAGCTGGTTACATTGTAGAAAAGGGTGACCAGAGTGATCAAAGGCCTGAAGCAACACCCTCAAAGGTTATAGCTTCTGGGGCTTTTAAGTTTAGCATACAACAGTGGTTTTCAACATTTTCGGGTTCACAGCTGCCTTGAACAACCACATCATTTCACTTATACTGGAGCTCCATTGCAGGACATGTGCAAATGGGGATTCCCCCATTCTGCCCCTGTCACTTTTTGGCACACAAGTCGGTGGAAGCACATGCGCCAATGGGAACCCAAGCAACACCGCTCAGTCACATTACCTCCAATCCTAGTCTCTGGGAATCATGAGCATTCTGGGCTTCCTATAGCCATTGTGAGGACAAAATGGTAGACTAGATTGGCCTTTGGTCTCATTCAACAGGGCTCTCCTTATGTTCTTACATTTTAAGTCCTGGTTGACCAAGCATACCCTAAGCTGAAATTTGTTTTGTTTTGCTCTCTGTGCCACACTGGGTCAGTGCAGCATGTTAATTAGAAGACTGGTGGTTCAAGCCTACCCAGGGATGGCTGTTGGCAGGATTCCTGCATTGCAGGGCTTTGGACAAGATAACCCTCGGGGTCCCTTCCAACACTACAATTCTATGATTCTATGAAATCCCATCAGTTCCAGCCATCATGGCCAGGGGTTGGTGGAGCTGTAATCCATTCTAAGATTCTAATTTTTTGAGCAACAACATAAATTGTGCTTGTGAATTGAACTATTGTTACTGGGAAACTGGGAAAGGCAGCCAGTGTCACGGTCTGGTTCACGGGTGATCGAAGTCCCGGCTGGGGATGCTGGGACCGGGGGCAAGATGGCGGGGTGGGAGCAGGAACGGGAGTCCAGAAGCCAGGAGTCAGAAAGCCAAGAGTCCGAGGGTCAGAGAGCCAGGAGTCAAGAAGCCAAGGGTCCAAGGATCAGGAAGCAAGGGGTCACGAAGTCAAGGATCCGAGGAGCAAGGAGTCAAACACAGAAAGGCAGGGAATGTGTTGCTGTGGCGAAGAGCTGAAGGGAAAATGCTGACCTTATATCCCTTCCTGGCTCTTGCCACCAGGTGCTGTGAGTTACCAATCGGCCTCACCTGTGTGGCTGCGCCTTGCCTCTTCAGAACAAACTTAGGAAGGCCCCTGTCCTGCAGAGTCCTATTGGTCACAGGGCCTGGCTCCTGCATGCATATTGGATGGCCAGATGGGCAGGGTATAATAATAATAATAATAATAATAATAATAATAATAATAATAATTATAATAATTACTGCTCTTTAAGCCACCCATGTGTAGTTATTTATTGTTTCACTTTGTTATATGCTAAGCAAACTTGAAAAGTCACGATTCACTATTACACAAATCATTTCCTCAGCAACCCATGAACATTTGATAGATAGAAATAATATCGAGAATACAAATCTATTTAGGTGTATGCAGTGAAGTACCAGACAAATGGGTTGGATCCTTGTACTCTCAAGAGATGTGTTGTACTTCAAAACAGGAGACTTCTCTAATTAGTCATAACTAGTGACTTAAGACCCAGTCTACACAGAAGCCCACGAATTAGACACAATATGACACCTTACTTAAGACACCTGAACAGCAGAATGTCACTTTGAACTATAGAAGTAACCATGAAAAAAATATTTGGTTAGTGCAGGGGTCAGCAGTGTGGTGCCCATGGGTGCCAGGGTGTCCACCGATACCATCTATTGTGGTTGCAGAGCCGATTCTGCCTTCTCAGCCCTGCTGCTCATTGTGGGAGGGGAATGACTGGACTAGCTCCAGCATCAGGCCTGATGCTATTGTGCTATGAGAGTGCAGCTAGCACAGGATCCAGAAGATCCCATGCTGGACTAGCTTGGATCCTCCATACCCTCAGAATGCCCCAGTTTGGAGCCTTCTGCTGGCTACCATTGGCAGGCAAACCACTGCCTACACTCCTGCCCATCCTAACATTTGGCAGGTAAAAGGGGGAGGTTGGCTCAGCTTGGAGAACTGGGCAGAGGGACCCCTTTGTCTAATTCAAGAGGAATCCGCCCCCATTGTAAGGATGTGGGTTGGATGTTGATCTGCCTGTGGGTTTCCTTGAGCCAGTGGTATTAATAGATAGTCTCTTGAGATTACTGAGCTGTTGTTTTTTATGCCATGGGTGCAATCAAAGGATTAATAAATAAATGTTGAAATAAAATAAATATTGGCCTGTTCTCCCGAAGGAGAGCAAATAGTTGTTTTTAGTAGTGACTTTTCAGAAAATCTTGCATAGCTAGAGCATTACTGCAGCGAGTAATTTTTTTAATATTTTTTTTTAAAGGAGAGGAAGGGAAAGGGAGAGAAAGTTGTCCATATAAGAAGAAACCATGAAGTGCATGTGACTGGAAGATTTAGAAGTTTTAAATATGGGAGATAGAAGAAAGGCTTTCAATAAACAACACGAAGTGACATGGTTTATTAGCATAGGAATAAAACACATGGCAAGAAAAATGCCTCCAGGTTTTAGCTTATCTTCTTTAACTGCTCAGGGCAAGAAGACTTGCTTATTTCATAAAATGATGCAGGTCCCACAGAGGAAAAGACTGAGTTAACGTTATTTCTCGATGAAACCTTCAGAGCTCCTCTGGGTTGTTGCTGGGGTATTTCTCTGCTAAACAAGGAATGCAACTGGTTGTTGTATGTAACGTGAACAATATCCCTCTTAATAGCAAAAGTGATGCGAAAGAGCAGGGCCCCTGAAAAAAAATTAGCCTTGAATTTCTGTTGATCACCGTCACGGACTTGTTTTATTCAAAAGGGCCTGCTTTTGCTAAATAAATAAATAACATTCAGCTGCCTTTTCCTGGAGAGGGAAGAAAGGAGTTGAGATGTGGCAACATTCCGCTTCCCACACCTTTAAAAATATCCCCGGCAATAAATTGTGTCACTGGTCAAGTAGGTCTCTAAAGGCTTATTCCTCTTTGTGCTAAGCAACCATGTCAGATATAGATATAAAGATGTGCATGCATGCGCATGTGCACACACACACACACACATACACTGAGGCTTACCAGGGTGTGCGTTTTTATTGTTTATGTCTGTCTTAGAGACACTGGAGCTTCTAAAATGCCCACATTTTGGCACAGGATATGGATTCTGTTTTGTTCTTGGTATCAGTGGGAAACAACATGTTTAGAACCTTTCACTATATAATCATCTGTTATCTCTCCCTCCCTCCCAAAGACAAAAGTCACATTTCTCCTTTTGCCCATTGTTTAAGACATATATTGGTTTTTGCAGGACATGGGTAGCTAGAGATGGTAAAGAAATTCAGTTCCATTCACATTTCAGCGGGGATTCACTCTTCTCAAAATTTTACAATGCAGTTCTCCAACCTCAAAATGTATGCAAATGTGCGTATTAGGGGAAAGTGTTCATAAAAATGCATATATTGGTTTTTTAAAAAAAGCATTACATTGCTTGCAAATCTGTGTAACTTAGGGGGGAAATATATCTGCAAACTGAAATGGAAATGTTGTGAAGTCAACTTTAGACTAGGAAAATAAGAACCCGAGAGAGACCAAAGTTGAGAAAGTCGTATTTCCCAATGTCCAGCCCAAACCTATGTATGTTTACTCAGAAGTCACATCGTTTACATGAAGTTTGTTCCCAAAAGAGTGTGCATGGAATTGTAGCCCTCATCTACAATGAACTGATACTGTAAATCATCATCATCATCCTTTCCCACTAAAAAAAATAGTCTTGAATATTACAAAGGAGCTTCTAAGAGCTGAGTCAGCAATAAAACATGGGCAAATTGCAAGCATTATAGTGCCCTGCCTGGGGAAGAGCTATGCAAATAGATGAGTGAAGAAGATATTGTACATGAAATGTTGGAGCAAAGTTTAAAACAGTTGGGGGGGGGGTTCAGAAATATAAAGAACATATGAAGATCAGGCCAAAGGCTTATCTAGTCCATCAACCTGCTTCCTGCAGTTGCTAGCCAGGTGCCTCTGAGAAAGCCCACAAGGCAGCAATTGTCTTCTCTTACTGTTGTTTCCCAGGGACTGATACTTAGCGATATACCACGTTAGCAAATTCACTTAAGTAATGTAGATGAAGACTGGAGAGAAAATAAATCCTGATAACACTTTGCTGAGATAACGGAACCAAGTATATTATTTGAGGAGAAAGGAACATGCTTATCTTTGGGGCTTGTACATAGCAGGAAGACATTCAACCAAACATACAGAGGAAAACTCCCTCAGAACTGCACATCCAGCCAGAGCATGTGCTACCTCAGCAAACATCATGCCTCTCTGCCTAGATGCTAAACAACACCACTACTTATCCCCCTTCTCTTGGTTACTTGACTTTAACACTGAGAGAATTAACTCTTTGTTTACAAACTGAATGATACCCACTTGCACTTCCAACACACTGAAGAGAGTAGTTTTGTTCTGCAGCTACTATCAGAGGCACTAGGGCACTTGAGTACATTACATGAGCATTTGCAGGGATTTTCTGAGCGACGCAGAATAAATTTGTACTGTATTCCTTTTTCATGCCTGTTGCAAAATGTTCAGATTAGGAGCAGGATGTTGGAACTTGACCTTTTCAGTATTAGTGAAAACCTGACATTTTTCACAATAATCCCTCATTCTGTTATTTGTCATCTGCCCTCAACCTGTGTGTCAATTTGTGAAATATTTGGTGAAAGAACCTCGAGCTGTTGAACATTAACCTGCTTGAGAAATTCTCTCAAACTCCAGAGTCGGAGCCAGGGATCTGCAGAAAGCCCATAAAAGGGAAGGCATAGAATTTCACTTGCTGGGACGTCAGGGCTGAAATATTCAAACAGGAGAAATAATGTTGCTCACTCCTCTACCAGAAGGGCTATGAACTAAAACTATTCATACTATTCCAACTTTGCATTTTCATGACATGGAGCAGAGTTATAAACTATCATCCAGAAGCCATGTGAGCTAATCATCATCTGTAAACCAGATTTTCCCCATTGCTTTCAGCTGAATGAATAGCCTGATACTGAGACAAATAATTACTCAGAATGAGAGGATCCAAAAGGTTGAGAAAGCTCACAGTAATAATCTAAAACCACATAAATGGAACATCCTAGTATGTGAGTGATGTTCATGTAGGGAAGATATGAGATCATGCAGTAGTACATTAATATACCATAATATTTGAGTGAGTGACAGGGTGGTATTATGGTTAAAGAGTGCTGGGTTTGGCCTGGCTGGGGGGAAACCCTGTTCTCTGCTCAGGCATGGTACTTACTAGGAAACAACTTTATCCACCTAACTACTTCACAGGAAAAACAACATGTTGGTGCAATAAAAAAGAAGCAGGAAGAAAATGAGAATTCCTTGATGCCAAGATCCAAGTTTGGGGCAAGTACTCATTGGTGAAAGAATTCCAGAAAAGATTCAGAATCACAAAATACGCAGCAAAGTAAAGCATGGAAATATAGGCAGTTAGAGTTTTTAAATACATGCCCAAATACATGCCCTTTAAATTTCCTTCGAAAGTTTCCCACTTCCCCTAGCACAGAAAAAGACCGCACATCTTACTTACAAACTCTCCAAAGGTCAGCTTCATGTGCTTCAGAAAGTTGCACAGGCAGTAAAACTTGGCTTAGTTACAGAGTGGCGAAAGTTCCTAATTATTGGTACAGGAACTCAAGTAGCTTGCGAGAGCCATGTGGTCTGAGCTTGGAGCAAGCGGCTCCAACATCCTCATACCTTGAGCTTCTCAGGTAGACTGAAGGGGAACAAAGGCTCCCAAGGTGAGCTAAGCCTGGCAGGACAGCTTACTCTATGGCTTAACCTCTTTGTGCATTAACTATCAGTTGCAAACATATTGCCCTTTTTCAACAATATTAATTATTTATTTGGAAAAGATTAACCTGACAAATTATATAGGCAGTGGAGCCTTTCTCATAGAGAAAGAACTGGGATTTTGTTAAAATATTCATACCGACCTCTGTGTTGTTGAGGGCTTGAACTATACTTTTAAAGGAGGGATGAAGGCTCATATTTATGTGATTCTATCAAGTGCCCAAACACCAGTGTCTCAGGGACCAACCACACCATCTTGGGATTTATGTTGTTCATCCAACCAACCAAAGCAAAAGCATGTGTTTGTGTGATGTGTGTGTGTCACAGTGTTGATTATTTCTGCATTAGAAAAGAACACTTATGCAATATGCGAGATTTGTATTGTTTGGCTGTCAAAGATTTTCACTCTGATCTTATGCTTCTGTACTTGAAACGCTCCACTCACAAGAACTCTAAGTGCTGTTACAACATTGTGCCTGTTCTGTGTCACATGCATGAAACCCAACGTGTTTTGTACTGACTTGCTTTTATGTTTCCATCATTAGGAAACAATAAAAACCTTGCTCGAAGAATTCTGTTCCAGAAACACAATTGAAAGGGTGTTGGGTTGTTGTTCTGTGCTAAGTTCTTCTAGTGGTGTTGATTATTCACAGGTTTCCTAAATTTCTTTTAAATGGTGATCAAGGAGGAAGCGAGGACCTACTACACCTGGAACTGGGGGTGGAGAGTATAGCCAAATGTTGCACAGCTGTGGGAAGCCTGAGGAAGTAACAGTCACCTTGGGCCTGCTCACAGAAAGCAAGTCTAGAGTGATGTGTGTCGTTTCCAGGAACTCTTCTTGTAGCAAGACTTTTGTGGGTGAGTTGAGAGCTTATTTGGACCTCTGGGTGAGAACCTGAGGCTGAGAGGGAGGGTGTGTCAGAAGGAAAATGATATTGATTTCTGTGTGTGTGTTAGTGACTTTGTATTAGATGTAACTGTGTATTTTTGCAATATCTTGCTTAAGTGCCTGTTGTTGCTACAGTTTTCTGCACACTGCTTAGAGATACTTTAAATATATTGCGCAGTATGGGAATTAAATACAGTGGATGCTTGGGTTGCGATCTGTGCAGGGTGCACGTTCGCAACCCGCAGCGGCACGTCTGTGCACACGTGGGTTGCGCTTCGGCGCTGCGGCGCAAAGCACAATTTAGCGCGTCTGCGCATGCATGACTGCTAAAACCCAGAAATAACATGTTCCGGTACTTCCGGGTTTCAGCGGTCCATAACCCGAAAAAATGCGACCTGAAGCGTCTGTAACCCGAGGTATGACTGTAATCAAAATCATTTCTATGCACTTTGGTTGTGGGGCAACAGTCAGTTCTAGCACCTGCTTGTCAAAATTATTCCTTTCTTAAAAATCAGAGACATAGAAGGCAATGTGAGTCGAGCCAGTGAGTCGACATGTAGATAAATATTAGCACTAGCTAATAAGCCATTGGTCACAGGGTCACATCGGGAAGAAGGGCTCAGAAAACGGCTTGAACGGCCAGGACACAGCTCTGCGGCTGAAGCTAAGCAGACTTGAAGCTGTAAGCTGCCTGGATATTAGGCTGATCTTTGGCAAAGCAGCCACATGCATAAGGATCAAAACAGATGTGACATTGTTAATGCAATTAGTCATTGGGTGCATGTTTTGTTTTGTTTTGTAAAGTAAATAATAGCCATGCTTGCCCTTAATGCAGATCAGGCCTGGGGGGGGGAGGTCTTTAGCCAGTTGTCCGTACCACACTCACAATCCAGATCAGAGACTCCTAATACCGCACTTTCCAATGGGAGGGAAGCCCATTTTGCAACAGTACCAACTTCTTTCCCAGGGACCAGGATACACAGCAGTTTTGCAAGGAACAGCTCCATCTTGGCATCATGGCAGGGGCAAAGGATGCCACATTCCTGATCCTCATTGAGGCTCTTTGCAGTTATTTACCAGGCGCAGGTGGTGGCCAGCTGAATTTATGCAATTACTAATTATGTGGAAACCACCATGTCTCTTTTATCCCTAAGCATCGCTACAGAGAAGTCATCTTCCCCACCCAGCCTCAAATCTCACTTGGCAACATTGGGTAATTTGCAACCTCTTAACCTAATCTGCTTTGCAGGGTTCTTGTGAAGATTAAATGGGGGCAAGGAAGCCATTCTCACTGCCCTGGAGTCTTTAGAGGAAGGATAGGAGCAAAAAGGATAGGGGCGCAGGTGGCACTGTGGTCTAAACCACAGAGCCTAAGGCTTGCCGATCAGAAGGTCGGTGGTTTGAATCCCCGCGATGCGGGGGAGCTCCCATTGCTCGGTCTCTGCTCCTGCCAACCTAGCAGTTCGGAAGCACATCAAAGTGCAAGTAGATAAATAGGTACCGCTCCGATGGGAAGGTAGACAGCGTTCCCATGCACTGCTCTGGTTCACCAGAGTGCTGGCCACATGACCTGGAAGCTGTACGCCGGCTCCCTCGGCCAATAAAGCGAGATGAGCGCTGCAACCCCAGAGTCGGTCACGACTGGACCTAACGGTCAGGGGTCCCTTTTACCTAGGAGCAAAAAGTGATGGAAGTAAATTCAACAAAGGCATTGGGGCAAGGGGGGCACTGCCCTTGCCTGCCTGCCTCCTTACTTACAACCAGTGTAGGAGGTGACAATTACTGTCAATTTCCTCCTCCTCCTTAGCCTGTTTTGCCCTTGAAAGACAAAAGTAGAATTAGTTGGCTCTGTCTGCCATTGGCTCTGCTTTTACCCAACTCTTGAGCTCCCTGACCTCTGCCCCAACAGGCACCAGGCGTCACTGAATAAATTAAGCCTCAGCCAACAACTTTATGGAATTGTTTGCAGAGTTGGAAGCTCCATTTTTAGTGATTAATAGAAAGTTAGATAATTGTCATAAGAGCTCGTTCTATTTTCATCAGACTTTTGGCCTTATCAATGGTCTTTGTATGAGTGTGTGGGATGTTTTGAGCTTTTTTTTTTAAAAAAAATAATAATATCAGATTGTTTTTTAGGATTTTAAAAATGCCAGTTTTAATTGTTGGTGGGGGGGTTGTTTGTCTAAAATGTCATCGATTTGAGTTGCCATGGTAAAAAGCGAATAACAAATTTTGAGGATGATGATAACAAATGTCCTATAAGTACAAAAGAAAATTTACACACACACACACACACACCCTACACCTGGTGATTGCTGAACAAATAATCTCAACTTGTAAAGACTTCAAAATATTTTTATAAACGAAATAAATACCATTTTTTGCTCAAGGTGAGTCATTATTTAGTGCATAGGTTTTTGCACAGAAACTGTTCTAGTTTATTCTATTCTAGTGAGGCAGCAGGAGGCTGTGTGGCTCCTGCTGCCCTCAAATTCTCACAGAGAAGAAATATCTCACAACCTGCTGTCGCTCTGCAAGTGCTAGGAAAGGGGGACTTTTCCACCCCTGCCCCTGCCCAACCAGTGATCAAGGCTGTGAGAGGCTTCACTTAGAAGCATTCTCTTGCCTTCCCCCTGCTACCGGGGGAAAAAAATTATTTTTATGTGTAGAATTTCTCTTCTTCCTCATGTGTGAGACTACATGGCTGTTAAAGCTATCCCTTGTGCTCTTTCACAAGATTGTGCTAAATTTTCTGTCCTGTGGGCTTTGGGAAAGTAAACCTAAAGCTCTTTGCTGTCTAAATATAAACCTCCTTTCTAAAGTTGGTCTTAAAGGGAGGGAACACTCTTGGTTATAGAAAAGCTCTAAAATAGGCAGCCCAGGGGTGGCAGCCTACTACCCCCCCGCAAAAAAAAACCCCTAATTTTTTACATTTTATTTTCTAATTTATTTGTGTTGTGCGTACATTTGTACTGAACTTGGAAGAGGCTCAGAAGTGTGTGTGTGCGTGCATGAGTTTTCATGACACTGGTCTGCAAGCAATGCATAGGAAAGTCACATGTGCTCAATTCTGATCCAAGCCCCAGGCTTTGTCACCTATCATAGGATAGCTTGTCTTACTGCTATAGTTCTTTAATGGCAACTGCGGTGGTTTCAGCAGGTTGGGAATGGAAAAAGCAGGTGGGCAAGGGAGAGATGCACTTTCCAGATCGCTCTGTTAATTCACAGAACATGCTACCACTGTCAGTCTAGCTGCTTCAATCCGTCCAAGCAGAATTTGCAACTTGGTGGCCTGCCCAATGCCACAATTTCATCTTGCTACAGCGGGCAACCCTCTCATCAACTGATCTCATGATCAATCAAGATTTTCTTTACTGTGTGAACACTGGCGGAGGAAGGGGTTGTGGTGGGTGCGGTCCACCCCGGGTGTCATCCCTGAGGGGGGGTGACACCGCACTGTGGCGTTTGCCCTCCTAGGTGTGTGACATCATACTGGGTTCCTAAGGAAAGGGTTAACTAATTGTAAAATGATTAACCAATGGGAATCCAAGGGGCGGAGTTAACTGTATAAGGTTTAAGCACAGAGGGTTTTTGGGAGGAGTTAGGAGTTAGAGGGGTTGAGAAGACAGTCTGGAGTTAGACGTGAGAGGGAAGATAAGTCTGTGAGTTGGGCTAGTCCGGTGTGAGAGAGTGAGTGAATTTGTTAAGAGGAGTCAGCCCAACAGTTGAGATAATCAGTCAGAAGGTATTAGGAAGGTATAGGCCGGTAAAGAAACTAAAGTTAAGATACTGACAGGAATATTACACTGGTCAACAACAAATTTATTGTCAGATGATTTAGGACGAATCTGATGCGCTGAATCCAAAAATCACATTGGTTTTGCTCAATCAGGTCAAGTTTTTGAGCTATGGCCACTTGTCGTTTTTTTACGTTTTTGTTCACATGTACGCTTGTGTGGAGCATTTTAGAAGAAGTTGGTGGGGGTAAAATGCCAGATTGAAGGGAAAAAACCTCCTCTCTGACAGTGCTCGCATCAGCTTCTTCCGCAACAGGCATCAAGAGTACCTCCGTTTTTTCTCGGAAGAGAAGGACTTGGTGTACTGTGCAGATATTGCGCAGCTTCTGCTCAAGCTTGGAGTGCCACAGTACGAACCCAAAGATTGGAGACTGTTCATTGACAACGGCAACCAGTTTGCCTCTATATCCCTGGCTCACTCGACTACACTGAAGGAGAACTATGAAGTGGTGAAGTATGTGCTGGAGAAAATTGGTTATGATCAGCATAAGTGGTTTATTTGTGTTGACCTGAAGATGGTGAACTTTTTGTTGGGACAACAGTCTGGCTTCACCAAGTACCCATGTTTTCTGTGCATGTGGGATAGTAGGGACCGTGCTCAGCATTACACGAAGAAGGACTGGCCTGTGCGGGAGGAATTGGTGCCTTGCAAAGAAAGGAACGTCATCAACGACCCTCGTTGATGGCGGACAGAGACAGAATACTCTTCCCACCGCTGGACATCAAGCTCGGCTTAATCAAGCAGTTCACCAAGGCTCTGGACAAGGATGGTGACTGCTTCACTTACTTGTGCCAGGCTTTTCCAGGACTGACCATGGAGAAGTTGAAAGCTGGCATCTTTGACGGTCCTCTGATCCATCAGTTCATTAGAGATCCAGAGTTCGGAAACTCAATGAACAAAGTGGAACTGGAAGCGTGGAAGGCATTTGTTCTGGTAGTGAAGAACTTTCTGGGCAACAATAAGGCCAGAAACTGAGCAGAACTTGTCAACAACATGCTGACTGGTTTCAGAAACCTGGGCTGCAACATGAGCGTCAAGATGCACTACCTATTTTCACATCTGGACCGGTTTCCTGAGAACCTGGGTTCAATGAGTGACGAGCAGGGGGAGAGTTCCATCAGGACATGAAAGAGATGGAGACCAGTTATCAGGGTCGCTGGGACGCAGTCATGATGGCTGACTGCTGTTGGACTCTGAAGAGAGACCTCCCTGCTGCTGAGCATTCCAGGAGTTCCAAGAAACGGAAGTTCAAGCCCTGAAGTTTGAAAAACGGTGAAGCAACATGCAATTTACGTGTACTTACCTTTATCAATGCCCACCATTCAGTTTACAGTAATCAATGTTTCTATCAGGTAATCAATATATGTTGTTGGAAAAACATTTTTTTTCTCTTAAAAACATATCTAGGATGATATGTGTTGACAAAAATCAGCTGATAATGCCACAACAATGTAATCGATTTTGTCACAAGATCTGATTTTTTTCAAATCAACATAGCACAAAAACCTGACCTGATGGAGAGAAACGGATGCCATTTCCTGATTCAGCAGTGCAAAAATACTCTAAATCATTTGTAGAAATCTAGACAACATTCAAAAAGTAAAAAATTGTTGCCCAGTCCAGTGTTATCGGAGAAACCATAAACTTGTCAATGTTTGTAAAATAAACTTGTTTTGTGGTTCACTTTTAACAACAGACTGGACTCAGTGTTTTACCAGAGAGTAACTGGTTGGTGGCAGCAGGGAAGCGAGCACAGTAGTGGCACAAGGATCAATAGACTGTTTAATAATAATAATAATAATAATAATAATAATAATAATAATATATTATTTATACCTCGCCCATCTGACTGGGTTTTCCCAGACACTCTGGGCGGCTTCCAACAAAACACTAAAATACAATAACCTAGTAAAGATTAAAAGCTTCCCTGAACAGGGCTGCCTTAAGATGTCTTCTGAATATCAGGTAGTTGTTTATCTCTTTGACACCTGATGGGAGGGTGTTCCATTGGGTGGGTGCCACTACCGAGAAGGCTCTCTGCCTGGTTCCCTGTAGCTTTGCTTCTCACAATGAGGGAACCGCCAGAAGGCCCTCGGTGCTGGACCTCAGTGTCTGGGTAGAACGGTGGAGGTGGAGACGCTCCTTCAGATATACTGGACTGAGGCCATTTAGGGCTTTAAACGTCAGCACCAACACTTTGAATTGTGCTCAGAAACCTACTGGGAGCCAGTGTAGGTCTTTCAAATGTTCAGGGACCCTGTGTGATCACCACACCGCCCCCTGGGACGCACGCCACACCCCCGGGTGCACAGCATGTGCGCCGCTCTGGGTGCTAGAGCAGCTAGCTCCGCCTCTGTGCATGAACAAATGTCTATTTTTAAAATAAAATAAAGGCTTGCCACATAGACCACCGATTGCCTATGATGGGCAAGACAGGACTCCGCTTGAAAAAGAACAGGTGCATTTATCTCTTGATATAATCAGTGTTTAAAACATCCTAGAAATAGAATGAAGACATTTTGAACAGTATGAATAAGAACTGGCACCATAAACATTTGTGACTTGATGCTGTGTGTTCGTTGCTAGGCTGCAGTGGTAGATGCAAATGAACCTTCTGCACACTGAAGGTAAGATTCGATAGTTGAGATCACTAGTTCATTTGCTATGCATTATTTGGTTCTGCAAATGTTGTTTGAAGATAAATTCGAGGTCCTGGATTTCATCTCCATCGATAACACTGGTAGGCAGGTATAGCTATGTTTGTGTTAAAGATTTATCCTGTGTTCCCCTTGTTTAGCAGATGTTTGAGAACTGTTCCTTGCCGCCACGTATATTGTTTATGATGAGGCTTAGGCATAAAATAAATGTACTAGTTGGCTAAGGAAGGCTGGAACATGTTAAGTGCTTAGCTGTTATATAAGGAGAAACAAAGGGAAAATAATTGGCTTTCTGTTCCATGATATTTTCCTATTAAAAATGTCTCCATAATCTGGTTGATTATTTCGTAGAAAAGTAGGGTAGACATTAAAGAAATGCAGTGAAAAGAATCTTTACTGTGCTAAGCTATACTTTTTTGGACAATACATAAAATATTACTTCCTTTCTTTCTAAACCATTTCAAAGAATTCTCGATTAAATTTCTCCAATGCCTTATTATTGTTGTTGTTGTTGTTATTTTATCAACTATCTATATCACCCTTCATCCAAAGATCAGAAGGTGGTTCGCAACAGAAAAAACAAAACAAAATGAGAGCACAAAATACATAATAAAATAAAATTCAGGAGGACACCAGCCATTGAAAATCAAAAGCAGGGAAACTCTCCCTCTTTCCTTTTCAGTGCTGAGGCCAGGAAGCCTCCATAATCGTCTTGTGAAACCCCCTTCCCTTTCTCCTCCCAAAATGTTCCTTCTAGCCCCCGTCACTGACCAGGGAGGTGATATAATGGGGTAGCAACTTCTTAGGAATTCATAAGGCCGCAAATCTGTGCCAGCAATGAATTTGGTTGCTCGTGACACCAAAGCGATGGAGAAGGCTTTATATCAATGGTGACCAACCTTTTTTTGACCCAAGGGGCATACACTTGGCCAAGCCCTCGGGGGGGGCACATGCCAACAGCGGGAATAGCCACCCCACACAAACATAATCTCACATGCAAGCCCACAGGCCATATACACAGACAGCCCCTCTCCATCAAACTGTGTCATTAGCTGGGGAGCGAGATTATAGCCTCTGACTCATCATCAAATGACCAGTCTGGTGGTTGAGGAGATTTGTCAAGGTGATGGGCTGGGAAGAGAGAATTAAATATCCTTGCCTACTCTAGCTCTGTGTCTACTTAAAAAACAAAACAAAAAACCACCTTTTCTGCTTCTGACAAAATTAGCAGGGTCTTCAGAGTGCAGAAAAACTTGCTTCAGGGTGGCAGATCAGGGCCACCCCTGATTTCTACTCTGGAAAATTTACTGGAGACCCTGTTAATTTGCTTGCTGCAGTGTTGCCATATAAAGTGGCATAAACAACCTGTGGAGTTCATTATGAACTGTGTAGGTCATAATGTTGTTGCATTTGGCACATTTCTTTGCCTATTTGCTCGGACGTCGCACAGAGTTCGATGGGAATTGTCAAGGATGTGCACACAAAAATTGCAGCCTGTATTCATAGCTGCTAGAGACTCTGACAAGAAGATGCACGAGGAGAATGAATATGACTCAACAGTCGAAAATGACTAGTGCATTAAGTGATTAATGGGACTTGAACAAATAGCTAATAGCTAGGAAATGTTCAGAGTGAAAAGTGAATAAAACTCTGGCACCCTCCAACCTTTGCTTGGTGCCTGGTTTTGCTTACTGAAATAACTCTAAGCCAAAGCTCATAATACTCCTAAAGCCTTACTGGACCAGGGAAAAGGCTGCAGCCCCATAGGAGCCAACTAGATGACTATGAGGAGCCCATAGGCAGGGCATGAACAGAATTGGGCTTCCTCCCTCATGTTCCCAGCGACTGGCATTCAGAAGCATGCTGTCTCTGATTCTGAAAGTAGCATATGCCGTCATGACTAGTAGCCATCTATAGTCTTTTTTTTTTTTTTCACAAGGAAAGGCCAGCTGGATTAGGCCAAAGGCCCATCTGGTCCAGCATTCTGCTCTCACACTGGCCAGCCATATACCCATGGGAAGCAGAACTTGAGTGCAACAGCCAAGTTTCATGGCTGAAGAGCAATTTGGACTAAGGCCACCCAACCCTGGTCCAAATCCAGCAGTCAAAGGCACCACACCAGGCATGGAGGCAAATGAAAAGGAAAGGGACGAGCAAATTCGACTGGCAACGTGACAGCAAGTTGTTTAAAATAGGAACGGGGAAATGAAATCATTTTGTGTGAGGGAGAAATAAAGGAAAGAAGGGAGCCTAGGAACCCAACTTTGGGATTGTGGAACCGAGAATATTATGTATGAATATGAACACCCAACTCCGTGGTGCTACAACACTGGCAACGCATGCCTTGAAGGCAAAGGTAATCCATGTGGTATCCTCCAGATGCGGTTGGACTAACTCTCATCAGGCCCAGCCAGCATGGCCAATGGTAGGGATACTGGCAGTTAGGGTCCAACAATGTCTAGACAGCACTGTGTTGGCTACCACTGCCTTAGAACCATATCAGGCAGATAAAAGGGCCCGGAACTGTAAGGCGAGGCACAAGTCATTGTTGTTAGAATTGCTACTGCTAAGTGAACATGTAGACAGTTTCAGCATGACTTGTTTAAGGTGCAGTTCATGAAAACCGGGTAGCTGCCACTTAATTCAATTTCTACATATCTTTAAAAATTGTTGAAAACGATCATTTGGCACAACCTTTTTGCCCTGCAAAATTAATTAATTAATTAATTTTAACATTACTCTGATTCTGGATGAGGCCATTCCAGGAATATCAGTGGGCCTCAAAAAAATAAAAATAATTACGCTTTTGTTGCTCCACTGAAGTGACCCAAATAGGCTGATCGTAACTTAGCCACTATAAACGATGGGTGGTGTTCCAATTATGTCAGAGTAGACCCGTTGAAATTAATGATCCCTAGTTTGTTGATTTCCATAGATCTGCTGAGTACGGCTTATACTGGATATCACCCATTGGAACTGCATTTGGAGGTCTGGCAGTGACAGCGTACTTCATGTTATCCAGCAATGTTATTCAGGAGGTAGTATGTATACATTTGCTGCCAGCACTCCCATTTGTTTAAGGCCCTGGGAATTTTGGAGAAATGAAAAGAAATCCATCACAATATGTCAACTAAAGTTTGAAATGCTAGGATTTATGGCCTATTCATATATTCCCCAGCAACAAAAAAACGAGGCACCAAGTGACACTCTGAAAGTCAGGGCATCGAAGAGGCATGTCGCCTGCCTCAGCTGTGAGCAGCAATCTGTCCCTGAATACCAGTTGCTTGGAGTCGCAACTGCGGAAAGTACTACTGGGCTCGTATCCTGCCTTCAGGCTTCACACAGACATCTGGCTAACTACTATGAGAATCAAATGCTAGATAGGCTTTTCGGCCTGGTATTCTTACGTTGAGACAGACATTTAGTAACATTGTGACATCGTGACATAAGAAATTTTATATATATATATATGTATGTGTGTGTGTGTGTGTGTGTATATATATATATATATATTTGCTTTCGTAGATTTTCACGGGTACAGGAATGCAGGTTTTGGTGTCCTCGGGTGTCTTCCCGTGTAAAAGTTGGGGTGTCTAGGCGACGTTTCGAGTGAGACCTCGTCGAAACGTCGCCTAGACACCCCAACTTTTACACGGGAAGACACCCGAGGACACCAAAACCTGCATATATATATATATATATATATATATATATATATATATATATATATAAAATTGGTTTTTTAACATATCATTTTTAACAGTAATTAAACATACTTTTACATCAAATTCAATTTTTTTTTACTTCCATCAGTCCTGTCTGAAAATTTTCCAGTCTAATCTCTTAATATGCATTTCTTATCTTCCCTATTACATTTCAAACTCATAACCAATATCTCTATCGTTTTCTACATTGTAACACTTCGTATATTTCTGCTTACAAAACTTCTTGTAGTCCTACTAGCGTAATTTCTTGATTACAATTGCTCTTCAAATAATTCATATACTTCTTCTAATCTTCTGTAAATCTCTGGTCCTGCAGGTTTCAAATCCTTCCTGTCATTTTGTCCAATTCTGCATAGTCCATTAATTTCGTCTGCCATTCTTCTTTCGACATCTTCACATAAGAAATTAAGGATTGTCTCATTTCTTATTGTTCATTTCTGGCAATGCTTGCTGTTGATCGCTGACAGGCATGGAGAACAATGTGGGGTACAGGATCCACACATGAATGTGATAGACAGAATGCACAAATAGTTCTAACACACACAAACAACGACAGGGAGCTGAGCTTCAGCTCGGAGAACAGTTCAGCACAAAAAGTTCATTAAAAAAAATACTGGCATCAAAGACTGCTTGTGAGCTCTCACATGCAAGGCTAGAGAGAGGTTTTCTGCACAAACATACAAACTTTGACGGAACTTGCTCTCTTACTCAGTTTAACCAATGTTCAACATCACCACCCCCAGGAAATACTGGTTCTTTTATCGGAGCTCATCTCTTCTCCCAACACTACGGACATCACATCCTGTCTGAATGGTATTGAAGATAATATTTGATTTCCAGAGACAATCTTGAAAGTAAAGCTCGCAAGACTTGGATCTCAGCTCACTAGTTTCTTGGGTTTAGCAAAGGGTCTTAATCAACTTGCAATTGGCTCCCCTCCTTTTTTTTTTACAGCAAGTTAAACAAGGGCTTAGATTAGAATTTAGAAATTGAACAGGCCATTATTTCCCATAGATAATGTTTGGTACACAAAGTGTTAGGGCCTCATAGATTTCATTATTTGAGAGTTTTTGTTCAGGCAACTATCCAACAGCTAAAGTGCTGGCTACAAAAGCTAGGGAAAGCTCTTTTGGTAGGTCATCGGAGTGTCTGTAACCCTTCAACGAATACTCAGCATTTCTGATCAGCTTTGATTAAAGGAACAACAAAGCTTGTGCCAGGAGAATGCAGAATTTTTTGCCTTAGGCCACGATTCTGGAAAACAGCTATCTCTACACAGCTGAGTATGGTGGGGAATACTTTGAAGAAACATCTCCAGAGAAGGAAAGGACACATAATTCCTTACTTCCAGATTTTGAAATCTACTTGTACTTGTGCATTTCAGCAACTCTCTCAATTATAAATCCCCACACTTTCTCTTGCACATCCTGAAAGTAGGTGTTTCACTCTTTGAATGTGGGGTGGTGCAGAAATACAATTGTTGGCATCCGTCAACAACAGCAGAGTGCCCCTCCGGGGGTGAAATCTAGCTGCTGTCTTAGCAGCACTGAAGTGACCTTCTCAGAGCTGAGGCCTGAGAAGTGTGTATGGAGGTCCTGGGCTGCCCAGATGACAAGACCCCCCCCCCCAGCCTCACAGATGCGGTCCAAAGGAAAGCAGAGCCATATGTTTGCCATCAGCTTGGCTGCAGGAGTTGCTGACAGGAAGAGTACTGGGCGCCATCCAACTGTCTTAGGGACTCCAGTCCAGATTTGTGTAGGGTTTACTTCTTAGCCTTTTTTTCTCCTGAAGATAACCCACAAGACAGTGGAGGATAGATAAGAAATGACTGGGGTAATTCGGTTGTTTCTGGCCAGAGCAGGAAGCAAGCAAGCAAGCAGAATGGGATTACAGTGGTACCTCTGGTTACGTACTTAATTTGTTCTGGAGGTCTGTTCTTAACCTGAAACTGTTCTTAACCTGAAGCACCACTTTAGCTAATGGGGCCTCCCGTTTCTGCCGCCGCGCCGCCAGAGCATGATTTCTGTTCTCATCCTGAAGCAAAGTTCTTAATCCGAGGTACTATTTCTGGGTTAGCGGAGTCTGTAACCTGAAGCATATGTAACCTGAAGCGTATGTAACCCGAGGCACCGCTGTATAAAGGAGCATATCCCTGGTTCAGGTGTTTCAAAGAAGTAGTGTGAGAAGAAGCATAAGCGATTCCTGCTTCAACCCATAAATACATAAATAAATCCATAAATTTCTTAAAGTATAAGCTCAAAGAGAAAGCATTAAGATAATCCACGCCACCATGTTTGATGGGTAGTTCTGCTTTGTTGGTTCATTCAGCATCAAAAGAGTTGCAGAAAAACCTCTCAGGAAGAGGAATATCATCCGTGTAAGCTGTAAAATCAAGGTCCCCTATGGGATTACTTATGGTGTGTGGATTGAGTAGGGCCTTCCATCACTTCTCCCTTCTCCTGCCCAGAAGGAGGAGGAGGCCGAAGCAGTTCCTGCTGCTTGAGGAAGTCCCCTTGCCACCAAGGAGCACACTGGGATTCGCCAGCATTCCAGGCAGGAAACTTGAGCTACTTGTGTGTGTTTCTGGCCAATACTGGTCATATTTCCATCACTGATTTCTATTCCAGACCACAGACAAACATGTAAACTGCTGGAATTTCCACTGGAATTCTCTGACACCCCTTGATTGTAAGTGAGCATTCCACTAACGAGAGGAGGAATTAAGGCATGGGTAGGCTAACTAACCCTTTGGGACATGGGTGGCGCTGTGGGTTGAACCACAGAGCCTAGGGCTTGCCAATCAGAAGGTCGGCAGTTCGAATCCCCGCGACGGGGTGAGCTCCCGTTGCTCATCCCTGCTCCTGCCACCCTAGCGTTCGAAAGCACATCAAAGTGCAAGTAGATAAATGGGTACCGCTCTGGTTCGCCAGAAGCGGCTTAGTCATGGTGGCCACATGACCCAGAAGCTGTATGCCGGCTCCCTTGGCCAATAAAGCGAGATGAGCGCCGCAACCCCAGAGTCGGTCACAACTGGACCTAATGGTCAGGGGCCCCTTTACCTTTACCTAGGCAAACTAATGCCCGAGGGCTTCTAAATCCGGCCCATAGACGGTCCAGGAATTAGCATATTTTTACATGAGTAGAATGTGTGCTTTTATTTTAAAATGCATCTCTGGGTTATTTGTGGGGCATAAGAATTCATTCATTTCCCCCCCCCAAAAAAATATAGTCTGGCCCCCCCACAAGGTCTGAGGGACAGTGGACCGGCCTCCTGCTGAAAAAGTTTGCTGACCCCTGAGTTAAGACCTTGCAAAGAGTCATGCTCTGATGTGAAATTTTCAGATTCCACAACACTTGTTGTAGTTCAGTTGCTGAAAAGCTTGAGTTTTTGCAAAGAGCTGGTGCTTTTGATGTAGCAGTTGGGGTTTTGTAGAATTTGCTGCCTGCCGCTGACTCTGCTTTCATCTAGCAGGATCTGCTCTTGGAGGAAATGTGTTTGAACACCTTACAAGACAGAAGGAAACCTGAAGGTGGGTGATCAAATATACCGAAAGTGGTAAGCAGTTAAACCAGTCCTGAAAGAATGTGGATGATCTAGCGTATCTGCAAAATGATTTGATGAGGTGCAGTTCACCCAAGTATCGTACTGTGTACTATTGATTAATAGATGTTTGTACCAGGGGGCCCACAGCACAAGACCATCACCACCAACACACAAATCCTTGTCCCCCAATGCAGCTGCATATTTTTCTTCTTCTATTACTCTTATCACAGTGGTGGCAGCAACATCATTTACTGCCCTTCTCACGGAATAATAGAATTGTAGAGCTGGAAGGGACCACAAGCGTCATCTAGTCCAACGCCCTACAATGCAGGAATCTCAGCTAAAGCATCCATGACAGATGGCCATCCAATCTCAGCTTAAAAATCTCCAAGGCAGGAGAGTCCACAACCTCCTGAGAGAGATTGTTCCACTGCCGAACAGCCCTTGCTGTCAGAAAGTTCTTCCTGATGTTTAGTCGGAATCTCCTTTCTTGTAATTTGAAGCCATCGGTTCGAGTCCTACCCTCCAGAGCAGGAGAAAACAAGCTTGTTCCCTCTTCCATGTGACAGCCCTTGAGATATTAGAAGATGGCGATAATATCTCCTCTCACTCTCCTCTTTTCCAGGCTAACCATACCCAGCTTCTTCAGCCATTCTTCATTAGCTTGGTTTCCAGACCCTTGATCATCTTGGTTGCCCTCCTCTGCACAAGTTCCAGCTTGTAAACATCCTTCTTACATTGCTGTGCCCAGAATTGGACTAAGTATTCCAGATGCGGTTCTCACTGGGTCTTTGGTGCAGCAGCTGCCTGATGTTTTAATTTACCCAGAATGCAATGCCCTGGCCCATAGATCTATGAAAACTAGACCACTAAAATGGGTGAACTGCACCCATGGGTGAGTAGAGGCACAGCCCTGCTGAACCATCTAAGCTGCTTGGGCCCCCAGCTAGTGCTTAAGTTGGACCACTGATTGTACACAGCCAGAGCTTTGTGTGAAGCAACCCATCACCACCTCTTCCTATTGAGATCAAGCTCTCTGAAAATAATTATTATCCTTTTCCATAAATGCTGGGAATTTGAGCTTCTCTGTATAAATAATTCTCCATATAATTTAGCATTAACTTTATTAAGGCTAAAGTTATTTTTTTCCTGTCCTGTAGGACTGAGCCTTCTCTGCCCATGGTATTGTTTCCATTGACGCATCCTTGATATAGTTTCATGGGGAATTGAACTTGCAAAAAAATAAAATAAAGGTGATTCTGGAGATTTCTCCGGAGGCAGAAAATGAAAGGTTATCTTGGAGAGGTTTTTTTGGTAGATCTAATGCTAGCAATATAGTTTTCAGGAGGCTCTGCTAATAACTGAGCCTAATGTTTGTAACCTTTCAGTAATTACTTAGCATTTTTGGCTCCAGTGCTGAATAAAGGGACAAGATATGTGCCAGGAGGTTGCAGAATTCCTGCCAGCATTTTGACACTAGAGACTCCTGCTTCCATGCCAACTCATGCTGCAGTTTGAGAGTCAGAAATCTGCTATAACATCCATTCTTCCCCTCTCTTTTGAATGGCCAAAAGTTTGCAGCAAAAAATACTGCCATCTTCTTGTTACTCTTCTATGCCTGTTTCACACAGTTTCCAAACAAGATACATTAATTTGGGTCAATCATCTTGTGGTGGAGATCCCTGTAGAACCTTTAAAACAACAACAACAACAACAACAACAACAACAACAACAACAACAACAACAACACTTAATTGTTATGTGCCCAGATCCCTCCTACCATGTGCCCTACCGATGCAGGAAGTTGAATATAGTTAGACTTCTGCATAGACATACATTGGGCTATGTTGGCAGCCATTATACTATTGAACTTACTGCACAATTGTAGTCATGTCTGTTAGAAATGGGGAAGAAATTTGGTTCAGCCTGCATTTTAATAGGAACCCACCTAATTTGCATTTTCCAAAACTGTATGTGAATGAAAGCACAGCTATTCTTCCAGATCTGCAATTCTGTGAATTTTGCAGTTCAGTTTTCTATCCAAAATATGTCTACCCAAGCGTGCGTTTAAATGTGTTTATTAGTGAAAACATACACATCTCATATATATATATATATATATATATATATGGGGGGGGGAGAACAAAATTGCCTGCAAAAATATGCATATTACAGAATGAGAAAAGTACATTAAAATGCTGGTGAATTCTCACGATGACTTTAAACAAAAATTGCATACTGATGCAGAAAAGGGATGAACTGAATTGCAAACTTCAAAAATGAGGGACTGAAAGCTGACAGATACACCCATCCGTCATGTCTACATAGAAGGAAGTCTCATTGATTCAGTTGGACTCAAGTCCCCAATAAGCATGGATCCCACTTCCCCTGTCTTAAGAAGCTCAGAACTTCTTACACTTCCCTCTCCCATGCAGGTACTGACTATGTTGAGGCATCTTCCGCCTCAAGACTGCAACAACATTGTATGCCCTTTGAGTTTCTGTTTCGTTGCACGGGGCTCTAAAAGGTTAACATGGGCGAACATTTATAGTACACTCTGCCATGTAAATCTATATATGCCTGCCCCGTGGAATGCCCTCCCATCAGATGTCAAGGAAATAGTGAGAAAACTTTGAGAAGACACCTGAAGACAGCCCAGTATAGGGAAGTTTTTAATGTTTGGCATTTCATTGTGTTTTTATATTTGTTGGAAGCTGCCCAGAGTGGCTGAGGCAGCCCAGTCAGTTGGATGGGGTACAAATAATAAAGCTGTTGTTATTTGGTGGGAAACAACCTCTTCTGAATGGAGTTCATCAGAATTGTGGGGTAGCAAGAGCACAAAGATAGGATGATAAATGCGAAGTGGGCTCTGAAACTACATATTGCAGTGGATCCTTACCGGGGTGGGTTGGATTGTTGGCATGGCGGTATGGTGGCATGGCGCTGGCCCTCCCAACAGTGGCATGACTGCATCCTACTGGGGTGTAGAATGGCAGTGGCAAGGCCAGGGCATTGCAGGCATACTGACAAGAGTTTGGATTTGATATCCTGCTTTATCACTACCTGAAGGAGTCTCAAAGCGGCTAACATTCTCCTTTCCCTTCCTCCCCCACAACAAACACTCTGTGAGGTGAGTGGGGCTGAGAGACTTCAAAGAAGTGTGACTGACCCAAGGTCACCCAGCAGCTGCATGTGGAGGAGCGGGGAAGCGAAACCGGTTCCCCAGATTACGAGTCTACCGCTCTTAACCACTACACCACACTGCAAAGCCCCTACACTAGCCCCAAAAGCAGCAATAGCAATAACTACTCTTTGTGACGCTGGAACGCAAAGCAGCAGCTAGGCTAAGCTGGCTTCTCCACCAGCCACTCTTGAGCCTACTCTGCAACGTGTCTGCTCCATCCATGTTATTTCCCAGGAAACTATAAGCTCTCAGAAGCTCAAGGAAGGGAATTTCCCCCTTTCCCCTCTAGTTTTGTTTTTCATTTCCAACTGACACTCAACATCTTGCGGCTCCTGAGAATAATCAGTACTCCCAAGCTAGGGGCTTTTTGGCGCGCAGGAGGGGGAGGGGTGAAGGTTAAGGCGGTTGTTTTGTTTGTATTTTTGCAAGAGCACTGGGGTTTCCCGGCCGCGTACTAATACTTCCCCCTTGTTTCTCAATGGCCCCATTTCTCTCGGCACTCACCACCTCAGTTCACTGTTAGGGGGAGCATGTGGCTTGCAAAATCTTGAGACGAAATGTGAGGCTTTGCACCTGCTCTGCAATGGGAGTTAATTCAGTAGTTGGTAGCAGTTTTGGTTTTGCAAGAGTTTATCAGTTGTTGACATATGAAGAGGAAGCCAAACTTAAAGGGAGGGAGAGAGAGATGACACAGTTTCCATGAACGTCTAGTGATCTTCTTGTCAGTTGTCTGGTGTAAGTCTCTCTTGTAGGGCAGATGTCAGTAGCTGGATTAGCGGCTGGGTCATAAGATAAGCTTCCTTAATTGGCTTGTTCTAAAGCACACAGCCATTACGGAGCAACACCACCTACATCTTTTAAACTCTGTGTAAAGTTACACTGCAATTAAGAGAAGTGCCATGGAATACAAAAAGCACTTCCTTTGTTTTTATTTTTAATAAGCGAAATAAAATGTTGGTCCTTAAAAAAAAAAAAGCAATATGCAGTTTCCTTGGTTACAATACAACAGTATCTTTCGATGAATAGCTGCTTTCACATTCGTGGACCTATAAGGTTCAAGGGGACATAATTGCTCTGCCCTTTCGCTACTTCCCCTTTAGTTCCACCTCTGTGGCAAAAAGAATAAGTCGTAATTAGCACAAAGTGCCCTTTGGATCAGCTCTGTGAAAACGTTAAGAATGTATGAAGAGCCTTGCTGGATCAAACCAAAGGTCCACGTAGTCCAGCATTCTCTTTTCACAGTGACAACTCAGATCAATAACTATGGGAATCTCACAAGCAGGAAGTGTGTGCAGCAGAACTCATACAAGAAGATTGCTTACTCAGAGAGACAATGCCCCTGTGGCTCTGGACAAACAGAAACAACAGAGCATGTGCTTCTCCGGTGCCTATACTATAGAGACATTTGTATTAACCTCATCTCCTCACTACTCCATAAGTATCCAGGGTGCACAGGACAATTTTATACCCCACTGCTGCTGTCAGATACCAACCCTGCTACAACATACAGTGTTGCCAGATTCTGCACATCACCGTTCAAAATTTGTGCCACAAACTAGATTTAATGAACACTCACATCAGAGTGCTCTCTAAACTGATAGTTGTAGTTTTTTATATACTAACCTTTTATGCTCTTCCATATCCATTTAATGTTCTTGACCCTTCTTTTAGTTGTTTTTTTAGATTCTTAAAGTCTTTTAGATATACCTTCTGTTTTAATATTTTTTTAGCTTTCCAAAACATTTTACAGATTCCAAATGATTGTTCCCCACCCTATTTATGCTGGTCTGCGACCGTAATAAAGATTTCATTGATTGAGCTCATGTCCCTTGTGATTCCCACTGAAGTGCACCGACTTTCAGAGTGCCTTCCTTGTCCTGGGTAACCAACAATTGCTATCAGAAAGCGGGAAAACCCGGGAGCCTCACATAATGAAGCACTCTGCCCTTTGCATCTCAACCATTTCCAGGCAATAGGCTTAGAGACAAACTGGACACGTCATTAAATCAGGAGGGGCTGTAGGACAACACTGGAACTAACCCCTGCTACTTTCCTGCACCCCAATCTCACCCACCCACCCATCCCCATCGGTAAGTGGCAGTGATGCTGCAAGTGGGGTGCTGGGGTCAAAGAAGGGAAGAAACACATAGGTTGCAGTTCCCAGAGGGTCTTTGGAAATCACCTTAGCAATGAGTGCTGCATACTGAAGAGCAGGGACAGGGGTGGTGCTGTAGTCTAAACCAAAGAGCCTCTTGGGCTTGGCGATCAGAAGGTCGGCGGTTCGAATTCCTGCAGCAAGGTGAGCTCCCGTTGCTCTGTCCCAGCTCCTGCCAACCTAGCAGTTCGAAAGCACGCCAGTGCAAGTAGATAAATAGGTACCGCTATGGTGGGAAGGTAAACGATGTTTCCGTGCGTTCTGGTTTCTGTCACAGTGTTCCGTTGCACCGGAAATGGTTTAGTCATGCTGGCCATATGACCCGGAACGCTGTCTGTGGACAAACCATCCAGGGATCCTTTACCTTTTTTTACCTTTACTGAAGAGGGTGCCATTTTTAAATGCACCTGAAGGGAAAATTTCAAAAACCCAAAGCAAAGCCCATCTTCTCTATTTAGTTGGAAAGATTATATGCTGCTTTCCAAATAAATGGTTTCAAAAGTTTCCATAGTACAAGGTGTCTTGCAAACATATTGGCAGAGCAAGCCTTTAAATGTATAGTGTGAATGTGGCGGAAGAAATAATGAAGAAATAATACCTTGAAACCATTGTCATGACAGCTGACCCACAGTGGGGGCTTATTGGGTTCTGCTGGCTCAACCTGGTTAATTGGCACTTGACTGATGTAGATGTTCATCCTGGTGCTTCAGAGAAGGTAATAATCTATGGTATCTGAAATTAATCAAAATCGCATTAATAATGATTTGATTTCCTGATATGAAATAGATTGCCAACAGTGAATGTCTCAGCAGTGTTCACAGACTCAACATACTGCTAGAATTACTAATTTTTTAAAGAAATAAAAATTACAGCACTTCTATTGGATGACTCCCCATGTTTCTGCTGATAGGATGTTGACCTGAATTAGTGCAAATTGTTTATTATATATATATACCTTTACAACTGAATGAACCCAAGGGCTAATAATAATGATTAAAAAAATAAAATACTTCATCAAATGTCTCCATTACATAGTGTTCGCTATAATTGTTTCCTGCAATAATGATAGCTAATGATTTCAACCATTTGTTTGTAAGTTGGTGACAATCAGCCTTAATCACTTGACTTGATAAAAAACGTTCAGGTAATTAGTAATTCAAGTTTACAAAGGATTTAGAATGGGAAAAAATTGTGCAATTAATGTTCTACATTTGAAAAGCGTGTCGTTGCATTTTAAGGCTTGAACTACTTATGATCTTGGCAAACGTTATTTTCCAAACTCCCTTTTGCTGAGGTTACATGAAAGGGCGAGAGGAAAGTGGAGCGCTTTAACAAATAATAATAGTATTTATTTCCAACCCTGGGTGTTTCCAGGTGATCTCAGTGATAGCAGGGTGGATTCAGGGCAATTGAAAGAAAATGATTATTATTTCCAAGGAGTTCAACGTAACGTAGGTGCTTCTTCCACTCCCCAATTTATCCTCACAACAAGCCTGTGAGGTAGGTTGGGCTAAGTGACTGGCTGGCGCAAGTGTTACTCATGGCTGAGTAGAGAATTGAACCCGAGCCTCCCCGGGCAATAGAGTGAGACATTATTGGGACTGAATCTGGAAATAGGCAGAGATCTGACATGCAGAATTCAAAGCTATGGTTTCAATTGCCCTTCGATTGCAAGGCTCAAGGATCTGGTGTTGACATACAAAGCCCTGAACCATCCAGAATATCTTAAGAACCACCTGAGTCCTTATAGCTTGGCTTGACCACTGAGCTCACCCAGACAAGCACTGCTAGATGTCCCTTGTGTCTACAGATGCTCTACTGTAAGTCCAGCATTTAGTGTTGCCGGCCCCATGCTGTGGGACACCTTTGCAGCAAATTGGCCCTAAATAGAGTGAGCTTGCCGAGACAGAGAGATTCCTTCACAAAGACTGCCCTATTATCAGGTGTACCTTTTTACGGGACTGGGGCCCAATCAAATATACAAGTCAAACCTTGCCCACAGTGCAGAGACTCTATTTTCAGGCAAAATTCCTGGTGTGGTGCAAGAAATAGCTATAATTTTGTAATGCTATTTATATGCTTGCATGCTCTTGCAGTCTAAGAAAGCACACCCGTTGTTCACCAAAGAATTCACGTTGCACTAACAGCACACAAAAAAATGTTTAAGTACTTCCTCCTCAATAAAATTAGCATAAAAATATATTGGGTTGATTAAGGCAGCTTCTGGGAGCAGTCAAAACATTCCCGTTAGGCAGTCGAGTCCTTTGCAAGGTTCACAGGGGTTTGTTTTGCTTGGATTCTAACTTAATTCTAAAGGCCTACAAATAATGGCAAGTTGAATCAAACTCTGGGCTGAAGTTATAGATGAAAATCCCTCCCCAAAGTTGAAGTAGATCATTATTTTTTTTAAGTACTGAGTTGCTATTTATTATTCTGTCTGTAAGAGATCTTCATACAGTTACTGCGGGAGCTACTATCATGTGGGAGATTTCTTGATATCATTCAGATGTTTTTATTTATCTTTGTTGGCCTTCCAGAATAGATAGTAACAGCATAGAACTGAATGCATGAAAAATATTGGGTGCTATAGACACCCAGATGGGGGGGGTATGAATAATAAAATAATAATAATAATAATTATTATTATTATTATTATTATTATTATTACAGAAAATAAGATATACTACAAGAGGCAAGATCTCTTCAAGAATTCTACTTGCATGTAAAACAAATGGGAAAGAACGGGCCCAGTTGGTTAGAGCATAGGGCTGGTAATGCCAAGGTCATGGTTTTGACCCCTTTGCAGGCCATCTGCATATTCCTACATTCCAGTGGGTTGGACTAGATGACCCTCACTCTACACTTCTATGATTCCATCATAAGCACCCCCCATTGGCGCCCCCATCACCTTCTACAAGTTGGAGGGCAATCTTCTGGAGTTTGGAGGGCAATCTTCTGAGTACATGGAAGCTCTATGTCTTATTTGGATGATCAGTGTTCTGAATCATGTATGGACCTTTCGCAAGAGCCTGATACTCTCCACTTCAGAGGTTCACCTTCCAACTCATGGAAAGTGGCAAAAGATGTGTGTTTGTGTACACCTAGTTCACTCACGCCTGAAGAGCCACCTGCCCTATCCAATTTCTTGTCTTTTGTTTGGCTGCCTAACAGTTTCTTGATGGTGGGTTGAATATATATTCATTATATTTGTAAAGAGCGCTGCACTTTTACAAAACTCCCCAGTAGGAGCACAACAATTATGAAATATTATCAAATACAAATAAAACAATCGCAAAGGTACCTATCTCTCTATTGATTGATATAAAGGTAAAGGGAGCCCTGACCATTAGGTCCAGTCGTGACCGACTCTGGGATCGCGGCGCTCATCTCACTTTATTGGCTGAGGGAGCCGGCATACAGCTTCCGGGTCATGTGGCCAGCATGACTAAGCTACTTCTGGCGAACCAGAGCAGCACACGGAAACGCTGTTTCCCTTCTCGCCGGAGCGGTACCTATTTATCTACTTGCACTTTGACGTGCTTTCGAACTGCTAGGCTGGCAGGGGCAGGGACCAAGCAACGGGAGCTCACCCTGTCGTGGGGATTCGAACTGCCGACCTTCTGATCGGCAAGTCCTAGGCTCTGTGGTTTAACCCACAGCGCCACCCGCGTCCCTATTGATTGATATACAGTATAATTAATACAAGAAGAACTATTAAGAACAACAAAATCAAAAGTCCTCAACTAATAATTTAAGGGTCCATTCACATTCTGCATCTTCCCCCCCCCTTCCTGGTGACCCAAGAATGTGACGAGATGCTTAACAGAGAGACACAGCTGGTTATATGTCCTCAGTGAGCAAAACCGGGCTTCTTGCCCTGGGATATGTGTAACAACCCTATGCTGTTAAGTACTCAAAGTGAAACACCTGTCAAAGTACAAAACTGCAGTTGGTACCCAATGCTGCTGGATGCGGGACAGCAATGAGATAGAGGCAGCATTCCTGTAGGCTCTTTGAGAAAAAGATGCTGGATAGGATGGACCTTGGGCCAGATTCAGCAAGGCTCTCCTTATGGTCAGCAACAGCAGTATAGGAGTTGGGGGGAGATATATTGGGTTTTCAGATATTGTTTCTTACAACACACCAAGAACTGCACTCAATTACTGTCAACATTCAACCACTGTTGAAACAAGATCAGATGCAGTCCGGATTACTGGATGCTGCCCCTCGTCTAAAGAAAGGGAGCTAACTTAAAGGAGTTTTAAAGATGTACCTCAAAACAAGAGAGCTTTTGGAATATTATGGTCATACTTTATTTCACAATTCACAGTATGCCAGCTGTAAAGAGAGAGAGAGAGAGGCAGTTTCTGAGCTAGGGATCACCAGGAAAGGAATTGAAAATAAAATAGCCCATAACATTGTTGCTGTTATACAAATTTATGGTGTGGCTGCATCTGAAATACCGTGTACAGGGTTGATCGTCTCTTCTCAAAAATCATTCTCAGAATGCTGAACTAGATCCAGCAATGGTCCAGCAGGCTTTTCTTATATTCTAATGTTTTGATTCACCTGCACTGAAGATTCCCATTTTGCCCATTGTATACTAATAAGGATGTTGCGATTATTATGGGATAGGCCATGCATAAAATGTAAAGGTAAAGGTAAAGGTACCCCTGCCCGTACGGGCCAGTCTTGCCAGACTCTAGGGTTGTGCGCTCATCTCACTCTATAGGCTGGGAGCCAGCACTGTCCGCAGAAACTTCCGGGTCACTTCCAGGCCATGCATAGTCTGCTTTAAATTTCGTTTTGCTGCTCTGGCTGATGATGCTTTATCAGCAAGTTTTTACACCTGCAGAAAGGTAGTGGAGACTTTATATAAAAAGTATTACAGCCCTGGCCATAAGGCAACAATTTTCCAAATTACTCCCTGTAGTTCCAACTCCAAATTAAGTTTGTGGGCTTGAAGAGGAAGAAAAAAACAACAACACAAAACATCCTCTTTGAATTGAACTTTGAAAACAGATTTGTGCCCTGTTTAAAAACTCTGCAGTCTCAGGGAGGTAAACACTATTCCAGTATACCTGAAGGAGTGTCTCCACCCCCATCATTCTGCCTGGACGCTGAGGTCCAGCGGCGAGGGCCTTCTGGCGGTTCCCTCATTGCAAGAAGCAAAGCTACAGGGAACCAGGCAGAGGGCCTTCTCGGTGGTGGCGCCCTGTGGAACACCCTTCCAGCAGATGTCAAAGCGATAAACAACTACTTGACATTCAGAAGACATCTTAAGGCAGCCCTGTTCAGGGAAGTTTTTAACGTGTGATATTTTACTGTAGTTTTTGGTCTCTAGTGGCTGGGGAGGCCCAGCCAGATGGGCGGGGTATAAATAATAAATTATTATTATTATTATTATTATTATTATTATTATTATTATTATTATTATTACATTTTGAGACAAGCTGCTCACTGCTTACAAGCTGCTTGGAGCATAATTTTAACATAGGAACAGATGCAAAGCTAAGGCTGAACTATCCTGCTCTCTCTCCTCCTCTTTATTAAAACAGTGACTTGCAGTATTTTAACAAGAGACTTGGGAAATCAATTTTGGCAAAGTCAAAATTTGAGACACTGCTACGACGACGAAGGAAAGCCTCGAAATCAATGTATATTTTAGGGTTTCATCACGTGAAATATTTCACCACAGGCATCAACTTCCATTGCTTCAGTTTGTACATGGAAGCAAGCAGATACTTTAATTATTTTAAAACCTCAGAAACAACTGCAGGTTCTTTTTATTTTCATGCATACTAAAAATTCAGATAACTTGGGTTTTTCCTTCCCTGCATTTCTGTAGTTTAGTTTTACAGTCTAATGTAATTTTAAAAAGGGGAAATGAAGAGGGGGGGGGGGAAAGAGATTTTCACAATGATAAATTACTATATTCAGGAGAAAGGGTTGTATGGATATTGTCTCGCTTTTTCATTCCAAAATTGGATAAATAAAGTCCATTTCTCAATAAATTTGCCCTGCTAGTTATTGCTTGAAGTTTTCCTTTGGTATGTTTATTTCATTATTACGGCTGTCTCCCAGATTCTTCCAAAGCAGTCTGCATTGTTGAACAGTGCAAAGTTTAGCACTGGTCAATAAACCTGCTACTAGTTGGAGATGTGTGCTTCTCACTTCTGATGGTATAATACAGAGTAGGTAGTGTATTTCTAGATACTATATATCCTGTTAAAATAAGCAGCTGCTTCAAATACAGAAAGTACCTCTCTTTGAATGCAATCCCAATCATGAAGGCAGAGCCTGGATTGTGCCTTTACTATAATTACAGAAGCATTTGAATGTTAAATAAAGTTCAGTAGTTTTGAGCAGCTCCTGCAAGAGTACTGAACCCAGTTTGCCTGGTAAGTAAGCAGATAGGATATTCACCAGAAATAACAAGCACCAAACATTGTTAATGGGGTGAGAATATATTTTGTGGCATTTTCTATTTGTATCCAAATGTAACATTGGTAGCTGGATCAGAAAAGGCCCAGTGCTTTGCAATATCATAGTAACATGGGGTTTGTTTGCTTTTTAACATTTTAAAAGAAGTCGTAATCAAAGTTAAATTTCAAAACAAAATATTGTGGTTTTCAGATTCAGAATTTGAAATGTTGACAAACTTTCAATGTATGTGGTATAAAACTTTGTTTTGGGTCTTATAATTCTGATATATAGTTAATATTCAATAGGTTATACTCAAAGTAGACCCGCTGAAATGAACAGACCGAAGTTAGTTGTGTTTTTTTAGTTTCAGCGGGTTTCCCTGAGTATGACTGATGCTGGATACACCTACAGTCATCTAAAGCTTAGACTGCATGCTTTGTTTTGTTTTGACAGTTCTGTGAGTAGCTTGCACAAGTCACTTGTAACAGGTAAACGGTAAACGTAAAGACCCCCTGGACTGTTAAGTCCAGTCAAAGACAACTACAGAGCTGTTGTGCTCATCTCACTTTCAGGCCAAGGGAGCCACTGTTTTTTCCACAGACAGCTTTCCGGGTCATGTGACCAGCATGACTAAACCGCTTCTGGCACAACGGAACACTTTGACAGAAACCAGAGCGCACAGAAACACCATTTACCTTCCCGCCACAACGGTACCTATTTATCTACTTGCACTGGTGTGCTTTTGAACTGCAAGGTTGGCAGGAGCTGGGACAGAGCAATGGGAGCGCACCCGTCACATGGATTCGAACCGCCGACCTTCCGATCAGCAAGCCCAAGAGGCTCAGTGGTTTAGACCACAGCGACACCCGCTCCCCTCCCCTTGTAAAACAGATGCCCCAATCCATTTGGGGGCAACTGCATCTAGAAGATGTGTGCCTCCTTAGCTGAAAGAGCAATCCCATGAGTAAATGGGTACTATGTATAGGGTTCCTCACTCCAGTCCAACAACTGGATTGCATAATAGTGAAAGAGCCTTGCCAGAACAGACAAAGCTTCAGTCTAAGGCATGCATGAGGAACCTGTGTCCTTCCAGGTAGTGCTAGATTACAACTCCAGTCATCCTTCATGCTGGCTGGGGGCTAGGGGTGCCAGAGGCCAGGATAGGTCCCACACTTGATTCACAAAACATGCATGGGGACCTTTCAAAATGTTGAAGTCCTCCCTGTTTGATGCCCAACAACTGGCTGGTGGGATCTTAACACTTAAAAACGTGCTGCGCCCTTTGGATTGGGAGTGGTGCTATTTCAGAACTAAACAAAAGCTCGTCAGTGCTATGCTTTGGTGTTGATGCCTATGTTGCCATGTTGACTGAGAGCGAGACAGAACTTCACTGTGCCTGTGACGTTGAGGGGAGGGTGCGAGGAAGTCTCGCTTCTGTGGTTTAGAATGGCAAGCTTTTGACGGCTGCAGAAGCTCCTGAAATATTATATTCATCTGCGTAGACAGTTATTTTCTTTGTGGCTTGACTCCTTATGACTCATTCGTAGGTCGGTGTCATGGCAGCTTTCCCTTTCCAGCTTTCTGTACAATGTCTGATGCTGGTGGGGTGGGTCATTCTGCAGTTTTGAGTACAAGGTCACCTTCAGGATATAGTGGGGGCTTTTGCCTCCCCTCTAGTTCTTTATAATACGTTCTCTGAAGAATTCCTCTATGCCCCAAGATGACCTCAAGGCAGCTATTGGCATATTTAGTAAAGATCTAGGGGGACTAAATCGGGCGAGACAAAGTGCTTCTGTGCGAGGATGAGAACAGCGTTTAAAGGGAAAACAAACACTCACCTGCGTTCTCTCTTTCTCTCGAGGTGGAGGTCACTATAAGAGATCTTTCCAGCCAATGTAAGAGGCTGCTTGACTAGGTGGAAAGAAAAGTCCATGTTGAATTATGCAGAGTGATTTTTGAAGTTCAGAACAAAAGAAGAGAATAGTTATGCAGTGAGAAAGACATGCATGGTCTGAAGCTTTAAAGGAATGGAAAATAAAATAAAAGCAGAACGTGCTTTGTCACTGATAAAATCTGTGAGATGGGGTATGTTTTAAGATAGTGGGGTAGTGATCCAAGGTCATGGGGGGAGAGGGCTAGCAGGGCCAAACACCCTTTATTATTTCTTCACAGAGTCCCTGCAGAATCTGTGTCTCGAGAGTCTCAGAGCTGCCCAATCAGCATGAAAGGGGAGCTTTTTGACCAGTCTGCTCTCCAAAGCTTACATTTAAGAACACTGAAAACACAAGCTGCTTCAGTTTCAAGAGAACAGTGTGCAAGGTTTGTTATGCACAATGGGACTTCACAGAAAACACAACAAAAGAAGATACTGAGTTCTGCAAATCACTTCCTTGTGTATGTGCACAGAAAATAGGAGATTTAACTGAAAGGCAGGCAACTCGTGGAGCTCTGCAGTGCTTGTTGCAATGCGTCCCTAATTATTAATATTGTATAACTATAAGATTTTTGCATCAGCTCAGAAGGGCTGTGACCTAATGAAGGGATCCTGCACTTCTGAATTTGCCATCCCACTACTGGCCTTACAGTATTCTAGCAAGGACTGCCTTCTCCCACATCAGTAAAGGGAAAACTGGAGTCCTCAAGATGCTGCTGTACCATAGCTGCCATAATCAATGGTCATTGGCTGTGTGGCTGATGGGAGTTGTAGTCCAAAATATTTGGCAGGTAACAAGATGGGCTGTACACTCAAGGTCACTGCTGAGGTGGGAGCTAGGTATGTCCTGTTAGATGGCCATCTCTCATGGATGCTTTAGCTGTGATTTGTGCATTGCATGGGGTTGGACTAGATAACCCTTGGACCCCTTTCAACTCTTACATTTCTATGACTTTATGACTCCATAATATTATCTCCAGAAGTGTACGCATCCACGCACATGTGCAGTATAGATGAAACCCACCTTCAGTCATAATCAGAGAAGGCCTGCTGAAATAAACAAAGTCAATTTATTTCAATGGGTCTTCTCTGATTATGGCTTTGTTGGGTGTCTGTATCGGTTGTGCAAAGAAGAAAAGGATGAGCTGGTTTAGCATCCTGGACCCTCTGGGATTATTCTAAAATCATTGTGGTAGGCAGTAACTCACTACGCTTATATAATAATAATAATAATAATAATAATAATAATAATAATAATTATTTATTATTTATACCCCACCCATCTGGCTGGGTCTCCCCAGCCACCCCGGGCGGCTTCCAACAAAGTATTAAAATACAGTGGTCTGTTAAACATTAAAAGCTTCCCTAAACAGGTCTGCCTTCAGATGTCTTCTAAAAGCCTGGTAGTTGTTCTTTTCTTTGATATCTAGTGGGAGGGTGTTCCACAGTGTGGGTGCCACTACTGAGAAGGCCCTCTGCCTGGTTCCCTGTAACTTGGCCTCTCGCAGTAAGCAAACTGCCTGAAGGCCCTTGGCGCTGGACCTCAGTGTCCGGGCAGAACGATGGGGATGGAGATGCTCCTTCAGGTATATGGAAAGATAAGAAGATCTGTTTACAGATAGGTAGCCGTGTTGGTCTGCCATAGTCAAAACAAAAAATTCCTGAAGAAGTGTGCATGCACACGAAAGCTCATACCTAGAACTAACTTAGTTGGTCTTTAAGGTGCTACTGGAAGGAATTTTAAGAAGATCTGTGCCATTCTGCTCAGAGCACCAGGTTGATTGTGAGCACATTATAAATCCCAACACACATAGCTGGTATTATTGACAAGTGCATTTCTTTTCACAGTGGCCGCATAGATTTTACAAGTAGGCTTCAGCAGAAAAGGCACTCTGTTTAAACACGGACTAGTCAGATTTGAGCAGTCAGGATGGCCTTTTCTAAATTCAGGGCACTGGGATTTAATTTGTCATTGTTGAGGTCCTAGAAGCTTACTTTACGCTGTCCGTGCTCAGTTTCCTCTCTGTAGTCAGCTTGCAGCTGCACAGAAACCAATTCCAGTTAATGATTGCAGAATCATGGCTTCCATAACCAGACTTGGGTCAGTTCTATGTACACATTATGCAGAATGGCTTGGGGAAACTCTGGACTGTACCACTTGAGGCTGTAGATAGGCGGTCTTACTTTCTGCATGCTCCCTTCCACTGCACTGAATCTTTATCTTAGGCCAACACTTACGTAAGCTTTTTCTATGATGTGCTAGCTTGCTACATGGAAGAAGCTTATTTTTTTGCCCTGGACTCACTTCCAGAAATGGTGCGGCCCTTGCAATTTGAAGTGGTGTCTTCCATCCTACCACCCCCGCCTCCCATTGTATGATGCCTGGAATGTTAATTTCATAGAATCATAAAATTGTAGAGTTGGAAGGGACCATGAGGGTCATCTAGCCCAACCCCCTGCAATGCAGGAATCTTTTTGTCCAAAGTGGGACACTAACCCACGTTCATGTACTCAGTGCTATAGCACATGCTCTGCATGTAAAAGGTTCCAGCTTTAATGCCAAGCATCTTCGAGATAGGATTAGAGAGACCCTTTTCTGAAACACTGGAGATCTGCTGGGTAGACTGAGCTATATGAACCCATAGCCTGGCTCTATGTAAGGCAGATTCCTATAGTCTGCTTTAACATGAAGTGAAGGTTAGCACAACTATTTGGGAAGGTCTGCAGCTCAGCAGCAGGGGACTTGCTTGCCATACAGAAGGTCTCAGGTTCAATACTGGCATCTCCAGGTATGGCTGGGAAAGACCCCTGCCTGGTACCACTGAAAGCCACTGCCAGTTCGTGTAGACACTACTGAGGTAGATGGCTGGCTGGTCTAAGGCAGCTTCCTATGTTCCTCAGATATCATTACCATCACCCAGTACATTTCCAAGCACAATTCAAAGTGTTGGTGCTGACCTTTAAAGCCCTAAACAGCCTCGGTCCTGTATACCTGAAGGAGCATCTCCACCCCTATCATCCAGGACACTGAGGTCCATCGCCGAGGGCCTTCTGGCAGTTCCCTCACTGAGAGAAGAGAGGTTACAGGGAAACAGGCAGAGGGCCTTCTTGGTAGTGGCGCCTGCCTTGTGGAACGCCCTCCCAGCCGATATCAAGGCAATAAACAACTATTTTACTTTTAAAAGACAACTGAAGGTGGCCCTGTTTAGGAAAGTTTTTAATGTCTGATGCTGTATTGTTTTTAATATTCAGTTGGAAGCCGCCCAGAGTGCCCAGGGAAACCCAGCCAGATGGGCGGGGTATAAATAATAAATTATTATTATTATTATCATCATCAATTTATTAATCACCTCCTACACAATCAACTCAAGGCAATATACAGCAAAAACACCAAAAAGACCAAAACGCTTTTTTTTTTTAAAAAAAAAATCACTTTGAAGAAAGCAAGAACAATACAAAACAAACATTCATGGCAGGGAGAAAAACCTTCAGTTATTTCTAGAAAGTACACAGAGGGTGTTTGATACTGCTCAACGCAAATGCTCTGAAACAGAATGGGCCTTTTCTGTGTTGGCTCCCCATTTGTGAATGTGCTTTCTCCGCAGGTAGGCTTGCTAGGCAAAAACATTCCCCTTCAAGCACATCTTGGGTTGATTAAATGATCTATGGCCTTGTAAATGTGTTGGGGGAGTTGTTAGCCATGTTACGTATTTTGTGTTTTCATTTTGTATTTTAAACCGCCCTGAGATCTTTGGGTGAAGGACGGTATATGAATTCAATACAGAACAGGAACAGCTAGAATGAAAGATCTGCTCTGAGTTACTGTGCAGCAGGCTTCTGAGATCTTTGGAACTTTGAGAAGAAGCTGTCTTGCAGACCACAGCGACCTACTGGGTATATAAAGGATAAGGTGGACTCTCAAATAACCCTGTGCTAAACTGTATAGTACCCAAACTGTGTTAGTACCAACATATTGAACTTGGCTGGGTAGTAGATTGGCGGATCACTTCTGCATCTGAACCTGCAGCTCCAGGTGAGTGTTCTGTCACCAAGAAGCATCAGTAGAAATTAATTGTAGGAGTTTTCGTTGCTATGGAAGTTAACTAGGTAAGCCAGAGAAAATTTTATGCCGCTAAAGAGGCAGCTTTTCCCTATCAAATGGGCATGCTCCCAAAACAAAGAAGACCCATTTAAATTAATGCACATGTTAATCGTGGCCATGCATTTCAATTGGTCTACTCTGGGTATAATATTAGATCCAATGCTCTATCGGGAAACAGGAAGGGGGCGAGCTTAATATCGCATAGATTTGATTTTTTTTTCTTTTTGCATGTTTCTACTACGTGGAATCTGCTGCTCCTCATATAGTTCTCTTTCAGTTCTCCTGTGTGTGCCCTAAAGGTTCCTATGGGATTGGTGCAGAATCAGTAAGTATAAATAGTACTGTGCGGCTTGAGCAGAATGTGCTAAATCAGGGCATCCGATGCCATTTTCACAAATGATGCACCAACTGACTGAAGATCGGTATTTGAATTTTCTGCATCTGCAATGCAAATGAAAATGCAAACCTTACACCGGCTAGGATGCACATCCAATTTCTGAAACCCCCAACCCCTGCTTGCTTTGTCCCCCTGGGACCTTCACAAGCCCACCCACGCTACACAAATAACATGCAAGTGTCTCAGCTAGAGCCACTGCCTCACTCCCAGGGGGCCTGAAGGCTGTGACTGTATACTGTTAACTCTGCATCCAGCGCCCTATCACTTCTAGTTTGGAAAGTGGTCTACACTCGTTAGCCACAAGCCATAGCTCTCCCATCATTTCTTATGTAATACTGCATGTTGGTGCCTTTCCCCCCAAAAACCAGCTTTGATCCAAACTGAGAAAAAGAATGACCTTGCTGCTTTTTAAGCTGATCATGTGTACCTAGCTTGTCGGTATTGGAACAGATTCAAGTGCATACGTTAGGCTTGCACGTTCGAAGTGGATTAAAGGGCTCAGTCACCCTAATGCGATAAAGCCACTCAAAACAAAAGAAAAACTTTTTGCTGTTTGGAAAGTGTCAGTGAAATATAGAATTGTAGAGTTGGGACCCTGTGGATCATCTAGTCCAACCCCCTACAATGCAGGAATATGCAGCGGTCCCATACAGGATTGAACTTGCAACCGTGGCATTATCAGCACTGTGCTCGAACTGAGCTATCCAGGCTGGTCATAGAATCAGAGTTGGAAGGGACCCCCAGGGTCATCTAGTCCAACCCCCTGCAATGCAGGAATCTCAGCTCAAGCATCCATGACAGATGGCCATCCAACCCCTACTAAAAAACCCCCAAGGAAGGAGTGTCTACTCCTCTTGTGGGAGTCTGTTCCATTGACGAACAGCTCTGTCAGAAAGTTTTTCCTGATGTTAAATTGGAACCTCTGTTCTTGTAACTTAAATCCATTGATTTGGGTCCATTGTTTTGTCATTGGTTTCAAGTCCTACCCTCCAGAGCGAGATGCAAGATGCATTGGGAAGTAGGAGATGAATGGGAAGATGTGTAAACACCCCACAAGCAAATCAGGATGAATGCAAATGCATGCTCATTGTCGAATAACCACTTTGTAAACAAATTAGGATAAATGCTAATAGTCTAGCCACTGTGTAGGCCTTGTGGAAGCAAATTAGGATAAATGCTGAATAAACAAGTCGGCTGGAAAAGCCCTCAAAGTAATATTTTTTACAAAGCAAATGAACATACCCAGGATTACCAGCACACATGAAACGAATCTCCCATTAAAACAGCAGCAATAACCACCCTGTACCTAGAAAACTAGCACAGAAAGGATTTGCTGCTAACTTTCCAGGTGCAGGGACGCGTGCATATGCAGAACTGAGTCATGCAGCCACACCCTGCCAGCGGCAGCCAGGAATGGTAGAGTCATCTGCCATTTGGCTCAAGGAGCATCTTGGCTCAGACGCAGCATTTGTGCCACAAATAAAGACACACCAATGACCGAGAAGGTCTGGAACTAAAGGCCAGGAAGCAGCGGGCGTCTGGCGACTTAAGCGCGCCGAGAATTTTAAGTAACCTCGCAGCGAAGTGCTGCAAAGTCTGCGGGCTCTTCACCTTAACCTTGCGGGCTCTCCGTTCCCGGCGCGCGCCACGCCAATCCCGCGCCGGCCCAGGCGCGACCCTCCCCGGAGCGAGCCCTCCGCGTGTGCCGCACTGGCGGCGCAACTCCGAGGCTGTTTTTCTCGCTGCTCTCCCTTTCACCCATGAAATCCGGAAGATACCAAGGCGAGGCTTTTTCCTAGGGGGTCCCGAGGGCGCCTTTCCCGCCGCTTTGCCCGCTTTTGCACCCCCCCCCCCACTGTACCGGCCGGATTTGCTAGTTCCTAGCAGCTTGCAAAAAGGAGAAAAAAGTTTGGCTTCCCTTTTGCCCTCCTACTTAAAAAAAAAAAAGGCAACCCCGCGCGGAAGGGTGGATTTTTTTTCTTCCTACAAATTAAAACACGCACACATTTTTTATTTTTTTTAAATGCAAGCCCTCCTTCCTCCGTGTGCATTCTTGCAGGCTCCACAAAGTACGCCCAGCCGCTTCCTGGTGGGGGTTTTTTGCAGCGTGGAGGAGGGGCAGTTGCAGGCAGCAGCGGAAACCAGACATTACAGATAAAGAGCGTGCAGCGCACAGCCGTCGGCAACTGTCTCTCTCCCTTTCTCGCGCGCGCGCTCGCTCGCTCGCTCTCCTCTGCTTCCCCCCCTTTGCACTGCAGTTGCATGAGGATTGGGGCGACGAGAATGCCACTGTGACGGAGGCGTGTGACAAGTCCCCATCTTTTTTTTTTCCTTTCCCCCCTTTTCTTTCTTTCTTTTTTTTGGGGGGGTGTTTTTTCCCCTCCCAATTTCTTGGTCATCCTCTCTCGCGAATCCCCCACAATGCCTTGGTCGATCTGTCTACAATCTGATGGTTGCCTCTGGAAGGAAATGTGAGAGGTAAGAAGAGCGTGTTTTAATTTTATTTTTTTTAACCCCGCGTCTTTTTCCTTCTCCTTCTCTTTCATCATCGCCATCTGGCTTTCGACGATCGCGTTGCCGCCGTCGTGACATGTCGCCGATCCTTCAGGTTCTGGCAGATCGGGGCTAGAGGTGGTGGTAGTGGGGTTTTTTAAAATTTTATTTAAACACCACGCTTTCCAAACAACACACCCGGTGGTGGCTAAAAGAAGGAGAGGAGGGAGGAAGTGAGATGTTAAGAAGTGCAGAGATATTGTTCTCCCCCCCCCCCACCCCCTCCACCCTCTAGACACTTCAAGGCTTTCCGATCGCGCCTCAGAGATTTTTTTAATTTTTAATTTGAAAAGGAAGGGAGCAGGGGCTGCAGTTCTGCTTCGAGCAGCCGCTTCCTGCCCGTGCGTGCGCGCCTGTATCGCTCTGCAGGGTCGTGCAGTTTTGCAGTCTTTTACGCACGTAACCAGACACACACACACGGAGAGGGAGAGAGAGAGAGAGACAGGCGCGCGCGCGCGCACGGAAGCCTGGAGACACCGGCTTGAGCAGGTGCATGGAAAGGTCTCCCTCCCAATCACCCCCTGACCTTTCTTCCAAGCTTAAATTACCCCCCTGAACTTGGCTGTGTGCTGCAATGCCCTCTTATTATAGACCGGGCACCGGCTCTCTCTCTCTCTTCTCCTCCTCCTCCTCCTTCTTTGACTTTGACAACCCTCCCATTTCACAGCCCCAGCTACCTACCGCAAGCCATCATTGCCACAAGGTCCAGCGGGGTTTGAGGCTGGTTTCCTTGCACGGTGTTCCCCCCCCCCATCCTGATTTTCGGGAAAGGGTAGTAGGCTCACTCGCCCGCCAGTTCAGTCTCACTTTCCTTTTTGAAAAGTGGGCCAAATGCGTTTGCGGAGAGGTTAATTTCTCGCCTCCTGCACATAAATGGTGGGTGCCATCTCTGGCTGGGCTTCCTTTTATGGAAGACGCTGTCATTTGGGATCTTGGGGCTTTTGTACAAGTTGGTAGGGCAGGAAACCCCCCTCCCCAAAGGGTGGGGAAGTTTTGTTTTGCTTTTATAAAATAAACAACGCAAATTTCCCCAGCGCTCAACTGTACGTGGCACATAGTAACTGAAGTTTGATATATGCATGTTTGCCTTTATAAGGAATGAAATAGCATTTTAAAACCCATCCTATTGATTATATTTTAAATCCAGAAGTGTCTGTGAGAGAGACAGAGAGATGAGATTGTGTGTCCTTTAATGGGCAGGAATTTGTTAATAGCACTGCATCATGAGAAAACATTATGATTCAGGTTTCTCTAGGGGGATGTTAACTGTGGTGCAGTGTACAGTCTTGTCTCCAAAGTAGTTAACTGGCACAGGTAGGCAGAAAGAGCCAGTTCACTCCCTGGTAGATACAGAGCTTCTTAAATGCTAAAAGTGAATTGTTGGCAGACATGGGTTATTCCTAAAGTGATCAAAACTCTTAAGGGAATTTTTTTTTAGAGAGAGAGAGAATCTGTGTGGGTCTATCTATAGCTGTGCCATCTTAATTATAATTAATTAACTTTGTATACCTCCCTTCATCCAAAGGTCAGAGGGCAGTTCACAAGATAAACAATACATACTCATCTTAAGAATATATACATTATATATAATGTAATACTGAGTCTGTATATTCTATATTAGGAGAACATTAGTTTGCAGGTTTTTAGGCCTCTTCATCGGGCTTTCTGTATTCAACTTGTGTGGCTATATATACTGACTTTACAAATGTTTACGTGTTTTGAGGAATCATTATCAGTGTTTTAGATAGAGCTTGACTGTTCAGTTAGGAATATGATCCGAAGTCTCCAAGATACTCCGATTTCCTCTGGTGCTTGGCTGCGTATTGCAATTTTTTAAGCAGTACATCGCCAGGCATGGCCAAGGAGAGCTAGCTGTCAGTTCGCAAGGATTTTCACAACAGCTGAAAACCTTTTGATGTGGACGAAAAGTCATGTGGTCAATCATCTGAACATGTCCTAAAGTCAGAAAGTGAAAACAGCCAGTATAATCGGTTAATTGTTGCGGTAGGGAAGATATGAATTCAGAGTTAGACGCGTGGGGGGGGGGGGAATGGTGTTGCTTAAGGAATTTTCAGTGGCCTGTATGTAAAGGAGACTGAGCAATCCTCTTGCAAAATCTTACAACTGCCCCACCATGACTAAAGAGAACTTCAGGGAGTCTCATCCGAGCTCATACACCTGGGCAGAAGTGTCTGGAAATTACTTTGGGAAATACAGTTACAACTGCTCACGTAGGGTGTTTTGGAATAAACACAGTGTCTTTGCGAGCGGATCTGATTTTGGATGCATTTTGTTCCTTACGTTTATTTAGGCCTCGGTCCTATATCTTACTTACCCGGGAGTAAGTGCCATTGAACTCGGTGGGGCTTGCCTGTGAGTAGACATTTTAATAGGAGTAATTTGTCTACTCCAACTACAATAAACACATACCAAGGCTGTTGTCCTAGACTGCCTTTTCTGGGAATAAGCCCTATTGATTTACTTTTGAATAGACACCTATCCAGTTGTGCTGTGCGATTTCATAAATAGCAGAATAGTTAATGCTGCTGCAGAAATTGGTAGCGCTCCTTCACTTGCTAAGCATTTATGGCAAAAGGACTGATCAGGCTACCTAAGTAGCTGATAGAGACTTGCAGGCGTGCTGTTTCAAGGAAATGTGGCAAAATGTGTATGGAATGATCATAAAATTTTGATATAGGTCAAAGGTGAGAGAATAAAAGGTGGGTGGAGGAAGAGGGGGAAAGTGATAAAAGGACTGTGCACATTAATTATAGGTAGAAGATAAGCTGCGTGCTCTTCCTTTATTGTATCCGCATAAGAGGGTGCTTTTGTTGAAAAGCAGATTAAATTCTAGCCCTCTTCAAAAGCAGTGATAACAATTCAATATTGGCCTAATTTAGATATCTGGAGTGCTTTGTGGGCTTCTCTGATTCTTCCTTCCTTCCTTCTCCTCTGCCACCCCTGGCTTCTCATTTGCTTTCCCTTCTTCCCTTTTTTTGGTTAGCGATAAGGAGTTATAGTTTACTGAAACATCTGACCCAGATTAACTATAGCAGGGGTGTGGAACCTGTGGCCTTCCCGATCTTGTGGGATGCCCAGCTCCCACCAGCCTCAAACAGCACGGCCAGTTGTTAGGGATGAAGCAACATCTGGAAGGCCCTCATCCCTGAACTTTGGCTCTAGGTCCTAGTTGACTTTCAAATCAGAATTTGAAACGGGGTTCCTGATCCTTGTTTTGAGGTGGTTGTGGGGAACGACCTTGTGCAGTGGTAGCCATAGGTAGCGTGGTTCAAATGTTGTGGTAGCTAGGAAAGGAGGGATTCATGTAGGAAGAGGAAGAAGGGCAATGGTGGAGCCTTGAAGCCCATCTCCCCCAACCATGGTTGAGCAATCAGCCCAAGGTGGTGACTGAACTAGACCATTGTCTCAAGGCCCAATTCAGAAGGGGAGTTTAATGGAAGTTTTTTTTTTTTAAAAAAATGAATAAATATGTGGATGAGTGTGCTTATTTTTTTGTTCTTATGGTACCTCAAGAATGAATAAATATGATGAGTGTGCTTATTTTTTTGTTCTTATGGTACCTCAAGATTTCGGAACACCTCATTGCAGCTCCGTGGCTAGAGTTTACAGAAGGCAGTCCTGTGTTTGAAGAAGCCGTCTACTTGACAGGCTGTCTGGTGCAAGCTCAGCTTAAAGGTGACAGAGGAGAACAAGAGTGGCATTGAAGTTGGCCATCAGGAGTCAGCAAGACAGATCAGGCACACAGGATACCAGATCATAGCCTTTCTGAAGACATCTGAAGGCAGCCCTGTTTAGGGAAGCTTTTAATGTTTGATGGACTATTGTATTTTAATATTTTGTTGGAAGCTGCCCAGAGTGGCTGGGGAAACCCAGCCAGATGGGCGGGGTATAAATAAAATAATAATAATAATAATAATAATAATAATAATAATAATAATAAATATTATTATTATTTCCTACTGCTGTGCGGTGCATTGCATTTCAATTTAAATAATAGCAATTCTGAAAATTCACATCTATACCTATAAATCATCACATGCAAATTTCATGTAACATTTGCCCTGTTTTTGTGCAGATGATACATACTCCACCTTGCAATGCACAGGCAGATCCTTGGCAGAAAAGAAATTCAAACTTGCGCCTCCCACATACTGATTCAGAGCTTACATCTCTGCACCACTCTCAAATTTCTGGGATAAAAGTATGTTTTTGCCTGTTGGTTCACGTTTACTGCATCTTCGAGAGGACCAGTGTGAGGCCCTAAGATTTTTTCAGCAGGTACCAGGGTGGGGGGAAATGTAGAAGACAATTGGAAAATCACAGTCACCTTCTTTCCTTGGCAACGCTAGAGAACGTATAAAACCAGGTTATCCTATAAATGTTCCAGGCACCCTAATTGGATTCCATTATTATTTAGAATTACTGTTTCTTCAGAGCACCTCTTTACGTATTCGCTGCTAAACAGTTCCTTCTTGAGTGATTAAGGCCAGAGTACCGTGCAATGGAGTGTTTCTGCGCTAAATCATTTTGATAAGGTTGAAAAGATCCTTGAAAATCCATTTCTTAAACAGGGTGTCGGAAGAAGAGATCAGTCATTTATTGTGTAAACCTAAGAGGGGCATTTTGCTGGCCTTTTACTTCTCATGCTGCAGATGATTATGCAATGTGGAACATCTCCACTGGCTAGAGTTCCTGAAGTGCTGGATAGATAGAAGCTTTGGGCCTTGTTTGTTGCGCGGGTTGCGAATTATGTTTGCATGAGGGATGGAGGATGCGATCCCTAAGTTTACAGGGCAATATATAAGTTAAATAAATAAATAAATAAATAATAATGATATATACAGATAGAACTGCCCAGTTCTATTGAGCATGTTTAGGATTATAGCAGTATAGGGCTCTGTATATTTGAAAAGTATTTCTTGGCTTCTATGAGGCACAGAGTTTAAGGCCAGGATCCTTAGAGCTGTGTCAGGAACGTACAGAAGTTTGAACATACCCACTGGAATTTTTTAATGCCACCTCCCTTTGAACAGCAGACTCGGCTGACTCCATAAAGCCGTATCGCAAACAGGTTTTAAAAAGCATCTTTTTGCTTCAAAAGCCATTTCCCATGTGGTGGCTGTTTGAGGAGCTCAAGATGCTCACAGGCCCCTTTGGGTTGCAGAACTAGGTTGTGTAATCCTTCATATCTTGGCACTTTATAGCTGTGTTTGAAACTCTCATATATATGTATATATGTGTATATGTATATATATGTGTGTGTGTGTGTATATATATATATATATATATATATATATATATATATATAGTTTGCCAAATGTCATCTGAATCCTAGATTATGGTTGCCACAACAGAATGTCTAGGTGACTTTTGCAGTTGGAATTTTATTTTATTTTATTATTATTAATTTAATTTCTGTACCACTTTATATTTTAAAGAAAAAAATCTCCACATGGTTTACAACACATTAAAACATCAAATAAAACAACCCAGAATAAAACAAATTCAACCTTCAAGGAAAATATTTCAGACCCTTCTCTAAGTGACATTTTGCTTTCTCCATATTTATTTACCTACTTCATTTATATAGCTACCCCATAGAAGAGGTACTCCAGGAAGATGGTCTGGTGTAGTGGTTAGAGTGTCGGACTAGGACCTGGGAGATCGGGGTTCAAATCAGGAAGTTAACTGGGTGACCTTGGGCCAGTCACAGCCTCTTAACAGAGTTGTCGTTGGGATTAACTGCGGAGTGGGGTGGTGAACCACGTCCTCCTTAGAGGAAAAGTTGGGAAATAAATGCAATAAATAAGCTCTTCTGCTTACCTGCTTAAGAAACTTGGAGGGGCCAGCCAGATGGAGATGTCAGTCGCCAACCTAGCATCCAGAGATCTCCGTGTGATCATAATTAGACCCGCGCCAGTAGCAAAACGCGCCTGGCTCCTGGCTAATTTCTAACACTGACTTCAAGGTGGCACACATGGTACTTCTTCCCCCACTATCCAAGCCCTGTGAAGTGGTTTGTTTGAAATACTTTTCTTCCCACTTGTTGTCCCCAAGGAGATCAGCCCATCATGACCTAACAACAACAACAACAGCAACAACAACAACAACAACAACAATAGAAAAATGAGCAAGCATTGAGTGACATCCAAGGTTGGCACACGATTGGCTCAAGGTCACCCAGTGAACTTCATGGCAGAGAAGCAATTTAAGCCCTAGTCTTGCACTCTAGTTTGGTCTTCCCCAACTTAGTCTCCTCCAGATGTTTTGGACAGCAACTCTTATCAGCCCCAGCCAGCATGGCTCATAGTCAAGGGTGATAGGAATTGATGTCCAGGAACACGGCGGGGGGAGGGCACTAGGTTGAGAGATGCTGCTCTAGATTCTGCATGCATTTAGCTATATGGATTACGGGTGTGTTGGTTCCCTGTTCTATTGCTTTTGAACTTGGGGGGAGGGAGATATATGTCTGTGGCGCTGTTTCTTCGTTTTATCATTTATTGTGTAATCCATCCTAAAAATATGCATACCGAGGGATACTTTGGTTTTATAAAATAAAAATAAGGTTTGCTGATCAGGTTTGCAAATGCTTACACGAACGTCACAGCTACATTTTCACACTGTGAAACAGGCTTGTGCATTTGTTGAGACCGGGTGTGACACCTTGGCTTTCAGAGAATCCCACCTGCTGCGTGCTGCAATCTGTTTTTCAGCTATCCTAGGTTTGAAGTATCATTTCTCACATTGTGTTATCCAGTGGGCTCCGTGACCCTTTTTTTATTCATTGCGCTTTCAGGTTGCCTCATCATAAAAAAAGTTTCCAGGGCATTCTTGCAACAGAACATGTGGCAAACAAGTATGCTTTCAAGCATGCTAGGTTTGTGAAGTTTCTCATGTGCTGAAACCCTTTGGGCAACTCTTCCACAGTAATGTGGATGTCTCAACCTGCTTCCAAGGGTTAGACGTTAGATACTGTGTACAGGTGAAGCTTGGAAAATTAGAATATCGTGGAAAAGTTCATTTATTTCACTAATTCAACTTAAAAGGTGAAGCTAATATACTTAATGAAGCACAGTAGACCAACACCAGCTGATGACATGGCTCCCCAAATCTCTTTTCTGATGAAAGAAGCTTTTGCATCTCATTTGGAAACCAAGGACCCAGAGTCTGGAGGAAGAATGGGGAGGCACACAATGCCTGATGCTTGAAGTCCAGTGTGACGTTTCCACAGTCTGTGTTGATTTGGGGAGCCATGTCATCAGCTGGTGTTGGTCCACTGTGCTTCATTAAGGCTAGGGTCAATGCAGCCGTCTACCAGGAGATTTTGGAGCACTTCATGCTTCCTTCCGCAGATGAGCTTTATGGGGATGCTGACTTCATTTCCCAGCAGGACTTTGGCACCTGCCCACACTGCCAAAAGTACCAAAACCTGGTTCAGTGCCCATGAGATTACTGTGCTTGATTGGCCAGCAAACTCGCATGACCTGAACCCCATAGACAATCTATGGGGCATTGCCAAGAGACAGATGAGATACATGAGACTGAGCAATGCAGAAGAGCTGAAGGGTGCTATTGAAGCATCCTGGTCTTCCATAACACCTCAGCAGTGCCACAGGCTGATAGCATCCATGCCATGCCGCATTGAGGCAGTAATTGATACAAAAGGGGTCCAAACCAAGTACTGAGTACATATGCATGCTTCTACTTCTCAGAGGTCTAATATTGCTCTATTTGCAGTCCTTGTTTTGCTGATTTCATTTAATATTCTAATTTTCTGAGATTGTTAATTTGGGGTTTTCATCAGCTGTACTCCATGATCATCACAATTATAACAAATAAAGGCTTGACATACCTCACTTTGCATGTCATGAGTCTATCTCATATATTAGTTTCACCTTTTAAGTTGAATTACTGGAATAAATGAACTTTCCCACGATATTCTAATTTTCCAAGTTTCACCTGTATATAGCCGAGCTAAGTGACATTGCCGCTGTGGTATGGATGTACTCCCATCCTCTTCAGCGAGAAAGGGTTCATCAGATCAGTCGGTAGAGCATGAGACTCTTCATCTCAGGGTCGTGGGTTCAAGACACACATTGGGCAAAAGATTATTGCATTGCAAGGGGTGGGATTAGATTAACCTTGTGGTCTGTTCCAACTCTACAGTTCTGTGATTCTATTGCACAGTGTTAATTGGGCTTTTAGCGACATGGGTTGATCTTCATTTCATATGGCACAAATAAGGGTGGGGAGGGGAAATCTCAGCCTCATTTTTGTGCACAAGAGAGGCTACCTGACTTAGTGAAATCCTATTATTATTATTATTATTATTATTATTGATGATAATACTAATTATTAGATTTTTAAAGAAATGAAATACTGCACAAGACCAGTTTCACACACAAACACATTCAAACACACACTTGTTCTTATCCAGCCTCCACCAGCAGGTCCCAGGGAGGGTTGCAACATTTTATAATGCAGTATTAAAAAGAGTTAAAGCAAATTACAGTCGCAGGAATCATGCTATTATATAAAATATTAGTCACCTATAATCCAAAAATAACATAATAGAGTATCTGCAATGAGAAGGATGTCCCATTGAGTTCATTGAGACTTAACTCCCATGTAAATTGCCATTACGACTACAGCCTTAGGTAGCATTCCTACAGCAAGGATCCTGTTGGGATGAGTGGATTAGGATCCAGTGGATCTCCCGGCACAGCTGAGCTACATTGGCTTATCTCCTGCACCTTCAGCTCAGCTGGACATAGAATCAAAAAATGCCAGCATATCTCCTCCCTCACAGCTGAGCTTGGTGGATGTTGAGTGTAACTTTATGCTGGCTTAATTGGCACTGGCTTGCTCTAAGGCAGCTTCTTGTGTATAGGATTTCTCCCTCAATGACGGAGCAACTTTTGAATTTTTTGCAAATTGGCTTTGGACAGTTTTGTTATTGATGATGTTTGTGGATGGGCATGGGAGAAGCAGCTCATAGCCTATGCACAGGAATGTGATCTGGTGGCCTGAGAAACTCAAAAGCAATGGCATCCCCTTATTTCTGGAACTGATTGTTTACTTCTAGTTATGGCCTGAATAAGTGGACTGGGAGGGGATGGGAAAGCCCCATTAGGGGTGTGCAAATATTTCAGGACTGTCCAAATTACTAGGACCTGTGTTGTTTTGCTTTTCAGTACGTGGGCAGTTTGTGAAGCAGCATTAACTAATAACAGCATTACTGTGGCTACTATTTTGGGTTTCTGAGAGCAGACTTGATTTATGGATTGAAACTCAGTTTATATGGATTGAAATATGAGCTGCTCAGAAGGGATGCATTATTGCACAGAGCAGACTGTGGCTAAAAGGAGACTTGCAAAGAAAAGCTGCATTGCTTTCTTCTCTGGTGTATGGCTTTAGCCGCCATTACATCGGCTGCCTGTGTAAATATACCTCTGGATTTCTGTTTTTTATATGCTCAGATGTAAAAGCTTCTGTTGTGAAATTTAATGGAGAGGTAGCAGGAAAATGTAGCAAATAACCCCTGTGATTAGGTAGACAGGCCTTAACGCCTCCTGATGACTAGAATAGCTAGTTCATTTCTCCACCACTATCATCCTCCTGAGAAGAAATAGAAGGTGAAAAAATGGAATAAAAATACATTTTAGGTTGAAAGTTGTTGCCACCATAAGTATTTGTTCTCCGGAGCTTATCTTATATGTACTTTTTTCTTGAGTGTCAAAATCAAAATCTTATGGTATTTACATTAAATTAAAAACTATGTTTTCCAAAGATCATTATTACATAGGAGTCAAGTTTTGCTCTGGAAAATATCTTTGGTGATTTGTGCTGCTGGACGTTGTCCCTTAAAACTGTGTCATATCATTTGCATACAATTGGTCACCGTTCAGCTGGTGCAGTCTAACTCGAATGATTCCTCATTTCCTTTCATCAATTCTTCCCTGCCGCTGAGATGCAGGAGATGACTTGCATATTCTCACCTTTACCCACTGAGTTAGAAACCTTATTTTTGTAACAATTAAATAATTTGACAAACTCGGGCGGTTTCCTTGTGAGAGCAGCAATGAACTGGAATCTGTCTGTTCTTTTATTGCCATTAAGGACATTGGGACTTTGTTCCGCTAGCAACCTGGAACAATATTTCTCCTTCATGTCATGTGGAAGAGCAGAAACCAAGCAAATATCCTGTTCACTCTTTGGTTGTGTTTTGAAGTAGCACCAACCATGGTTTAATGTTCAGTGGTCCAAATCTTGGACTTGTGTACTCCTCCCTCCTTAATAAATAAGGCTTAATAAATAAAAACCCATGCTATAGCAGCAACAGTCACGTGGACAGAGAAATCAGTCCATTAAGGTCTCAAGTATTTAAAAAACATGCCCACCTCATTTGTGTGATTCTACTGCCACACTCACATGCACATGTCTAATAGTGCGGCCACAAAGTTTATAACCATCCAAATGCCTGGCTGCATTTCCCCTCCTGGTGTATGACAGACTATTTCATAATCACAGGGGTTGTATTTGTCCCCTACTCTGGTGCAGCCATGGAGAAATCTGGGGCTTCTCCTTCCATTTTCGATGAACCCAATGTGTCACTTGAACCCTCAACCTGGTTTAACTGTGGTTAGTCGAAACAAACCAGCTTCGTAAATGATGGCTTGACGTTTTCATGCTTCAAGAAACCGCAGTTAAAGATTAGCCACAAGTTTGTGTGGGTTTGGGCAACACAGCAAGCTGCAGTTAATACAAAATGGAAGTGAAAGGGTTTGAATGCCTCCTAGCAGCTGTTCTGGAGGAAGAGGAGAAGATGGGATGCACATGGCTGAGGCTCCCTGTAGCGCCCTCTCATTACATCTGAATGAGGCCATTACTTTTCGGGGGGGAGTATCACATCATTTCTTTTATGGCCCCCCCTCTCTGTGTGTATAAACACGGTTTGCCCATCAGCATATCAATTGCCTGTTTCTCGTGCATATCTGTGTAGATGTTATAGTGAGTGCTCAAAAATGGATGAATGTTGTTGTTCACACATGAATGCAGGCAATCCCAGACAAATTTTGCGAATGTCTGACATTTCAGAAACATGCTGGTAGATGCTGGCAGGCACCTAGATGCTGATTGTCAGCATTTGCTTTTCATGTCCCAAAAGTGAGACAATAGTTTCTCCCCAGGCACAGCATAATTCATCTGGGGGGTGAGTCTTAATATTTGCACATAAATCCAGTATTCGTCACATTTTGGACACTCACTGTAAGATACATTATTCATTTAGAACCTACTTGGTTATGCTAGAGATAAATTGGTAATCGACAAATTCAAGACCCTTTTTGATTTTTTAAAAACCAAGGACCAGGTTACATTTTGCAAGAAGGCTGGACTCAATGTGGTCTCAAAGCAGCCTGAGAATGGATAGCTTCGTACTTTCCCAATGGTACTTGTAGTCGTATGTTCATCATCTACCATGAACAATGGAATCTGCCACTATATCAGTACACAAACAGTAGTTCTCCATAGTAACCTGACCCTCTTGGGTAAAATATCACGGAGCCCTTTGAGAACATGCAAATTGTCCCCAAACCATGGTTTGTAGTTTGTGGATCATGGTTTGTGGGTTATGTTGCAGTCTCTGAAGACTTTTACTGTCTGTGTTATAGACATTTGCCACAATCTATTTATCTAGGCAAATTTCTTAATATTTTCATTTCTTTATGTTTCTTGTATTTTTTTAATGTTTTGACTGACAGTGTATATATATCGCTTGCCTCAAAAAAGAGTCATTTCAGGTTTCAGAATATAACCATTCATTAATTTAGCGTCAGGTTAATTAAAGCAACCTATCTGTAGACTGCACTACTTTTTAAAAAATAAGTGTGCTCTTTTATCTTACTGCAACACATTTTCTGTACTACGTATAAAGACACTTTGTTTCTAGAATTTCAGACTTCCATGTGCCAGAAGTTAAATAGAGTCTTAAGTTTTGTTTGCTTAGCTCACTGAGAATAACAAAGTAATAAGTCACATGCCTTAGATCTGCCATAGATTTGACAAAGTAATATCAACATTTGGACGGTGTCCCTGTCGTTTTCCTGAAAGATAAATAAAATATTATTAAAAATGTACCCTAAGTGCCCTTGTTAATCCTGTGCTGAGTTGACCTCAAAAGAGTTTGATGGAAGTGTAGCTCATTGCTGAGCCTAAGTCTGTATGCACTTCTGCTGGCAATGATGGTCAACAGGTTTTTGTCTCTTGTAAATGTAACTCCCAACTCATCAGCACATTTGCTTAGAGAAATGGGTGTGGAACCTGCATCCCTCCAGATGTGGTTGGAGTCCCAGTGCCAATCAACCTCAGTCAGCATGCCCAGTGGGTAGAGATGATGACAGCTACAAATCAAATTTTATTAAACGGTCACAGACCAGATTAACTCGTACAGCTAGTCAGCGAAGCATAACACCGGAAAAAACAAAGGACAATTTCAATACAGATTAGGCCATAACAGCAATTTAAAATTAGACAGCATGAATAAAATTAAGTATTTGCCTTCGCCTGCATGTTGACATTGGAAAGCTCTTGTTTCCTGCGCCTAATAGCGGCTACACAGAATTTAGCAACATTGATCGTGATTTCAGGAACCTTATCTTCTTCCAAGGCTCTCATACATTGGAGTTCTGGTTCATTTTTAAGCTTTTGTAGAACTGGGGCAATAAAGGTCAGGCGTAGATCCTCGTAATAACTACAGTGCAGCAATACATGCAAACTTGTTTCCACTTCCGATGAGCCACATGGGCAAACCCGTGACTCATATGGTTTGCCCTCATATCTGCCTAACAGCAGGGCAGTCCACCAACATCTTGAGAACCACAGACTCACCACTCCCTGGCTAATCCCCATGCGATTTCAGGGGAAAGCCCTTTGTGATTCCACTGATTAACCTGTGCTTAATTTTCCTTTAGAAAATTGCAGTTGTTTCATGTTGTGCTAAATATGGAAGAACACAACCAGATGTAAGCCTGAGCTCTTCAGAGAGGTCCTGGTGTTCCTCATCCATTGCTGATATTTAGATACTAACACTGATTGTCATGGGAGTTGTTCTTATTTTACAGTGTTCAATACGGATTGTGTTCGGCATAATTTGTTGCATTCCTTCTGTCTTCCTCCTTTTCTAGAGCTGGGACCTTCCTGCACTTACCAATTTAGTTGCTGTTTCCTTTTCTTTCTTGCTTTTCTGAGGGAGGTGGGGAATTTTGGCATGCTGACACACGATGCTGTCATTATTCAGCTAGTATTCTGGAACAGTGTACCAGAAAAAGGCCTTTTCTTCTACTGCAAAAGATCCGCCTTTTGTGAAAGCTCCAGAATGGATCCTCAACCTTTTCATTTGTGGAGGGGGTTGGGTGGGTGAGCATAGTTTGGGAAACATTTGTTTTCTGCCACTTACCTTTGAATGGTGTGAGCCTCCCAGTTTATGAGCTCGGTTCAGAGGAGAATTATGGCAGATGGAGAGGATGGTACTGAGGCAAAGTACTGCTAATGACAGCAATAATTAGCTGCAGAAAAAAATTCATCGCAATAACCATGTTATCCATAGTTCTTGCGGATATGCAGTTCCTCTTCTAATCTCCTATACTCCCACAAGATTAGAATTCTGGACTATTATGCTTCAATTTCATACACACACATGTTCATAACTCTTTTTTTGTTATAATTTTTATTAAATTTCTGTTTTACATTTTAGAATATTCACTTAAACAACCTTAAAATATCAATGACTTCCCTTCCTCTCTTTCCATGGTTCATTTTGCACAACATAAATCCCTGTATATTCGTTTTTATATAAACGAAACCATTCACTATTCTATTATAACATTCACCAAAACTTATTTACACTGTTGAATTTATCTTAACGCCACCCATGTTTTCAGATGTATACAATTTCCCTCCATATAATCAATAAATATTTTCCAATCTTCCTTAAACGTATGTTTTTCTTGTTCTCTTATTCTATATGTTAGGTCTGCAAGCTGCACATTTTCCATCAGTTTAAGTTCTTCTTTGGTTGGGGCCTCGCTCGTTTTCCATTTTTGGATAACAAAACACAAGCCACAGTAGTGGCATACATAAATAGCCTTTTTTGACACCTGGAAATTTCAATCCCCAACAAAAAGGACTCTCTTTTTTTAAAAAAGTACTTTAAAACACATTTCTCAGTTCATTATAAATTATTTCCCAATACTCTCTTACCCTTTTGCAGGTCCACCACATATGATAGAACATACCCTCAGTCTCATTACATCTCCAACACTTACCTGATTCAGACTTATAAATCTTAGTAAGTCTCATTGGAGTTAGATACCATCTGTGAATCATTTTCAGGTAGTTCTTCTTCAAGGAATAACAAGTTGTAAATTTCAGATCACTCTTCCAAATTTTTTCCCAAAGATGAAAATCTATATTGTGTTCTATATCTATTGCCCAGTGTGTCAACATGTTCACAACTCTTAACTGGCTGGAGGAACCCAAGGATGTGTATGGAGCATGACAACAACCACAGAACCTCTCTCAATTTGGGCACAACCTGCCATTAGTGTTGAAAAGAAAACCACTCTCTCATAACAGCGACACACGACCAAAGGTGCAGACAGTCAGCTTCAAATTCACTCCTAACTACGCCAGAGCAAACAGCAACTATTCCACTACTAAAAGTGGAAAAGCAATGTTTCCTGCTAAATCTCCACTGGAAGAATGTTCAGCAGGATGGCACAAACTTTGGATATTACACGGTGTAATTGCACTGAGTACCCTAGATTAGAAATCGCTTAAAACTAGGTACTTTACAAGGGTTTGCCTTTTATTTTTCTTAAGGAGAGAGAGAAAAGAATCAAATGACATTTGGTTATGTTTTTAAACACTTAATGCACAGTCACTCAAGCAATAGATGGAAGCAGGTAAAGACAATTAAAAATTTCAAGGTTTGACTTTATACAGTGGGAGAACATGGTAGAACCATTGTTTTCTTCATTCAGTAAATCTTGGCAAGGAGGAAAATAATATTGTAAGGGCATAATAACATAGGACAGAAAGAGGAAGAGTTATTCCTTTTTTTGTTTACCTTGGCCTTGAGCTGCTCTGACTTGACAAGTTAATGTTTGCATAATCAATGCATCCCATAATTTTTATATCCACTTGTTCTGCAAGGATAGGACGGACTCTTCCCACTCACACCTACTGGGAATGTCAGTAGTGCAGCCGGTAGCAATCTGAAAAAAATAATATTCTGCGTGCATACGGAAGATTGTCCAAACTGTTTAATTCAACAAATTGCTTTCTAGATGATCCTTAAGGATATGTCATGTAAAGATGAGATCCACTTACGTTATTGTCACATGCTGACAATATAACATTTTGCTTTCCTCTGTATCCTATCGTTTAGAAGTTGGATTTAATTACCAGTTGGAACGTCTGTCTGATGCAATGCCAGTAGTGATGTTAATGGAGATTATTTAATTATATAATAAAGGGAGGGGTTGCCTGAAGTGCGAAAATGCAGAAGGCCAAGGTTGAGTGCCAAGTGCTCATGGAAGGCATGCAGGGAGGAAATATTTGGGTAGGGAAAGTTTGTACAATGCTAGCTTGGAAGAGCGGCTCACGTGGTTTCATTGCTTCATGATAGGTTCCAGTGTTATGTTTGCACATGTCGCTGAAGAGAAGTCATAATTTCCTTTTTAGCCTGTGGAGAAGTGTCACTGCCAGGCTTGTAAACAGCTAGTGATCTGAGTACCTATGAGTTCATAAGAAGAGCTTGCTGAATCAGACCTGTGGGAAGCAGGACTGGAGCACAGCAGCACCCTCTCAGCCTGTGGTTTCTAAAAACTGGCATTCAGATGGATACCACCTCTGACAGTGAAGGTAGAACACAGCCATCAAGGCTGTGTTCCTCTCCTCCATGATATTGTCCTTTTCTCTTTTAAAGCCATCTTTCACGTGGGTGGCGCTGTGGTCTAAACCACAGAGCCTAGGGCTTGCTGATCAGAAGCTCAGGGGTCCCTTTACCTAGGTTGATGGCCATCAGAGCTCCCTGGAGGAGGGAGTTCCATACTTTAACTATGCACTGCTGTTTTGATCAGTCCTGAAGCGTCAAACATTCATCTTCATTGGACATCCATGAGTTCAGGTCCTATGAGAGAGGAAAGACAACTTTCCTTCATCAACTTCCTCCAAGCCACGTGTAACTTTATAAACGTCACCTTTTGCTCGCCTTTCCTCTAAACCAAAAAGTCCCAAAGGCGGCGACCATTCTTCATAGGGGAGTCACTCCACCCCCTTGATCATTTTGGTTGCCTTCTGAGCAAGAACTGTTTCTGAGTGATCAGATTGGTAAGAGTTTTTTTTTTTAATTAACCTTTGGAGCTGCAAATGACTAAAATAGGTTTGCATGGATAGGTAGGCTAGTAATTTTGATATTATTGTTTGCAAGGCTGGAAGTATCGGTAAAGGTAAAGGTAAAGGTACCCCTGACCATTAGGTCCAGTCGTGGCCGACTCTGGGGTTGCGGTGCTCATCTCGCTTTATTGGCCAAGGGAGCCAGTGTACAGCCTCCAGGCCTTGTGGCCAGCATGACTAAGCCGCTTCTGGCGAACCAGAGCAGTGCACGGAAACGCCGTTTACCTTCCCGCCAGAGCAGTACCTATTTATCTACTTGCACTTGACATGCTTTCGAACTGCTAGGTTGACAGGAGCTGGGACCGAGCAACGGGAGCTCACCCCGTTGTGGGGATTCGAACCCCCGACCTTCTGATCGGCAAGTCCCAGGCTCTGTGGTTTAACCCACAGCGCCACCCACGTCCCTGGAAGTATCTGTACTGAGCCTAAAGCGCCTATTGAAAGAGAGTCATAAACCAGGAGGCAGTGAGGAGATACTACTGCAGCCCGGCAAAGTCTCAGATTAAACATCCACAGTGTACATTGAAAGCATTCATAGGAACATAGGAAGCTGCCTTAAATGGAGTTAGACCATTGGTTCATCTGGCTCAGGATTGCCCACACTCACTGATTGCAACTCTCCAGGATTTCAGGCACACCTGGAGACACCAGGGATCGAACCCGAGACCTTCTGTGTGCAAGGCAGATGCTCTGCCACTGAGCTATTGACCTTCCCCAGAGACTCTTGAGAACTGTAGTTTGTTAAGGGTGCTGGGAATTCTAGCTCTGCGAGGGGCCTCCTAACAGCTTCCAGGACCCTTCATGAACCACAGGTCCCCAGAGTTCTCAGGGGGAGGCCATGACTGTTAAAGGGGTGTACAAGTGCTTTAAACGTTTGATGTGGAGGTGAGCAATGTGTGCTGATGATGCAAAGATTTATCTTGTCATGCTGGAGCAGCTCAAGCCCCAAGCAGATCAGGGGGATTCATCAGGCAGCTCAGGTAGGTGATGTCCCTGCAGAACCTAGAGACATTTTACTCCGCAGTGGGCACATCACATCAAGTAGCATCACAGATGCTTGTGGGAATCAGTCATAGCTCTAGCAGGTTTGGGCATGGTCTCACAATTGCTTTGCATAATAGAAGCAGGCAAGGAGAACATTCAACAAAGTGTTCCTATCTGGGGTTGTTTGACCAAGAAGAGGAAAAACTGCAGTACCTTGGTTTCTGCGCACTCCTTTGGAGCTTGGCCCTTGGGCTTAAAAATAAACCCATTTTGTGTTAGGTGTGGAAGGGAAGCCTTGCTTTCATAAGGGAAATAATTTACGTAGGAACCGCAGCACTTGATTTTCTATTAAATGTGAACACTTTTGTGAAGATAGAAGAACATGCTAAGAGCATTGGATAACTCGGCTATAAATAGCTTCTCCTTTTAGTATAACAATAGATATGCCTTTGCTGCGTAAAGTGAGGAGGCAAGTGACGCCTACAAGCTCAGATCTGGAAGAAAATCTAGTTCTTTCTCTTAATAAAACTGCTGTAGGAGAAGGAAAAGTTATTTGAATTAATTGCATCTGGGTGCTTCATGGGTTGTGTATTGTTTTCCAGGGGAGATGCTGCAGAATATCAGAAGCCTGGTGACTCAGGCAGACTTTCTGGAAAAAAAGAATGCTATTTTTGAAGCAACCGTACCTGGGTTTGCTGTAAAAAGTCTACTTTTCTGGTTTAATATTATTTAACTAAATAACTCTTACAACAACCCTGTAGAGCAAGCCATCATTATTATCCAATAGGTGCAAGAGTGGCGAGGTACAGCTGAGTGTCTCCGTGCCTCAGTTATTAGACTACAAGGTGTGCTGGCAACTGTGGCTTTTTGACCTGGTTCACATGTAACAAGAAACCATGGTTTCCTACCGTGTGAAAGAGCTGCAGCAAATCTTGGGCTCACGTTCCTCTCTCCACTCTTGTGGTATCCCATTGCATGTGACCTTGGATAACTGTGGTTGGTTTATACCATGGTTAGAGAGAACAAGCCAGGATCTGGAACTATGGTTTATTCCTAGTGTAATTTCATTAGCTGGAGTTTAAATCAGCTCTCCCCAACTGGGTGCCCCCCATATGTTTTTGGATTAAAACTCCCAGCTGCCTCGGTCCCTGACCATTGGTCCTGTTAGCTAGGGATGATGGGAGTTGTAGTCCAAAAACAGCTGGAGGACCAAGTTTGGCCACCACTGGCATAGGCAGTGGTCAGGGCTAATGCAGCTGTAGTCCAGAACATATAGAGGGGGAAGGCTGGTTAAAACCAACCAACCAACCACAGTTTCTTGTGTTTGTGCTTCACAGGGAACTGTTGTTTGTTTTTGATCTCCAATGGTAGACTGGGGAAGGGTGAATCCAAGCTTTATTGCAGCACATGAAACCAAATTCCACTTATATCTGAACTAGTCAGATGCTGCTCACTAATGTTCTCTAACTGAGTGTTGTGGCATGACTGAGATGCTGACTAGTTCATGCTTGTCTACATAGTGCTTTCTTGTTCCTGGATCAAAAAATTACCAAATTGTCCTCCTGCTGCTAGTGAACTCCGAGCGTTATAGAATCGCAGGAGGGGAAATATTCCACATTGAGCTCTGGAAAGTCATCTCCCAGCTACACACCATTAAGTACAGGATTAACCTCATATAAGTGGTCCCAGGACAGCAGATCTCTGAAATGTACCTTTCCTCACATATGCGATTTGTGCTATTAACTTATTGTGAATGTGCAATTGGGTTTTCTGAAAGCAGCGTTTAGATAAATTGCCATTGCTGTGTTCTACATTCCATAATGGTAAATTGCTTAAGTTATACATCTGCAAATGTTGCCTTTGTAATATATATGAAAGATGTGCCACCTTTACCCACTTCTGATTCAGGTCCTTGGGGCCTTTTGTTAATTTACATTTAGGTTTTAAAGCAATTTTATACTTGACTCATCTTTCCACGGCCCTTTTCTTCCGTATGGGTTGTTAAATATTTATTGTTTCAGCCAATAAAGCTATAACACCACCCAGCAGGTATTACACGAGGGGAGAGCGGAATCGTATGTGTTAGAGCGACTCATATGTGCTTTCAGAAGGAAGAGTTATACATTTTCCATAAAGCTTTAAGGATCAGCTTCCTTGCCTGCTACTTTAATCGAGTTCCAGTGGAAATCAGCATATTCCAACAAACTTTGGCCTGGCTTTGTGTGAATAACTGTGTCATTAAACCTTCTATCATCAAAAGCTTCCTATCATCATAGTCTCATCGTAAGCCTTTCACAAATAAAGATTACAGCCTTCCTGAGTATATCTTCATGGGTTTTGTTGGGTCTATAAATGGCTAATAAGCCTGATCCTTGTCCAAAATGTCCTCCTACAAATTGGGTGCATGATAGCGGAATTACAGGATAAGTCAGGTCATCCTCTACAAAAATTCCATTGCGAGCCCTTGCAGATTTGCATCATATCCTTAGCTCCACACATCTCAGCTTCATCCTAGACAGTTTGCTTTCCTAATGTTTGCTCATTTGTCTGCTTTACCAAGATCTGAAAAAAGGGAAACCTTCCTGATGATCTAATGTTGTGCAGGCAGATAGAGTTTTCTGTTCCCTGTCTCCCCATATAGTCCCCAGTATATCCCCAAAAGCCTTTTCAGAGGTTTGGGAATGGGCTATCTCACATCATGGGACTGTGTCATCCAGAACTACAATGGGACTAAGGGATGGACTTTGTACTCCACCGGTGCAACATTTTCCCACTGGTTTTTCCAGTGGTTCTCCCATCCCACTGCAGGCCTGAATGACATAGTTCAGGATATTTGGTAGGGACCACAAAGCCGCTGGGGAGGTTTTTACAGTGGAACCTCGGTTGTCGAAGATAATCCGTTCCGGAAGACCGTTTGACTTTTGAAAAGTTCAGCTACCGAGGCACAATGGGCAGTCGGCAGTTTCAATAGAGAAAAGTGCCTTGGAAGCCGTTCGACTTCCAAGGCATGTTCGAAAGCGGAAGCATTCACTTCTGGGTTTTAGGCGTTCGGGTTCCGAATCGTTCAGCTTCCGAGACGCTCGAAAACCGAGGTTCCACTGTATTACATTTCTTTGGGAGATGGTGCAATTGCCTGGCAAGGGCAAGGAGTATTTTATCTGTGACTGGCCATAATATGGCAGGGATTAGGATTAGAAGGTGGTTCCCTCCCAGGGTTATATCCAATTATGTGATACTCAGAGTAGACTCATTGAAATTAGTGGTCATGATTAACTTAAGTCCATTTATTTCAGTAGGGGTAAGTATTACTTAGTTGTATAGAACCCTAACTCTAATACTCAATACTCATAAGAGAGTATTGTTGCTGCTCATTAATTGGGCAGATGGTTTTTAGTAAATAGTTTACAGTGGTACCTTGGGTTACATACGCTTCAGGTTACAGACTCTGCTAACCCAGAAATATTATCCTGGGTTAAGAATTCTGCTTCAGGATGAGAACAGAAATCATGTGGCGGCAGCAGGAGGCCCCATTAGTGGTGGTGCCTCAGGTTAAGAACAGTTTCAGGTTAAGAACAGACCTCCGGAACGAATTAAGTACTTAACCCAAGGTACCACTGTATTGGATTTTATGTGATTTTATGATTTATTAATTCTTTTGGCATTGTTTTATTGTGTGGGGGGGTTGCCTTCAAAGTTGGGGTAGATATCCTTTAAATAATAAATAACAAACATTTATTATTTCAAGCAATTTGATGAAATTTAAAAGCAAGTTCATCAGACCTGACTTGCATACAACATTTCTGCAAAATGTTGAGTTTTCAGCTGCATGTATCGTAATGCAGATGCAACAAGGGTGCTGTGTAATTCTTGATGCATGACTCTGACTTGTAGTAAACTTGTATTGCTTGCTCCCTCATCCATCACAGTAAAGGCTGGTAACTTCTCTTGGCATTCCCAGGGACTTGTGTACAGCCACAGTGATTTTCCCTCTGCTTTTTCACTTTGGACAATATCTGCTCCCATGGCATATCACAAAGCTGCTTTTGAAACTACTCCTGAGTTTCAAAACAGTTTGCAAAACACAAACTGTTTGCGACACCAAGGACCTTGCGTTTGAGGGACGCACGTCTAAAGTTGAATTGGGGCCGAGGTGCTAGTTTTATTTCTTTGGATCCTGACTGTAATATGCAACTCCTTACTAATGTAATATGCACATTACTAATGTAATATGCACATGCTCCTTACTAAGTGTGCGTTGCAGAAACAAAAATTCTGAAACTCAGTATCATGAAAACATTGACTTGCACAAGTTTCCATTGCAGATAATGGGTAGTTAAATTAGTATGCATTGAAAAAGCCTCCAAGACTGTTATTCCTTGTTAGTGTTTCCATAGTAATGATATTATGGCTGCTGAGACATGTTTGCAGTTTCCCCAAAGTTATTATAATTACATCGAGTGACAATAACAGATTGGAAAGGGTGCAATGTTATTTTTAACAATTAATTTGAACCACCATTAGAAACAAGCTTCTCAAAACACTTAAATACTCCATGGAAGTGTATCTAAGCACATGGATTCACCCAAGTATGAGAAATGACCGGAATAGTTTAATCACTTGTAAGTGTTGGATTGTTTCTGGCTGCATGTGCAGAATATCACTGATCCAAAATAATTTGTTGGGCACCCAAAATCTTCAGGTTACCCTGAAATTCTGCTGCTAGGTGTCTGAATTCCCATCAATGACTCAAATGGTAAAGCATTCTCTTCTACCCGGACTGTGCCAATTCAGGATGCAGTGGAGTGGGATATTTTGCATGGGAGAGGTCTGATCTGCATAGGCAGGAAAATGAGCTCATGGTAGCTATCATGGTGCTTTCTAGATGGTGTAGACTACAACTCCCATCATCTCTGACTATTGCTCATGGCTGATGGGCATTTTAGTCCAAAATGTCGGGAGGGGCCAGAATAGGCTAGACTCGGAAGGTGACTCGGAAACTACAACTAATCCAGAATGCAGCAGTTAGACTGGTAACTGGGAGTGGCCGCCGGGACCATATAACACCATTCCTAAAGGATCTTTAGTGGACCCCAGTACATTTCCGAGCTCAATTCAAAGTGTTGGTGCTCACCTTTAAAGCCCTAAACGGCCTCAGCCCAATACAGTGGTACCTCGAGTTACAAACTCCTCAGGTTACAAACTCTTCAGGTTACAAACTCTGCTAACTTGGAAGAGTTACCTTGAGTTGAGAACTTTGCCCCAGGATGAGAATGGATGAGAATGTGCCGGTGGTGCAGCAGCAGCAAGAGGCCCCGTTAGCAAAAGCACGCCTCTAGTTAAGAACAGTTTCAGGTTAAGAACGGACCTCCGGAACGAATTAAGTTCATAATTAGAGGTACCACTATACACTTGAAGGAGTGTCTCCACCCCCATTGTTCCACCCCATGGAGGTCCCCTCCAAGAATCTTCTGTTGGTTCCCTCACTGCGAGAAGTGAAGCTTCAGGGAACCAGGCAGAGGGCCTTCTCGGTAGTGGCACCCTCCTTGTGGAACGCCCTCCCTTCAGATGTCAAGGAGATAAAGAACTACCTAACTTTTAGAAGACATCTGAAGGCAGCCCTATATTGGAAGGTTCTTAATGCTTGATGTTTTTATTAAGTTTTTAGATATGCTGTAAGCTGCCCAGAGTGGCAGAGTATTTTTTAAAAAACCCTTCCGATAGCCAACACTAGAACACCAGGAAGAGTGGTTCTCATCCTTCCTGGTGCCTGTTGTGCTAGTGTTCTACTTACAGGGAATTTGTGATGTAGGGGAGACCTAAAACTTGATTCCCACCTGAAACCTGGTGCTACCTTTAAAGCCTATCCATTCATTCCCACCTCATTCTGCTCCATGTGTAGACCAGATCTGATTGTGGAAAAGCCTCAAGCTCCGTCGAGATTATAGCATGTCAAAGAGAAGGCTAAGCTGAGCCCTGTGCCTTGACTTAGCAGTTTCCTACATGCAGTCTGCCTATCTTGGCGGATTTATAAAATGACAAGTCTTTCATCCACCCAGCACTCTGTGCTGACATTTTTCAGAGTGTTTCATTTTTTGGTCAGGGATGAGGAAGGAAAAATTACACCTCCCTCTAAGTGCAAATGGGGGGGGGGGGGAAATCCCATTCGTAGGACTTGCAGACATATAAATCAGACTAGTTGTTAGTTGCAGCCCTGCAATGGGTTAATGCCAGTGCATTATTTAAAAAGTATTTTACGTAGCTTTGGGGGAAAACCCAACACTTATTTAAAACAAAACAAACTATACCGCATTATAACAGATTTATTTACTTAGTTATTTAAACAAAGCATATTCTGCCTTTCAATTAAAGTCCAAAGTCCAAGATGGGTTAACCTTAGTCACTGGATTGCTTCGGATGTACATAATAATTAATGATAATAATTATTTATTATTGCCCCAGCCACTCAGGGCAGCTCCCAACATAATATTAAAAACACAAAAACATCAAACATTAAAAACTTCCCTATACAAGGCTGCCTTCAGATGTCTTCTAAAAGTCAGATAGTTGTTTTTTCCTTGACATCTGATGGGAGGGCCACTACTGAGAAGGCCCTGTGCCTGGTTCCCTGCAACCTCGCTTCTCGCAGTGTGGGAACCGGCAGAAGACCCTCAGAGCTGGACCTCAGTGTTCGGGCTGGACCAGGTGGGTGGACACTCCTTCAGGTATACATGACTTATTAAATTGAGAAGTGTTTAAGCCTTTTGCCCATGTGTTCTGTTCTTTCTCTCTTCTGCTCTAGTCTTGCCTGGGTTTACCAGATCTAATTCCATCGTTTGCCGGGGCTGGAGCAAACTAGGATCTTGAAGCTGGTTTAAGAGCTGGTCAGATGTGCTCTGATCCCAGTCACCGTGGATTTCTGGTTCAGGAGAAATGGGAGAGGGTTGGAGTTAATGCAGGAAGTCTTCAGTCGTAGTGTCCCAAGTTGGGAGCAGAGAAGGGGCATTGTGAGAACGAATTGCAAGGGCATGACGCTCATGCATGCATGTTGCCTTGGGTTCTATCATGGCAGGAAGGCAAGGATATAAATGTAAGAGACTAGCGTATTTCTAAACTGGGCCTTTAGTTCCTCCTTAAATGGACTGCATTCCTATTGTTTTTGAGGCTAGGGCTCTGGCAATTTCCATAAGATGGGAGTCTCATAATATGCAGCAACTGACAAGATGTGTTCTCTTTGCCAATATGAGCAAATTTAACAGAACACAGAGAAGTAGCATGTCTCTAAGCTATGTTGGGCCCCACCAGTGTAAAGGTTTATAGGCAGGCGGCATTTGAATTATACGTAAAGTCAGCAATGGTTTTTAAGCTTCGTTTTGAGGGATCATTGGGCAGTTATTGGGGCCTTAAGTTAGAAGAGCAGTAATGGCTTTTAATGCATCCTTGAGGATGAGTCAGCAAAATTTGTGTAAGTATAATGCAGTGATACAGAATTAGGCAGCGTGGCTTGTGAATGACTTTTGACATTTATAAGTTATGCAAGTTTATTTTTGACGTTCCTTAATTTATTAAATTTATATCCCCAGTTCCACTAAATTGTTTTTAAGGCGGATAATGATAATAATACAAATGCAGTGGAAAAAATATAATGAAATAGTTTAAAGCTTCAATAAAATACAGGATAACACATGTAAAAAGGCAGGTGAGGCATCACTCAAATATTTATAATCTGTACTTTCATAATGTATATCGAGTCTGTTTACATGAGAATGACTTAGTTGAAGATCAGTGCAATTTACTTGGTCTGCATTCAACCAAATGTATTACGGATTACTTAAGAGGTTTTTCTTCTAGGATTCAGGTGATTCAGAAGCATGGTTAGCCAAACAAAAGGTTTTGCCTGTGAAAGTGAGTAACAAATTTATTTCACTTCCTCAGTGCTTTTTCCATGACTGCTGTGTCTCATGAACAGCTCGGCCTAAAAGCTTGCTTAGTTTATGCAGCATTGTATAATACGAGAACATACTGTGTTCAGTTGGTGAACAATTTTGGAATTACTCACTATATGTTGTGAGAATATCTCACTCCAGACGTTCACATAGCTTCTATGGATTTTTTCACACTGCAGATTAGGCCTGACTAATTTACCAACTCTGCTAATGAGCCCTTTGGGTTTTGAACATCTGTAGAACAAAACTTTAGTAAGAAAGTCCCAAGTGTATTCAAAACATTCTTAAAATATTTTTACTGTTTCTCGGAGTCATGTGCTGCCTGCTAAAGTTGCCTTGCCAAGATGCGAACCCTCTAGTCTGGTGAGTTTACACTGAGCTCACTTTCAGTAATCCTGTTGTGTGGCACTACTTTACTGTACTAGATCAGTACTGAACTGCAATTTATTGATTTTGGGAGGCAGGGGGACAAATTACCCAATTTTGGAGCCTGTCGTCAATGTTTCGTAACTAAAATGTGCATATCACGTCTTGACTGTAGAAGATGAGTGCTGAAATGCAATTTTGAGGGAGTGGGGAAATCAAAATGTTCAACTGCGATTTGCGATTTTGAATTTTTGCATCAGCGTTCGATATTAACGTCCCAGAGCTGAACCTCTACAACAACATTTAATTTTTTTCTGGCTTCTTTTGTCAAATGCCGCTGCAGTTGCATGTCATCTGTCAGATACTGAAAAACATTGCATGTCCACAGAAAAATCAAATGCTGAATGTCGAATGCTCATGTAGAACAGCAGTAGCCAATGGGGCGTCGATATTTTTGCAGGTGTTGACCGTAGAACCATACCACTTTGCTGCATTAGTGCATTATCCAAGCGACATGTTGGAGGTGCACAAAATCGCTAGTAAACTGTAGATCAGTAGGACAAGCAACAAAGCAATAGAGAACACCCCCCCTCCCTCTCTCTCTTTGTGTATGTTTTTAAAAAATCATATTCAGGGGCACAGAATCTTGGTGGCTCAGTGAAGTAGCTGGATCAGTTTTCTCAGAATTATTTTGCCACAGAATATTGTATATCCTGGATAAAAACATAATCCACGAAAAATAAAAGGTTAGCATATTTAAAGTCTGAGCACCTGGCTTGGGTCTGACGAATACTGATTGTGCATGCGCAAGATCTCATTTAGCATACTGGACCAGAGAAGAACTTCCGGTAGAAATGGTGTTGTTTGAGCTTGACAGTTTGTCTACCGAACTAGGTAATTGCAAACTTCATGGCTACAAAAAACGGAAGAGAGACAAGCCCTGCCATTTCCTGTTTGTTTGCCAGCTTGATAATCGGAATACGGTGCTAGATGGTTTTCATCTAGTGTGGCGTTGTTTTTAAAATACGTAGTTCCAAGCCCAGCCATTTGCCCCCGTGGTTCATGGTTTAATTTTATCTTGTCACCTATCTCTTGACTGCATTCTTGCTGCTTGGTGAAGTAATTACCGCACACTTTATTTATCTGATTGGAACTTTAGCTCACACTACTGCCGAAACTTAGAGCCTTTTAGAAAGCATTTGAAATGCATGCATAAAAACTATCTCATTACAACTCTGTGCAGGGCTGCCAGTCAGACGGGGTGAAAACACAGAACAGTTGGGCTGTTTTTTTGTTTTGTTTTGTTTTTGCTTTTAGGATAGAAAATTAAGGAGCAAATACATTTTCGGTTCCCAGGCTCCCTGCTCCCTGCCCTTAATGTGAAAGGGTGGGATTCAAACCCTGGGCCGCTGCTTAATGGAGCACCAGGACCACTGTCTGCAGCCCTGCTGCTCATACTGGCTGGGTCAGAAAGTGGGACACGGGGAAATCACTGCACCTTCCTGAATTGTGTGATGGCAGTGGGGCCAGCTTGGGATCCAGTGGATCCTAGATCAGCTCTGCTCTTCCCCTTCCCCACCCTAGAACTCCCCGTTTCCGGACTTTCCACAGGCTGCTGCTGGCAAGGCTTCTACCAGGGGCTCATCAGCCCTCCCACATGTTTGGCAGGTGGAACGGGAAACTCTGTAATACTGCCATCCCTCTTTGCCAGCAGCCCAGTGCAAAGTGGGCATCATGGGTTTTAGTCCCCGGTGAATAGCAGGACTTTGCAGATTCGGGCTGGATGCTAGCCGACCAGTATTTTCTACTAGCTGATTATGAAGTGCAGTCCTCTATGATACTGCGACAGTAACATAATGCATTTTCAAAAGCCAGTATCAGGCCCACCAGCTATATATTAGGAATCCAGGCATTATCTAGGCTAATAAACACTCCACATATTTTTATTTTTATCTGCAATTCAGTTCATGACTTTTGACTTCTTTTTGTTCCTCTCTTTTCTAATTTTTAAGGCTGATTAATGCTGCATTAAACGAATGCTGTTTGTACATTTCCTTGCATGTGTGTTTTGACTTCCCATGGAGCAAAACAACCAATATTCTGCTAAATCAATTACAGAACCGTGGATGCATGTATGCGAAGCATAAACAGAGGGTTCTTACTCAAATGTGTTTTCCCTTTGATGACAAGTGTAATGAGAATATGAAAATGAATCCATTTCTTGGAGCAATAATAGAACGTAGTTTAAAGTGAAATCTTCCTTTTGTAGCTGATGTTTGTAATTTCTTCAGTAATAATTCTTTAGCCTCCCCATTTAGTAATCCTCTGAATAATTGATTAATTGAATGGCTGGAAAAATCTGGAAACAAGTTTCAGTTATGTTCCTTACTCGTTTGAAGCCCCAGAGAGGAAGATTATTTCTATTTTCTTGTATAGTTTAGGAACAACATTCTTTCTGAGATTCCCTGACACAGGCTGTACATCAGGGGTCAGCAAACTTTTTCAGCAGGGGGCTGGTCCACTGTCCCTCAGACCTTGTGGGGGGGGAGGCGGACTTGTTGTTGTTTAGTTGTTTAGTCGTGTCCGACTCTTCGTGACCCCATGGACCAGAGCACACCAGGCACTCCTGTCTTCCACTGCCTCCCGCAGTTTGGTCAAACTCATGCTGGTAGCTTCGACAACACTGTCCAACCATCTCATCCTCTGTCGTCCCCTTCTCCTTGTGCCCTCAATCTTTCCCAAAATCAGGATCTTTTCCAGGGAGTCTTCTCTTCTCATGAGGTGGCCAAAGTATTGGAGCCTCAGCTTCACTATTTTGAAAAAAAATATGAACGAATTTCTATGCCCCACAAATAACCCAGAGATGCTTTTTAAATAAAAGCACACATTGTACTCATGTAAAAGCACCAGGCAGGCCCCACAAATAACCCAGAGATGCATTTTAAATAAAAGCACACATTGTACTCATGCAAAAAGAAGCTGATTCCCGGACCATCCGTGGGCTGGATTTAGAAGGTGATTGGGTTGGATCCGACCCCCGGGCCTTAGTTTGCCTACCCATGCTGTACAGCTTCCCACCAGAAGTGGATTGCCTGGTGGGGTGGAACCACAATGCTAGCTTTGCAGCAGTGGCATCTCTGGACCCGGAAGAGAGCAGGGTAAGGGTGAGAAGCCTGGAGGTCAGGGCTGGGTAGTCAGAACCAAAATGGTCTCCTTCCGGTGTGCCTACAAAACCCTTACCTCCTTCCTGCCTCCCACCTCGTGCCTCCCCTTGCAAGCAGCAGCGGCACTATTTCCAGGAAGCTAGTGTAGTGGCTCCTCCCCACTGGTGAGCTGCATCTGCTTGCCACTCTTGCAGGATAGACGTAACCATGTATGGTGGCCCATGGAGGTCTCCATTGGTTTCCTACATTTGCTGTATTTCTGGGACTGTAAACAACAACACTGGTTGGTCAGGCAGGCCTCTTATACATGACTGGAGTAGGGATGGTAGATTCTGAAATTTTTTGGCTCTTTCTCATTTTCCCAGTCCTAAATTCGGCTCCCCAAATCTCTGGAGAGATTTTTCAAATTTCCTTTAAAAAAATCTGCATGAAAATTATTCAGCAACTTTGTGTAAATTTTTCATAGTAACTGCAGTAATGTGCAGTTTTGACCAATGTGCACATCCTTGCCAGTAGTTTCTCCCAGTACAATGCATATAATATTTTTTTCACTAATATATTCATTTTTCATGCACATATTTTCTCATATATGTATTTTTGTAAATATTGAATGGTTGGACAGCTGCATTGCAAAATCTGGATAAGTGTGAATTTTGAAGGATGGCAGTATTTCAGTTCTCATATTGTTTCAGAAAGTGTGAATTTGATCAATGTGACTTTAAAGTGAACAGAATCAGTGTCCCTCAGACCTTGTGTGGGGCTGGACTGTATTTTGAAGGGGGGAAAATGAATTCCTATGCCCCACAAATAACCCAGAGATGCATTTTAAATAAAAGCACACATTCTACTCATGTAAAAACACGCTGATTCCTGGACCATCTGCGGGCCTCGATCCGGCCCCCGGGCCTTAGTTTGCCTACCCATGATATAGACATCTGTGAAGGAATAATGGGGTATGTAGTTTGAACCATTGCAGTTGTGGGCAAGCTTATCTTGACCATTTTAGCACCTGATTTAAACAGATTGTTGGTTCTTTCACTGCTCAGTCCCATAAAAACAGAACAGTAAGAAAACCTAGAGAGTGCAACCATTGGTTTACATAGATTCCTATTTTACTTCCATTACATTTTGATATTTTTGGGTGTGATATTGACCACAAATTTGGTAATTTAAAGTTTTATGATCTGGAGCTTTTTTTCTTTTTCTTTTGGTGGAAAATATTATATACCTGGAAAGGTGTATATTAGAGAATTCATTGTCCAGGCTCTGTCACAGTTCTCCACATAACTTTCAGAGTCTCATAATCCTCAGCCCATAATCATTCCTGTTCAAGCATTTAAGCCTTACTCCTACATATAACAGGGGAGCAAAATATTTGTTATGACATACTGCCCATAAAGGTTTGTGTTTTGATTTAGGAAACTGATATAAAAATGTCACCGGATGCTTAGTCAAGATATTCAGCAGAATAATGCAGCATCCGTGCCCATATTTTTAGGGCTAAAGTGCTCTTTAAATGGCAGTAATTTGCCTTGGTGTTCTCTTTTTTTAAAAAAACGGGAAGATGTGTTAAGGGCAGATGGGGGAAAAAAAACAGGGCCAGTTTGTGAAATTGGCTTTGTGAAGTATATCTAGTATAATTTCATGCCCTTTCCACATGACCCTCTTTAATTCTTCTCTACCCAGCTCATATTCTCCCAAGTTAATGTTTATTTACGTCTTCCTCCTTGCAACCCCAGAAGCTCTGCTTATGTGAAAACATAGCCCTATGAGCAGGAGAGGGTGGAAATAATCAAAACATTGCAGCCACTTGGAGCATGCAAGGAGCAGACAGTTGCTTCATACAGATTAAGGCAAGCTTGTGAATCACTGCCCTTTATCCTGCTAATTTAGACTTGTTTTAAATACCCTCTTTGGGCTTTGTTAAGCCCTTTAGAACTCTTCTTGGTGTATTTCACCGAAGTTGCTAAACTGAGGCCAGAATGAGCCTGGAAGGAGATCTTCCCTGTAGCAGAACCTTGAACTTACTTCTCAGTGATGTCTGTTAAATATTTGCAGTCCAAGGGTTTAGAAACTTTGCCCCAGTGAGACTTGGGGACGGGGAGGGTGGAATGTGTTCAAATCATCGCAGGGATGATAAAGGCAGGGCAAGGGGAGACTGCTTAAATGCTCGGTGCTCATTTTCCTCCGAGGTTGGGGGAAGGGGCAGGTTAAATGAAACTAGAAGGGATAGGAGGAGGCTACACAGCAGTGGATTAATGGCAAAAGGTCCAGTGCTTGCCAAAAGTGCCGAAATAAATAGGGAGTTGTATCATTGTCCAACCAATCAGTGCAACAAGCTCAGAAGCAGAAGGCAGAAAAACGACATGGTCTAAAACTAGGAAGCTGGAATATGGTCAAGGAGCAGCAGCTTATAAAATAGTGGACGCTCCTCACACTTTGAGTACTAAGGATATAATTTTTTTTTGTAGCTGAATGTTTGAAATCAATTTCAATTTTAATGTTTGTAGGCATCCTGGAGGTTGATCAGTGTTGGGAACAGGATACAGTGGTACCTCAGGTTACAGACGCTTCAGGTTACAGGCTCTGCTAACCCAGAAATAGTACCTCAGGTTGAGAACTTTACCTCAGGATGAGAACAGAAATCGTGTGGCGGCGGCAGAGGGAGGCCCCATTAGCTAAAGTGGTACCTCAGGTTAAGAACAGTTTCAGGTTAAGAACGGATCTCCAGAACAAATTAAGTTATTAACCCAAGATACCACTGTATTGGGCTAGAACAGGCAGGCGGTGCTATATTGCAGCCATCCAGGTTTTTGAACTACTATTCCGTTCATCTCCAGTCGTTGGCCAGACTGGTTGAGGAGGATGGTGGCTGGAATCGAACATCCACAGCCACATGCTACTCAATCCTGGGTTAGACCCTAAGTCTGTTTAGTACAGTTTTTGTCTTGTATTCTTAGGCATATGGAATTGAGCACTAAATGTCAATGAATAATAATAATAATAATTTATTATTTATACCTCGCCCATCTGGCTGAGTTTCCCCAGCCACTCTGGGCGGCTCCCAATCAAGTGTTAAAAACAATACAGCGTTACAGATTAAAAACCTCCCTGAACAGGGCTGCCTTAAGATGTCTTCTGAATGTCAGGTAGTTGTTTATCTCTTTGACATCAGATGGGAGGGCAATGAACCTCAATGGATATGTTCAAGCTGTTACCTCTATTACTGTCACTGTTTAACATTTATGTTTTTGAAATCTTATACGTTCCCTCCATTTCAAAGAAAATTCAGGGTGGCGGCTTACAAAAAAACAGGTTGACAGTAATGAAATATATGGCAATCCCCATTAAAAACTACAGATGCGAACATCGATCCCAAAAACTCCAAACAAAATCCCAAGATAGCTAATGAAATGAAGGCATAAAAGATACACCCACAAAAAGAGAACAATCGGGTAATAGCTGTTTGAAAAAACAAACACCCACCCTGTCTGTTAGCCACTTAAAACAATACAGTGGTGTGTGGTGTACCTCATGGGAAGAAGTATTGAACAGGTTAGAGGCCCCAGCTGTAGTTCCTGGGGGTCCCAGTTTCTGTCATGGTGTCCCGTTGCGCACTGCTCTGGTTCGCCAGAAGTGGCTTAGTCATGCTGGCCACATGACCCGGAGAAGCTGTCTGTGGACAAACGCCAGCTCCCTCGGCCTGAAAACGAGATGAGCGCCACAGCCCCATAGTCGCCTTTACCTTTACCCAGTTCAATAAGGGATAGATTTCTTTAGGAATATAGATTTATTTTTATTTTAAAAAACCCTACTGCTATTATTGATAACAAACATCCCCAATGCAAAAATAAATAATAACACCACCATTCTTTGAAACAACTAATTACAATGTTGCTACCATTTTGCTGTATTGTGACTGATACATTAAACAAGCTAGCAGTATAACATTGTGTTTTATCTTTATCAGTTTAGGGGTTTTAAAGGTTAACACCAGCACCTTGAATTTGCAGATCAATAACAATGTGCTGTGCTGTTCAAAGAACAGGGTGGAGTTGGTTTTGCCCTATAATTCTTTGCCATAGCTGCATATATCCATGCAGTATATATCTATTTGCTGCATGAAATACTTGGGTAAATACCAAAGTAGAAGGTTGTGCATTGTTAATTTTAGTATTCAGAATCTTGCTACAGAAATGTTGGAGATCCTTATTAAATGGATAACAACATACACAGTTTCTTGCGATCAACCATTTATGGTATATTTTATTGTGGTGATAAGCAGGTAACCATAAAACACACTTCTCTTTTCAGTATATCTATCTTTCTGTATGTTTTATAGCGTATTTTGGGATAAAGAGAAAGTAATGATTTCCACAGCAGTAGACATAATGAACAAAAAAGGATTGCTAGAAAAAGTAAAAAAAAATTACATCCAGAAATTGCTATTTCTTTAGCAACCTCTTGCCTACGTCATGTAATATTGATCACTTGTGACTTTGCACACTGTAACTTTGGGAAAAGATAGATTTTTATCTCCTCTTCCAAAGAGCATTTAAAGAGTGGCATGGTGATTCCACTGATGAATGACTGAAGGAGGTTTCTGGATTGATGAATCTGGAACTGGGGTGGTGTTTTCACAGACCGAATTCCAATAACATGCCAAGACTGATTGCGGCATGCTCTGCACCTAATCACAGAGGATTTCTGTGTCCTAGCTGGTTAGTGCTGCAATTGTGGCTTTTAAATGGGGGGTGGGAGACCACTGTAAGAGAGGCCAACATTCCTCATGTTACTTTGCTCCAGGAAATCAAAATACTAAAGACAGCAAGGTTAAAAATCTCCCAGTCTCACTGTTTTATCTTTTTGATTCCTTGTCTTTATAAGAGGTTAAGAGCAGGATCCCATATGTGTTTACTTAGAAGTAAGCCCCACTGAGTTCAGCGGGACTTAGGGAAGAGTGTACTTAAGCACCTTGAACTTCATAATTATTACTACTTAGTAAGGTAAAGGTAAAGGGACCCCTGACCAATAGGTCCAGTCGTGACTGACTCTGGGGTTGCGACGCTCATCTCACTTTATTGGCCGAGGGAGCCAGTGTACAGCTTCTGGGTCATGTGGCCAGCATGACTAAGCCGCTTCTGGCGAACCAGAGCAGTGCACGGAAACGCCGTTTACCTTCCCACCAGAGCGGTACCTATTTATCTACTTGTACTTTGACATGCTTTCGAACTGCTAGGTTGGCAGGAGCAGGGACCGAGCAACGGGAGCTCATCCTGTTGCGGGGATTCAAACCGCCGACCTTCTGATCAGCAAGTCCTAGGCTCTGTGGTTTAACCCACAGTGCCACCCGCGTCCCTACTTAGTAGGCATGTATAAAATCGCACTGCAAAGCTGCAATCTTTTGCCCACTTCCCTGGCAGTGGTCCCCACTGAACTCAGTGGGACTTACTTTTGAGCAGACATAGAATCATGCAGTGGTAGAGTTGGAAGGGACTCTGAGGATCGTCTGGTCCAAGCCCCTTCAATGCAGGAATATGCAGCTGCCACTTACGGGGGCCGAACTTGCTACCTTGGCATTATCAGCATCATGCTTTAACAAACTGAGCTACATATTAGCACTGTCCTGAAATGTCTGAGGACTGGAATGGTGGAAGAAATTTGAATATCGCCTGATGCATCAGGCAAGACTAGTATGTTCACCGTTTTCTTGGTTGTGTAGATGTACTAGGGAAAAGATGGCATGGCAATTCATTTTTATTAGAATAGTCCTTAACTCGTTTTACTGGAGGGGCCCCTTGAAGAAGAGCGGGAGATTGGTGGTTTGAGGCACTATGCTAGCTTTCCAGGAGGTGGGTTGCTGCTGTTTACAAGGGGGGAGTCAGGAAGGGGCAGTAAGGCCAGCACGGTGCAAATGCACCAGCAGGAACACAGGATTGACTTTGCCAGTGTGTTTACACCACACAGACTTCCACATTGCCTCGTCCTTGTTTCTCCCAACATGCAACAGTGATCCACCTCCCAGGAAGCTAGTGTAGTTGCTCACATGGCAAGCCAGTTCTTCAGGCCAGGATTCTGCTACTACTTTTCAGGTGTGTGGCTAGGAGCTGCCTCTTCATACATTTCTCATGCCTCTGAATTGGCTGCAGATGGCCAATGGTATTCCTCAGGTGGATGGACTTGGTTCTGGGCTTGCGTCTTGCTGATCCCATCTTTAGGTTCTGCTGCAAGTATACCTACAAAGGCACTTCCATGCATAAGGAATAAAATATGTACCCGCGAGTAGAAATCACTACGCTTTCCCCCCATGCTTAGAGAATTTCATCGGGCAGGCAAAGGGTGCTCCGAACTTTCTGAGAGAGAGAGAGAGAGGAGAGAGAGAGAGAGAACAAATCCTATGTAACAAATTCAGCGCTTGTGAAAACACCCTCTGCTTTTCAGAGTTAACTAAACTGGAACAAAACCATGCAATCTTGTGAAAGTCCCGTCAGATTAATTTGGTTTATGAAATTTACAACAGCTCTTCTCTCTCCCACGGGCCGAAAAATACCGCAGTTGTTTGCCTCTCTGAATAATAATCATTACCATCTTCATCTCTCTCTCTTTCTCTGTCTGTCTGTCTTTTTTCTTCTTCTTCTTCTGGCGGAGAATATCCTGACTAGTAATAGTGCAAAGCAAACTCCTTTCTGAAAGAAGCCATTTTAAGACATGAGCCCCTGGGGAGCTGAGTTCTGGTGTGAACACGAGCCTCAGAAAACCGTAGGCCGTTTGTTGACGCTATCGCTTTAAGTGTCGACCCGAAGCGTATCGTGTTGCTTTAAACCAGATTGCCTGCTTAATATTTAAGGTGACGGTTATGGAATCACTTTATCCCCTCCGAGATTGGCTTTGGAGGCGGCCGGGCAGGCTGAAGATACCCACCGCTCCTACCTCCTAGGCTTGTGCCTCGGGAAGGTATTTTTGATCCTTCCTAACCTGCCTGGGATCTACTAGCAGGCTATGTGCTGACTGAACGGAATAGTTCTCCAGCAGTTTAAAGAGAGAGAGAGAGAGGGAGAGAGAGAGAGAGAGAGAGAGAGAAGTCGAGCTGATTTCTGTAGAGGAGGCAGGGCTTATGGTTTAGAAGGAAGTGAACTGGATAGGTCAGGAGACTGTACCATTTGTGAACACCCCTTTCCCTTTTATATTCATCTGTCAGATACAGTAGGCGTGCTCTGGGCTTGCTGGGCTTCCATGCAAAGCGGGGAGAAAGCAGCCTAAATGTGACCTGCAGTTGGGAAGCTTGCTGCTTTTCCTGCTTTCCTTTTTATCCACCCCCCCTTGCTCTGCAGCCCACCCCCTTTCCTCTGCCTGGACGCTGCAAGCACTTGGTGCTGGAGTTGGAAGCTGTTTGGAAAAAAAACAAAACCAGCTAACATGGTTTATTCCACTCACTGCATGTTGGGTAAATTTCAAAACCCACATGGTCGTCCTCTTGCAGTGGAATAAAGTCGCATCTGATGGACGTCTTCTCTGCTTATAGCATAGCAATGAACGTCTGACAGGCGCGACCTTTCATAAGACAGCCCACACGACTGGCTTTCTGCCCAGAATATTGCTGCAACACTGTCTGTGATTGGTTATCTCCTTATCATCATGCCTTGCTTCAGAAGGGGAGAACGGCCCCCTTTTTAATAAGCCCACGATGGCCGGCTGCAATATGCTGCACTGTAAGTATTTTTTGTTTTGTTTTGAGACCGAGAAGGGGGGGGTGGGGAATCATGCTGTGTAGAGAGTAGTAAGGCAGAGAGGAGCACATGGCGACGTGATTATGCTGTGAGACATCAGTGAAGTGCTGCTTGGTAAATTTTAACGTATCTGTTTTTTCTACAGGTTGGTACTAAGAAGTGCCTTTCCTGACGTCTCTGCTGCTTGGAACCGCTTCTAGAGCAGACTCTGCTTTTTGCCTTGCTTGCTGCCAGCTAGACTGCGACGACAGCTCATCCACTCTCCACCTCTAGCCCAGCCACCCCTCCCCTCATTTCTACTTATAATCAAGAGAAAGAGAAAGAGAGAGGAAAAAAAGCTCTAAGCATCAGGCGTTGCCCTAGGCTGCTTTAGTTATTCTTTTAGAAATAATAAGCATAACGACAACAACAAAAGTTTGCTGGAAAAGTGAGATAATCTTCTGCCAGAAAGGGAAAAAAAATATATCAAAGAGAGAAGGAGCAAAATAAACCGTTCCTTGATTTATCTCTTTAAATTGCTGCATCTGTCTGTGCCAAACTAATCGATACCAATTGCGCCACACCAAAAAAAATTGAATAAATTGAAATCTCAATAATAAAATTAATAATAACAATTGCAGATTCAGCCGTGTGTAGATTCCCCTTTCAGGCAACTTTTTCCTGAGAGCAGCTTGGAAATCCTCTCCTGAAGGGTCTTCCACGTTCTGCTGCTGGCATTTTGGCCTCCCAATTTGGCACTCAAGAATGGTTTACTGAGAGCACAAGGCTCATTCCAGGCCACACTTTTAAATGCTCATTTTTCTGACGACCTTAAGTTCCAAAACCACCCCCCTCTTCTGATTGACAGTTTCGCGCTGTGACTTTCTAGTGGGAAATCTATTCCTTGCTGTTGCGACAACACAACTTTACATCTTTTAACGTTGGGCTTTGGGGCTTTGGGGGAAGCATTTTGGAGGTGGCATTTTTCATCGTTTCCAGTCTTATCAGTTTGGCCTCTTCTCTCTCTCCTTTTTTTTTAATTTGTTTATTTCATTGACAATTTTAACTACCTGTAAAAAAAAAATCTAAACATGGCTGTAAGTGTCACACCAATCCGGGACACAAAATGGCTAACACTGGAAGTGTGTCGTGAGTTCCAAAGAGGGACTTGCTCACGTCCAGATACGGAATGTAAATTTGCACATCCATCGAAAAGCTGCCAAGTTGAAAATGGACGAGTAATCGCCTGCTTTGATTCATTGAAAGTGAGTAAATATTATCATTCTCTTCAAAGCTAAGACAAAAATAATGACTGAAACAGTTGTAATCACTGAAGCAATTGAGTTTTAAGGGATGCTATTTTTTAATCTTATTAATGAGGTTGTGGTTTTAATAATTATGCTTTAAGGCAGGGAGAGAGAGTGGGGATTTTCAGAAGGGCTAGGCTCTGTTTTCTTGCAGTTTATTATAGTTCCTTTATCCTTAGAATTACAGTGCATCTTTAAGTTGGAATGTTAAGAAGCACCATTTGTGCACCTCAGAAGAGTGTTAGTCCATAGTACTGCAAAAAGCAAATACAATTCACGTTTAGACTGAAAGATGGACTCAGGTCTGAACTGTTAAAGGCTGGGGTTATCTACTCTGAAAGCTCTTACTGCAATAAATTTGTTAGTCATTAGGACATGAAAGGGTTCTGCTTTTTTTCTTTTGTAGAAAAAATTCAATGGTTAATTCTCTGTGTGTGCTTAAAGTGAAAAAAATTAGAGTCCTCAAACTAAAGGCCATGTCTTCTGAACAATTGCCTGGTGCTGAGAGCATACCTAGATAGTTGTTGTGTGTAGTCAGCAGTCACAAAGTCTGAGAATTTCCTTCGTTAACATTGCACTAAAAATCTTAATTAAAAGATCACTTGTATAAGTCTCAGCTTATGAAAGGATCGCCTGTTTAAATATTGGATTTGAAAACCATGTTTCTGTACTTATGAAAGAGAACTATAGCTAATGCTCTATGGATATATTACTGCTTCAGGAAAATGGATGATGTCTAGAATTGCTGTTTTCAAATATGTTCCTGCTTTCATCAGTCAGGCTTGAGACTTATCTTCTGCCCTAGTTTACCATGCTTGAAATCCCAGACTTGTTTATTTGGGAGGCAGGTTGTAGCTAAGTGGTGGAGCATCGGCTTTGCATGCAGAAGGTTTCAAGTTCACTCCCTGGCATCTGTATGGCTGGAATTGTTCCTTGTCTGAAACCCTGTAGCGTCTCTGCCATTCAGCGTTGGAAATACTGAGCTAGATATACCAGTGGTCTGGCATAAGGCATATGTTCCTTTGAGCATACGGATTAGGGCTTCAGTCTAGCAAGCACTTACCTGGGAGTAATCCCCATTGAACATGGTGGAATTTACTTCCAAGTAAAAATGCATAGGCTTATGCTCAATGCACCTTGACCTCAACATTCCACAGTCCATGCAGGTAAAGGGCTTGAATTTCAAATTGCTTAGTCTGATTGACTTAAATGGAACTGAACTGATTTAAATGCAAGTATTTAGGCTTCATTTAGGGTTCTAAATCTGGCTGAGAGCCAGGATTGCTTTTGCATGTTACAGAGCAGTGAGAAATCGATACGTGGTTGAGTCATGCACACACACAATCTCAATCTCTCTCTCTCACACACACACTTTTCCTGCCTCTGGTATAATGTCTAAAGAAGTGATGCCTGTAATTGATGAACCTACAGCTGGACAGAGTGGAAGTTGAAGGAGAAATGTATGTTTGCTTGTTTTAAAATGAAATAGGGCTGCCATTCCAGCCAAATATTTGGACTTGGAATTAGGCTACGAAGGGGCAAATGTTCAGCTCTGCCTCGTTTATGACTGGACTTGTTCATACTGACTGGACAGCAGTCGCCAGAACTGTGAGAAAAGTCAATTCTCTGCTCTGTGTTTGCTTTGGCGGCTGAAGGCATGTTGTGGGTTGTGACTTGCCATTTGGCCATATCACACTCAAGGTCAGCTTAGATTTTCTTGCTGTAGAATAACGTTGTAACACCACTTGTCAGTCACATAGGCCATGTTGGAGTGATGATCATCTGCCTGCCTATTTATCTGTCTATTGCTGTTTTCGGATGCTCTATAGCTAGCGCACAAATATATGTTGGCCCCGGGAGCCTTGGTTGCCAAAGCTAGTGAGCCAAGGATTTGTCGTTTCGTTCTACTGCTTGGCAACCATAGCCATTCTTAAGGATTAGGAAAGCTCTCCATTAAGCGTTGCTGCTAGGTAACTTCCATTCATTTGATTACGGGGACCATTGTGCAAGCTGTTGTTGCAAAGACTGAGGGATGCAGCACAAAGGGCAGGTGAAAGACGCTCCATACTACACCTTAGCCATAGGCCACGGGTAAGGAGTGTCAGCCCCCGCGACCAGATGTGGCCCTCCAAGCTTCTCTATCTGGGTCTTGGTGACTGCCATCCCACCTCTCACCAGCCCTGCTCCAAACCCGTTTCAAGAGTTTTTGCCCGACTGGAAGCTTTTGCAAACTACGAGAGAGATTGTTCTTTTCCTCCCCTTTCCCAAACGTTTTATTTGTTTATAAAATTGTATATCCTTCCCTTCAGTTCTGCTGAAACTCTTGGAGCACCTTAACAGTGGTGGAATAAGACAAGTGATTTGTTTTCTCATTTTTTAATGTCACTTCTCATCCATTACGAAACCCAAGGTGAAACGTGTGGTTTCTGGGGTGTCTTCCATTCATTCGGTGTTCTGGAATGGGGAAAGGCTGTAGCTCAGTGGTAGAGCACATACTTTTCTTGCAGAAGGTCCCTGGCATCTCCAGTTAGAGTTGGGAGAGACTCCTGCCTGAAATGTTGGAGAGCTGCTGGAAGTTAGTGTAGCCGGTACTGAGATAGATGGAGCATTGCTCTGACTATATATAAGGTAACTTCCTTTGCCCCAGGCTCAGGCGTTCTTAGCACCAGCAAGGTAAGTGCCTTCGGACCATACTCCCAGCCATTTAAAAACGTGGATTTTCAATACAAAGCAACAGACTATACAGGGAAGGGTGGAGTTCAGTGTTAGAAACTCAGATATATAAGCCAGGCTCCAAATGGCTCCTTAAACCAATATTACAGTCACCAAAACGAAATGTTTAGTTGCCATTTTTGGGCAAGACAGTGCTAAATAATGGACTGGCTGTGATTGAATATCATTTAAACATCTGGCTAGTTCAGATAACAGCATCCCTTCTCCCTCCTCCCCTGTTGAGCCTGAAGGGGACTTCAGTCTTCTGTGGCAAGGATGGAGGATGTCTCGATGCCTAAGCATGGGAACTTTTAAACTGGTGTGGGGAAGACCTGACCCACCAGATGTTGAGGAACTGTAACTCACATCGGCGCCAGCGACTATAATCGATGGCCAGGGATGGTGGAAACTGTAGCTCAGCAACATCTGGAGGGCCAGAGGTTCCTCACACCTGCTTTAAAATGTTGAATAGGACACAAAATGAAAATTTTGTTGGGCCACAAATGGTGTGCAGCTGCAGTCAAACTATAATTAAACATTTTATGTCCCTTGATCACGAAATTTTGCTTTTTATGGAACTATTCACAAGGCTGGTTTAACTGCTTATGGGAGTTGTCTGCTCATGGGGACAAGTGTGCTGTTGTGAGGAGGAATTGCAAAGGAGCCCTCAGCTTGACTTCTTGGAGTGGATTCTGGTTTTCAAGCTCCCACCATGCATGGAAGTTGATGCGGTATCTTGCTTGAGGCTGCACAACCACCCTAGAACTAGCACCCAGTAAGCAATGATAGAGTTGTCATGCCCAGAATGCAGTCTGGTGAAATTGAAAATCCACGCACACAACAATATAGTATGACTTGATTTTGATTTTGATTGACCATACAAAATTTTGTTTTCAGTGTTTTGCAAGTCACCTTCTAAGACGTTTTCCTAAAAGATGTGTTGCAAATGTAATAAATGGAATCATTGAATTGTAGAGTTGGGAGGGATCCTGAGGATCATCTAGTCCAACCCCCTGCAAGGCAGGAATATGCAGCTGTCCCACACAGGGATCGAACCTGCAACCTTGGCGTTATCAGTGCCAAGCTCTAAGCAACTGTGCTATAATACAGAAAAGCTGTGAATCCAACAGATGTGTTTGTGCATCGTTACTCTCACATAAATAAGATTATCATTTAACCTCGACCAGCATATTCTGGCATAAATTGGTAATGAACACAGACCCTTGGAGATTACTCATTATTTGGAAGACTCAAAATCCTGAAGACAGATGCAGTTCCCCAGATATTTCCCATTTTAACACCATAGCAAATTACTTTCACTCATTTGCTTAGTTAGTGCATCACATGTATGACTCCCTACTGGCATGCCCATATATATATCCAGGAGGGGGAATGTAAAGCTTGGTAAGTGTGCTAACACAAATGTTAATTAAGCCTGAGTATACTTTCAAACGATGGAACAGAATCAGAAGATTTCTTTCAGGCACATTACAAATCAGAGTTTTCACCTTAATGCAGGATATTTTGAAATGTTAAATCTTAACAATTGTCTCTTGCGGTTGATCCATGCGGCTATCAATCTCAGGTCAGTGGATTAAATCATAGAGCCCTTCATCTCCTCCCTGTGGCCAGAGTCCCATAATTTATAAAGAAAGCTCTAGAGCTCTAGAGCTCATGGGCCCATGCTGTATATATAGAAGGTCCTAGGTTCAGATCATGGCATCTGGCCAATACTTTAGTGACCAGCAAAATACGTAGGCATCACTGGACTAGAGGAATCAGTGGTTATCTGATACCGATAACCTCAGCACACTCATGTAACTTACATGACTCCATAAGAGTTTAGCAGAGCAGGTTTCCCACCAAATGGAACAAGGTAGTAGTGGGGTAACCTGTACCAAGTTATGTGTCTTTATATGCATATTGATTATTTATAGTGATGTGTGATTTATGAAAAAATGAAAGGTAATCAGCAAATAAAACAAATTTAATAAAATCCTAATAAACCACAACAAAAACTAGTTCAACAGATGGCAGTGTAAAGTCTACTGTTGTTCTGAAAAGGATAGCAGTGGAGAAGCTAAATTGACCTCTTTTGGAAGAATGTTTGAGCGTTAAAGCTACCACCAAGAAGGCTCTGTTCCTTGTAGAGGCTTAACCTAGCCACTCTGTAAGAGAGGATCTGGAGCAGGACACCCTCAAAAGGTGTGTGTGTGTGTGTGTGTGTGTAATAGGAGAAGATGTTGCCTGAGATAATCAGGACCTAAGCTGTTTAGGACTGTAAAGGTCAGGACTTACACTTCAAGTTGGGCTTAGAAACGAATTGGCAGCCGGTGCAGCTGTCTCAAAATAGATGAAATATGAGAGATCCTATCCGTTTCTGTCAGCAGGCAGGCTGCCATATTCTCGCCACAAGCTGAAATTGTTGAACTGTTTTCAAAGGTAGCCCCATGTAGAGGGTATCACAGTAGTCTAATCTGGACATTGCTAAAGCATGAATGGCATTGGCTGAAACATTGCTAGCATGCACCTTGAGATGTCTGACATATGGGAGTTGAAAGCAGGCAATGCCAAGCTTTTAATACGTAAACATTTTAATATTTTACAGTCTATTCTTTGTCCTGCCTCAGAATCTTTCTGATAGGCCAGGATTGTTACCGAATCTCTGCCCTACTCCCAGCAGGAAAATAAATACTCCTGCACCCCCTGTTTGCAATTAGTTTTAATGTAAGTAAAGATTACCGTTGTTATTTATTATGCAGGCTTTCGGGCAATTAAAGGGAAAAAACGAGGCAAAAAAATAATAATACGAACTTAAACTGTTGAAAATGAATAGCAAGTAAAACGCTTCTGTAAAAATAAGATGTATATTGCAAAATAAGCTATACATTGTATATCATGAACTAAAAAGTTTGGTGATGATTACATTTATGTGAGGTATATTTTCTGTACAAACACCTCAGTAGGAAAAACAGTTACAAAACTGTTAATCTAAACAGTTATAAAAGCATTTAACCACCTCTAAAATGCATATGAAAATAATAGTAAATTAGTTCTAAAGGCTAGCAGCCTTTCATATTGGAAAGAACATTGAAGGTTTGAGCGAGCCTATGTTATGAGGGTGTTAATAGTGGGAAAACCAGTTATTACTCAGAGAGTGTGTATATATGTGACTTGTTTAGGTTAAAAAAATAAACATTTAGCAATCTCTCCGTCTGATAAAAGGTGATCAAGGTATGGCAGAATGTTTGTAGTTCTTGTCTAGAAGCTGCATTTGAGTTCAAGATGGATATCGCCCAATATGCTTTTGCTATTTTTAGAATATTGTAGCAGGCAAAGCAAACACTTTCTGAGGAGACCCTGTGAAATGGCAGAACCTTCAGCTGTGCTGTTTCAGTCTTTGGCTATGCTCCCAGGTACCACTGCATTTCATATTCTCTATGGACCAGGGGCATTTGGTTCAAAGATAAAAATGCAGTTTTTTATATGGCCACCTACTGAAACCTATACACACACAGAGAGAGAGAGAGAGAGAGAGAGAGAGAGGGTGAGTCTTTTAAAAGAGGCCCTGTGGAACATGTGTACTCTGTATCCATGGGGCCTCTTTTAAAGGACTCACCCTGTATATAGTGGGGGGGGGAGGGAGAGAGAGGGAAATGAATAGAGGGCAGCTCTGTGTGGGGCTACCTTTGAAGGTGACCCAGAAACTGCAACTAATCCAGAATAGTGACTGGGAGCGGCCGCCGAGACCACATAACAGCGGTTTTGAAAGACCTACATTGGCTCCCAGTACGTTTCCAAGCGTAATTGAAAGTGTTGGTGCTGCCCTTTAAAGCCCTAAATGGCCTCGGTCAAGTATACCTGAAGGACTGTCTCCACCCCCATTGTTCTGCCCGGACACTGAGGTCCAGAGCCAAGGGCCTTCAGGCAGTTCCTTCACTGCAAGAAGCCAAGTTACAGGGAACCAGGCAGAGGGCCTTCTCGGTAGTGGCGCCCTCCCTGTGGAACGCCCTCCCACCAGATGTCAAAGAGAACAACAACTACCAGACTGTTAGAAGACATCCGAAGGCAGCCCTGTTTAGGGAAGCTTTTAATGTTTGACGGACTATTGTACTTTAATATTTTGTTGGAAGCCGCTCAGAGTGGCTGGGGAAGCCCAGCCAGATGGGTGGGGTATAAATAAATTATTATTATTATTATTATTGATAAAAAACAACAGGGAGGGAATCTATCTTGGTGGTAGAACAGATGTTTTGCATGTAGAAGGTGCCAGGTTCGATCCTTGGGATCTCCACTTGGAAGGATCACATAAAGAAGATAGAAAAGACCTATGCCTGGGGCACTGCTAATTGGTTTAGTTTCTGTAGTTGAACTGGCTGGTATGGCATAGTTCAGGGATAGCCAACGTCGTTCTTGCAGGGACTGATGGGAATTGTAGTCCCAACAACATGTGGAGGGGCCCCATGTTGGTTACACTCAGTGAAGTGGCTAAGGGACCGAGCTGTGGTGTAGAAAATTCCATCTAGCACAATAAGTTCCTGAGGTCAACTTGTTTAATATTCGCATTCAGCCTCTCAGAGGAAGAAGGTCCCTTTTAAAATATCGTTTCAAATTATGTAAGTTTTGTGGGATGAAAAGAAGTAACAAATTTGAACTATTTGAGTTTGCCTAATTTCATGGTAGCGTAAGCTTTATTTGGTTGTCGGTCAAGAAACAAATTGTGGAAGCATGATTTTGTTTCTTTGAACTGCAGCAGGAATTGCCTCCCGTTAAAACCTCAGCTTGCCTCAACTTAAAACATTTGAAAGCTTCATTCACTCTAATGTCTGCCTTGTTACTTCCCAGGGGACTAACTGCTGTTTTCTGTTCTGATGTGCAGGAACACTTTTACCTACGGACCTCAAATTATTTCTTGCTAGGACTAAACTGCTAAACCTTTGTTACCCATGCTTGAATTTTATTGAAGTCTGTGTGATTTTCACCACATGATAGCCATCATACTGTGTATGCAAAAGTTGAATTGAGAGCGGCGTCAGACAAATTGGAGAGTCATGTAGAAGCTACTTAAAAAGACTTAACTAGGTGGCACCATTTTGGTTGGCAGCTGACTAGCTTCCAGCATCTCAGATAAATTTGCTGTTATTATTCCACTTTAGGAATGGAATAGACTACATAACTGGGGCGTGGAGATATATATTTCCCTATTTGGTTAAAAGTGCAAGTAACTTCCTGACCATCTGAACCCGGCTTTGCTCTTTAGCTTTACATTCATTTTTGCTTCTCCTAGACTCTACACAGAAAGGAATCAGAAGTGTATAACGATTGCACTGGGAGGCTCAAAAAGGTGTTTGTATGTGTACTATTATTATTACTTTTATTGTATATATCCCACCCATTTGGCGGGGTTTCCCCAGCCTCTCTAGGTGGTTTCCAGCACATATAAAAACATTAAAAAATGTCAAACATAAAAAACCTCCCAATGCATGGTTGCCTTCAGATGTCTTCTAAAAGTTGTGTAGTTCTTATCAGCAACAAGCTCTGTGCATTGTACATAAAATAAATTCTGTGGAGGAAAATGGATATCCATATTCTTTGTCCACCTTTTCTGTTCCTCCTTAGCATCTGCACTGCTCACACAAGGTAAACAGTTCAATCTTGTTGATGTCTACTGAGAAATAAGTGCCATTATTTTGAGTGCAGTTTGCTCCCAGGGAAGGGCATTTCGAATCAGAACTCATATCGCTTGTCCAAACAAGTGTATGGCAGGAAAAGAGAGATGGTTTTTTATGGGATATTGAGGTACAAGTGAGACACAAAAAGGCCTTTAGCCACTGGAAATCACTTCCATGTCTTTGTTGTGCCTCAGAGAGGAGGCAGTGTGTTATAGCGGTTAAACTGTTGTGCGGGGGAAATCCAGGTTCACACTTAGCTGTAAATCTTGCTGGGTGACCTTGGCCTAGTCGCAATTTCTCATCTTAACCTACCTTACAGGATAGAAGGGGAGCAAGACCTGTGTATGGCACCCTAAGTCCTTGGAGGAAGGGCAGGGCAAACCTAAAATCATATAGGTTAGTTATCAGTTTCAGACAAAACAAAACAATGACTAATCTGGAATCTAAAGGACATGTTGGGTACTGTGCTGACAGCTAGATTCCATAATTTACAGCATGCACCAGCAGTCAGCATATTGGTGTCTCTGTCTCTTGTTTTTCTGTTTACATCTTGCAAGTCCTTTCTGCTTCACAAGTGCATTAAAGAGAGAAGATAAACTCACTGTGACGGGTAATCAGCTGAGTATATAGAGCTTCTTCCACCCACTTCCTTCAAACTAAACATGGTCAGCTGAGTTTTTAAGCTGTTCCTTTATCTCTTTCCCCCCACCCCAAACTATGTCACACACTGCAGGCGTGAAATAAGCTTGTCGACTCTTAAGTTCTCAGTGTCCACATCATTACAAAAATACAAAGGCTGAGCTTATGCTAGCATACTTGCTGTCAAGTTTTAGGACTGAATTATTTTAAAGTGTGAACTTCCCCAGGGCGAAAAGCAAAGAGACATAAGGGGGGCCAACTGAGAGCAAAAAAGGCGAGGGGAAAGGGATATATATCACTTATAGCAAATACACTTAAAATGGTAGGAACCTAAATAACAGAAATTCCAGCAAACAGCCGACACTCTAATTATTATTTTGCTGGATCTCCGATACCAATTGTGATGAAGAGAAAAGGAAAACAGGAACTAATATGTAGTTAACACAAGATGTTTGTGCAACATCAATTTTTGATGCTGTTTTCACAGTGCATCTGTTTTCAAATAGGTCTCGTTTAGCATGACCTACAGGTGCGCCACACTGAGCAAATAAAGGGAAGGAAAATCTGATTAGCACACAGTCTTTAGTTGCGTTCAGTTAGAAGTTAAGTCCCATTGATTCCAGTAAGACACGCTTCCAAGCAACTCTCTTTAGGGTTGCAGTGTCAAGCCATCAAGCATAAGTGAGTTGTATTAACTTCTGTTTGCCCTGTGGGTTTAACAAGATGTCATGGCTGCTGCCAGCTTGCATCTCCTCCATGCATCGTATTGGTAACATCAAGTCAAAGCCTGTTTCTTATCTTGCCCTGGCCAAGATTCCTACGACGCATGAATCTTGTCGGTTCATCATATGTCAATTTCTGTATGATGGATCTGGCCTTGAATACCATTCAGATATTGCAGCTGGTACAAAATGCAGTGGCTAGAGTGTTGTTGAACCTTTTTGCACAGAGCCATATTAGCCTGTCCTTATGATACCAAATACTGGCTGCTTGTTCATTATAGAGATTAATTCAGTGTGCTAGTTTTGATGTATAAAGCTCTGAACAGTTTGGGACCTGATTACCTGAAGGAATGCCTCTGCCTGTATTTCCCTGTCTGTATTTTAAGATCAGTTATGGAGTTTGTTTTGATGACACCATAATTGTGTGAAGTTATAGGACCTTTTTAGCATTGGCACCCCTGTTCTGGGATACAGTCACCTCCCCAATTGCCTGGTGGCAATGTTGTCCACCTTTTGGCCTTTTCCTCTCCCTGCATTTCAACATGATTATTTTTGACCTATGTCGGGACAGATAGGAAAGACAAAGTAGTGTTCTGTAATTTTACTGTTTTCATAATGGTTTCCTCCCCCACCCTCCTGTCTTTCTCTCTCTGTGTGGTTGTTGTTGTTGTTGTATTGCAATGAAATTGTTGTTACCAGCCCTGAGATCATCTGTGATGAAATACAAGATATAAATTTCATAAATAAAACAAAACAAAACTGGCCAGCAGAGTTGCACAAAGACTTGGCCAAGATGCACATTAAATGCTCATATTTTACAGGTAAACAGAGCTTGGGTCTTCACAGTTGGTAAAGTGTTAAGTCATGGCTGATTATTATTATTTTGCCTTGGATTTTCCTTTGCTGTTGTTAATCTACTGGGGGAGACAGTAATCCTCACTAATCTTCTGCAACTCACCCAAATATCTATAGGTATGTTTTAGTCTGCTGTCTGATCACCCCCACTGAAAGGTAAACAAGTGCTTCTTCAGCTTGGAATACTGTATGTGATACATGAGTCCTTAAATCAGCCAAAGAGCTTTAGAACAGCCGTTAATAGAGGTAACACCATCCTCAAATGTTACTGCTTATGAGGGACATTTTATGCTAACTCTTTATGGTAACTTACTGCCCTTCTAAGAGTTTGGTTCTGAGTTTACTTAGCCCCAAATCATCAGCAGTTTAATTTTGCTGAAGGCCAGTGAGAGGTTTGGGTTTGCTCTTGTAATTTTGGTTGAAGGAGCCATCGCTGGCAAGTAATTTTGTTGGAGTAAAACTTGTCAAATCGGAAGCATATATTCGTTTTGGGAAGGCAGAACAACATCCCAGTGTACTCTGTGGTGGCATTTGTGCTGAAATGGGAACTCCCAGTCTACCAGTGGCAAAGAGCAAAGTTGATATCTGTAACCTGACCCTATAGAAATAGATCTATTTTTAATTTGTGCTGAATCTCAAAGACACAACGCTTAAGCCAAATCAATTAGTCACGTAGGTGGACAAATGCCAGATATGGAGCGCAGTCCCCCCCCCCCTTTGCCGGCTTTTAAATAATAATGAAAATGCTGTTTCCTTTAACAGGAGGAATTTAAAATCTGCCAAAGGCTAATCACTGCGATAGGGTTGGATCTATCCCAGAATTAAGCCACTTAAAGTCTGCAAACACTTCTTTGGGGTGGGCAAGGCCCTGAAATTCCACCTAGTTTGGCAAAACAATGCACTAAAGACAGTTCTTCAGTCAAATAATATGCTAGGTTAAAATATGTGTTTGAATCATGTGCTTGGGATTTTCTGCATGTTTCTCATTTTAAAAAGGTAGCAGTGGGGGACCTTGATCTAGGTTTGGGGCAGAGGTAATAGGGATTCATCCCTGGCAATGAATAAGTGCATCTGGCTGTTAACCAGAAGATTGGTGGTTCAAACGCACTCAGGGACAGCTAAGGGCAGGATTCCTATATTGCAAGGGGGTTGACTCTCAGGGTCTCTTCCAACTCTACAGTTCTATGGGACTGTGCTTCTATCATTTCCAGGGTGGATAAAAATCAATTTTAAAAAATAAAAATAATAAAAAATCAGATTTTTTTTATTTAAATCAGATTTTTTAAAAATTTTAATCGGAATTTTATTTTTTATTTAAATCGTTTTTTTAACATTTAAATTGGATTTTTAAAATAAAATGCTTTTGGAGGAGAAATCTTTCTAAAGATTTCTATTTAAGGTGCAAAATAGTCCAAAGGCTATTCATCAGGAAATAAGGATTTGTTTTAAGTTTTAAGTGCTAAAACTCAGTCTAAGTTTGTTTGTTTGTTTGGTTTTTTAAAAAAAGTTTAACCACATCAGTTAACAAACATGGATACATAATGTTTTAGTTAAATAAATTGTTTTAAATTGTTATTAGGGAAATGATTGTTTTTCTCCTTCCAATAAAGTACAGCAGAAAAGTTGTCCAAATGCAAACAGTTAACTTATTAAACCTCACAATAATTTCACAATTATCTGTCTATGTATTTCTAATAGTATAACCAAATCAATAATTTTTGATATAACTGTAAAAACTACTCTGAAAAATTATTATTCCAAAAATGAAACCTTTATCTGGTTGTAAATATTAAGATTATACCAGCAAGAATGAGTCTATCTGTAAAAAAAAAAAAAACAAAACAATTTAAATGAAGTCTTACTGACTCATGATTTAAATCGATTTGGTTAACTCTGATCATTTCACTACTGAAATGATCAGCCCCTCAATCTTCAACTGCCCTATGCCCCCAGAAGCTGTTATTTTCTCCACACAACAGTTTTGGCGGCAGATAGCAGCTCAGCAGTTGTGTGTGTTTTCCCAGTGAGAAAACAGCATGGGGGGGAAGGGTTTAAGCCCCCCTCCTCAAGTCACCCACCCACCCACATAAATACATGCTGTAGCCCTGATTCAAACCAGCTACCGTTTCATCTTTTTATACAGGGAATGTTGTGGGGTATTCCAAGCATGAAATAAAATGCGTGGATCACTTTTGAGTGATACCCAGCCGAAGTCATACTCAGAATAGGCCGAGCGATATGAATAGACAAGTAACTTAAAATAATGACGACTTTTAATTCCTTTGCTTTCACTCTTAAGTACGATTAATGCAAGTTTTCTCCCATCCGGAATATATATGGAATATAATAAGCAGGACTAAGTAAACCATATCACTTGTTAAAGGTATGAGATGCTTCTTGAGTTAACGGATATAGTATGAACCAGCTCAGGTAAATTAGAGATTTCTTTACCAGTTTGCTTATGCAAATATTGCCTCCTACCATATAAAGCAAATTTTCATTGAAACTGTTAGGTTAGTCTCCTGAGGTTTTTAGACCCATGTTGAAATAATTTTCTGGAACAGAATAAGAATAGGCTCCGCTTTAGTTACTGTTTCCTTTAAATGGAAAAAGAGAGAACATATTGATACATTGTCCTTTTATTTAAAAGTTTGTTTTCTGCCAAGTGTGACTTAAGCATAAGGATGCAAGCATCCCTTTTAACTCCATATTCTTGCTAAAATTGCTGTCCAATGAACTCAAATAAAGGAGGACGTGCTCATAACTTTCAAAAGAGATACTTAAAATGTAACAGTTCCGCTATGAATTAAAAGCATTGCCTTTGTCTGATTGGACTGATTTGAACTCAAGAGAAATTCCATCAATCCATTTGCAAATCAGATGTACTTCTTAAATGGAGCTAGGGCAACAAAGTCCGTAACCTCACTTTGATGAAACTGAAACATACTTTATATTGTAAACCACCCTGTGATCTTCGAATGAAGAGTGGTATAGAAATTTAATAAAAAAATAAAAATAAACCATTTTTAATACTGTTTTAATTAATTACTTGCTGTTTCAATTAATTTGTGTGTGCATATATACACACACTATTTCATTTTTAAACAGTTTTCATTTTGTAAACAACCGTGAAGTTTTTCTACCATCCATATTTTAACGTGTATTTAACGTAATACACACTTTTTCTCTGTAAGCAGCTTTGCCTAATATGCACATACTTGCAAAATAATTTCCCCTAAAACAATTCATTTTTGTATATTTTAATGAATATATGCATTTAAATGCACACTCTACCCTAAATAGATGTATTTTCGCACACATTCCTTGGCTGGAGTAGTGAGGATTTCAAAGGATGGCCTTGTTCCGGTTCATGTATTATTTCAGAAAGCGTGAGCTAGATAGATTTGCCTTTAAATGTGAACAGAATCAAACTTCTCCCCCATCGCTACTAATAGCTAATATGGCGTTCCCCAGCTGAGTGATAGATAAGAGCATAAGAAAAGCCCTGCTGGATCGTGCCAAAGCCCCATGTCGTTCAGCATCACAGTAGCCAAACAGATGCCTTTGTGAATTGATTAATAAGCTTTGGTGCCTTTCATCAGATCACTAGTGCTGGACTAATAATCATGCAGCCAGAATGAAACCTTATGGTAATTTGCAAGTAGCTTCTCTGTGTGAACTCTTTAAAGATGTTCAGGAGCACAGGATTTCTAGCCTCGGTAAGGTTAAAATAATTGTAAAGAGAGGAACGCACACCTTTTGTTATTTTTGGAGGGTGGGTGTTATTAAATCCCTGACAATCTTTCAGATCAAATCGATTGGGATCTAAGCATGCGCACTCTTATACCATTGCACTGTTCTGTTGCCGAAGGGTACACATTTTCATTAGAATTAGATCATGAATTTTGCAGCGACTTTTGCTGTGTGGACCCCTTCTTACCCAGACTAAGAATTGCTACATTCCATTTTCAGAGTTAATATTCCCGGCTGCGACGATGACGCTCCACTCATCACATTTGAGTCTGATCTGGATACCCCCCCCCCCAAAAAATACCCCTTCCCACCCCCTTTGTTTTCTCCAACTTGTTCTGAGCTGGAGTTGGGTGCATCGTTATAGGAGCAGATTTCATTCCTTGAAATCTGGAAGCGCAGAATGTTGTGCAAGTCATCAGGGTCTCCACGGGAAATGTAAAAAAATATCATCGTTCAGCAGCAAAATTGTAGCAATAGCGAGTAACCTAGTAACTGCACTTGGAATGTTAAAAAAATACAACAGTTCAGTGACAAAATAGATCCATTAATTGTTCCGAACTGAATGAATTTCAAATGCTGCATTAATTTATTTATTAGAAATAACAAAAGTTTGTAAATGCTGTGTTAGTATATATATATATATATATATATATATATATATATATATATATATCCTGCTGCGAGAACGGCAAGTTTCTTTGACATGTAGAAATTATTACTATTCCAAGATCCCTTCTGTGTCACAGAGAGGTGCAAGAAGGGAGACATAGCGCAGATGCCACTGGATTATAAATGGAATGCTGTTGGATCAAACCAAACGTCTATCTAATTGAGCACCTTGTTTCTCACAGCGGGTAACCATGAGGGCAAGTGCCCCTGAGGGCAAGGGCCTTCTTCTGCTGTTATTTCCTAGTGACTGGTCCTCAGAAACATGCTATTCAATCTGGAGGTAGTATATAGCCATCATGACTAGCACTCATGTTAAGAGCATCTTCATGTGATCTTCAGGTGCCTCCACCTTCAGAAGTGAAGAAGATGGCTAAGTGAGGCAGGGACTTTTCCGTAGTAGCACCCAGTTTTTGGAACTCTTTCCCTATTCTTTAGTGGAATATTTCTACTGAAAATGGAGCTTCCTGAAAGATTGGAGTCCTGACCTCGTGACTACTGGAAATCTCACTCAAAAATCCCTACAGGTTCTGAGGTTTTCACCAGGCATTGACCACACATAAACATATTTGACAGTTATAAAGACTAGTAACATTTTTTAAAAAAATGAGAATTGAAATCCATAGGATACTGTATTCTGTGGCTAATGCATTTCGTTTTTCGTTTTTCTGTGCTTCCCTAGAATAATACTATTTGTACCACACTGGTTATATAGAATAATCACAGAAGTTGTTTATCTTCCTTGTGACTGGATGTTAAGCACTTACATTTGAAAACATTAGCAGTTTTGTTACAAACAGCATTCCCTGCTGTTATAGATTGAACTTCCGAACAAAATGACACTGCAAAGCTGACATAGTTAGAAACTAGGAGAAAAATGAAAGCAGGAGGGTTTTTAAAGACTGAGGGATGGGTACAACAAAGATATTAAGATGGCTTGTAATGAAGGAACAGCTGAAGGGCACAATGACAAAACAGGGAGACTGGAGCTAAAATATATGCTCTGGCATATATTTGTGTTCCAAGTCAAGGGGATTGTGACTCCTTAAAGTTTCCCTTTAAATACAAAAACTGATTCGAAAAATACAGCATGTTGTTTTTTAGATATCCCGATTTATTTGCTCTTTCCAAAAAAAGTTGAATTGGGCATTTAGTTTTATATTCCATACTAGAATTTTTTTAGATGTTATTTCCCAAGCCCTTAATGTTATCATCCTCTGAAGCCAAATTGGTCACACTCCTAGTCAGATTAATTCTGTTAAATGTGAAGTGGTCAGAGATCTCGGAGTGATGCAGACTCTGTTGTAACGCTTCATCTACTTGCCATGTGCAAAAACTAATCCGTTCCAGACATGTTTTTAAAAGATAGGTCTACGGTTGTATTCAGTCCAGTGAGAGCCACTCATAATGCCATGGCAAGATTGTAATCCTTTGGTGGCTTGTCAGGGCTGACAGCTCTATTAATTTACGACCCACGTTGCAGATAGGTTGTTAAAAAGGAAATGGTTATAAGTAATTAAGCCACTTGTGCTGAGTGGGTTTCATAGGGCAGGTACCAAGATAATTTTATCTAGCTTTCTAGGTCATAGAGTTACTCAAATGAGGACTCTGACAATTAGAGAAGATGAAAGTGCAAGTGAAAGAGAAGAAATCAGATTTTCACGTTCCTTAAACCTATATTCCTGCATAAACCAATGTTTCAGGGACTGAAGGCCGGATCGGATGTGGTACCAATATAATCTTATATACTTTTCTGTGCCACAGAGTTACTGAAAGGAGGACTCTAAAAACTGGAGAAAGTGAGAGAAGAAATATCATTTTTATATCCCTTAATCCTATTTTCCTGAATAAATCAGTGTTTCATCATATATGAACCAGGTTGTGTGTGTGTGTGTGTCTGTGTATGGGGGAGTCATCTATTTTATATTTATTTTTTTAAATGACCACAAAAATGGCTAGCTCAGGTGAGGGGAGCTTAACTTTGTTACCTTCTCCATGTTACTTTCCTCTGCTTCTATCATTGTCAGCCCTTTTACTTGAGTGGTTTCAGATTTTGGAAGTATTAGACTCCCTTCGATCACCCATCATTTTATATGTGAATGGGGCAGGCATATTTTATGTAGTTATTGGTAAAATTATTTGTCACCTTTCCTCCATAGAGCTCAAGGTGACCTACGTGGTTCTCCTCATGCCCTCATATCTTAAGAGATATGTTGGGCTGAGAGACTAGGACTGGGCCCAAGGTTGTTGTTGTTGTTTAGTCGTTTAGTTGTGTCCGACTCTTCGTGACCCCATGGACACCAGGCACGCCAGGCCCTCCTGTCTTCCACTGCGTCCCGCAGTTTGGTCAAACTCATACTGGTAGCTTCGAGAACACTGTCCAACCGTCTCGTCCTCTGTCATCCCCTTCTCCTTGTGGCCTCAATCTTTCCCAGCATCAGGGTCTTTTCCAGGGAGTCTTCTCTTCTCATGAGGTGGCCAAAGTACTGGAGTCTCAGCTTCACGATCTGTCCTTCCAGTGAGCACTCAGGGCTGATTTCCTTCAGAATGGATAGGTTTGATCTTCTTGCAGTCCATGGGACTCTCAACTGTCTCCTCCAGCACCATAATTCAAAAGCATCAATTCTTCGGTGATCAGCCTTCTTTCGGCCCAAGGTTATCCTGTGAGTGGAGATTTGAACCAGGGTCTCCCACACCCTAAATCCTGTACTCTAACCTCTACCCCACAGTGCATAAGCAAACATGGGTACAGCTGTCATGGTAGGTTTGGCCCCCTTTTTTTGCAAAAGAAAATCAGAACTACATTCCAATCTTATGCAGGCTTACTTAGAAACAAGTCCCACTGAGTTCAGTGAGACTGATGCCCAAATAAGTGCCCATAGGCAGTCGTAATATTGCACGAATTTATCTATGCATTAGTTGTCTTTTGCAAGTGGTGATAATGATGATAATAATAATAAAACTATGTAATTACACTAGATAGAAGATCTGAGAGAGGAAAAACAGCTGGGGAATGTGGTTTAATCCAACCCAAACCTGGTGCAAAATATAGAGGAAACAGCAACTAATTGAGGACATGCATTTTTGTTCCACTCCTTTGCGGGGGAAACGGCACATAAGCTTAAAGAGGTCTCTTTAGAGCAAATGTAGACTCTTAAATTTCCTTTAGGCAGGACATTCTCTCCCCACGAGGGAGTTCAGTGCTCTCCACTATCACTTGGTGGCTGGGTTTAAATCAAGGTAGGTTCAAGGCTACCTACACTCTGTAATGTCGTGTTTTCCCCATTAAGTCCTCTTTTATGCTCTCTGGTTTACAATCAGAAGAGGTACAACAATAAACGCTTACTTGGGTTCAGGGTCAGACTATGGCTGTCTTTGTGGAGAAAGCAGACTTGCAAATAATATTAGCTCAATAGCCTTTTAACCCATGCAGTTCTGAAATGAGATGGGAGAAGTGTTTTCTGTTTTTGTTTCTTTTTCTTTTTTGCTATTTCCGTGGCTTGGTGGCACAGCTTTGAGAAACAGAAACGGCAAGATAAGCTTAAAATAGAAGTTACTGCCAAATCCATCCTGTCAAGCCACCTGGCATGACTGTAGAGGGGAGCACAATGGCAAATGCTCCAGTTGTAGTTAAATTCGAACATTGGGTGTTGTTTTTTTTTAAAAAAAATTGCTCTAAAAATATTCACTGACCACATAGACAGACATCTGGCTGTCAGGAGCCATGTCAGTACTTCTGCTCTTTATAACTGAAATCTGGAATGGAGAACCTATTAATTTTATTATTATTATTATTATTATTATTATTATTATTATTATTATAACTAACTAACTAACTAACTAACTAACTAACTGTATTTATAGTCCACCTTTCTCCCAAACTGGGATTCAAGGCAACTTACAGCATTTATAAACATCCTTATAAACTCATGATGTAATAAAAACAAGGTAAGAATGATAGTTAAAATACATTACTGTAAAACATTTTTAAAGCCAGCATTAAAGTACAGTTTGCCCTGACAGCAGCCCAGTTTTGACTATTATCTGCACCTTAGTTTTCAGAGGATAAAAAGAGGGAGGCAGCCTAACCTCTCTTGGTAGGGAATTCAGCAATACGGAAGCAGCCACAGAAAAGTTTCTTTCTCTCTCGTGTCACCAGCAGCTGTGCCTCTGTTGTCGATGAGCCCAAGAGAAGGTGTTCACCCAAGGATCTTAACACCCAGGTAGGTTTGCATAGGGAAATACCATCTTTCAGGTAACCTGGGCCCAAGCCACACATGACTACAAACTGTGGCCTTCAGGTGAGCCAGCATGCCAATGTTCAGAGATGATGGTATGTATAGTCTAGAACATCTGCTGGACTAGAGGTTCCCCATCCCTCCTTCATATAGTTGAATCTGATACTTACCTACTTACCTTCCAGTAGCCCCACATATTTCTGAGTAGACATATGTATAGGATTGCGTTGTTAATTCATACCTCTTTCCTTGACATATTCAAAGGTTATTCCAAGTTGATAGTAGGAGTGGGACTGTGATTGTGATTTCACCCAGCTATGCTGTAAATCAATGGGGGAAGTTGGTTAGAGCTTGGTGCAGGTTGAATTTGATAGTTCTCAGGCTCCCTTTCAACTCTACAATTCCTGGCATATCTAGGTTGGTCTGCGAGATATCCTTCTTGGAAAGCAGTTGCCAGTTAGTGTGGACAATACTAAGGTAGATGGACCAATGGTCTGACACATTATAAGGCAGTTTTCTACAGTCCTGTGAGCTTCTCTATACATCTGAAGCTTTTATGGTTCTAATATTTATAAAATTTGATTAATGTGTATGTAACTGGAGATATACTGTCTCCTACTGCTAAGAACCGTTCCTTTTACTAATGTTCATGATAACCCAGATCTGTTTGCAGGGAAAGGCATGACTAGCGGAATGGGAACTCTGTCAGGCCTCACATTACTGGAGCATCACTTGAGAAAATATTCTTAGTACAAAAGGGAAACTAAACAGAACGAATCAAATGTAACCTTCGCCAGCACTCCATGGTGAAGTGTACCCAGGCTAAAAATGAAATTAGCAAAAGCGAAACCCAACCATTTCAAGCAAATTTGCAAAAGTAGAACTGAAAGCTCCACTTGCAAGACCACACAAACTGACAAAAAGCCCAACTGACCCCCTGACAGAAGGGGAAATCTGTTGGATTTTGACGTTGTGCAAGTCTTAAGAATTGGCACTGAAGTGCTTGATTGAGAAAATGCATCTTGCTCCTTGTTTTGTGTTTTCTGGAGAGGGCAAAATGAAAATTGTGTCTGATTTGGAGCCTGGCGCATTCTGTGAAGATGTGAACCAACACAAAGTTAGAGCAGGAGACTATTGTGTCTTCTTTGGCCACCAAGGCAACTGAGGAACTGCTTGTTGTTTAAGCTGCATGATAACATTCTTGCTCCTTTGCACCTGTCCCTGCTGACTATACATTTCCCCTGTTTTCTGCCCTCAGTCCTGGCATCTTATTATGGAGGGAGGCTACCTGTCCCATCCTGTCTGATTCAAGTAGTTCCAGTCATTTCAACCTGAGCAGCCAGAGTTCCTCCATATCCTATCTGTCCCCATGAATATGGCAGCTCCGTGAACATATACCTTGGTTTCATGGATCTGCTTTTTCCATTCAGTATCTTTGGATGGAAGGGAGCTGAACAAAGTGCATTTGGAAGGAAGGAAGCACAATATAAACTGGGAATTTAGTTTTATATTCCCTACTGCTTGCACAGTTTCTGCGGATATCTCCAAAGTGTCTTGCATTTAGGAATAAATGGGAATAAATCATGCACATCAGAATGAACATCCAGTCCTGCATGTTGGGTATAACTTTCAGTGAGATGCACATTCAAATGCAGATTCAAGCCTTTGCTTTCAATGGAATGCAGACCTGGGTGTTCATCCCCATTCTTAACCCCTCGTGCATCCAATAACCAATAAATTTCCCCCCACACCCAAGAAACAGACCAAAAGCGGGTTTGGGAGAATCATCTATCTACTCCAGCAAAACTACAATACCTACAATACCCCAGAGTGGCTGGGGAAGCTCAGCCAGATGAGCGGGGTATAAATAATAAATTATTATTATATTACTTTAGAAATTCCAGATTACCACAGTATACCTAGTCTAGGCCAGTTGTATTCTCTATTAAGTTGGCCTCTGTTCAGTTTGAGAGAGAGGCTATTTCCCCCCCTGCCCTCTCCACAATTTCCTCTTCTATCTTCATTTTATCTTCTATGTGGAGATTTCCTCTTAGTTACAAGTTTGGAAAACCATCCAAGAGCTGTTGCAGGGGTTTTTTAAAGGTTTTTTTTTTAATATTGCACTTAATGCCCTGTCCTTTTAGTAGCTTTTTAATGCTGAATTGCAGGTTCAGTGAGAAATTAGGCTTGTAAAGATGTTTGCCTGAAAGTACAGTGATTGATATTTACAAGGAATGCAGTGCTGGGTAGCTGCATAAGCTTTTCAAAATAAGCTACATTTTAACAGGAAAACATAGGTTATGAGGTTTTACTGAATTTAATAGTAACACTTAAGTTAACTTTAAATAACCAAACTTCTTGCTGAATTAAGTTTTTATTTTATTTTTTAAAAAGATCACCAACTCTGACAAACTATACCAAAATCTGCAGCAACAGAACTAAAAAAAAAAAGTAAATAAATAAAACATGCAAGTACATCAGAGAGAGAGAGAGGAATCCAGGGAAGAAGCAATGTGACTGTTAGATGTAAAGGAAAAAAAGAAACACTGCGAATAAAGCGAATGAATTTTACCCCGTAGTAGTGTATCAATATTCTTCACTTTCAAGAGACAGCCCCTCTGCTTCCCATACTGAGCTCACATGAGACTTTGGGAAGAACATTTGACAGCAACCACAAAGTGTAATTTCACTTCTGTTTGAAGGATTTGCAGCAGTCTCCACTGCAAAAGGTGTTAGAAGGAATATTCACACTTGGAGCAATTTTTATTTTTATTTTTATGGCAGCATTTCTCAAGGATGGAGAAATGAAAGAGGGAGGGGAGGGGGAAACACAAAGAAAGTCCAAAAGTGGGAGGCGAAGTGAATGTAAAAAAATTACCTTTGTACGCTAGGCTAGTTTGAACACACAGAGAGACATCCTTCTCTATCTTCCATCCAGAGAAGCAAGATGCAATGTCAGAGTTCAGGGAAACATTCCAGACAGGCAAAAACATTTTTTTTTGGGGGGGGAAGGAGGGTCACTGGGATGCGTGTGGCCTGGAGAAAGACATGAGAGTTGGGTAGAGAAAGATCTGGTAGCTGCATTGGGTTCCTGAGCCTCAGATCCCTAAATCCCAGGTTGAGCTTTTCCAGTGACCTGTATCTTGTATAAATCTGTTCGTAAGAGCAACTACTGACAGTTATAGTGGTCTTTCCCCAGCTGCGGAAACATAGAGTAACAGTGTGGCTGCTGCAAGAGATTTCTCTCTTCTCTCTCACACACACCAATTTTCTTCCATGACTAGTCAGTAGAGCCACAGCTTGACTAGACATTCCTGTGACGCTAATTCTGAAAGCTGTTCAGTGCACCCAACTAAAGGTGGAATAGTTTTGTAATGAGTACAGCAAGGCCTCTAGCTTCTTATCAAGCCTGTTGCAGGTTGTTGTTGTTGTATAGAATCTGTCATGCCCACATATAATATATCCCACCTGATTCACCTTACTGGAGCGGAAGCATTTGGATCTGAGTTGATTTCCCCCCTCTCACTGATGATCGATCAGATTTCCTCCCTCTCCATCACCACCACCAAATACTTCCAGCTAAAATTCCCTCACCAAGGAATCTCCCTCCTTCTGATTGCCAGCTCTTCGCCTCAGAAGGCTCTGTTTTATTTTTATTTGTCCGTGGGGCTGCCATTACTGTTTTGACTGGCAGCACAGGGGTTCTGGTTTTTATTTCATTTTGCTAGCAATTTAAAGGTGCAGCCTTCTGGAGAAGGGTACCAGCGCAAATCTGCTTGCAGTCTCTCAAAAGACAGGATAAGAATGGGGAAGTTTGAGACAAAAGAAGGCAATATGCTTTAACCTGCTTCCCAAGTGCAAATAAATGATGGAAACAATCATGACAGCTGCTTCTCTCTGGGACTGCAGCAGTCGCTGGGGAGCCAACAATACCTAAGGGTTATGAAACAGATGACAGATGTGCCCATTAAGAGGCACATGGGCCTAGTTCCTGTCATGTCCTCTAGCTGTTTCCCCTAATATGTATTATCTCAATCTTGTTCAGCTAACTAGACTTTATCTGTGGCCTATCCATCTGACACCAGTTAAGATGCAGGGTGGGAAAGATGCTTGACGTGACCTGGCTGAAAATCATTATGCTCCTGCTTTGCGGTACTTTCGTTGAACGTGTGGTGATGGTAGTTAATAAACATGTTTGTTTATTGTATTTATTGACATTTGTTTCACGCCCAATTAACCAAGTTCTCTGGGCGGTTCACATATTCTTTTGAAAAACCAATATGATTCAAATGCAATCAAAATTGTTGTTTTTATTTGTACATTAGAACATTTGTAAATGCTCGAAACACTTTATGTGTATTGCCTTATTGCCATTCTTATAATAGCTCTCTAAGGTGAGAAAAATGTATATAAGTAGAGATGTTGAGGATTGCTCTCTTGCCACAGAGAAAATTCATGACAGAGATGAGTTTCTGAGAAGTGAGAATTCCCCTGTTTGCTCTTAGCTGCTCCATTAGACCACACACGTACTTTTTATAATAGAAATTCTTCTTTTCCCCAAAATGTATTCAAAGCAGCTTTGAATTAGTATATATCCATTTACTTAAATCGGTATCAAACACCAATGCAACAACAGATAAAATAGCAAACAGTTAAATGTAACTACCAGCAGCAAAATTAACTGAAGACCAGCATGTCAATGAACCAGAAGCTTGGGGAAATAGTCTCATTTTATTTTATTTTTACCTAGACTGAGGCAATAGAAATGTTCTTCATAATTGCATTATTTTACTAATGCATTCATTGTATTTATTTTGTAGATTTATATCCCACTTTTCAACCAGAGCCCACAAAGTGCATAAAAACAATTACAAAACAGAAAAGTTAAACCTTGCTTGCACACTCAAATATTGAATAGTTAGTAAAAAGGGCAGAAGTTGACTGTTGAAGTGGTAGAATATCAAAACACCATGAGGTACATTTTGTTGTTGTTGTGGGGGCAGGCCTGCCTCATAAATGCTTTGAGCATCATCTAAGTGGGGCAGACTTTATTTGTACCAGGGTGAAATTTCCCCCTTGAGAAAGAGAGAAACTGATTTCCATAATGAAAAGTTTCCTTTTCTGAGCGAGAACAGGAAGCCTCATAAACCTTACAAGGAAGCCTGGTCCTTGTGATTTCCAGATCTATTCCTTGGTGATAAATGTCAGATAAACATCCTCAGAGTTGTATGCTTATCTGAGTCCAGCAAAAAGCTGTTTTCCCCACCCTCCAAATCTCCTGTTGTTCTGCACCATATCTGTTGTAGCCTGAATTAAAATTTCCTATGTCCAGGGGTATTTTTAAATTTAAAAACAGGGATTTTCTTAACTTTAACTTATATTTCGCACATTAATATGAATTACATACATTGCAATTACACACACGCTTTGGCTTTTGCCTAGTTTGCAGAACAGTCTTCATCTTGGAGGTACAGTGGTACCTCGGGTTACATACGCTTCTGGTTACATACGCTTCAGGTTACAGACTCTGCTAACCCAGAAATAGTACCTAGGGTTAAGAACTTTACTTCAGGATGAGAACAGAAATCATGCTCCAGCGGCGCGGCAGCAGCAGGAGGCCCCATTAGCTAAAGTGGTGCTTCAGGTTAAGAACAGTTTCAGGTTAATAACGGACCTCCGGAACGAATTAAGTACGTAACCAGAGGTACCACTGTATAGGGTAGAACCGGACGAAATCTGAGAACTCCTAGAGCAGATTTTTTTTCAAAAAAAATGTGGTGGGGGCAGGAATGGGAGGGGAAGTTTTGGGCAGTATCTCATGCACTTGTTCAATGAGTGAAAGGATTTATGCTTAGTGCAACAGAATTCCTTTCTGCCCCCCTCCAGCCTCTGGAGGGTTTGGTGAAGCCCCACGGCAGATTTAGGGGGTGCACAGTGGGGAGAGAGGGAGACAGTTCCATTACACAACTCTAAATCCTTGTGCTAATGGAATGAGTTACCTGGCACTACAGTGGTGCCTCGCAAGACGAAAATAATTCGTTCCACGAGTCGCTTCGTCTTGCGATTTTTTCGTCTTGCGGAGCGCGGATTCCCCGGGTATTAACGGTTTTACAAAAAAGGAAGCAAACTCGCAAGACGTTTTCGTCTTGCGAAGCAAGCCCATAGGGAAATTCGTCTTGCGAAGCACCTCGAAAAACGGAAAACCCTTTCGTCTAGCGAGTTTTTCGTCTTGTAAGGCATTCGTCTTGCGGGGCCAGTGGCGTAGCGTGGGGGGGTGCAGGGGGGGCCAGCCGCACCGGGCGCAACATCTGGGGGTTAGGGAAATCCACGGGTTAGGGGGCGCAAATCCATGGGTTAGGGGGCGCAAATTACTTGCCTTGCCCCGGGTGCTGATAACCCACGCTACGCCACTGTGCGGGGCACCACTGTAGATGGTTGCGCAAATGAGTGCAGGGACTTCACCGGATCTACAGATACACCCAAATGCTCCAGAAATAAATAACTGAAAATGTTATGGCTTTTGTACTTTATTTTCTCCACCCTTCATCAAGTTTCAGTCAATTGTTCACCAGGGAGAGATGGTGGAAGGTGAGTCTTCCATTTTCTATCCTGCCTGTTTCCTCTCTATAGGAGACGGTTGGCTCCAGCCCCACCACACACTGTTTCACATGAACATTTGATCTGTGCTGCTTGCTGTGACACTCCTGATGACATATAGAGAAGTCTGAACCTGCTTCTTTCCCTCTACTAATAGGCGCTGGACATAATCAATAAAAGTAGTAATCAACGGTATATATCATAGCAGGATAGAAATCAACAGAAATTTACCTTGATAGCTTAACAGAAGTTTTAGATCTGCCTGGTTATGCCCTCTACCAATGAGCTATTCTCTCTGTATGCACATATTTCCACATTAGGCCTTTGTTCACCAGCCTCCAAAATGAACAAACCACTTTTGTAACAATAAGTTTCATATGCTGAGCTCATTAAATAATTTATTTTTTTAGTGTAGGTGTCACACCAAGCCATCAGAGGCGTAAGATGTTCAGAATCAGCTGTTAACAACATCCTGACATTCTGCTCCCAAGTAGAATAGAGATACTTTTGTATTATTATTTTCAAATAGGTGCTTTTGGCATGGTGGCTGCAGTATAAAGGAAAGATCCAGAAGTTACAGTGAAAAAGAAATAGTTCCTGGAGCTGGTGCACTCCAACTCATAAAGTACCTGGTGCATAATGCTATGCGATTCCTCCTGAAATTATTTTGCATGTGTGGCAGAAAGCCAGTGATGTTGGTTGAATGCAGACGACATTGTCTTTCCTTCTCTCTGAGGCATTCAGAGCAGAATGGAGGTCAATGACACAGTAGCTTGCAAATCGCATTGCAGAGGCAGGCACAGACAGAACTAAATAGATGGCTGCATTTATTTTCATTAGCTTTGTTGTGTTGTACAGGGCCTTAATTGGTTTAGAATTTGTACTGTGTTGCTGAACATGAAAACTGCAATTCTGTGTGTGTGTGTGTGTGTCTACACACACAGAAACACACAAATCTATATACTTGACATGGTATAGCTTTAGTATTCTGGTAGTTTTGTTTTGAATATCGTTGATAAATCAGGGTAGCAGTTCAATTGTATCTTGTCTGCCCCCCTCCTTTCGTGTGTTAACCTCATGAACCTGCTAATCTTTTTCACATGTTCTGTGAAATGGAAAAGTGTTGCTGCAGACATCTGTTAGAAATTTATTCTGAAAAGCATTCCCCTACATATTTTCCTACATTTGGTGTTATGCGTGGCTTCTAAGATATATCGTTTATCTTCTATCCTCAATTTTCTTCTGTCTTTTTTGGTAGAAAAATTGAAGGGTAGTGGTGGCATTTTTATAATATTTTTACAATTTCAGCACTACTCCCCCCCCGCATCCAACAATACCTTGGAATTCAGCATGTAAATCTTTTCGTTTTATGTTTGTGTGGTCAGTAATTCTTCTCTTTGTATTATTTTGATACAATCCGAATCCTTTGTTTGTTTCCCAACACAGAAACAGCTGATTTCTGCAGCTGTTTCCATTAACGAAAAGCCTGTAGCAGTTCCTTTCCTTGCAATAAAAAATGCAATTAAATACACACCACATTAAGTAACATCAGAATGTGGCCTTTGTGGTTCTGGAAAGTCAAGGATCAACTTCCTTTGAGGATCTCAGACTTGTCTGTATCCATGACTGAACAGCAGTTTTGTTATTCCATGGTGTGGTGTTGCCTCGTTCTAATTTTCAAGTAACAATTATGTAATCTCTGATAAGTAATAAGCTACAAGATAACAATGATAATGATGATGATACTGAGAGCTATATACATGTAATGTGGGAGACCCGTGATTTCCTGATGTTTTAAGTTTTGTTTAATAGCAACTGGTTTGTGCATGACACTAAATGGGATTGAAGCAATGGTGCTAGGAAAAGAGGAATTTAATCCTCTGCCTTTGCCTTTTCCTAAATCTGAATCATTCAAACACTTCCCAAGTAATCCCCAACCCCACTGGGGCAAATAGTAGATTTCTTGGAGGTGATGTGAGGGGAGGAGGAAGGTATAATTCCCACCTCCCTGCCATTTTAGCATTGTTACCCTGATCCAATTTGAAGCTGCCCATGTCTTCTATAACTCAAACATACAGTGCAGCCCATTACATATCTACTTAGAAGTAGGTTCAATGAGCCTTTCTTCAAGTTTAGTGGGAATAGGATTGCAACCTATAAATACCAGGAGCTCTATGAATCTCCCGTACCATTTTGATTTTGCTCATTGCTCAAAACACTTTGTTCATTTTCTTATAGAGTGATCCTGTGTCTCCCATCACATAAGCAAGTATTATGCCAGAGCTAGTGTAACATAACACATTGCTACCTCTTCAGCAAATGCAAAATAAAGAACGATAGCAATAGAAGCAAAAGCTTGCGTAGCAACACCGACAGAATCCTTTCAAAAGAAATCAATTGCAATGTCACTCACGGATAAAATCCACATATTCCCCATAAACAGAAGGCAACAATCAACATGCAGTGACAGCAGGAATGCTGAGATATAATAATAATTATTATTATTATTATTATTATTATTATTATTATTATTATTATTTATTTATACCCTGCCCATCTGGCTGGGTTTCCCCTGCCACTCTACACAATGACACTACATAAACTATGCCGCATCTACTATGCAAAGCACACAAGTGAGCATTGGGGCTGGGGTAGGAATTTGAATTAGCTCACATGTAAAGGCAAACCTACCAAATTTCAACTTTCTGAAACAATACTTCTCAAGTTACCCAGCTGAAGTTATCCAAGTGTAGCCGGATCACATTGGCTTCTATTCATTGGTGATATTAGCCATAACTTCCTAGAGAGCTGGTTCACATGTAATGCTAAACTTTGCGCTGTTGTGCTCATATGTTGTAATTTCCTCCTTGAGACTAATCAAAGTTTGCAGTTTCACATGAACTGGCAAAGTATGGTTTATACTTGCCATACAAACCATGTTTGGAAACTAGGATCGAGCCTGGCTTGAAGTCACATGTGAAGTGACCTTCTGTTTCTGCTTTAATTTCAGTATCTAGCTGTGGAGGAAGGTCCGTTAGAGCAAGTGGGGGCATTGCTCCATCAATCCCAGTCTGACCCCAGCCAGTCCCAACTGCCTGCCCTTGTACTTAAAACCAGTTAGGTTGCAGCTCTGCCTGCCTTTGGCTCTACTTACTGCTGGTCTTTCTGTGTACTGCTCAACCACAAGACCCAAAGAGTACCTTGCCACCATTGGTATCTAGAGTATGTCTCTTTATTAATCCTTGCCACTTAGTTTGAATGTTACATTTTATTTCGTCAGCTCAGTTGGATGCTTCACAAAGGAAAGCTATTTCCCCCTCAATCTCACAGCAGCAAAATGTCTTACTGCAAAACTGTCAAAAAAAGAGACAGTTTCTTTTTACTGAATATTCACATATTTAGTTTATTGCATGCTGCTTTTCTGCCTGCATGTTGTATCTGCAAAGTTAGGTCTCAATCATTTTTGTAACTGCAAAATTGGAACATTTATTATTATTATTATTATTATTATTATTATTATTATTATTATTAAAATATAAGGGATATATTTCGGAAATAAGTGGGTTGTTCCCTCAGGTTTTCAACTAGCTTCAAAATGAGGGTTTGAATCTTCCCTTTTCCTACCCCTCCTCCTGAACTGGGTATATTTGTACCATAAATAGTTACCTTGAAGGGCCTCATGTTCCTTCTGAATCTTTATACTTAGCCTTGGCTAGGATATTTAAAAAGAGAGAGAGAGAGAGAGATTAACTTGAATTTGAGAGGTGTTTTCAGTCTGTTCCTACTGGCTCCGCCAGAATGAGGCCTCCTGTTTGGCTAATGTGACAACATTATGGCATACCCACCAAAAAAGAGAACCAGGTTAAAATTTGGCTCAGGTGGTTTTTCTTCTCAATCGCATAAGATACCCATGGCAGCAGTGTATCAATTTTATTGTCTCCCATTTTCAGACATGCAGTCATTGGGTTTAACTACCAGCTGGCGATATATACTGGGCACAGTCCAGCCAAAATTAACCCACTTATAGTTCAGTTCAAAGTTTGTTCAAAGTCGAGACCATATGTTATAACTAGCACAAGTAAGATGAAAACAGTTTTCAGTGCTTCATGACTGTGGAGACTAAACAGTGCTTAAGAACAGCCAGTACCCTTGGTTATCATTGTGAGAATCTACCACATTTTTATTTAGATATTTTTGGCACCGTGTTGTTGCTGTAAATGGAAACGATTCTTCTTTTGCAATTGTTTCTCTCTTTCTGCCAGCAAGTAAATCCTCTGCTTTGGGTTGAATAGATCATAATTTGGCTTGAGCTATTAGAATCATAGAATCATAGAATCATAGAGTTGGAAGAGACCACAAGGGCCATCGAGTCCAACCCCCTGCCAAGGGGGTCCAGTTATTTAGTTGGTCCAGTTATTTAGTTCTTAAAGGTAAAGGTACCCCTGCCCATACGGGCCAGTCGTGTCCGACTCTAGGGTTGTGCGCCCATCTCACTTAAGAGGCCAGGGGCCAGCGGCCAGTGTGACGAAGCTGCTCCGGCGAGCCAGCACCAGCGCAGCACACGGAAACGCCGTTTACCTTCCCGCTATAAAGCGGTACCTATTTATCTACTTGCACTTAAGTGTGCTTTCGAACTGCTAGGTGGGCAGGAGCTGGGACCGAAAGACGGGAGCTCACCCCGCCGCGGGGATTCGAACCGCCGACCATACGATCGGCAAGTCCTAGGCGCTGAGGTTTTACCCACAGCGCCACCCACATCCCATTTAGTTCTTACATCCGTGTAAATGGAATACCCCAAAAAATAATGGGGTGGAGGTATGAGAGGGGACGACACACCACTTATAAGTCCCATTGATTTCAATTGAAGAGATACAAGCATGTGCTCAATTTTCTCTTCAACATTGTAGGACTTAAAGGTGATGGATTTTGGCTAGATTTTTTGCTTCCTATTAATAGTACATACAGAAGAAGCAACAAATTATTTTCTGCTTAGAGTCATGGAGTTGTAAGAGGCCTCCAAGGTGATCTAACCCAACTTCCTGTCAATACAGGAAATCTACTACTATAGCAAGCCCATTACCAGATTTCATAGTAAAATAGAATGCAACACCAAGTCTAATTTATACACATCTGCCAGTGCAGAGCCAAGGGGAGGCCTTCCTGTCTAACTACCGCCCTCATGCCCCGAGATCAGCAGAGCATGGACCCCATGATACAGTGACACGAGCATAGCATTCTTGGTGGAGGCACCCTGATTATGGAGTTCTCTTTCCAGGGGAGTATGGTTGTATCCCACACTGTTACTTTTTAAAGATTTATTTGTTCATGCATGCTTTTGGGATACAGATTTGCCCTAGGTTGTAGCAGTCTTTGGTATTGTGCTTACTATGTTGAGCTGTTGCTTTAGTATGGGTTTTTTTTTTGGGGGGGGGAGTGTTTTAATTGGCTGGTATAGCTGGTTATATATATTTTTTATCATATTGTGCATGGCCCTGGGGTTCTCCAGGATGAAAGGCAATGCCATCATCACCACCATCAATGAATCACTTGGAATCTACCATTTCACAGGGTTCTGCTGGCATACTTCCCCCCCCGCTCCTGTGGTGTTTGCCTGTAGGCTAATGCACCTCTTTAGCAATAATATTTGAGTGTCTTATACAAGAACTGCATTTCATAATGCCCCATTGGTAAGCCTTTAGAGGGATAAATGGAAAGTCTACACACTCTTCCTGTGGCCATGCATGTCCCCCCCAAAATGGTCACAACATCCTTGTGAATTATGCTTGTTCCACTCCCATTTTGAAAAGACTACAAAGAGCACCTTGAGTTTTTAAAATTCTGAACAAATTACCAAAGCAACAGCTCTTCCTCTTGCTTTTGCATCTTCTGGGCATCTATGACCAGGTTTGGTCTAGGGTTAATGTGTCTCTTCATCTCCTCAAGAAGTTCTGCTGTCTTTGAAAGAAAAAAAAAAAAAAGAACTTTGCTTAACCAAATTTCAGGCAGATGTCTTTCTCTGTAGGGATGATTCTGTTTAGGTAGCTGCACATGTTACGGTTTTTACACAGCACTCTTTGTTCCCTGGTTAACCACTGAAGAAAATTTTGCAAACATGATCCTTGCAGATAAACAGCTCTTTTAGTTCCCTGTTTATACCCATGGAGCAGCTCCACCCTGACCAAGCGTTCCCAATAAATATAATAGCACAAGGGTTGCCAACGCAGCACCTGTGGGCCTGCAAAGATTCAATATCCCCTCGGAAGTTCACAATGTGTGAGAGATAGTTTGCTGTCCCTGCTCTGTACCTGTTTGCACTGGCTCAGCCTCTACTACAATGAACACACCACCTTGAACATTTTATTGGATGCTAGGCCTGGACAGCCACCTTCCCTTCTTTTCTGAACAGGTGAGGGTTGGGAAGAGCTTCTCTCTGTGAGTGCATACAGTGGTCACTGATGATGTTGCCTTTTTCTGTTGATGGGGGGGCTGATGCAGGGGGCATGCCTGCACTGTCTTGGGGGGTCCTGTCTCTTTCTATGCACTTTGAGGTGCGGCAGCCATTTTGTGTTACGTCCATTCCTCATAGCAACCATTTTGTGAAGGACACCTAATGGCACTTTCTCAGAATTTCAAGTGTCCAAACCGTTTGGCAGACTCTGTAATAACATGTGGCATTAGGCAATTCCCAGTTCTCCTTTCATCTGTTGCAAGGGTCAGCAGTGTTTCATTTACCTCCGTACTCAGTTTCTTCTTATTTATGTATCAACCCATTCATAGCTCACCAAGTACCACCTCAAGGTCCCTCCCAACTCTGCAGTTCTTTGATTCTATCATAAAGTGAGGTGTGCTGCTCTAGTGCAGTCTATGCACATATTCAGCAACATGCCTTAGGGCAGGGATGGGAAAATCATCTTGAGGCATGTGCAAAAGCTTTTCCATAAATTAATAAATAAAAACGCAAATACTACTACAGTGGACACTCAGGTTGCGAACGTGATCTGTGTGGGATGCACGTTCACAACCCGCAGCGTTTGCAATCCGCAGCGGTGTGTCTGTTTTGGTGGGTCCGTAACCCAAAAAAACACAACCTGAAGAGTCTGTAACCCGAGGTATGACTGTACTAATAATTAATAGCTTTTTTCAGGCATTCTGCTGAATGCATGAGGGCTGAAAGTGGAGAGGTGTCATGGTGTGCAAGCAAAAGCTGCCTCTACCTACTCTTCCCATGGTGAGCAGGAATGTCTGAAAGGCCCTTCTGAATGTGTTCAGCTGAACACACTTCAAAACCTTCCTGCAATTTGTAATGAAAAAGCACCCTCATGCAACAGGGTGCAGGAGAGAATATAGGAAGCAGCCTTAAACAGTCAGACCACAGGTTCCTCCATTTCAGCATAGTTTGTCTTGAATCTGGGAGCTTCCACTTGCAAAGCTACTGAGCTATGATGACCCTCTCCTGTAGGTGGGAGGGTTCAGCTTTCTCTTTGCACTGCTCTGTGTGTGTGTGTGTGTGTGTGTGTTTGTGTGTGTGTTTGTGTGTGTGTGTATATATATCCCACCTCTGCATTATATGTGAGGGTGATTGACATTAAGAGGGACAAAAATGGCTTCCTCGGTGTCTAATTTGGCACTGGGTGGATGATTGAAGGAGAAGATGCCAGAGGCTGTTTATTGTGTTCCTCAGCACTGGAAATGGGGCTGGGCATATTGGCATGTATTGTTTTAGAGGCCCAACCCTGAGACCACGGAGCATAACATTCTTATCAACTCACTGTGGAGTTAGAGATGAGCATGAATATTCCATTTCACTCTTGTTAGTAAAGAGACGAAACATTGGATGCTATTTTTATACCTTTAGTATTTTTTTAAACAACATCTTTTGGCATGGATGTCCTCGTGAAGCAGCATAGTCTACAGTAGCATGCCTGATTTTTTTTTTTTATGCAGCTGCTCCAGATTTACAGAGGTGCGGATCACAGTCTTGGGAATTGTTTAAATCTTATCTTTATTTCAATTTTGTATTCCAGCTTACTGGTGCTGTTCTGTTCCGTTATTATTATATTATCTCACCGGTTCATGCGATAAGCAGTTTTTGCAGGCCTTTTCAGTGGAGCTGAAAAGTGTGCTTACTTACCAGATAAGAGCCTGATTAGACAGTTATCTGTAGTGCATGGTTGTCTTTGTGAAATATTGATCTACAAAATGGGTAATAAGGCTTGGAAAAGCGCTTTGTGTGGAAAGGCAGTTCTAAGTCAGTTCTCTGCTTGTCAGTCGATTGACAGCATAATGCAATTCACTCATTTCCACTAGTGTTTAAAAGTGTGTGCGAGTGTGTGTGTGTGTGGGAGAGAGGGTAAGAAAAGATGGAATGAATGACTTACTGATATATTTATCTGTAGCATTATCCATTTAAATTCTGTGCCCTTGGCTGAGAGGTTTATAGATGGCAAGAGATAACAGTGGTCCTAAACTTGGATCGAACATTTTTCATGTATGCAACAACGGCAGCAAGGATTCTTATCGCAAAAAACTGGAAAACTCAAGATCTACCCACACTGGAAGAGTGGCAGATGCAGCTGATGGACTATATGCAACTGGCCGAGATGACCGGCAGAATCCGTGATCTGGGAGAAGAGAAGATGGAGGAAGACTGGGAGAAATTCAAAATGTATTTACAAAAACATTGTAATTTGGTTGAATCTTAAGAAGGATGCTGGATTATAAAAAACTGCTCACCACTAAATTAGATTTAAATTTGATGATAAGTGAGACTAAAGAAAATATAAAATTTTTTTTTTTGGAAGAAGTGCTAGATTATATTTGAATGAATGGACATGAGATTGAAAACAAGTTGATAATTTGTGTGGAAAAACTTTTAACGATGTAAATGGGAGCGGGAGACGTGAGGGAGTCCAAAGAAGTGATGAAATTGTTATGACAGAAATAACATTGTTTATTATGTGTGCATTTATATTTAAAAACCTTAATAAATATTTATAAAAAAAAAAAGTGGTCCTAAACTTAGGTAAGGTAAAAAGGTAAAGGACCCCTGGATGGTTAAGTCCAGTCAAAAGTGACTATGGGGTATGGCGTTCATCTCGCTTCAGGCCGAGGGAGCTGGCATTTGTCCATAGACGGCTTTCTGGGTCATGTGGCCAGTTTGACTAAACCGCTTCTGGCGCAACGGAAACCAGAGCACACGGAAACGCCATTTACCTTCCCACTTATTTATCGACATGCACTGGCATGCTTTTGAACTGCTAGGTTGGCAGAAGCTGGGACAGAGCAATGGGAGCTCATCCCGTTGCGGGGATTTGAACTGCCAACCTTCCAATCGGCAAGCCCTAGGCTCTGTGGTTTAGACCACAGCGCCATCCGCGTCCCTCTAATAAGCATAATACTCAGGAACTTCTGTCTCCTGAAGGAAGGCACCCTTCAATACGTTGGTCATTGCTTTAGGCCTTGCTGAGACAAATACCATTACACTGTGGTAACCTGTTCTAAGGTTTACATTCATTCACCCTGTATTTTGAGTAGTTTACTTCTTTTCAGGCACTGCACCAGCAAATAGTTGTATATAATCTGGTACTGTGATTAGCTGCAAGCCCTGAATACTACACAGAAATATATGTTGGTGCTGTAGTTTTGGCCACAGCAACTTCAGTCGGACACAGTAAAGCAGCTACATGTTACGGGCTCATGCACAGGCTTTGCTAGCCAGACCTAATTTGGATGTGGCAGTGACCCTACCCTGAGGGGAAAGGAGAAAGGTCTTGTCTCTGTCATCACACTGAACTTGAGAGGCTATCAAAAGTCTACAGTACATCTGCAGGAAATTTCAGGTCCCCCTCTTCAATTCAGAGTGTTGTCCTTATAGGCGTCCTTATAGGCGACCTGAGCATCTTCAAAGTGCAGTGAGACTGTGTCTGGCGAGACTGTTGCTATTTCCTGCATCGAAGAGAAAAGCACCCTTAATTGATCCAGAACATCTGGATCATGAGTGAAAGTATGGGACCCCTGCTTGTGCAGCTGAAATGTTGCTTATACATCAGAGAGGGTGAGAAAGGCCTGCCAGTGGCAAGAGAGGGATGGCTCAGTCAGTAGAGCATGAGATTCTTGATTGTGGGTTTTGGGTTCGAGCACCACATTAGACAAAAGATTCCTGCATTGCAGAGAGTTGGACTAGATGACACTTTTGGTCCATAATTCTAGGTTTCTGTGATTCTATGATGGTTCACACCTCACAGTAAGTCATTCATGTGGGGAGAAGATCTCAAACTGACAATTGGCTACAACTCCCATCATCCCTGGCTGTTGGTTATGCTTGCAGGGGCTGATGGGAGCTATAGTTCAGCACCATCTGGAGGGCCAAAGTTTCCCCACACCTGATTTTTAAGGAATATACAGGACTCTTAAAATGAATCCCGTGGCTGTCAAGCCTAGTGCTGGTGTTCGTTCTGCTATTGGTTGTATGACACTGCTGTTAGCTGCAGCTCTCGCATGCCGTGTACATCACTTGATAGTTTTGCATTTGATTATTATACATACTTGCAGCTGGCTCCGTTGGAAAGTGTTGTACTTGAGAGGTAAGATAAGATGTGGAAATTATTTTGTTGCAAGCATCAAACAATTGACACGTGTCTGAAACGTGGGACATTGTCCATGAAGAGTAGGGAAAATGTAAGGAATGTTAGAAAGATGTTGGAATGAAGTTACATGGCTTTAGCAGAAATGCTATAAAGAATTAAGTACAATAGATTGTAAATGGATTAAAGGAAAAAATAATGTTAGAATTTGTTAAGTTAAATGATAGGACAGAAAATTGAGGAAGATGGAAAAGATTTGCTGAGATAATTAATCAAAGTGGAATACAAAAAAGGGAGGTGTGAGGAGGTCGCTGAAACAAGTAAATGAAAGTTAATAACATTGAAAGTATTGGATGTGTTTTTTATTCTTTTAATTGTTTTTGTTTTATTTTTGTTATGTATATGTAGTATTTTTGTCTTTGTATTGTATTGGATGGTTTTGTTATGTTTAATTCTTTTTCTTTTCTTTTTGTAACTTTTAAAACTTTAATAAATATTATTTAAAAAGAGTAGGGAAAATGTATAACTGAGTTAAAGCATGCAGCAGAACTGCCTTGGGTTTACAGATGCAAGCTCATTTTCCTTCCTTTTTTCTGCCTTGGTTTTCTGAACATTTCTAAGAGTGTCTCTATACTGCATTTCCTAGTTTCGCTTTGTGGCCCTTGCACCAAGTGGAGGAGTGGGCAGCTTTGGCAAACTTGCTGTTTCATGCATCTCTGACATGATTTATTAATCCTCTTTACCAGATATCCTGTCACTCTCTTGTGTGAAGTCATTGTAATGAAAACGCCGATAGGCACAGCCAATAATGGGAGCGGTGGCTGCAATCGAGTGCAGAGCTCTGTAGCCAATTTTCAGATGTGAATGACTTGGCCGTTGCTATTGAATTTATACCAATAATTGTAATTGCACAGGAGCTTATCCACGGTACAGCCATGGCTTGTGAGTTACAAGTTGATAATGAAAAGCTAATTTATGTTTTAAACCAAGCGGGGCTGTATACTTACCATGCTGTTGCTTTTATTCCAATACGTGTAGAATTTTCGAATGATAATAGGATATTAGTTTTCCGTCCAAAGCACACATTGTGCTGCTGGCTAATGATCTCATGTGAACATTAGAAGAGCCCGGCTGGATCAGACCAGAGGTTCATGGAGTCCAATGTTTTGCTTCCCACTACAGCCCTCTAGATGCCTCTGGGAATCCCACAAGCTGGGTGTGAATGTTTTAGGGCTCGCCTTTCCTTGCCCCTCAGCAGCTGTTATTGCAGCCCAGACTACATGCTACATGAGTAATGTGTAGTAGGTACTGACATATCCAGATTTTCTTTAATTATTTACAACCAGAGATGGCAGTCAGAGAAATTGTTATCTGGCCTGCAGTTGTATCCATCCCTGCCAGTTGCATTCTTGGTGAAAATTGCCTGCGTAGCTAGAGGGCTTAGACTAATAGATGCAATGAGCCTTTATTTGTTTTTTTTTTAAATTTTGATGGATTTGATCACACATGTCAAAAGTAATTTTGATATGTTTGCAGCGTGGTTATTAACACATACACTATGAATATAGTCCTGTATTAAGTCACTAAGAAGTCTTAGTAGCCTGGAGCCTCCGCTGAATGTATGGGGGTCACCAGTGGGACTGTGTATAAAACAGTTTGTTAGCCTATAAAGTAAAAAAAAGAAAAATACTTCTTTGAAAAAGTTATTTGAGTGATATTTTGCACCATATGTTAGGCAGAGAGCCAGGGTAATTAGCTGAATGAAACCCACTCAGTATTACAAATCAGCAACAAAAACAGGATTAGCCCTATTACATTAAAATCAAATAAGTAAGTTGATCTGAGAACGTGAGATTCTGATCCTGCCCATGCCTGGATCTTATTTGTTTGAATCCTATGTATGTTGGCTTAATTCTGATCCTACAAACTATGGTGTAAAGGATTTGGAAATCCTGACATCAGAATGCAATGGCAAATCCAGTTCCCAGTTTGTTTGTTTTTTAAAAAGGTTACTTCAGAACTGTGTCGTTGAAGCTAAACGGATATCTTTTGAGATAACTGCATGGAAGGTCGGATGCTTAGGGCATTGGCTATGTTGCCATCATTTCATTTTATTGTCATTCTCCATATTATACTCAAGTCAGCTAACGGTACAGTAAAAATTGCATACGCTTCATAGAATCCTAGAATCATAGAGTTGGAAGAGACCACAAGGGCCATCGAGTCCAACCCCCTGCTTCGTCTGTTTTTAAAAAACTAATCTCTCCTGCTTTTCTCTTAGAAAATCAAGATGGCTAACAAAAATTAACAGAATGTAACAATGTAATAAACAAGTTAAAAAAGCCCTTCAGACTTGTAACCAGTTAGTTTATAAAATGCAAATGTTCCATAAAACAACGCATGTGCACAAGGCCACCGACACCTTTGCTGTATAGAAAAGATTCCCAGCAGCTTATAAAAAGAGTGTAATGTCTGGACAGTGTCTCCTACGGTATAAACATACTGTGTTCAGAATAAAATCCAGGAAAAGCAAGCATTATGCATTTCATAATAAATCTTCACAGAATCTGAGTATTACATGTTTACACGTGAATGACAACTTCTCAGCATATCCCACACTTCCAGCAAAACTAAAGGATTGGTTCCGTTCTAACAGCTGAACAAGAGCAGCAAATCTATGAACATCTCTCTCACACCCTTATCAATAGTTTCACACATAGCGAAGTCCCCTCCCCTCTCTCTGTGTCTGTCTGTCTGTCTGTCTCTCCGTCTCTCTGGCTCTCACTTGCAGTGCTTGAAACTTGACTACTCAGTCACAAGGTTCCTGCAAGTTATCTGTACGCCTGGAGTGCCTAGTTATGAATAAACCACCTTTGGTTTAGATTGGAACATCTCTCTCTCCTCCACCTAGTATACATGATGTATGGAAGGACTCTTTCTGCTCATAGGGAGCGACCGAGATTCAGTACATCGGGGGTGGGCAATCTGTGGCTCTCTACTTGTCATCACTGGATAGCAGCTCCTGGATGGATGGCGGTAGTCCATCTGGAGGGTCACAGGTTCCCCATCCCCGCAATGTGCTTTTCTGTAATAAAAATGTCACTGTGGATAAGGGGTCATCCAGAATTCCTTTTGTGCAGTGTTTCAAGGCACAGGCCCACACTTTAAAGCTCTTTAAACACTTTTATTCAAGATAGATGTGGCAGCAGCATGCACATCCATGGAGGAGAGATGAGTTGTCCTCCCCTGTATATGAACCATGACCCCCAGCTTCTATTACAATAATAAGAAGTTTGAGATAAGAGCCAAAATGTTCAGGTACTACTAATCTCATTTTTGTGTGAGAAATTACCCCGTTCTCCTCTTTCATCCCTACCATCACATGTGGCAGAGATGCATGAAACTGAGGTTGCTAATCTCAAGCATCATTTAGGCCTCTGATGTTCCAGCACCTGAAACCTGTTGAGTTATGTGGAGTACTGGGAATTATGCAGAGATCAAGCCTGGCAATATCTCTAGCTTCCACTTTGAATGAGAACCGGATGGCGGAATGATAGGCTGTGTTGCCTCTGCCCCTGTTAAGGGCATTGACCACATTGCCCTCCATTCTCTCAGATAGACCATTTCCACAAACAGTCTGAGAAATCTTCAGGGTGTGATTCAATAGAGCCCAGTATTTATCCCTTGTTGGTTTTTTTCTGTCATGGAACCAAAGGCAGCCTGAATGTGGTTCCCAAGAAGTCAGTCAACCAGACCCAGACTTGCTTAGTTTCAGCAAGGTGGTGGCCCAGTGTACTTTTAGACCATAACCTGGGTCCATTCCTTAGGACCCTCAGTGCCTCTGATGGGCAATGTACAGCAACTAATAAATTTAATTCACTCACAACTCCCCTCCCCTCATTAAAGCCCTACTGTTATTTTCTCAGCAGCCATAAAGGAACAAAACCCCATTAATTATACAGTTTACATCTTTCTTTCATTGTTTTCCAATGTTTTCCTTTGTTTTTAATCTTTATACTTCATTCTGCCCTTAACTCTGGGTTGTTGAAATGTTCCCAACTCCTGTTTACCAAAGAGGGTCAAATTTTTAATGTATTAGCTCATCTCCGAGTCTCCCCCCGCCCCTTGCCATTTCCTATAAACTGTTTCTGTGTATTTTATGCCCTAACGAGCACTGATCTTTGCACCTTTAATGACTGATGCTGAAATGCTGTTTGCTGTTTGCCCTGCCACCAGTGTTGCCATTGGTCTAGATCCAAAGTTCCACACACGGAGTTCCTCAAGTGCTGCAGAGCTATTCCCTTCCCATCCATCCATCCTGTGGCACTTTGCATTCCCCTAAAAAGCTGTTCCTCAAAACCAGAAAGCCAGAGCAGGCACAGAGGGATGTCGTTGGAGCAATAAATCTGCAATTATTCCTTCTTTGAGTGGAGGTGCTTTCCACTTGTCCTCAGGGTACTCTGGATCTCAACCACTATTTTACTTTCTTCCCATTTTTGTAGAAAATACAGGAGGATATACCCTTTTAATATTTTCCTCCTGTGTCAACCCCAGTGAATTCACAGTTTGCATTGGTACATGTGCTGGCCCCACAAACAAACAAAATACTTTTAAAAAATCCAGTTATGTATTTGAATCAGTATGAGAAGCTTACGTGCTATACACACGCGCACACACATATCATGGAATAGTTTCCAGTGGTTTACAAATTTAAACACATTGTTAAAGCAAGATCACAGCAAACAGCCCCCCCCAAAGTGGGATACAGTGATCAGCTACAGCTTTCAGGTGTTAAACCGTAATTAAATAGTTACAGGTAGGTAGCCGTGTTGGTCTGCCGTAGTCGAAACAAAATTAAAAAATTCCTTCCAGTAGCACCTTAGAGACCAACTAAATTAGTTATTTGTATGAGCTTTCGTGTGCATGCCTGTATCTGAAGAAGTGTGCGTGCACACGAAAGCTCATACCAATAACTAACTTAGGTAAAGGTAAAGGGACCCCTGACCAGTCATGGCCGACTCTGGGGTTGCGGCGCTCATCTCGCTTTACTGGCCGAGGGAGCCGGCGTACAGCTTCCGGGTCATGTGGCCAGCATGACTAAGCCACTTCTGGCGAACCAGAGCAGGGCACGGAATCGCCATAACCAACTTAGTTGGTCTCTAAAGTGCTACTGGAAGGAGTTTTTCGTAATTAAATAGGCATTCTTACCAGTTTGGAGAAAATCAGCAGGAAGGATATGGGATGAATTTCCCTTGGAAAGGAATTCCATAGCATAGAACCCATGTAGAGAGCATGCATAGGCAGTGGTCATCATCCCTGACCATTGCTTATGCATCCTGAGGCTGATGGGAGTTGGAGTCCAGGAACACCAGAAGGACTACAGCTTCCCCATATCTGGCACAATGGATCCATTTGAGAAGGATGAGATAATTTAGAAGCATGTTTTGTTGGAGGACTAACCTCTTTCTATATATAGAAGCTTGTATGCCAAAGGAATTGAGATATTAATTAAGATCTCACTGATATCTGATTAATCTTTGGAAAGGGATTCTCTATTTCCATGCCTATTAACGTTTGTGAGGGTGGCATTTGTAACTGTCACAGAAATAAGCCCATTCCCCACTCAATTGCAGGCTAATCAAAGGTTAAGTATTTATTCATTTATTTATTTCACTTAGCATTTTGATCTGCTTCAAAACATCATTTTAATTTCGTCAAACGCTTCCTTGTGTCCTTTTAGAAAATTAAATGAATTAGGGAGAAGAAAAAATTGGAATGAATGATTAATTGTGGATTTTTAGAGTGGTTTGGGGAATTTTTTTCTGTGGAGATCAGTCCATCTAGTTTATTATTTTCTTATGGACACACTTCCTCAAGTTTTGTTTTCTTGTTTATACCAGCTGTACCCTTTGGGCTCTGTGGCTTCATATCATATTCCAGCCAAATATCCATTTTACTTTAATATGGTCACCATCCCATTGAGTTCATAATCTCTTTTTTCAAGCACTGTGGCTGCCAATCCCTCCGATTTGTTTAAAGTACAGTAGTCTCCCTTCCTACTTCTGTCTCACAAAAGAACACACTCTTTATTTTTTGTTTCTTCCAGAACTGACTAAGCTTCCTGTTATTCCACTCCGTCAGATTTTCCCCCAATATTCTTTTCATGTTGAGTCAGATTTGTTTGCCAGCAGATTTCTTCAGAGTTTCCCTGCTATTTCTCCTTTGTATTTCTGCAAGCCTCTTCCATCAGTTAATTTTTATTGGTAGCAGACTTCGCGTCCACCCATGTGTGATTTAGCTGAAGTGATTTCTCTACGTCTTCAGCTGAAACCATTTTTCTATATAAATTCAGTCTGCAGGGGGGGGGGCACTGAGGGGAAAAAATATCAAACGCCCAGTCCCCTGAAGAGATTATTAAACCTTGGAAGTTAATACCTCATATATATCATTTTCACAGTTTTATATACTCTTTCTGTTTGTGTATCATGTAAAAATGGCTCCGGTGGGACAATGGAGCATAGACTCAGAACTGCTTGAAAAGTATCCCCCATTCTTTCGCGCTTATCAAGGACAAGCACATATGTTCCAAACCAGTGCTATTTTTTTCTAGAAAAAGAGGTGTAGGAAGTCACCATGAACACCTCTTTCGTTCTCCTAGAATGGCAATGGCAATCACCTCAGAGGTGATGGATCTGAGTTTCGGCTAGTTCCGGCTGAAAAAAAAGCCCTACTCCAAACACAAATAGGGCAAATGCTACATGGATGTATGGGATAGCAGGGTGTATAGTTGATAGAAACTACCCATGGCACTTATAACATGCTTTTTAAATCAGAAATGGACACACTTCCTTCAGAGGCAGAGCTAGCTGCTCCGGCACACAGATTGGCTCACATGTGGTGCACCTGGGGGCATGGCGTGCCGCTCATGGCGGTGGCATGGTGAGCATCCCACGAGGGCGGGCCACACCCCCTATGCCCCCTTCCTCCGCCAGTGACTTCCTTTCCCTAATATTAAGGTAAAGGGAACCCTGACCATTAGGTCCAGTCGTGACCGACTCTGGGGTTGTGGCGCTCATCTCGCTTTATTGGCCGAGGGAGCCGGCGTACAGCTTCCGGGTCATGTGGCCAGTATGACTAAGCCACTTCTGGCGAACCAGACCCTAATGTTACTAGTGTTAATTCACATTCCCTCGGCCTAAACCAGGAAGTGGGGCGCCTATGGCCTTCCAGATAGTGTTGAACTGCAACTCCCATCATCCTTGACCCTTGACTATGCTGGCTGGGAGTTGATGGGAGTTGGAGGCCAACAACAACAACAACTGGAAGGCCCCACCCACGACTAAACTATGGCTTGGAATTATACCTACCTCAGCTAATATTTTCCAAAAACACCCTTAAGAACGGCCATGTTGTCTTGGCACAAAATTACACAAATAGCATGGTAATGAGCACAGTTTGTCTGCTGCTTCTAGCCTGCCATCTACAGTACTGGGATTTTTGTTGTTGTTCGCGTTTTAGTGGAAGTGAGGCGTGTGAAAAAGCACAGAGATTGATTTGATAGCTATACTTGGATCTTAGTGACCTATATTTCTTCTCCGCGTGTTGACCAAGGGGATAAAAAAGTGACCCATTTCTTCATAATTTATATTTATTTTTGGAGAGGCCCTTGCTAACTACCTAGCTGAGCAGCAATGTCAGGGGGATAATATAACATCAGCGTAAACAAGTTATTTTTGCATGCTAAGGGTGACCATGCAGAAGTGACTCACAGGTCTGCTTTGATGCTTATGACCTAAGCAGTCATTCCCAAGACTTAAAAATAACTTGAGTTTTATAGCACACTCTGCGGAGTAGTGTGTATGTATTACAAGATAGTGTTCACCATCCTTTGCCTTTTTGCAAATCTAACCGAAGACTGCCTTAAGCGACTCTTGTGAAACAAAATATGTTAGGTCCAATTTATTCATAATATGGCCGGGGAAGGTGCATTTGCCCTTGTAAACAAGGCATCTGTTCTGCTTACGTTTAAAAGCATGTACCACGTGTGCCCTTGATACATGACCGATGTGCTAATGCTACATGCATACAGCGCATTGCCTTTGCTGTTCATTTAAATGCAATTTGCTCTTCTTCAAGGGAGTTCAGCCAGTGTAGAAGAAATGTGGGTTTGCAGGCTTCTGCCATCAACCTTTCGGGACAGCAAAGAGCTTAGGCAGAAGCGTAGAAGAAGCAATGGTGGTTGCAATTTGTCTGTAAACATACAAATAGCTTTTATCAGTGTGCATAGTAACCAAGAATGCTTTGGCAAGCCTTCTGCGTGCAAGGAGCCCCCTCTATTGAGTTTGCTGCTGCTGTTGCTGCCTATCCTCTGGCTGACCAAGGAAAAGCTGCTGACCTGGGCATCCTTTGCAGCTGGCTGTACTGAAGAGAGTCAAGACATGAGTTACGGCTGTCTTCTGGATTTTTACCAGAGCAAGGAGCCTTGTCCTCCCTGTCAAAGGTAAGGGATGAAGCTGGCTGGTTGGAAGAACTGGTTGGAAGAAAAGAACTTAAATAAGCCTTGGTTTAAAAGAATATTAAGTGCTGATTTATTTGAACAACTTTTACATATTCATCAGCAGACAAATTGAAGTCACGGCACCACCACATCTGCAATATCTTTTTATTTAATGCATTTATTTGACATTGAATGCTGTTTGTTTGTTTTTTAATGAGTGTTTGGTTTAAAATTAGTCGTTCCGACTTTGAAAGCTGCTTTGGGTTGTTGTTTTTCTGCACAAAGTTTCTGTGTGCATACAACCAAGTGAAAATGGTTGATTTATAATCTTGCTTTTATTCTATATATATATAATAGTAAAATAATAATAATGATCTAACTCTTTCAAAGGCAAGAGGTAGATTGCAACTGTTCCTACACCATGAGAATGCTGTTAGATTGGGTTGCCCCTACCACTTCCAAGAGCAATTTACAATAACTTCAAATGCTGGAATTTAAGAATAACTAAACCTTAGTGGGTTTTGGTGACACAGGGCCAACTCTCAGTGACTAGAGCATTTCACCATTACCTTCTCAGATAATGGTATTTCACCTCAATTTACTGTAAGATTCAAGGTGAGGGTCTTTGGCACAATCTGATGCATTGACAGATTCTCATATCTGGTCAAATCATCTTTTCCTCAATGAAGGAAGGCACCAAGGCTGGTATCGTATCTAGTGAAAAGGACCATGATACCCTCCTGTATTGGTACAAAACCATTTTTTACAGGATTCCGTGTGCAGCATCTGGTAAAGAAAGGCAAGTGTGTGCTAGTATCCTTCAGCCACAAAGTCTTAAGTTGGAACAGCTGCAGGTTTCTGAAGCACAACACATAGAATGAGTGTGCACCCACCAAAGGGAATGAAGGCCACCTCATAGTTTTGCCTTTCTCCATCCTCATTTCATTAAAAATCAGGAAGAGCTGCATAGAGTCGTGCTTCAGACTTCTGTTGACATTGTTGCACTCGAAGCATGACTTCTCAAACCCAGCTGCTAGGATGCATTCATTTAATTTCCGTGACCTCTTCCCCTCCTACTTTTCCATATGCTTAATATCCCACAGGTTTCCAATGGTAGATTGCCATCAGAGTGCAGATTTACACCATAATGCTTGGTGGCTGGTGAATGGTATTCTGCAGTGTAATTTTGGACGTAGGTCTCTGTGTTCATTGGGGATTACTTCCAGGGAAGGGTGTAAAGCAGCTTGGTGCTGATGGGAGATTTAGTCTAGAACAATGGGAGAGCGCCTGGTTAGAGAAGCCTTCTGTAATACTTTGCAGGCAGGCAATACGATATGTTTCTTAGCTTGGAAGTAAGTCCCACTGTATCCGATGACATTTACTCTCTAGCTTTGTTCTTAGGATTCCAGGCTTAAGTAACATTATTTGTACACAGACTTCTGGTGGTAATATGATTGCAGTTTTCTGCTAAGAAATTCTTCCTTCACTGATGATGTCTCAGAGTCCACATGTAAAAACACAGAAGTAGTTGCATGTTTTGAGCTAGCTTTCCTCAACTTTCTTGGAAAGCGGAAAGGGGGTAAAAATTGGGAGAGTTCTACTGCTGAATTGAAAGAAAACATAGCAAAAACGACCAACAACCTTTGTACAAAACAAAACAAATTCCTTCCAGTAGCACCTTAAAGACCAACTAAGTAGGTCTTTAAGGTGCTACTGGAAGGAATTTGTTTTGTTTTGACTATGGCAGACCAACACGGCTACCTATCTGTAACCTTTGTACAGTGGAACCTCGGGTTGCGAACGTGATCCGTGCAGGAGGCACGTTCGCAACCCGCAGCGTTTGCAACCTGGAGCACATGCGGGTGATGTGCTTCTGTGCATGTGCGAGTGCTGAAATCTGGAAGTAATCTGTTTCGGTACTTCAGGGTTCGGCGCATCCGTAACCCGAAAACTCGCAACCTGCAACGATTGCAACCCGAGGTATGACTGTGTTCCGACATGGAATCAGCCAAGAGCTTGTTTCTTTTAGTGTTTTTACTTTTGTATGTTTTAAAGTGTGGTTGTCATTTTTTCTTTATTTTCTTGTTTTATATTTTTGAACGCTGCTTTGAGGGTTTGTTTGTTTTACAATCAAGTAGATAAAATAAACATTAAATAAATAAAATAAATTTAAAACCTTAAATTTAAAGCAAAGATGGCCATGGATGGGGCTGCTGCGGATTTTCTCTAAAGTCAGTGCTTTGTCAGCTATCCTATTGGCATTGCCATTTTTGTTATGAAATAAAATTAGAATTAAGGCTTTTTTAAAAAGAATATTAAAATAGACAGTTAATTTGCAGCCTGGAAAGATTTAATTTCTCTAGCGTTTCTCAGTTGGGGTACTTCAGGAAAACTTAACTACAGTGGTACCTCAGGTTACAGATGCTTCAGGTTACAGATGCTTCAGGTTACAGACTCCGCTAACCCAGAAATAGTACCTCGGGTTAAGAACTTTGCTTCAGGATGAAAACAGAAATCGCAAGGCAGCGGGAGACCCATTAGCTAAAGTGGTACCTCAGGTTAAGAACAGTTTCAGTTTAAGAACGGACCTCCAGAACGAATTAAGTTCTTAACCTGAGGTACCACTGTATTTTATAAATCAGAATAACATAGAATTGATTTTGGTCTCCAAGTCTGACGTTCTCTTCTTATTTTATTTTATTTGTGTGTGTGTTTGAAAATTTGAAAAAATGCTTACACTGGGCAAGAAAAAGGGTACACAACTGAAAGCTTTTCTGGACCTAAATGCAGATAAAGCATAAATAATTGGTCATAGGGACAGCTTTTAAAGTTTTGTTTCATTCGGATGGCTGCTTATGCGGGTCACTATCTAGTTAAAGTTTCAATACCATTAAATCCTGTTGATTTTAGTCTGTGCCTAAAGCTGCCCTATTGAAATAAATGAAACAGGCTCCAATTCTAGACACAAGGTTCCTGGGGGTAAAATCTCATTAAATTATATAGAAATTGTGTTATTTTAGGACATCCTTAGGCATATTTACCCATATGCCATTGTGTTCAATGGTGCTTGTCCCAGGCAAGTGTGCGTAAGATTGCAGCCTTAATAGCTTTTGAAACTTTCAGTTTTTGAAATTTTCTGTTAAAATTCCAGGGTGCCGTCCAGCCAAACCAATATGAATTCTTAAGTCTCTTTGATTTAAGTAGCGGATATGAAAACACAGGCTCTGCTCTCCTGTTGAAATCGCTGGCAATTTAAAAGGGCCCAACACCCCTATGTTTCCATGGGGGGGAAGTAGAATCCAAAATGCTTATTTATTTTGTCCTTCTTTGCGTGAGATAGAACAGTCGAGACAATGTGCATAATAACAATTTTGCACAAATTATTTCCTACAGAAATAGCAATGTGCTAAAAAGAGAGAGTTGAGGTTTGTAGCCTACTGTTGACTTGTACCAGCAGTGAATTTGCTCCTCCAAATGTTTCATGGACCTTAAGGGCTTATACATGTGGCTGTGTAATGTGAATTATAAATCTTGTGTCATTTTTACTGGGTGAACGGAAATGGCTATAATGAACTAAGTAAGCTACCATAAAAGTTAGCTCTTTTTTGCGGGGGTGGGGTGTTGTATTACTGAAAAATACAGAGGACAGATATGCTTTATAGCATGTTCAGTGTAAGAATATATATTTCCATGGCCCTACATCTATGAATGTTATTTACTTGGCTTTTCCTGCAGACACAGAAGCACTGATTTTCTTCCACACCATGCCTGAGATAGCGCCTGTTGGTCCCCTGATGTTCTGTTTCCTACATAGCTGCTGCTTTCGATTTACTTTGGCAATATACTGTGTGTGACTTATAGTTAGGTAGCAACCTTTGGTTGTTATTGAAGCAATATGTTTTCGGTTCAGAAAGTTGGCTTTATTGCACAATTCCTAACAGATGTGCATTTCCAGACATCTGGTCGGAGTTTGTTTTACAACCCAGTCATAACCCCCCCCAAAAAAATGAAAATAAAACCCAAAACAAAAACCAGGACCATAATCCAACAAAGGGTTAAGCAAGCTTCAAGCACACTTATAACTCTGTGTTGAATTGGGGCCAGCTGGTTATATTCTGGTGATGCTGAAGTATACAATGTTCTCATTACCCCCATGGCATCCAAAACATATTATACATTAAATGAAAATAGTCTCTTTAAAGAGCTGCTTTTGGCAAATCCACTGGGTCCAGTGGGGTTTTTTATTTTTGAATTGCAGACCTCCAAAAAGAGATCAGAAAAGAGTATTGGTAACTGCTTGTAGAGAAACATGAGCCAAAAGCCTTCTTGGGTGTGTACAATTAGTTGTACAATTCTCTGGATTCTGGCTTAAATAAAGAAATAAATCATAGGCTCCTACAACATTGTGAAGTTATGCAGAATTGTGTGTTTTTTATTGTTAAAACTTTCCTTTTGTCAAAATCCCATTCAAAAACCACTTTAATTTCCAAGACTTTAGGAAGGGATTATTATTATTATTATTATTATTATTATTATTATTATTATTATTATTAAAAAATATTTAATACTAGCACCATTCCCGCAAGTTCAGAAATTACCAGGATGTAGTTCTGATTGAAAGGCAGGATGAGCCCAGTTCAATTTTACTTCAGCAGTGGCCTCAAGGAAACTGCTGCTTTCTCAGCCTTGAATTTGTCTTAAGACAGGAATGGGGAGCCTGTGGCCCCCAGATATTGCTGGTGGACTGCAACCCCCATCATCCTTGACCATTGATTGGGCTGACTGGCATGGGGGGCTGATGGGAGTTGGAGTCCAACCACAATTGGAGGGCCTCTTGTTTTCCTATCCTTGCTTTACAAGGATAAGAATACTAGACTGCCTTATAAAAGATTGCTGAGATTATGATTATTCGTGTGAAGGCATACTTCAAATACTTAAGTGTACTATGCAAATGCTAAATGCTATTATTTTCTCATTTCTTCTTTCCAGTGCTCACTCAGGTATCCAATATCTCCTTTCTTGAAGGAGTGCCAATTGTTCCCTGGTTATTGGGAAATCGAAAGAATGACAGCTTTTTGAATTACCTGTAATAGGAACGATAGCACATGCATTCTTTCTAAGTTTTGCTGCGGGCTTTTTTGAATAATTCTCGCAGCTGTTATTAAGAGGGAGCACTATGAATTTCCAGGCATGTTTTTTGCTTCCAAGGCTAGGTTTGGGGTTTTTACTGTTGTCGCAGAGACAAAATATATGTGAATGAGTCTAATTGTGTGATAGCCCATGGTGTTGGAGGTAAAAATTGAAAATGCCATCAGAATCTAAATCTCCCAAGACATTAAAGTTTGCAAATGACCTGAGTTGTCTATTACATGGATCATGGTGATGGGCTCAGATGTTAGCTATTCCCAGCACATTAGTTATCTTCCTGTCATCTACAATGACAGAAAGAAGTGCATCTAAAAGACGAGCGTGTGTACGAGAGAGTTATTTTATGAAAAGGAAACAGGTTGGGCAGGGGGCAAGTGGTCAGTGTGGGGTTCTGTGGGGACAAGCAATTGACATACGCTTGCAATGATGGCAATGACAGAAACCCATTTCAGACATTGAAACTCCAATGCAGAACAGCACCTGAGCAGAAAGCACAGTTGGACCTCGTAGTGGACCTCCAGCATCAGGACAAACAACCGAACTGTCTACAAGGATGGATATTTTCCATGTGACCTGTAGCCCTAATTGGGCAGAATTACAAGTTGTGCGGAAGTCTTTGCCATTGTAGCTGTACGTCCGCAGCAATGCTATGGATGTCTGGCCAGTGATGGTGCTGTGTTCCTTGGTATAGCCAGTTGCTCTTCCTGTGTGGGAGCTCTGATGCATGGAGGCAATGAAGAACTGGGATCAACTCAAGCTGGAGAAGAAAAGTGGCCTATAAAATTTATTATAAATAGAATTAAATACCAGGTTGGAACTATTAGTTCATCTGGAGACCACTGGCAATGGTCCTGTAAAGTCTCGGGCACGTCACCTCAAACAGATCCTTTTGGCTGAAGATGTCAGGGACTGAATTTTGGACCTGGCAAGTATTCAAAACATGTTGAGGGACACATTCCTCAGTGTAGATTAGCTGTACGCACCCACTCAACACACACACACACTCTCTTTCTCAGAGGGTAATATAGATTGTGTCTCTCACATTTTTGTCTCCTTTCAGCTTCTTTCTGTTGAAAATGTTTATAATAGGGTTTTGTTCTCCTGCAAGATGGTAGTTTGACATGGTTGCAGGTCCAAATGTCAGCAGTAGGGGCAGAAGAGAGGAGGTTCAGAGAGCCATGGCTTTATAGCATCGTACTTTGAGCAGATGAGAACAAGAATAATGCACATAGGTGAAGCAATTTCAGACCACCTTATAGTGTGAAGCCATGCCAAATCAAAGCCCTAGCATTAGACTCTGTAAGTCTAGGGCTGCCACTGCAGTTATGTAGCTGATAAAAGCGATTATTTTAGCTGTCTCCTGTTGATGACTGTTAAATTGTATACTTTCACCTCTCAACAAGACCCTGCCTTTACAGAAGGGAACAGTTGATCCTTCTAGCTGAGAACTAACATCTGCATTGAGCAGTGTTGTGGCGCAACTGTTCGGATGAGAAGGATTTTTGTGTGTGAGTGAATTCTAAAGGAGAATGCAATGTATTCTTCTGCATAGTATTCAAGAAATTCATACAGCACTTTGGCCCATGCTTTAGGATCTGAACCTGGCAATATATTCTTCAGCTTAATTAAATTTGTTCAATCAATTCCTTTAAAAAATAAAAATGTGTGGTTTGTACATGGCCTCACCGTAACCACGAAAAGTAGTAATAATTGTTATTCTTCCTTTATTCATTACTTTTACCGAGAATGTTTTACCGAGAATGTTTCATGACAACTTATAGCAAAAATATAGTACAAATACAACAAACAGGTTTAAAATACAGTAAACAAAACTAAAAGTGATCCCACAGTAGGTCTCTCCCAGCCCCATTGTTCTAAAATCTCCCAAGAAATCATGACCGTCTTCTGATTCATATATAGCAAAACGTGTGCATTAGTCCTTAGTTATATTTTAAAAGGCATAAATAAATAACTACGAATAATTCTAGGACATTTAGTTCATTGTAATTTTTTTTTGTCCGTGTGAAAAGTTAAAACTGTCTTGTCACCCCTTCTGCCATTGCTTTCCCCTTCCTCTGTTTCTTCCCTGTGTATATTTTTAGATCGGAAGCCTCTTGGGGCAGGGACCTGTCAAACCTGCTTTCTGTAAAGCACCATGTATATTAATAGCACTGTAGAAATCATAATGATCTCCTGTGCATGCCCTCTCCCAAAGCACAAAGCTAAACCGGAACCTAACAAAATTTGCACGGTGCTCAGAACTATAGATTTGTTCGTTCAGTGGAAAGACTAGGTTGATGACATCCTTTCCATTGTGATACAGTGGTACCTCGAGTTACATACGCTTCAGGTTACAGACTCCGCTACAGTGGTACCTCGAGTTACATACGCTTCAGGTTACAGACTCCTCTAACCCAGAAATAGTACCTTGGGTTAAGAACTTTGCTTCAGGATGAGAACAGAAATTGTTCTCCAGTGGCGCGGCGGCAGTGGGAGGCCCATTAGCTAAAGTGGTGCTTAAGGTTAAGAACAGTTTCAGGTTAAGAACGGACCTCCGGAATGAATTAAGTACTTAACCCGAGGTACCACTGTCTAGGCCACTGTCTAGGATCTCCAGGGTAAGGGGTAGTGCTAATGTTGGCCTCTCAGCTCCAGCCAATGCAGCCTAGTGGTCAAGGATGATGGGAGTTGCAGCCCATCAACATAAGGAAGACACCATGTTGGCTGCCCCTGCTGTAGGGCATGTGCTATTTGTATGTATAGTGTGGTAGAACAGGCGTTCATCACATTCATGGGTGATACCCAAAATAAACAAAGGCTAGAATAACAGCTTAGGCTATGTGTAACTCCATGAACTTCACAAAAGCCCCTAATTGGGTTGGAGCTTTTGTTAGGACCATGTTCCAGAACAAACCCTTTTGGATTGCTTTGGAATATAGCACATTGATATATGTCAGCTAAAAATTTACTACGTGAGTAACATAAAGGCAAGCATATAAAGTGCCAGGACAGTATTTAATGTTCCATAAAAAAAAAAAACCTAGTGTGAGAGAACTTTTGAATAATCTGATGATATACCGGAGTTACTGCACTGCTGAGTACAATGAATTGATGCTATCAAATGCTGAGCAAGTTTTACAAACTCTAGCTGCAAAGCAATAATAAGAGAACTTTGCATTGCTTACCATGCGATCCCTGGCTTGGCATTTTGAAGTCCCTTTCGTAATCAATATTTTTCTGTGGTCCCTGCGTCGAAAGGCATTGTGTGGGCCAATGAATCTGGCCATTCTCACAAATAAGGATAACCATGCATCTTACTAAGCTATCTGGAGGCAACATAACTGAACACCTCAACAACACTAACACCTTATCTGGGAGCAGGGATTTTGATCATTACCCAAGAATGAGCATGCACAGACTGCAGTGTTGCATGTTAATCAAACCCAACAAAGAAAGATCCTGAGTTGGAAATTATGTGCTTCCGATGTGTAGATCATACACATATGAGTCTGAAGCCAACAAAAGCTTATCATTGCTCTTAATTTACTTCTCATACATGTACAGTCACACCTCGGGTTGAATATGCTTCATGTTGAGTGCGTTCGAGATGTGCTCCACGGCAACCAGGAAGTAATGGAGCGCATCACTTTTGCCGCATGCGCAGATGCTCAAAATGACATCACGCACATGTGCAGAAGCAGCGAAAAGTGATGTGTGCGTGTGCAGACGTGCTGCCGCTAGTTATGTTTGCTTCTGGATACGAACAGGGCTCCGGAATGGATCCCGTTCGCATCCCGAGGTACCACTGTAGTGATTTATTTATCTATGTGGATACAGCTATGCAATTTTTGTTGTTGATGAGTAGGCATGTTCAGACATTCACTTTGCACATTTAATTCACTTATTGTAAACACACATTTCTTTTACTAGTCCTTCTCTACTGGCGACATCCTTTGTGCTTCATTAAAAGAGTTTCAGACCCATAAATGTGTTATGGCAAGAACAATTGAAAAATGAGTATCTGCTTACATCGTCTTTTGTTCAGCTCTTTTGGAGCTTCAGGATACAAAATACAGATGATTACAGAGTATTATCCAAAAAACTGATTTCAAGTCACTCTTTTTTTATACACAAAAAGCATTTCACAGACCCACTAGAAAGATAGCCAAACACAGCTGTGAGGTTGGTTACAACACAGACGTCTGTTGAAACAACATAGTTAATAAGATGCAAACTGTAAAGAAGGAAATTAATTTTGTATAGTTAAAATAAAGAGACAGTTTATGCTAAAAAGTCTATTTGGCACATTAAATTATTACAATATATTTATTTGCCCTTTTTGTCATTAACATATTCCAGGACTAATTATTTAATCAATTCATTCCAAGCTACAAGGAGCAGCACATTTTGCTACTGTAATGACCTTACAATGCATTCGTATTTTGTTGGCACTGTTTCACAGAGGAGATTTTTTGAGTTTAAAGTGCTCCATTTTAGCAAGGAATACCTAAAAGGCCAGCGAATGTTCTGTTTTGTTTTTGGGCTTGTGAATGTTGGTATTGTAGTATCTCATATTAGAGACAGCCATTTTTAAATTCAGCCATAATCCATACCTATGTGGCTATGATTTGATTTGGCTGCTTGATAGGTTAAAAACCATGACTCCAGTCAGCTCTGATGCTGAATGCTAAGTTGCTCAAATGCCTTGTACAGATATTGTTCAGGATTTCATACGTGCGTATTATCAGCCACGCGTCACAAGTCACATTCCCATTGCCATCTATGGAATGGCTTGGATTTTGGATTTTTTTTTTTGCAGTGGGACCCAGCCCCAATTTTACTGGCAGTTTTCTGGATTTCAGATCATATCTGGCAGCTGTGTGATGAGAAGACCCCTGTGCAACATTGCAGTGCCCAATATGCGCATGCACATGTAATAGATCTTGTGACACAAATATAGAAGGGTTGTTAGATACTAATCTGCAGTATGACTAGTACATCTGAAGTTTTGCCAGGGAATCGAATCAGTGCTCAGAGGGATGCCAATAAAAGCCTGCTGGTTATTTTGTACATCCATACCTCGGGTTAGACGCTTCAGGTTGTGTTTTTTCAAGTTGTGGACCGCCAAAACCCGGAAACACCGGAATGGGTTACTTCTGGGTTTCGGCGGTTGTGCATGTGCAGAAGCACTAAATCATGCTTTGCGCATGTACAGAAGAGCCGAATCGCAACCCACAGATGCACAGATGCACTGCTGCGGGTTGAAAACACTGCAGGTTGCGAACGTGCATCCCGCACGGATCACGTTTGCAACCCGAGTGTCCACTGTAACTCGTTCCCGCTTTTTCTTCCGAGTTTTCTTGTCCCTTTAGTGTAGTAATATCTGAGAACTGAAAGTCTTAACAATGCACACATGAAGCCCACCACAGTAGAATGTTACAAAATCCGTAAGACAATGTCTATATGCAGTCGTATCTTGGTTTTCAAACAGCTTAGTTCTCAAATGTTTTGGCTCCTGAACGCCGCAAACCCGGAAGTAAGTTTTTCGGTTTGCGAACTTTTTTTGGAAGCCAAACATCCAACGGGACTTCCGCGGCTTCTGATTGGCTGCAGGAGCTTCCTGCAGCCAATCAGAAGCCGCACTTTGGTTTCCGAACGTTTTGGAAGTCAAACGGACTTCCAGAACGGATTCTGTTCAACTTCCAAGGTACGACTGTATTGCTGCTGTTTAACACCTCATAAAATAATGGCCCTGTTGGGAGGAATAATAAGATATATGCTTCCCATGATATGACCAGTCACGAGGAATCAAAATCCAACTTGGCAAAATTTGCAGTTCAAAAGTCTTCCAAGATTCAAGTGGAATAAGGACAGAGAGGAAATGAAGACGTGGATCTGCCAAAATGACACGAAAAAGCCCAGCATTCCAGTTCTTGCAACAAATGCCCATATATAACTTGCATCTTCCTTTATCCAATCTCCCACCTGTAGCTTCTGTCTCCCTTTACGGATGTTCTGAAAAGAGAAAGTAGCAAAACTGCTTCAGAAGCAGAAATAATGGCTGTCAGTTTTTACTGCGATCCTACTTGCACTGGTAAAGGGATTCTTTTAAAAACGGGTGAATTAAAAGATTCGTGAAATAAAGGCATGTTGTAACAGCCCACGGCTAAATTCAATAAATGTGACTTGACTTATAAATTGAAAGCAACAACAGCAGCAGCAGCAGCAGCAACAACCTAAATAGAAACAGCTGGCTGTTGGACCATTAAATGAGTGAAGTAATTTACAGCTAAACTGTAGACAGTGGGTAGAATTGTTGATAAAAGAGGGCTGATCACTACCTGCAGCTGGCTGAGCCTTTAACAGTATTTCTTTGTTCACTGCTTCTCACTGGCTGACCCGTACGAAGCTTTAATGATAAATGAATCAAATTTGCCATGTCCTTTTGCTTGATCTGGAAGCCCAGTGACTGTTTTTACTATTAAACTGTTAGTTCTTACATACTCCGGGTAAGGTTCATATAGATTAACGCAGGTCATTAGCCATTGAACTTCATGGTTCTAGATTTTTGTTTTTCAGGTTGCCGAGTGCTGAGCTCTGCGTAATCCCCCAATGGTTTTGCTTTTTTGTTTTTAAATCAATGCTCAAAGAGGGAGCTGTTTTTATCAAAACGTTAGCAGTCTGCAAGAGGGTTGGAAAATAGCCAAACAGTAATTCTCATAAAATCAGGGGAGGGAGGTAATGGTGGCAACACAGTAGGGTTGGTGCTGACCTTTAAAGCCCTAAATGGCCTTGTCCCATTATACCTAAAGGAGCGTCTCCACCCCCATCATCACTGAGGTCCAGCTCCAAGGGTCTTCTGGCAGTTTCCTCACTGTGAGATGTGAGGTTACAAGGAACCAGGCAGAGGGCCTTCTCGGTAGTGGCGCCTACCGTGTCGAACACCCTCCTGTCGGATGTCAAGGAAATAAACAACTATCTGACTTTTAGAAGACATCTGAAGGCAGCCCCGTTTAGGGAAGTTTTTAATGTTTGACCTTCTTTTGTGTTTTAATATCCTGTTGGAAGCCGCCCAGACTGGCTGGGGAATCCCAGCCAGATGGGCGGGGTATAAATAATTAAATTATTATTATTACTTTAAATACTTGAAGGGCATTCACCTAGAAGACTTGTTCTCTACTGCCACAGATGGCAGGATTTTATATATAATGTGATTAAGTTACAGCAGATTCCAGCTGAGCATTTAGCAGAAACTTCTTGGCAGTGAGAAAAGTTTATCAATGGAACCAAGGGTCTAAGGCAGCGGTTCTCAACCTGTGGGTCCCCAGATGTTGTTGGACTACAACTCAGGGTGATGGGAGTTGTAGTTCAACATCATCTGGGGACTCACAGGTTGAGAAAGGCTGGTCTAAGGGATGGTGGGTTGCCCCTCGCTAGTGGTCTTCAGACAGATGCTGGAAAGTCAGGTTGCAGATGCTGTAAGCTCTTAGCCTCCAGCATCAAACAAAGAGTTGGATTAGACCATAAACTATCCTCCGGTCCTATATTCTGTGGCCACACTTGCACCATACATATAAAGCACAATTATATCACTGTCACAGTCATGACTTTCCCTCAAAGGGTCCTGGGAACTGTAGTTTGTTAAGGATGCTGGGAGTTGCTAGTAAAGGTAAAGTGACCCCTGACCATTAAGTCCAGTTGTGGCCGACTCTGGGTTGCGGCGCTCATCTCGCTTTATTGGCCGAGGGAGCTGGCGTACAGCTTCCAGGTCATGTGGCCAGCATGACTAAGCCACTTCTGGCAAACCAGAGCAGTGCACGGAAACGCCGTTTACCTTCCTGCCAGAGCGGTACCTATTTATCTACTTGCACTTTGACGTGCTTTCGAACTGCTAGGTTGGCAGGAGCTGGGACCGAGAAATGGGAGCTCACCCTGTCGCGGGGATTCAAACCATTGACCTTCTGATCGGCAAGTCCTAGGCTCTGTGGTTTAACCCACGGCGCCAGCTGAGAGTTGCTAGGAGGCCCCTATTCCCTTCCCAGAACTACAGTTCACAGAGTTTGGTTGGGTTTGATTTCATTTAATGTTTTCCTCTTTTTCCAGTAGCAAAGTTGAGCTCAAAATCTCTCAAAATGATGACATGAACATTTCAGTAGAAATAAAAATAAATAAATGAATTGTCCAGTAGCACCTTAGAGACCAACTAAGTTTGTTCTTGGTATGAGCTTTTGTGTGCATGCACACTTCTTCAGCAACCATTGTCATCATTATAACCATACCAAAAGCACAATAGTGTATAAATAAAACAAAAAAACTAACAAATCTATCAAACAGTAACATTCAGTACATGATTCAAAATTTCAGAAATTTCAGAAATGATTGCTGAGCACCACCCTTTCCCCGAGTGCAAGAAAGGTTGATAGTTAAACCACCCTGGGAATTGTAGCTCTGTGACAGGAATGGGGGTCTCCTAACAGCTCTTAGCACCCCTAACAAGCTACGTTTCCCAAGATGGTTTCATGGTTTGGATTCAATCAAATAATATGAATCAGAGCTTGGAAAGTTTATTTTGAAAGGAACTAGTTCTAGTTCAACTTTAAAAAGAAATTTCAGTTCAAGTTTATCCCTTTACAAAATGAGCTGTTTTGTGTGAGGAGTTTACAGTCAAGTAAACTTTGCCCTGATCTAAACACACACAGATTGGATAGGGACTAACCATTCACTTGCATGTGCAAAGCACTTTCTGATACGGAAGTGAAAAATAAAATTTCTCCTTGTGAAGAAGGTTCTGTTTTCTTCAAGTAACTCTTTAAAGGGTTCACCGGAGCAGCTGTGTTATTAGGTACCTTTTATTTTTAAAACATTGAGCCTACTTCCTAAGAGTATTACTGGGGATAACTTTTGTGTGATATATAGGATTGTACTAGTAATGTCTCAGAACAGCGGTACTGTATTCCTGCTTATCAGAAATTCTCATATATCACTGTGCAAACAATAAATAACTGGAAGACTTCTAAATGAGGGAGATGCTACAAAAACTCAAAGATGTCATTAGGCGGTCAGTTTATTTTATTTTATGATTATATTGGATCTGAACGAATGCAACAAAATGATTAGAAAACATAAACCTCATAGCTAAATCAGCGTAATAATTACTGCAGTGAAAACAGTGTGCCAGAAAGGAGACTCTGATAGATTGGTTTGGCTAATTTGCAATTTAAAAGAAAACCTTACTAGTACAAATAGTGAGTTCATGATATACTGAGAGGCTTTGATGCGCTGAAATACTTTTGTTTATTCAAAATGAAATATAATGTAGTCTTGCTACCCGTAGGAAGCCCACACGTCCTGCTGTTATATCTAATTTTTTATTTTCTTTTTTTGGCATGGTTGCAGTGGGCAATGTTCAATTATTCATGCTTTAGAAAATATAGCTGTAACCCTGCCAATACTCACACCAAATGAGGGCATAAATCAAGAAGTGAGAAAAATATCCCTGAGGTTGCAGTCCTAGTAAGTACCGTAAGTAAGGCTGTGTACACACGGCATTTTATTCTAGATCCAATGCACACGGAGGACAGACTTTTTCCACATAGTCCGCACACAAACTAGATCAGAGTTTTCCAAACTAGGGCTGTTGTTGGACTACAACTCCCATCATCCCTAGCTTAGAAGGACTAGTGGTCAGGGATGATGGGAGTTGTAGTCCAACAACAGTTGGAGACCATGTTTGGGAAAGCCTGGTCTAGAATCTTCTGCATATTTTTTTGTACTTTTTGAGAAATTGGTTTCATTCCAAAAATAAAAAGCTCAGTGTGGATTCCACATTACCCCACAGTGTGCCAATTTTGGCAGTCCTGGAAACAGAGAAGATGTACGGTAACTGCATCTGCCCAGTGAAGTTGTGGGTGGGTGGATACCAAGACTGCCATACCATTTCCTTCTTCCTTTACCTAGGGCGCATGTGCAGGGCATAAAAGGCATGAGTGATCAAAGGGAGAGTTTTCAAGCGCATCACAAGCAACTACACCCACTCTTGTGGGTGTCAGGATCTAGAATCAACCTAGATTTTAAGTAGCATGTTGAGGACAAGCATGAATGATTTCAAACTGATAAAAGCTACTTATTATTATTTTATTTTATTTTTGCTACAAATGGGTTAATATATACATAGCCTGAGTCCTCTTAAAAACTCAGTGGGACTTCTGTGTAAAAGTTCGCAGGACTAGGGGTGTAAAGTAAGAATTTATATAAATACTTCTGGGGGTCAGGAAAAGTTTCTAGAAGAAACAGACCTGCTGTCAAAGGCAACAATACTGGTCTTATTATAGAATGTATTCTGTGTATGCCTTAGTATCTGACGTTCTAGAGAGACTAAAGGACTCGGAATTCTTGGCAATGAATTCTGAGGCGATATTGACTCAAACCTGTGCTTTAAGTTTGCTGACCCTTTGCGAACGGGTTCTGCAGCATGTCCTGTCAGCTTTCTGAAAGGTGCCAGAGTAATGGGAAGAGGAAAATGAAACCACAATGTAGCTCTCCATTTATCAGTATTTTCTCCATTATGTACATGATCAGTGAAGAAGTGGTTCAGTTGCCAGGGAATAACCACTGTTACACAGAGATCTTTGGAATGATACGGCTGACTGGAACCTTCATAAAACGGTATAATCTGAGGATTTAAGGGAACTTAAATGCCTTCTGGGCCCGCTGGGTATCTGCAGAGAAGCAGCGACCTAGGAACAGCGTAGATGCTGCATCAGAACTCAAGCAATCTGCAAGTCAATCTGACTTGAATTGATTTTTATAAATGAGAAACATTACATCAATCGGGAAATCTCAACCATTACTGTCATGTTTCCACTGATTAGATCCTTCTAATTTCACTGGTAGAACATGACTTTGCTGAGTAGAACACCTTTTACATGCTGATCGCTGGTTGGGAGAGATGTATTTCTAATTATAGTGCCTGGGCTTCTTTTAATCTAATAAACCCACTGTTGCTTTTAACAGCAACAGTCTCTTTGTAGTTGTCGCTATATATGTTAGGAAAATAAATTAAGTAAGGCTTATCAGTTTCTTTCCTTTTCTGAATCCACACCTCTGTTTTGCTAGGGACCTAATAGCAGCATTCCATGGACTTCAGTGAGGTGGCCAAAAGTTAAGCAAGTGTTAGGCAGTTAATTGAATAACTGCAGTAGGCAGGATCATCTAGTCCAGGGTTTCCCCTAACTTGGGTCTCCAGCTGTTTTTGGACTACAACTCCTATCATGCATAGTCATCGGGGATGGTGGGAATTGTAGTCCAAAAACAGCTGGAGACCCAAGTTTGGGAAACCCTGATCTAGTCCAACGCCCTACAAGGCAGGGATTTGCAGCTGCCCCATATGGGAATCAAACTTACCCAGGCTGTTTAATTGATTTCAATACTGTATTTTAAATTGTTGTAACCCACTCTGGGACCTCATGGTGTGAAGGGCAGATAAGGAATATGATATATAGATAGATAGACAGACAGATAGATGATAGATAGATGATGATAGATAGATAGATAGATAGATAGATAGATAGATGATAGATAGATAGATAGATAGATAGATAGATAGATAGATAGATAGATAGACAGATAGATAAGTGGTACCTCAGATTACATACGCTTCAGGTTACATACGCTTCAGGTTACAGACTCCGCTAACCCAGAAATATTACCTCGGGTTAAGAACTTTGCTTCAGGATGAGAACAGAAATCATGCTCCAGCGGTGCGGCAGTGCTTCAGGTTAAGAACAGTTTCAGGTTAAGAATGGACCTCCGGAACAAATTAAGTACTTAACCCGAGGTACCACTGTAATAATAATGTGGGCAGAGCAAATGCATTTCTGTACCGCTTGCCCCCAATACACACACCTCTTCAATCTTCATCTAGGGAAGCAAGAGATGTTATCACAGTTCAATGACATCTTCCAGCCAGACAAAAGTCCTTTTAGAAGTGTAGAGATCATGTTCAGTGAGAGGTGTGGGCTTGAGGAAAAAGACATGGTTTGGGGGAAAGGCAAGATGGCTGAATAGAGAGGGCTGAAGTACCACATTTGCCCTGCAGGACTGATGTTCCTGAACCTGCCCCTATGTAGTCCTTCTGAATCTGGAAACTTCTGGCACAATAACTGGGTTAGCTTTCGCTATCTCACATACAAATCTTTCAAAATTGTCCTCCTCTCTGCCTGTTGCATCTTGCGAATGCAGCCACGTGCCTCCATTTTCATTCATTGCCTTGTTAAGAGAGCGCACTTCTTTCCTTTCGACAACATGCCTATGGCTTTCTAGATAAGGGAATCTGGTATCCATAGCTGGCCCGGGTACTGAATAGTTCCCACTGTACAGGCTGCCAAAGAGCAGCTCCAATCGATGGCAATTGTGACGTTCGTTTTCTTTTCCAAGGGACACCTGTCCAACTCATTTCACGCTAGTCATCCAGCAGCTATTAGGAGCAAATGACTGTGAGTGCAAAGAAGTGGTTGACCGTGGGCGGCTTCCAAACCCAAGCCAAGCATTTGGTGAGCAGAGAGGCTTAAAGTGCTCTGCCTCTGATTCCATTAATGTTCCATACAGTCAGAGGAAAAGTCTCATTCTTAGTGATTTTGATACCACTGTGACTTATTTTTGAACTGCACGGTGTTTTGTTGGGCGGCTCATACTTCCTTGTTCCCATGATGGTGTGCATGATTTGGAATGATTATTTCTAAGGCTTCTTGTAAATGAATGTATAACACTTCAAGCCTTGCTTGAAGTGGTTACCTGAAGTTTAGCTTTCTGACGCATGGTTTCTGCATTGTCTCCGCAGACCTGGGTTCTCAAACCTGTGTTGGCTGAGATAGCCTGACTGCAGGAACAGAGGATAGACTACACTAGCAAGGGAGGACCCATGGGAGAAATGCTTATTCCCCCTTCATGCTCAACAATGGTCTCCTGTAAAAGGCCCCACTGAAATTAGCCCCTTCCCTAGGTGGGTTGGCTTTCAGCTAGGGAGGGGATTTTAAAAGCAGCTTGAGAGGAGATTTGGGTGGAATCTAGACACATAGAAAAAAACGTTGTGAAAATGCTTTAAAAAAAAGTTTCGGAAAATATATTGAATTTGCCATAGCTCACCATCTCCATCTAGTGTCATAGTTGTATAATGCACTGTGCAACACACTTCAGATGTTTTGCAGCTGTATAGCTGAGCCCATGCATTTAACAGATGGGGTTAAATCAGGGTTAGACATCCCCTTTCTTCCTGCTCATTCTTCCCCATAATTGCCCCCGTAACAGACTTTGTACTTTGTATCATAACTAATGCATTAACCATAAATAACTTACAGTATTTAGGTTCTGATCCTGCATAAACTTATCGTCTATGGAACAACCACCTTGCGCGGTCCCAACACTAACATCTTTTTGGCACCAGGCAATGGCATCCCTTTCCCCCCAAGAATTCAAGTGTTAATCTCCATGCTGCATGGTATTGATTTTGAAACATTTACCAGTATTGTATTTTATTTTGTAAGCTGCTATGTGACTTCCATGTAAAGCAACTAATAAGGACTAATAAGTCAAATCACCATCACTGATCTGTACTATTTTTGTTGAGCAGTCTGGGCTGCACTCAGTGAGACTTGCAGCTGAGTAAGCATGCATAGGATCGCACAGCTAAAGTCTTTTTTTGTAGGAAAGTGGCTTTTCAATATTTGAAATATATATATATGTGAAATATTTGAAATAACAAAGCTTGAGCAGCTATCAATACCTTAATCAAGAGACATTTATATTTGCATTTTGTCTCAGTTCCCAAGTATTATATACCTATATTCAGGGGTGGCCGGGGGGGGGGGGGGAGAGATACATGTTCTCTCCTTCTGTACATGTCTGTGTATTTCTCTTTTGTGAAGTGGATGACGAATATTTATCTTGCAATTTAGGCACAGGACTGGGAATCGGGAGACCAAAGTCTTGTTTATCTTTTGACGGCATGCAAATAGCTCACTCAGACATTCTGTTCTCCCATTAGTTTGTGTGTTTAAAATGGAAAGAGATATGTTTCAGGGCATTTTGGGACTTATTCAAAGCTTACTGAAGTTTACTTATCTGTGTATATATTCACCTTGTCTTCAGCGTATGATAGACAGATATGTGGCAAGTCTCAGATCTGTTCTGAGGTGTGTGTGGTAAGAATTCTCCATACCCTTCAGAATTACCGATGGAAATGTACAGGTTAAATGATAGAACAACACTTTATAGGGATTTAGGACAGGCACAGAGCTGCTTCCATGGAGTCTGGCTGCTGACATGTACCACTACACATTTTAAAATAACTTTTAAGGTTTGGTGCCTGAAAAAGCTGGTGATCGATAGCATATATTTTCCTTGTGCTATCCTCGACCCTTTCCTTTTCCTTCGGTAGAACATACTCGAAGTCTGATTTCTCACAACTCTTTGGTTGTTGTGGTCAAAAGAGATGTTTGTTGACAACTTGTGCGGCGTCTGGCTATAAAACGTCGTCAATGTTTCATGCAAATCCCCCAATAAAAAGCTTTTTGCAAAACTTAATATTTCGATATATTCATTAAAAAGCGGTCAATTCCACTACTAATGGGCATGAAAACAAAGCTTATCTTCCAAATTCTAGTATTCGCTGAGTACAGCAAAATGGCGCCATAGTATAACATATAGTTTATTTAATGGGGCTATGCATCGCAGTTTAGGGCATACTTTTTGCAGCCTGTTCTTGTCATTGATAAATGTCAAGAGTTGATGTAACTACAGATTACACTGAAGATGTGAAGTAAAATGAAACATGTGATAACAACAACAACAACAACAACAACAACAACAACAACAACAACAACAGTACAAAATACTGTAATCCGTGAGGAAGGTTTGTACGTAATTGCTTTAATGACATCTACTGGTGATTGGTAGCTTTCCTGCCTCTTAATTAAAGAAACAATATCCATTATTTTTGGATATCAATTATCTTCTATGTGAGTTTTAATGCAAAACAATCGTCAGGCAGAGAGGATCCTATTTCTGCCCTCAATTAACAGAAACACTGTGATGCTTCCTATTTTTAGAGACGGCAGCTGTGTCTGAGGCAGCCATTTTAGGTTTACTGGACATTGTGAAAGGTAGTCATGGCTGCAATCCTATACACATTTGCCTGGGAGCAAGCCCCATTGAAGTGAATGGTGCTTCAGGGTGAGCATGCATAGGATTGAACCGTTCAGTTCATTAGAACATTTAATCCTTCCTACATGTTGGCATTGTTTACTTTGCATCCCCCCCCCCCAAGTTGGATTTCAGATTTGGAGTAGACTAGAAAGGAGGTGAGAAGTCACAGACAGTTTTTCCTAAAGCCTGTGAATAAAATCTTAAAAGCTATTAGCAGCTCCATTCACTGAATCCAGTTAAAGGAGGAGGATGCAGAAAGGTGCTTGGTTCTGTTCTGGGATTGTTGGGGTTTTTTTTGGCGAAATGCTGGATTTGGGTAATATATGTCACTGTGCTTCATAGAATTCAGATCCGACCCAATTATACACAGGAAACTGGTCTCAGCGCGGTTGCTAACAGTAAACGCTACTGCCTAGAATGTCTTGTTCTTCCCCTATTCCTGCTCGGCTACTGGACAGACATGATCAGCACGTATGCTCTCTTGCACTTAGACTGGTAGAAAACAAAGATGCTTTGGGGCATTCTTTTTTTTTTTTTTTAATCTGCAAAACATCTGTGCCGCTTTCTGCAAGCTGTGTCAGACATGGATATCTGAAGTGCTTGTCTGCAGCATCACACACAGTGTTGTTGTGTTTCCCCCCCTCCTTTCTTTCTTCTATCGCTTCTCAAGCTGTATTACACGTTATTAGACAGCAGCCGCTGCAGTCTGTCTGAACTGCACGGCTGACATACGGGATGCTGGCAGCTCCCTTATTTGCCGGGGCCAAGCTCTGGTCAGAGGAAATAGGCTGAAAATGTGCAGGATGTGATTGTCAGGGACGTGAAATTGATCTGTCAGTCACTGGGTAATTTAGATACAATGCACCAAACAAGAGGGAGGTGTGTGTGTGTGTGTATGTGTGTGTGGTATGACAATAATGAGTAGGCGGGAGAGGGCGGAACAGCAGGTTTTCCAGAAGGGCAGCTTCAATTGCTTACAAGACAACCAGGACATAAATTGCTACACGTATCTTCATTGACTTCCCACCGCTTCCCTGCGTCTTAAGCCGTTCCTTCCCACCCCGCAGCCCAGAACGGTTCAAAAGAGGATTGCCTTAGACTAGAAAACAAGGTGGTTTTCATTGAGGACTCCTTTGTTGCATTTGGAGATTTTTGCCAAGGGGAACCCTATCTGCAATTGCAAACTGGAGACAGGCCTCCTGGATCCTAATCAGCCCACGCCAATTATCTCTGCGCTTGCTTAATTGGTGTAAACAATGCTGATTTGCAATAAATAAGCAGGAGCTGGCTTCAGCCGACTCAGGTATTTCTGCACGCTCTGCCTTCATAAATACTCTTCTGCCAGCAAAGCACTTGTCGGTTGCAAAACCATTGCTGGCGTACGCTTTGGAGCCCCATCTCCACGGTCTGGGGATTCTGTGGTCTTATTTGCCCTACAGTGCAAGTGAAGGACTAGTCCCAGCCAAACGCATAGCGTGATGTGGCAGGGTGTTCTCTTCTGTGAGCTCAAGGTGCACGGGGGAAATCCAGTTGTTTTCTTACAGGCGTGCAAGGCACCTGCAGAACCTTGGCAAGAACCCTGCGGTTAGCTTTACGAGTGGTTGTCCTTGCGAGCGCCTAGCTCCATTGGAAGCCTTATATGTTTTGGCAGGACCATGTTGCAGTCAGCCCTCCTTCCCGGAGGAGCCGACTGCCTGTAAAGGGTCGACTTCTTGTTCTGCTGGCTTTGGGTTTGTGAAGACGTAAGGGTACTGTGGGAAACCTTCTCCGAATCAGACGAGCAGTTGGGGTCCTGAAGATAGTTCTGGCAGCTCTCCCCTCCCCAAAACAGAGCTGAAGCCTTATTGTCCTCTGAGTACATGGTGCAGATTGTTAGCCTCTGCATCATAGGTCAGGTGGGACCACCGCTGCATTTGAAGCCCCTGTGCTCCTGCCATTCGGGGTGGAAAGTGGGCATCTGGGGCTCTTGTGGGGTTGGGCTGCACCAGCTCCAGATTGACACAGCAAATGAGCTCACATTGGACCCTTCACCTGGCAATGGGCTCCTTGGCTTGCCCAGTTGTGCCCTGCCCCCACAGTGCCCTGTTTCAATGCATTCTGGACCTAACAGGAGCATCTATCAGTGGTGTTCCTCTCTGCCAATAGAGGGCGGTGACTAAGGGCCTGCACTTCATCCTACGCCCCCTGCCAATGCCACCAGGGGCTTAGAAGTGCTTCCAAAGTTAGTTGAACTAAGGCTCCATTGAAATCAATGGGATAAGTTGCTCATTATTTATTTTGAAGAGAAGTCAACTACCTTAGGTGGAATCCAAACCATTGTATGTATGCAAGCATGTATCTAGCTATCTAGCTGTCTAGCTATCTAGCCAGCCAGCCATTTTATACACAATATTACCAGTTATGAGAAGGTTTATACTGGGGGGGGAAAGTATTTTCTGAAGTTTTAAATGACAGATCTGTAAGGACTACTAGATGCCGGTTGGCTTCTGCTTGTGGATCTCTTTAAAAATCACATTGAGGAAAAGGTAACATTGGCAAAAAGAAAAAAGAGTCTTCAACATCATTTTTCAAAATGCAATAAACATAGGGCCTCATAATTCTAAAGTTTGCTGTTCTTGGAATACGTCGGCTTGATAATATCTTTGTCTAAACATTTTTCAGTCTCTTTCAGAAGACCAGGTGAAAGAGATTGGTCTTCAGGGAGTATGGTTGTCTTGTTTTGACAGTCAAAGCACAAAGACTTCACAATAAGAGAACATAAGCATTTTATTTTTCTCCACAAGCAATGACATTTTCCAGACTCACCATTATCGCCTTGATCAATGCCCTGGAAGTAAATACAAAATATATTAAGTGCACAGTTAAAAAATCCATTTGTTTTCTCTAGTAGGAAACCTTAAACTATATTATTTTCTGTTAGATGATGTAATTTGGCCTTTTCACATTTCTCCCACATGCGTTCTACTTCAAGGAAGAATTAGAAGGCATTCTTTTTAACCATCCCATTCCCCCACCCCACCCCACTGACTTTTCTTCATGCCCGCTGTAGTCCTCACCTAGAATCTCTGCTTCCTTTACCTCGTCACTGGTTACCAGAGCAACCACACTGCAACTCTGGTGCCAAGACGTAATCTCACAAAAGCTACCTTAGCACAGATCTTGTCAGGTGCCGAATCTTGTTTTAAATACTGAATGCTGATAGTGTTGGAATTGGGATAAAATTCCAACCCCTTGCATGTAAAAATTTGCATGCATTGTGCCATGATGATGAGCAGAGTACCTCCCATGATTTACCTGCCACTTCATCTCCTTTGTATGCATGTTTATCACAGATTACATGAATGGTAATGTCAGCAGTGTTTAGACCATAGCTTATCATCACAGGAATAGGCCGTGCCTCAACTCGGACTTGCAAACTCCTCCACTCTTCTTGCCTTCCAATTCAGCTCCACCCTTTCCATTATTATTTTTTAATTAACCATGGCTTATTGTGTGGTCCAAATCCAACAAACTGGTTAATGTAAATTGACATAAACCAACATCAAACCATGGTTTGTGATGTCGACTTTTTTCAATGTATGTTAGCCATCTTGCGGAGGCGGGGAGCAGGGAGGTGTTTTTAAAAGGTGGGATGCAAATTATTCAAATGAACCAAGAAGACCCTGAATATCTTCTAAACTGATGCTCTGCTAATTGCCTTAATTTATATATTTATCCTCAGCTACAGGCCCAGTCTATTAGTACAACTTATACTAACTTCCAGACCACACATGGAAGGAGTTTTGTGGGGCTGTAGTCACAATTTCAGACAGAAAGCCATATTAGTAGCCTGTGGCATGAAAAACAATTTAAAGAGTTTTAAGCCCCTTACAAATTCTCTCTTGTCTTCCTACTTTATGGTTTATGGTTATCATTTTATCATTTCTATTTTATTATTTATATAGTGCCATCTGGATCCATTGTACTTTCCAAAGTAAAAGAGGAGAGGTTAGTTCCAATTGGCAGAAGGAAGGAAAGGGGGGCAGGATTGGGGGGGTTGGGGGTTGGCATGCATTTATTTGTGTTACAGAGTCTTAGTTATGAGACAAAGGGGTTGTCCCCAAGGTTTCCCAGGGAACAACAGAGAGAGGTGCAGCACCTTTCTAAACAAAACCACCTGAGAAGTCTTCTTTCTGCTTAGAGAAATCTAATAGAATCTTTGCAACGCCAAGACTTCAGTGATTGGTCAAAGGCTTTTCTCCTCCCAAATTAGACATCCTCCCTCCCTCCTCCACGGTCTACAAAGAATTTAACAACTGAGGCTCATGCATTGTTTCCTCCCCCCCCCCTCCCCCAGTGCCCTTCAGCTGAAATTGATTTGAACAAATTAAATTACATGCCAACACGCCCACACGATTACTGCTAGAGCACAGCTACAACGGTGTCTTTCTTTGGGGGGCGATTGCAATAACATTGTGCTTGGTGGAGCTGTGAATGGAGGAGATGAAAGAATGCCTCAATTTTCACTAGTGCCCATGAAATGTGATAAGTTAAACAAGAACGAGGTTTGGCAAAACGCTAGGCGAAAAAACAAAACCCAGCAGAACAGCGGGGAAGGGAGATGAAAGGGGAACTTCAAACAGATGGCCATCTAGAAAACATTGGATAGAAGGTTTGCCATGGTTTGGGACAAGATCACTAAGCTGTGGGAAGCCATGGAGGACACAGTGCAAAACAGCAGAATAAACCGTCCTGGAAAATCTGTAGTTTTAAAAATCAGAGTCAAAACTGGATGCCATAATCTGCTGGAGCGCAGCTAGGCATTGGCTAACTGCAAATCGGTCTTTTATTACCAAACTCTGGTGTTCTTGGCATCTACTACCTGGATAGCTCAGTTGGTTAGAGCATGGTGCTGGTAACACCAAGGTCATAGGTTTGATTCCCATATGGGGCAGCTGCATATTTAACCGTGCTCTGTGCAAATGAGTACTTTCTTCTGTCTGCCCCGGACCTTCCAACAATCAACTTCATTGGGTAGCCCTGGTTTTTAGACTTATAAGAGGGAGAAAAATGTAAACTCTTATAATTCTGCCCAGATTTGAAGGGAGCAATTATCTCAAGAGTGCTACTGCATGACAGCCCTCAGACATTTATGGCGTACGTTGTGAAATAGCCGGTTTTATCTGTGCCCCTAGGACTTTTCTTAAAGGACAAGCTCACTATATTCCCTAAACAGGTCACGCAAGTGTATAAACATACGTGCAAGTGCACACCAGCTTTGCTCTCGATCACCTAATGCTGAAACAACTCATAGCAGCTTGTGGATGTACACTAAACTGGGCCAATGAGCATCTTTATTTCCTGAGCCACCAAGGCGACATTATTCTAATTATTTTGCCACAAGTCTTGCAAGCTGGACTGTATTCCTCATGAGTGCCATGTAGCCTGTAATGGCAGATGATTTGGAACTCAGCTGAGTTTTACGTGCTGCTCCCTCACTTGGTTTTCCTTCGCTGCGGCTGAAAATAGTGCAGCATGGTAGGATATATACCTATATTCGTCAGATAACAAGTAATTCATAGAATTGTAGAGTTGGAAGGGACGCCAAGGGTCATCTAGCCCAACCCTCTGCAGTGCAGGAATCACATCTGAAGAATCAACTGGGAGATGTCCATCCAACCTCTGCTTAAAAACCTCTGATGAATTGCAAGCAGTGACTATTTTGTGCAGGCTTCCTCAACCTCGGCCCTCCAGACGTTTTGAGACTACAATTCCCATCATCCCTGACCACTGGTCCTGCTAGCTAGGGATCATGGGAGTTGTAGGCCAAAAAACATCTGGAGGGCCGAGGTTGAGGAAGCCTGATTTTGTGCGTGCCCAATTGACGCTTGCCTGCTGATGCTGGACTGGAAGAGGGCAGAACGGGGGTTGGAGTAGGCTTATGCGAGCTCTGCCAATGTCCATGGGGGCCAGGAATGGAACCCCCACACAAAATGGTTGCCACCTAAATAGGTGGACACCTATGTCCTATATAGGCCACTCGCTGCATTGGACATAAGATAGCAGCTTCTTTCTCGGAAGGCATACAGAGGGCAGTGCAATAAATCTTCTAAGTCCTCTCCTCAGCCATGTTCCCAGTTAAGAACCAAATGCCAGGCTAAACAGGAACATCTTTGCCTAGTGACTAAAAGTTGATAATCTTTCTGGGGAGAGTATGCCACAATTGGGAAGGTCCCTTCTTCAACTGCCTCCCTGCATTCAATCCATATTCAATCCATATTCAATCCATCATATTCTCGCTTGCATCTCTGGGTGCATTTGTTCATGCTTCCAGGAAGGCTGTTTTGTTATGTGCTGTTACAGGGCAGTTGATACTATTTCTGTGTTGTTGTTTTTAATTTGGACAGTTGCCTCCTGGAACCTTTAGCCCAGCCATAGATTTTTGAAGTAGTGGTCAGGTAAATAGGTCACTAGGTAGTTGGTAATGAGATTTAAGTCCATCACTTATACTTGCTGGATATCAAATTAATACTCCAGGGAAGGGGGGGGGAAACCTCTATTTTTTTGGGGGGGGTTGCCATCACCCCCAAGCCTCTTAACAGCTTAACTCCACAAAGAAGAGTGAAGCCGTATGAAGTGTCTGAGGAGGAGAACAGGCAGAGGGTTTGGGGAAATGTATTTTGCAATAGATTGGATAAGGTTAGCAGGGAGATAAGTGTGTAAACAGTGGGTCATCTGGGAAGGAAGCTTCCTTTGGGCTGGAGAACAGAAGATACAGCCCATATGCAAAGAAGAAAAACTGCCAGGCTAGTTGAATATACTAGCATTGCTCATGCATCCTAGTGGGATTTTCTGAAGATCTTCCAAGAAATGTTGATTTGTGCTTTTTCAGTTTGAGCCACTGGGAATTACCGGGTCTGTCTCTCACATGTTCTAGAACTGATGTGTCTCACTATCGTCTTGCTACAGATAGGTAGCCGTGTTGGTCTGCCATAGTCAAAACAAAAAATTCCTTCCAGTAGCACCTTAAAGACCAACTAAGTTAGTTCTAGGTATGAGCTTTCGTGTGCATGCACACTTCTTCAGATACACTGAAACAGAAGTCACCAGACCCTTCTATATAGTGAGAAGGTGGGGAGGGGTATTACTCAGAAGGGTGGTGGGAATGGGTGATTGGCAGATAGCTGTGATGAGCCTGTTGACGACTCTTAATGACTGCAATAGGTCTTACAGGAAAAAGCAAGGGGTGAGAAGGTGAAAAATGGCTTTGTCATGTATAATGAGATAAGAATCCAATGTCTTTGTTGAGACCAGGTCTCTCCATGGTTTTAAGTTTGGTAATAAGTTGCAATTCAGCAGCTTCTCTTTCTAGTCTATTTCTAGTCTATTCAGCAGCTTCTCTTTCTAGTCTATATCGTCTTGCTGTTATTAATTTATTAAGGTACTAATTATTAGGGCCTAAATAGCAATAAAAGTATTAACTTCTCTCTTTAGTCGACTGATAGGCTGATCTAAAGCAGAGCACAGAGCACCCATCTGCCATTGTCAGAGTGGTCATCATTGTCGGAGGCTGGAAGCCTTAGAGTAGTGTAATGACTTTTCAAAGGCTTGAAATGAGTGCAATAATCCATTTCCCCCATTAACCTGTCTATGGCTGGCTGTGGCTTAAAAGGTCCTTTTAACCACTTGAAGGGTGTAAGTGAGCATATTCAAGGGCTTTCTTTGACCTAGAGGTTTCATGTTGCCAGCCACTAGTCTATCCTGAATAGTTAATTTGCAACGTCTTGCTGAGCAACCCAAACCACCATTACACCAAGCCTGGTGTATGTGTGGCAGAAGTCATTTCTGAAGATATATCTGTATGCATGCTGCAAGTCTTTCGATGTGAATTTGAGATGACTGTTCTTCTTCCCATATATCACTTATTTTGTTCTGATGACTGCACCAGTGCCCTTGGGTCTACTGAGAGCACATTCGCAATGGTGTTTATTTAATGCTAAACAAACAGAATTATCTGAATTTATTTCAGCAATGTCGGCTTGACGTTAGGCATATAAATTCCACTCATCCTGGATCGCATGGCATTTCTTGTGACTCCGAAGGAAGGCAAATCTCCAAAAACAACACTCTCAATATTGGGAGTCCGCTGGTAGTTCCACTGATCTTTGTGCCACTGTTCAAGCAGGTTGGTGCTATCAACCACTGCCAGTATTTTGTTTTAGCTGCCTGCTGCTGTGTGGTTGCTCCAGGCTGCAATATTAAGACACATTTACAATTGCATTGAATTTATCAAAAAGGATCCTGCCAAAGTATTTCTGTTTCCTTAAAGCTAGTTTTAATTGCCTTCTGCTGGCAAACAGTAGAACATACTGCCAATGTTTCCAATGGCTTAAGAGATGGCAAAGGTACTAAGCGTTCGTTGGCAACATTTGATTGTTCTCCCAAAACAATAAAAAGAAATATAGTAGAACCTTGATTCTCGAACGGCTTAGTTGATGAGCAAATGGGCTCCTGAAGGCTGAAAACCCGGAAGAAAGTGTTCCAGTTTTGGAATATTTTTCGGAAGCCAAATGCCTGATGCGGTTGTTGGCTATTGTTTTCGGGGCGCCTGTGCCAATTGGAAGCCGTGCCTTGGTTTTCAAACATTTTGGAAGTCGAACGGACTTCTGGAATGGATTACGTTCAAGAACCAAGGTACCACTGTATAGTAAAAAGTCGTTAACTGTTAGGTGAAGACAAACCATGAACGACTTTTTCCTATTGACAAGCCAATGTCATTTCGTTGTCCTGCATAAATCCCTACAAATTTGCTGGTACTTGTAAACTCCTTGCCATATCAGCTTAAATAAGGGCACAATCCAAACTCACCCCTCCTACCCACAGGGCACTGAAGACCCACTGCTGCAGTAAACCCAATGCCAGCAGGTGATGATGGCAGTGAGACTGACTAAAGAGGTAGAAGATCCTAGGCCAGCTCAGTCCCACCCTGCTGCACCCTTCAAATGACCTATTTAGGAGCTTTCCACTGGCTGCTTCCAACAAGGTGAAGCCTGTTGGACGCCCCCCCCCCCCCCCGTTGCTGGCCTTGGACTTCAGTATTCTACACACACCCAATCCCTACAGGACCTAGTAGCTTTGGACCACTCTATTGCAGTTGCCTCCCCCAATGCCCTAGAAGTTGTGGTGCTCCACAGCATTTCAGGAAGGAAAATGTGGCAAATTTATTAAAATTATAAATATATAAATATATATTTAGATTAAATTAAATTAAATTAGGCAGCCAGAAGCCACTTGACACTGAAGCACCATACCAAAAAAAAGTTGTAGTTGTTATTGTTGTTGTTGGTGTTTAACAGTTGTTCATAGTGGCACAGGGGTTAGGTTACACAGTCTGTTTGCTTTTGTATGTATACTCATTTGAACATTGGTTTTCTTTCTTTTTAAAACAACTTCTTTAAGCTTGCTTCCACATCAGCTGAACCACTGAATGTTTATCCATATGTGTTACTTTATTATTTGCAGAAAAGAAATCTACAGTCTGATATGACACATATTTTCCAATACTGCTTTGAGGGAGGGAGCAAAGCTGACAAATTTGATGCATTGATTAGATGGCACCACCCAAATATTTTGTGTGTGTGTGTTTTTGTGTCTGTGTCTCTCTGTGTGTGTCTTGCATCTGGAATAATTATGGCTGTTGCTTTAATCTCAGTGGGATAGCTAGAAGTTTTGTACATATTAGGCACCAGAACTGTTAGAATGCTTTTTTTTTTAAAGTCAACTCATTTTGAGACTTAAGTACAAGGTAAGCTAAAATCTAAAAAAAATACAGCAGCCATAAGAAGAGTGGATGTGTACAGGTGTTCTTTGCAGCTGCCCAGCAGGTACATTACATCCTTCCCATGGAGGGTCACTGGGGCCGTTTCTGTATAGGACACTCTCCACTGGAGTGGACAAATCTTTGGGGAGTTTGCACCCTGAACTGTACCATTACGTAAAGCAAGCCAATGTGTTGTGAATTTGTGTTCTTGCGATCCAGGTCACTGATACTTGGTGCTAGGAGTGGCAGAAATGATTCTGTGGTCGCCCCAGTCCATGTGGTGAATTATACTAAATTTCAGCAGGCAAAGTAAATAGGTAAAGGACCTCTGGATGGTTACGTCCAGTCAAAGGCGACTATGGGGTTGTGGCACTCATCTCGCTTCAGGCCAAGGGAGTTGCCGTTTGTCCACAGACAGCTTTCCAGGTCACGTGGCCAGCATGACTGAACGGCTTCTGGCGCAATGGAACACCGTGACGGAAGCCAGAGTGCACAGAAACGCCATTTACCTTCCCGCCACAATGGTATCTATTTATCTTCTTGCACTGGTATGCTTTCGAACTGCTAGGTTGGCAGGAGCTGGGACAGAGCAATGGGAGCTCACCCCGTTGCACGGATTTGAACTGCTGACCTTCTGATCAGCAAGCCCAAGAGGCTCAATTGTTTAGACCACAGCGCCACCCGCATCCCTATCTTGGATATTGTGCCGGTGGCTGGCAGATTCACCAGCAGAACATCTAAGCTTGAAGTGCGTTTCTGATTTGAAGCAACACTTATTTCACTGGAGCTATTTAGATTTCAAGCAGAGAGTCTGAGACTCCGACTACTTGATTTAATGCAGTCAGAAAAGGATGAAATCAATGAGCCATATCTTTGACTCATGTAGCTCAGCATAGCTCCATGAAGGCATAGTATCTGGCTCAGTAATCCCGGCTGCCTATAAACAATGCACTTTTCTAGTTTTGATATTAAAATGCAAATGACAGAATTATTATCCTAGACAGCTTATGTTATCTATGTACATATATTGAATTAAGTCGCTAAAGCAGTATGGTTTAGCAGGAGGTTTGTAAAAGGCTCCTCGTCCCTGTAAGCATTGCTTGGTGAAATAGCAAGAAATGCTTTTGAAACTGTTGAAATACAAAATGCATCTTTTATTCCTGGTTGATTTTAGATTTGCTCTACATTATATACTTATTTGAAAGCACTGTGTGTCGCTTCAAACCGGGGCACTTTCTTATCTATGGCGCCAACAGGGCTCATATTTAAAGGGATGTGAACAAACAAGGTCAATATTGGTGTGTTTTAAAAGCATTTGTTGTTGTTATTTCAATTATTTTTGCTGAATGTTCGCAAAAGAATATTTGGGGCACAATTTTGTTGGTGGTGGGGGAAAGTCTATTTGTCTGTTTTATTGGATCTGTATGCCACCTTTCCACCAAATGGTGCATTCAGCTCCCTTACTTTTTGAATTGCTTGCTATTTTAATGCCCTTCCCTGCCTAATTTGCTGCAGCTTTGGCACCGCTACTTTAAAGCGGGGCTCCTTTTGCTAACTTTGTGAACCCATCCAATCGGGGGGGTAGCTTACATGTTGATGATGCACTATCACATAAGTAAGCAGACTAGTATATCTGGCATAAAGAGAAAGCCAGTTCAGAGTGAGAGCAATTATTCTCCCCTGCCTGCAGAATAATTCTCCCCGCCTCTTTGCAGGCCCTCTCTGCTGAAAAAATATATGAGTGAATGAGGAATTCCTTTCCATTGTTCGCAGTAGCTTTTTCAAAAAGCAGCCACTGTTTCAAGCTTGTCAAAGCAGGACACAAACACCTCCCATTCTTGGTGTAAAAAGACTTCAATCCTCAGCATGCATCCCTAATAGATGGGTCCACCTAATTGTTTACCATAGTAGTCACTCACAGCATAATGGTATACCTGTATCCTTGCGAGTCTCCTGAAGCTTATTTTCAGCTGTAGACTACAGCCATGTGAACACATGTACTAATGCCCTACCTATAACTCTGCCACTGAAGTTTCTAATTGTTGAATGCGGTGTTGTCCTGGTTGGTGAGCCAGGACCATGTACTGGCATGGGTGGCACTGTGGTCTAAACCACTGAGCTACTTGGGCTTGCCGATCAGAAGGTTGGTGGTTTGAATCCCCACAATGGAGTGAGCTCCCGTGGCTCTGTCCCAGCTCCTGCCAACCTAGCAATTTGAAAGCATGCCAGTGCAAGTAGATAAATCGGTACTACTGCGGTGGGAAGGTAAATGGCATTTCCGTGCGCTCTGTTTTCCATCACAGTGTCTCGTTGTGCCAGAAGCGGTATAGCCATGCTGGCCACATGACCTGGAAAGCTGTCTGTGGAGAAACGCCATCACCCTCGGCCTGAAGCGAAATGAGCGCCACAACCCCATAGTCGCCTTTGATTGGACTTAACCATCCAGGGGTCCTTTACCTTTTCCTTACTTTACTGAATTAGACCCTTGGTTTCTCTGGCATGGTATTGTCAACATTGATTGAAGTCCTGGAGAGGCATGGCCAAGCCCAGGTTTACCCCAACCCTAGCTGGAGAAGCCAGCAATTGGGTTTGCACCCTCTTCATTCAATGCAGATGTTCTTATCACTGAACTACGACCCTTCATTCATAGGAACAACAGAATCACCCACTACAACAATCACATTAATTACAGTGGGAATACATCTGCAGGTTTAGGTAAATATAATTCAAACGGCTGCAACATTTTGGAGTACCAGGCCATATAATTTTAAAAGAATTGCAGAATTAATGCAGACATCTCAGACAGCTCCCTAAATATTAGTGGCTAATTGTGTTACTCTGCCTGAGCAAAGAGGTTGAATTTGTTACCCTAGGGTAAGAAGAAGAAAGATTTATTCAAATAGTGTTTCGCCTCTTTTAATAAACAGCATGTTTGTTCTGGCAGTTCTGCTGTGTGTGTGAAAATCCACAGAGATACTATAATGGCAAGGATTTATGGAAAACAAGATTCTATACAATTGCCTTTTTGAAACTTAAAAAAAACCCCTCAGTTTGTTTTGTGTAAACAGAGTCCAAAACTGTATAGTGAATATTCTGTAAGTCTGGTAGTGCCCCTGCAGTGTCATAAAAATGGGGGTGCAGTGGGGATCAGCAGCCTCAGTATGCTGCAGCTGTTTAATTTTAAGATATTCCCCCACCTAATTCAGCCGCAGAGTTTCTTCAAATATATACATCTGAGCTACATTTGAATGAAGCATAGTTCAGCCAGGAAATACTTCACTTTGGGATAATCAAGTTGTCCCTCTTAAAAAAGAATGAGTGGTGCTGTTTTTTGAAGTTTTCAGAGTTTATGCTGCGCCTGCTTGCTGGGACTGTTTATTTTAGCTATTTTTATACCACTGTAAGGATCATAACCTCGTACGAAGCTTACAATAATGTTATGCGCTCCATGCTCCACAGTGTTTACAAAATGACACCCAATAACTTTGATCTTTGGGAATAATAATATTCCTCTTATAGAGCTGAGTTCTCAACAGCCTGACTTAGAAGTTTAAAGGCGTGCAGCTGCAGTATAATATTGCAAAGTGAAAGAAGTTTTACAGCCTTTATTCGTCTAAGTTAAAAACTTGCCTTTATCTTTGGCTGCCCTCTCCAGAAACACCTAACAGCGACAAGCTGGTCTTCGACTGTAATAAATACATTCAAATTCACCTAACAGCGTTCAGCCCTGTACATGTAAAAGTTAAGTTTTCAGTGGCACTTACTCCCAGGTACGTGAATATAGCAGTAATTCCTCTCCCCCACTCCCCACCCTCCTCCAGCCTGGATTTGGTCTGAGATTACTTTGGCTCTTGCATGTAAGAAGGCATTAATTTCCATTCCGACCCATGTTCACCACATGCAACAGCGTTTCTGCTCCACTGCAGTTCAGCTTCCGACAAAAACTACATTATTCAGCCCTTGGCTTGATTTTAAGTGATTAATTATTCCACACCGTTAATTTCAATGCAAATGGGGGAAATGCCATTAAATAAGTAACAGCTTGTAGACTGAGAACAATAGCAAACATCAATCACAGGATGAATAAGTGAACAGTGGCAAATTCTGCTCCCTTTTCTTTTGGAATTCTGCTACATCCCTTATCAAGCTTACCATACAAACTTTTGCTGGGGCAGGAGACACAGCTAGGGAGGGAATGGTTAATATATGGTGCCAATGAGGAAAAAGAAATACCCATAAAACATTTAGCTGCAGGGGGTGATTTTTGCTAGGAGTGAAAGACAAACGAGAAAAAGGGTACAGAGGTAGAGAGAAAGAGGCACATCCTTCTTTTGATTAGTGCAAACTGTGGCACCTCCTACTCCTGGTGTGTTGTCCCCCTAAAGAATACTCCAAGGGAATGCACGATCTTGTACACTTACACATCCCTAGTGTACAGGATTGTAGCCTTCCTCGGCTCTTGCAAATGCCACATCTGTGTTATGAGGTTCACGTTCAGATGTTGGTAATTTTGTGTCCTTAAAATTAAGTGTTTCACCCACGATTATGAGACTTAAATCCCTGGACCAGTGTGAGCTGCTGGGGGAATGTCTCCTGTTTTGAATAAGGACAGCAACAACAAGGATAAAAATGGTACAAATATAGTAGTAGTTACAAAGTGGATACTCGTAGGCTGATGCCCTTAAATGTGACTCAGGCTGTGCTTATTTACAGATATATATATATATATTTGTGGGTTTTGTGGGGGGAGCATGTGGGGTCATTATATTCATCTGTTCTGCCGCTGAGCTACAGCCCCTGAAGAAAAGAACTGATCTCCTTCCTCTCAGCTTGGACACAATATCCAAAAAAAGAAAATGAGGGGAAACTACTGCCGTAGCAGGCCGGAGGGAGTATTGCAATGAATTATTTCTTCTGCTGCAGCAGAAAACAATTTGAAATACTTGCAGAAGCCACAGTGCCCTAATCAAATGGTTTAGCAGATCCTCGGCTTTTGGCCTGAATTTGTTGATGTGGCAGCAGAAGCAAAACCTCATATGATAGTCATCTGCCCTTTCCCCTCTCCTTTTTCACGTTCCTTCTTATGAAGACGTATGGAACGGCCGCAGCTGGCATGAGCGGAGTTCATAACGACTCCATATTTCTTTCTTCCCCCGTCCCAGTATATATTTATGAATAGTCTGTGCACAGAGGCTAATTGCAGTATCAAGCGCAGCGCTATCTGTGTAGCCCTGTTGCAGAAAGTCAAGCACTTGGAGTGTTATAAAGTGGCGTAATAAAAAGGGGGCAATTACGATCTGCCATAAGGGAGCCCAATTACATAACGCAGAAGTAAGCCTTGCTTTATGTACGACAAAATGGCATGCTGTTTCTTACAGATGAAGGCAGTATTTCTTTGCCTGAAATCTCGCCAAGCATTTCAACCAATAAGCTCTGACTGCCTTGTGAATAAGCCATAGAGAGAGAGACTGGTTGGACAGTCGTGATAAAACCCTTCACATCTTGGGTCCAGTTTACCTACGAGATCAGCTTACCCACCCGGCCTCTTCGATCGGCAGAATTGGCACTGCTACAGGTGCCACATAATACCCACACCGCTAAACTTTACTGTTTGGACCTCCCTTCCTATTGAAATCAGGCAGATGTCTTCACTGTATTTCCCCCCCCCCCCCCGGTACCTACTGAAGACATTCTTGTTTAGGGAAGCTGACCCAGATGTTTAGAAAGTTCGTGTGAGTATTAATTTATTTTAGTGTACAGTGGTACCTCAGGTTACATATGCTTCGGGTTACATACGCTTCAGGTTACACACTCCGCTAACCCAGAAATAGTGCTTCATGTTAAGAACTTTGCTTCAGGATAAGAACAGAAATTGGACTCCGGCAGCGCGGCGGCAGCAGCAGGCCCCATTAGCTAAAGTGGTGCTTCAGGTTAAGAACAGTTTCAAGTTAAGTATGGACCTCCGGAACGAATTAAGTACTTAACCCGAGGTACAACTGTATTCTATTATGCTTTAAACTTTCCGTATGTTTTAAATTATGGTTGTAAATTTTTTAGTGATAATACTATTATCATTTTTGTAAACCGCTTTGAGGTGTGTGTCTCCCCTACAATCAAGCAGTCTTATCAGGTTTATGAAACAAGCAGATTATAAAATAATGCGGGCTGGTTGAATCTAAGGGCAATTTAAAAAAAAATTCTACCTTGGGTTACGTGCCAGTGTGAGAAATACAGTGGATGCTCGGGTTGTGAACGTGATCCGTGCGGGAGGCATGTTTGCAACGCACAGCATTTGCAACCCGCAGCACTGCGTCTGTGCATGCGCGGGTCACGATTCGGCGCTTCTGCGCATGCACAAAGCGTGATTTAGTGCTTCTGCACATGCTCAAGCACCGAAACCCGGAAGTAACCCGTTCCGGTACTTCCGGGTTTCAGCGCGTCCATAACCTGAAAACACGTAACCTGAAGCGTCTGTAACCCGAGGTATGACTGTATACAGCTTGGATTCAAAGATGGCTTGTACAAACAGAAAAGCGCTTCTGCACAAAGGAGAACTGCCAAATTCTCCCCATTTACCTTTCCCGCTGCAACTCTGTACTCCATCTCCTGCCATTCCAGGGATGGGGAGTGTCGACCCTTGAAGAGGGCTGTAGTGGGGGGTGGGAATCAAGCCTTATAGCACAAAATGGAGCTCCCCTTGATCTTCTCCGGATCAAGTCTATGAATGCCTTTCTAAAAGCAAAGCACATAGACATACTTCCAAACATCCAACAGATTTTTTAATAGCCACTTCTGAAACACATGGTCCAATTTACATTAGAGGGACCTGCTTGTTTAGCTTACTGGCAGTAGCAATTAGGTATTCTGCTTCTTCTGTATTTCCACTTTGTCCCACTTAGGAAGAGGAAGTGAAGGAGAAAAATAAACATATCCTTCTTTCTTCTTCCTTGCAACTGCTGCGGTCCTCTGGGAGGAGGGACAAGGCAGTAGAGAGTTTCACAGGGGTATTAAGGGTATATCTCTGAGGGTGTTAGGGTGCTTCTCAGCTCTGAATTGGGGACTCCTACCCATATATTTCCACTCTATGCATTATATCCTTTTAAGGACAGTGGACCCTCCGGATACTAATTAAATTTGTTCCGGGGGTCTGTCCGCAACCCAAAAAGTCCATAGGCAGAGGCGCCGCTTCTGCGCACGCATATGGCGCGATTGAGCGTTCTGCGCATGCGCAACACGAAACCTGGAAGTATACACTTCTGGGTTTGCCATGTTAGTAACCCGAAAGTTACATATCCAGATCGGTTCATAACTAGAGGGTCCACTGTATATGTTTATTCCTTTTCCCGTTTAAGCTCATTTATTAGAGTTCCATAGAACAAAACATTCATTTCACCTTGCTTGACTGAGTGCTTTACTTCTAAACTGTTGGCAAACAGCAACAAACAATCTATTTGTAATCTTTTTAAAAAATCGATTAATATGTTGGAGAATTAAGACTTTTTTTTAAAAAAAAAGTTTCTTATTTGCATTTGATTTACTTGTTCGTTGCAAACAAAAACAAAAACAAAAAAAAGCAAAAGCAAACCACTGCATTATTAAAAGTCAAGGTTGAAACCTATAAACCAACAAGGTCAAGCAGCAAATCTTTGGGGATTTTAACGACTCCAGAACTATTATGTGAGCGTTCTGTAATAATAATAAAAACCTGCCTACGTGACACAGCTGAGGTTTGGGGGCCACTTGCGTCTCTCTGCAGTGGCTGCAGCCCAAAGAGAAATGTTAACTTGCTAATACACCTGCAGTGTGATAGCTTCTCTGCAGGATAAAAATAGAATGCCATCCATTAGACCACAGCAGCTTTTTCCTTCTTAACAATTCTGCACTTCCTTTATATTATTTTTGTCATCCAGATTCTAGATTGTCATGTGTAATTCCAATTATATTTTAATTAATGTAATATAAAGGTGGAATTTAAATGTGCTGGGATAGGGGGGAGATTTTTTATTTTTGCAGCTGCTTTACTTAAAATAAGATGCTCTTCCTTTCCAACCCTGCCCCCCTGTCTTCCCTTTTCTAGAATAATGCACTGCATAATAGATTTGCCACCCAAACCCTGCTCTTCTGGTCTGTATTAAACTGAACACTGAAGGCTAGCTGCTTTTTGAAGAAGGTCGTCTGAGGGATGCGCAAAGTTGCTTGAAATGCATCGGTATAGTGATACGTATTCCACCCCCACCCCCGTTGTATCCAGATTTCATCAAAGCAAGAGTCAAATTGGAATTAAAAGTGCCTTCCGGGAGGAAATGTGAGTGAAGCTAGAACAGTTTCAGTGGACTGGATCCAGTGATCCATGGATTAGTTTAGATTACAGTGGTACCTCGGGTTACAGACACTTCAGGTTACAGACTCCGCTAACCCAGAAATAGTACCTTGGGTTAAGAACTTTGCTTCAGGATGAGAACAGAAATCGCGCGGTGGCAGCGGGAGGCCCCATTAGCTAAAGTGGTACCTCAGGTTAAGAACAGGCACCTTCATTAAATATATTTATGCGCCAAGCGAAAACATTTCTCTTTTCCCAGGCCTTTGGCTGTTGAGCATTCTACAGCTTTCTAAATGTGTTTGTGGTAGGGGGGTTTGTTTTTGGCTTATTTTGTGTTTTCGTTCTGTATTTTTATGTGGCGAACTGCCCTGTGATCTTCAGTTGAGGGGGTGGTGTACAAATTTAATAAATAATAATAAGTTTCCGGGGGGGGGGCAGTTTTTCACTGATTCTCCTTCCCTTTTGCTCTGCTCCCCCTTCTGCTCCGGATGGTTGGAAAACATCTCAGAAAAATGTGAGGCATTATGTGTGAGATTCCTCTTCTTTTCTAATTGTGGACACCTTTGCTGGGTTGTCCCTGTTCTGTAAACAGAATGTGATATTTATATATATATATATATATATATATATATATATATATATATATATATATAGTCTTGTATGGAAATTATGGCTGTGAAATAGAATCTTTACTGCCTTTCCTCCAGTCACCCTTCCTTCAATAGACACACTTTCTCTTGGAAGACCCACCAGACCCCACCCTTACACAATTTTAAAATCCAAAACAAAACCGAGTTAAAACATTTATTTAGACAAGCACTTTGTTGCCGACGCTGCTTTTGCATGCGGGCGTTTTATTTATAGACCTGATTATATTATGTGTTCTGAAGTGCTGCTAATACATTTTTGCCGATTTGTTGCTGAAACACTTAGGGGCTTTCCAAACGGATGGGGAGTTGGTTAAGAAATAGGAGGAAAGCAAATAAATGTATCTCCCACACACATCGCCAGTACTTTTATTCACTGATACAGAGATGGGTGTTGTGTATTGAGTCAAAGGATTTTATATCTGTATTATTATTGTCTGTATTTGCATTAGGGTAAAGTAACTGCCTTTTGGTTCCAGAGGGTACAGCTACTATTGGTTCATTTAAGCTGCTGTATTTGGATCCTCTGTCTTATTGGTTGCCTCCAAAAGGCAGGACTGTGATTGCCTGATATTGTTCCCTCCAAAATGTATCCTTTCTAGCTAGTTCCCTGTCCCTATAAATGTAGCTCTCCCCTCCTCAAGTTTCAGTCTTGTTGCTTTTAATAAAGAAGTGTTACTAGAGAACTGTCTCCAGCATATTATGTCAAGAGAGCTGAAATCACAAACCCCACATCACAACAACTGGCGACGAAGGTTAAACGCAGCCCTGCCTCAGAGTCCGGATTCTGGCTAAGAACAAGACTCACTGGCCGGCTGAGAAGACGACCCTGCTCACAGGACAATGGAGAGTCCAAGGGTATTGGAGCCCTTCCAGCCATCAGAGCCCCACACGTGGGAAGACTACGTCGAACGCTTCGAGTTCTTCGCAGTGGCTCAAGGGATCACCGATGCCAGCAAAAGAAGGGCCACATTCCTGAGCTACTGTGGGCCTGAGACCTTCAAGCTGGCCAAGGCATTGCTTGCCCCAGCGAAGCTAAGTGAGACATCTCTCCAAGATATTCTTGCCTGCCTAACAAGCCATTTAGCGCCTACTGAGACCAAGATGGCACGGCGGATGGAGTTTCATAAGAGGCAGCAGCGTGCTGGGGAGTCTGTATCTGCATTTCTAGCTGAACTGCGGAAGCTCGCTCAGCACTGCGACTTCCAAGATCTGGAAGAGACTCTCCTGGATCGGTTTGTCGGTGGTCTGAGCAGCAAGAAAGCCAGAAGACGCATCGTGGCTAAAGAAGAGGTTACCCTTGCTTCAGCCTTGAAGGAGGCCACTGCCACGGAGAATTATGAAAGAGAGGAGCTTGATGCCAGTCGCAGGGCCCCTAAGCCACAGATAGAAGTTGCGCATGCCATGGACGAGCTAGAGGCTACTCCGAGCCAGAGCCCAGTCCGTGGGGTCGAGTCAGTGCGTCAGGCCTGCACAGTGCACAAAGATCACCGAGGCAGGTGCCCTGGTTGTGGCGGAAACCATGAGCGGAAGAGTTGTCGTTTCCGGGATGCTATGTGCCGGACGTGCGGAAAGACAGGTCACATCGCCAGGGTCTGTAGATCAGCGGCGTTGGGAGCGACAGGAGCACCTAGACTGGAGCATCGAAGATCGGCCACAGCAAACCATGTTCTAAAGGACTGCAACTACGTAACGGAGATCAACGGGAGGGTCGTGTAGTTTCCAGCGCAAGGCAAGGCACACGTCAAGGTGAAGATTGAGGGTCAGCTGTGCGACATGGAGGTGGACTCCGGATCTGAATTCACTATCGTGTCGGACCAGACCGCGAGGACATTCTTCCCCAGGGGTAAGTTGCCCCCTCTGGAGCCCTTCCCGGCAACTTTGCAGTCATACTCAGCGGGCCGCATCCATGTCATGGGAATGTGTGCCGTGAGAGTACAGTTCCGGGACAAACAGGCGGTACTCAAACTGGTGATTGCAAAGGGCAGTCGCCCCAGCCTCTTGGGCACTGACTGGTTTCCCGCCCTGGGACTGAGTATATCGGCTTAATTCAATCCAAACCTGCCCCGAGATGAGCAAGGCATTATATAAAGAATTTGCTGGTCTCTTTAATGGAAAACTGGGTTGTTATAAAGGGCCCCCAGTTGACTTCGAATTGGACCCTGGGGTGGCCCCAATCCGACTCAAACCAAGGCAAGTGCCATTTGCACTGCAACCCAAGATCGAAGCAGAGCTGGATAAATTGGTCAAGCAGGGAGTTCTCTCACCCGTGGACTCCGCTAAGTGGGAGACTCCAATCGTCACGCCTCTTAAAGCAAATGGGGAAGTTAGGATCTGTGCTGATTACAAATGTACTATCAATAAGGCACTCAGGGGAAATTCATACCCCATTCCAGTCGTATCACATCTGTTGGCTAAACTGGCTGGGGGCAAGGTGTTTGCCAAAATTGACCTGGCACAAGCTTACCAACAGCTGCCAGTAACCCCACAATCAGCGGAAGCACAGACTATTGTCACACATAAAGGGGTGTTCAGAGTTAACAGATTACAATTTGGAGTTTGTGTGGCCCCATGGATTTTTCAAGGGCTCATGGAACGCCTGTTAAGAGGTCTGCCGGGGGTCTTGCCATTTTTTGATGACGTTTTGATTGCTGGAAAAGACCCACAGGAACTGGTTGCGCATGTCCGTGCAGTGTTGCTCAAGTTCAAGGAGGTGGGGTTGCAACTAAAAAAGGAAAAATGCAGTTTTGGGGTGCCAACTGTGGAATTCTTGGGGTTTAAAATTGATGCATCAGGCATCCACCCCACAGATGCTAAGGTTAAGGCCATCGTCGAGGCACCACGACCACAGAACAAGACGGAGTTGCAGTCATTCCTGGGACTTATTAACTTTTATCATTCGTTCTTACCCCAGAAAGCTTCGGTAGCTGAACCATTACATAGACTGTTGCAGAAAAAGAATGTGTGGCGATGGGGGCAGGAGCAGCAGAAGGCTTTTGACTCCTTGCGAGGAATGCTGAGTAGCAAGAGCGTCCTTGCTCATTATGATGAATCGAAGCCGCTAGTCCTGGCATGTGATGCCTCTCAATACGGCCTGGGGGCGGTGCTGAGTCATAGGGAACCGGATGGGTCGGAAAAGCCCATCTCTTTCTATTCCCGTACGTTGTCGCCCACGGAGCGCAACTATGCTCAAATTGACAAAGAGGCGCTTGCAATTGTGGCAGGAATCAAAAAGTTCCATGATTATGTGTACGGTCGTCATTTCTCCATTGAAACGGACCACAAACCACTGTTGGGGTTGTTCAACCCGAACAAACAAACGCCACAAATTCTCTCCCCCAGAATGTTGCGTTGGTCTATATTCCTGAACGGGTTCCAGTACACCTTGACCCATGTGCCGGGGAAACGGTTGTGCCACGCTGATGCGCTGAGTCGATTGCCCCTTCCTGGCGGGAGCAATGAGGATCCTGCTCCAGCGGAGCACATAATGATGCTGGAAACACTTCCGGGGGCTCCTGTAACGGCTACTGATATTGCTGAGAAAACGAGGAAAGATGCTGTTCTCTCCCGTGTGCTCACTTGGGTGGGGAGGGGGTGGCCAGGTGGTCCGCATGAAGACAAATTCAGGCCTTATGCAACAAGGCAGCACGAGTTATCCATGCATAAGGGTTGTCTCCTGTGGGGAGATAGGGTGATCATCCCAGCACCACTGAGAAACAGGGTTCTTGAGACGCTTCACATGGGACACCCGGGAATGGTCAGGATGAAGTCGCTAGCCCGATGTTATGTGTGGTGGCCTGGAATGGACCAGAACATAGAGCAATGGGTACGAACATGCAAGGCATGCCAAGAGGTGCGGCCAGAAGTGGCCAGAGCACCAGTTCACTGGTGGGAGCAGTCCAGATCTCCCTGGAGCCGGCTGCACTTAGATTTTGCTGGGCCATTCCAGGGGAAGGTCTTTTTGGTTATCGTCGATGCATATTCCAAATGGTTAGAAGTGGCGATGGTCCCTAGCATGGCATCAGCTGCCGTAATCAAGGTGTTGAGGCAGCTGTTTGCAACCCATGGGTTACCTGAGACCATTGTATCAGATAATGGGGCAGCTTTTGTATCCCAAGAATTCAAGGCATTCTTGGCTGATAACTTCATAAGAGGGGTCACATCCGCGCCCTTTCACCCATCCTCCAATGGGCAGGCGGAGCGCATGGTAAGAACAGCCAAAGAATCCATTGCGCGCTTAATGGAGGGTAACTGGTCAGCTCGCATCGCACGAATGTTATTTTTGCAGCATGCGACACCATGTACTGCGACGGGCAAGTCGCCAGCTGAGCTGCTCTTGGGTAGAAGATTGGTAACGGTGCTGGATTATGTCCACCCGGATAAAATGCCAAACCGTAATTCAAGAGCAAACCCCCAGGCTGAGACTGACACAACAAGGTATTTCGCCCCTGAAGATCTGGTCTGGGTGAGGAACTATTCACGAGGTTCGCGGTGGGTGGCTGGTGTGGTCACCCGGGCTAGTGGACCTGTGTCCTATTATATGACCTTGGAAAATGGGCAAGTTTGGAAGAGACATATAGATCAGCTGAGGCGCCGGGCGCTCAGCAGGGAGGAGTCTGATAATTCATCCCTGGCTAACGACGCAGAGCTGCAAGACCAGAGTGAAAAAGGCCCAGAGGTGCAATCACCAGGGGCTTCAGCAAATGAACCAGGGTCTGCTAGTCCTCAGGATGACGAGGTACAGGTAGGGGACCCTGAGATGTCTGGGACTCCATCTGTTCCTGACGAAACCCCTATAGCAGCCCCCCTACCACAGGTGACACCCAATCCAGAACCGGCAACACCTGTTGTCAGGAGATCAAGTAGAAGTTGTAGGACCCCACAGTACCTGAGAGATTACGTCTGCTGTGCTCACTAGGGGGGGAGGGGTGTTGTGTATTGAGTCAAAGGATTTTATATCTGTATTATTATTGTCTGTATTTGCATTAGGGTAAAGTAACTGCCTTTTGGTTCCAGAGGGTACAGCTACTATTGGTTCATTTAAGCTGCTGTATTTGGATCCTCTGTCTTATTGGTTGCCTCCAAAAGGCAAGACTACGATTGCCTGATATTGTTCCCTCCAAAATGTATCCTTTCTAGCTAGTTCCCTGTCCCTATAAATGTAGCTCTCCCCTCCTCAAGTTTCAGTCTTGTTGCTTTTAATAAAGAAGTGTTACTAGAGAACTGTCTCCAGCATATTATGTCAAGAGAGCTGAAATCACAAACCCCACGTCACAACAACTTTATAGCTATACAGGTGGTGACCATTTCACTTTATAGCTATACACGGGTGGTTCCTGTGTGCATTGGCAGAGCAGACAATAAGCTGCTCCACCCCCCTCGCCCCCCCTTCTGCCCTCCGGGTCCGAAAGGACCTGCGCATTAGCAGTCATGCGTCAGTGGGGCATGTGCAAAATGGTTGCTGCCTGAATCCGCCCAAAAGTAGTGTCTGAGGAGTTTAGCTACTTAGATGAGTATACTATTTAGAGCTGCCTTTCCTCCACCTGGAGCCAGTACAAGAAGGCAACCTCTCCCATCACCCCTGACCATTGAATCTTCTGGCTGAGTCTAATGGCAATTGCAACCCAAAGCCTCTGGAGGGGGAACCAGGTTGAGGAAGTCTGGTTTAGAATGGCATGCGTGGCAGATTCAGAACCTGGAAGCTACCTCTGTGTTTACTCTTTCCATGGCTCCTGTCCTTGCTGCCAATCTGTTGCAGCCATCTTGCACTCCTAAGTGCCTGCATAGGGAGAGCCAAGGGTGGCATCTGTCGGAACGCAGCAAATCCCAGCATCTGTAGAGTTCAAGCCCTTTGAGCAGAACCCGTTGCCTGATGTGGAGATCTGGGGCAGTCTTTTCAGATCCTTTAGCACCGAAACGTTATAATTGCAAAAGCCTAGCAGAACCAGTATGAGCGCAGGAGGGGTTTTGTTGCTGATGGTTCTTTTGATGGTTATATCTAAGTGTGGGAAAAGTAACAGGCCTCTCTAATTGATGCTTTCCTTCCGCAAATATTGCACATCATGTGATGTTTTCAGTACTCTGGCTGCTGTTATCCAGTCATATGATTATGCCAGTCGATCTCTGTTGCTGCATAGTTTCCCCCAGTGTTTACCCTACTCTGTATTGCTCCTGAAATTGTATGTGTGCGTTTTTACGTACTTGCCTACCTGCAGTATTCATGTATCGAAAACAGGCTCCAATGACAATAACTGAAAACTGAAAGGTAGTAGTAACACAATAGTAAGATTCTTTCACAGGGGTGGACGTTGGTGGTAGGGATGTGGGATAAATTCGTTCAGTGCACATTTTTGCAGAACCTACTTAATTCACACAAGGAGCAAACTGAAATTCAGCTAGCCTCCAGAATTTCTCCCAATTTGGCACTACAGTATTGGGGGTAAGCGTGCACACAAGCACATAGATTAGCGAAAATAGTACAGTGGTACCTCGGGTTACATATGCTTCAGGTTACATACTCTTTAGGTTACAGACTCTGTTAACCCAGAAGTAGTACCTCGGGTTAAGAACTTTGCTTCAGGATGAGAACAGAAATTGTGCTCCGGTGGCGCGGCAGCAGCGGGAGGCCCCATTAGCTAAAGTGGTGCTTCAGGTTAAGAAAAGTTTCAGGTTAAGAACGGACCTCCGGAACGAATTAAGTACTTAACCCGAGGTACCACTGTATATTCAAATTGATTCCATTAAGTGAAAATGCTTGTTAAATTGCACATATTGGGAGAAAAGCACACAAGAATGCACACAAATTTTCGTGTGTTCTTTTTTCTTTGTAGAAAAGTTTGCATACTGATGCCAAAATGGAGTGAAGTAGAAAAAAATGGGAGAAACTGAAACTGACAGATTGGTCCATTGTTCGTTGGTGGCAAATGTCCTCTGCCCAGTCCTGTTGTTCTTAGGAGACCTAGAAAGTGTGTGCGTTTGTGGACCTAAAACTTACAGCTGGCATATTTAGCCATGTTTTACAATGCAGAAAGGGCATATAAGTTCCAGGTAAAGTTACCGGTAAATCACACTGATTTCATTGGGGAAGTTTGAATCACCTAAGGTCAAAAGAGAGAAATCAACAGTGCGCTTGGTCTGAAAGTGCTTAGCTTTGGGTAGGTTTTGCATTCACTGGAGTAATTGTGGGGTGGTGCCGAATTCTAGGCAAAAGCTCAAAACCGGTTAATGCATATTCTTCAGAAGGGTGTTACCCCCCCCCACCACCTCCCTGTGAATTCCAAACACCTTGAATCAGAAAGCTGCAAAGGTACTTGCTTTTTCAAGGGTCGTGCAAACTTTTCTGGCCTGAAGGGCCACTGTTCTCAGGTTCCCAAGCTCCGTCCAGTTTATGTTGACTCAGAGCACCCCCTGCCACACACCCCCAGCCTCAGTGTGTGGTCTAAATAGCCACCCATCGCATATGTGTAAGATGCTCAGGAGAAGAAATTGATCTCCATACATAAAAGTGGAACATGTCAAATTCTGCAAATCTCAGTTACCTGGATTTCAACTGTTCGTTCATCAGCTATAATGCAGCTGTAACCTATGGTCAGTTATGGGGAACCTGCACCCCTCTAGTTGTTGTTGGACTCCCAACTTCTACCAGTCCCAGGCAGCCATGGTCCGATGGTCAGGAATAATGGGAGTTATGAGCCTGACAGCACCTGAAGAGCTGCAGGTTCCTCTTCCTCACCAAGTAGCCCCTCCTCCTGGGGTCCATGCATAGAATCCAGACTTGCACATATGATTCACTCCTTTATGGCTGGAGAGGTGTCTTCAGATGGGCCTAGAGCGCCCTCCAGTGGTGGAAAGCAAAAACACTGCTGAAAGTTACTCCTTCCCCCTATTTTTTGTGATTTTCATTGTTGTTCTTTAGTCAAAACAAAAAATTCCTTCCAGTAGCACCTTAAAGTGTATCTGAAGAAGTGTGCATGCACACGAAAGCTCATACCTAGAACTAACTTAGTTGGTCTTTAAGGTGCTACTGGAAGGAATTTTTTGTTTTGACTATGGCAGACCAACACGGCTACCTATCTGTAACTCGTTCTTTAGTCATTTAGTCGTGTCCGACTCTTCGTGACCCCATGGACCCCAGGCACTCCTGTCTTCCACTGCCTCCCGCAGTTTGGTCAAACTTATGTTAAACTCATGAGAACACTGTTCAACCATCTTGTCCTCTCTCTTCCCCTTCTCCTTGTTTCCTCCATCTTTCCCAACATCAGGGTCTTTTCCAGGGAGTCTTCTCTTCTCATGAGGTGGCCAAAGTATTGGAGCCTCAGCTTCAGGATCTGTCCTTCCAGAGAGCACTCAGGGCTGATTTCCTTAAGAATGGATTTGATCTTCTTGCAGTCCATGGGACTCTCAAGAGTCTCCTCCAGCACCATAATTCAAAAGCATCAGTTCTTTGGCGATCAGCCTTCTTTATGGTCCAGCTCTCACTTCCATACATCACTACTGGGAAAACCATAGCTTTAACCATACGGACCTTTGTCGGCAAGGTGATGTCTTTGCTTTTAAAGATGCTGTCCAGGTTTGTCATTGCTTTTCTCCCAAGAAGCAGGCATCTTTTAATTTCGTGACTGCTGTCACCATCTGCAGTGATCATGGAATGCTGTGAATCATCTAGTCCAACCCCCTGCAGTCCAGGAAAACGCAGCTGTCCCTTACGGGGATCAAACTTGCAACTTGGCACTATCAACACCGCACTCTAACCAGCTTTGCTATCAAGCAGTGCACTGATCCTCAGCGGTTGCACATAAAAGTTTCCACTTGGTTCTGTAACTCTGAGCAATCAGAGCTCCATAACTGCATGGAACTCTATATGTGTACAGGCTAGCCCCCCTCGCTCCAGACATTTGCATTACAGATGTGGATGCCAGAAGGAGGGGCTACTCAGCATGACATCACTTCTGGCTTGCGTCTTGGTGCAAACCATGAGTGCAGTGCCCTGATAGGGCTGTTGTATCTTATAGAAACAGAGAATCCGGCATCAGCACCAGGTGTGGACTATCTTTCATCCAACCAACTTCTCTAATGAGTTTCATGCTGAAAGGAGATTATTTTAGTTTACCGGTCCAGACTGTATCCTATCTCCCTGGGATCAACTTGTATATTTGTTCCTGTCTTATTTAGATGATATATTTAGCTAATTAGGCCATTTTTTTTTTATTGCCACTGGAGGGACACTGCAGGAATCGCATAGATTTTGTGCCAAAGTGGATGAATTCTAGAGGAGATGCATTCTCTGCCAGAGATCTGCATTGATTTAAATAGGCTAACGGTACACATGGGGGATGGAAAATGGGCTTAAACATGCACCCGCACACTGACAACAAACCGTCATGAGTAATTGTTAGTACGAATGCATGAAAATGCATTAGGTTTAAAAGTGTGCATGTGTGAGTTGACCTGGCAAGGAAATTGTGTTTGGTCTCTTAGGGTCGTTTACATTAAATATATATATTTCAGGGTTGCATAATAGCCCTGGTGATATATAAACTCTCTGGTGCTGATGTGATTGGTTGTCTGACAACTTGGGGGGTCCTTCTTAGACGCCTCCTGCAAGCCTCTCTCTGATCCTCCATCGTTCCCCTTCTGTCCCTGCTGCTTCTACGGTGCTCTTTTGCTGCCCAGTGAATTCACACATGTGAAGAAATTCATGGAGGGCTCTTAGTCTTTATGGCTGTGGAAGAACTTTCTGACGGCAAGAGCTGTCCAGCAGTGGAATGGACTCTCTCGGAAGGTGGCGGGCTGTTTCTTCACTGGAGGTTTTGAAGCAGATATTAGGTGTCATCTGTCATGGATGCTTTGGTTGAGATTCCTGTATTTCAGAGGGTTGGATTAGATTACCCTTGAGATCTCTTCCAATTCTACAATTCTATGAATACTTTCAGGATCAGCTGTTAGTGAGCCATATTGGGAGAGGGCTATTGCACTTGTGTGGGGGCTTTTCAGACATCTAGTCAGCCATTGTGAAGAACAGGTTAGGAAGATAGGAAACTGCCTTATATTGAACCAGAACACTGGCCAACCTAGGTTAGTATGCCTACACTGACTAGTCGTAGGGTCTTCAAGGTTTCAAACTGGAGTCTAAATGCCAGGGACTGTTCGTATGCAAAGCAGATGCTCTACCAAGGAGCTACAGCCCCTCTTTCATCTAGGATACTAGAATTGATGGGTCTTTGGTCTAATCCAGGTCTCTTATGTTCTTAAGTTCCCTTGGCCTTGTTTATCTGACTCACTGTTTTTGAGCCTCTTGGGCTTTCTGATCAGAAGGTCCCTCAACAGGTTCTTCTTATGGTTCTCAAAGTAGAGAAATGACTATCTGCAGAACTCTACAGTAAATTCTGTTGTTGAAAAGTTTATTGCTTCATTCACCTGCTAATTCAGGTTTCCCATTTTGCACACACTAAGCCTGTTTAGCTCAACGTCTAGTACACTCCCCCCCCACGCTGCATAAAAGGTAAACGGACCCCTGACCATTAGGTCCAGTCATGACCGACTCTGGGGTTGCGGCGCTCATCTTGCTTTATTGGCCGAGGGAGCCGGCGTACAGCTTCCGGGTCATGTGGCCAGCATGACTAAGCCACTTCTGGCGAACCAGAGCAGCACACGGAAACACCATTTACCTTCCCGCCGGAGCGGTACCTATTTATATACTTGCACTTTGATGTGCTTTCAAACTGCTAGGTTGGCAGGAGCAGGGACCAGACAATGGGAGTTCACCCCGTCGCGGGGATTCGAACCGCCGACCTTCTGATCGGCAAGTCCTAGGCTCTGTGGTTTAACCCACAGCGCCACCTGCGTCCCACATTCAACCCTAAACAGGAAGTCTGCTTTTTATTTTAAGTGCGGTGCCTATTGACTTCCCGCATTCTCTGCCTCAATATGCTGTGGCCATTCTGTATTTCTTCTATGATGTTAGATAAACCTCCTCCATATTTGACACATTTCACGGCCTTGGGTTGATCCAGACTGGGGTTTCCAATGTAATGGTGAGAATGTGTTTTGAAAGGCATATCGGCATCGGCATAGTCGGTTTGATTGACTGTTCTACTGCTGCTGCTTAACCCCCAACAAGATCTTGAGAATTATGTAAAATCCCGTCATCAAACATACTGTGTTATGCAAATGCCAACTGGCTAGCTGCAGAAATGAGAGTCATGTGTGCTTGGCTGCTGAGAGCAGAGGCAGATGGGTTGAAATAAATCATATACACTGACACAAGAGAGCTTTGGGTTGGATCACTGGCAGACCTATAACAAGGAGAAGCTTTGTAGCTTTCTGTGCAAAAGTACAACATAAGGGCATGTTGTACTGCATTAATTTGTTCTTTTTAAGAAAAGGGGGTGGGGGAGCAAAGCAAAGCTTGATGCAAGCAGCCCTTTGCTTAAATTAAGGTTCTGTTTTTCACTGCCACGGCTGCTTTTTGGATTGATTACTACGGAAAAGAAGGGAATTGGAACCTTTCAGATTAAGCCATTTGTTCTGCCAAGAAGAAATTTGTGCCTCTTTATATCTTTGTTTTTCGCGTGTCCCTGGGAGAATAGACTCTACCGTTATACATTTAACCGTGATCATTGGAAACATTAATTTTGTTGACTAATTGCTGTTTTTAAAGATGAGAGTGTGTCTGAAGGGGGCTTGTTTCAGGGACCAGATGTGCTCATTCAGCTCAGTCAATCCCCACAAGTCAAATAGGGACCTGAGCTCAGCCAGTCTGCAGTGGCGTCGTCTGTGCCTGCCGTGGAAATGAGGGAGACCATGGGGCAGACAGGGGCAGAACTGTAACACTGAAGGGTGGTATCAGTATGGAATAGGCGATGTTACACATTACATTACATTACATCAATATTTTTCCCCTGCACATTCTCTCTCTCTCTCTCTCTCCTTTTACTGACTCATCCCAGCCCACTCTTCTGCTTGAATGGCAAAGGGTTTTGCGTTCCCGCCAAGGCCCCACAGAATTTATCTGTTTAAATTCTTTTGAAACTATGGAGTGAGGCCCACTTAACCAGCCTCCTCCATGGAAGCCCTGGGCACAGAACTTTCATTTGTCCAGTGGGGCTGCCTCCCCCCAACCCCACAGAAACCCTGCCCACTGAAATTGGCTCAGGAGTGGTATTGGAAGAACCCCCACAACAGTGTGTAGGTTATCGTTCTACCAGGAAAGCTGTGATGCTTCCACTGGCAGAACGATGGGAAGAGTATGAGGCTGAATTTCACCCGCCACATGCGCACACACTTATATATGTGCACCCATAAATGTACATACTGATCATTGTCTCAGACCTCCCGTTACGATTCTGTGATGCCCAAATGTCTCTGCGACCCCCAGTTTGGGCAGTGAAGAACCAAATATATGCTTTTTTAAAAAAGGTGATTGTCCACGCCCACTTTTGCACTCTGGCCACACCCATTTTGATGTGACAACCCCACCCCCCATCCTGGGTTCAGTATGGGTCAGTCAGGCCTCATCCCATAGAAGCATAGCGGCCTTCAGGAGTGGGGACATTTCTCTTCAGTTTGCATTGGGCTGTATCTAGCGTGTGGTCTCCAGAAAATTATTGACAATTGTGACATGACATCTGCTTTAGACTACACTGACGTGAATTCTTTATCTGGGACTGAGTCTTGTTGGAATACTGTAGGGTTTGTAAAATTAAGAATGGGGTTTGTGCAGCCCACTGGGGAAGCAAGCCCCATGAGGTTCAATAATTCTTTGTGCAGGATTGGGCCATACAAACCGTTCTGCTCTGCTGTATCCTTAGAAAGGTCACAGAGAATAGGATCAGTGACATATAGAGTTCCTTATCTGCAAGAAGATCTAGTACAGAGATGATCTTGTTACAATAAATGGAAGGTATGAAACTGACCATTAAATTTGACAGAAGGTTCTGTATACAATTCCTTTTTATCGGTCATATGTTGCTCTATTTTTTTTTCTCTGAAAGGTTTTCAGAATTGGAGGTGGGACTTGGACATTCTGTTCTAAGGCGTTGTTCTTAGCTGAATGAGAAGAATACTTTATTTCGTTAATGAAAGAAAGGCATTACCCAGAAGAGCAGTTAAATTTAAACCTGAAACTTGTGCTTGTGGGTAGGGGATTTTCTTTGGCTGTGTCATGTTTAAACTCAAGAGAGTCCATGGCTAATTGCTGCTGCTAATATTACTCAAGGTTTCATCATTCTCTGCAGTGCCCTGGGCACCGTCCTTTTAATTCAGACAAAATCTGCGCACGAACAACACATAGTGCTATGTGCCACTCAAAAATTTGGGCTGTTGTCCTTCTCCTAGTTGTGCATGCTGAGGCCTTGTTGTGTATTGAGCTAATCTGTTAAAAAACAAAGGTATTGCCTAGGACTTAGAACAGGCATGGCCAAACTTGGCCTTCCAGCTGTTTTGGGACTACAACTCCCATCATCCGTAGCTAACAGGACCAGTGGCCTGGGATGATGGGAATTGTAGTCCCACAACATCTGGAGGGCCAAGTTTGGCCATGCCTGACTTAGAAGGAATCCAAATTTGACATTACCTCAGGGTGCTTCGGAAGATGTTTTCTCCCTTCCCTTTCCATGAAGTCTTGTTGCCAGCATTATTAGGAAGTAGCTTTGAGAGGCATGATACCAAATCTAAATTTTACTACGTCTGTACAAATATACCCATTTATTTAAGAAGGGTTGTGCCTGAGTGGTAGAGGCACATACTGTTTGTTTGGAATGTCCTAGGCATCTTCAGGATTTACCACAGTGGTGCAGCCTTAAATCATAGTAGGAACGTGGTGATCTTCTCCTTCTTTTTAAACAGATTCATTTCATCTAGTAGAAAATGATTCAACTGGACATCTGACATGATCTGCCCTATTTCTCCCAGATGGTGGCGGTACATATAGCAATTACAGTTGCTGGTTGTACGCCAATGTTAGGTTGTTTTCCATGGTGATGTTGACATCTGGGAATTGTGCTCAGTTAGTTGTGGTATATGGCTGCTCTTTTTTTATTTAAAAAAGTGTGCTGGAAAGCAGCACTTTGAGGCAGAGGTGAGGGACCTCTGACCCTTCCTATGTCATCGGACTACTGCCTAAATCATCTCTGACCACTGGCCATGCTGGCTGAGGCTGACGTGGATTGGAGTTCAAGAACGTCTGAAGGGCCCCAGGTTCCTCCAACTGTTTTTGTGCCTCAGAATAGCTCACCCGGAATAATTAAATGTATTAATCAATAGCAGACAAACCTAATTAGTCTTCTTCTCTTTTGCTGTGTTCCAGGGACGATGCTCAAGGGAGAATTGCAAATACCTTCACCCACCACCACACTTAAAAACACAGTTGGAGATCAATGGACGCAATAACCTGATTCAGCAGAAGAACATGGCCATGCTGGCCCAGCAGATGCAACTAGCCAATGCCATGATGCCTGGTGCCCCGTTACAACCAGTGGTGAGCATCGTTTGGACCGTTCTTCTCTTGTGTCCCAGTGCACTGTCTGTGCTCTCATCTTACTCTCTGCCAGTTGTAGATGCAGTTGTGTGCACTCAGTATAGGTTAAATTAGCTGATAGACGCAATCGCTCACCCAGACTTCAGGGTGGTGCATCTGCAATATGGAGAGCCAGGCTAGCCAAGCTGGTCCCCTCCAGATACTACGAATGACGGCTCCCATCATCCCCAGCCTCATCAATGGTGGGAGCTGGTGTCCACAATATCTGGAGAGTTAACTGGGTGAGCTCGAAGACCTACCTTGCCCACCTTCTGCAGCTGTGGGCCCTGCCCGCTTGGTGTGATGTGTTTTTGGCACGTAGCTCTATGGGTTCATCAAAACTGAGCTCCTGAACTTCAAACAGCTGTATCTCCAAGCAGGTTCAACCTCAGTTACTCAAGATAACCCTCCCAGTGGTTTGCACAGAGGGAACAGAGGAACTAATTTCTCACACACCTGAAATACAGCATCTTTTGAGAAGATCCTAAACCTCTATAACTCTGCCACTGATTTTTCTCGTGGTGGAATGCCGTGCTGTCTTGCTCTGCAAGCACAGGAACATGATAATAATAATAATAATTTTAATATATTATTTCTACCCCACCCATCCAGCTGGGTCTCCCCAGCCACTCTGGGTGGCTTCCAACAGAAGGTTAAAAATACATTAAAACATCCGTTATTAAGAACTTCCCTAAACAGGGCTGCCTTCAGATGTCTTCTAAATGTCAGTTGTTTATTTCCTTGACATCTGATGGGAGGGTGTTCCACAGGGCGGGCGCCACTACCGAGAAGGCCCTCTGGCTAGTTCCCTGTAACTTGGCTTCGTGTAATGAGGGAACCGCCAGAAGGCCCTTGGCGCTGGATCTCAGTGTCCGGGCAGAACGATGAGGGTGGAGAAGTTCCTTCAGGTATACAGGGCCGAGGCCAGGATCCACATGAGAAGCTGCCTCATACTGAGTCAGACCACTGGCCCATGTAGCTTAGTGCTGTCTACACTAACCGGCAGCGGCTGTCCAGGAGATGCCAAAAGATTGAACCTGGGACCTTCTGCATTGAAAGTAGATGCTCTGACACTGAGCTACAGCACTTCCCCAGGCAGAAGAAGAGACAAAGAGCATACCTACCATCTAACCACCATAGTGCCATATTGTACATCTTGGGCTTTGAACATCAATTAAGAAGGGCAGAGGCCACAGTTGGAGGGTCAGTATTGCAATTTGCAGCCCCAATGCTTGTCAAGGGGTAACTTCTCAAGTGACAGGTTCTAATCCATAGCGCTACCTCTTCCTTTGGGAAGAGGGTATTTGGGGAGGGTGAGTCCCCAATTTCCTGTTTCATTTCAGTCCCATACGCTGATGTCAGCTCATAATCTTCTCTTTGGTTGTCTGGTGTGACTTAGAGATTGTAAGTTTTAACAGCTCCACCTTGAAAATGCTTTCAAGCCCACTGAGCTTTAGGAAGCCTGCAGTGCTCTGCACATTTACCGCTGTGCACAGTGCAATTTACTTCTGAATAAACATGTATGAGATTGAGCTATCAGGCATTGGGGGGGGGGACGGGTAGAAAATGACTATCTGGAGCTCTCACCCACAAACCAGTTTCAGTTTAAGTACCCTCAATTTATCTGATTTGTGGGCCAAGCGATAAATGCTTCATGTTTTCCAGCACTGAATGCTCACAAACATGCAGCAGAGACAAATATGAAAGCCTGGTTTTAGTTCTCTGTGTTTAATAATAATACTAATAATAATTATAAGTAGTGCAGGATCAACAAATTAGCTGGGGCAGGACCAGTAAATTGAATCATGTTTTCCTTAAAGTGATAATAAAGAGAACCTAACAGAAATCTGCACTGAAACTGCAGCACAGTCTGATTGATAATAAAATGGACCATGTTTGGTTTTGCCAATTTTTGCCAACATGTGCACAGCCTAAAAATAGTGCTGTCTTTAAAGAGAGTGTTTAGATAACTAAAGGTTGTAGTTAACTGGAGATCATCTCATCGTGGTGTTTCTATAGTGAGATTCACACACACCGCAAAATTTGAATGTACAAAGTTACCGTATGCAGAAGTAGATCTTTGGTCCACCTGGTCCAAAACTGCCCTGTTTTGACTGGCAGGCTCTCTCCAAAGTCTTGGGAAGTGGTTTCTCCTAGCTCTCCTACCCAGGAGAAGAGAAGTGGGGGGTTGTCACTGGGGCAGCCCAAATGTGCTCTGCTACTGAGCCCACAAGCCCACTTCCATAATGTTTACATTGCAACAGAGAACAGGATTGAAAAGCCTCCTCAGCCCATCATATAAAGAAATATGGAAATCTGGATAGGACATGTTGTCATATATAAAACTGCTTAATGTAGAATCACTACCAAAGTTACCCTAATGAAAACCATGGCATTATTTTGAAGTTTAAAAGTATTGTTGGATACTGAGCATAGGAATACTGCTGGGTGGAAGGGTGTTACCTTGCAGTATTACAGTGGTACCTCTAGTTACGAACTTAATCCGTTCTGGAGGTCCGTTCTTAACCTGAAACCGTTCTTAACTAGAGGCGTGCTTTCGCTAATGGGGCCTCTTGCTGCCGCTGCACTGCCAGCACACAATTTCTGTTCTCATCCTGGGGCAAAGTTCTCAACACGAAGTAGCTCTTCCAGGTTAGCAGAGTTTGTAACCTGAAGCATTTGTAACCTGAGGCGTTTGTAACTCAAGGTACCACTGTAATTTTATTTCATAAAATATATATACTGCTTGGTTGCAAACAACAACACCCCAGGGTGGTTTACAAAAAAATCCAAGCCAAATGCACAACAGTATTTTAAAACTTGGTAATGATTCCCTGTCCAAAGCTCCTGCATAACTTTGTCTTACATTTCTGCTAAAATTCTTACAGGCATAAAGCATTGATCGTAGATTATTCCAGCGGTAGACAATCTGTACTCCTCCAGGTGTTGTTGGAGTCCAGCTCTCATTGTGGAGTTTTGCCACAACATTTGGGATCTACTTCCGCTGGACATCTGGAGGATCGCAGACTGCCCCTCCCTGGATAATGCTAATTGCTGCAAAATGCTTTTTTTTAAAGGGGGGGGGGTCCCGGGGAGCAGGCTAAGGCCACTTCCAAGCTGCCGCTGTTTTGCAAGAGCGATTCAAGAGCCTAATGGCAATTACAGTGGATTTGTGCAATTAAAGTGGATTTGGTGTTCTAGCGCTACAAACCCACTTATCAAAAAACGAACAAAAGAAACCTGACTTTTTGAAATCAGGAAAGTGGTGAGAACCATTGCTTACTTATAACCCTCCCTGCAAACAAATCAGAGCAAATGCTCAGCAAACAGGTCATCTGGAAGTGACCCCAGAATCGCATGCAAGCTGCTTGCAAGGTGCACGTGTGTGTAAGAAAACACACACTTTTCAGTGGCTGGCGTCACTTGACTTTGAAACGTCAGATCCAGGCAGTCACGAAAAAGCAACCAGGGTGCTTTTAAAGTATAGAGAAAAGATTAGCAACCTATAGAAAGTGGGGCTGAGTCCAACCCTCCCACAGTTCTTTTTCTCTGTTCCCATGGTTTGTATTGACTTGCATAACTGCTAATCCAAATAAAAAGGTCTGCACAATATTTTCCTTGTCATCAGAGCATTTTAAGTAACCTTTGATTTATACCTGTGTTCAAGGAATGGTACTGTTTTATTGCACAGTTATAACTTTCCGTCACTTTTTAGATCTAAAGTATCGGTCATTTATCTTTACTATTTTACCAGATATGGCTGTTGATGACTTAGTTTAATTGTTATTATTTTTTCATAGAACCATATGCCTCAGACATTCCAAAAAAGAGGGGGGGAGGGATCGCCATATTTCATCGACACTGATTCCATTTATCAATACCAAACACTAAAGGTGAGAAAATATTATGATTTTGGGTTTTCTTTCTGCTTTGTGAGGGTTTTCTTGCCGATTAGAATGTTAGTTGCTCATACTGACGGGTTTAATGTGCGTTCATATTGTGACAAAGAGCCAGCATTTCTAGCTATGATGATTGATTTGTCTTAGAAAAGTTCGTTACAAAGCCAGCAATAGGGGGGGGGGGTGTCACCTTTGATATAATGCTGAGTTGCCCACGATCTGGTTAGAAAGTGAAGTGTTCCTGAAATTCAATCTATATGAAAATTGCTTGGAAAGTGCAACATGCGAAAATTTCAGAAGATGGAATACCCCAGAATGAAGAGATCGGTTGAAAGGGCAGAGTCTGGAGAGTCAGATTGAACCTTAGCAGATGCCAACGTGGTTGAACAGCAGAGTAAAAAAAAAACAGCAACAGTACAATGCCAACTGAGAGGAGGAAATTAGACAGCACCTTGAAACACAAATGCAGAATACAGGGAAAGATAATGACAGAATCTGGGAAGCAAAGTCCTTAAAGGCCAAGCCCTGAACATTTATTTAAAATCTATCAGTGGGAGAAGGGAGGTATGGCCTTTAGGTGTCAAAAGCACTGAAAATGGACAGGAGGCAAAGTCTTAGATGCAGCGAGAGGCTGGTTTAAATTCCACCCCCCCCTCCACTTGCTGCATTAACAGGGCTGTTGGGAGGGAAGCTGGCTTTCTATTCGCAAAGTCCCTGTTTCAGCAAGGGGGTGATGTTTTAACACCAGTCTCCCTGCATCTGCGTTAGACCGCAAAGCTTCAGCTGCATTCAGTCGGGTCTCTGCGCCCTGGCGTGAAAGCAGCAAGAGGGCAGTCAGGGCCTCAGAGACAGTCGCAGCTCCTGCGACATGTCAGCTGCTGCTTTTCACTTATGAGATTTGTTGGAGCAGAAAGATTTCTATCTCAACGGAGATGAATGGAGGGGAGGCAGCAAAAACAAAGGCTTCTCCTGGAAATCTTGAGGATTGGAGGTGGGCAGGAGGGGAGCTCCAGGTGTCCTGTGCTGGCTGGCTGGGTGTTAACCGCCGCCTCACATGCCCTGGGCAGGGATGGGGGCAAGTCACCTCTCCTTCGGTGCCGCGGAGAGCACCTGGACCTGTTTTTGCAACGGCTTTGCCCCCCAGCAGGTGCCCAGATGGCTGGTATACCTCCCTCCTTTTTAGCTACAGCGTTGTATTTTATTTAGCGAGCCAGTTGTTTTTATTTATATCCCAACCTTTTCCTCCAAGGAGCTCAAGGTGGCAAACATGGTTCTCTGCCCACTACCTCATTTCTTGCCCACAACAACGCTCTGAAGCAGGTTAGGCCGAGAGACAACGCCTGGCCCAAGGTCACCCAGTGAGCTTCATGGCCAAGTAGGGATTTGAACCCTGGTCTCCCGGGTCCTAGTCCGGCAGTCTAACTGCTACACCACACTGGCACTCAAGCAAGTGATATGATTGTTTGTATGATGACCACAAAGGGATGCATGGCAGCCCCCCAGCTTGGTTTCTGGGTCTTTCCATTACGAGAATGACCGATGGCAGAGTGCCAGGGGGTTGCTATGCTCATCTTATGCTGTGTGTTGGTCCCTCTGCAGACCCGCCTAAATTCAGGGTCCTACGTGCTGTGGGTTAAACCATAGAGCCTAGGACTTGCCGATCAGAAGGTCAGCAGTTTGAATCCCTGCAACGGGGTGAGCTCCTGTTGCTCGGTCCCTGCTCCTGTCAACCTAGCAGTTCGAAAGCACCTCAAAGTGCAAGTAGATAAATAGGTACCGCTCTGGCGGGAAGGTAAACGGCGTTTCCGTGCGCTGCTCTGGTTCGCCAGAAGCGGCTTAGTCACGCTGGCCACATGACCCGGAAGCTGTACGCCGGCTCCCTCGGCCAATAAAGAGTCGGTCACGACTGGACCTAATGGTCAGGGGTCCCTTTACCTTTACCTTTACCATACTTGGGGAGCACAAGCAGGTGAGCAGAGCAGGCTTCTGCTGCATATGGGTGCCCTGCAGCCCACGGGGTGGCTAGAGGGAGCCCCGTTCTCCCTCCTTGCCTTCTCCATGCAGATAGGAACTGCGGTCCTCCTCCCTGCACCTCCCTTCTGCCTAATCGCTTTCCCTCTCACCTCCGTGCCTCACTGCCACCCAGAGGGAAAGGGGAACATAGGAACCTGCGTTATACGAAGTCAAGGCCATTAGTCCCCCTAGCTCGTCTACACTGACTGGCAGCAGCTCTCTCAGATTTCATCCTTTCCCAGCCCCCCCTGGAGACACTGCGGATTGAACCCTGGGACCTGGGACCACTGAGCCACAGCCGGCTGCAGTGGCTGCTGCTCCTTCCCTTTGCAAGAGAAGGAGAGAGGAGTGGGTGGGCAAGAGGCACAGAAACAAAGTCAGGGAGCCCAGCAGACGGGCGGCAATGCCAGCCTTGATAATGAGGCGCAAGCAGGGCAGGGCACCGTGCTGAGGCGTGATTTTCCTCGCCGTCGGCAGGGCTGGGTGAGTGGCAAAAGCGACGTGCAGCAGGGGCAGTGATGTGTCTCCTAACATCTTAAGTCATGTGCCGAGACAGTTTGTGCCATATATATATATAGCCCCAGGAATGCATCAATAATTTATGTGGTACATCTTTCTCTCGGCGTTCCAAAGCCTTAGCATTTCCTTCGGAAAGTCGCTTGCCTCTACGGTCAGAGCTGTTGCCCGTGTGTAAAGGTTACATGTTAGAAACTCGTGAATCCCCCCTCCTCCTTTCAGTTTCATTTTTAAAGCAAGCCTCATGTTTTCAAGGTTGCAAAAAAAGAAAGTTGATTTATTTCCAGCTGCTTTGCTTCATTTATGAATCGCAACATCCCAAAGCGATTTAACAGTGAAAACCCCTTCCTTACTTTTCTCATCTGTGGGTGGCTGCAAGTTTAAGTACAAGGGCGCAGAAGAAATGCAGGAGGTCCACCATGTACAGCTTGGTATCTCTGACTCACGACTGAAAATAATATGCAAATCATGTTGGCTGCATGCAATTAAAATCTGCTTAATTTACATTTTGCTCCTGATGTATTTCCAGCGAGGCTCTCGGTGCCACAGCAGTTTGATTTTATTACTGTGCAGATGTAGGAGAGATTTCATAATCCAGACCCTGTTATCTGCAGCCGCTTATGGTGCACCCAGATACTCCTACAATCCAAACAGCACCCCTGGATCTCCCATTGTTTGTGCTTGACTTCATGCAGTAAATAATATTTTTATCTATTCAAGGGTTGCTTAGAAAGTACAGATGGGTGTACGATTGTTTTTCATAAGATACCTACGTTTCTTTTTGCCGTTCTGCCCTTCCTCTTTGATGCTGCTGAAAAGTAATTATTGTTTTTGTCGAGGCTTTTCGTCCACCTCCCCTTTTCCACAAAAGGAATCAAATTATTTTTGGCGCTGCATTGGGGGATGTGGGTGCAGTTGTGTGGATGCATCGTCTATGAAGGAAGTCGAACCTCAGACCACAGTTCCAGGAGAAAGGGGCATCAGTGCCTTAGAAGCAAATACAGCCCCACACCTCACTAGAAACTAGAAAAGAAATTCAGCAAGGCACGCCTTCCGTTCCAGGCTGCTTAGATGTCTCTGCAAAGTGTCTGTTTTCTATATTGCACTCTTGAGCTGCTTCTCCTGTTCGCTTTTTTGCCTTGCTTGCTGTCTCTGGAAGCATTTCCTGCCTCTTGGGTTTCTGACATTTGTAATAATCATTGAAAGAGATACTCGGCCAATATGGAGCCTGGCTCTTTAACCCCACCTCCTTAGTCGCAGGTAAGCTGTAGGTTTACAGGGACCAAACAAAGGGGTCGGGGTGCTATTCTGAGAGATGAAGTAGTACCTACTTGCCTGTCCAGTGGCAAGCTCCACATTTTGATTTCGGATTATTCCAGCAAAAAGGGAAATAAATAGAAGAGCTACAAGACCCGTCCCCTAAAAAAAAAAATACCCATATCCATCCCCCACGAAGGTAAGAGGGTCATGTTAACTATCTAGCTGTGCCTTTTAAGTAGCTGGATTTGTATGCAGGTGGCCAGCCTAGGGGGCTTTAACCCTTTGCCTCTGTTACAGCCTGATCAAGGTCACATTCAAACCATTTTTTATAGTGGAGGATGGAGCTCATTGGCTCTGGCTCCACCTACTGTTGGCCTCCTACCTTGCACCCTTACAGTTCCGAGAGACACCGCTCACCACTGTTTCTGACTTCAAAAGCACTTCGTATAATAATAATAATAATAATAATAATAATAATAATAATAATATTTATTTATTTATTTATTTATTTATTTATTTATTTATTTATATCTCGCCCATCTGGCTGGGTTTCCCCAGCCACTCTGGGCAGCTCCCAACTGAATATTAAAAACACAATACAACATTAAATATTAAAAAAACTTCCCTAAGCAGGGCTGCCTTCAGATATCTTTTAAAAGCAAGTAGGTATTAGTTGGGTCACCTGTAGTCTGCCTGACCTCTACTTAGGTCATTTCTCTAGGGCCCAAGCATCTAACATTCTGCCATTCCCCACTTTGATTTAAGATAAAGAGCTCATGATCACAGTGCACATAGAGAGAGTCCTCCTTTGAAAGCACTCCCACATGCAAACTTTCCCCCACATGGAAAGACAGCCCCATCAGTGAAAGTTTCTTCTAGACTTTGCAGTCATGTAAGCTTTCAACATGCAAGGAAATATTGAAGTTGAGGTGCCTTCAAATAAGTGCTCCAACCTTGTGCATTCAAGATGGTACAGAGTATTGCATTAGTTTCTTTAGCATTTATTTATGTATTAAGGACATGGTTCCTGCTCATTTGAGTTAGCTCTGGGTTACTCTCAGCTTTCTAAGGTGGCAGCCGATGAATCTGAGATCGGCTGGAGTGTAAACTGAGAAGGACCACACCTTTGCGCCCTAAAGTCCAGCAGCACTGAAGATAGCTTTAGAAGGTTGAAAATGTCATGTTCTCAGCCTCAATCACGTAGGCCGCGATGCGTTCCAACATGACTCATTGTGGAATGGGTGGCTGTTCTTTCTTACTATAATAAAATCCATGGACTCTAAGAGTTTTTCACCTCTTGCAAAACAACTCAAAGAGTATATCCTTACTATGAGGAGCAGCTGCAATAGCAATGGTACTTATAGTCTTCGTACTAAGCTAAAATGCCACATAGTACCACATGGAGCACTGATTTTTTTGAATGCATTGAGGGCAAAGCTACATGAAACACATGCAAGAAGTTAAAGTGCATATCCTTTAACTATCAGTTGGGCAGATGGCAAGCAGTACTGGGGCCATCGCATGCATAGGAAAAAATACGATGTGGACATCCACTGCCCTGGTCCTCCCACCTACCCTCTGAAACGGATTAGCCCCAGGAACCAAACACCCGTTGGTTGGTTTCTTTCCTGTGCCTTGTAGCATCTTGAATAATAATAATAGTAATAGTAATAATAATTTATTATTTATACCCCGCCCATCTGGCTGGGTTTCTCTAGCCATTCTGGGCGGCTTCCAACAGGATATTAAAATACAGTAGTCTATTAAACATTAAAAGCTTCCCTAAACAGGGTGAATGCCCCTCACATGCTTTGGACCCAATACTGCTTCTGCCCAGCTAAGATTTAAAGAATTAAAAACGATGCACATTAAATGTTGATGGTGGCGCATGTGGTTTGACCCTGAATTGATTTTTATAGGATCTTGGTAGATAATAAGGCAAATCGAAGAAATAAGTTCAAAGTTCAGGTGCACATGGAGATGAAGCTTTGGGAAAGAGAGCCAATCAATAAGGGCCACATATTCTCATATTAAAATATTTCTGCCACAGACACTTAAAGCTTGTCAGCATATTAGGAACAGTTTACCCAACACAATAGAGACACAGCACCAGGTTCCCAGCAGCCATTTCACTGCCACTTAACTGGGAGGGAAGAGGTGGCAATGAGCTCTGAAAAGACCTAGCTTGCAAAGATATTGATTCATATAGGCACCAGCTACTTAGTTTACAAGGCCAGGGTGTGTTCCTTACATCACCACCCCATCCCCCAAACAACAACAACAATTTTTTAAAATCTCCCAGTTTTGCTATAAACCCTTAGAGGAAATCTTCCTTTGTTTACATGAGTTATCACAATTGTCCATTTTTCTACTTCCTGTACTATAGAGAGCCCTAGACCAATGGTCTTCATCTGATGGGTCGGGACCCACTACCGGGTCGCAGACTGATCTAAGATGGGTCGCAACAGCAGCACTACCACAATACAAATATATGGTAACAAATTAAAAAAAAAAAGTGTCCCCAAATGTATGTTTCGGTTACAGGTGTGTCCCAGATTTGGGAACAGAAGTCACTTATTACCCTAGGGGTTTGTGTGCAGTTTGTTATCCTGGGATAGTGTTCAAGATTGGGCTGACTATCCTGCAGGATGAATGTCTCCATTTCACCAGGTCTTTAGACGACAGGAATTTGCAGCTTGCAAGTTTAGCGATTGCCCCCTTACCCTAACTCTCATACTGTGATGACTCCTAGGTCTGCTGCTTTGTTTACTATGGATCCAAGGGTGGCGGGGGGGGGAGTGGAGTGTCTTATAAGGCTGCAGTCCTATACACACCTGGGAATAAGACCCATTGAACTCTATGGAGATTACTTCTGGGCATGCATGTATAGTAGAGTTAGGGAACCGCAGGCCTAGGGGCCAAATGTGACTCTCCAAGCTTCTCTCTGGTCCTTGGGACTCTTCCCAGGTCACACACCCTTCCCAGTCGCCCTGCCTTGTACCCCAACCCCTTGACTGTTTTCCCCTGACTGGAATGTGTCCTTGGAACCCTGAGCTATAGCATTGCACTGGCTGCTACCATAGACCACCGCCGGGCTGAGTTGGGGCATTCTCCTTCAGTGCCCAACTCGCAGGTGTGTGCTTCCAACCTGAGAATCCTGGGCAAAGAATATTGGGAATGGTGTCTTAAGTAAAGAAGCATAAAACATGTACAGTGCTCTGGACCCAGGAAGAGAGTGTTTAGGTATTGTGTCTCCTTCACCAGCACATCTCTTTTAGAAAGGGAGGACTTTCTGCTTGTGCTACAACCAAGACATCAATTTTTAAAATAAAATAAAATATCCTTTATACTGGAGCAGCATCCATGCAAAATGAAGCAAGATGACATTGCATTATCACCAGGGAGTCAAGGACATGAATTTTAACTAGCGATTTGGCCACTAAGCACACAGTGACTCAGCAGACATTGGAACTGGAATGAATGAGTTCCTATTTCTTCTCTGCGTTTCTTGCAGCACGCTAACTTTCTTATCCATCTGACTGTGTACCGTAGGGAAATGCTGTTTAGATTATTATTAAATATTCCTCAGTGCAGAGAAAGAGAAGTGGTGTCAAAATGGGCAGTAAGTGTTTTCTTTCATATGCTGCATTACTGGAAATGCTGGCTTTTCAGCTTATGCAAACAACTTGAATCCCCCTTTTTGTTCACAAACACCATCAAACTGAGTTCATTTTTAGGGTCTAATTTTTTACAGTGCTTTGCTGTGCTAGTGCAAGTCTTTCTTTCTTGGATGTGCTGGTATGGGCAGCCACACTTTGGGAAACCTAAGATCCTGGTGCTACAGCCCATGGAACAAGCACCAGTGCTTCCCAGTTCCTAACTGGGAAGATTTGCAAAAGCTTTGGCTGGAAATAGAGAAGGAGTGTTTTGACAGCTCATCTGGTTCCTGGTTTTGCAAGGTGTTTGCTTCCCTTCAGCTGTCAGCCCAGGCTAGTCAGGCTATTGATATGCTGTCCTGGGCCATTGGAAACTTCCATTTTTACCTGCAAGTCCTGCTTGAACTTTTTTATTTCATTACTAAACCTTAAATCAAATGCTTCCAAATCTCTTTGCCTTTTAGTCCATTGAAGCTTTGCTGACAGCCAGAGATGGAGGGCTGGGGAGAGTCAGTGTAGCTGTCAAGGAATGCTTCTTTGTTTATTCTTGAGCAGTGGCTTTTGGTGGATGCTAAGGATGTAGCCAAGTCTAGGAGCATGTTTCTTCTTCTTCCTCCTCCTCCTCTAAGGCTTATTCAGCAGACTACACATTGTGGTTGGGCTTGGGAGCCAACAGTATTTTCTACATGTGTCCCTCAGCCTTACTGCATGCATGCAGCCCCTGGCTTCTCCCATTACTTCCCACACCTTTTGTCTGCACCGCAGGGAGAGTGGTAGGTACACAGGCAGGTACACATGGGAGGACACAGGCAGGTACACATGGGAGGACAGTGGCGCCCACTCGGTCCATTAATAGGAAGCCAGGGAGTGTGGCAGAAATAGCGACAGCAGCAGAGGCTGGTTTAGGTAGCCTAGATTGCTGGCTTACAATAGAGGATAAACCAGTAGGGTTTCTTTTTCCCACTCCCTTTAAGAGCAAAATACTGCAACTTAAAGTATTTTGGGTGCTGCTTCCCAAATTTAAATTTGTGGACTTCCTATCGATAGCAGTAACCATAGCTGTTGATTCTTGAATGTATTGCCTGTGACCCAGTGAGCTAGCAGTTTAGCTGATCAGCCTATTCCTTGCCCTTAAGGCACCTCTTAAAATTTCCCAGTGCTGCTTGCCGTTCCTCCTGCGCTCCCTGGATGTGGCGATGCGAACAGGGCTCGTATAACATTCCACTGATGGGAGTAGGAAGAACCTGAGGCAACGAGGCTGTTGTATTTCGTAGGGAAAATAATGTTTAACGTTAAGAAGACATGCTGGATCAGGGGGCGGGAGGTTTGTCACAGAACAGCAGCTTTGTTCACATTCCACCTCTTCATTTATCCCAGGAAGAGAAAACCTGCAGGCCTACAAATGGTGTTGTGCTAGAAGCTGCCATCAACCCTAGCCATTGGCTCTGCTGGTAGGGACTGATTGGTGTTGAGCCCATTGATCACACCATTGCTTTGTCATCCTTCGCATTAAGCTCCCTCCTCCATACCTGTCCCACATACTTCTCCTAAGCCTCGGTCTGATTATTATCAAGCACTAGAAAACGATACACTTTTGATGCATGGGAATAGTTCCTTTTCAGCCCTAAATTGTGGGCAGTATCGATTACCTAAGAAGAAGATGGCATATTCAGAAAGGAACTACTTGAGAGCATGATGTTAAGGGGCCACAGCAAAGAATGAAGCACATGCATGTAGAAGGTCTCAGGTTCAATTTGCAGCATCTCCAATTAATAAGTAGCAGAGCTGGGAAAGATCTCACTCCCTCTCTGCCTTTGAGAGCTATTACCAGTCAGAATAGACAGTAATGGCCCAGACCTGTAGTGGAAACGTCTAGCCTGTGGACCTAATTAAACACACATGGCTCTACTTGGCCCCACAAAGCCATTTTCTTATTTTTTATAAAAATGCCCGCATGCCGCACTCCTGTCATATATTTGATATCTCTATATGAAACTGCTGGGAGGTGGTATTTGGAGTGTGGTGCCTTCAAGATGCAGATGACGTGTGAATCAGGAGGGAGTGTTGAAGTGCTGGACCAGTATCTGGAGAGAGTGACGGGCTGGATGGAGGCCAACAAACTCACTCTGAATTCTGATAAAATGGAGGTCCTGTGGTTAGGCACTACCTGGGTGCAGGAGTTGAGGAAACAGCCTGTTCTGAATGGAATAGCATTTTCCCCGAAGGAGCGAGCGTGTTGCACGTGAATACTCGTTTCTAAGCTGTTCCCTGGAGGAGAGGAGGGATTGTGCTCTGCTCTTGTTTGTCAGCTATACACGCCCCCCACCCACCCAATGTAACCTATATCCTGAGATGTGGTTGTCCCACATTGCCAGCATTTAGGCGTCAACTTAAAATGTTAGCTGCTCGTTTTAACAGATAAGGTTTTTGTTGCCTGCCCTTTTGGCGCTGAAAAGGTTATTGTTCCGTTGATAATTTTTTGATTACTTTTATGATAATTGTGTTTAAATATCATTGCTTTGGGCTCCAGCAGGAGGAAGAGGGGTGCATTAGTAGAGTAATAAATAAATTACAGTATGGGACAAGGCCTTGTCTGCACTGCAGCTTTCTTTGCAGTTTTTTTTTTGTTTTTTTTTTGTCCTAGGGATCATAGTAGGGGTAGGAACCCCTTTAAAAAGCAGGGGCGGGCGGGCTGTGATGTGATATGTTGCCACTGTGAGTATTCCTGTACCACTCACGTTGTATGCCATTGTTCCCATCACCACCAAAACACCACTGGGAAGCGGCTCTTGCGTGCCACAGGCGGGTGCCATTAAGTGGTGAGCAACAAGAGAATGTGGCCTTGCGGCAGTGCTCATTCCATTCCCGGCCTCTTCCCGATTTTTACCAAAGTCATGGCTAAAAACAGTGGCTTAAAAACCATGGACTGGTTTGTCCTTTGTCCACCACCCAAAATAGCCGAAGAGCCAGCCAGAATGGGGGCGGAGTCTCTGTAGGGGAAGGGGAGATTCAGCAAAAATAGCCTCCGCATACTTCCGTGAGTGGGATCAACACTGGATCGAAAACTTTCCATGAGCAGAAGCAGCCTTTCTCTTCATAGAGGTGACTGCTGGGGTCCAAGCCAATGTGTGCAAGTCCCTCTGAATATAATGATAAAGAGTGCAGGCTCGCTGTCTCAAATATGGCTTTGTATGTATAGTGTTATTGATGTGATGGTCTGACTAATATTTACTTCTTTTTTCTCCTCTCCCCCCATCCCCACTCCAGCCAATGTTTTCAGTTGCACCAAGCTTAGCCACCAATGCTTCAACAGCCTTTAACCCCTACTTGGGGCCTGTCTCTCCTGGTTTGGTCCCAGCAGAGATCCTGCCGTCAGGGCCAATGCTGGTTGCGGGGAATCCTGGCATGCCAGTTCCTGCTGCTGCAGCAGCAGCCGCACAAAAGCTAATGAGGACAGACAGACTGGAGGTAGGAAACGACACGTTACGATTTCCCTTTGCAAAGCTTCCGACCACCCAGATCGGCATTGTTTAGTCTTGCAGTGGAAACACCCCATAAACGCCTTGCACGAGAAAGGCGTCGCTCTGTGACTCTGGGGAACATCCTTTGCAAAGACGGTGATGTAATAATGTAGCCCTGTGTCTGCATAACTTGGGGAATTGCAAATGATATTATGAGCTTGTTTTGCAGCCTGCTGCTGTTCTGTTTCACTGGTGGGTTTGGGGAAGTACTTTTGCAGGAGAAGACACCAACTACCCCTCCTTAATCTTTGGCAATTGACAAAATAAGTAATGCTTTTTCAAACAATGATTATCCAGAATTGAAAATCTAGCACTTCTGGGGAGGGGGGTTGTTACCAAGCTCTCCAGGCGTTTTAGGGTGCAAATCATTTTATACTCCTTCCCTCACACATTTTCACCAAGTCACTGTTGTTGACCCTCAGTACCACATATGTAAAATGGGAATATTTGTCAGGAGTTCATGGCTGACAAGGGTGGAATATAATCTCTCCCTAAGTCCCATACACTGCAGTCTAGAGCACTCTAGATCAGTGGTTCTCAACCTTGGGTCCTCAGATGTTTTTGGCCTACAAGTCCCATGACCCCTAGCTCACAGGACCAGTGGTCAGGGATGATGGGAGTTGTAGGCCAAAAACATCTGGGGACCCAAGGTTGAGAAAGTCTGCTCTAGAGGAAGTAAAAGTTTCTGAGCATCAATAGTATTACCATCATACCAGGATGGCAGCATATTTCCCACAGACTTTCTCATTTCCATTCTACGCCTGTTGCCAGAATCTTGTATGAGGTCTCATATTTTTTATTTATCAGGTTTTGCTACATCCCTAACAAATGTTGTTCTGCTATAGCAGATACTCTCCTTTGCCCTCAACAATTCCTTATCTGAGGGAGTCTGACAGGAGTTTTCAGCATCTTCTGACATCAGTGGTGATGTGGGGCCTCAGCCAGCCTTGTGCTGCAGATTGGTACTGCGCTAAAAAACTGAGTTACAAATGAAGCCTTCTTCGTGCTAGTCTAGGCACTATCTGAATTGTCCTTAAATGGATGCAGGCATAATGCTTAATCATGGTTAGTGCTAACCATGGTCTGTTGGCTTAATTTATCCCAGTGAAATCATACTTTACATAGCAAACAAAATCATAATGCAGCAAAAAAAATCACAGTTTAGCTTTCTGAGTTATAAACCCTGCCCCATGGTGGATATTATTCACTGTCATATTGCAAACAGGGTTTGCAAACTGGCTTAAACCATGGTTTTGTTGGTGGAGGTGAAAGGTTACACTCCTCCCTAGGCAGTGTGAATCACGTTTTTTTCAAAACCACTTCAAACCATGGTTTCAGATCCTGGTTTGTAGCTGCACAAGCAGTCGACATCCACATTTTATGTAGCCCCAGATGTTTGCTGAAGTGCCCCATTCTTCCATCTCACATCAGAGTTCCCATTTGTTTCTCCCTTTCCTCCTGGCTTCTAAAAGTTGATTCTTACCTAGCAAGAAAAAATGTACAACATACATTTTTAAAAAAAGTCAGAGGGAGAAAACTGATTTTGCTAAAGTTGCATGCATGAAGGAACTTTCAATTTCTCGAAAATTCCCATAAGGAAAATCTCTAAAGTAGCACCTTATTACTTGTGAATTGTGAGGAGAAATTGGCTAGTTGCATGGGGAAATGGGACGTCTGGGTCTTTATCTGTAATCTGTGCTATTTCAGCTATAAAGTCTCCCTGTGCTCTGGGGTAAGATCATTACCTTCTGCTTGCTGCCAAAAGTGGGTAGAAAAGGAGGCTGTCAAAATCACTTCTTAACATACATAAAAAAAAATAACACTGTGGATGTAGGGAACAGCCTTATCCCCTGTCAGACTCTTTGCCTGTCTAGCCTAGTATGGTCTGTTCTGGATCGCAGCAATCGTCCTCTGTCTCAGGTGGAGGTCTTTTAGATGGTGATGTCAGAGATTGTTCTGCACACAAGGCATGTGCTCGCTCGCATCACTGAACTCCCCTGTGAAATTTTGCACAGCCTTTTTAGACTATTTGGAGCCTGGGCGTGGGGCGGAATCCAGGAAAATCCAGGGAAAAAAGTCCTGCTTTGCATGGCACACACAGGTTTTAAAACACAAAGAAAGGGACCAATAAATAAATAAATAAATACCACTGGTCTGGAAAGAGATCACAGAGGATGGAGTCGGTACCACCTTCTCTGATGCCTTAAGATGCTTCTTAACACCACAACCTTAATAGGCTGCTGTTTTACCTTGCAAGGAAAAGCGTAAAATCCATCGACAGTCTTTCCACTCACGAAAAAGTGGTAAATTCCTGTAAGGTGGCGTAGATTCAGACATTCAGTTTTGAACCAGGTCAGTCCAGTTAATTTCCATTTGTGCATATATCTCTCCCCTTCCCACACCAGCCCCTCTTTTAAAAATTAATTAATTAATTAATTGACTTGCTGTTGGCGAGCTGCGCTGATTGGGTACTGGGAGAGCTGAAAGTATGAGCCAGGCCTGTGGAGGGACAGGTGCATTGATCAGACTTTGGAGGAAAGAGCTGCAACCAAAGAGAAACGGCTAGGGGTGGTTTTCTTTTCTTTTTCCAAGGCCAATTAGGCGATTTTCGATCTGCTGCTGTTTGTTTTGCCGGAGTTCAGAGAGCCTTTTTTCTCTCCAGAGCGGGGCTCCTGTTCTGCTGTGTGTTAAGTGGCGAAGTGGGACTCTGCTGGCTCTGCTGTCATTTTTGCAGCTCCCAAAGACAAAACTGCTGTCAGCCAACCAGCTAAGTGAGGGTTTTTTTGTCCTTCTAGGGCAAAACGTCTTTGCCGCATCTTTGGAAGTTTGCTGCCGCTGTTTTTAGCCAGCCCATTCCAGCCGTTCAAAACTGTTGTTTTGGTTATGAATCAGCGCTGTCTGTTCAACAGTCATAAAACTCTTTCCCCACTATAAATAGGCAGCAGCAGCTCTTATTTTTGGATCCGATTGCCCCTTCAGCACCCCCACCCCTTCCCAGACACATTAACGCTGGGCACTCTTTGCCCAGTCCACCTTCACAACAGCCCTGTGAGTTATCTCATTATTGTTCCCATTTCACAGGAGTGAACTGAGTCACGGAATCACAGCGTCAACAGACCTGTTCTGTTGTTCATAACCTGTGGGTAGCATATGTGCAGAGGAGCTTCCCTGGCTGCTCCCACTCTCTAGATACCGACACACGTGCTGTCCACACACTCGGAAGTCATGTGATGTAAAAGCTTTGCTGAAGCTAAGTAGGTCAGGGCCTGGATAGGAAGCCACCTGAGAACTCCACATATACCACCTTGAGATTCGTGCAGGCAAAGCAGGGTATGAATTAAATAAAATGCAGCATTGGTAAATCCCTTCTGCAGCAGTCAAGTGTGACTACTTTGGAAGCATTTCAGGTATAATTATCCTGCTGAATCACGATGTCTATAAAATTTAGGTGACTCAGACCTGCCTCCTTCCCTTAATACTCTTGCAGGTATTAAGATCAGCAGAGGGGCTCCTCTTAGTAGTTTCTTTACCCTCACAAGCTACAGTGCAAGAGGGGAGAGGGCATTCTCAGTGGCAGCCCCAAGTTTGGGGAACTCCTCAACTCCCCTTCATTTATACAGCTTCCAATGATTGCCAAAGAAGAAGAAGAGTTTGGATTTGATATCCCGCTTTATTACTACCCTAAGGAGTCTCAAAGCAGCTAACAATCTCCTTTCCCTTCCTCCCCCACAACAAACACTCTGTGAGGTGAGTGGGGCTGAGAGACTTCAGAGAAGTGTGACTAGCCCAAGATCACCCGGCAGCTGCATGTGGAGGAGCGGGGAAGCGAACCCAGTTCACCAGATTACGAGTCTACCGCTCCTAACCACTACACCACACTGGCTTTACCATGGCTTTATAAACTTGAGGTGTATATTTTTAGAACCCACCTCTCATTGTTTTAAATCATTTTAAATATTATGTTTTAATGTTGTAACTCATCCTGAGGCCTTAGGGTGAAGGGCTAATAATAATAATAATAATAATAATAATAATAATAATAATACAGTGGTACCTTGGGTTAAGTACTTAATTCGTTCTGGAGGTCCGTTCTTAACCTGAAGCACCACTTTAGCTAATGGGGCCTCCTGCTGCCGCTGCTGCTGCCCCGCCGGAGCACAATTTCTGTTCTCATTCTGAAGCAAAGTTCTTAACTCGAGATACTATTTCTGGGTTAGCGGAGTCTGTAACCTGAAGCGTATGTAACCTGAAGCGTATGTAACCCAAGGTACCACTGAAATAGCAACAGCAGTTTAACAACAACAACCCAAACCTTCCCAACTGGAAAGTCATTTGGATTCTGCAAACCAATCCCCCCCCCCCAAAAAAAACTCCACCTTAAGAAATATATCAGATCTTATTGAAGCTTTTCTGGCTTCCCTCAGAAGTCCCTGAATGCACCACCTGAGGAGAAGCCTCCAAAATTTCATGGTGTGAAATTCAGCAGGAACCAAGAGATGTGCAGAACTTCCCTCAAATTCTCAAATTCTTTTGGCTCCCCCTGAATTTCCTCAGATGTTTCGTGTGAAGAGAAACCCCTTTCACTTTGGCACTAAAAGAGACGGGCGTTGGCCATGCTCGCTTTTGTCCTAGGCCCAGAAGTGGGGGGATGCAGGAGTTCCAGCAGGGAAGGTGTGAGGCTCTCAATCTGACCTAGCAAGGACATCGCTCCCATGGACCAGGATAATGAGAAGGCAGGGCAGGGTGGCGAGGTTTGGACGCACCAGCCGGGCTACTTATCACCTGATACCATTTGAAGTTAAATTATGACATGCTCCTGCCTGCCTGCTATTTGCCTTGCGGCCAGCCATTACTCTTTTTGCTTTTAAAATGAAAAGGTTCGAGGTGGGAAAACACACTTTTTAAAGATGTTGTTGCCCCTAGCTGCTTGACTTTCATCTAGAACGAATTCACAATTCACAGTTGTTGTTTTTAAAAAAATGTCCCTGGGATAATTGGAAAAAGGTTTCAGGTGTTCACATTGGCTTATGTCCTTCTCTCTTAATATTAAGCCTTTCTGCATGTGTGAGTTCAGCCTTAGTGAAAGAAAGCAGCAGCAAAGTGATGCGAGAAACTATAAAAACAGAACACAGTTTGACAGGGAAGGAGGGAACGTAGACACTGAAAAAGCATTTCATGTGTCTGCGCCCCCTCGTGTGGTAAAATCATGGAATAGCAGAGTTAATATATTTTGCTCATGTGTGCTGACAAAGCTTTAGGTGGAACAAAAAAAAAATGCGTGGAAAGGTCATGCACCTCAAAGCTAGAACTAAATGCAATTGGCTGAATTAGAAATTGTTAATTCTGCTTTTGCATTTAGGAAGGTTATAACCTGCATAAGGCAAAGCAGATTGCTAGATTGCAACTAAAGAATCTCACTCGAAAGAAACTGAAGTTTTAATAGCTGCATAATGGCAGCAGTCAGGGGAATTGTTTTGCAGCATAGAATCATAGAATTGTAGAGTCGGAAGGGACCCTGAGGGTCATCTAGTCCAACCCCCTGCAATGCAGGAATCTCAGCTAAAGCATCCATGACAGATGGCCATCCAGCCTCAGAAATATTTGTTTTTTTAATATGAGGACTTAAAACGCATAAGATTCAGTTGCTTTTAAAACAGCCACAAGGTGGGACAATGTACAATTGTCAGAGTGCACCTGACGTTTCCTTGCAAAGTGATCTAGGTCACTTTTCCCAGATCAGCTTTTTTAACTCGGTTTTGCTTTCGAATCCCTCCACAGGTATGCCGAGAGTACCAGCGTGGCAATTGTAACCGAGGAGAAAACGATTGCCGGTTTGCTCACCCTGCCGACAGTGCAATGATTGATACCAATGACAACACCGTTACCGTCTGCATGGATTACATCAAAGGGAGATGCTCAAGGGAAAAGTGCAAATATTTCCACCCTCCTGCACACCTGCAAGCTAAGATAAAAGCTGCCCAGTACCAGGTCAACCAAGCAGCAGCTGCTCAGGCAGCAGCTACTGCAGCAGCCATGGTGAGTCCAAAGAAAGAAATGATTGCAAAAGCAGTAACATTGTCAGCTGCAGGACAATATTAATGTATTAACTCTCCTTGCTGAAGATATTATTGTTCAGGTATCCCATTCCTTACGTATTCCAGTAAGCTTCCAAGCATGTGTTGCCACTTCTGCTCTTAAGTAGTTTCAGGTTCTCCTTCAAAAAGGAAAAAAAGGAAATTATCTTAGAGTTTTTCTGTGTGTACATGGCTTGTGTATATATGTATGTACCCAAACGTACATAACATTAGCCATGTGCCTGTGAATATACCGAGAGACAGGCATTTAGCATGATGGTAACACACATCCGTTTATACCTGCCCATCTATAGCTTTTGATATGCTTGTATATGCTTGTCAGGATCAGTCCATATCGGCAGTTTTTTCTGCAGCATTTCAGACATAAGAATTGCACAAGCAGTTGGTGCATTCCTCATCAGATCTCACGATCTGCCATTTCCTTTTGCTTCATTTCCTGTGCTATGTTCAACAGATAATATGCCTTTATAAAGAGGTACATATTTATTTATTTTTGCCTCACTTCCTGCACAATATGCCCCCTCCCTCCTCCTCCTCCTCCTTCTCCATCTTCTTCATTGGAGTTTTTATTTCTGTTTCCCTGATGACAATCTGCACGACCCTCCCTGTGCATCTTATTTGCCTTGTAAATGCTGTCTGCTAATTCCTTCCTGAATATAACGGGTCATAACTGGCTATTTCATGATTCCAGAACACAACTATTTCACAAAACCAAGGTCCCTCTCCAGCCTTTTTTTGCTGGGTGGGGGAAACAATCTTATTAGGAGCTGTTGTGGGTCCTCTGTTGCAGGGGCACAAATGCAACATTTCACATGAAGAACAAACCCTGACAAAGCCTGAGTTTCAGATGGGTGACACACAAATAATAGTCTTGGTAGCAGAGAAGTAACATCCAGAGTTCTGCTCATTTGGACACACCCTGAGAAATATATATGCATATTCCAATTATTGCTTGTCTAAAACGTACACGTCACTGAATAGATATGCATTAAATATTTCAGGTTTGGGCCTTCTTTCCGTGTATGAGGTTTCACAGTAACTTTAAAATATATGATTTAATTGGCGAGGGGGTGGAAATAGGATCTGGAACTACTTAGGAGCAGGCACACCCAACAACAAGACTGTTAACTTGAATTGAGGGGCCTGAAATCATTATTATTATTATTATTACTGTGTTTCTCTTAAACATAACTATGGTGTAACGAATAATTGCACAACTGGGAAGTTAACCATGACATGGAGTAGCTAAACTGCAGCATACTGGGGCAGGGAACAGAATTAGTCAGTGTGCGCACTGCTTAAAAATGTGATGGCGGGGTTTGTCAAGCCAAAATAACTATTTTAATGGGCCCCTTCTCCGTTCTTTGCTTAGCTGTTAGTGTTGTCCTATATATTTTCCCTACATAGCTACATGATTTGACCATTAAAATACTACTTCATGTGAAACGTTGTTGTGTGATCTTCATAGCACACTGCCGGACTACAGGAGAGAGGCCTTTTTTTCCTGCGCTTACGGATACTTGAGCAAAAATACAGAAGGCAGACTCTCTTTCTCACTCTCTTCTCCTTCCTTCACCCTTTTTTCTCCCCCTGTTATAGAGTATCTTGTTTGTAATTAACTACATTAGAGGTGTATCCTCACAATAACAACTCAGTAGTGCCTTTATTGTGCATGCTTAGTCTTGTTATTCGTTGTATATGGCATTCCGATGATTTGTTTTTTATTTGTTTTTTCTCACCTACCCAAAAATGCACTGCTGCCCCCATGATGCACCTCTGCTTGCTGTTTATGTTAATGCGCTTGAACCCCACTGGCCCATTGCCATCATGTGCTCGCTGCCTGCTAATTAAGACTCAGTCGGCTGTCAAATCACTGAAGCGACCCCTCGAGGCAACCTTTGACCTGGTACTATGACCTTTCACCTTTTAGCTTGGCATGTAGCTTTACTATAGATGCATTTTAAAAAAATTAATTAAATTCTATTAGTAAATATTCCTTATTTCCTGTTATTAAAGTAACTGAAGCTCAAAGGGGAGAAAGAACTGAGTGTGGTTTCCTGGTCCTGTTCGTGGGGAAATTGAGCCGTTTAATCTTTCAGCCCATGTCCCCTAGGATGTAGGAACCCCACATTCAGTTTAACTACCTTATAGCAGTTTCTAAAGGGAGTAAGATGGGATTTTAAATATATATTTATATATAAAAAAATGTATATAATATATATGAGATATATATATATTTGTATCGGTTTGGTTGGCATGGCTTAAAAATATTCTTAAAGTAGATTTAACATTTGTAATGCAATGTTAAAAAATGAAGAAGAAGTACCAGCATGGAATGGTACATTTTTATTTTTGCATGAGTAGTTAAGACTTTTGGGGTTTGCGGGAGTAAGCTGCTAATATTATATTAACCTGTTTCATTCACTCTGTTAAGATTTCTCTTTAACATGGCTTTTACTTGTCAATTCTCATGGAGCTAGCAGTGCAGCTTTCTTTATTTACACCCCACCCCACCCCACCCCACCCCGACCCCCACCCCTGGTATTGCTGCCTCCTTACTAGAAACCTGAAGCTTTATATTGTAGAAATATGCTAGTCTATAGATCTCAAGCACTGTCACTACACAATGCCATATTTTGGAGGGCAAATATTCCTTACTTTAAATCTTCAGCTTTGCCCTTTCCTTGAATAGTAAAGTCCGCTCCGCTGCTTGCTTGCTCAAGGATATATATATATTTTAAAAAGATGGTGCCTGTTGGTTGTTCCTCCTACTGATTTTTCTATTTCTTTTCTCTCTTTTTCTCTCTCCCTGCTCCATCCCCACCTTCCTTTTTATTTTCTTCATTATTATTATTATTTTTATAAAAAAAACTGGGCTATCTTATACTCATCCTCCATTAGGGAATTCCTCAAGCTGTACTCCCCCCATTACCAAAGAGGCCTGCGCTTGAAAAAACCAATGGTGCCACCGCTGTCTTTAATACTGGTATCTTCCAATACCAGCAGGCTCTTGCAAACATGCAATTGCAACAGCATACAGCCTTCCTTCCACCAGGTAAGTGACGCAGCTTCCCTCTGCCCGCGCGGGAGCCAGGCACAAGCCAAGGTCACAGGAGGACTTCCCCGTATCTTAGCAGACCTCGGAGGCTAAGGATTAGTTGCTAGCTAGAGAGCCAAGGAAAAAAGATCCCCGGAGGGTTGGCCCTTTGTAAGTAGGGAAGGAAGACAGTCTCGCTGCTAAACTGCAGATTCTGCATATGTTTGTCTTGAAAGCAAGGTGTCTGGGTGCTTTCTGGCCTAATGTGACAATCTGCATCTTCAAAGTGTGTGATCTGACGTTTCAAAAACAGCATTTGAAGTCTTTCCCCTTGTGCCTCTTTTGCCTAATCCTCCATTTCACCTCTCTTCAGCTGTTTGGTATGGTTCTTTTTTATATATATATATATAAAATTGTTGTAAGACCCCTTTGCTCTAGACCGCGTAACAAATCATTCCTGTATGTCGTAACCGCCTTCTAAGGCCTATTATGGAAGACAAGACCCATTAACCTTTTAATTGTTTATTGCGGGGTGTGGAGAGACACAAACCTTTTGGAGCTTTGCCATTGATTTTATCGTGAGCGAGACCAGCTATTATTATCCATTTCTATACCGCTTGATATTTTAAAGGGGAAAAATCTCAAAGCGGCTTACGACACATTGAAACATCAAATAAAACAATCCAGAATAAAACATTTGCTGAAGGAAGTCAAATTCAGAATGTAAATTCCACCACCACTTAGTCTGAAAGAAGACCCACCCGAGTGCTTTTGTGCTCCTAGAATTTATGTCCTGAGATTCCTAAGTCGGAACTAAACTGGAGGGTCCATTGGGAAGATCCCTGCCGGAAGGATGAGTGGCAAAATTGGATTGCTTTGTCCATTTCCCCCCCAAAGGAGGGTGGCACTCTAACATGCCGTGGACTTGACTTCCACACTTATTTAAAGCCCGCTTTAAACATTAGTGCGAAGTTGACCATTACATCCCACTTAAAGGTTGTTTGCCTCCTTGCACCCCTACATGCCAAGGAATAACCAGGGTTATTCCAGGGTTCTAAGTCACACAGGGTTCTAAGTTCCAGGGTTCCAGGAGCTACACAGGTAGTAAAGGCTCGCCACTGCAGATGTTTCATCCCTAAACACACGAGAGGATAGGAGGGGATCCCAGGAGCAGGACTAAACACATGGCTCCATAGCCCCTTTTTTATTTTGTGTTGTCCCTTCATGCAAGTAACACGTGAGAAGGTGCTAAGATGTTCCCAGGGCCACCATTGACTTCGTGTAAAAAGTTGCACAAGAGCGGGTGCTTTGGGCAAAACGCTGCACATAAAACTGATGATTACGTGTTCAGGTGAGGATGGCAAAGTCATACGTAATCTCTTTTAAAGGGTACCGAGTCCTTGCTAGACCCATTTCTGCTCCGCCTAAAATCAATGGCAAAAACTCGCTTAGGTTTCCATTGTGATTCCCAGTGCTTCAGCAGGAGTGAAACAATAACATTAGCTTCTGGGAAGATCTGGCCTGCTTGGTCTCTTACTGCATTTATTTAGATAAATATATGGAATGGTATGTTGGCACTATTTCACATGTTGTTGTGTGAAATGAACTGTTTCATATCCTAATGAGAACATAGCTCTTTGTGTGCTAAATTCTGCTAGAGAAATATTGAGGGACTCTAATGGGTTTCTTCCCCCATTTACTACCTTAAATCAAACTTTGTCTTGAGCTGGGGGAAAAGGAAGATAAAGTTTGAATTAGCAAGTTTTGAATTACACCTTGATTAGTGAATTAAACCTTTTGAAGTCAAGGTGATGAATGTAATAACAGGGTTGTTGTTTTTAATTACTGATAAACAAAGGGGTCCTACACAACTGTCTTTTTTTTCATTCCTGCCAGTTTTTGCACCATAGGTTTTCATTGCTGCCTTACATTCATTTGCTGCAAACCCTGTGCAAGAATGTGTGTTGGTTTAAAATGTCAGTCTAAGATTAAAACCGAAAGCATGCGTAGTTAAATTTCAGGAAATAATTATAAAGAAAAGCAAATGCTTTTTTCATTACATATGTACAAGTAAATTAAATGTACAGATTATAGAACTAATAATATGTAGGTGAAAATGGCATAAAAATAACAACAATAATAATACAGATAATGCTGATGGTGTATAATATGTGCACATTATGCTTGTCAAAAGAAGAAGATAGGCCTCAATCTCAAGGGACAATTAAAGAATAAACACAAGGGAAGTGGAGGCAGAGGTGAGCCAGGAAACAATATGCCCTTTCAGTTACAATAGATTCAACCCAATGCCCTTTGTTCATCGAAATATTCCTTCTGTGATTGCAAAGGCTTTGACCTCCAGTAACAAAAGAGGTGAAGCTTAATTTCTCCAATTCTGCCTCCCTTTTGCAGTCACTTGTACCACCTGTCAGAGTGGCCAAGGGGGTTCCCCCCAAAAAAGCTGTGGAACAGTTTTCAGAGCCACAGAGCGAAGGGGTATTGGCCAAAATTTTGTTCTCTCTTTCATTAGCAGGAACCAGGAGCGCTCTCTTCAATAGGAAAACTCCACTCACAGAAGATGTGTGTGTTTGCATGCACACAAGCAATGGAGAGAGGGTTATGTTGTCCTGCTAAGTTCAGAGAAAAGCAGCTAAGCTATATCCATCCAAAAAAACCTCAACTGGCCCATATCACTGGCTAACCCTGTGTTGCATCCAGACTTACTTAAGCGGACTTAGTTCCCAGTTCTATCCGTGGGATTTAAGTCAAGACAAACTTGTCCCCTTCCTTTCAATAGGATCTTTGTTCAACTTAGTCTGGATCCAGCCCAATGCCTTCAAAATAGATTAGTACTAATAATGCCACAGAGTAGTGACTCGTCATTTATAAAGTTTTTTTAGTAGTTAAAATTTCAAAAGCAACTTCGAATATCATAATTCATTTGTATTGTAGTGGTAATTGTATGCAACAGATACAAGATCATTATATAATTTAAAACCAGTTTCCCAATAACTGTTGTAATTTCAGCACATGTTTGTTCCCGCAGACTTCTTTAGTTGCAAAACCGCTAGGAAAAATCTGCAGAGGGCACTATAGTAACATCCAGGACATTTCACTTGCAGAAAGTATCAGCACATCTTCTGCTTACTAAGGGGGCAGTGCTCTCATCCTGACAGTGCTCTCTTCACACAGCCCCAGATGCAGAACCCACAATTAGTGTGGATCTCAGCAGCATAGAACACCTTTGTGTGTTTAGTTGTCCACACATAGATGCCATTAAGCTCGGATCACTCTTGAATCTGCATATATTGAAGGGTGCGTTGCTCTCACAGGTGCATTTCCACTTGCAGACACCACACTAAATGTGCATCTGTTGAAGGGTGGGGGCAATGCTACATGCAATTAAGGTGTGCATGCAGCCTCACATGTAGAGAACCACAGGGATGCAATGGCGCCCCTAAATTATCCTAAGATATCCTGCATGTGCCAGTATTTAGGGTGGCACCTGCTTGATACGCAGTGCTGCAAACTTTTGTAGTTCTGATTTAATATCTGAAATCAAGGCACTAGATCTCCGTACAAGTGAAAAGTATCACAATCCAATAATGTCCTGCAGGTTTAAAAACAAGAATAATAATTTAAGCCAATTTTCAGGGAAATTGGTTTGAGACCCAGCAGGCATTACGCACTTAGTAAGGAATGGATTAATTAAAATTGGTGATACTAAAAACCAACAACTCAAGCTTCTTCTCATGCTGTTAGCGCCTTCATTACCCTTACTGCCCTAGCTCATTTTAATCAAAATGCCAGCACACAGTTCAATCTGCTTTTCCTCCTGCCCTGCTCATGTCAGACTAGTTCTAATTGACCACCACCTTGCTGTTTGAGTTGACTGTGCTGATGGTTACATGCCACTGTTTCCCATAATAACCAATTTTTTCTTCTTTGTTCAAATGAGATTTTCCTAATTACACGTGTGATGGGTTGTTTTAATTCTTTTCCCTTTGCAAATCCACCTTCCTGTTGCAATGCATGATGGGCAGGCTCAATATTGTGCATGACACCCGCTACAAGTGTTGGTAGGTGCCAGCTTTGTTTCTTGATTATCTTTTTTTTTAAAAAAAATCTGTTTAGCAGCTCACAGACTCTCAAAATCCACTGCTGGGTCTTTAACATGTAGCTATTGTGCCAATCCATTTCCCCTCCTCCTCCCCTTTCCCCTTGCACTAACAACTCGTCAATTAAATGCACTTGCTTCTATTTAATTGACTCAGAAATCCTAGAAGCCGTTTAGCAGACCAGGTGGCTGTGTGACACATCCCCCCTTGACCTGTCTCCCCCCCCCACACACCGCCAAACCCCCCCCCCCCAATGCCACAATCTCCTTAGCAGCTCTGGTGGATTTTGACTGGACTCGTGAGTTCCAGTTTTTTAGAAACTGTTGTGCGTCTTTCTTTCTTTTGAAAAGAAAAGGAAACATTCAGTTATATACTTCGTGCAAGTTAATCCAGAACTAGAATTTCAAGCCAGGAGATTATGAAATGTTAAGAGTGGTAAAAAAAGGGGGGAGGGAGAGACGGGTGGTGGCGGCGGAATATTTGTCGTGAGATGTTAAAGAAAGGGGGTTACGTCAAGTTTGTTGGTTGACTATGAACTGAAATAATTGAGCTTGATTGTGTTGATTCCCATGATTTGATGGTAACAAGCGTTTCTCCTCCTCTCTCCTCCTCCTCCTCCTCCTCCTCTTTCATCTCTCTCCCTCCCCTCCTTCCTCGCTCTCCGGAATGTTGTCCCGCTTTTTGCGCTGCGATTGCATGTCACTTTGCTGGTGGTGATATCTCGTCCCCACGGCTTATCTGCTGATATAAATACCATACTCGACGATTCCGCCACCTGTTGCCATGGTTTCCCATGCTGCTACACTCTCCTGTATGTTTGCTTATATGATTTTCCTCCCGAAAGTTCCCATGGTGCACGGCGGTACGCCCACCACTGTGTCTGCAGCAGCAACATCTGCCACAAGCGTCCCCTTCGCTACAGCAGCCACAGCCAACCAGGTTTGCTAATTTACAGCTTTGTTTCTTAAAATATAACTCAGAATCAGTGCTTTTCAGAAGCATGGGGTTTTGTCCGTCCCCCCCCCCTTTCGTTCTGTTTCATTTTTTGTTCGTTCGTACCTCTTGTTGGCCTACACATTTCCCTGAGATCCGCAGCATAGCTTAACTAGCCTTTTGCCCATGCTCAGAAAGGTTCTGCACCTCCATTTCCAGTACTAAAATATTTGACACAGTCCCTCTCATGAATTACTCAGCATAGGAAGGCCCACTGCCTTCCCATCTGTTTTTAGAATAGCCAGAGAGCTTGGTAATAGAAGAAATCCAAGGCTACAGTACTTTGTTTTGTTGTAAGTAGAATTTTACCAGCATTTGTTAAGTGATGGATTAGAGTCTGGATAGGACTCCAACTCCCGCTCACCCCAGCCAGCATGGCTGGTCACCAGGAATTCTGGGAGTTGGAGTCCAACCGAATCTAGAGGGCCACAGGTTCCCACATCCCTGGAGTAAAGGGTCAGGGACGCAGTAATAATAAAATCATTACTATTGATGGCTGGAATGTTCCGAAGCTATCAGAATCTGAATGCTTAAGCCTTTATAGCACTGCGGCTTTCTTTTCAATTTTCAAATCAGTCAGGGGATTGACAGCCATGTCCATTGCAACCCAGATTACATTTACTCTTAGAAATCTATCGCAATTGCCTCTCTGTCTGGACAGTATAATTACAACAAACAGAAACATGGTAACAAGCCAGTAAGTAATAAAACTATTGCGCTTCAAATATCAAACTTGGAATCGAATCTGACTCAAATTTAAGTATGTGATTTATCCATTTGCATGGCTCTTAATCTCACCATCAATTACACAGCCAGTGATTCAAATGTTTGCGCAGATGCTTAACGATTAAATAGACAATATTTCAGGGCAACGCAGCACACAGTTCATAGGTCATTAAACCATTCTGTTTGCCACACAAGTGAGCAAAGTGCTGTTACACTCAGGTCCTGCTTGCACGGCTTCCTATAGGCATCTGGTTGGCCAATGCGAGAACAAAGATTCTGGACTTCTTGCATAGGCAAGGGTATTCTCTTGGGCCACAGAGCATGGTGTGCAATACAATCCTTCTAATCTTTTCTTGGAAAGAAGACCTGCAATATTCAGGGGGCTTACTCCCTAGTAAGTTTAGAATTGCAGCCCTGATATGCGCAGGACCCTACTGTTGTGCATGAATCAGCATAAATGCAGATGTCCTACTTTTTTGCCACTGCACCATTCATTGCTCCACAGGTGCTCAGCAGAAGAATTGGTGGCATTGATGGTGCTGTGTATATATTCCCATTATTTCTGTCCCCCCCCCCCACCTTTTTTGGCAAAATAACACGTCTGTGAACATTTTCAGACACTGAAGGATCACCCTTTAAGACTAGAGTGTTTGAACATGAACCAGCGTTCACTTCCTTCCTAAATGCATTATTAGTTTGCATTGCACCTTGCATTGATAAGTGCATTGCGTGGAAAGTGGAAAATTCAAGGCAGATCACACCGGCAGCTACACTAGGACCTGAGCACTGGAGAATTTGTATAAAAGGATTTCTAGGGAATCATCATCAAGACAGGCCATAGCCTTTCCAAAACACTTGATGATGATCCATAAAACGCTGCTGGCCAGCATGCTCTGCCTTCCCCATGCCTGAACCTTACATGTGTAAAAAGAGTTACTTTTTCCATTCCTGGGGGATCCTTCCCCTCATCTTCCAAAATGTTGTGGGTTCAGCAACCCAATTGCTTAGACTGAGATTCACTTAGCTTTGCACTGGATGCTGTTGAATAACCGAGAGACGAAAGGTTGGGAGCTAAAAGCAAGCATACCCTTGGGACTGCAGAAAACAGCTCATGCCTTAGTTGAAACTGAGTGGTTACAAAGACCGTAGGTGCTATGGCAACAGATTCATGCACATTTGCTAATGGTTCCTCTCCCAGTCTCACCTGTACAGCTTCACATTTTCTGTATAGTAGTACCTCATTTTGCTACCGGGATCCATTCTGGAGTCGCGGTTCCTGGCCGAAAAAGACGCTGGACAAAGTGCCACGTTTGTACACGCGTGCGGAGCGGTTTGCGTTTCTGCGCATGCGCGAGTGGTGAACCCAGAAGTAACCCGTTCCGGTACTTCTGGGTTTGCTGTGGACGTTCGTCGGAATGGGTGCTCACCAAGGCAGATGCTAGACGAGGTACCACTGTATAGGAAAGCAAGATCTGATCAGCCCTGTTCAGACATTCTCAATCGAACAATTCCAATCTTAGGGGCAAAAGGCAGCTGTATGCTTGTTAGACCCATTCGCCCTTGTTGCATTCCCGATGACCCACTCCTGCAGCCGCCCCATGCTAAATGTCTGTGGTGAATGGGCTGTTTGTGTTGGTTTCTCGTGCAGCATAGACTGATCATGCAGGGTTCTCAATAGGATGCGGTGCAAGGTCCCTGCCGCAAACGTCTGCTGTCAAGCAAGACAGAGGCTGTCGGTCCAGTTAGCGCTCCCCTGATGTACCCCCTCCCCACGCACACAGTTGGCATTGCACGAAGGAGAATTAACGGAATAGGGATATGAAGTTCACAGAGCAGTACAAACGATAGGAAGCCAATGCAAATTAGGTGTAAGTTATGCAGCTGTATCTTATCCGTAGTCCAGACTCCATTCAGGAGCAGGGCTACTGGCCTTCAAGAGGGGGAGCAAGCTTTTAAAATGGAGTTTAGACTTGGCAGTGTAACATCAGCTGGGTCCACATGGTTGTGTGACCCAGTTGAGCAGAGTTTGGAATAGGGGCAAGTCTTCCCCTTGTCCCATCTCGTCTCTGCCACTCACCCCAAATGCCCCTTTTGGGGGGACTGGCTTAGCCAGGATGGAGCATTTTTCTCTCAAATATTGCTTGAAAGGCTGGCCATGAGCCTCTCGCAGATAGGGTACTGCTTATGCCAAAATTAAAAGTTCAGCATAAGTGGCTCACGGATATAGACCTCTGCACAGGGCACCTCCTTGCGCATGTGCTCTGGAAATGGCAACTGTTGTTTCTGCTTTCTGTATGATGATCTCCAGCATACAGATGGGTGAGATGTCTTGCTGTCAACCTCATCAAGACTCCACGCAGTAATGTCAGTGAAAGAGGAGTGGTAGGAAATTGCACCTCGGGTGTGTGCCCTTTCTGTTGGTTAAGGACCAAAAGGAAAACAGCAGCCACATTGGCACATTCCCAAACAGTATGCAAACTGAAACACAACCAGTCTTCAAAATTCACACTTCTCTGAATTTTGCAATGCGGTGCTCGCATCAACTATTGTGTACAGAAATGCATATACTAGGATGAAGCATGCCTAAAAATGCTTATATTCATGAAAACAGCACATGGAAATTCATTACAGTATGGAAAATATAAAAATATACAATATACAAAAAGATGTATGTTAGGAGAGATTCGCACTAAAATGGTGGTGAATTTTCATGAGGATTTTTTTTTATTTTTAATTGAAAACTGATGTGGAAATGTGGAGAACTGAATCTAAAAAACTGGAATTTATAGACTTGCCCATCCCTTATGGCCCATTCTGAAGGGCCCCCACAGGGCCCCACATGGGACTGTTGCCACAGCCTTTGCAGTGGCCCCAAATCCTAATATTATGATTGATTCATAAGCAACAAAACAAAGGACTGTATATCAGGAATCGCCCCCCCCCCCCGATTTAGTATGAACCGGTTGATAAACAGTTCAGCCACCTTGAAAAAAACATTTTTTAAACATTTTTTTTAAATGTCTTTTAGGATCATTAATGTAAAACCTCTGGCAAAATCCTCTTTCCCTCCCACAGATGATAATGTATTTTTAAAAGACACTGCCCACACCCATGCATTTTCCAAGCCAGATTCTGTTTTCGTTGTGCAATCTGACCATTTCATGCGTATCTCTCTGGGTCTTCATAACGCACTGCAGCCAAGTTCCGCAGCCCAACCCTCAGTATATGCATATATGAGCCATATATGTATATAGTATGTAAGCATGGTTGACATAATGTAACGCCACCAGAAATAGCCCGCCCACCCCCACCTCCCGCAATGTGCATGCATGCAGAAGTTGTTGTTTTTTTAAGAGAACTGGCCCCTCTGTCGTCACTTGCCAGTGCTCAAGGTCCTTGGTCTGTTTCAACAGCACTGCTCTTGAAGCTTCTACACAGCTAGGTGCAACATCCTCTCCTGCTGCCGTAGAAAACAAATGGTACGAGAAGCACAATTACACTTGGCACATGTTTCCGTGCACACGCACAAAAAACGTGCTGTAGAAATGTATACAGTACACCTAAAGAACAAGTCTGTGGCTTGGGGGCAGTTAGTCATGTTTGGTGGGTGGGATGTGGGAATCAGTTACAAGATGTGCCACAGCTCTTCGTCTCCCATCTCTTGACCTGTCTGGTGGATATTATTATTATTATTATTATTATTATTATTATTGAAGGAATGGGTTTCCCATTCTAAAATCTGACTGTGCAGTCAGTCTGAAACGGGCCCCAAAATCCCATTTTTCCTTCTCCAAGGGTGCATTAGCTAAAAACCATTAACTTGAGCTCTTGAACAAATGTATAACAAGAACACAACTGCATAAATTATTATTATTATTATTATTATTATTATTATTATTATTATTAATTCAACTTATACATCGCCCTGTACCCGGAGGTCTCAGGGCGGTTCACAACAAGACCACAGCATATAAAATCAAACCAAAAGCAGTTACCCAATAACTCCCCCCCGGAAAGGTCACATTCTAAAAGGGTGTTGGATGTCAATAAGATTGATCAAAGGCCTGGTTGGTTAAAAAGGAACATTTTTGCCTGGTGCCTAAAGGTATATAATGAAGGCATCAAGCGGACTTCCCTGGGGAGAGCATATATACTTGAATAACAGCCAACGGGAAGGGAAGTTTATACACTGCAGACTTGAGGGAGTAGTTGAGCAAAATACAGTCATACCTTGGTTGCCGTATGCCTTGGTACTTGGACGTTTTGGCTCCGAAACATCGCAAACCTGGAAGGGAGAGTTCCATGTTTTGGAATCCAAACGTCTGACGCAGCTTCTGCGGCTTCCGATTGAGTACAGGAAGCTCCTGCAGCCAGTCGGAAGCCGCACCTTGGTTTTCGAACCGTTCCGGGAGTCGAACCGACTCCTGGAATGGATTGAACTTGACAACCAAGGTACCACTGTACCATAGTCCAGAGGAGGGCAACCAAAATGGTCAAAGGCCTGGAAACGATGTCTTATGAGGAACGGCTAAGGGAGCTGGGCATGTTTAGCCTGGAGAAGAGGAGGTTAAGGGGTGATATGATAGCCATGTTCAAATATATAAAAGGATGTCACATAGAGGAGGGAGAAAGGTTGTTTTCTGCAGCTCCAGAGAAGCGGACACGGAGCAATGGTTCCAAACTACAAGAAAAAAGATTCCACCTAAACATTAGGAAGAACTTCCTGACAGTAAGAGCTGTTCGACAGTGGAATTTGCTGCCAAGGAGTGTGGTGGAGTCTCCTTCTTTGGAGGTCTTTAAGCAGAGGCTTGACAACCATATGTCAGGAGTGCTCTGATGGTGTTTCCTGCTTGGCAGGGGGTTGGACTCGATGGCCCTTGTGGTCTCTTCCAACTCTATGATTCTATGATTCTATAGTGCAGAACCTTGCATCTGGTGAGTAGGTCCTTCTTTATCCTTTCTGAGCCAATTCAGACTTCATTTTGAGGAAGGGACGTAGTTCTGTCTCAGGTTTAGTCCCAGAGGCCATCTTTTGGCATCTGAAGCCCTAGAAAGCCACTGCCTGCCAGTGTAGACAATACTTGGCTGAATGGTCCAATGGTCTGACTCAGGATAAGGCAGCTTCCTGCATTCCTAACTTTGAAGTGCAAAGAAACGCTCCTTTGTTCAGACCACATCTTGGGAAGGCCCAGGCCATTCATGGTTTGCACATTCTTATATTCAATGGCTATGGCCCCCAGCTTTTGCAGGATTCCCACTGCCAGCTGCAAAAGAGCAACACCTCATCCCTTCAGTGAGACATTTTGCTGGTCAACAAAGAAGAAGGCCCAGTTATAATCACCAATCCATATCCCACCAAGTTGAGTTTGTTTTAATTGTTGCAACTATAGCTCAAAGTATTGATTTTTAGGGTGGGGGGAATACTCCCAAGTTATGCACCGTTTGAAGACTTTCTTTCAAATGGCAAAGAGAGAAAGAGAGAATAACTGTATATTACGGTGCAAAACGCTACGTTTCATAACAAAATACATCTAAAATATCACTCCAGGTAGCCTTACTTTCCATATTATGGAAAATTAGGCCCTCGTGGGAGAAATTTAATATGGATACTAACAATTCTATACTTTTAATCCACAATTGAAAGACACTTGACAGTGTGGTCCTAACCACGTCTACTCAGAAGTAAGTCCTGTTGAATTCATTGGGGCTTGCTCCTAGGTAAGTCAGGTTCGAATTGCAGCCTTATTTTTATAAATAACTTCCCCTGCACAAAGGCATCTGGGGCAATATTTATAAAATTTAAAGCAGCAATGCCATTAACAAAAATGATCCAGACAGTGTCAGCTGTAGTCAAAACAAAATATTAGCACCAGGCCATAATCAGTAAGTCAAAATAGTCCCTGCTACTCATCTGCCAGCAACAAAGGATTCTCTTTACTTGCTAGTAAACTACAGTTAGGTGGATCTGCATTGGAAAGGCATTTCCAAGGTGTGACACCAGAATAGAGATAGATGGTTCTCTTTCTTGCTTTGCTAAGTTTAGTTGCCCAAAATGGAGTCTTTAGGAATCTGGGGAAGACATACTGCCCCCCCACCCCCACCGCAGCTGGGAGAATAATATCTTGGGAATAAATCCAAGAACCTCATTAGGAGGTTATTCTTGGGAAGATACTTAAATTGGATACGTGCCCCTCCCCACCAAATGTGTTTGTGTGTGTTTGTGTGTTTCAGTGCAAAGATGGAAACAAGTATATGATTCTTAGGTGCATGATTAGCTTATGTACTTGAGATTTTATCCCAGTTCAGTTCTGGAGTGGATATTCTGAGTGTTGAAGATTCCAGCTCTGCCTTCCAATATGCCTTTTGCTTGAATATCAGCACAGCTTAACCAGAAAATGAAATGATTTGCAACAAAACAAAACAAATCTGGCTCAAAATCTGCACGCTTAAAATTGAGCGTGCAAAATGCATGGGCCAAAAGGTTGCCAAATTTTTCCACAGCGAGTTAGGCAAAGTCCCCCAAACCGTATAAATATGTGTAGGCCAACAAAAAGGACTTTTGAAATTATTGCACTGCATGAACTTTTAACTGTTAATTTTATCCTTCTTTCTAAACAATCAGTAATCATTACTAAACATTGGTTGATATACTACTTAACAGAACATTTTTATTTAAATTGATACCTGTGTTTTGGTTAACTTGCTGTTCCGATATAGAAGTCCACCATCTTTCACCTGAGCTGTTAGTAAAAAAATAATAATCTTGCATTCTTGTGGAACGCATTATTCACAGGTTACATTCCGTTTCTTGTTCTTCAATAGATACCCATAATATCTGCCGAACATCTGACTAGCCACAAGTATGTTACACAGATGTAGACATATAATCATCAAACAGTAAGTTTCTCAAGTATGCTTTATATTGCATTTTGATAGTGCTGTTCTGGATTTGCATTTTCTCCTCCCTGGAACAAGAACCAAGGTAGCAGCCCAGTTTGGATGTAATACCCACAGCAGGCCGGAGAGCAGACAAAGCTAGGACTCCTCCGTGGTATCTGCAACACAGTCCTGTGCATGCCTACTAAACCCAAATGAGTAGAATGTCAACCCAAGTAAATGAGAAGTGCTGTATTTTTTTGGGTGAGCATCTGCTTTATATCCAGAAAGTTCCAAGGTTCAATCTCCAAGTAGGGCTGGTGTAGTCAGTGCCAAACTGCATGGACTTGATGTAAGGCAGCTGTGCATAGGATTCCAGGTAATTTTTGTACTTGGAGGGAAAAAGTCTCACCTTCCCCTGATGCCCATACCCATGTAGTTTGAAGGGAAAAGTCCAGTCACACTTTTTATCCTGTCATCTACTATACACAGGACGCGGGTGGCGCTGTGGGTTAAACCACAGAGCCTAGGACTTGCTGATCAGAAGGTTGGCGGTTCGAATCCCCGTGACAGGGTGAGCTCCCGTTGCTCGGTCCCTGCTCCTGCCAACCTAGCAGTTCAAAAGCACCTCAAAGTGCAAGTAGATAAATAGGTACGCTCCAGCGGGAAGGTAAATGGCGTTTCCGTGTGCTGCTCTGGTTCGCCAGAAGCGGCTTAGGCATGCTGGCCACATGACCCGGAAGCTGTACGCCGGCTCCCTCGGCCAATAAAGCGAGATGAGCTCCACAACCCCAGAGTCGGCCACGACTGGACCTAATGGTCAGGGGTCCCTTTACCTTTTACTATATACACAGGCTAGTTGTAAGTGGCATTTGAAAGTATCATTTAAAAAAAAATGAATACAAATCCAAAATCCCATAAATAATACTCTGGATAATGTACTATGCCCTACTGTCTAACTACTGGATACAGAGACTGCAAAAGATTTAAGCTTTTGCGTGTATGTCCTAAAGGAACGTTGCATAAATTCCAGGTGGCGTGGATGGTTAATGACTACATAAGGAAATGGCTGATATCAAGGAGCCTTTGATTTTTCTTTCACCGCCACAGATTTCTCCCGCCCCAAAGTCTCTGTAGGTATAAGCATCCAATTGGCAAGGTGGATCATGCAGCACATGAATGACTCTCAAGCTGTCATTCAATGCAGTTTAAACCTGCATGGTCCATAATAGCCGCAAGTCAAGTTGCCTCTGTCATCACACCAAAACAATCATGTCCTTTCAGTAGGTGAGGCCTTAGTCTCCTTTTGTGTGAGACTCAGAACTGGGAATCATCAAGCTGATAGTCTCTCCCCTGCACAAATTACCAAATTATATTGAATTTGTGTGTGTGTTTTGTGACACCAGCTGTCAGGAGAGATCAGGCAAAGACCACAAACTCATCCACTTGCATAAATTAATCTTGAACTGCAGCTCCAGCTACTGAATGTCAGGTCTTTATAAGTTAACCTTCTGCTCTGTGAGAAAAGGTTTCACTTGACTACACCTGTCTGCTTGGAAGAGAGTTTTTCTTTCTTTCTGCACTTAATTTAAATTTGTGATTGGAGTGTTCAGTACTGGTTCTGCCTGACATCATGTCTTCATCCAACAAGACTATTTTTAAGTTGCCGGTAATAGCTTGTCTGCCATCTCCTCTCCCTGTTTCAAGGGCAACGCCTGCTGTGGAAATGGAAGTCTCTTCAGAACTTTTCCCTCTTCCTGCTTCAAGTTTTGCCTTGAAATCAAATGCATTCACATGAGAGCACTGTGAGACCACTTTAACTGGCATGGATAATCCTGGGAACTGCAAGTTTTTCTGTGGCAGTCACCTCACAGAGCCACAGTTCCCACAGCCTTAAAAAACTACACTTCTCAGCATTCTCCGAAGCGATTAAAGTGCCATTCAAAGAAAGTTGACCTTTCAAATGCAGGACACTTCGCTGTTAAGGCAGGCAGTGTGGTTACCACCTATAAATAAATAAAAGGCAAGAATAAAAAATAAAGAATAAAAATAAAGAAAAAGGCCACTCTTGGTAATGGCAGGAATTGTTCTGTACACTGTATCTTCCACAGCCACTTGGGTGTATTCTGAGGTCTGCAACTGCTATCCTTGCTCCTCTGGCCCAGAACTGTCATCCGGGGTCGATTTTGCAGCTCCAGTGACACAGCATGGCTCCTGATAGCCCTGCTTCTGTTTGTCACGTTCCTCCAGAGGTTTGTCTCCTGCAAGGGCGGCCTTCCTTCTCCCTAGGGGCGCCCCGCTTATGTCGCTGTTCCCAGACAGTCCACTCTGCTCTATAGAGAAACCCTCATCTTGCCCAGTAGTTCAAAGTCTGGATTGATGGACCTCAAGTTGCTGCGCCTTCTCTTCCAGCCAGTCAACCACCTTGCACTTGCTGCAGGCGTAGCTTCTCACATTCTCAGGCAGGAAGACCAATATGGCGCTGGTGTTGCAGGTCGCTGTAGCAGCTCCCTCGCCGTCCATGTCTCTCGGTCCTTCATACACCGTGAGACAGCACTCTAAGCCCCAAAGCACTCTTGCAAACTCTCTCTATTTGCACTCTCCCTTTGGGCCCAGTTTGCATCACAGCTCAGAAGGATATTACCAGCTGGGTGGAGGCTGCCATTGTTGCTCCTCAGTCTGGCTATGGTTCAAACACCTAAGAACATAAGAAGAGCCCTACTGGATTGGCCAAAGGCTCATCCAGTCCAGCATCTTGTTCTCACACTGGCCAACCAGATGCCCAGGGGACCTGATAGCAGGACCTGATAGCAGCAGCTCTCTCCCCACTTGCGATTCTAGGCAACTGGTGCAAAAGAGAGAAGGGAGAGAGCAAAGGCGTTGTAGCTCATAGCCATTGATAGGTTTATCCTCCGTGAATTTTCTTCCTCTTTTTAAAGCCATCCAGGATAACTATGGGTGGAAAGGGGGGAAATGTGAGATAAAAAATGGCAAATAATAATTAGTACTAGTTATATCTTGGTTGGGACGTGGGTGGTGCTGTGGGTTAAACCACAGAGCCTAGGGCTTGCCGATCAGAATGTCGGCGGTTCAAATCCCCACGATGGGGTGAGTTCCTGTTGCTTGATCCCTGCTCCTGCCAACCTAGCACTTCGAAAACACGTAAAAGTGCAAGTAGATAAATAGGTACTGCTCTGGCGGGAAAGTAAGTGACGTTTCCGTGCGCTACTCTGGTTCGCCATAAGCGGCTTAGTCATGCTGGCCACATGACCCGGAAACTGTACACCAGCTCCCTTGGCCAATAAAGAGAGATGAGCACCACAACCCCAGAGTCGGCCATGACTGGACCCAATAGTTAGGGGTCCCTTTACCTTTACCTATATCCTGGTTTGTGCTCTGGTGTTTAGCAAGTGCTGATGAGGATCAAAGCTAAATAAATTTAAAAGGGGGAACTTTGCACATCACTTCCCATTTTAACTCAGCACAGATTTTGCAGTCAAAGTTGATTTAAATGCTTCATTAAATAATTAGTAGCGTATGTCGTATTTCAGTGCATTTGGATTAGAAGTGTTCAGGGGCTGTCATTGTCATATTTGAATAGCATCGAGGGTGGTGGTCGTGGTATTTCTTTCTTGCATGGAAGAAAAGTAGAGGAGGAAATAGCTGCAGGTGTCGAAGAAACGAAGGCGACCCCTTTCCCACCCTCTTCATTATTTTCCGCAGATCATATAAAAGAAAAGAGGACAGTGTGATTGAATGAAGAAACGGAACAGGTCATTAGCCATAATGTATATACCGTCAGATAACAGCACCCAAATTCCCTCAGCAGTAAGACATCCACATATTGCATGTTAACAAGATGAAATGACAACTCGGAAATCCACTGCACACTGTTGCCTATATACTTTGTACATTGAATAGATATTTGTGCTGGGGTGATCATATTGTCTAAAGACTACAGCATTGTCTATCTTTTCTAGCACACAGGTAAAGCAGCGCATACACAGCAGAGGTATGCGCTGGCAGACTCCTTCCTACATAATCATGTACGTCATCTTGAAAAGACAGACTGTGATGTAGCCATAAATCTATTATGTATTGGTACGTCTGTAGACCAAGATATAATTTTTTAAGTAAGTTTATTTCTTTCAAGGTTTACAAAAAAAAATAAAATAACGAAAGGTGCACCTTGTATTTAAAATTGCCATTATAGGAGAGAGCGTGCATGCACAGTATAATTTTTATTTTTCCTTTCGTTTTTTGCTTTTAAGAGTTAATATTTTTAAATGTAATAGATTGTAAGAAGTGGTAAAAAGAGGTATCTGACAGAGATGAATGTGCCAAGTATAAACCACAACTGTGTATATTTTTAAAGCACATCAATGGCTTTAAGTACCATGTTGTTAATGATGCTCATGAAGTGCCATAGACTGTAATCAAAGTAGAGTATTATTTCTGCAGTGTTACTTTTAAGAGCCACGTTTTTAATTTTGCTTGTTTTCCTAGTTGCTAATCAGTCAAAGGGCACCCCTTCTGTTTTAAACCAAAGCTGTCTCAGAAATGGCCAGTTTTACCTTAGTTAACAGTAGGCAGCACATTTTTAAAATAAGCAAAAACCAGTCTTAAACCCAGGTTATTCCTACACATACTGGATATATAAACCTATATAAATTATTATAATCCATAATAATAGTTATGCAAACTATACCATATAACAGACAATATACATTTTTTAAAAATATATATTTTAAAAAAAGGGAAAAGCCATTTCTGAGACACTGTTTGCAAAACATTTGAGGAATTTTATTTCGCTTCGAATTTCTAACCTCTGTCAGAAGTCCAAGAGACTCTAAAATTGTTGGAGGAGATGGGTTTTTGCTTTCTTCTCAAATGCATCACTTCAAAGTCACGCACTTCAAAAATAAAAATAGTGACTCTAATCATGAGAGAAGCACTGACATCAGATGCACGATTTTTTAAAAAAGAAACCAAAACAATGAGATAAATGGAGATGTTAATTAGAAATAGGTATCGGGTGGGTTAAATATTGGGATGAATTTTATATGTGATTTCTTCTGTTCAGATTTAACTGCTTATAGCCTTAGAAAGCCTTTACAAAAATGAAACAAAAAACATAGATGTGCATTCAAGTTTTCAAGAATGGATTCATCCAAAGGAAATCTTTTTTGTGGTTTGGATGTTGCAGCTAGTAAAGGATATATTTTGCTCTGTTCAGCAAAGCTAAAGGGTTGCTGAGGTGGGGGCCAGGTCACTGGTAGTCTATGGAATGGAAGAGGAGAGAGTTCAGTTCTAGAACTTTCCGTACTTCCAAGTTTACTTGCAGGTTTTTATGCTTGAGAGATGCTTTCTAGGAAAAAAAAAAGAATGATGTGTTGATTTTACTGATTGTACTGTACATCTATTAAAGCCTTAGATTATTACATTACGGGTTAAAACCCATACCAATGTAATTTCAATCGTGTTAAGAAAGTATAGGTGACTTCACATGTTATTGTAGTTTACTTACATTAGAGAATACTACTTATTTTTTTTCCTTGTTAAAATAGTAGTTTTTATTTCTTACATTTATTAGATCATTTTCATTTTCTATTACCAGACAAATGCCATTTCAGTTTATAGAATTTTGTTTTATTAGATTTTAACTAATGAATTTTTCAAAATACGGAAAAAATTTAAAAAGTTTTTTTTCTTCTTCATAGCATATGCAGTTTTGAATTTACATGTAGTGTCATGAATATTCGTATTATTGTTAACTAAATGATTTATATTTTACTGATTTAATATTACAATGTAAGAATATCAGTCATTGTTAGTTCTTGTCTAGTTTTCATTAAAAGAACAAAGACCTTTTATATGGATATCTTATATAATCATTGCTAAGTAAGAAGTTAAGTTGTTGCTATTGCAACGATCCTGGCAGACAACTGAGTAATATTTTGATGATTTATTTTGTTTGTAATTAATTATAAAAGAAAAAATCTAGTTCCTAGATATCAGAATAAAAAATTTATTTTCTACTGTATCCATTTCAAATGTTAAAATATTGTTTAAATATTTTTTTGAAATCCCTGAATATCAGGCCTTGTTATAAATAAGCTGCATAATCAATAGATCAAGGGACTTTTTGTTGATAATCCAAATACTCAAAAGTTTACGTATAACAAGAATTATAATATGTATGAGTGCGTGTGCAAACTCTTGAGGGTTGATTATGCTGCAATTTAGCATGTGGGAAAGTATAGAGAGGAAGGTTGACCTTTTGCACTTCTGTATATAGTCAAAAAAAAAAAAAGAGAGAAACCTGTATAATAGTAAGATCTTATTTTGAATAAAAATGTCTATAAATACAAGGAGTTTTGTTAAGGCTAATTAAAAAATAAAAAAAGACAGGCTGAACAAAATTGCTTGCAAAAAAGTGGCACAGAGTTAGCACTCCAAACCCCATGGGGAAAAAAGTTGCTTTGCTTTATGTGAACAGCTTCTAGTTTGCCAGGATTCTTTCTGCTGGAAAGATTGGCCCTCGTTCCCAGTTCTCGTGACTAAGGACCCTTCTGCACTGTACAATTAAAGCCCTATTGAACCACAGTCGTACCTTGGAATCTGTTCCAGAAGTCCACTCGACTTCCAAAACATCTGGAAACCAAAGCGCGGCTTCCGATTGGCTGCAGGAAGCTCCTGCAGCTTATCGGAAACACCATTGGAACGTTCGGGTTCCAAAGAACGTTTGTAAACTGGAACTATCACTTCCGGGTTTGCGGCGTTTGGGAGCCAAAATGTCCGTGTACCAAGGCGTTCGGGATCCAATGTATGACTGTGCTCGAGTCTAGACAGCCATGGCTTCCGCTGAAAATTCCTGGGAGTTGTAGTCCGTTAAGGCTGCTGAGAGTTGCTAGAAGACCATTTCTCCCCTCGCAGAACTACAATTCCCAGAGTTCCTTGAGAAGAGGGATTGGTTTCAAAAGCCATTGGGAATCTGTGAGGGGGGCAGGGATCTTCTAACTACTCCTAGCACCCGTACGAGACTACAGTTCCCAAGATCCTTTGGGGCAAGCCACGGCGGTTTAAAGTGACATTGTGCTTTGAACATATAGAGCAGTTGGGGCCTTTTTTAAAAAAAATAAAAAGCTGCACTGGTCCAAATCTGCCTGAAGATCATTACTAAATAAATAAAAAATATTTTTTTAGAAAACAAATTTTCAAACAAACAGGTACTTCAAACCATTAAAGGGAAATCATGGATCAGATATGTCGTACATTACTCAAGACAACTACTGCATGTTTAAAGTATCAAAGAGAGAGAGAGAGAAAGAGAAAGAAAATATATATAGATATAGATATATATAAAAGATATATATTCTATTCAAAACAGTTTCTGACAAATTTCAGTAGTTTTATTATTCACACACCGACACACAGAAATAAACACACACACACACAAAAACAGAAACCGATATTGACTTTCACATGCTCACAAAAATGTTTTTTAAAAAAACTCGTCAACAGGCAAACCAAAACAAAACATCATAGCTGTAGTTGTTATGTAATTATTTTTATTGCTGTAGTGATTCTGTTCTTTTAGCAGGTGGAAAGGGAAAAAAAAAACCTTATCAAAATTAACCATTTCTAACCTAAAGCACTTGAGAAACCGTGTAATATCTACGAAGCCAAAGTGAAGGGGCCGGGGTGGGGGGTTTGGGGAGAAAACGATTGGATTGGATTCTCTCTGGTAATAATTCACACCGATGAATTAGGACACGTTGCACTTCCTGGCAACCCCTGCAACTTTCATCTGCTGAAAGGACAGGTGTGCTTGGTTTTTTACTATTATGTAATCACAGACTTAAATTTGCTTGGTAGTTGCTCCAAATTATGTACTCTGTCCTGGGCCGCAATTTGTTTTTATGCTTATTTTATTATTACTGCTATAGTTGACCTAGCTGTATGGAGAAAAAAAAAATAAATAAAGTTAAATTGCCCTAATAAAACTTCTCTTTTGTAGTATCTTCTTTGCTGTTTTTAAGGGGGAGGGTGATGTGGCGTCCTCTGTCGGTGCCCTCTTGGTATTTATGCTGCCCTCAGAAGTTTCGGGTTGCCAACCTGAGAGATGGCATTCTCTGTGGCAGCCCCCTAAGTAGTGGAATTGCCTCCCCACTGAGGCTCATTGGCACCTTCATTGTGTGGTTTCCATCACATGCTGAAGGGGCAGCTCTTTACCTTTTTACACTTGAGCTTCATATTCAGTGTCTTGATAGTAATCTGCGTTTTAATATTGTACTTTTAAATTTGTTGTTGCTGTGACCTTCGTGGATGAAGGGCAGGTAACAAATATAATAAACAAGGGTATACTTTTTAAATAAAAAAAATACGTTTTCTAAATGTATCTCTCTGTTTTTGGGGGGCGGGGATGGGGAGAAGAAACCCTCTCAGTTAAAAAGTTGATTCAGAAAAACCAAACACACCAGAGCTGACCAATCTCTTCTCGCGCTGAAATCTTTGCAGTCATGGAGTGCTCACCTTAGCGCTGCATTGAATATATTCCTTAGTATTGAGCTGCTACGGGATGCGGGTGCGCTGTGGGTTAAACCACAGAGCCTAGGACTTGCCAATCAGAAGGTCGACGGTTCAAATCCCCACGACGGGATAAGCTCCCGTTGCTCGGTCCCTGCTCCTGCCAACCTAGCAGTTTGAAAGCACATCAAAGTGCAAGTAGATAAATAGGTACCACTCCAGCGGGAAGGTAAACAGCGTTTCCGTGCGCTGCTCTGGTTCGCCAGAAGCGGCTTAGTCATGCTGGCCACATGACCTGGAAGCTGTACGCCAGCTCCCTCGGCCAATAAAGTGAGATGAGCGCCGCAACCCCAGAGTGAGCCACAACTGGACCTAGTGGTCAGGGGTCCCTTTACCTTTACTGAGCTGCTATAGCACAGTCAATGGCCAAAAGGAGCACCATACCCCTACTGGTGGAAGGAATAGGATGGCCCGTACCTGTGCTAAAAACAGCTGACCAACAGTCATGCATCTATGCCCCCGTCTGCCTTGTCTCACCTGCCTTCCATGACACTCCAGAAAGGTCACGGGACCCCCCCCCCATTTTAAATGGCGAGTAAGTACTACATTCTAGTACTGGTCTGCGTTGGAGTCACCAAAGTGTGGCGTCTCAGAGAAATTTGGGGCTTGTCAGAAACAAAGCCAAGTCATCATGGAGGCCCTTGAAGTGCTTTAAAACACCTTGCTGATCCAGGCATTAAAAAAAAAAAAAAAGAATTTGGACAAGTGTTTACCGAAACTAAAGGTCTTTAAGAACCACCCATTATTATTCGCTGTTTCAACCCCTCTTGAAAATCTGCAAAAAATAAAAAATAAAAATGCATTTGGCTTTGAATATATGATTCTGCATATATTGCTGCATCATACATTTGGTTTATTTTATTTTGACATTTATCGTTCCATCTTTTCCACCAAAGAGATCAAAGCGACAGACATGGTTCCTTTTTTATCTTCACAACAACCTGTGAGGTAGGTTAAGCTGAGAGACAATTAAGCAGCCAAAGGAGATTTGAACCCTGGTCTCTCAGGTCTTAGTCCAACACTCTGGCCACTGCGCCACACTGGCTCTCAATATACCATGCTTATCTTTTCTCATTTGAAAGGAGTATTAGGAAGACGAAAGGAGTTCTGAGGTAGGTAGCCATGTGAGAGCTCAGCCTAGCCCAGGGGTGCGGAGCCTCTAGCACCATGGACCAAATTTGAACCACCAGGCTCCTCACCTGGCTCATGAGGCCATTTCAGTAACGCCATCCCCATCTGCCTACACCTGACATCATCTATAAGGTCAGGTGTGGAGCAGATGAGGGCAAGACTTGGCCAAAATGAGCTTTGCAGGGACCAGCAGCTGGCAGTGCCTGCAAAGGCCACGTGCAGTGCTTCCCAAATGCCTGACAAATAAGCTGTTTTGGGGGTGTTCGAGAAGCACTGTGCACAGAGCTAAACAATCCCTTTAAAATATATCTCCCCCCCCCCCCCGCTGCCCCACTTGCAGGCCAGCACCTTTGTCAAGCACCTGACGTGTGCCAGATTATCGTCAGGTGGGTGGTCCTGCCTACCTGTCAAAGTTGGCCCATGAAAGTGGGGGAGTCATGTCACCAGGACGCAAAGGTTCCCCGCTCCTCACCACAGCTTTTCCTTGAGCTCCCCCAGTTTTGGGGAACCTGCATGTTAAAACCAAGCTGACACTCCACTTCCCTCTTCCCTTGTTTCACGCTTTTCTTCACTGGACTGTGAAATGAAGAACGCGGAAAAGAAATCCTGTGCAAAATAAGGCAGGTAAGTCCCTTGCTGCAATCTCATTGTTACATGTATTCTATATGGGAGCACAGATTTACAGTTCTGGGGCCAGTTTGTTGCTGCCCAAAGTGCATTTACCTGAAGAGAAGATGAAGCAGACTTTTCCTCTGTTGCTACAGAGGGCAGGGTTATCACCAACTGGTAGAAACAGCAAGGGGGAAGGCAAAACATAAGGAAAAAATATTTTCATGGTAAAAGCTGCTTGGCAATTAGCCGATTTGCACTTCACTTTAAACCGTACGAAGAAGAAGAAGAAGAAGAAGAAGAAGAAGAAGAAGAGGAGGAGTTGTTGTTGTTTGGATTTGATATCCTGCCTTTCACTCCCTTTAAGGAATCTCAAAGCGGCTAACATTCTCCTTTCCCTTCCTCCCCCACAACAAACCCTCTGTGAGGTGAGTGGGGCTGAGAGACTTCAGAGAAGTGTGACTGGCCCAAGGTCACCCAGCAGCTGCATGTGGAGGAGCAGAGGCGTGAACCTGGTTCCCCAGATTACGAGACTACTGCTCTTAACCACTACACCACACTTAACTATGCTTTCAAGGTGAGTTTGCTGTGTGCTGTTGCATAAGGAGACGAGTGCGGCTGCTTGTTCCTTCTCCACTACTACGAGCTAAGCCATGGATTGACTTAATGCTACCTTTGAACCCAGGGATTGTGGTTTCTCCCCGCACCCCAACTGCAAGCGGTCAGCTATGAGGAAATCTTGGTTGCAGCTCATTGTTAGTTTGGAGAGAAACAAACCAGGATTTTGTGTTCAGACTATTACAAACTGTTGGCTTAGCTCCCTGTAGCGTAGCAGGAATTTCCTCCCTGTGCCCCAGTTCACCTTTAAACTCTAGTTAAGCTTAATTGGGCCCTTGGAACAGACTGCCTCAGAAAGTAGTGAGCTCTCCTTTGCTGGAGAGAAGAGGCTGGATAGTCATCTGCCAGGGATGTTGTCGTTGCATCCTGTGCTGCAGAACCAGCATACCACAGAGGGTTGGACTAGATGACCACCAGGGTACCTTTCATTTTTTTGTTATAATTTGCTTAAAGGATAAAGGAAGAATTCCCTGGATGCCTAGATCCAGGTTTGGTGCAAATGCTCTCTTGCTGACAGCGCCCCAGCAGAGATTTAAAATCACAAAACATGCAGGAAAGTAAAGGGTGGAAATATGGGCTGTCAGATCTTTAAAATATCCCGTTTTAAGTTTCTTCCAGCATAGAAAAGTTTCTTCTTAGCATAGAAAAAGAGACCACGTGTTTGGTAAGTTACAAATAGTTTGCTTACAAACTTTGCTTACAGACTTTCCCAAGGTCAAATTCATGTGCTTTTCCATATGGCAGCAAGAAAAGAAAGGGAGTTTAACTTAGTTTCAAAAAGGTAAGAGTTTCTAAATTGTTTGTAGAGAAACACAAAGATGGCTTGCTAAAGCCATGTGGTCTTAGCATTAGCTCAGACATCCATTCTGGCTGGATTCACATGGTGGAAGAGAATGAACAAAGGCTTGGGTAACCCTCCCAACTGGGACATGGGTGGCGCTGTGGGTTAAACCACAGAGCCTAGGACTTGCCGATCAGAAGGTTGGCAGTTCGAATCCCCGCGATGGGGTGAGCTCCCATTGCTTCTGCCAAACTAGTCCCTGATCCTGCCAACCTAGCAGTTCAAAAGCACGTCAAAATGCAAGTAGATAAATAGGTACCGCTCCGGTGGGAAGGTAAACGGCGTTTCCGTGCGCTGCTCTGGTTCGCCAGAAGTGGCTTAGTCATGCTGGTCACATGACCCAGAAGCTGTACGCTGGCTCCCTTGGCCAATAAAGCGAGATGAGCGCTGCAACCCCAGAGTCGGCCACAACTGGACCTAATGGTCAGGGGTCCCTTTGCCTTTACCTTTAACCCTCCCAAGGTGAGGGGATGTGACCTAGTCAAGTTTGGCAGGACTGCCTTACTCCCTTAATGCATTAACTAGAGCTAAAATAGTACTATGATTCTGTTGTGTTCGTATGAGCCCCGTTCCAACCCATTTAAAGTCTTGCAGCTCCACTGCAACATCCCTGCCACCTTTTATTAGTGCCACATCTGCAGGGAACAATAACTGCTTGCATCCTCGTCTAAAGATCAGTTTGACTGGTTTCTAGCATTTTCACTCCATCTTGCCTATTAAAAGCAAAGCAGCGTAACAATAATAAAAATAGTAAAACTGCAATTAATATCCTCACATGGCAACCCCACAGAATTCGGATCAAGTGTTACTTGTTTCTGTAGTACCATTAATATATACAGTGCCTGAGGCTGCAAATCTAAATGCAGTACAGATTAAGCCCCATTGAGCAGCAAAGCATTTATTCACTGCTTAATACACTAAATGCACATTTATTTACTGCAAGCAATGCAACTTCTGAATGTGTTGGGCGGTATTCAGTTAAATAATTGCACAAGCGGAACAAGCCCATGTTTTAAGAGTGCAACATATGCCCTGAGGGCCTGATAATATGAATTGCAGCAATTGAGGAGGCTATAAAATTAGAGGAGGAGGGAAGAAAGGATGGATGCAACAAGAGGATGAGACAGAAATGTATTTAGCAGATATATAAAGTCTCTGTTTTAAAAGCTACCTATTTTGAAAAAAGAGTTCCAAATGATCTGTCCCTGCCTTTTCTTCTGCTCCAATCGTTTAGGAAGAAAAGAATCAAAGCAGGCTTTGAAAAAACAACTGCATGGAGAGAGATTACAGCAAAACTGCTTTTGGCTGAGCGCAGTTTCCTCCTCTGGTTTGATCCACCCATTATCTCTGAGCTGAACCTTCCAACTGGGTCAGCACTACATGAAACAGGAGGCACAGAGCAATTGGAAAAGTGCTTGTCATATTCAGCAGACAAGTAATCACACTCCTGCCCTTTGCTCTGCAGATTTAGAACTGGCGTTCTGATTTGTCCAACCTTTCCAGTGTTGTATGCCAAAGGCATGCACAGAAGAGAAAGGGTTTTTAGAAAGAACAAAAACCTGGAACATGACCTGTAAACATAGGATAGGACTGTCATTTAACAAGACCTTCAGATTTATTTAAAAAAAACAAAAACAAAATACACATACACAATTTTGCTTTGCCATTTTTTTATTCCAGCAGCATTGATTAGATTTGACCTCTATTGCAAAAGCATATGAGTATTTGCAAAGCTGTTTACTGCTTTTCTCAAAAATCAAATAGACCACCACAGTACTATCTATTGATGTTTTTTAAAAATAAGTAAACAGGCAATCAGGCTTGTGTAAATTGAGTGTTGCAACTGCAAAGCAGACTGATTTTTGCCTGTCATCGTATCTTCTCTAGGATGAGAAATAGCTTGGTATAACACACTGTACCAGCAGATGTCAGCATCGGAATGTGGTGCGATTTGGGAATGTGCTTGAACATAAAAAGGGAAAACGTGTCTTGTCGAGGAAAGAGGGCGTTTGTGGAAATTTTGGATTGTTGATCGGCTGAGGAGGCTCAGGCTATTAGGCTCAAGGAATGGTGCTACATGCTCTCTTTTGCCAACACCATCAGAGTTTATCTACTATTAAATGTGTCATTGTAAGAGATGCTGTTAGACTCCATCAGCTTCAGCTGGCATGGCCTAAGGATGATGGGACGTGGGTGGCACTGTGGGTTAAACCACAGAGCCTAGGACTTGCCAGTCAGAAGGTCGGCGGTTCGAATCCCTGTGACAGGGTGAGCTCCCATTGCTCAGTCCCAGCTCCTGCCAACCTAGCAGTTCAAAAGCACGTCAAAGTGCAAATAGATAAATAGGTACCGCTCCTGCAGGAAGGTAAACGGTGTTTCCGTGCGCTGCTCTGGTTCGCCAGAAGCGGCTTAGTCATGGTGGCCACATGACCCGGAAGCTGTACGCCGGTTCTCTCGGCCAATAAAGCGAGATGAGCGCCACAACCCCAGAGTCGACCTAATGGTCAGGGGTCCCTTTACCTTTTAAGGATGATGGGAGTTGTAGTCCAACAACATCTGCAGAGACACAAGCTCCCCACCCCTGCTTTTATGCATGTTCTCTGGGCTAGTAATATGTGACATCTGAACTGGAGCAAGGTTCCTTGCTTGCTTGAGAGGCATGTGCACCAAACAGGTCCAGAGGGTTGGCAAGGGGTATCTTTGAGGGAAGGCCTCCTGGGGTGTTGGGGGGGGGAGAAAGAGAGATTGTGTGTGTTTTTCTGCAGGCTTTGGGGACAGGTGGGAATGGTGGTAGCCAACTGGTGGCTCTTAGAATCATAGAACTGTAGCACTGGAGGGGACCATGAGGGTCATCTAGTCCAACCCCGTGCAGTGGAGGAATCTCTTGCCCCACCTGGGGCTCAAACCCATGACCCTGAAATTAAGAAACTCAAGCTCTCCCTACTGTGCTATGTAAAGGGTCTGGCATAATTAGAAATAAGAATCTGAATGCAGTTCCCAATCTTTTTCTTCTGGGATCTCCTCTGTCCCACCAGTCTAGTACGAATCCTGAGATGGGAATGGATCTTTCACAAACATCGCAGAGGTCTCCAGGCACACCTCTGCAGAGGGCAAACAGCCCTACAGTCCCCACCCCCACCCCAGAAAGTGCGGTTTGCATGTAGAAGTTCCCGGGTGTTCCAAAGCCACAAAATTCTCCTAAAACTTTTAACCCAGGCCTACATCTAACTGTCAAAAATCAGAGCCTCTAGTTTACTTCCTAATGAAGAGCCCTGAGCAAACATGAAACTGCGTGAGGAGAAATGGCTTGTCAGAGATCTGTTGCTGTTTAACACCTTTCAGTAACGGATGGCAATTTCCAGTCAGAATGCAGGCCCAGTTTATAATTATCAGGAAGAAGAAGCATGCACATCCAAGCATGCATATATTGTGGGCACTCCCATCATGCTTTTTAAAAAGTCTAAGCTCTTTTGTGGGTTCCTAGGCTTAGAATGGGTAGCTTACATTGGGAGGCAGTGGTGATGGTCGCTATACAAGCCCACTGTACTTTTCTTTCCCTCTTGAATTCAACATGGACGACTCGAGCGAGATGTGCTCATTAATATGCTGCTTTGAAAGCCTGGGGATTTAGCAGGGATGGCTATGGTTTGCTAATCGTGAAAACAGTTGCCTGAAGATGAGCAAATGTTCTCTCGAAAACCTTTCTCCAGACAGCTGGGATTTCAGCCCTACTAATTAATGGAAACAATATCTGAGAAAGTTATATAATGATTACCACCTGCTGATTGCAGCTCCGCGGTTCGGCACCTTAATCCTAATGACAATGGCTGTGATCCAAGCCACCTCAAAGCCTGCTGCTTGATGCCTGTCCAATAATCACCCAGCTCCTGCTTTTTGAGGCAGTACGTTGAGAACACTCCGTGGGAGCAAGTATTTAGGAAATAAGATCCTCTGAACACCTTCCTATCAGGGGCACCTCTCCAAATACACCTGCATCCAAGCAGTGCATTGGGCCAGAGGAGGTGGAGATATGCTTGTGTTGCTACTGAAAATTGGTCCATGCTGTCCGCTTTGTAATTTGCAGATTGCATGACAAGGCACCCGAACCACAAAGTTCCCAGGAGAACAATAAAACACACAGACATTTATTATTTATTTATTTATTTATTTATTTATTTATTTATTTATTTATACCCCGCCCATCAGACTGGGCTTCCCCAGCCACTCTGGGTGGCTTCCAACAAAGCTTAAAAAACCATTAAAATGTCACACATTAAAAACTTCCCTAAACAGGGCTGCCTTCAGATGTCTTCTAAATGTCAGGTACTTGTTTATCTCTTTGACATCTGGTGGGAGGGCGTTCCACAGGGCGGGTGCCACCAAGAAGGCCCTCTGCCTGGTTCCCTGTAGCTTTGCTTCTCGCAGTAGAGACGCTCCTTCAGGTATGTTGGGCCGAGGCCGTTTAGGGCTTTAAAGGTCAGTGCCATTTAGGGCTTTAAAGGTCAGCATTTGGGTTTATGGGTTCAAATAGGCCACACCTTTATTGGTTACAGATGTGAGCAGTTTGGCTTAGGCATTGGGGTGAAGCCAAGCTATATCTTGACTCCTGCCCTTTTTCAGGGAGTTCACAGAAGGGTAAACCACCAATAGGGGGGTGCCCTATGACTTACATCAAATAAGAGCACCCAAGGGGTCCCTGTAGGAACTGTTACATGGCCCTAACCCACGTCCAGGCTTTGGACAGTATTCACACCCGGATCCCTTTTAACCTTACTGAGGAGGGGCAGGCAAAGGCCACAACCTCCCCTCCAATCAAACAAAGGGTCACCCAATGCCTAACCTCACAAAAGTTGTGACAATTGCTACTAGGTAGGCAAAAAACCTTTCCCAGTAGTGATGTATGGAAGTGAGAGCTGGACCATAAAGAAGGCTGATCGCCGAAGAATTGATGCTTTTGAATTATGGTGCTGGAGGAGACTCTTGAGAGTCCCATGGACTGCAAGAATATCAAACGCATCCATTCTTAAGGAAATCAGCCCTGAGTGCTCACTGGAAGGACAGATCGTGAAGCTGAGGCTCCAATACTTTGGCAGCCTCATGAGAAGAGAAGACTCCTTTGAAAAGACCCTGATGTTGGGAAAGATGGAGGGCACAAGGAGAAGGGGACGACAGAGGACAAGATGGTTGGATGCTGTTCTCGAAGCAACCAGCATGAGTTTGACCAAACTGCGGGAGGCAGTGGAAGACAGGAGTGCCTGGTGTGCTCTGGTCCATGGGGTCACAAAGAGTCGGACACGACTAAACAACTAAACAACAACAACAACAACAACAACAACAACAACAGGCAAAAACCAAATGGCAGGTGCCAATTTGCCCAGTGGAAAAATTCCTACCCAGCCCCAACAATATGGCAACTGACAATTGTCCATAGCAAGGTCGTATCTGAGCAATGCATGAAAAGAGGGTGGGTGGGTTGGGTGATCTGGCGATGGGGCGATGGGGCGAGAGAGAGGGTGCCGGCTGGCCACATTGCAGTTAAGTCGCCCGCGGCCACACCCACCCCAAAGGCTGATTGGCTGGGGCTGTTCCATAGGGGGAAACAAACCCTAGCAATGATGACGTGGGCGGCATGACACAGGGGAGAGCCGGCATCCCTCCGCCCCTTAGGCCGGTAAGATGTTGTGACCCGGCTGCCCAGCCGCAATGCTGCCCACCGGGAAAAGGTGAGCGGACTTGTGATAAAGAAGGAGCAGGATCTGGGTTTGTTATGTACTGAGTTGACTAGGATCCAAAATGCAGCAGTCTGATTGGTCCTAGAACAATAGGATCCAAAATGCAGCAGTCTGATTGGCCCTAGAACAATAGGATTCAGAATGCAGCAGACTGATTGGTCCTAGAACAATGCAGCAGTATGATTGGTCCGCAGGAGCCACCCAATCCAGCTCCAGATGGAAGTGAATCCACAACCTGATTGGCCTACAGGAGAATCCCAGAATTAGCCAATCACGTGCAGCCCATTGTGTAAATAATGTATATAAAGCAGATACTTTGGGGAAACTTTCATTCCTCCTCACCACTATGAGCTGAATAAAGAGCATGAAATCCACTCTCGACTCCGAGTATGTTTCAGGGTTCCAGATGAGGCTGAGAGCAGAGGAAACATCCAAAACCACTTTGGGAGCTCATCACAGCTAAAGTGAGATTTGAGGAGGTGACATTCTAGTTCACACCCTTAACACCATTCCAGCTCTCTCCACGCTAAGATTTAATTTAAATTTGTTTACCACCCTTGCCAGGTAAACAGCAATGAATAAGTAGCTCAGAGGCAGAGCACATGTCTTCCCCGTAGAGAAGGTTCAACAGCCAGCATGTCAGGGAGAGTCTCATAGAATTGTAGAGTTGGAAGGGACCCCACGGGTCATCTAGTCCAACCCTCTGCACTGCAGGAATCTCAGCTAAAGAATCCATGATATAAGGCTTATTCTCCTTTTCTGAACCCTGGTGAGCCAAAACCAGCCAGTGAAAAGAGATGGGACAATAGTCTGCCTCAGTATAAGGCAACTCCCTATGTCCCTATATAAAACACTGAATTAAAATATTTTAGAATAATGCAGACCAAAAATCAGCAGAGCCAAAGCATCATTTTGGAGGAATAAGGTAAAAACGAACTTTGCTCCTCTGGACTAAAACACAACAGGTTCCAGAAGGTCCCAAGAACGCCCTCAGAGATGGAGCTCACCAGACTTTCTGGCCAGGGTGTTCTTGGAATAGTATAGAAATGGGAAAGGAATCATCTAGGAAGTGGGAATTTTCTTTCAGGTATGCTAAGACTGCAGGCTCTGGGCTGACCTTGCAGAGTGAGGGAAAGCAGTGAAGCAGCTAACGAGTTTGACCTGTCTCTCCTCCAGGGAATTGTAATTGGATGTGGAATCTTTCCCTTCTAGGTCATTCCCCCCCAGCTCAGGAGCAGGACAGCTGGATTCTGTGCCATCTGCTCAGTGGCTCGTGTCAGGTTCTCGTTTTATGAGTTCAAAGACTGACATCACAAAAGGTTGTCATTACACTTGTCACTTCCTGGCGCTCAAATCCTTACCAGAATAAGGCCAGGAGTTGCTGAGTGAACAATGTACCTGCTTGTAAGCCAAGCGAAGTAACATAGGAAACACGCTGAGAAGGAGAAGGAAGGATTGTGTCCAGAATGGGAGAAATGGAAGAAGAAAAAATGAGGTATTAGCCAAATATTCCCCGTGGATTAATATGCATCCCAGTATTAACAGCAGTCACGAAATTAAAAAACGCCGGCTCCTTGGGAGAAAGGTGATGGCAAACCTAGACAGCATCTTAAAAAGCAGAGACATCACCTTAACAACAAAGGTCCGTATAGTTAAAGCCATGGTTTTCCCAGTAGTGATGTATGGAAGTGAGAGCTGGACCATAAAGAAGGCTGATCACAGAAGAATTGATGCTTTTGAATTATGGTGCTGGAGGAGACTCTTGAGAGTCCCATGGACTGCAAGAAGATCAAACCTATCCATTCTGAAGGAAATCAACCCTGAGTGCTCACTGGAAGGACGGATCGTGAAGCTGAGGCTCCAGTACTTTGGCCACCTCATGAGAAGAGAAGACTCCCTGGAAAAGACCCTGATGTTGGGAAAGATGGAGGGCACAAGGAGAAGGGGACGACAGAGGACGAGATGGTTGGATAGTGTCTTCGAAGCTACAAACATGAGTCTGACCAAACTGCGGGAGGCAGTGGAAGACAGGAGTGTCTGGCGTGCTCTGGTCCATGGGGTCATGAAGAGTCGGACACGACTAAACAAACAAATTCCTAGGAATAGGTTAAAAAAACACTGAGAGTTTTTTCTTTTTTCTTTTTTTAAAAAAGTTTAGGGGTACTCTTATTTTCCTACTCATAGGTATGTGTACCCCTGCGTCCCCCCAGAAAAAAAGCACTGAGAATACCACTAAATCAAATTATTCCTTCTTTTCAGATCTGCTTGGATGAGACTAGCAATTCCTCATCTAGGCTCTGATTACGCTTAGACCTATTTATAGAGGTAGGCAAAATCTGTCAACTTCGGTCTCTCATTTTTCTAATCTTAAAATCAGTTCGCCACATTGGTTTGCCATTTAAAATAAATAAGTAAAGTGGTACCTTGGATCTCAAACGGATTAGTTGATGAACAAATTGGCTCCCAAAAGCTGAAAACCCGGAAGTGTTCTGGTTTCTGAACATTTTTTGGAAGCGACTGTCCGATTCGGCTTCTGCTTGAGTGCAGGAAGCTCCTGCAGCCAATCAGAAGCTGCGCCTTGGTTTTCAAATGGTTTTGTGAGTCAAACGAACTTCCAGAACGGATTAAGTTCTAGAACCAAGGTTCCACTGTATGTATGAACCTTGTCATATAAACCCATTGCTGTAGTCTGAAGTGGTAAAGCTTCAGCCCAGATTTACTCCCTTCTTCCCTACATGAGCAGCGTTGCAGGGGAGGAAGTAGTGGAGATGAGCACATTCATTACAGGTGTAAACACCTTTCAGAACCCTCATTTTCCTGGTTCTAGATGGCATGAGGAGCCTACACGACACTTGTGTCGCATGGAAAAACAAACAAGGCCTCTAGCAAGAATAAGCTTTTGTCTTGCTCTTTGGCAAAATGTGGATTGCAAGCGCTTTGGAGCAGGACCTTGTACAGAGATGGTGCGAAACTTTTGATAGCAAATCAGTTAGTGATGGAACAGATTCAGCAAAGCACAAACTGTATTTTCTCTCTTCGTGTATAAGTTTATTCCTTAGATTCTAACAACTCATGGACGTTTTCATTAGTTAAACATGCAAGCCTGCTGCTTGATTGTTATTAGATCTGATCTGTACAGCCAGCAGGGCAGATATGTTTTTGCTGCTTCTTTTTTACTACGCACAAATGAGAGGTTTTATGGGGACTAAAACATGAGGACTCATCTTGGAGGCTGACTTCCGGACCACATTTCGTCCGTGGGGTTTCCTGTCTTTAGTGGATTCTGTTCATCAAGGCCTCCTGCTGCAACGGGTCCCTTCACTTTAATGGGTCTCAGGGCTGTTGTCTTATCTTCCCCGCTAGGTGTGATGGGTACACTGCTTTTTGCAGGGCAGGGTTATAGGTGTGTTGGGGTGTGTGTGTCCCCCACAGGTTTTGTGTGTGGGTTGACTCTTTGTCATCCTTAAATATTTTGCGGTGTGGGTACCCTTTTAGCCACTGCGGTTGTCAATTTAATAAGGGGTTTTAAGAGTAATCTTAAATTACATGTTACACTAAATACATAGCATTTAGTTACAAGTTCAGGGTCACCACCACTACTTTTTTTCTCATTGAGACATCAGCATGTAGGGAGGGAAGATTTCACCCTCTCCTTCAATGGTGCAACACCAGTGGAAAACCTTGCCCCATCCTCAAGTGAGGTTATAAGGGTTCTTCTTCTTCTTCTTCTTCTTCTTCTTCTTCTTCTTCTTCTTCTTCTTCTTCTTCTTCTTCTTCTTCTTCTTCTCCCTCCTCCTCCTCCTCCTCCTCTTCTTCTTCTACTTGAATACTGCCCTTCATCCAAAGACCAGAGGTTCGCAACATAAAAACACAAAATGAAAACACAAAATGCATAATGAAACAAACACAAAAGCAATACCCGCCCCCCACAGACACATTTTAAAGGCCATAGAATGTCAATCAGCCAAATGCCTGGTTGAAGAGAAACTATTATTTTTATTTACTAAATTATGGGGGGGGGGGCTCCCACTGGTTGTCAAATAGAGAATTAAAGTAGCATCTAGTTTGCCCCCCCCCGGATGGTAGTTTTCCAATATCATTTTAAGTAACTCCCCCCTTCCCTGTTGAGCAGCCTGTCCTACTCACTGTCCTAATGGCTACTGGGATGCGGGTGGCCCCGTGGTCTACACCACTGAGCCTCTTGGGCTTGCTGATCAGAAGGTTGGGAGTTCAAATTCCTGTTGCTCTGTCCCAGCTTCTGCCAACCTAGCCATTCAAAAGCGCACAAGTACAAGTAGATAAATAGGTACCGCTGCGGCTAGAAGGTATACAGCATTTCCGTGTGCTCTGGCTTACGTCATGGTGTCCCATTGTGCCAGAAACGGTTTAGTTCTTCTGGCCACATGACCTGGAAAGCTGCAGACAAACTCCAGAAAGCAAGATGAGTGCTGCAACCCCATAGTCACCTTTGATTGGACTTAACCGTCCAGGGGTCCTTTACCTTTTATCTATTACCTAATGGCTACCAAGTTTTGTTGTTGTTCAGTGTGACTTAAGCATAAGTGTGTTTATGATCCTGAAAAGAAAATCCACCCTCAGTCAGGAGTATTTCTTGAGTGAACAGAACTGTGCCAAGTGGGTGGCATTCGAGCATTACAGTGGTACCTCGGGTTAAGAACTTATTTCGTTCTTAACCTGAAACTGTTCTTAACCTGAGGTACCACTTTAGCTAATGGGGCCTGCTGCTGTGCTGCCGGAGCACGATTTCTGTTCTCATCCTGAAGCAAAGTTCTTAACCCGAGGTACTATTTCTGGGTTATCGGAGTCTGTAACCTGAAGCGTCTGTATTGTATTGTATTGTAACTTTGTACTGTATTGTAACTTTGGTGGTGGGCTGGCTGAGGGTGAGACCAGCAACTCTACATTTAAAAACAACAACCCAGAATTGTTCCCATTCTTAAAAACAAGCTTTCATTCATTAACTAGAGGTTGTCATCCCATGAGTTAAAAAAGCCAATTTCATGCAACCAATTTCACGTTGGGCAAATAGTAAGTGTTGCAGGCAGGCAGCACATCCATTGGACGCATCTTGGCTACAGCCCATCTTGCAAGGCACCCAGTCAAATTAAATGGACAGGGATTGCACAAAAAGGAGCATTTGGCCAATTGCACAAAGTGTCTCTCTCTCTCACACACGGCTCATTTTCTTTTCAGCATCAAGGTGGAGGCGGAGGACAGAGGCAGCGCTGGCACGGCTGGAGTTTGAAAGGCTCTAGGGGAAAACTAACAACATGGAACAGAGATGCATGCAAATTTTGGGAAAGTGATTACATCACCTGGTGCTCACGCTACTATGTAGCCCAGAGGAATTAAATTTACCAGTCAGAACTCGCAGAAAACGATGATTTTATGGGCCTAACGATCTGTGTTGGTAGTTTTAAAGGAAAGAGAAATGGATCACCCACCCTCATAAAATAGTTGCAAAGTGGAAAAATGAATCAGTGAAGATATAACCCAGTATTAAAAATAGTAAACGAAGAAAGGAGAAATGCGGAGAAGGTGTTGAGATATAGCAATTAAACCTGTCTGCCTCCAGATTCCTGAATGTGTTTTGCACTCCAGATAACTAGCCTTGGGGGAATCAGACTCCAGTCTCTCCAACAAGGTGATTCTTTTTCCCAGGCATGCTGCAACAAATTGTTCAACTCCTGAAGCTGGTCCATGGAGCTCCCATTATAATTTTCTGAAGTCTCAAGATGGGATATTCTAAATGTGCAATAACATAATGCAATTCAATAGCGAACTTGACTTTCAAATAAGAAGATGGCAGTGGTCGAATGTAAAAATGCAAAGAGTACCTATAAAAGCCTTCATAAGAGAGAATGAGAAGATGTGTGGGCCATTTAAAACTCCCTAACCAATCAGGAGATGATTGGTGCTGTCCATTGAAAACTGCAGTCAACCTCTTGGGGGTCACATATGCTCAGATGCCTAGGTGCATATCTCTGCATTAAGGCGATTGAAGCCTATAACTAGTTCCACCTTAGCATCTTGTTTTACCCTTCTTTAGAGCAACCTCCTGCAACCCAACACTTTCCAGATATTTTGGATTACAAGTCTTGTAATCTCTGATCATTTAACCACACTAGCTGGAGTTGATGGGGGTTGTAGTCTAGAACATCTGTGGCTCAGGACCGCAATACCTCAAGGACTGCCTTGTTCCATATGAACCTACCCGGACCCTGAGATAATCTTCTGAGGCCCTCCTTCACATGCCCCCTCCTCGAGAGGTCTGGAGGGTGGCAACATGAGAACAGGCCTTCTCTGCAGTGGCTCTGCAGTGGAATGCTCTCCCCAGGGAAATTCGCCTGGCTCCTTCATTATACACCTTTAGGCGCCAGGCAAAAACGTTCCTTTTTAACCAGGCCTTTGGTCAATCTGATTTACATCCTATGCCCTTTTAAAATGTGTTTTGTGTGTGTGTGTGTTATTGGGTTATTGTTTTTATTTTGATTATGTATTTTGTAGTTTTATATCTTGATTTTATTCTGTGAACTGCCCTGAGACCCCTGGGTATAGGGCCATTCAATAAATCACCACCATCATCATCTGGAGGGCACAAAGTTGGGGGAGGTTGCACTTCTCGACATACAGTTGGCTTAGACTGGAACAGTGGTATCTCGGTTCCCGAACACCTCCGTTGTTGTATGTTTTGGTTCTCTAACGCCCAAAACCGAGAAGTAAATGCTTCTGTTTTTGAACTTTTTTGGAATCGGAACGTGGCTTCCGCTGAGTGCAAGAAGCTCTTGCAACCAATGGGAAGCCGTGCCCTGGTTTTCGAATGTTTCAGAAGCTGAATGGGCTTCCAAAATGGATTCTGTTCGAGAACCGAGGTACCACTGTACATAGATGAAAAGAAGATGTGTTGAGTGTCGGGAGCTGTACTGAATATTCATTTCCCCTTGCATTGCACTTGGAAGAAAACTGAACAGTCCTGATTGTCACTTGCATAATCGTATTCCAGATCTATATTGCCTTCTGTGGAGTCAGCCCACTGACCCATCTAGCTGGCAGCAGCTCTCCAAGATTTAAGACACGGAGTCTCTCATAGCCCTGCCTGGATCTCCAGGGACTGAACCTGGGAATTGGGACTTTCTGCATGGAAAGTAGATGCTCTACCACTGAGCTAGAACCCTTTCCCTGTGTTCTTCTGATCCATCTGCCTCTGCATGTATATCTTCTGCTTTTCCACTCCAGCCAATGAGTGTCACATGAGCTAGTATTTTCTATAAAGAACCTTGAGTGTGGATTCCTGTTTGAAGATTCCACCTCTCCTTGTGTAGGCTGAGGCTCCCATCACATTTTAAAACTTGCCTTTTTCCAGGGCTTTAAACTGCATGCAGAGCCTCTGCTACACATTTCTCATGAGGAGAAACAAACACTTTAGTCTCACCCCTTGGCAAAAAATTCACAGTTTCAGAAACTATTGGAGAGCTGAAACACACTTATCTTTCAAAAGTCACTTGCAATGAAGTTCTCCAGCTAAGTATCATCTACAAAAATGCATATACAGTGGTACCTCGGGTTAAGTACTTAATTAGTTCCAGAGGTCCATTCTTAACCTGAAACTGTTCTTAACCTGAAGCACCACTTTAGCTTATGGAGCCTCCCACTGCTGCCGCACCATTTCTGTTCTCATCCTGAAGCAAAGTTCTTAACCTGAGGTACTATTTCTGGGTTAGCGAAGTCTGTAACCTGAAGTGTATGTAACCTGAAGCGTATGTAACCTGAGATACCACTGTACTGGACTAAAGCATCCATAAAAATGCATATATTTGTGCAAATAAATTTTGATGAGTACAGTGGTACCTCGGGTTAAGTACTTAATTCGTTCTGGAGGTCCGTTTTTAACCTGAAACTGTTCTTAACCTGAAGCATCACTTTAGCTAATGGGGCCTCCTACTGCCGCTGCGCCGCCGGAGCATGATTTCTGTTCTCATCCTGAAGCAAAGTTCTTAACCTGAAGCACTATTTCTGGGTTAGTGGAGTCTGTAACCTGAAGCGTATGTAACCTGAGGTACCACTGTACTTAAAAAAAATTGTAATATGAGAATGTTTAAAAAACTACAGTAATATGGGAATGTGGAGAACTGAACTTAAGGTTGGAAAAACAAGAAACGGAGAGAAACCAAAACCTACGGATTCTCCCATCCTTACCATGAATGTGGTCCATGACTTTCCCATGGGCCTCAATTTTCTTGTATAGTTTGCTGCTCACAAACTCAAGCACACACAAGTGCAGCTTGAAGCAACTGCATCATAGCCAGTTACAGATAGGTAGCCGTGTTGGTCTGCCATAGTCAAAACAAAACAAATTCCTTCCAGTAGCACCTTAAAGACCAACTAAGTCAGTTCTTGGTATGAGCTTTCGTGTGCATGCACACTTCTTCAGATACACTCTGGGTATCTGAAGAAGTGTGCATGCACACGAAAGCTCATACCAAGAACTGACTTAGTTGGTCTTTAAGGTGCTACTGGAAGGAATTTGTTTTGTTTTGCATCATAGCCAGTTCACCATCCCGCTCCCCCAAGTTCCTTTATCAACTCTAGTATTCTCTAGTAATGTAAGGGAAGAGGCAGCCATATGGAAGAGTAATATTACTGGAAAAGTCCTACAAGAAGGCTCTCAATGGCTACTAGCCATGGCAATGTTATATCTTCACTGCTAGAGGCAGCATTTCTCTGAATATCTGTTGGAAACTAAAACTGAGAAGAGTGTTGTTGCCCTCAGTTCCTGCATTCAGACTTCCCATAGGCATCTTGTTGGGATCACCATAAGAACACACATACCTCTCAAATGTCCATTGGGACACCTCGTTTTTTTGTGTGAGAAACAGCACCCCAAAATGCACACACCCCAAAATGCTTTTTTTCAGGACCATGATCTCATGCGGTGCCTTAAAACCTGCATTTTTTGGTACTGTGAGAGCACAGCTATGACAAAAACATTTCTTTTGGGGCCACAATCTCATGTGCACTGGAGTGCGGCCCTGGAAAACATGTGTCCCAGTTTTTCACCTTGACGGTTTGGAGGGTATGAACAGAAGCAGAACTCTTCTTATGATTTTGAAAACTTTAATACAGACCTGGAAAGTTTACTAACTTCGTTATTGAGAGATACACATAATTCTACATGGTTTTCTATATTACCCTCAAACGCAGGAAAACAGGGATTCCCTTCTTATCAGATGTGTCACAAATCTTATCTCTCATCAAGCAGAGGCTGCTAGATCATGAAATAAAAAAATACCCCTCCCAGCCTTTTGTATGTTCATCTGCTTACTTAGGATTGTAGCTCCACCATGGAGTAATGCCTAATTACTTTTATAATTTAGATACTCCATCACATCACAGAGCTTTTATGCTAGCTCATCTACAGATGAGGCGAATGCATTTGTTGTTTGGAAGGGTTTTTTTTTTTTAAAAAAAAGTTTTTTTAAAAAAGTTTTTTTAAAAAAGTTTTTTTTAAAAAAAAGTTTTTTTAAAAAAAAGTTTTTTTAAAAAAGTTTAAAAAAGTTTTTTTTTTTAAAAAAGATTCTGCTCCTGTCATAAGAAAACAACAGTTACAATACATCACATAATTTTGGATTGCCCTCTTCTCAACATCCTTCGCAGAGATATCCTAGTGACACCCTTACAGCTCAAAATATCAATTTACAAAGAGTGTCCCAATATTTGTTGAGGGATGATACTCCCGAAACTACCAAGATAGTTTTGGGATACTTAGCTGAGATCTTTAAAGATAAATCTAAAGTTGCCTGATTTATTCAATGGTTGGCTAACCAGTCTTTTATATATTGTATGTGCTTGGATTATCAATGTATTTGGATGACTTTGCATGATTTTATGATTTTACTCTTTTAACTTATGCCAATAAAGTCTAGTAGCAGTAGAGTTAATACTGTTCTGGCACAGTAATTCAATCTACACGACAAGCCCCGATTCCCTTGAAGAGCAATTTATTTGGTTGCATCAGATTATATTTGTTTACAGAACACAGTGCTGTGCGCTGTAATAAGCACGGTGGCAATATGATATATTCACCAGAATATAGAAAATACCACTTTTGACTATAATAAAGTGTGCAGATAAGCATGACTATCCTTCATTGACTCTCTCCATTCCTCTAGGCAATGAGCTTTCCAGTTCTAATATATTTACTTCCAGACAGCCTCCTAGCATCCATTGTATGGCTTTGTGCTAGGAGAAACAATATCATCTGGAAGAAAAGCTCTGGAATAGCATCGCCTCTATTAGCTTCATGAGACGTGGAATACTATCCTAAAGAAATTCAATTCCATTCCTACAGCCATTCCAAAGGTGGTTGTAGCCTGTATATGTAACAAAATTGTTTAAAACAAAACAAAACAGTAACAGTCCAACATTTCCCTGATGAAACTAGGGACATCCTAAGAATAATCACAATAATAATACTTTTATTATTTATACTCACACCTATCTGAGTTGCCCCAGCCACTCTGGGTGGCTTCCAACATATATATGAACATAATAAAACATTAAATATAAGAATAATAATTTATTATTTATACCCCACCCATCTGGCTGGGTTTCCCCAGCCCCTCTGGATGGCTTCCAACAAAAGATTTAAAATATATTAAAATGTCAGTCATTAAAAACTTCCCTAAACAGGGCTGCCTTCAGATGTCTTCTAAATGTCAGATAGTTGTGTATTTCTACATCTGATGGGAGGGCGTTCCACAGGTTGGGTGCCACTACCGAGAAGGCCCTTTGCCTGGTTCCCTGCAAATTCACTTCTCACAGTGAGGGAACCGCCAGAAGGCCCTTGGCACTGGACTTCAGTGTCTGGATTGAACGATGGGAGTGGATTCAGGTAGGTAGCCATGTTGGTCTGACGCAGTCAAAATAAAAATTAAAAAATTAAAAAATTGTCCAGTAGCAGCTTAGAGACCAACTAAGTTTGTTCTGGGTATAAGCTTTCGCATGCATGCACACGAAAGCTTATACTCAGAACAAACTTGGATGGGGGTGGAGACGCTCCTTCAGGTATACTGGGCCGAGGCTGTTTAGGGCTTTGAAGGTCAGCACCAACACTTTGAATTGTGCTCGGAAATGTACTGGGAGCCAATGTAGGTCTTTCAGGACCAGTGTTATGTGGTCTCGGCGGCCGCTCCCAGTCACCTGTCTAGCTGCTGCATTCTGGATTAGTTGTAGTTTCCGGGTCAACTTCAAAGGTAGCCCCATGTAGAATGCGTTGCAGTAGTCCAAGTGGGAGATAACTAGAGCATGCACCACTCTGGCGAGACAGTCCACGGGCAGGTAGGGTCTCAGCGTGCGTACCAATCCCCCCTCCCTATATAGGGCTGCCTTCAGATGTCTTCTAAAGGTAGTTACTTACCTCGGTGTCTCGGTGTTGCATAACTACATACCCTCCAACATTTCTCCAATGAAAATAGGGATGACCTAAGGAAAAGCGGAGCATTCTGAGATCAAATCAGAATCTGGGATGGCATCTGTAAATCCAGGACTGTCCTTGGAAAATAGGGACACTTGGAGGGTGTGTAATAGTGATAGAATGATAGAATCTTCCCTTGTAGCCACAACCATACTACCTCCCTCCACATGAGGGAGGTATCAGCAAATTCAGGGTAACCTCAAGGTTTGCAGGAGTACCAAAAAGAAGAAGAAGGAAAAGTATTGTTGTTGTAAACCTCACAGAGAACCTAATTATATAGGAGGTATATACATGTGTAATAAGTAAATAGATATCTGGGAGGCAAGCAAACTTAAGGGGAGAACCTCCCTTCTCAAACAGGACTGAAAGCCAGGTGTTGAGGGGAAGGGGAATAAAATGGGATTGCTGGAAAAGAATGGTGGAGGAAGCAACCACTGTACAGTGGTACCTCGGGTTAAGTACTTAATTCATTCTGGAGGTCAGTTCTTAAATTGAAACTGTTCTTAACCTGAAGCACCACTTTAGCTAATGGGGCCTCCTGCTGCTGCCGCACCGCCGGAGCACAATTTCTGTTCTTATCCTGAAGCAAAGTTCTTAACCTGAAGCACTATTTCTGAGTTAGCGGAGTCTGTAACCTGAAGCGTATGTAACCCGAGGTACCACTGTATAGGCCATTCCCTGGTTCACACTGAGAAGCTATTTTTAAATGTTGCCAGGGATGGAGCTCAGAGCTGCCTATGGAAATAAATGGAGAAATTCAAGGTTTTAATATAGCTTGGATTGGCCATAAGTGTGTCCATCCCAATCTACATAATTCCAAATGCAGAAGAAAGGCGGGGGTGGGGGAACAGCCCTGCGAAAACTGAGCATGCTCAGTGGGCACAGAATGCTGACTGACTGTTGGGGAGAGAAGGAGAAAAAAAGGAAAGCAGGGGAGATGGAATGGAGTGGAGTGGAGTGGCTGCAAACCTGAGCAGAAGAAGCACACGCTGCACACATTTTGTTGTGGGGGGCCCTTTGTAGAGAGTCTAATCCCTTTCTAACAAAGTAGGTTCTTTCCTGCTGAATTGTACTCGAACTGGGGAAATTTGACTATGGTGCTTTCGCTGACACGCTGCCAAAAATCTGAACGATACTGAAAAATGCCCAGAGGAGGCTTGGGGGGGGTGTTGAATATCATGCTATAATTATCTGACAGGAGAAGCCAATTTTTTATTTTTATTTTATTATTATTGTCCCACGTAAATTAGAAAAAGATTGCGAGTTAGTTGGAAATGCTTGAAGCTACGAGATGTTAAGCTCAGCCACAATTAACCAGGCTTGATTTATTTGTTTAGAGAAGTTTGTATATGCCTCCAAATCGCACTGTGTTGTACAACGTAGCAGCGCACATATACCATAAACCATCAAACACCATATAAACAGTAGAAAATGATTAAAACGATCGGCTGATGAACCTATATAGGGCTGTCTACATAAAAAGGTCTGCGAGAAATACCATTTCTGTGGAAAGAAGAATCAATATCAACAGAGAAGTTTAGAATCCCATCTGTCAGAACTCCTGATTAGATTTTCGTGGTTAACCTGTATGCAGTAGCCAGGTGGGAAATTCATGTTGTGTCACCCTAGTATGATTAAACCCCCTCTGTGGTCTCTGAGATATCAAAGAGGACTGCAAGTTCTACAAGCACATCTAAGACCCGGTAATGAGCTCCCAAGCGATTGCTCCACCACCCACCTCCAACTTCATTTCTCATCCTATATCAACACACAGTATTAATTATAGAATGCTCCTTGATTCTTCTTTTTGCTCTGTCTTACACTGATGTCTGTGCAAGGCTGCATTTGATCCACTACAATCAATCCTGAACTGTCTAGACCAGGGCTCCCCAAACTTTTTCTTTTTGAGCCACTTGCCCTCCCCTAGCCCACAACTTGGTTTAATAAAGTTATCCCCAGTGCCCCATAGCCTACCCTATAAAAGCATGATTCAGATAAGAACACAACAAAGTTCAAAGGAATAAACAATCATACATTTGTTCCAATTTCAATTGAAGCTATTTCTTTTAATTAATTCAACAAAGGTCCGTATAGTCAAAGCTATGGTTTTCCCAGTAGTGATGTATGAAAGTGAGAGCTGGACCATAAAGAAGGCTGATCGCTGAAGAATTGATGCTTTTGAATTATGGTGCTGGAGGAGACTCTTGAGAGTCCCATGAACTGCAAGAAGATCAAACCTATCCATTCTGAAGGAAATCAGCCCTGAGTGCTCACTGGAAGGACAGATCGTGGAGCTGAGGCTCCAATACTTTGGCCACCTCATGAGAAGAGACAACTCCCTGGAAAAGACCCTGATGTTGGGAAATATGGAGGGCACAAGGAGAAGGGGGCAACAGAGGATGAGATGGTTGGACAGTGTTCTCGAAGCTACTAACATGAGTTTGATCAAACTGCGGGAGGCAGTGAAAGACAGGAGTGCCTGGCGTGCTCTGGTCCATGGGGTCACGAAGAGTCGGACTAAATGACTAAACGACTAAACAACAACAACAACAACAACAACAAGTTGATGAACTTGATCCAGTGATACCAGTTTGGTCATTTACATCTCCAGTGTCCCCTTGCCACCCCCTTGCCTCTTAGTGTCCCCAGGGTAATCCCACCAGTCCACAACTGGAGGTGCCATCCACTTTGGTAGGGTTGCCATATTTCAAACAGTGAAAATTCGGAAAAGCTGTTGAGCTTTTATTTCCTCTCCAAGAAATTGCCAAAATTGATGCAGTTCCTGATGGCCAAATGCTGGACATGTCCAGGAAAATCTGGACATATGGCAACCCTAGGCATATCTGTTGATGAGTTGTAGATAAAAATGGCATGTCTTTCCTATGCAGTTTCAATCTAATAACATGTTGTTGTTGTTTAGAACACTGTCCAACCATCTCGTCCTCTGTTGTTCCCTTCTCCTTGTGCCCTCCATCTTTCCCAACACCAGGGTCTTTCCCAGGGAGTCTTCTCTTCTCATGAGGTGGCCAAAGTACTGGAGCCTCAGCTTCACAATCTGTCATTCCAGTGAGCACTCAGGGCTGATTTCCTTCAGAATGGAGTGGTTTGATCTTCTTGCAGTCCATGGGACTCTCAAGAGTCTCCTCCAGCACCATAATTCTTCAGCGATCAGCCTTCTTTATGGTGCAGCTCTCACTTCCATACATCACTATTGGGAAAACCATAGCTTTAACTATACGGATAACATGGTCTGCCATAATTCTAATAAACAGAGACACTTTTCGTTCATATTAAATCTTTATGTTCCTTGGAACATGGAAACATTGTGCAATCTGCAGGGCATGTATCAGAGCTTGCTATTGCAAAAACTCAGCCTGCAGCTTATTCAAATTTAACATCTCATGAAGTCAATATATGTTATACTTCCAGCGAGGAAGCTGGCATTTAACTTGAGATGGCATTCACCTTTTACCTGCACGCGAAAGAATTTATGATGCAGTTGATCACCGTCTGATGAATTCTTCAAAGGAAATGCCAGCTATTTTCTATATTATTTATGCCGGGTTTCGTTTTGAAGCCGAAAAGTCATGCTGTGCTTTGGGAAAGTCAAGATGTGATATATAAAGAGAGGTCTTCTCAGGCCTTGGGCCTGGATTCTAACAGGCTGCCATGCAGTCTGAATCTAGCACAGGTAAGGTGGGGTCAGGCACACAGGCGAGAGGCAAGAGGCATGGTCATAAAGGCTGAAGATCAGGAGCCAGAGCAGAAACAGAGGGCAGAAGAGCCATGGATAGGATGGAGGTCAGGTCCAGGTTTGGATACTAATTTGAGGTAGGGCAGGGCTGTATGTTAGCCTTTCAGCAGCAGCAGCAGCCGTGTTTTTGAGCCGGGGGAGTAGCAGTGATGGCAGGAGATCACAGCTCTTGTAGTTATTGTTTTAAGGAACGTAGACAGCTGCCTTATGTCACATGAGATCATTGGTCCATCTAGCTCAGGCTTCCTCAACCTCGACCCTCCAGATGCTTTTGGCCTACAACTCCCATGATCCCTAGCTAGCAGGACCAGTGGTCAGGGATGATGGGAATTGTAGTTTCAAAACATCTGGAGGGCCGAGGTTGAGGAAGCCTGATCTAGCTCATTGTCTACACTGAATGGCGGCATCTCTCCAGCGTTTCAGACAGGAATCTTGCTGTCATGGCTGGTTGGTCACAGAGGAATGGAGGGAAACACCAGCTGGGGAACCCCCAAGGTAAGAAGGCTCAGAGCTTAGGGAGTAGTGATGGGATGATGAGTGGTCAGCGGGAGAAGAGGGCGAAAACTGGGAAGAGGATGTATCAGAAGCTGAAGAGGTAACAGGGCTTAGTGAGAAGGGAGAGTCAGTAGCAGAGAGAAGTTCCGAATCAGAGGCAGAAGCTGAAGCAGGAGGGTGGGAGGGGAGAGGCCAAGAGACAGAGATGAGTCAGGCTGGTGAAGAGTCACAGGTGTCTCCCCCTCCAGTTGTGACAAACTCCCCTCCCTCTTGGTCTCCCAGAACCAGAAGAGGCATGAAGTGGGAGGAGCAAAGACTTGGGGGGGGGACCCTGGAGAGGATGGGACTTGGGCAGCTGTGGGGAGGCAGCCTGTCAGCCTGACACTCCTGTGCATATCATGTTTTTGCTAATAAAGCGTTAACTCTGACTGGCACAGTGTGATTTACTGCTGGCTCGCTCCTGACATCTATCTGGCGATGCCAGGGATTAAACCTGAGACCTGACTGAAATCAGGACCACGGTGCTGGGGTTGCAGCAGTGCATACCATCCAACCCAATTTATTAGGATCAGATGCTGGTCGTAAAATAGTAAGCTGGCTTCACTCTCTGACTGTCCCCATGCGAATGGGACACAATCAACAATAAAACTTAAAAGCCTCATTATTGCCTCAATCAGTTGCCAGAGCAAGGTGGGTCCAGTCCATGAATTATCCTGGCGGATGATATCATCCCTCCTGCTTGGGAAAATGAAGTCCTGGGGCTATACTGCTCCACGTTCCTCCTCTGCTACACCACTGTTTGCCGCTTATATTACATTAACCAGGCACCTCAACAAAGCAAAAACAGCACAGCTCCCAGTCTTAATCTGGAAAACTGCCTATTATGCATAGCATATGATATCAAGAGTTTCACAATTTGGTTTTATATTGAAATCATGTTGACTGGCAAGGAGGCCCTGGTTTGTGAAGACAACAATAAGCAATTGACTATTCTAAATGGAAACGTGCAAAGGAAAGAAATTAAGAGCAAGCAGCCCTGAGCACCTGAGCTTGTTTATGCCAGGAAAGCATGCTATCAAAGTTTTAACTTGCACCCAACTTGAAACAGGCCTTCTTGCTCCCGTCAAGGTGAGTCATGTTATTTAAATGTACCTCAAAAACTTACCATCTGCTTGTTAGTCTTTCTGCTTCCTTAATTATGCAAATAAAGAATGACAATGATGCAAGCCAGATCCAAGCCCCGCATGATGATCTGTTGGTGTTGAGAAGGCCTTCCCTCCCTGCTTGCTTTCTTCAAAAGCCAAGGCAAAACAACCTGCTCAGTATGAATTCTTTTGATCGTGGGCTCGCAAAAGAGAAGCAATTGGGTGAGATGAAGATCTCATTAAAATAAATTCCCCAATAGGTATTTTGGCCTAATTGGAGTGCGGTGCCTAACACCTGTCATGGCTGATGTTCTAATCAGCCATTCAGTTGGCAGGATAACCTAGGAGGACATCCCAGGGTTAGAGCAGATTTCACACTATCAGAGCCATCTCCCTCGGCCAAGCTTCACTCCAATGACAACCTGAACGATTTCAGCACAGGCAGAAAGCAGGTAACGGAAGCATCCCTATCTCTTGCCTGTTGCTATGCAGCCAGTTGTGCAGCAGCCAATTACCAGCCAGGGAAGGGAGAGAAGATTCTGACAGGTGTGCCATAGCACTGGTGGGCAAAATAAGCAATTCCGCTTGCATGTTTTTTTAAACACCCAACCGAGCATTAAATCAAAATGTTGTATTAATGAGAAGGAGCCAGCAGCCCTGAGAGAATTTCACAGTGGCAAACCCAATCAACCCCTAGGCAGTGTCCTTGTCCAGAATACAACCTCGTGTGAGAAGGAAGCTGACAGAGTTAGAAGGTCTGCCCCAATTTGTCACTCTGCGTCCCTAGGCAGATGCATACAACCCCTTCCCCCCGCCCCGGCTTCTAGAAGAACCCTAAACACATTTAATTTGTTTTTCTCCCTGCCTGTTTTGGGCTGATTTTATGGCACTGTGTTGTAATAAGCATTAGGAAGAACTTTCTGATGGTAAGAGCTGTTTGTCAGTGGGATGGACTCCTTTGGAAGTTTTTATGCAGAGGTTGGATGGTAACCTGTCAAGGATGCTTTAGTTGTGATTCCTGCATCAAAGGGCTTGGACCAGATGACGCTTGTGGGTCTGGTCCAACTTTGCAAAATCTATGATTCTATAATTTGAGGCAAGTCTATGCAGATTAATGGGTGGGATTATGAAGCTAGGCAATGTTTCCTTGGTTTCTTCCCCTGCCAGATAAATCTTGAGATATCTTTTTGCCATTCCTTGAAGTGTCCAGCACTGCTGATCAACTGAAATACAGTGGTACCTCTGGATGCGAGCGGGATCCATTCCGGAGCCCCGTTCGCATCCTGAAGCAGGTCCGCTCGGTTGGGTGTTTGACCGTTTGTGCATGCGCGAGTGGCGAAACCTGGAAGTAACGCACTCCGTTACTTCTGGGTCGCCACAGCGCACTACCCAAAAATACTTATACCGAAGCTACTTCAACCCGATGTATGACTGTAAAAATAAAATTATTGGCAATACATTCATTTTTATCACTGATATTCTTGTGCAAAGTGCCTACCAGAGAGGAATGGCAAGTCAAGCTGATGGACTATGCCAAAATGGCAAAGCTGACTGGAAGGCTCAGGAACCAAGAAGACACAAAAACTTTTTTTAAAAGAATGGGAAAAATTCATAATCTATTTAGAAGACCACTGCAAGCAGATGAAAATATTAGCAGGATTTTAATCTCACTTGTAATGTAACAAATGGATAATATGGTTGGATAATATGGTTGGAATAATATGCAGTTGTAAATGTTGACAATTGGACCCATAGGGGAAGTCTCAAGATTCAGAGTAATCTCTATATATAGAAATGTATTTGGATTGTTACAAACTTTTATTTGTAAAATCAAATAAAAATGATTTACATATATATGTGTGTGTGTGTGTGTGTAATATATATATATATATATATATATATATATATATATATATATATATATATGAAGTTAGGCATTGTTTCCAATGCGTCACACAAGGTCCATAGGACTCAGCAGCTGGTCTGCAAGCTACAACACCATCACAAAACTCCATTGCACACCAGGGTTTACTTCCTTTTCCCATCACATACCTGCCACAACAATGGGCCTTGTGTTATTAAATAAGTACTAGGATACCGATAGACAATGTATAGATTTCTTTTGTTAATTCAGAAACAAGAATAATGCCCCCCTCCCTATACAAAGACCATGGCATTGCAATCCATTGCCCAGCTTTGGCCTTGACATATATGAAATGGCCTTGGCTCCCAAACAGCTTGCCTGTGACTTGCAAGATGCTGATATGCAAGTTTTTATTTTTATTTTGTGCAGTTCGGCTATTTTCAAGTGTATGAGGGAGAAAAAATTGCAGATGTATTCTTTCGATAATTCTACTGTCACAATGGATGGAACAGATGGCGTCAAGGAACTTAAGGCTCTCTGAAAAACAGGGAGAGAGGAAGGAGTGCTAAGAGACAGAAAGACGACAGCTGAGTGCTTGGGGGGGAAATGAGTTATTGTTACTGACATTTCTCAGCTAAAACAAATTGAGGGGCTAACTGTGTGTTCCCAGGGATGTCGTGGGCATATTAAAAGTGTGTGTGTGTGTGTGTGTGTGTGTGTGTGTGTGTGTGTGTGTGTTGCAAGACCAGTATGTGAGCACCGGTAAAGCAAGTGGGGCCCTGCCCATCTTCCAGATGGAAACACCAAAGGCCACCCACAACTGCCACCTTCAATTCTACACTTCATTCTTCTGCAGCCCCTCCTGCCAAAAAAACCCCAAAGAGCCAATGGCCCAAGCATATACCTGCAAGCACTGTGAGAACACAATACTGGACTGGATGGGCCACTGGCCAGATTCAGCAGGCTCTTCTTATATTTTCACCTGGGACAGGAGAAAGGACAGTCCGAGGTAGTGAAAGTAGCAGCACCAGCTTTTTCCAGCTGAGCAGGGAGTTGGGAAGGTATCTCGACATCCCCAGTGTCAAGGTTATGTTGTTTGCACCCTTTTTCCACCCGGGAGAAGGTCCTCCCACCAGGGATGCTGGGTTTATTATCCCACTCCTGTCTCCAGTGTGGTGAGCCAGTGTGGTGTAGTGGTTAAGAGCGATAGACTCGTAATCTGGTGAACCGGGTTCGCGTCTCTGCTCCTCCACATGCAGCTGCTGGGTGACCTTGGGCCAGTCACACTTCTCTGAAGTCTCTCAGCCCCACAGAGTGTTTGTTGTGGGGGAGGAAGGGAAAGGAGAATGTTAGCCGCTTTGAGACTCCTTCGGGTAGTGATAAAGCAGAATATCAAATCCAAACTCTTCCAAACTCTTCTTCCAGGATGGAGGGGTGCTCGACTGGGGAGCTGGAATACCTGCCTTTGCCACATCCACTGACTCTCCAGCAGCTCTGCGAGCACCTCTGAGCATTTTGTGAGCGCTCAAGCCAGATGCTTACAAAAAATATAACTCTTTGGGTGCTCCTGTATCCCTACACAATATGCACAAACAGACCATATCATATCCCAGCAATAATTGAAAAGTAACATTGGCGAGGTGAGGAATTTGCAGCAGAGAAATAGTAGTGGGGAGGGGTACTCAACCTCACCCTCCCCACAACCTCTTTGCTCCAAATTACCCCACTTCTCCCAACCTGTTTTTCTCTCTTCCCCCACTACCTGGTTCAGAATGCATGTTTAGTAGGGTTGCCATATTTCAAAAAGTAAAAACCCAAAAGTTATTCAGTTGGTAATGTTCCAGGAAAATCCGGATGTATGGCAGTCCTATGTTTAGCCTCACAAACCTGAGAGCCTGTTATTTGGAGCTTGAAAAAAGACTGTTCTGGTCAAAATGCCCCTCTTCCAAACTGCTTTACTTTTAAAAGCAAGCAGAATGGGGATGCTGTTATACCCATTTGAACATAGTGTGTAGCTCAGCCTGTTGTAACTGAGAGATCCCAGTAACAGCTCTCTCTTTTTTTCATTTGAGTGCTCAGCTGTCACACTGCTGTCTTGAAGCCCTCCTCCCTCTCTTGCCCTGTTTTTCAGAAAGACTTAAGTTCCTCAGTGCCATCTGTTACATCCATTGTGACAGAGGCTGACATAAAGTAAAGGTCAACGTTTCGGCGGAAGTGAGAGGTTGTGCAACAAATGGTTACAGAGCCTTGCGAGAGGCAGGCAGTTTGATTCTTCGGAGCCTCACTTTTCAGGCATCTTGGTATGTGCTTTGAACAAACTGTTTTCTTCCCGTCTTCCTGTTTCACCTCCTCCCACACACCAAAGGAGCACTTGCAGAACAATCCTACGCACATTTACTCAGTTAGTAAGCTCCATTGAGTTCAGTGGGGCTTACTTCCAGGTAGGAAGATCAGAGAATTCTTGCAGAAATGGAAATGGGAGCTGAAATTGCCGGTGTTAGTTTATTTGTTGCATAGCCGGAAAGGAAATTGATCCAGCAAATATGATCGGTATTTGCTGTTATTGCTTTCAATCTGCAAACAATATGTAATTGAAGACTCCCCCCTCCCATCCTGCAAACCACCATTTGCACTGCGTTTGCTTTGCACATAAATGAATGGTGTGGAATAACACAATGATTATGTAATTACTTCTGCAATTATGTAACATTCTGCTACAGCGGACAGCGAGATGAGTGATGTAGCGGAAGCTGGACTGCAGTGGTATGGAAGCAGTGCTCCTGCCCTGTGGAACACTCTCCCATCAGATGTCAAAAAGATAAATAACTATATAACTTTTAGAAGATTATCTAAAGGCGACCTTGTATAGGGATTTAAAAAAACAAAAAACATGTTTGATGTTTTATTATGTTTTTATATCAATTGGAAGCAGCCAAGAGTGGCTGGGGCAACCCAGTCAGATGAGCGGGTGTCAGAGACCAGGCTGAGGAGTATGCTCTGATGAGGAATAGTGGGAGCCTCCCTCTCCCCCTGCTCCTGAATAGGATCCTGAAGCTGCCCAGGAGCAGTGGAGCAGTATAGATTTGCAACAGTGGTTTGCAGAGGGGCATAGTTCTGAAGACAAAAGTTGGGACGAACTGGGGTGGTGAACAGCAAAGTGAAGAAGAACTGGAAGAGAGAGAGAGCTAACAGACTGTCTCACTGGAATGTGTCCAGCCTACAGTCCAGGGTCACGTAGAGCAGATAAGATGGCTGCACAAAAAGCACAGTGATTGAGAGATCAGGTTGCAAGACACGAAAGTGACTAGAGGAGAAGTGGGTGGAAACCTTAATTGGGAACACTGTCATTCTCAGAATGGCTGCTTTGTTCTTTTGCTGTGATCATGAAAGACTTTTAAAATGGTAAATGACTCTTTTTGCTTTGTCCTGCTTATCTACAGCCAAAGGGGGGAAAGGAAGCCAAGTTCCTGAAGCCTGACAGCAGGGTACAAATAATAATATCGTCATCATCATCATTAGACGGGATGGCGCTGTGGTCTAAACCACAGAGCCTAGGGCTTGCCGATCAGAAGGTCGGCAGTTCGAATCCCCGCGACGGGGTGAGCTCCCATTGTTTCAGTCCCTGCTCCTGCCAACCTAGCAATTCGAAAGCACGTCAAGTGCAAGTAGATAAATAGGTACCACTCCGGCAGGAAGGTAAACGGCGTTTCCGTGTGCTGCTCTGGTTTGCCAGAAGTAGCTTAGTCATGCTGGCCACATGACCTGGAAGCTGCCTGTGGACAAACGCCGGTTCCCTCGGCCTATAGAGCGAGATGAGCGCCACAACTGGACCTAATGGACAGGGGTACCTTTACCTTTACATCATTAGACAAACACAGGTTGGAATAGAAATTGATGCCTTCATACATCCCTCCTCTGAGGTTGGTTGTGGATAGGATGGCAGCCTTAAGGCCCCGACTCATGTTACGTTTACAGAATGAAAGGTCCTTTTGCAAAACTCCTGTCCACACTGTAATGGCAGCATCAGAAGCTTTGTACCACATAGCAAAGGTGCCCCCTGAAAGTACTTTCTCACAGCAATGTTGCTCCTCTTGGAAACCTGCTTCCTCCCTCATGGTCCAGCAGGGTCAACGTGGGTTGTTTTGCCATTTGAGGTGGGCAAGCAGTGGTGAGCATCATGCTCCTCAGAGCTTGGATCTGCCACCTGAGGTGACTGCCTCCCCTTGCCTCTTGGGTGGGCTGGTCCAGCTTTCATTATCTCACCTTTGAGCTTCTGGGAGAAAGTGCGCAGTTGTTGATTCCATACTGCAGATGTAAAGCAAGAAGAAGACCTATTCTGTACACGGGATGAGATTGTGGAATTCTGGAACATATCATTTCAGACTGCAGGCGGGGCATAAATCTACTGGACAATTTCACACAGTTTGCTTAAAAGAGAAAAACTGGTCTGATTTGCACTTCCTGGGTCACAGGTGAGAAACCTATGGCCCTCCACAAGCTGCTGGACTCCAGCTCACTTCATGTCTATCTAGTGGACTACGTGGCTGAAGCTAGTGAGAGTTGGAGTTCAGAAACATCTGAAGGTCACCCTTGTTGTAGAATAGATGCAGATTAGAATGCTGTTATCCATCACTGCTCACACTTCTCTGCATTTTGCAATATAATTCTTGAGTAGAAAACTGTTCCAAAATGTGTATAGAAATGCATATTTTAGAGTCAAATCTGCAATTTCTTTATATACAAAAATCCATGTACAAAAATGTGCATTTTAAGGGGGGGGAACAGAATCAAACAAGCATTTTGGGTGCATTCTTAATGAAATCACAGATGGATGCTGAAATGAGGGAGAACAGACTTTTTGATGAACTCCTGACATGAAGCAGAAATAGACTGAGCCATCCATTCCTGGAGGAGTGTGTGGCATATCTTGTTTTTCAGTGCTCCTCATGGGGGGGGACTCTCTGCATATAAGCAACTAGTGTATCAAGGAGAGGGCTATTTGAGGATGAGCTAGCCAAGACAACTTCCTGTTTTTGCATTCATGAGACATGGCCACTGCCTGGATGCTCATTTAAGGTCAAGTATGTCCAGTGAATGCAACATGTGGCTTCTTCTTGACTGAAGTGTTATTGATCAGTGATAGGTCATTCTTAAATCACCATGAGTCTCAGTTTGTAAAAAACAACAACAATTTTCAATAATAATAATAATAATAATAATAATAATAATAATAATTTATTTATACCCCGCCCATCTGGCTGGGTTTCCCCAGCCACTCTGGGTTGCTTTTAACAAAATATTAAAATACAATAATCTATTAAACATTAAAAGCTTCCCTTCAGATGTCTTCTAAAAGTCTGGTAGTTGTTGTTCTCTTTGACATCTGGTGGAAGGGCGTTCCACAGGGTGGGTGCCACTACCGAGAAGGCCCTCTGCCTGGTTCCCTGTAACTTGGCTTCTCGCAGTGAGGGAACCGCCAGAAGGCCCTCAGCACTGGACCTCAGTGCCCGGGTAGAACGATGGGGGTGGAGACGCTCCTTCAGGTATACTGGACCGAGGCCGTTTAGGGCTTTAAAGGTCAGCACCAACACTTTGAATTGTGCTTGGAAGCGTACTGGGAGTGTAAGTCTTTCAAGACTGGTGTTATGTGGTCTCGGCGGCCACTCTCAGTCACCAGTCTAGCTGCCGCATTCTGGATTAGTTGTAGTTTCCAAGTCACCTTCAAAGGTAGCCCCACATAGAGCGCATTGCAGTAGTCCAAGCAAGAGATAAGTAGAGCATGCACCACTCTGGCGAGACAGTCCACAGGCAGGTATGGTCTCAGCCTGTGTACCAGATGGAGCTGATAAACAGCTGCCCTGGACACAGAATTGGCCTGCGCCTCCATGGAGATTTTTATTGTATTAGGTCTAGGGAGAGAGCCTCAGGCCCAGGAGCCCAATGTGGAGGCCTAAGGCTCTCCGGCCCTTGAGACTTTCCCTGGACCACACCCATTTGTGAAGCCACATTCTTCTCCCCAGGACACCCACTTCATTGGTTCTGCTCCAAGCCCTCCTTGAGTGCTTTTACCTGGCTAGAATTTGTCCTTGAACTGTGTGGTAATGCCTCTGGGTTGTTTGGACAGAGGATGGTGAAGGCTGTTTTTGTGTGTGTAGAAGCCTCTGACTTGTGTGGCTGGAAGGTGGCATTTCTCTGCCAATTTTGGTCTTTAGCCTCACTCACAACTGACATGCAGCCTCCAGAAGGTCCCCCAAGGGAATGTGAAACTTTCAGGCTGAAAAAGTTTCTCTACCCCTGGCATTCAGGAGTATTTTAAAAATGTATTTATTTAAAGTTTGGTTTTAATGCCATTTTTCTTGTTTCTGACCTGTCATTCACAGACTTTGGTGGCTTACAGAAAAGTGGCCTAATCATCAGCCCCAGCAGGTGCCACACACTGTGGGCAGATTAATTTGAGAGCAGTGGTTGGTTGCTATAATACATCAGCAACAGTTGCTGTAAATAAGTAAGAAGGGAGTCCGACAATTGTCTTGGCATGCAAATGCACTGAGAATGGGAAAGCTAATATTGCCCTGTTTCTTCTTCTGAATATGCTAGTGGGATGGGGCCAGTGAAAATAACTCAAGATGGGAGCACCCAGGATGGCTTGGCAAATCCGTTCCCTCCCCACTGCTTTCTCTGCAGATCAGTTCTTCTTTCAGCCTCTCCATGACCCAAGTCGCTCTTACTCCAGTGACTAAGGCTGGGACAAATGGGACATGACAAATGAACATGAAATTCCAGTTGCAGGGAGGAAGCCATTGTCAGGGAGAGTCAAACTAGGTTATTAAGTCACAGGGGTAAATGGAGCCCCAGGACTCATCGTATGCCTTGTTTTGAAAAACAATCGCAGCTCCAAGTCGCAGCAGACATCCCCCACATCGCCGTACACATGCACAAGTCTGTACATTTGTAACAGTAAAATCAGTGTAGGGCCACGGAGTAATCTCTCTGAGCTCCCTTTCTCTCTCTGAGCTCCCTATCACTGCCAAAGGTGTGGATTTGCATAAATACGCCTTTTCAAAGGCATTAGTGGAATCTCATGTGGCTGGTTCTGTCTCTTATGAGTTTGTGTTTTCCGCTCAGTCAGCTCTGAAGTCTAGTAGACAGCATAATTTAGAAATCTCTCTGGTGAGATGCAGTTGGCAACATGTGTGTCCCTTGGGGAGAGTTACAGCTCCACCCATCTCCTTTCTCCATGATGGGAACATGCATCTCATCAGAAAACAGGATGCCTGTTGGGGGTTCTTAGCTATCTTGGTGGCCTTGCAGGACTGAGGTAGGAAAGCGCAATGTTGTCAGACTTCAACTACCATCAACCCCAGCCAGCAGGGCCAATATTTGGGGATGATGGGTAGGTGTAGTCTAGCAATATATGGAGTTGACTCAGGCATGTTTGATGCTGGTGGGATGAGCTAAAGAGCAGGAGGTGGACCCTCTTCTACCATCCTTACTTCAGATGCCTTTTTTTGTTTTGTGGTACTAAGAGTGGATGATGTGAGTGGTTTGGGAGCTGCACGGTCAGGGAAAAAACAATGTTGTCCAGGGTTGTAAAGACTGCGGAGAGAATAATTGGGTGCACTCTCCCCACCTTGGACCAAATCTATGCTTCCAGGTGCCATAAGAAAGCTGCAGAGATAGTGCAGGATAGTGCGCAACCTGGAAATGATCTCTTTCAGCTTCTGCCTTCTGGAAGAAGGTACAGGGTTATAAAGACTAGGACTAGCCACCTGAGAAACAGTTTCTATCCAAATGCGATTTTGCTTTTAAATGCAGTGTAAAGTAGTCTCTATGGGAGTATATTGTATTTAATTATGGGGTATTAGAGTTTTTAGAGTGCTGACCAGGCTGGGACAGCAGGCTTGTTGGTTTCTGAATGTCTGATGCAGATTTTCATTTCGTTGTTCTGTATGGGACAATTACAATAAAGATTATCGTATCGTATTATCGTAAAAGCCTTATCTGTTTGCTATATCGCTGAGATTTTCCTCACTGGCATGCTAGAAGACATCTGGGGTTGCTTTGGGACCCGAGGTGGGCTGGGTGAGATGGTGCTGCAGTCAAGAAGAAGTGGCGAGCAGCAGGACAAGGCAGTCCGTTCTGGCACAACACTCCTTTGCTTCACATGCCCACCCCCCCCCCCCACTTCTCAGCAGAAACAAAAAATGTGTGGGCTAAGATTAGTGAGCTTGACTGTCTAACTTGACATTGTAAGACATTGTGAAAGCCATTTTTATTTTAAAGAGGGAAAGAGGCACTGGACTAAAAATGCACTGAAAAATAAATACTTCAGCTATCCATTCCTACTCAAAAGCAGTACGTTCACCGCCTCCACATTGCCAAGGTGCATCTTGTTGCCTCTTTAAGATATATGAATTGGGTGCTTTACTGCTTTGAAATTTGTTGTTGTTGCTGCTGCTGTTTAAATTGATTATTTTTAATTACCTGCCCTTTGCCCCAAGCAAATAAAACACAATGTTAAAAACTGTTTAAAACAACTTATGATCCCAAAAATGAATACACTGTGCAAGATACATTGTTTGAAATACAACACATTCTTTCATATCCATGCCAAGGTAAGTTTCGCCTGCTAAATATCTGCGTGCTAGGCAGGTGTTAAAGGCATAGATGCCTCTTTTATTTAACATTTATAAGATTTACAGCTTCTTGAATAGTAAGAACCATTTCTCAGTAGTCACGCCCACCCTTTGGAACACCCTCCCATGAGAGGTCAAGGAAATAAACGTCTATCTGACTTTCAGAAAACATCTGAAGGCAGCCCTGTACAGGGAGGTTTTTAAATGTTCAAGGTTTTTCGTGTTTTGTTATTTTGTTGGAAGTTGCCCAAAGTGGCTGGGGCAACCCTGTCAGATGGGCGGCATACAAAACAGCATCAACAAAGAACAGGAAAACTACAACAACCTCTTAGCGCCTTGAAAATTTACCACCACACTTTATCCTATTACTATAATTTATTAAATTTGTATACCACCCTTCATCCATAGATCCCAGGGCATTTCACAACATAACATTCCTATTATTTGGTCCCTTACAGAGCAATCCTATTTAGCCTAAAAGAATTCTCAAATGTTGCCCTGTATTTGGATGGTTATGAAGAGTGACACAAGACTGTCAAAGGGTTTGTGGAGGGAACCACTGAAACAAATACAGTGGTACCTCGAGTTACATATGCTTCAGGTTACATACGCTTCAGGTTACAGACTCCGCTAACCCAGAAATAGTACCTTGGGTTAAGAACTTTGCTTCAGGATGAGAACAGAAATCGCACTGCGGCGGTGCGGCAGCAGCAGCGGGAGGCCCCATTAGCTAAAGTGGTGCTTCAGGTTAAGAACAGTTTCAGATTAAGAACGGACCTCCGGAACGAATTAAGTACATAGCCAGAGGTACCACTGTAAGCAAAATGGGTTGCAAAATCGGACGCAATGGAAAGATCCGTTGTCTATCCCTAGCAGAGAATCACCTCATTTGCTTCATCCAATTTGGTTGCTGCGTGAGAAGCAGTATTTGATGTGAGTAACTTGAAACGTTAACAAGCATGTGCTATGCAAATGCCACCTACCACTGAGATTGGAAATAGAGTCAGAAGTGTTTTGGGTTGATGGAAGAAGCAGCACACTGTGCTATGCTCTGGCCTCAAAGGCCACTAGCACATCAGGTAATTAGCACAGTGATGGACTGAAATACTTTGTTCCTTAAGATCCCCTGGCTCAATAAACCTATTTGATTTTTAATAAGTGTGAGATACATAGAGGAAGGGAGGGAGGGAGGGAGAGAGGATATTATGCAAATGTACTAAAAGCTTCCTCTTTTACTGTCATTATCTATTCTAATACTATGGTCCCATCTCAGTTTTTCTTTTAGTTAAGCAACAGAATCCACTTTGTGTCTCCTGAAAACTACGCGCTAATTGGTTGCTCTTTTAGCTAATTAGGGCATATTTTATGCAGCAAGGAAATGATTCTAAATAGCTTAACCATTATTTTGTCAGCAAAAGTAGAGCCATGAGGGAGACAGTATTAATTAAACTTCAGCTTTCGTTAGGAAAATGGCAAGGTCGGTCCCAACCTGCCGCTTCTAGGGTTGTACAAAAGTGGTTTGATTCATTCTGATATTCATTCACACTTTCCTGTGGCATTTTCTGTTCTGCTGCAATGGACTTGTTGTTAGTTTCTCCTGTTTCGTGATCAGCTGATGCGGAAATATGTGTATTTTTACCTATATTAGAACACACATAACAGACATGCATGTCTCAGCCGTCAACAGATACTTAAAAATCTGTTGTCTTCTCATTTAGCCTTTTGTAGCAAAAACAAAGAATTTGGCAGCACTTTAAAAACAGAGATAATGAAGTCGTCTGTGGCTAGGGATGTAATGTTTTCCCTCCCATACTGGGTTGGTTGTGTTGAGCATTGAGTCCACTATGCTAAAACCTCTGTTATTCTACTCTTTATCCACTATGGTTGAAAATTACATAATTAATGATGTAATTAATTTCAATGCATTTCAGTGAAAAGAACACATAAAAAGAATGCCGCAAACAATTTTTATGAAACTTTGCAGACTAAAAGCAACAACAATATTTGCACATATTTGATTGCATGATTTCCATTCCTAACTTCAGAAGATCATGGAAAATGTGGAAATTTCAGCTACCATTTCTGCTTCTGGCAGAGCTCTCTGACACCCCTACTAGTGGTCAATCACAATACATCTATGGCTGCAATTCTAACCATCTGCTCAGAAGTAAGTTTAATTCAGTCCAATGGGGATTACACCCAGGATTGCAGCCTGCCTTGCTCACTTAACCACATATATGACATGTCTTATTGCAACATTTTCTTTCATAAATGCATATTTTAAACAGATAACACTCCAGCTAATTTAACTTTGAGATGTTTCCAGTATACATGATTCTGTGTTTGACAGCTTTAAATCCCCTGTTTTGTGCCAAAGTATTCCTGCCATGTGAAGCAGAACAACAATGAATGATGTGTTTAATTGGTTTTAAAAAGCTATGGAGATTTTCCTGGGAGTAGGGCGAGGATGCTTTTGAAACAAAATATTTAAAACAAAGATTTAGGGGATGGATGGATGGTCAAAGATGAGCAGTGAAATCTGGTTATTTCTGACAAAGAAAAAGACTACAGGTAGCAAAAGAAATCATATATTTCTTCTCTATACTGAAGCACCTTGCATTTTCAGCATTCCTAAGCTCCTGATTTTGGAGCATACAGTTGCCTCTTCACGATGATTGTGACAGGGACCCTGCAGAAACAGTGCTGCGTCTTTGACCGCTTGTGACCTCAGGCCACCACACTACTGCATGTAATTAAATTGAACACTTGGGTAGGGCTATGCACGCGCTAAGCAAAAATACTTCAATACCACTATTTGAAAGAAGTGGTTGATGGAAGCATGAAAGGGCTAGCAGTACCCACCTCTTTTCCTTCTTTGGTTAGCTTGCAGAGTATGTTGTCATGGATATTAGTCTTTGCTCTGGAGGAGATTCATGCAGTGAGTAAGGATCATCCCACCCCACACATCCAGCCTCTCCATTCCCTTAATGGAATGTGGTGACGTGTAATGTTTCTGTTTTTCTGCATGCAGGTGACCTATGAAACAATCCATGAGTAGCAACTGAATTTATACAAGTAGCAAAGACCTCTCTTTCCGCTTCTTCTTTGCCAGCTTGGCTCAAAAGCAAACACTGTCCAAATGAAATATTACCAATGACTCCAAATTTATTTTTGGTTCTTTGGACAAATGTTAAAGAGCCCAGTACTTCCCTGTGCAGGAATTCTGCTTTGTGGGTTGCCGTGGAAGTAATTCTGATAGAATGAATACCGTTTGCTCAAAGAAAGGAAGGATCAGAAGCAGGGACAGAAGGCATCAATAGTCAGACCCAACACCAGCACTTGAAATCCTTGGACAGCTGCTAGAGCCTCAGTGCTTTTTATTTCATGGGCCTGGTGCTCCTAGAAGCTGTGTCTATCTGAATAATCATAGTTTAGAGGTCCTGGGCCTTAAGGAAGTCAGATTATCCTCCACCAGGGCCAGGGCCTTCTCAGTGATGGCTCCGACCTGGTGGAATGCTCTGTCCCACGAGACCAGGGCCCTGCAGGATTCAACTTTCTTCCGCAGGGCCTGTAAGACAGAGCTATTCAGCCTGGCTTTCAATTTGAACTTAGCCTGATCTTTTATTCCCCTTCCTTCCCTCTCCTTCCCCTTTTTATGAAGATTACCCGCTCTGGGATCCCACAGCTAATCCTCCCCTGGTCTCCTTGCTGGCCCAAATAGGACTAATTTAGCCAGCTAGCTCTGGTGATCATCTAATGTTTATTGGATGGATTTCCCCCCTAAATTGATTTTTGAATTCTGAATTTATTGTTATTCACGTTTTATACTGTATTTTATGCTGTTTTTTGTTTCACCAATTAAGTGTTTTAAATTTGTTGTTAGCCGCCCTGAGCCCAGCTTTCTGAACCGGGAAGGGCAGGGTATAAATAAAAAAATTGTTTGTTTGTTTGTTTGTTTGTTTGTTTATTTTAATTTACCACAATCCTTGGGCATTGTGGGAAATTTAAAGGGGCAGCGCCCAATCACTTGTCCAGTGACAGCTTCCCAGTATCACTGCCACATGAGCCTGCTAGGGCCGTCCAGATGACGAGGGGGGCTAGATGGACAAATAACTTGATTCGTGTTTAACAACAACTTATGAGTATGCCTTAAGCCTAACAAGATCAAAACACTGAGGTAAAAAAAAAAACAGAGCAGCAAGCTAAAACAGTTGAAACTGATAAAATTTGGAACAACAACCAAACAAACTTACATACAAAAGGAGGCAGGGAGGGGGATGGGCTAAGATGAACCCACTGGATCCCAGTATGGTCTTACTACCATTGTTCAACAGCATCAGGCCCATGTGTGGCAGGAAAGTTGGTTCAGTGGTGGCTCTGCTGCTTTGTAAAGCCCCACCAACACAGTGGGGAAATTTGGATTATGCCCTAGTGTTGGTGTCAGGTAAGCTTCCCTGGGGAGAGCATTTCAGAAATGAGGTGCCACCACTGAGGGTGCCCTGTCTTGGGCCATCACCTGCTTCATCTCTGAACCCAAGGAAGGGGCTCAGTCAAGATCTCATCCTGTTCTTATAAAGCATCTTGTAAAGATATCTGCCAGTTAAGCCTAAATTCTGCTGACAGAATAAACCAGCTGCCTGTAGAGGGAAATAGTATCTAAAGTAGGGTGATAAAGAAGAAGAGAAGAAGAAGAGTTTGAATTTGATATCCCGCTTTATCACTACCCGAAGGAATCTCAAAGTGGCTAACATTCTCCTTTCCCTTCCTCCCCCACAACAAACACTCTGTGAGGTGAGTGGGGCTGAGAGACTTCAGAGAAGTGTGATTAGCCCAAGGTCACCCAGCAGCTGCATGTGGAGGAGCGGAGACGCGAACCCGGTTCCCCAGATTACGAGTCTACCGCTCTTAACCACTACACCACACTGGCTCTCTGAGGAGGTATGCAGGTAATAGTCATCTTATGCGTCCCACTTTGATCAGTCAAATGCATGCCTAACTCATGGCTTGCTTTTGAGTTTCCTTATCAGACACTGCACATGCGTTTATAAGCTTTCCTTCAGAACCATAAGTATTTGAAACTTTTCTTTCTCTCTTTCAAGACTGAGAGTCTGAAGATACCAAGCTTTGCGCCAGATGCCGTATTTTGCACTTCAGAACTGAGGGTGTACAGAATACACAGAGTCCCATTTGAGTGCATATTTTTATCCACATCACAAAATATTGTTCAGCAAGACCTAAAATCTATTATAATGTCAGAAGATTGTGTTTAAAGAGAATTTCTTTAAAGAGGAGAGTGGGAAACTTGCTTTGCATCTTGTTGTCCCATTCTGCCAAGTTTATTTTGGCTACCTGCCAAATTACACTCCAACGAACCTCCTCTGCAAAAGCCTTGGCAGATCAGCACAGGCTGTTCGGAGGGCACAGGATTTGAAAGACAGCAAAACAATTTTAAGTGCTCAGTAGGTATTCATGGAAGCTAATTATAATGGTGGTAACTGCGTATAGACCATATGGAATCAGAATCAGATAATGGAATGATTCTTGATGTCTTTTCAAGATACCACTCATCCATGCTCCATAATCATTGCCCTGGCATACAAAACTTCATCCCACAAAAATCTATCTTCAGCACTGACTTACCATTATAAATAATCTTACATTCAGCCGAGATGCAAGAATTCATTGCCAACTAAATTTTAATGAGTACTTTTCTCCTGTTGTGATCGACATTAGATCTTACTTTAAGAACAGAATGCACAACACCATGATTTCACCAGACTAGAAAAACACACACACTTCTATTACAGTCCAAGACAGGGCAGGGATGGCCTAAGACATCATGTCCCTCCAGATGTTGTTGGACTACCAGGATAGGCAATCTGTGGCTCTCCAGATGTTGTTGGACTAATCTCTGAGCATTAGGCATGCTGACTGGGGCTGATGGGAGTTAAACAGCATCTGGAAGGGCCAGCCCAATAAATTTTGGCACCTGAGGCGGACCATAGAATGGGGTCCTCCTCCCTGCCAGGGAAGAAGGGGTGAGGGAAAATCTACATCAGGAACAAGGGGGGGGGGAGAAAGATCTACATCAGGATCTGCTGCCCCAATGGACCCTGCAGCCTGAGGCAGCCGCCTCACTTTGCCTCATGGGTGGGCCGGCTCTGAATAAAATTATATGTTGAGATTTGCTGCCCCTGTGGATTCTGTCACCTGAGGCAGCTGCTGCACCTTGCCGCATGGGTGGGCCGGTCCTGGCATCTGGAGTGTCATAGGTTACTCATCCTTGACTTGGACAAATGGAAACAGTTTCCCCTTTTCCTCTAGCTTAGCGGTTCTCAACCTGTGGGTCCCCAGATGTTGTTGGACTACAACTCCCATCATCCCTGAACTCTGGCCTTGCTAGCTAGGGGTGATGGGAGTTGTAGTTCAACAACATCTGGGGACCCACAGTTTGAGAAAGGCTGCCTAGCTCGACAGCGTAAAAGCCACAACTGCTTTCCACCCTATATAATTGTGGCTGTTCTTGATCACTTTTAAAGCCATCTGACATGATGACATAATCATGATAAGACCAGAATTTATGCATGACACCATCTTATTCCCTGATGGGCAGGTGTTTTCTGGAATGCCAATCCAGATAACAGGAGGGAAGGGGTAATTCTCTAGCTCATTTGCGATGCTTTTTGTAGTGAAATGTAACCCAGAGACACATTTTATCAGTCAGCGATTCAGGGTTTTAATAATATATAAATGTGCTTCTCCTTTTTCATTTGATTTGGCATGTGGTGCATGCTCTGTCTCTCTCCTTCTTTTTCTCTCCTTTTGTTCCTTTAATCTGAAGAAGGAATTAGCCAAGGGAGAGATTCCTAGGTTCCTTATCACTAATGTCAGCATATCAAAATAAGAAGTACAGTACAAACAAACAGACAAACAGGAATAGGGTTTTCTGAACATTTCAGTGTTGTTTCTTCCCTAATTTCTGTCTTGCTCCTTAATCTCAGTGCAAGATGAGATCCCCACAAACCCAGTTCTACAAAAAAAAAAGAACAATTCTTGTAAAACAATATGCATTCATTTTTATATAATATTATACACATAGCCTCCAGATTTTCTAAAGCAAACCGCACATTAGCAGATACATGTAACAATGCAATTATGTAGAAATACAGATTTATTAACGCACTTGTAAATCTGTGCTATAGAAATATAGTACAGCAAAGGGCTTGACACGTTTGTAGGTATTATACATATAATATACATTTTTGTGTGTGTCTGATTTAGCATATAATTGGTGAGGCTTTTCAGACAACAATTGGCAAGGCATGTGTGACTTGACAGAAGCAGCCACTCATATTCAGGTTCTATTTTTTAAAAACCCATCAAGTCTGCCCATCCCTGAATTAGAGGGATGGAAGTGGATACTATTAGTACACCAATCCAAATGAAAACCTAACTAGTTTTTGGTGTGTCCAGTGAAAGAAACACAATGGGCTGTATCTGATGAAGTCATCCCATTAGTGGAAGATCTTTGCCTTGTTCAATTTTTATTTGTTGTTATTGTTAAAAAAATACTTACATACCACATAATATTATGGCAGCAAACAGATACAGACAGATATACCATATTTTTCCGTGTATAAGACTAAGTTTTTCCCCTTAAAAATAATGTCCAAAATTTGGGGGCGTCTTATACATGGGGGCCATCTCCCCCCCATTTTCTTAAATCAGAGTCCCCAAAATAGGGGTCGTCTTATACATGGGGGTGTCTTATAGAGGGGAAAATGCGGTAGATAGATGCGGGGGGGGGGAGGGAGAGGGAGAGGGAGAGGGAGAGGGAGAGGGAGAGGGAGAGAGAGAGAGAGAGAGAGAGAGAGAGAGAGAGAGAGAGAGATGAATGAATGAGAAACCTCCTCTCATCCTTCTCTCCCCAATAGGCAGGGCACTGGGGTAAGATCGTAATACATTAAGAGCAACTAAACTGTCATTGAATGTAAATACTTCTTTGCACAAAAGCCCAGCTGGCAAATGTATACTGTGGTATCCAAATATTTGCAGAATCAATAGCTGCAAATCTATTAAACAATCACCACTGTTAGCATTGGGAATTTTATTCCCACACCTGACACATGGCCTAATTATAATCAATGGTACAAGAATCAGAGGCCTGTAACTGTTGGACAATCTCCCAATAATGTTAATTTCTAGAACTGTGTGCAGCTTCTCTTTAATTTTTTTGCCCCGAGGCAATGCAAATATAATGAAATACGTGCAATGCATATTCAACCTCACTTATGCATTTGAATTTGAGCAGGGACTTTATTCTGCTATATTTGTAAGGAAATTAATTCAAGCAGAAAGAAATTGGGTACCACAACCTCTATACCTTTGGTCTATATGTAAGGGCACAAAGCAGATATTACTGGGAGGTGACATTTGGAAGATATTTCTTAACCGCATGAAAAGAAGCTAACTGAAGTCACTTCAGTGATCTATTTAGGGAAAGGCCATATTGCAAATAGTTGCAAAGTTGCCATCAGTCTGTCTCTGGAGACAATGGAAGAGTGCGCCTTCAGAAGTAAAGTCAAACAATTGGAGAGTTACAGTGACTGCTGTGGTTTTAGAGACCAATACAGGAGAGAGATGTTTTATTACAGGTGGGACAGATGAAGGCTTCCAGTTTTGCTGTCATAGGTAGGTAAAGGTATAGGACCCTTGGATGGTTAAGTCCAGTCAAAGGTGACTGGACTGTTGCTCATATTGCTTTTCAGGCCAAGGGAGCCGGCGTTTGTCCACAGACAGCTTTCCAGGTCATGTGGCCAGCGTGACTAAACTGCTACTGGCGCAATAGGGCATGATGACAGAAGCCAGAGCACAGAAATGCCGTTTACCTCCCCTCTACAGCAGTACCTATTTATCTACTTGCACTGGTATGCTTTCAAACCGCTAGGTTGGCAGGAGCTGGGACAGAGCAATGGGAGCTCACCCTGTCACTCAAATTCAAACTGCTGACCTTCCGATCAGCAAGCCCAAGAGTTTCAGTGGTTTAGACCACAGTGCCACCCACTGTCATAGGTGCAGCTTGGTGTTTCTTCTCTCTGTGCTCCTCCCAGTGACCATTCCTCCTCTGGTCGCTGCTGTGAATATACAACCTGACCCTCTGTCTCCAGTCATTGTGGTCACCTGCAAGAGATTCTCACGTTGGGGTGAATGTTGTCAGACACCATGTCATGTTTGCAGACATCTTTGTAACTGAAGTCAAGACACATACATCTCTCCTCTGGCACCTACTTTCCCACCTACTTTCTCTCCTCTGGCACCTAACCCACCTACTTTCAGCAGCCAGAAACACCATAACCAGACACTGGAGAGACCTGTCAGGAGTAAGCATGGACCAATGGTACCAAATAGTATGGGAAACAGCCTTACTAGAAAAATTAACCAATAAACTGAAACTGACACGGGGACAAATAGAAGAAGACGCCTTCACCCCGGTATGGCTCCCCTTTATCACATACACAGCCCAACAAGACAATGACAATAATCCACCAACAGCATACAAATCAATACAGCTAACCTGATCCAAAACACCCACCCACCTCACCCACACATGAAAACAAAGATCACCACAGCCAATCACAAACAAACAACCACACCCTAGGCCAACCCCAACGTCTCTCACCACCAAAGGAACACAAATTGCACAGAACCTGCACAAGCGATGCTGACACAAAACCCTACATATATTAAGTATATTAGAAACACCACCACCCGACCCCCCCATCTCCCACCCCTTTCCCCTTCTTCTTCCTAATGTCTCAACAAATGAAACTGATCTGTAAAAATGTTACTTGGAGAAAAAGAGAGAGAGAGAGATTGCACTTACTAAGAAAATCTTTAATAAAAACACATTTAAAATCTCTCCTCTGGCACTATGAAATATGTGTCTACACCAAATGTGAGAGACCTTTGGCATCTTAGCATGAGGAGGGTAGAATGCCTGAGTCCCTCTTTGGTTTTTCTACAGGAACTGGGAGCCATTCACTCGTCTGCTCTTGAATGTGACACTCAAAGGTGTCTTCTGTTAAAGGGGTAATACCATTAACAGAATAGAGATTATTTGTTTTCCATGTCTAGCTGTGATTATAATGAATGGCACAAGACAGTACCACTAGTCGAACCATACAATCTATGCACAGTCAGAAACAGTAACACTTCTGAATACTGTTGCTGCAAACCACAGGGGAGAGTGGTCTTGTGCTTGGGTCCTGCTCGCGGGTTTCTCTCAGGCATCTGGTTGGCCACTGTGAGAACAGGATGTTGGACTAGATAGGTCATCCGCCTAATTCAGCAAACTCTTCTTAGGTTCTTATGCAGCATTGGTTCTGCACACTCCAGCCAATGTGGTGTTGTTGGACTCCAGTTTCTATCAGCCCCAGCCATCATGGCCAATGGTCAGGGATGCTAGAAACTGTTGTCCAGAAACATCTGGAGAATATCACATTGGCTACCCATGCTTTTAGTCCCATGCCTTCAAAAATGTAAGCCAGCGTGGAAGACCATGGTGAAGGGGTAGAGCTTTGTGGGTGGTCAGTGATTTCCTTCCTAGTGGATCTGATGAATTGGCTGCAATCTTGGAGGGGAAACCTGCTTCTTAGCCAAGAAACTGAAGTGATTAGAGGGAAGGGGAAGGTAAAATGTCTACCATACAAGTGTCAACAAGGCTGCCATCTATTCATAGTGGCTGGGAATAAAGACTTTCCTGGGGGACACCATTCCTTTGGGAGAAAATTCCACCCCAATAAAGGATGGTCTGGTACTCAGCAGCAGACACCATTATTATTTAGTATTTATTAAATTTGTTAGTCGCTTTATCTCGTTCAAGGCAAACAAAAGCACCATGGGGAATGCGCCATTCTGGACATACCTTACAATGGGCCCTTCAACGCACCATTCCTCTCTCTACAAAAATCAGTCATCACTAAGGTAAGAATTTTATTTGTACAGAGAACAACCATCTTTTCGCGTATTCAAAGCACCATGCATGTATGTGCTGTTTTTGGACCCATAAGAGGGCAGAACATGGCAGGGCAGGCTTATGCATGCTCTGCTGACAAGCATCATGACCTGAAATGCAAATCCCACGCAAATCGGGGGTAGCCTGCACTACAAAAGCATGCATGGGTCTCTCATTCTTTGAGCTCATCTCTAAAGGATTATGACTCAAGTCGGCCCAAAATTCTCTCCCTTCACCCCCTCCCCCCGCATCCCCAAGCTATCAACTGCATTTTTTTTTTGTCTTCCTTTTAAAACAGCAGCACACAACATTTGAGCTGCTGAAGGGTTTTTATCAATGAATTCCAGAACTTCCTTTTGCATTCTTCCAGCTTCATTCCTACCCATATTTCCAACTTCCTTTGAGTTTCTGGTGTGGGGAATCACTAAGACACCCTGCTATAAAACTGACAGCTAAGCTGGATTGTCTTCTTGTCACACCAATTTCCGCAGGACACACGGAGGAAATGACAGCTATTCATTGTTCCCCTTCTTTTCTGCCGTCATGTCAACAAAGAGCAGGAGTGATCTCTAATGCACCTTCAAATTTGGGCACATAGATTTTCCTTGTCCCCGCTCTCCAATTATCACTTGTCATGTGCAATATGAATGACTTCCACTTTGTCTTATTGTCCAAAGAAATGTGTTCTCTTCAAATGAGATACAGTGGTTTTCAAAGAGCCAAGTTATACATTTGCTCTGAATGTGACCAGCTGCTGTGAGAATTACATGTCTTATCATTTGTAGAAGGCAATGACCGCTCCCCACTTAAAACGGGGGGCGCCTTTTGCGTGGACGCATGCAGCCCTGGATCTGGAGTGGCCCCATCAGCATAGGCTTTGCCTTCCCTCAGGTGGGATACCTGGAGGTCCCCGCCTACCCCAGTGAGTTGTCCAATCCCACCTGGGGGAAGCGTTGCCAGGGAAACCAGGCCAGGTAAGGGGAGGGATTACCTGCCCACACAATAGAGGGTGGATCTTAATTGGTTGTAGAAGGCAATGTGCATTTTTTCCAAATGGGCGTCATGTTTCTGCAGTCATTTATAATCTATCAAACACGCATTAATTCTCCAACTGAATATTTTATATATACTTTACATCATTATTATGGTTGTCGCTGTTTATGTGGGGTTTCCCCCCTCTAAAAATGAAATTCAAAGCAACTTACAAAAACAAACGTTGCAAATAAGAATGGAAACAAGATTAAAACAGCTGAAAATAAACAATATATATAAAACAAATGAGCAAATAATATATAAAATACAGAGCCAACTCCACCCCACCCTGCTAAAATTAAGATCCAAAGGCATGGCTGAATAAGAATGTTTTTAAGGGTAGGAGCACCTGGGCAATCCCAACCTGAATTTGCTGGGATGTGATTGAATTCCACTGCAAAATAGAGACAACCCAGCATTCCCTGGAATCTGTATCATAGATAACAAAGCACTGAATTTTTTTTAAGTCACTGCTTAGTTGTATAATGTTCTATTTTGCTGCACAACGTCTTGCTGGATTTGAAGCAGCCTTTGTTAGGACTTGGTTGCAAATCTGTGACTGCAATAACAAAATACCCCAAAGAAAAATTGGCATAATGAATGACCCAAATCGTAAACCTTTCAAGCACATTAGGAGGAGGATTTGACGCAATCAAACATTTACAGTTAAATTGAGGCTGCTTAACACAATGGTTTTCCCACAAGACAATAAGTGTTGGAAATAATGAAGAATTTAGTGCTCAGGCTTCACTGCACATTTTTGAAAGACTTTAAAAGACAAATTTCTAGCTAGTTAGCCAAGAAGGGCTTAGCTCGCTGCTGGCCTTCCATTTAATGCTGCATAGGGATGTTATATCACCAGCTGAGGTTAATGCAGGAATACCGTGCATAAATGCTGGCACAATATTGATTTGACAGTCTTAGCATAAATTAATACGAATTCAAAAATCTGCTTTGCTTTCAGTAACCACATAGAAGGTCTCATCTTCCACAGCTACCACCAGTTCTGTTACAAAAAGAATCATTGTGATAGTCCAAGATGATACTGTCATCAATGGTATCAAAAGCCACTGAGAGATCTCGCGGGATCAATTTCATCTGCCTTTCTCTTCAAGGTTATAAAGATGTCTGCAAATGTGGCATGAAGGCTGGCAACATCAAGCCTGCAATGTGGGAACCCCTTGCAAATGACCATAGTGCCTGGTGATAGACGGTCAAGGGGTCCATCCCTAGCAGTGACTTGAAGAGAAATGATTGCTGGGAGAAGAAATGTGATGGTGCATCTACAGTAGCGCAACCAGATGCCTTCATCTGCCCCAGCTGCAACAAAACATGTCTCTCTGGTATTGGTCTCTACAGCCACAGCAGGTGCTGTAACCTTCCAACAGTTTGACTTTACCCCCAAAAGTACACTCCTCCATGGTCTCCGAAGACAGATGGATGCCAGCAACATCCATCAGAGCAACCAAGACTGGGTTTTGTCTCAAAATGGGGTCTGAACCAGATTGAAATGGGTTGTAATAATTAGTTTCATCCAATGATCCAGGGAACTCTATATTTACTGGACATTGGTGAAAGAGACGGACAACTTGGAGAACAACTAGCTTCAGAAATGGGTTGGTGGGAGAAAGGCTCAAAAGAATCAGGAGGTTGCTTATCCTGAAAGTGTGCAGACCCATGGAAGATTGAACAACCATGTGTGATTGTTACAAGCTGCATATGCTTGGCTTGGCTGCAGACTTTTACCTCTGCCAAAGTAAAAGTTAAAGGAGAGTTCAGAGCAGGGTGGGCTGTGCCAGGACTTCAGTCAGGCTCACTTCCTGTCATGTCCACCCCCAGCTAATTACCTTTCAGAAAGGAATTATGCGGTGCCTCAAAGCAACAGCTCAGTGTGTCGCTTGCCCTCCTTCAGAAAGGCAAATAAGAATGCTGCCTGCAATTAAAAACTGCACATAATTGCCAGAGGATGGCTGATCCCTCTAAGGCTTCACAAACTTGTAGCAACGCAGTCTTGAGCACAAGACTCCAAGACACAGCAATCTACCGGCACTATTCCTCCTCCATCAGAGGTTCGGTGTTCAAAACAGGGCAACTAATCACATTCCCTATAGATCCTTGTTAACTGACAGCTCCAGCTAAGTATATGATTCCCTTGTATGGAATTAGACAAGCAGGAGGAGAACCAGAATGCTCAGTCTTTCAATAAGCAACCCGCGTGGCAAGTCTCTTCTTGTTATTTCTGCAACGGAGTGTAGCCTTTGCAACAACTGCTTGTCGAAATACTTGCATCCCGAGACAGCTTCGCGCTTGCTGTGATGTTACTTTAGCTTGCTGATTACCCTCCAGTTTTGTCCCAAAATAATGTGTCATCAGTCATGAAATACACTTTGGATAGAATGAATGGCTGTGGATGAAGTAGACTGAAAGCATAGCTCAGTCGGTAATGCACGAGACTCTTAAACTCAGGGTCATGCGTTTGAGCCCCACGTTGGGCAAAAGACTACAGGGGGTTGGACTAGATGGCTCTCATGGCCCCTACAATTTTGTGAATCTGTGGTCAGCCCAAGGGTGCCTGGTGGGCCACTATGAGTGTTGTTGTTGTTGTTGTTGTTTTCTATGCCACTCTTCATCTGAAGATCACAGTGCGGCTTACAATATAAAAACACAAACATACATGCCATAATAACAAACAAAAGCAATAACTCCCCTCCCCACACGGTACAGAATGATGGACCAGAAGGGTCTTTGGTCTGGGTCAGTAGGAGACAATGCAGTCAACTGCTTCTGCCCAATTTCCCTGAGTATTTTGTCGAGCCACCATCTTCACTCACAAATAAGCAAAAACAGAGTTCTGGTTTGTAGAGGTAGAGACCATGGATGGACAAAAAAGGTGCAGGATGGGAGCAAGGACCGGGTAGAAATAGTAATGGTGACCTCATCTCCTGTTTGAATGATGATGGCAGCATCCCGCAAAGAAAAGAGGGATTAAAAAATTAAGAAGTGAAAACAAAAACAAGTGTACATACCGATACTCCACCATATATGTAAAACATGTACCCTAAAGACTCTAGATTTCAGCATTTACATCTAGTAACAGAAATTACCCTATTATATTGAGCTGGTGTTAAATACTATCAATATAATAATTTACTTATGCTAAGTTTGCCCAGGAGTAAGGCTAAATGATACTGTTTTGATTGACTGAAATACTGTCTTTGTCGTTCTGAAACTAGAGTGTCGGTACCTTCTTTTCTAAAAGCTTGTCCTTTGTGTTTAAAGCTACTAATGAAATCATGCGTCTTTGGCAGTAAACCTTTAAATTGACTATGTGGGTAGTGTTCCATGAAATTTTACTTGGGTCTACTCTGAGTAAAGCTTAGTCAACCTACATCCCATGTGATTGCACTTCCCCAAATTGTCAATAACCTGACTAAATCAGCAGGCCTTAATTTAGAGATTTAAAAGTTTCTAATTTCTAAGTATTGAAAAAACAATGGGGGCACCTTCTGAAATCTGACCCTTATCTTGTCTTGATAAAATATATTCTTTTTCTATCAAGACTTCAGACTTATCCGCTGAATTAATTTTCCCATTTGTAAAACAGTGAGCTCAGTCTTATTGTATTAATTTTTTCTCATGCGCAAGTGCAGATATATCTGGACTTAATTTATTGTTGCACCTGATTTCTTCTTTCTTTGTTAGCACTCCATAGTAAAACTTCCAAAGAAATATCTGACTAGATTTATTCTAATTCATGCAAAATGTTATCAGAATTTTGTGATATTTGTCATGTGAGCCAACATAATTGAGCTGCCTCGTGACATGAGATCAAATTAGGTACCACTAGGCCTCTCATATGTGATTTAGATTACATGGCATTTGTATCGATTCTTGTTCACTTATCCTCCCAAATAAATGGGAAATTTAAGCTAAGCCCTCATTCTTCACAAATGTTCTGCTTCACTTAATTCCTTTACTAATTTTACTCTTTCTGCTCCTGAAATAGTCCTCTCTCATATATTTCACGTCACTAAGTATTTCTTGGACTCTTTTCCTGCCTACCTTGCCTGCTGTGGAACTCAGCAAACCAGATAATAAGAAATCAAATTGGATTATTATTATCTTTAGGCAAGGCAATGGCTGTTTTTCATGTATGCAAGTTTCCAGAAATAGAAGTTCAGATTGAAGACTTCTTCTGTTTGAAACGGACATTAAATATTGCACTTGGAAAGAAGGCAATGTGTTGGTGAATCAATGCTTTGGCAAAGTTTCAGGTAGGACTGTCCACTTCTATAGGCATGATTGATGTCTGAAAACTGGTTGGCATCACCAGTCAATGTGTAGCTTGACTCCCTTGAAGAGTATTCTGCTTGAGGGCATATGAAACATTATTTGGTATGAAGGTAGTATGCCATGCAAACTACTTGCCCCAAGGCCCACTGCAAAAACCTGCAGGATGCTAACTTATACTAAAACCAAATCGATCCATTTGGTCCAGCATAGTCTACATTAGCTTTTTTCAACCAGATGTTGCTGGATGACAGGTCCTCTCATGCCTGGCCATTGATCATGAAGGCTGGGTCTGATTACAGTTCTGGTTCATCAACATCTGGAGAGCATTAGGTCGGAGAAGATTAGTTTGTGCTGACTAGCAGTGGTTTTCCAGGGTTGTAGACAGGAGCCTTTCACAGCCCTACCTGGACATCCTGGGGATTGAACGTAGGTGGTTCAGAGTACAGAGCTTGTTTTCTGCCAGTTAACTGCAGAAAACTTTGAAGGTGACCCGGAAACTGCAACTAATCCAGAATGCGGCAGCTAGACTGGTGACTGGGAGTGGCCGCCGAGATCATATAACACCGATCATGAAAGGCCTACATTGGCTCCCATTTTGTTTCTGAGCACAATTTGAAGTGTTGGTGCTGAACTTGGAAGCCCTAAACAGCCTCAGCCCAGGATACCTGAAGGAGAGTCTCCACCCCCATCGTTCTGCCCAGACACTGAGGTCCAGTGCTGAGGGCCTTCTGGCGGTTCCCTCATTGCGAGAAGTGAGGTTACAGGGAACCAGGCAGAGGGCCCTTTTGGCAGTCGTGCCCGCCCTGTGGAATGCCCTCCCATCAAGGAAATAAACAACTGACTTTTAGAAGACATCTGAAGGCAGCCCTGTTTAGGGAAGTTTTTAATGTTTGATGTTTTATCGTGTTTTTAATATTCTGTTGGGAACCACCCAGAGTGGCTGGGGAAACCCAGCCATATGGGCGGGTATAAATAAATTCTTCTTCTTCTTCTTCTTCTTCTTCTTCTTCTTCTTCTTCTTCTTCTTCTTCTTCTTCTTCTTCTTCCCTGTGGTGGCAGCTATAAGAATGTCCTGCAGCCCACCATGTGAATCCATGCATCTTCACCATGCCATTATGATCTGTGCCTGCCACCATATAAATAAAAAGAAATCTGAACTGGCTTATTCCTAAAAGGCATGCTCAGGGTAGTATAGCCACAGACAATTCCCTTGACACCTAGTTGTGCCCACACATTCAGAGCTGCTGAGTGGAATGACAAAGTCATGGGATATGGTTTTGCCATGTTTAACAGTTTGATCTGTTTAAGCCATTTTAAAAGGCATTAAATAAACTAAAACCAGGGCTTTTTTTTCCAGTCAGAATGCACCAGAACTCAGTTCCAACACCTCTCAAGTGGTCACCATTGCCATTATAAGAGAACAAGGGAGGCATTCATAGTGAGTTCACAGAAAAATAGTAGTGACTAAAATGATGGCCCCAATGAAAGACCATCAGATGTTTGGAATATGTTTGCAAGTGCTTATAAAAACTGCTGATGGCGAGCAATTAAAATTCTCTTGTGCATACGAGGTCTTCCCAGGTAACCTAAAAACAAAGAAAGCATATTTATTGCATGCGAAGAACTGCTTCATATGCAAATATAATCAGCCAATAGTTTTACTTCATGAAAACAACCCACAGCTACACTCACATGAAATATGAAAACTATATTAAGGAATTTGGAAAGGCTAGTTAATAGCTAATTAATTAGAACCTTCAGCTTCCCAGCATTGCCCGAAAGGAATATGGGATTCCTAGGAAATATTCTTAACCACTTTGTTTAAAAATAAACATCAAACACTGCCAGCCTCACTCTCACAAGTAGTTTTGCTATCAGGCTATTTTCAAAAAGAGAGAGGCAACAGCTGTTTCATGCTTGCTTTCATTTACATTCTCGCCAACCACAAGTCGAATTGTTAAATTGGGCAATGTATGCCACAGCCCTTCACTTCTAATTCGCAGTTTAGGATGATGAAGACACACACTAATATTCTTTTAAAAGTGCCTTGCAGCTACAGAGGGGGAAAGGAGCAGGTGGATGAATAGGATGTGTAGAAGCAAGTCTAAAACATTTAGCGTGGCAGCCCTTGGATTGATTTTTTTGCATGTTTTCTTTTTAAAGAGTGGGTTCTTACTCAGAATGTGGCTTTGTCCAAAAAAAAAAAAAAAAATAGTTGGTGAGACGTTTTTGCATCCTTCAAGCAGAATGGCTTTGGCTGATCATTGTTGCAAAGGAAGAGGATAAGTGGAGGGCTATGCATAAGAATTCTCTTGCTGGTTCATAACAAAGTTGATCCAGCCCAAATTTGTGGCAAGGATCACCGGTCACATAACAGTCACTGTGGGTTTGTTACTAAGAATCTGAAGAGATTCCGGAGATTTGGTTCCCACCTCTGCTGCGGACTCACTGGCCTTGTGAGTCCAAAGTGCTAAACTGTGGTTTTGCGCAGGGATGGGGAACCACGTGAGCCTTCCGATTATACCAGACTCCAACTCCCATCAGCCCCAGCCAGCATGTCAAATGGTCAGGGATGATGGGAGTTGTAGTCAATAACAGATGGAGGGTCACAGGTTCACTAGTGTAGTGTAGTGGTTAAGAGTGATAGTCTCATAATCTGGGGAACCGGGTTCGTGTCTCCGCTCCTCCACATGCAGCTGCTGGGTGACCTTGGGCTAGTCACACTTCTCTGAAGTCTCTCAGCCCCACTCACCTCACACAGTGTTTGTTGTGGGGGAGGAAGGGAAAGGAGAATGTTAGCCCCTTTGAGACTCCCTCGGGTAGTGATAAAGCGGGATATCAAATCCAAACTCTTCTTCTTCACCATTACTGGTTTATAATTATTCGAACAAGCCTCAGCCTTGTGTGCTTCTCCTATGCTCTTCTGCTCTGGTGTAGCCACGAGGAGGCATTCAGGTTTCACTTCCATTTTGAGCATTATGTCTGAACACGAACAAATTGTGGTCTGTCTAATTTCAATCTGCTGAAAACAAGCCAACTTCAAACCATGGTTTATAAAGCTTCCAAATATAAGGAAGGTACTCCACCCCTTTGATTTTAGTTGCCTTCTTTGATTTGTGCAGCATTTTCTGGAAGCTCACATGCAGAGCATGACCATAACCCTTACCCATAGTTTATTGAAACAAGCCAAATTATAAACCATGGTTTGAAGTTGGCTTGTTTTAATAAACTATAGGTAAGGGTTATGGTAACTGGGACGTGGGTGGCGCTGTGGGTTAAACCACAGAGTCTAGGACTTGCCGATCAGAAGGTTGGCCGTTTGAATCCCTGCAACGGGGTGAGCCCCCGTTGCTCGGTCCCTGCTCCTGCCAACCTAGCAGTTCGAAAGCACATCAAAGTGCAAGTAGATAAATAGGTACCGCTCCAGCGGGAAGGTAAACGGCATTTCCGTGTGAGGCTCTGGTTCACCAGAAGCAGCTTAGTCATGCTGGCCACATGACCCGGAAGCTGTACGCCGGCTCCCTTGGCCAATAAAGCGAGATGAGCGCCTCAACCCCAGAGTTGGTCACGACTGGACCTAATGGTCAGGGGTCCCTTTACCTTTACCTTTAAGGGTTATGGTCATGCTCTGCATGTGAGCTTCCAGAAAACGCTGCACCAAATCAAAGAAGGCAACTAAAATCAAAGGGATGGAGTACCTTCCTTATGTTTGGAAGCTTTTTTGTTCAGGAAAAAGACAAGCAAATTTGCAATTCCAGACACACTTACTAGCAATTAAACCCCCTTGACCACAGAGCCATTTACTTTACATCTTCTGATTAGTTAGGGGTCCTTTTATATCCTATGGGCTTTTTTTCCTACCCAAAGAAGCAGTTATTTTTTAAGCACAGAACTAGGGAACACAGCCATTTTATTCTGCTTCTGATCACTATAAGCAGTGCTTTTTTTTCTGGGGGCTACGCAGGGGTATGCATACCCATAAACATTTTGTGAATCTAAGTTTGGCCTCATTGAGGGGCAGTATTTCAATATGAGTAGGAAAATGAGGGCACCCCAAACATTTTTTTAGGGAAAAAAAACACTGACTATAGATCTCTGAATTTCAAAGCTTGGTTTCTATATTTCTCAGTGTTTCCATAAAGCACTAGCTCATATTCCACGGGCTGATTCACAGCACAAGTCAGACTGATTTGTATGCAGTTTCTGGTGCTCCTTGTCCAGCAACATTGCAGCACCAACACTACTGCTTCTAATAAACAAAAGATCCACATATCCCAGGGCTGCATTAAAAAATAAGGAATAAATACAAGAGACCCAATGTAGCAAGAGAGACCCAATGAGAAAGCACTTGGGTTGACTAGGTAGCCAGTTCTATTTGGGCTCATGACATCGCTGAAAATTAGAGCAAAGCAACAACATACAACTGATGAACAGTAACACAATTTGTGGGGCTATTGTGAAGAGTGGCCTGAATGAATCCTCGTTGAATTAACATAATATTAGGGCTGCCATGGAAATCTGTCAGCTTCAATTTTTTTGAATGTGGATATTGTTGTTCTACTGGTGTGGACAATATCCCAGAACCCCACGCCTTATGTCTGGTTCTATCTGCTTTAATTTCCCTCGGAACAAAAATTATCATTGGCTGCATGTGCAAAACAGAGTCTTTCTCAGCCGGTTGGAGAAGAGAAGCTTACTGCTTTGATGCTCAAACACATATTGGTTGGGGGGGGGGAGAGTAGAAGGATTTGGCCCTATACGGCCTAGGACCCTCGTACCTACGGGACCGCCTCTCCTGGTATGTCCCACAGAGGAACATACGGTCTTCAAGCAAAAACATCCTGAAGGTCCCAGGCCACAGGGAGGTTAGGCTGGCCTCAACTAGAGTCAGGGCTTTCTCGGCTGTGGCTCCAATCTGGTGGAACGCTCTGTCACAAGAGACTAGGGCCCTGTGGGACTTGACATCTTTCCGCAGGGCCTGCAAGACAGAGCTGTTCCATCAGGCCTTTGGTCAGGGCACATCCTTTGGTAATCCTCACAGAACTTTAGCCTAATGGTTGCCATCAATTTGAGTTGAATTAATTTTATAATAAAATGATTTTAGAATGTTGTACTATTTTATTGTTGTTAGCCGCCCTGAGCCCGGCTTCGGCTGGGGAGGGCGGGATATTATCATCATCATCATCATCATCATCATCATCATTGGAGGCCTACCTTGTAAAGGTTTGGAGAAATGCATGTAAAAGCTGCAAGATCAGCCATGAAACTGGCAGGCTCTCCTCCCACCTTTGCCTTGGGTCTGGGAAAGTCCCTCCATTATAGAGATGAAATTGATAAGGCATTAGTAGACGTAGGAAGCTGCCTTATACCAAGCCAAACTGTTTGTCCTTCTAGTCTGATATTGTCTACTCTGATCAACAGCAGCTCTCCAAAGCCTCATGCTAAGCTCTTTCTTACCACCTGCTCCATGGTCCATTCAACTGAAGCTTTCAGCAATTGAAACTGAGCTCTTTTGCATGCAGAACATGTGCTTTAGTGCTAGGGATGGAAGAAAGGATTGTTTTCTATTCTGCTCTGTAATCATCACATGCAGTGCTGTTTCCAATCTGCTGCAGTTCATTTTCTACCCAAAACTGCATCATTTGCTCTTCTATCCACTGTGGCGAAATTATATAATTTACATAATTAGTTATCTCAAATACATTGTCATTACATTCTTCCACCCAATTCATTTCAATGTAAAGGAAATGCAACACAAAAGATGAGAGGCGCAATCAATTATGCATCATTTGTGGACTGAAAGAAAGAAAAACAGTGACTACTAGTATTCTCTGAATTGATTTCCGCTCCAGATTTGGGACATATAAGTATACACTGGCAATTTCTGCTCTCGTTTCCATCAAAATTTTCTGGCAACCCTACTTACCACTGAGCAAAGGGCCATTGCCAATTGTACTCTAACAGCAAAAGGCCCTCCCTTGAAGGACTCAGAGTAGACCTCTTGAAATTAACGGACCAAATTTAGTCATATTAATTAATTTCAGAGGTGCCATTTATTTATGAAAGAATTTTTAACTTGCCTTTCAGAACACACTGCCCTCCCATGTTGGTGTACAAAAATTCATTGACCAAACATAATACTATATAAAATCACATATTAAAATCACATTACAGCCTTTAAAAAGAAGAAAAAGAAAAAGAACAGTAACAATGACCATAACACAGTTGATGAGTAAATAGGGATCAAAATAAAAATATCTAAAGAGCTTTCTTAAACAGCCTGATATCTGTACAGCTCTTGTGCTTAGAAATGGTGTGACTAGATGTGTCAGAATGTGAATGCACATCTCAGTGAAAGCATGGTGGATAAAGAGCACCCATACTCAGAGGTGCATTCCAGTATGTTTCTGAGCACAATTCAAAGTGTTGGTGCTGACCTTGGAAGCCCTAAACAGCCTTGGCCCAGTATACCTGAAGGAGCATCTCCACCTCCATCGTTCAGCCCGGAAACTGAGGTCCAGCTCGGAGGGCCTTCTGGCAGTTCCCTCACTGCAAGAAGTGAGGTTACAGGGAACCAGGCAGAGGACCTTCTCGGTAGTGGCACCCACCCTGTGGTGTTGAATGGTTTCTTTAAATGTAAAGGTTCATCATTGTTCCACCCGATGTGTATGTCTTTAAGGGGCCAGAGCAAGGGCCAGAGCTAAATAACGAGACCCAGCTTTACAGCTGTGAAACATAGCAGGTGCTGCTGAGTTGTACTGATTAAGGTGTGTTGGCATTTGGGTGTAGTATATAAGGAGCAGCACCTAGCTCTCCCATGTCACTGGGGGATGGGTTGGTGGTTGGGTCTGGTTTGTTGTTGATGTATTTAGTGTATAAGGAGTTTTTGTTTTTGTAATTAAAACCTTGTTTAAGTTATTTTTGAGTCCCTTTTTAATGCATGGTCTCCCCAACAAGCTCTCTGCAGTGCTACTATACTGCAAATACCCAACATGTGGAATGCCTTCCCATCAGATGTCAAGAAAATAAACAACTATCAGACTTTTAGAGAACATCTGAAAGCAGCCCTGTTTAGGGAAGTTTTTAATGTCTGATGTTTTATTGTGTTTTTAATATTCTGTTGGGAGCTGCCCGGAGTAGCTGAGGAAACCCAGCCAAATGGGCAGGATGATAATAATAATAATAATAATAATAATAATAATAATAATAATAATAATATACTATCATCATCATTCTGATGTACACTTGGATGCATATCTGATTTGTGGACATGGTTCTTAGTTGAGCATGTGATTCCTAAACATTTCTGTTGCATAAGAGGACATGAACACACCAGCACTCTTCCCAATTACAATTCCCAGAAATTTCAGCACTGCTCTCTGCCCCCCTTGCCCATGGATGAAGTGCTAATAATGAGCGTATAAATGGTGGTACATACAGGGCACAACACTACACCTCTCTATTGCATGTAAAGCCCCAGCACACATGTGTTTAGCTGTAATGCACATCCATTCACAGGGCAGCTTTTTGGGGATGCTGTGAAATTTCATACACATAGCTTGCTCAGCAAAGCAAGACCATCTGAGACAACATACTGAGCTGAAATTTCTCAAACGAATTATCTGACAATATTTTTTTTGAAAAAATTCTTTTTCAAACTCCCTGGTAGAAAATTTTAGTCTTCCCCCGGGAGAATATTCAGTGAAATTGTCCACCTCCCAAATCTTTTGAACACAACTATTATTTTCATATTGTTGAAGGAAACAATGGGCTTGTACCCCTTGATTTCTTTAACCACCGATAAGAATGGAGTTTCATTCAACATTAAGTGAGCAGAAATTAATTGGGAAAGGATCTTCTGAGTTCTTTGGAGGAGAATTTTACCTCTGCTCCCAAGAACATGTCACAGGCTATCGCTAAATTTCAGTACCATAAATAGCATGGTGATTTTTGGGAAAGCTAGTACTTTTGCTGGCTTTCTACAGAAATGCAAAGCCGTTCTGTAGAGATGAGGGGAACTGCAAAAGGAAAGAAGGTGGTTTTACAAAGCTGCACGGTCTGTCACGATTTCCAATGTATGAAAGCATGAAAACATTTATTTAGATTTGCTGCCACTAAACAAGCAATGTTTGTCAGACCTTGTAGATGAATTTGAACTAAAGGGATGAGTAAATGTGATACATTATGTACATGCTAACTACAATTACCATTTACAAATCTGACTATTGCTTCATCAGCTGTCACAATGGATCAGAGTTAACATTGCCAAGTGCAAGAACGAACTGTAAGGTTGTGGGCTGTGATTTGTGCTGCACTGTGCATATAAATCAATCAGACACATACAGCATCAGCCAAAGAAACACCAGCCAACATTTCACAGGAACTTCTGAGAAACCGGAGAGTGTGTTGTGAAACACTAAACAATTCTATAGAAAGACCTTTCATCACGAATGTAACGAATGCCTCATTGAACCATAGAATAACAAAATTGTAGAGTTGGAAGGGACCCAAGGTTATTTAGTCCAACCCCTGCCATTCAAGCATCTCAGCTAAAGCATCCATGACAGATTGCCACCCAACTTCTGCTTAAAAACCTCCAAGGAAGGAGAGTCCACCACCTCTCGTGAGAGTCTGTTCCACTGCCAAAGAGCTCTTACTGTCAGAAAGTTTTTCCGAATGCTAGTCAGAATATCCTTTCTTGTACAGTGGTACCTTGGGTTACATACGCTTCAGGTTACAGACTCTGCTAACCCAGAGATCTGGTTAAGAACTTTACCTCAGGATGAGAACAGAAATCCCCATTAGCTAAAGTGGTACCTCAGGTTAAGAACAGTTTCAGGTTAAGAACGGACCTCCAGAACGAATTAAGTTCTTAACCCAGGGTACCACGGTAACTTGAAGCCATTGCCTGGAGTGCTACCCTCTCCTCTCAGTCTCCTCTTTTCCAGGCTAAACACACCCAGCTCCTTCAAGCACGCCTCATAAGGCTTAGTTTCCAGACCCTTCACCATCTTGGTTGCCCTCCTCTGCACACGTTCCAGCTTGTCAACATCCTTCTTAAATTGTGGTGCCCAGAATTGGACACAGTATTCCAGGTGTGGTCTTCCTAAGGCAAAATAAAGGTAAAGGTACCCCTGACTGTTAGGTCCAGTCATGGACGACTTTGGGGTTGCACGCTCATCTCACTCTATAGGCCGAGGGAGCTGGCATTTGTCCCCAGACAGTTTTCCAGGTCATGTAACCAGCATGACTAAGCCACTTCTGGCAAACCAGAGCAGTGCAGGGAAATGCCGTTTACCTTCCCACCGGAGTGGTACCTATTTATCTACTTGCACTTAGACATGCTTTCAAACTGCTAGGTGGGCAGGAACAGAGCAACGGGAGCTCACCCTGTTGCGGGGATTCGAACCACCGAACTTCTGATCGGCAAGCCCTAGGCTCAGTGGTTTAGACCACAGCACCACCTGCGTTCCCTAAGACAGAATAGAGTGGTACTATTACTACACTTGATCAGGACACTGTACTTCTGTTGATGTACCCTCGAATAGTATTAGCTTGTTTTGCTGCTGTATCACACTGTTGACTCATGTTAAGCTTTTGAATTTTGCTTCTGCCTTCTGTGGCATTAGCCACCTGTCCCAGTTTGGTGTCATCTGCAAATTTGATGAGTATCCCTTCAATACCTTCATTCAAGTCATTTATAAATATCTTGAACAGAACCCTATGACACCCCACTTGTCACTTTTCCCCCAGGATGACAAGGAACTATTGATGAGTAATTTTTTTGCATTCAATCAGTCCACATTTTAACAGCTTATCTGCAAGAATATTATGGGGGGGGGCTGTGTCAGAAGCTTTACTGACATCCAAGACACACTGAGTCCACATTATGTTCTGTTTGCCATTCAGTTTAAAGTGAAACATGGAAAGCCTCTGACCAGAAGAGTAAGAAAGATTCCCAAAGCTCATCCAGCTCAATTTGTCACATTAACTTCTCATTTAAATCACAGGGTGATTTTATCTAGCGCTGCAAGACTCATACAATGAGACTTTCCTTTCCTCTTCCCTGCCAGAGGGTCTGCTCCAGAGGGTCCCTCAACCCTCTGGAGCCAATTCTGAGTGTTCAGGGGAAAGGATTGGGCAAGCAAAGGTCTGTTGTAGGAGTGGAGTCCCAGCATTGAATGCAACTCATTTATTCCAGTAGCAAGATTTGTGGGGCTTTTTTTTTTTGGATTCCATACTTCCCAATTTCCTCCATTGTAAGGTACAGTGCAAATAATTTACAAATAGCCTCTTTAAATTGAATTGATTTGTTGCTGTTATTATTGTTGTTCATTCAGGGCAATCCTTGTCCAAAGATCACGTAAGCTTTTAAAGGGACTATTCAGCGACTACTTACTTTAAGGTGGCATGGTGAGATTTGCCCGCAGCCAATCTAGCTGGCCCAGAATTGCCTTTCCAGGAAACAATTTTTTTTAAAGGAAAAGTATTTTTAAAAATATAAATTGGTTCAAAAGCCATAACAAAGGAGCATTGCTAGAGGACACACAAGTAAACAAATGCTGTTCCACATCTAAACTACACCCCATGTACTTTCATTTTCCTGCTAGAATTTTTTTTTCTGTAATTGATTTCTGCCCCGCTCCCCCAGTCTTAAAGGTTCTAAAAATGTGCACAAGGAGAAAAGAAATAAGAGGATTCTGAACTGTTATTCACTGGAGGTCTTCAGAGTTATTTTTCCTTTTCATTATACTTGTATTCTAGTCTAGATTTTTCTCTCTCTTTGCAAACTGCTTAGTTTTTTTATATTACGTGTAGACTGCTTCATATAAACTGATAAAATAAGATAAAGAACGTTCAGAACTCCCATCCACGTTTCCCTAGCAATTGTCTCATACATGCGCCTGTTGGTGTTCTTTAGGCCTCAAACTCTACACAAAGTAGGCAGCTACAAAAGATTCTGAAATGCATTGTTTGATGCCATGCACTAAAACTTTGCTGCATTTTCCTGGGTCTCTGAGGAACTGTACACATGGTCCCAACAAAAATCACCCCCTCTCCCTAAGTGACTGTTTGGCCTGAGAGAGATGTACAAGACCTTTAGTTTGTGCAGCTCAGTGGGGATATTGTATACTTGCGTTTTGCCAAAAAGAAGGAAACATCTTTTCAAAAAAGGGAAAGGAAGTACAAAATTTAGGATAGAAAGCTAACATAAAATAGCCCAAGTGGCCAGCTCAGGGATGAAAAGCCAGCAGCCCCAAAGACTGAAAATATCCCAAGCAAAGCAAAGAGATGCTTATTTGTTCTTCAGATAGAACCAGGCTGCTGCTTAAGGAATCCTTAAGTTGAAATGCCTCCATCAGCCTCTCTCTCTGTTCCCCTGCCCCCCCCCAGCCCAATTTGGAAATGGCAAATCAAATCAATTATTTAAAACTGATGCTGCTTCTGAAACAGGACATCACAATCTACTTGCAGCCTTTTAAATTATATAGATTTTAATAGTGGCTTTTAAAGATCCAGTGAAGAAACTTCAGCCTTGCACTTTCAAAAATGGCAGCTGCCTGCTGGAATTGAAAGGCAATCCTGCTCTTTCTCACTGGTGTCTGTTGGTTATAGGCTCAAAAGCTGCCTTGCGCTTGTATAGGTTCAGTGCTTTATCGAAGATGCCAGAAATGATTTCCATGGGTTGTTGATTCAGGGTTCCTATTCTAGAGCAATCAATACCCCTCAGTTATTGAAGGCTAAAGGGACGTGGGTGGTGCTGTCGGTTAAACCACAGAGCCTAGGGCTTGCCGATCAGAAGGTCGGCAGTTTGAATCCCCACAACGGGGTGAGCTCCTGTTGCTCGGTCCCTCCTCCTGCCAACCTAGCAGTTCGAAAGCACGTCAAAGTGCAAGTAGCAGGAAGGTAAACGGGGTTTCCGTGCGCTGCCTTTTTTTTTTTAATAGATAATTTTATTCAATACAAGTTAAAATACATACATAATCACAACAAAAGAAAATACAAAAGAGAAAAACAAATACCGGTACATCTATCCAAGGAAAAGGAATTAGAGAATATTTTGTCTCTTTTCATATTTACAGTTATTTATACCTCTATAAAATGCTATTCATGATAACACAGTGAAATGAAATGTAAGATATCAGAATAAAGAAAAAGGGAACAAAAAGAGAATAAAAAAGTAAAAAAAAGGTCATATATGAAATTTTTTTTAAAGTAGATAAGTACTCACAATACATAGCCATTTCTCATCTATATTTACATTCAATTGTATAATTTCGTCTTGTCCTTATCTACCTTAAACAAATTGTTTCTTTTGAAAGAAAAAAGAAAAAAAGAAGAAAAAGAAAAGAAAAGAAAAGAAAACGACTTTCACCGTTTACCTCACGCGTTTTTAATAATCCGTTCTTCAGAGCCTCTGTTCTTCATATTTTCCCTTTGGGTTTCCTTAATGTATTTTTGTATCTTTTTTTTATATTACGCACAAGATTATTCTAAACACAACCAGATTTTTGTAGTTGAGCCCTGGTTTTGTAAATAATCATTTAAACACTCCCATTGCTTCATAACCATAGTTTTGGATTTTCTCCTTATTATATCTGTCAATTTTGCTAATTCCAGGTACTCGCAAAGTTTCCCCAACCATTCTCTTTTTGTTGGGATGCTTCCCTCTTTCCAATAGCTAGCAATCAAAATTCTTGCCGCTGTTGTCGCATATAGAAATAAGTTAATTTTCTCTTTGGGGATATCTTTATCTAAGATTCCTAATAAATATGCCTCTGCCTTTTTTTAATGTGATGTCATTATCAATTTTTTTATTTCGTCATGGATCATGTCCCAAAAGATTTTAATCTTTGGGCAAGTCCACCACATGTGATATAATGTACCTTTTGTTCTGTTACATTTCCAACATTTGTCGTTGTTCCTTTTATTTATTTTTGACAATCTGTCAGGGGTTAGGTACCATCTGTGGTGCATTTTTCTGAAATTCTCCCTTAATAAATCACAAGCAGTAAAATTTATATTTTCCTCCCAAAAAGTTTTCCATCTTTCCAGATCTATCTCATATCCCAAATCGTGCTCCCATTTTAACATGTTTTCCCCTTTCGTCTCTTGTTCTAGGGTGGTTTTCATTAATAGTCTATACATTTTTGCAAGTATTTTTTGATCGCTCTGTAGTATTTCCTTTTCTAATTTTGAGGTTTTATTTTCAAATCCCCCCCTTTTTATGTCTTTTTCATAAGTTGCTTTTAATTGATAATATTGTAACCAATTTATTCTAAATGTTTGTAATTGTTCGTAAGTTTTTAATTTAATATTTCCATCTGCTTCCTCTAATATTTCCTTATATGTTGGCCAAGTCTCTTTTACATTACTCTTTCATGTTGTAGTTGCTTCCACTGGCGAAACCCATTGGGGAGTTTTCTCAATAATCTTTCCTTTTGTTCTTTCCCAGACATCCAATAGAGCCTTTCTTACTATGTGGTTTGTAATTTTTTTGTTTTGTTCTTTTTTATCATAGAATAAGTAGCCGTGCCATCCATATATTTTGTCCCAGCCCTCTAATGTTAGGACTTCATTATCTTTTAATAATATCCATTTTTTTATCCAGCACCAACACGCAGCCTCAAAATACTTCCTTAAATCTGGCACTGCAAATCCTCCACTTTCTTTTGGGCCCATCATTACTTCTGATTTTATCCTTGCTTTTTCCCCCTGCCATATAAAATTTGCAAGGTCTCTTTGCCAGCTTATAAAATATTTAGTTCCTATTACAATTGGAATCGTTTGGAATAAAAATAGAATTTTGGGGAGTATCATCATTTTAATCATAGATATTCTTCCTCCTAATGATAGTTTTAATTTTCCCCATTTGTCCATACTTCCTTTAATTTCTTTCCATTTTTTAATATAATTATCCTTAAATAAATTTGTATTTTTATTTGTAATCCATATCCCTATGTAGTTCACTTTATTTTCTATTTTTAGTCCTGCTATTTCTTCTAATTCCTTTTTTCCTTTCTCGCCTATATTCTTAGTTATCAATTTCGATTTATCTTTGTTCAATTTGAATCCTGCTACTTCACCAAATTCTTTCATTCTTTCCAATGCTTTATTTATACTTTCTTTTGGTGTTTCGGTTGTAATGATCACATCGTCTGCAAATGCTCTTACTTTATAACACTGTGTCCCAAGACATATGCCTTTTATTTCTTCATCCTTTCTCAGAGCTATTAATAGAGTTTCTAATATTGTTATAAATAGGAGTGGGGATAAAGGACATCCCTGTCGCGTCCCTCTCTCGATGTCGAATTCTTCTGTAATTTCATTGTTTAGGATTAATTTAGCTGTTTGTTTTTTGTAGATTGCTTGAATTCCATTCATAAATCTTTTACCTAAATTTAAGCTTTCACATGTTTTGATCATAAATTTCCAAGAGACACTGTCAAATGCCTTTTCAGCGTCTACTAAAAGCATTGAAATTTCTTTACTTGGATTCATTTCGACATATTCTATTAAGTCTATAATTATTCTAGTGTTGTCCTTTATTTGTCTGGCTGGTAAAAATCCTGCCTGATCTTTTTTAATTATCCTTTTTAGCAGAGTTTTCATTCTATTTGCAAGGACTCCAGTAAATATTTTATAGTCTATATTCAATAAAGATATTGGCCTGTAGTTTCTTATAAGTCTCAAATCTGTACCTTGCTTTTGGATAAGGGTTATTAATGCTTCTTGCCACGAGTTAGGTATTTCTCCTTTATCTAAAATTTCATTCATAATTAATCGCAATTTGGGTGTTATTATTTCCTCTAATTTTTTATAATATGTTACTGAAATTCCGTCTGGTCCAGGCGATTTCCCCTCCTTCATATTTTTAATCACTTTTCTAATCTCTTCAAGTTCAATATTTGAATTTAATATTGCATATTCTTCTTCTTCTATATCTGGTAGTCTATTTTCTGATAGGTATTTTTGAATTTTCTTTTCCTCTTTTAATTCTACTTTATATAATTTTTTGTAATATTTTATAAAACTTTCTTTAATTTGTTTTGGGTCAATGATTTCCTTTTCTTCGTCAATAATTCTATTTATTACTCTTTCTACCTGTCTTTCTTTGATAAACCATGCCAGCATCCTACCCAGTTTATTTGCCTGTTCAAAATATCTTTGTTTCGTCCATATAATTTTTTTTCTCTACTTCCCTATTTATTAAATTTGATAAGTGGGCTCCTGCCAACCTAGCAGTTCGAAAGCACGTCAAAGGGCAAGTAGCGGGAAGGTAAACGGCGTTTCCCTGCACTGCTCTGGTTCGCCAGAAGCAGCTTAGTCATGCCAGCCACATGACCTGTTAGCTGTACGCCGGCTCCCTCGGCCAATAAAGCAAGATGAGCGCCGCAACCCCAGAGTCGGCCACGACTGGACCTAATGGTCAGGGGTCCCTTTACCTTTTTAAACAACACCCTTTTGCTCTCTCTCAGGTCATCACTCTGTGCTTTCACTGAAATTGTGAATTAGGCACAGTTTAGGCGTTAAAGATTTTTCTTTTTTAAAAAAAATCATAGCCTCCGGAATTGTGTTTTATAAAACAGATAACTAAACATCAGTGACAAACGAACTCGTTCTTCTCTCACCCCTGTCAGGAGTTCAGCCTACACTTGAGCAGGACTCTGGCAGAGATACATGCCCAACTGGCATGTTCCCTCCCTCCTGGTCAATCGTTCAGGAGCTTCAGAAGCTTTCTTCAGCCCGAACATCACAGCAACCAATGCCAACAGACACTGGCACACTTAGGGATCCGCAGAGTTTGCGTAGTTGCGTAACATACCTCAGCAACTCAGCATTTTGGCTAATCTACTTTATTTACATATAAACACACATGGAGCACTGCAACATGGCTCCCTCTCTCTCTAGCATCAGACAGCAAAGAGAAAAAGAACAAAGGACAATAGTCCCACTTTACGGAACACAGTAACACAAACATCCTGTCTCCGTCACTTCCCACTCTGTGGAGTCAAAACATACACCACCATGTGATAGACAAAAATCCCATGACTGCAATCACGGAGCAAGAATTCTAACAACCCCAATATCCTTCTAAGCTGGAAGGAGAGCAGCCATCTCACCTCTTCTCTCTATTTTCTTTCTACAGTGTGCCTGCTCAGGCTCAGTCTTCCCTACAGAGAAGCAGGGGAAGAAGTTAGTAACCAGTTAGACTACTTAATTTACCTTTCACATTATTACCCACCATTATTTACATCACCTAACATCATGCAACTATTGTGTGGCTTGAATCTTTGAACTGCCCCGCTTTTCCAAAAGCCCTTTCCATGGTCAGCAAAACCAAACCAACAGACTGGTAGCCATTGGAGCATGGTATGGGAGCAGCCCGCAAATCCCTTTGCATTTGTGTTGACCCTTTGTGTGATCAATAGGTGAAAGAGGTGAAAGAGGTGAAAGACGAGGACTTCACTTGCTTTCTTCAGTGGAATCTAAATTTCGTGGGTGGGGCAAAGCAATAGGGCTGCCCTGTGTCTGGAATTTCCTGGACCTAGCCAGAAACAGTGCCCGGGCGGAAATGACTGAAATGTCCAGGGAAATCAAGTCATATGTCAACCCATGTTGGAAATGTAGATTTGGGCAAATTTCCTTTAAAATAGCTCAACAACTATGGGCAAAACTAAAAAAAGAAGCTCAAAATTTTTGCCCCCCAAACAACAACAAAGCGTGTTCTCCCTAACAGAGAGCACGTGTTGCGGTTGGGGAACAGGCCGCCCTGCCATGACTAGGCAAATTGATCAGCAACCCTGGCCTTAAGGGTTAATTGGGTTGCTGGGGAGCATTGATTGTTACCAACTCGGAGGAGGAGTCAGAAGCTATAAATAGAAGGGCCAGGCGTGGGGACGTCCTCTTGGCCGTTTTGCATCGGATCAGGAGCTGCTCCGAGACGGTTGTATTTCGCCTTACTGCTTTCGATTTCATCGGGCCTACCTTTTATTCCTGGCTTTCCCTCGTCCTTTCCTTTGCCTTAATTGATTTCAACCTCCCCCCCACTTTTTCCTTCCCACCCTTTCACTAAATTATATCCTATTTACCCCTCAATTAATTTTTCCTACATAATTTAAAACGGTAAAGCGCTAAGGCTAGAGGGTGGGTTCCCCCCCCCGGCCTTCCGGGGCCTGCCTTCGGGCTAGGCGTCCGGTTTTATTCACCCCCCTAATTTTGTAGGGCGCGCGCTGCTGACTGCCGCCGTGGGCCTTAGCTTCAAAGACCAACTCCCCCCCCCCCGCTGGTGGGTCTCGCCGGCGCCAGGCCTGGGGCTCCGGGGACGGCGGTGGGAGCCCGGGGTGAGCGATCTAGGCCTCACGGTCTCCCGCTGGGGCTAACGGCCCGCCCTCCCCCCTTTTTTACCCCCTTTTACCTTTGCCGCTTTGGAGCGCTTCGAAGGACGCTCTCCATTTTCGCGGTCTCTCCTCCGGGGCCGCGGCGGCGCCCGCCGCGTGGAAGGGGGGTATTCTTTCCCCGGGGTGGCCCTTGGGGCACCGCGTGGGGTAAATTTTCTACCCGCCATTGGGCTGCGTGGCGCGAGCGGCGCGAGACCGTGAGCGGCCCAAAGAACTTGGGGGCGGTTAGCTCCGGCGGCGGCGTTCCCGATCCGGCGGCTGCGTCGGGGGGGCGGGCCTCCTTGTTCGCCCGGCTTCTCCTCCCCTCTCTGTTGGAGTTGGCGGGGCCGCTTCCACAGGACCGAGAGCGGAGGTCCGGGATTGCGCCCGCCATTTTGCCTCCCTCATCGTCGCACCACCGCGAGAGGTCAATTCCTCGCGGTGGAGGCCTTCTCTCGTCTGGCTCCCCCTTGTGGCCAAGCAGAGTTAATGCGGCTGGGTCATTCGCTTGGGCTCCCCCTGGTGGCTCAGTGCAGCGCTGAACCTTCTTCCAAGTGAGCTCGGGGCTGTTGGGAGCCCCCTGCTGGTTGTACAGGAAGTGTGTGGCTGTGGCCTTTTTATTGCCAGTATAGACAATTAAATAATAAAGAATTAAATAAATAATACAGATAGATAGATAGATAGATAGATAGATAGATGGTATAGGCTGCCTTTTTATTAACACTTTTATTGAACAATTGTTTCGGTTACATTTTATTGCTTTCTCTTATTAGCATTTGGAGTGTTAATTTTTTACTTTAAATTCCTTATCCGTGGACACCAGTGACGCCTGGCTCCGGCAATAATTAATTCTCAATTTAATTCCTAATAGCAGGTATGGCCCCTAAGAAGGTCGCCGCCCATCCCGGCCCAGCCTCTGGTGTGAAACGGCCTATTAGAGGTCCATCACAGGCACTTCGTTCTCCCACCTCAAGTCAACCGGTGGGACGGGTACAATCTTTGGTGGAAAGTATGGCAGGCAATCCAGTGGCCCTATCTCGCTTTGCAGCCGAAATGGATGGTCTCCTTCAACAGTGTTCTGCTCAGCCTTCCACGTCTAGAAGGTGTCCGCGTCCAGTAGTGGCGCCATCCCCAGCGTGAAGAGGAGAGGAGAGAGATGGCTCATCACCTGGGGGTTTGATGATTGATTCCCAGATAGCCATCCCCGTGACTTACCTGCTGCTCGTGGCCGTTCTTGGAGGCCGCGCCGTTCCTCTGGGAGGGCCGCGGGGGGGAAAACCACTTTGGCAGCTTCCACCCGCCGAGCTGTGCTCACCCAGCCTTCGGATGAGGTGGCCTCAGGTTCCGGTATCTCACTTGTTGTTTCTCCTCATTCAGCTCCAGGTACATCACAGCTGAGCCCTGATTCTGAGTCTTCCATTGAAGACAGTCTACCAGTTCCTGCCAGGAAGTCTTCGGGCGGTAAACGTCGCTGCAGGAGGTCTTCACTGAAGCGTGCCAAGCGGAGGAGGGGCGAATCATCCTCTTCCTATACTGCCCCAGGTCCTTCACGGCAGGATCCTGACTCTGAGTCCTCTATTGAAGACAGCTTGCCAGTGCCTGCCAGAAGGTCGTCAGGCGGAAAGCGTCGCTGCAAGAGATCTTCGCGGAGGCACGCAAAACAGAGGAGGGACGACTCGTCGTCCTCTTATACCGGTATGTCTTCTTCTAGTTCTGATGGTGAGGCAGATAGATCTATGGAGCTTTACTGGGGCTATGGAGAAGCAGCCTCAGGGCTCCCGAGGTGGGCTTGGGAACGTTGGGCTAACACGCACTGGGCAAAGTATGGGGCAGTACAGGAATGTAAAGATGGCGTGTTGGTACCCGACGTTAAGGTCTCTACCAATTCCGCCAGAGACGTCATTCCAGGTTCGCATTTGTCGGCTAAGTTGCGAGCTAGGATTCTAAATGGCCGTTATGTTGAGATGTTTAAGTTGGCCCCTCCTTCAGAGGACCAGGAGAGGGCAAGCTCTTCAAGGAAGCGCTCTGGTGTGTCCAGTACAGACAGGACATTCGAACATTGGCTCGATTGTTTCCAAGTCTTTGCTGGAGTGGTCTTTGCTTATCCGCGGAGATCTCTTCATTTGTTAGTTTACTTATCTATTGTTCGCTCTGCTTTCACCAAAGCTGGTGAAAAAGCTGCGATCAAATATGATGAGAATTTTAGGCGCAGGGCGGCTAAGATTCCCTCGGCCCGCTGGGATCGTAAAGATCTTCACGTATGGACCACTCACGTGGTCCCACTCATTGATAAAAAGGCGCCAGAGCAACAGAGGATAAGGTCAGGGGCCTTTAAAACCAGCCGTCGCCTATTATGCCTGTCAGCGTCAGGGGTGCAAATTTGCTCACATGTGCGAGAGGTGCAATGGCTTGCACGCCGCTTCCTCCTGTTATGCTGGTCGGCGGCCCTTTCGCGGGGGAAAAGGGGGTTCCCAACAAACCCCCAAGGCAACCCCCCCCGCCTCAACCTCGGGAACAGGAAAATAATGTGTTGACCTCCTTGGCTTTTACGCCTGTTCGCCTGCAGGTCCTGCAAAGTTGGTTGCAATCCTACCCCAATAGGGAGGCTGCATGTTATTTGAGTAACAGTTTTTCCTTTGGTTTTCGGATTCCAGTAGCCATGTTTCCCATGGCACGTAATCCTGTTAACCAGAAATCAGTTCGCGAGCTACCTCAGGTTGCTCGCAAGAAGATTGAAAAGGAGGTGACCATGCAGCGCATGGCCGGGCCTTTCAGTGACCCCCCGTTTCATAATTTGCATGTATCCCCATTGGTTATCGTGCCAAAAAAGGCCCCTGGTGAGTTTCGACTAATTCATAATTTGTCACATCCCAAGGGTACGTCAGTTAATGATGTTATTCCTCCGGAGCTATGCTCCGTGAAGTATGCCTCCCTTGATCAGGCGATCAAGATGATTCGGAAATTTGGGCAAGCTGCTTTATTGGCAAAATGCGATATCGAATCGGCTTTTCGCCTTTTGCCAATTCATCCGGAGGATTTTTGGTTGCTAGGCTTTCAGTTTGAGGGCAGCTATTATTTCGATAAAGCTATGCCTATGGGATGTTCAATTGCATGTGCTGCTTTTGAATCCTTTAGCACCTTTTTGGAATGGGCCCTTAAGTCTAAGACAGGAATGGGCGGAGTCACACATTATTTGGATGATTATTTATTGGCCTCGGCTGGTGACACAGGCGACTGCTTATTGCTACTGCGAGCATTTGCTGACATCACACGGGAACTTGGGGTTCCCCTGGCCGCGGACAAGACTGAGGGTCCTTCGACCCAGCTTACTTACCTGGGTATCCTTTTGGATACGGTGGCTCAGACATCTAGCTTGCCGAGTGACAAACTGATGGCCTTAAAAAAGATTATAGAAGAATTGCTTCCTTTGAAGAAAGTGTCTCTTAGGCAACTCCAGTCTCTTATAGGACACCTGAATTTCGCTTGCAGAGTGGTGGCTCCTGGGCGCCCTTTCTGTTCTCGCCTAGCTCGACTCACTTCAGGTTTGAAGGCTCCACATCATAGGGTGCGCCTTTCGAGTTAAGTGAGGGCCGACCTTTCCATGTGGTTGGAATTCCTGGAGGAATTCAATGGGGTGTCGTTATGGCAAGACACGTTGAACTTACATAATGACTTTCAGGTGCAATCTGATGCTGCAGGTTCGCTAGGTTTTGGTCTTTATTGGAAGGGCCGCTGGTGTGCAAAACGTTGGCCGTCTGAATGGAGGGGAGGTGAGATTACGCGGGACCTAACTTTTCTCGAGTTTTTTCCCATTGCAGTGGCAGTGCATTTGTGGGTCGAGGAGTTCAGGAACCATCGTGTCTGCTTCTGGACTGACAACCAGGCAGTGGTGACAGTGCTGGCCAAGCTGTCGTCATGCTCCCCTCGGGTGTCGGCCCTTTTGCGAGCCTTCATGCTGCACTGTTTGCGTTGTAATATAGTTTTTTCTGCTCGTTTTATTCCTGGGGTGTCTAATGAAATTGCTGATGCTCTGTCCCGTTTTCAGATGGAGCGGTTCAGACTCCTGGTTCCAGAGGCACGGATACTTCCGGAATATTTCCCGGATCATCTCTGGAACCTTGGCAACAATTAGTTTTGCAGGGAGTAGCGGCATCGGTTTCCCCTTCCACCCTGCGATCTTATACAAAAGTTTGGGATGATTTTTTGACATTTATGCGTCAGTCTGCCAGCGAAATTAGAGGGGCCCCACCCACTTCTTCACAGGTGTTAAAATATCTGGCACACTTATTTCAATTGGGGCGGGCAGCTAAGACAATTAGGATGCAAGCAGCTGCCATTGCATTTTTCTGTAAAACATTTTATGATAAGGATCCTTGCGCAAGGTTTATTGTTCGCAAGGCCCTTGAGGGCTGGAGTAGGTTGTGTCCTCCCCGGCCTGCGAAAAGGCGCCCCATATCTTTTGACATGCTAAGCTGTATGCGGAAAAAGCTGCGGGTGGTGTGTTGGTCGGGGTATGAGGCACGCCTGTTCTCGGCTGCCTTCTCCATCGCCGTTTTCGGTGCCTTAAGAGTAGGCGAAATGGTGGTGGAGGATCATAGGGATGGTCGCTCTTGGGGCCTTTTCCTGCAAGACATGCAGCTATTCCCTACTGAACTGAGGATCACTGTTAGGCATTCAAAGATGGATCAGAGGGGTAGGGGTGCTCTCATTCGTCTCCCCGCTACGGGGGAAGCAGGTCCTTGCCCTGTAAAAGACGTTAGCAAGTACCTGGCGGTGCGCACCCAAGGGGATGGGCCTCTGCTCAGGCATGAGGACGGGTTGCCACTCTCAAGGCAACAATTTACAAAAGTGATGCAAAAAGCGATTCTGGCTTGTGGTGGCACAGCTGGAGATTTTGCCCCCCATTCGTTCCGGATTGGGGCTGCCACAACTGCAGCTCATTGGGGCTTGTCAGCCGCCAGGATAAAGGACTTGGGCCATTGGAAATCGAATGCGTTCAGAGGCTATGTTCGCTAACTTTGTTTACTCTGTTTGTTTATGTTATGTCAGGTCTGGCGGCTGTCCGCGTATGGATGGTGGGGCACAGCATCGTCCATTGGGCTGGTGTCGCAGCACGGCAGGCTGGTGTGGGTCCAGGTCTTGGCCTTCCTCCACATGTTCAGTTGTCCTGGCAGTCCAGACGGGGAATGCGTTGGTCGGAGCTCCTACCACGGATCCGGAGCCAGTTGCTCCGTGAGGGGCCGCCATCGGCTATTGTAATACAGCTGGGAGAGAACGACCTGGTTGCTATGGACTGTTTTTCACTGCGTGCTGCAATTTTGACGGACCTGGGGACATTGCAGGCTATGGTGCCTACAGCTAAAATATTTTGGTCTCAGCTTTTGCAACGATGCGTGTGGAGGGGCAGCCGTTGCCCAGTCGCCACTGAAAGGGCCAGAAAGCGCATCAATTCAGCTGTGACAAAACGGATTGCTGAGCTGGGTGGAGACGTGATTTCTCACCCTGCAATTCTTTTTAAGATGCCATCCTTTTCCCGAGCTGATGGCGTGCACCTTTCTGCTTCAGGGAATGAGGCTTGGATAGGTGCGGTGGCGGCCAAGCTGAGGTCTTGGTTGGGTCTGTGAGTGGTTTGGCGGTGAGCTGGAGGCTCCATGGCGGTTAGGCATTGGTTAATTGGTGCTTGGAGGGGTAAGTGCCTACCCCTCCAAATGATGCGGAAAGGGAATTCCGTTAAAGGAATCCAGGGGCTTGCCATTCTTTTCGTCCTTGTCCGTGGAGCCGGACTTGGGCCATGCAAGCCCCACCGGAACATGAGGGTGAGAAGTGAGGGTCTGTTTCCCGGCCTCACTTCTCATCCAATACTTGTTTCCCACGCTGGCTTCCGGTGGAGTCCGGAAGGGCCAGCTCTGTCCTTGAGGGCCAGGACAGATAGTCATAACCAATGCCTAAGCAACCACTCACATTTTTTTGTATTTTGAATAAAGTTGTGGCCAAAATTATGCCAAAAACCTTAAACAAAAATTGATGTGTGAAGTGTGTAATTATTTGGGGGGCGGCACTGTGGAACTCAACACGCAACACTCAACAACCCTACAATACACTAGAACGATAAACCGAATTAGGGGACAGCTGAGTAGTTCTATCTCCCTGCAGTTGGTTCCATTGACTCATCTTGAAGGAAAGACTATGTTATAAGGGAAATACCTATAATAACACTTCTAAGACAATTCCGCAAAGACAATACTGCCTTCAGACCCAGAAAGTCCCAGCCAAAAAGATTAATAGAGCAGAGATTGGCATGCTTTGTTTTCCAGATCAATAAGTGAGTCATGGCTGTAATGCAAGTACAAGAGACTATTAAGTTTCTCTGCCTATGTAATGCACAGCACTCTCCTTGTACACTTGTAGCTGGAAACGCTATTAGTTTCTTAATGTACCTTACAACAACAAAGCCTAAATACATTGGGGGTGGGGTTTGTAATTTTGACAACTCTGCCTTTGAAAGCCTCAGTTCCACAGTTTCTCAGTGCTTTGCAAAACAAAGGATAGGAGTGGAGGAAAAGCAAGGAGCTGTTGAAGGGTGGGGCGAGGAGAAAGGCAGCTCCTGAAATATTCAATGGTAACACTGAGGCAGGTCTTTAAAACAGAAGTCAGGGCCCCCACTCTGCAGAAAGGAGAGCCCCCAAATGCAACAGGGCTGACTCACCATGTTTCGAACTAAGTGAGATAGTACACATTATCATCTGAAGGGCAGGGAGCTGTAAGACCATTTGAAGCAAGACAAGTAATGCACATTACCATCTGAAGTGTGGCTGGGCATATGATGTTCTGAAATAGTACCACCTAAAGAGCTCACCTGCCCCTGGTAAGACCATTAAGTCCAGAGTCTTATAATTACCTAAGTGCATCACTGGAAACATTACACGAAGAGAACTATTTTATATCATTTGAAGAATCTTAACTCTAATGATAAATTTATTTTATCTATTTTTGTTGTTGTTAATGCTGACTTCTAGTCCATAGCAGGAAATCCTCATTATGGTTTATGAAAAGGATAAAAACATAAAGGCTGCAATTCTCAGCATATTTATTAAGGAGCTGACCCCAAAAAGCTCAATCAGACTCACCACTGGCTAAATATGCTTAGGGTTTCCCTGAAAAATCAGTTGTCCAGTGCAATTCCATGCAAAGAACATGGCCCCATTCTCTGAGTAAAATGGGAGTCCTGGGAGCGTGTAGAGAGACAAGGCTGTACACTCATTCACAAACCCTTTTTGTGTTGCTTCTGGATAACAAACAGAACAAATATCAGAAGGTTCAAAGATAGGGATTTTTATTTTTATTTTTGCAGTTACAAACATTCTGTGTCCTTATCTGCTCATTCTAGAAAGTTATTCATTTTCAGAGCTGGTCAGAGTGTATGGCACACATTCTGTGCTCATGGAAATGATAATTCAGCCCACGTACAACCACATCCCTCCATACTGGTGTTTTATTGACTGGTATGCCCCAAGCTACAATGGCTCTCTGCAGCTCTGTGGGCAGAAGTGGACAGTCTGACACCTTCGCCAGCGGTCCTTTGCTACCAGGACAGTGCTGAGCACTGGGACTGGTAAAACTCAAAAAGTGGAGGGCAGGTGCTGCAAATTCCTCTATTCCCACTCCGCTACTCCTGATGCCCAGCTCAGATATTGACAAATTGTAGCATTGTAGCGTTGGAAGGGAACCTGAGTGGTAATGTCCTGAAAGAAATGTACCCCTCCTCTATTGAAGTTGGTCATGTGCGCTAGAACACTCACTTGCAGTAAACTAAGCATGTGCCTTACATAGGCAGCAGCTAAGGTTGCGAAGGGCTGAAACAATATGCCAAGGGAATGCCATATAAGAGTAACAAGAAGGGAGTAGCCTGTGATGATTGGATAAAAAAAAACACTGCAAAGGGGAGGAGAATGCTAATGATGTAAGAGCATATAAACCTGAACTGCCCTTTTCACAGGGCTCAGCCTTTGGGAAATTATTCCGCTGTGCCTTTAATTTCTGAAATAAAACTTCCTTGTTTCTACTTCTATTGCTGCGTTGTTGTTGTTTTTTAGTCATTTAGTCGTGTCCGACTCTTCGTGACCCCATGGACCAGAGCACTTTTCTCCACCACCTTCTGGGGGAGTCTGATGCGATGGCAGCCCTCTGTGATCTGACTGGTGGTGATTTTTGACGCTCTGGCTGCTGTTTGTTTTCCTCACCAGCTTACTTCCCCCAGTTGAGAGCCACAGAGCAAGTGTGCTTGTGCCAAAGACTCACATCTTATATTCCCTGGAGGGGAGGGAGATGAAACAGCATTAATTAGTAGCTCCAGGTGAACCTACTCCTTCAGAACACACCTTCTGAACAATTCCACTCCCATGTCCATCCCCAGTGATGCCACAAGCTACTAACAAGCACTGTCATTTACTTGAAGTGTTTCAATGGAGGAAGATGACTAGTAGGACTTTATCTATTTATTGCATTTGTAATCTACCCTTCTTCCACTGTGCATGGTTCTCTTCTTCCTCATCCTTCTTATCATCACAACTAGGGCCATGCAAAGTTGGTAATAGGCTCAGACCAGGTAGCAAATGTAGGCCTCATTTCAATAATGTTTACCATAGGGTCTCTCTCCCCTTGCCTCTACCAGGGGAACTCAGTGTAGCCCCCTCAAAATCATTGGCCCACCTGTCCCACCCCCCATTCTGCCCTGCTCACAAGAACCCTATAAAGCAGGTTAAACCTGAGAGATAGTGACTGACCCCATGAAGGGCACCCATTGAATTTCATAATTAAGTGGGGATTTGAACTCAGGTCTCTGTGATTTTTAATCAGAGACACCATGCTGAACATATTTTTAGCACAATTAGCCAAGTCTCCAAGAATACAAGCATTGTTTCCTCACTGAAGAAGCCAATTATTTTCAGGTACGAAGGTTTCAGGTGCATATTTAAAAGAAAGTTTAGCTTGGTCTGGAAGTCTCAATATTAGCGACATTTATTCAGGTTTTCACTTCCAACATGGCTACTTTTGTAGTTGGGATGACTGAATTAATGCACTGATTTGAAATCTCTATCTATATACCATTTTAGAAACTGAACAGGCTGCCAATGATATGTAAATCTTTATATATCCTTCACCCTAAGGCTTGTGAACATGGCAGAGATGAATTAATTCATGCAGACGGAATCTTCCCTTTTTAATTTGAGGAAAAATAAATCACACCAAAAGAACTTGGAAGGAGAAATCGACTGCGCGTGCCAAATTTTCAGAAGCATAAATCTTAACAAGATGCCATGATTCTGATTTTGGGACCTAAATTGGTATATACATGAGTCTAAGTATGAGCATGAGTAGATGTGAAAAAAATGTGATAGCTATTTTTGGATCCATGGGTCTCGATTCTTAGTGCTTCGTCGCTGTTGAATCCATCCTTTACCCCAGAGCATCCATTATAGTAGCAGGTGGTTTTAAAAACCGGTTGTTAGAATGTCACAGACTCTTTAACCAGAAAATCATGAGTATTTCCCCCAAAAGTGTTTTAGCTGGCAAGCAAAACGGTTAGTGGATAGCTGACATCAAGTTATATCAGATTGTCTCAAAATGCCTCATGCACAGTTATGATTAACAAATCATAAGCAAGAAGCAACCACAGAATCGAGGGAATGATTCTAAGGGTGCAATAGCACATATATTTTTAATTCATTCAATATTGTGCACACTCTATAAATAAAAATAATGGGGTTTTTTTGGTAGCTTGGAATATTTCCAGTTTCTTGTGCACAGCTTAATGTTCTGGGCTGCTTGCGTAACTGAACCCTCCAACAGTGATGAGCTACCAAAATAAATTTTGCTCTGTGACAGTGTTACCTTTTGTTAAATTAAATTGTTTGTGGTGCAGTCCTATGCATATTGTGCTGTGTATGAAATTCAAGGCCAGGATTTTGTAAATATCTATATTAAGGAAGCTTATATGACGCTGATGAAGACTCTGGCACCATTGGCTGAGAGTGGCTGATGTCACAGAAGCACTTCATTGGGAGATATTTGCAGGAATTTATATTACATTTTTATATTAATTCTTTTTGCATTGGCATATATAAACTGCTTAGAGATTTGTGTTCAGACCCAGAGGCCTCCCTCCTAAATAAAGACACATCTGACTCAAATTTTAGTTTTGGTTTTTGGAAGAATTTAGACCACAACTTTATTGATTACAGAAAAGTGAGTGGTTGCATAGGCTCTGGTTTGACTAGCCCCCTACACCCTTGCAGGTAGCGCTGACCCAGAGCTCTATCATAGGTCAGCCAAGGGTGAACACCTGAGGCAGGTGAAAAGTCTGGGAACAGACTCTATTCACTCCCCAGATGCTCCCCTGGACTCAGGCATGGGCACAACCCCTTTTCGGGGGTTGGCCAAACCATTTGAGTCCCTGGATAACTTAATGGAATACCCTTCACATAGGGATGGCAAGACCGTTCTCCCATCCCTATCACATGAAACAGTGCCTATCCGAAACCTTACAAGTTGTGACAAATTGCTACATGGCAGACGAAACCCAAATGGCAACAGCTAATCAGCCAAGTGGGAAAATTCCTGCTGTGCCCCTGTCCCAACGACAGATGACACACAACGGCATAGCAAGGCCAATCGCAAACGGCCCTAAAATTAGGGAGAGGTGGCGGGTGTTCAGATGCACAAGCCGAAAGAGGAAGCTCTGGGTCACGTGCATGGGTATATATAGGTCCCTCAATCCTTTTAGACTGCAACCCCATTGGCCAGATTGAAACCCGGCATAGAGGGACCTACCAATCGGGTGTTGTGGCTATCCAATGGACCCACCCACAACCAAGAGGCCAGTCTCCAGATCTCATCGCAACATGTGCCCTCTTTTAGGGAGGACACAATTTCTCTTTAAATATGAAGCAGTATATACATGAAATAACAAAATAGTGAAGATATGCAGGAGAAGCAGTAGGTCACAGGGAAGAAGGAAGCAGCAGGCAGTATTCCGAAAAAGTTCAGCAACCACAGCTCTTGAGCGCTCCAATAGGTTTGGCTTAGGGTATGGCAGGTTCCTGTGTTCCTAAGACACAAAAATGAGGAGAAGAATTATCTGAACTTAGAGTCTGTAGGGGGAGGCTTTTCATGACAGGCCACAATTGCAGCATTGAGGCCCTGAATTTAGATTAGTCCCAAAAATTTCCTGCCCATAGCTTTTCAGTCACTTCATTAGAGGAAAAATATATATACGTGGTGATGAATATAAACAAGGAAAAGTTAAAACTTACTTTTGTTCAGTTAGGGGAGCAGAAGGTTTGCTTCCAAGTGGGTCTCCCCCCCCCCATGTTTTCTTCTTCTTCTTTGGCAATCACTCGTAGCTGAGTAAAATTGTCCTCCATAAACACAATTTTAACAATGAGTCCGTAAGTGACTGTAGAGGCCAATTCTGGATCCACACGTTCTTCCACAGTGGGGACATTGGTTTCCGGGCGGAAGTTGATCACGGTGTGGATTTGCCAAGCGTGCCTTCCTCTTAGCACATTTCTCCCTTACGTCCTGAGTTCGAGCGTCTTCAAATCCCATGACACCTTTGGTGAAGGCTATTATCCAACTGGAGCGCTCGCAGGCCAGTGTTTTCCAGTTGTCAGTGTTTATACTACATTTTTTTAGATTTGACTTGAGACAGTCTTTAAACCTGTTTTGTTGACCACCAGCATTACACTTTCCATTTTTAAGTTTGGAATAGAGTAGTTGCTTTGGAAGACGATCATCAGGCATCCGCACAACATGACCAGTCCAACGAAGTTGGTGTTGAAGAATCATTGCTTCAACACTGGTGATCTTTGCTTCTTCCAGTACACTGATATTAGTTTACCTGTCTTCCCAAGTGATGTGTAAAATTTTTTGCATGCTCTGGGCCTTATCCTGCTTTGGAGTGGACTGTTGATAAAAGCCATAGACTGCTTTGGCTCCATTATGTAGGTTGTTTGCCTTGGGGCTGATTTGGGATTCTCTGAGTAGCCTAGAGGTTAACTGAGCTCAGAGAGGGAGACACCTGTGAGCTTATATACAATGCATTTGAACCAGACGGTATGCAAATGGTATTGTTAAAAATGAGTGGAACTCAGGGGTCATACTGCGGCATGGAATGGGAGGTGGTTGCTGAGAGATGTTAGAACAAGATTGATGGACTTTCTGTCATCAAGAGGAACACAATGACTCAGACCTCCAAAAGACTGAAAGAGAAATCTGTGGTTCTCCAGGTGGCCCTCCTGCATTTTGCAGCATTTCTTAATTAAATTACGGTAGGTCACTGATGACAATGTATTGTAAATGAAATAAATTTGAACAAGAGCCTTAAAGGTCAGAAATTGAAAAGACGGACCAATGAGTTGGGCCATAAAAGATTGTGGAAAACATTAAATTGGATGCAACCAAACTCTTTAAAAGAAGTGTGCATGCACTCTTTAAAAGAAGTGTGCATGCACACGAAAGCTCATACCAAGAACTGACTTAGTTGGTCTTTAAGGTGCTACTGTAAGGAATTTGTTTTGTTTTGACTATGGCAGACCAACACGGCTACCTATCTGTATCTTTAAAATGTGTTATTCTAACTCCACTTTTGATGATAGCACATGCCTGTTTAAACCAGGATCATTGTTAGTAGAAAGTTTCATCCAAAACAACATGTTAGGGAGGAAAATTGTCTGCCTTCATTTACTTTAGTATTACTATAATCAAATGTAATTTTTAGTGCTCTAATTTAACTGATCTGTTATTTAAATGATTTTTAAAATCTCTTTTTGGATGGATTTTATGCCTGGATCAAATAAGTTTTTTTTTTAAAGTAATCATCTGTTTAAGAAGTTAAGGACAGGTGGAAAACCACAGAAGAGACTCAGATTTCAGAGGGGAAAACACCACTTTTACATATTATTATTACTATTATTATTATTATTATTATTATTATTATTATTATTACAATAAATTTATATGCCCCTTACTTTCCAAAATGGCATGCAATTATTATTTAATTCTTAACACAATTCAAGAGAGAATGGAGAACTTAAACTTTCTTCACTCACTCTAGGATGTGGCTGCCAAACTTAAGCAAAGGATTGCAAGCAATAGTTAAATGGCAGATCCGGAGAACTGATGAGTGGCACAAGATGGATCAAAAAGCAGGAAAGAGATTAAAGATTTGAGCAACCCCCCCCCCCAATAACCCCAAACATAATAGGAGATAGGGCCGACCAAAATTCTCCCCCAACATTGCAAACTTGAGGAAGCATTTTTTTTAAAAAAACATTTATACTTTTCAGATATATACATTTCACTGATTTTACAATCATTTTGACATTTTAAAACTTGACTTCCTTCCCCCTCTGTCTGCGGTTTGGTTCCTTAAATTTATTTTTAATATCTTCTGCATATCCAAATTAACTTAACTTATTTATTTATCTTCTTTATATACCGTATATATATACTCTTATGTAACTGCACGTTACTACAATAATCCTGCCAATGTTTTTATCTATAAATATTCAATAAACCATTTGCATTCTTTTATAAAAAGTTTGTTATCTTGATTTCTTATTCTTCCGGTAAGTATCGCCATTTCGGCATATTCCATAAGTTTTTGTATCCATTCTTCCTTTGCTGGGATGACTTCTTCTTTCCATTTTTGAGTAAGTAGCATTCTTGCCACTGTAGCCGCATACAGTGGTGCCTCGCAAGACGAAATTAATTCGTTCCGCAAGTTTTTTCGTCTTGCGAGTTTTTCGTCTTGCGAAGCAAGCCCATAGGGAAATTCGTCTTGCGAAGCCGCTAAAAAATCGGAAAACCCTTTCGTCTTGCGGGTTTTTCGTTTAGCGAGGCATTCGTCTTGCGGGGCACCACTGTACATGAATGAATTTCTATACAATTTAGAAGAAGAAGAAGAGTTTGGATTTGATATCCCACTTTATCACTACCCGAAGGAGTCTCAAAGCGGCTAACATTCTCCTTTCCCTTCCTCCCCCACAATAAACACTCTGTGAGGTGAGTGGGGCTGAGAGACTTCAGAGAAGTGTGACTAGCCCAAGGTCACCCAGCAGCTGCATGTGGAGGAGCAGGGATGCAAACCCGGTTCCCCAGATTATGTGACTACTGCTCTTAACCACTACACCACACTGGCTCCCAGTCATTCTATCCCTATAATTCCCAAGGAATTATTGAGGAAGCATTTTGGCAATTGTTGGAAGGGTCCAAAGTGTGAACTCTACAGTGGTGCCTTGCAAGACGAAATTAATCCGTTCCGTTAGGCTCTTCGTATACCGGTTTTTTCATCTTGTGAAGCAAGCCCATTAGCGGCTTAGCGGATTAGCGCTATTAGCGGTTTAGCGGCTTTTAGCGATCAGCTGTTAAGCGGCTTATCAGCGGAACAGCTGATAAGCGGCTTAGCGGCTTAGGAAAAGGGGGGAAAAGGGGGGGAAAACCCACAGGAACTCGCAAGACGTTTTCGTCTTGTGAAGCAAGCCCATAGGAAATTCGTTTTGCGAAGCGCCTCCAAAACGGAAATCCCTTTCGTCTAGCGGGTTTTCCGTCTTGCGAGGCGTTCGTCTTGCGGGGCACCACTGTATTTCTGCAAGCTTATTGGTGAGTCCACCTTCCCTGCTCCCCTCCAGTGCAAGTAAGGTAGGATGAGAGATTCAGTTCATATTTAAAAGTGAACTCTGCCTTTTCTGAAACGACAGTTCTGTCCAGTGCCAGATTTATGTATAAGCTAAACAAGCTATAGCTTAGGGCTCTACTCTCTTGCCCCCCCCCAAAACAACTGGATGTACATTTCCAAAATATAAGATAAAAAACAAATAAAATAAAACCTACACACAGCAACAGTGTTTTGTGTTGTGTAGGCTCCTATGATGTAAGTAATGGCCCCCCAATCATTTTAAGTTAGAGCTTAATAATTATTTCACTATTTATATACGTTTTCTTAATTGTATTTCAGTTCAACAATTACTTTGGTAAAATACATATTTTGTTATGTGCAAATGGCTTTAGATACCTATTAGGTCTCTAAATTACCATATAGCATATATTCAACACACAAAAACAGCGACAATTTGTTGTTGACAAAGGACAGCTGGACATATCAAGGCCCCCATTACCATCAGTAGCTTAAGGCCTCATCAAACCTAAATCCGGCCCTGGTTCTGTCAAACTGCCCCCACAAGTGATTATTTCTGGAAGAGTTCTGAAAGTAACTGTAGGTTTCAATGATCAGCTCTTCAGCCAGAAAGTGCACCACCAATTGCATTCTGCATGGTGTGATAGTAAAGTCACCACGTGATGGATAAGAAGTGGCTGCTTGTGTGTCTGTGCCTTGGTTGTACTCAGATTCAGCTTCCACTTGTGTCTTCTTCATCTATTATGGAGTTAATATGCACTTAAAGATGAGGAGATCTGCCTTGAAGAAATGCCAGCAAGTTCATTTGATCTAAGGTTATTGATTTAATTACTCCACCCACCTTGCAGAATTCCTTGAGGAGCCAACAATATGAGTGAGAGAGTCATGTGGGTCGGCCTCTCTTGAGGTAGAGAGCACACCAGCTGTGAGTATGATACATAGCTAATTACAAGCACAAGTCACTGTGCCAAAATTAAAAAGAGGGAGGATACATCATAGATCATCTTAGGATGTGCTCCACACCCCAGCTGCTTTGCAATTGCCCCACTCAATGATGTTGGCAGGACTGGCTTGAAGAGAAGAAGGGTGGGACCCATTTTTAGCACTCACCTGTTATTGTGGCCCAGGTGTTCTTGGAAAACAAAGACTTGAATCCCAGAAACTGCCTAACTGTTCACTTTCTGCCTTCCCAAAGAGGCCTTCGGTGGTGGAGGCCCAAAATCCCGAACTGTGCTGTAGCAACAAACTCCAGTGCAGTTCAAAGCAGCAAAGAACTATACTGGTGTATCGCATAATATCCATGTATAATTTGGAGATGGGCAATGAAGTCAACATACACAACCCACGGTTTCATGTAGGGGTAGAAAAAAAATCCGATTCCGTTTACATCTAAAGTAGCAAAACATCTTCTGCAAGCTCAGGAAGGCTTTTGGAAAGTTGGGAGTAGACGAGAGATCATTGGTCCAATCCAGCTTTTGATCCCTTCCTGAGGTTGCAATCCTAACCCTACTTTGTAAAAGGTAAAGGACCCCTGACAGTTAAGTCCAGTCGCAAACGACTCTGGAGTTGCGGCGCTCATCTTGCTTTACTGGCCGAGGGAGCTGACGTTTGTCTGCAGACAGTTTTTCCAGGTCATGGGGCCAGCATGACTAAGCTGCTTCTGGTGAAATCAGAGCAGCACATGGAAACACCGTTTACCTTCCCGCCGGAGTGGTATCTATTTATCTACTTGCACTTTTGTGCTTTCGAACTGCTAGGTTGGCAGGAGCTGGGACCAAGCAACGGGAGCTCACCCCGTCGTGGGGATTTGAACCGCCGATCTGATCGGCGAGCCCTAGGCTCAGTGGTTTAGACCACAGCACCACCTGCGTCCCTACTTATTTGGGTTAAATTCCATTGAAGTCAATATAACTTACCATGAGAAGACATGGTAAGGATTGCATTGTAAGTGACCGTGATTTTCCCAAGTTAAAAAATGTGCTTTTTAAAAGTTAAAGCTGCAGATTTTTTTCCACCAAGGGTGAACATTTCACGAACTAAAAAGTTCATTTGGATGGACATGAACTGAGCTAGTTCATTTAAGAATGAACTGAGACCAGTTCCTTATTGGGCTGGATGAACGTGAATTAGAACTACTTCCCTTAAACATATGGTAGAAGATCAAGACTTTGAGACGTATGAACAACATCAAGACACAGTAAGTCGATAAGGGAAGCCAGAAACTTGAATGAATGAGATGGCAGTGACAGGTGTGTGGAAGAAATGAGCAAAGACTTACATATAAGGCGTCACACAGAGGGACTTATCTTCATTGTGTAACACACACCCACACACCCGCCCAAGCTTTCCTTCTATAACAACCAAAACATGGAGAAACGATGGATGATAATATTCTGTGTGCCATCGGAAATGCTGGACAGCTCGTCCCAATTGCTGCAGCAGTTGCCAAGGTAACTGTTTCTTGGGAGAGCTGGGAAGTAAACACAGCTCCGATTCACCAGGGTGCACCTCATTCCAGAGTGAATGCGCTCTCGGTTCATTTGCATGTGCTTTCACAGAAATAAATATGGTAAAATTAGTTGAGCTGGCTCAGGCCACAGGACACTGTGTCAAGCATCCAGCAATTAAAAAGGTTGTGCATGGTCTGTAAAAATTGATTGTAAAGACAAATGAGAAGAAAGAAAGAAAGAAAGAAAGAAAGAAAGAAAGAAAGAAAGAAAGAAAGAAAGAAAGAGGTCATCTCCTCTGGTCCAGTAGGAAGGGCTGTGATACAGGCAGCAGACTGAAACTGAGCAATCTGAGAATACACAGATGTAGGAAGCTGCCTTAAAAAAAGGTAAAGAACCCCTGACAGTTAAGTCCAGTCGCGAACGACTCTGGGGTTGCGGCGCTCATCTTGCTTTATTGGCCGAGGGAGCTGACATTTGTCCATAGACAGTTTTTCCAGGTCATGTGGCCAGTATGACTAAGCTGCTTCTGGTGAAACCAGAGCAGCGCATGGAAACACCATTTACCTTCCCACTGGAGCGGTACCTATTTATCTACTTGCATTTTGATGTGTTTTCAAACTGCTAGGTTAGCAGGAGCTGCCTTATAGCAGCCTAAAACATGCAAGCTGAGAGCATTCAGAATAAACCAATATCACCAATGCACGCAGGTAACTGATCTGCACTTTTCTGGCACATGACAATTTGAACATACAGTACGGGATGCAGTATATAAATAAAGCCACACTGGACCCTTGATCACGGCTTGATTCTGCAGGACTTCTTTATGCCGTGACATTTTCTTAAGATGCCACTGATGTTTTGTAACAGGGCACCTAGAGTTGCATCTTGTTTTTATCTATTTATGTTGCTTCGGCTAATGCCATCGGGATTCTGTAATGGCACAGTGACAGGTGGCCAATTCACAGATATACAGAGTGGCATGTTACAGAGAAGCAGAGGCCGTGGCACGTTCTTTATGCATTGCACAGTGGAAGCAAGGTAAAACCAGATGCCCCTGTAGTGTAGTAGAGCAGGAATGTTGGGGTGGGGTGGGGGTTAAGCTTTGGGGTAAGCTTGGTGGGTGGGCTAGAATACAAGACAAGCAGTATTCATCCATTTACCCAGTGGAAAACTTTCCTGTGTCCAAAGACATTAAGATGTCTGTTCTTTGCAGTAAAAAATGTTGTGCCATATATTGCAGGGAATATATTGTTGTGTGCACCCCAATATCTGAGCAGTGATAGACTTCAGGGATTCTAGCCCTCTAGGTTCTGTTTCCTTAGAATGAGCATTACTGGAGATTGAATGTCTTAACCAGGGGTAGGCAATCTGAGGCCCATGGGCCACAAGTGGCCCACAGGGGTCATTTAACTGACCCATGAGCCACCCCCGAACCGAGCTGCCCACTCAGTGAGTCCCTGTGTGCTGCGCCAAACCAGCACAGTGCGGCCTGGGGACTCGCTTCCAGAAATCGTGTCTGTGTAAACACTGGAAATTGCGGGTGTGCGCATGAGGGATCTCCACTGGAGTGAACTGGCCCAGGCGAGGTAAACCTTGCTGACCCCTGGTCTTAACTGTCTATACAACCTGAGCATAGGATGGAGGGGCTCACGGCATTAACACTCCAACAGATCTTGCTTCCTCATTAGGTTTCAAGGAAGATCCCCCAAAGCCATAGCTCTTCTGGTCTCAGCACAGAAAGCAAGCTCCCTGTCTGTCTCTTTTCAGCTCCCAGCTTCAGAAGGGCTATCTCTGGCACTATTGTTCTCCCACCTACTGGGGGCATGGTCTCCAGCCGGATGATGTGGGGTGGCAGGCTTAACCCCTCCTGAAAGAACATCACCAGTCAGTTCTCTCTATGGCAACAGCTCTGTACTTGAGCAGCTCTTTAGACATGTAAACGGATTCCTGGCAGACTTGGCCAGGCCCATGACCTTGACAAAGATGCAGGAAGAGTACTGCCTTACACTCAGTGATATCTAATTACCTCTGACCAGTTTGGTGGTCCCTTCTACTAAAGACTCTCATCTTACAGACTGGGTTGGGACTCTTAGCCATCATCCAAACCAACTTCCCAGTAATATAACAATCTGTTAGAAAATGGGGGGGCCACTAGGGGGCGCATCGGAAGACGGCTGACAATAACATCTCTCCGACCCACACGAGGTAATTTGGAGGCTATGATGGGGGTAATTAGCCTCCTTAACCCCCCCAGGATTGTAGGGGGGACGGCCCTTGCCTGCTGTGCCCTATACCACCCCCAAATTTGTGGGGATGGGGGCACTAGGCACAAAGCCCTCCTGTGGGATTTCGGCACTCCTGAACGCCGTCCCTGATTCGTGCCACTAGCTGCAAGAACTTCAAAAGAAACAATTTGGACGAGGCAAATTGCACATACTTCAAGGAAGGAGGGGGAGTAAAGACTGCCGACAGAAGAGATCTCTGATAAAACAAGACAAGAATAAAATATGAGAAGATATGTCAAGATACGGTACAGCAAATGACTGATGGGGGAGGGGAAAAAAACTTTCCTTTATTTTTCTATGTGATCAAACAAGAATCCCCTCCCCTGAGTCAGAAATGTCATTTTAAGGACTTAAGTTGTGGATTTAAGGCTGTGTGGAGATAAACTTTCGAACCAAAGCATGTTTCAAGACGAGTCTGGAAGGTATAAGAGCTTTGGAATGACGCAGTTAAAAATGCCGTCGCCATTTTGGGAAGCTCTGTCGGAGGTCTTGAGTCTGGGAGGAGAAAGAGAGAAACAAAGCTGTTTATATATTGTGGATTAAACGCCTCAGTGGGACTTAAGAGTGACAGCTTCATAAAACTTGATGGAAAGAGCGATGTTATCTATGAAGGAGATGATATATGGAAACCATCTGGATTTGAGGATTGGAAGAACGGAAAATTCACACAGGATTATTATATTGGTGTTTATCGGCTTAAGGAGACTATCAGAAGAGATCATAAAGAAAAAACAGAAAATATATGAACAAGATGTAATGTGGAAACAGCAAGATAAGACTGGATAGAATTATGAACCCTGTTTGGACTGATTTGGACTGATTTGGACATGAACGCAGTAGCAAGAAGATGATCAGAATCCCCCTTCGGATCTTGAAATATGGGTCCCCCCAACAAAATTCAAAATTTGGCTTTGTAATTCGGAATTTATGTGATGTGATTTAATTTGATGTGATTGGCCAGTTAATAAAAATTATTTTAAAAAAAGAAAGAAAATGGCACTCTCTCTTTGCCTTCGCTTAATATTAGAACTCAGAGCCACCCAATGAAGAAGGCTGTTGGGGTATTCAGAACAGACCCAATAGCTGAGCTTTGTTCTGCCTCCACTGTTGGAGGCAGTTTGCTTTTGAATACCAGTTGGGTATTACATGTGGGGAGATTTCCCTAGTACAGTGGTACCTCGGGTTACAGGCGCTTCAGGTTACAGACGCTTCAGGTTACAGACTCTGCTAACCCAGAAACAGTACCTCGGGTTAAGAACTTTACCCCAGGATGAGAACAGAAATTGTGCGGCAGCAGCAGGAGGCCCCATTAGCTAAAGTGGTACCTCAGGTTAAGAACAGTTTCAGGTTAAGAATAGACCTCCAGAACGAATTAAGTTCTTAACCCGAGGTACCACTGTATTCAGATCCTGGTTGCCTATTGTGAGAAAAGGACACAGGATCAATTGGAGTTTCGGTCTGATCCTACAGGCCTTTTCTTATGTTCTTGTGCTCTACAGTCTACAGACTACTTTTAAAAAAGCCTCAAAACAAGTACAGTCATACCTCGGATTACAGATGCTTCAGGTTGCGCTATTTCGGGTTGCACACTGCGCCGAACCCAGAAGTACCGGAACAGGTTACTTCCGGGTTTCAGCACTTGCGCATGCGCAGAAGACTAGATTGTGCTTTGTGCATGCATAGAAGCACTGAATTGTGACCCACATGTGTGCAGATGCGTCACTGCAGGTTGCAAACATGCTTCCCGCACGGATCACGTTTGCAACCCGAGCGTCCACTGTAAAACGCCAAGCTGTGCATTTTAGTGTTGTTCACATATGTATTCCCTCTTCGCTCTGCTGAGTTCAAGGTGTGCATGACTCTATTGAATCCTACCAATGCTGTGGGATAGGCTACCAGCGACTAGCCGAAGGCTGCCCAGTGAACTTCCTGGCCAATCAGTGATGGGAACAGAACTGCCTGTGCCTGGGGGTGTGACTATGGGAGCTGTCATCATGATGGAGCTCCTGCACTTCAGATTGTACCATGATATCATGGGTGCTCTCACTCAGCCAAATGCAAAAGCTCGTGAAAGAACCCCTGTGCTCCAATTACTCTGTCATCAGGGAATAGGAAGGAGGCAGAAGGCTTGAGTTACATTGCACAGAGAGTTCTCCAGATCAAATGTTAGAAATGGAATCCGAGTGCTTACAGTCAGCATATAGGAACCCTGAAATAATGGCTCCCACTCGGAAGTTGGAGCACGGAAGACCTGCACATGAATTTAACTTTGGAATCGTATAGCACCTGCAAAATATTTGTTAGGGAACTCGTTAGGACGAACACAGAGTAAATATTTGGAGATATTAGATATTGTGATTTGGCTATAAACAGTCAAGAATACAGGATCTTCGTGTTCATGCTTTAAATAGCGCTGGCAATGAAGGAACAACTTATTTTGGCATGTGGTGCGCATTACATTTGGAAGAGAGAGAAAACTGCAGGAAGAGTACTGCCTTACACTCAGTGATATCTAATTTCCCCCAAGTGACGAGAACACAAATGCACACATACACATGCACACTCAAAGCTCCGGCAGAGGGGAAGGGGGTGGTTGGGATTAGAAAAATGAAGTGGAAAAAATTAATGCCCTTCTGGGTAGCAGCACAGCCCTAGTTAGAATTAGAACCCCTTTATAATTCCTCCCCCTTTTAAAAAACAAAAATGAGGATTACGTGACTGAGTCAATCTTATGTATATGCATTTCAACCCATATACACACCAGGAAGCATGATTGAATGCTGTGCTCTAGCATAATACATTTTGGAAAGAAAGAAAGAAAGAAAGAAAGAGAAAGAAAGAAAGAAAAGCACACAATGACCATACACATAAACTACCCACCCATGATAAACTGCCTACACAGAGAGGCTGCTCCATATTCCTCGCCTTCTTCCAGGGGTTAATTAAATATTTGGAAACTGTCGTCTCTCAACAACTGCTCTCTTTTTCTCCCTGTTAATCTCATCCCTTGACCAAATGTTTGGCATTTCTGTTTACATTCCTCAACGCTTTGTACTTTTGAATCCTCTGCAGTTTGTTTATTTGTCATTTTGTCATGGTGCATGCAAGTTTTCCTAGCCTCCGCATGGCAACACCCTCATCAAAATGCCACCCCCTATTTCACATCCCATAGTGAGCAATAAACTGCTGTGCGGAAGCATCTTGTGTGGAGATGCAAGGCAGGTGTTCATTCCTAAGGGTCATTCTGGCACTGACTCCTAAGATGAAAAAGAGCGCTAGATCAAACTATCCACAAAGTCTGAGAGGTGTGTGTGTTTTCCTGCAAGCTGGGAGCAGGGGTGAGGTCAAGGCGACCTAGAAGCACTAAATCATCCCTTTGCCCACCATGCTGCAAGCGGAGATTAGAGGTGCCAGCAAATCCAAAAGGTAAAGAAGCTGGCAAGGAGCTCTGAAGATTGCCATTTGGCATACAACTTGATTGCCATAATGCACACTAGGATTATTGCCATCACCAGGAATCCATAGCAATTTCTAAACAACGGCAGAAACACAGAGTCAGCATATTACAACATATCCGTGCTTTTGCCAAGAAACCAAAGTCGGCCATGCAGTGTGTTCTTGCGGTGGTTGTTTTCACTGAATGGAAGCAATTCCTTGCCAAGGTTGAGCTAAATGAGGGTGTGTGTGTGTGTGTGTGTACACATGCATGCATGCATGGGAACTAAAATGATGCTTTCATCAATCTAGGACAGAGCTCCGATTAGTAGAAGTATGCTTAACTCCGAGGAACTGGGCTTTATCATCATCATCATCATCATTTTATTTGTATGCCGCCTTTATATAGTTAAAACAATGCTCAAGGCAGCTTACAACATGGCAAGATTTACATAATTACCAACATAACAAGAGTCATAAACAGTAAAACATCAAAAAGTACACAGCCAAATGTAAACCATTTCCACATACAGTGGTATCTTGGGTTACAGATGCTTCAGGTTACAGGTTACAGACTCCGCTAACCCAGAAATAGTACCTCGGGTTAAGAACTTTGCTTCACGATGAGAACAGAAATCGCACAGCGGCGGCAGCGCGAGGCCCCATTAGCTAAAGTGGTACCTCAGGTTAAGAACAGTTTCAGGTTAAGAATGGACCTCTGGAACGAATTAAGTACTTAACCCGAGGCACCACTGTAAATCATAAAATCTAAAACTAAAAAAATAAAATAAAACTAAGAATACAGCATTAATATCAATCACAATTTAAAATGACATAGATAAAAAATAAAAGCATTTTTTTAAAAAAACAACAACAATGGAGTTCTCTTTCCCCAGCAGTGGCAGCAGCAGCAGTCCTTTATGGAGCCTGTCAGGCCCCGCCCCAAGCCAGGTGGAGAAAAACAGGGCAGGGCCCTTCAGGCTCCCAGCAGATAGCAGGTCTGGCTTGTCCATGAAGCAAGGTGAGACAACTGCCTCAGGCAGCAGGAACCATGGGGCAGCAGATTCATCTTCCAAGGAATGCATCACCCGCAGCAGCACATTCCTTGGAGGCTGGATCTGCTATCTCCTCAGTGGTGAATGAACACTGTGAACTGTGTAGTCATGCGTAAACCTTAATTTCAAATGGGGATTTGTAGGCACTGCAGCACTTGATAGAAGCAGAGCACTAGCAAAAGGTCTCAGGGTTCATTCTTGGAGGCTTTAGGTGGGGCTGACAAATGTTCCTGTCTGAAACTTTGGAGACCTGTCAATCTGTATATCCCCCTGCCCCCCACAAAATATAATCCAGATTTACCTTCCTGGGGGAAATCTGGTAAATGAAACAGCAAAGAAACCTATTGATAACAACCTATTTGCAACATCTAAATGATGTTTGGAATGACGCAATGTAAACAATACTGAGCTGGATGCAACAATAGTCTGACTTGTTATAAGGCAGCTTTCTACATTACAGTGGCAGGAAGGCGGCTGAGAACGGAAAAACCTCCTTGACAATCCATTGTGAGCCAAGGGCAACTTACTCAGCTCATGTTTTAAAACCTGGACAAATACAGTAACTGGATGGTTTGATAATGCCTTAGAGGGATATTTTTCTACAGCGTGTTCTCCATAACAGAGAGCATGTGTTGCGGTGGGGGCCTACAGCCAACCCACTGTTGTTTGGTTAAAGGCCACGAGCTGTGACTGGGCAAAAGTGTGTTGCTGGGGGGTTTGTTATGTTGCAAATTGGTGGGAGGGGTCAGAGGGCTTAAATACAGGGCACGCAGCTTGGGGCTTTCTCTTGGGCTGCGTGCACCACATCACCTGCCCACCCTCCCTGAAAAGGGGGGGGGGTGTTCATTGCTTTCTGACCTTGCTATGCCTGTCATGGGGTCGTCTGCTTTTGAGGCAGGGGCCTGGTAGGAATTTTGTCCATTTGGCTGATTGGCTGTTGCCATTTGGTTTTTTGCCTACTGCGTAGCAAATCGTCACAACTTGTAAGGTTGGCAGTTAGGCATTGCTTAAAATTGGTTGGTGGAGGGGTAAGTGCCTACCCCTCCAATGGTGGTGCTGCACAGGGAATTCCGTTAAAGGAATCCAGGGGCTTGCCATGCTTTTGTCCTTGTCCCTGGCATCTGACTTGGGCCGTGCAAGCCCCTGGGGGCATGAGGGTGAGAAATGAGGGACTGATGCCCAGCTTCTTTTCTCCCCAATATTGTTTTCCCTGACTGGCTTCCGCTGGAATCCGGAAGTCAGTTCTGTCCCTGGGGCAAGGACATATAGTCGTAACCAATGCCTAAGCAACCACTCATGTGTGTGTATTTAAATAAAGTTGTGGTCAAATTCATGCCAAAAACCTTAAACAAAAATTGATGTGTGTGGTGTGAGTTATTGGGGTGGCTTGGGGACCTCGACGCGCAAATGATTTATTCACAAACACCCTCCTCTTCCTTCTGAGGCATCTAATCATAAGCCTGCATTTTTATCAAAGCTTCTATATATTTCAATCAAGGCTTGTATTTAAAAATGAGCTTAAAAAAAGGATTTTCAAATGTTTCATGCCAGGCAAAAGACCAGCTGCCTAAAAGAACCTTGGCAAGATGTTTTTCCTCCTAAGACAAGAAGGGCCCCATTGATTTATAGTAGAAAAACAATTCTCAAAGTCATAAAAAGGGAGAATTACATATGCTGCCCCAAGGCTGAGAAAACACCATTAGGAATGGGGAAGATAATACCAATGTGCCTCCCAGTAAAATGAGCCAGATCTTCTTTCTAAGGTTGAAAGGCCAGGAGCAAATGGAAGGAAAAACATTTAGCTGGAAAGAGAACATTTTTGGGGAAGTCTCTTCTAAAGCTGTTTCTTAAACTAAGAGAGTTAAAAAGGTTAAAATGTGTTAAATGTTGGAAAGGCAACTGGCTTGGCAGAAGAAGCAGCTTCTTCCTATTTTATTTTGAGGCTGGAGAGGAGGGGGAAAGGGGGAGGTGCAAACTGAAGAGGCTTCTTTTAAAAGTTGTGTTTTATTGAGTTCCTTCCTTTTCACTTTGAGAAGCTTTATTCTTTTAAGAGGCTACCTATGATAAATGTATGAAATATATTGGCTTAAATGTAATTATGCAAAGGATTTAAGGAATGCTAGATTCTTATTTCATAGAGTCATATTGCAATAGGAGACCAGAGGGGCAAATGAGCCTAGCCCCCCCCCCCCTGCCAGACAGAAGACGCCATCCGGGCAGTCTTGATATATAGTTGTCAGGCATTTTGTTTAGAAACATTAAATGAAGGAAATCTTTCAATGTTGATGTGAAACTCAAGATCCTTGACATCTGTTGAACATAAAATGTAAGATTAAACCATTTGTTTTAGAAGGCAATAGGGCAAGAAGGGCAAGAGGTGAGCTGGTAATTAAGATTCCATGTAAGATATATTATTACTTATTTGTCATTTATATATAGCTCTTTGTCTCCCATATAAGGGCAAGGAAATGGGTGTATCTTTTGTGGGTGTATTTTTTGTGATTGGCTCTAGCAAACAGCCAATAGGAATTTCAACCAGGCTGATTGGACAGAGGCAGCCACAGGAGGAGCAAAGGGGGCTGGATTAAGGGAATATAAGTGCTGGCCAGAATGGCAGGAGGCCAGGCCAGAGCTTGGTAACCACGTACCACTGAGCCTCTTATTTATTTGTCTGACAAATAAATTACTATTTTAATTTCTCTATTGCTGCGTTGAATATTTCATTCCAGCTAAGCGTTAACCACAAGCAGGGTGCTACATTTTATGGTGCCGTGACTCGGATAAGTGGTCTGCTGGAACGCAGCCCCTTCGCCCTACTGGGCAGGGTACAAGAGAGAGGACAACTGCTTACCCAAAGCGCGCACTGGTAATTTTTTCCAGGGGGAACGCAGAAGACTCGTCTGTCTGATACCCTGCTCACTGGCGGCGACGGACCGGGGGAAACAGGGAACCAACCAAGGGTAAGTGCACAAAGGGATTTTTGGCCCTCCAATTAATTGGGAGGAAGAGAAGTCTTGATCAAACTTCTGCGTCTCAGTAAGGGGAAACTGAGTACGCTAGGTGGTTGGGTACATCAGATGGTGATCTGGTGTAGGGAAAGGGAAGGATTGGGAGGTAGAGTGTGGTGAAGTATCCAGCGCATTGTATGTGTGAGAAAGTACAGAGCAATCTGTAGCTGACCTGAGTGTGGAGTGGGCAGTACTTCGATTCCTAGTGAGGCGACTCCATCTAGGCAAGGAAACCCACGAAGCGCGTCTGTGAGTGACTGAGTGGATACTTCACAGGGCCATACAATGGGAGTTGGGGGTTCAAAGGGGGAAAATACACCTCTTGAGTGTATGTTAAATAATTTTAAGAAAGCCTTCTCAGGGGCATATGGAGTCAAAATGACGCCAGAGCGCTTGAGAACGTTATGTGAACTAGAATGGCCAAAACAAATTACTGGATGGCCATCCCAGGGAACCTTTGATATAAATTTAGTAAGCAAACTTTGGACTGATATCGCCAAAGAAACTGGAGGGTGCCCAGAACAATTTCCATATATAGATTCCTGGCTGAGCACATTAAATAAAAATCCTCCATGGATAAGGGAATGCAAAGTCAAACGATGCAAATTATTGGCTGTAAAAGCCGAAGCTAGGAAAGGAATCTTGCCAAATAAACTCAAACCCATTTTTGAGGGGCCAGAGGAAGAGGTGCTTCCACCTCCACCCTATGCTCCACATCGAAGGGAGCTTAATCCAAACACTCCACCAGTTGTAACCCCAAGGCAAGAAACTGGAATGAATAATGGGAGTGGAGTCACAGAGCTTGATTCCTTGATAGATTATGATAAATATCTTCAGGAGGCATTGGAGTTCTATAATAAAGCCCAAGCAGAAGTGGTTATTCCACCTGTGACTCCTAATAGACCTCCATCTACAGTCTCCTTTAGTGGAACAACTGATTGCCCACCCCAAACCCCTGTGCATCCAAGTCCCAGAGAAATGTTACAGAAGTTACAGGGAGACCTTGCTCGGTCAGCAAGCAATACAGCCAGGCGTATAAAGCTGCTAAAAGAACGCCTTGCGACAGATACCATCCCCTATGATTTGAGGCCCCTAGAGCAAAGTGAAGAGAAAGATCACGTAGTAGCCCCTCTTAGAAGAGTATTTGATGCACTTGAGGAGCCTGCGCTGGTTAATGGGCAACCCGGACCACGGCCACCTCGAACTTCGACCCTGCAATATATTCCATTCACAACTACAGATCTGATGAATTGGAAAACACACACCCCATCTTTTGCAGAAAAACCTCAGGCTATGATGGACTTGGTGACTTCAATAGTAAATACTCATAGTCCTACTTGGACAGATTGTCGCCAGCTCCTAAATACTCTGTTCACCACTGAGGAAAGGAGAGACATAATTGAAAAGGCACAGATATATTTGCGTGAGCAGGCCAGAGCGGGAAATATTTATAATATTGACCGTCATCTCCAAGATAACTTTCCCTTGGAAGATCCTAATTGGGATCCAAACAATGCAATTCACCTGGCCAGACTTACCACCTACCGCCAGACACTTGTGCAAGGTATCCGCAGGGCATGCCAGAAGCCCACTAATATGTCTAAAGTCTCAGAAGGGTAGATGTGTTACCCATAACGCTGTTTCGTGTTCGGTGTGCACCCACAAAAAGACTTAAGTTGTCACCTTTTGAGCTCCTGTATGGGAGACCGCCCTCCTTTGTTCAGGATATTCCAGCTGACCTTAAACAAATAGGAGACCATGTGACACAGGAACAAGTGCAATCTCTCTCCCGTGTTTTTGTTTCTCTTAACAGGTGGGCCCTCGAGCGCACGCCGTGCAGCATTGCCGAGCCGATTCATCAGTTCCAGGCTGGCGATAGCGTATGGGTGAAAGAGTGGAAACGTGATCCACTTGCACCTAAGTGGCGTGGACCTTACACCGTCTTGCTCTCTACTCCAACAGCGGTGAAGGTAGCTGAGGTGACCCCCTGGATTCATCATTCTCGTTTGAAGAAGTCTGAAGGCAGTTGGACGTGCAAAGGTGACCCCTCTAATCCTTTAAAACTAACTCTCTCCAAAAACCCCTGTATCTAGCCCTACCGGGAACGGGCTAGGTCACGGGCAACATTTGACGACCGGCCTGCTGCAGCCACAACCTGGAAGCTGGCTGACCTGCGCACGCCTGAAGCTTGAGGAGCGTCTGAACCAGCGACTGTGAACGGAAAGATTCTCTAATACAATTGATTGACTGCCCCCCTTGTGGAACAATTATCAGAGATATTACTCATTGGGGATCCTCGGGATATATGTTTTGGTCTTGGTGGTTCCCCATTTCTGTCACTGGGGGAATTATATTGGGGCTAATAATTATTTGCTATCACAATAAGGTAATCTTTTGTGGAAGGAATGCATATACTAGACATCAACATGATTTTATTAATCCTGATCCCTTGGGAAGGGGAAGGGTCCTTGAATCTGACCAAATTGGCTAAATATGGATTCAGCCATGACCACAATATGTGGGTAGGTTTAGCTGAAATGGTAGCTAATGTTGCAAATAGGACCAATTGCCTTGTTTGCTCTCTTGGGCCAGATGATTCAGAGGGAGGTATGCCGTTATTACCGATACCATTAGATGCTATTGGTATGGTAAGCGAAATGCCACACCAAACTGAAATACAGAATTTCCCCGGATGGAACTCAACTAAACCATTACGAGTTATACCTGTACAAGGGGAATTCTGTGTACATAAATCATCAGATGCAGCTGATTCTCCCATGATAGGCTCTTCTCATTGTCACTATACTTGGGATTATAAGAAGAATAGTCATACCTGGGCACACGGTACTACCTATCGAACTCGGAATGCCTTGCCCTGTGCACCTCCTTTTATTCATGCATGGAAAGTGGTGTGGAACATAACTGTGACAGAAGAAGGCAATCTAACATACTGCACTGTGAACTCTCTACCCCTTTTGGTATTTCGCCTTCTGTATTCCCCGTACCAAAAACCTCAGACCCGATGGTTGTGGTGGATATGTGGAGAATGGGCATACAAGAAACTCCCTTCCAAATGGAGTGGGACTTGTTTCTTGGGTTGGGTATTACCACCAATGTGGATTATGCCCACTAGTTCGGCCAGGCGAACACGAAGGAATGCTGATATTTCTCATATAGCAGGAGGAAGTACCCAAAGTTGGAGCGGTACTGATGATTGGCCGCCAGAGCGCATTATAGCCTATTATGATCCTGCCTCCTGGAATCCTGGTGAGCTCATACAAGGGGCACGGGATCCTATTTATAATCTAAACAGAATAATTCGATTGCAAGCAGTAGTGGAACTTGTAACCAATGCAACGGCCCGGAGTTTGAGACTTATTGCACAACAGTTGGATGAAAGTAGAGCCGCCATTTTGCAGCTGAAAATGGGAATGGATTATGTACTTGCCAGGCAGGGAGGCCTATGTGGAGTCTTGAACTTGACAGGGAATGCCTGTTGCTTTAACATTTCTGATAATGGTGAGGCAATCCGTGTGTTGGCCACAAAGATGGAGAATATAGCACATGTCCCAGTACAAACATGGGAAGGATGGGATATGGGATGGCTCACCAATTGGTTACCTAATGTCACAGGACTCAAAGGGATACTATTGTCTTGCTTGTTTTTCTTGACAGTAGTAGTATTGGTTTTATGTATGATGCCATGTATCATTTCATGTTTTAGAAGTACAATTAGCAGGATGGTTTCAAATGAAACTCTACCTCATATCATGGCCCTATACAGAGCTTTACCTCAGGAATATGATGAAGGTCAAGCTATCAAGGACACTTGGGATGAAGGTCCTTGAGCTTGAAAGGGGGGAATGAGGCATCTAATCATAAGCCTGCATTTTTATCAAAGCTTCTATATATTTCAATCAAGGCTTGTATTTAAAAATGAGCTTAAAAAAAGGATTTTCAAATGTTTCATGCCAGGCAAAAGACCAGCTGCCTAAAAGAACCTTGGCAAGATGTTTTTCCTCCTAAGACAAGAAGGGCCCCATTGATTTATAGTAGAAAAACAATTCTCAAAGTCATAAAAAGGGAGAATTACATATGCTGCCCCAAGGCTGAGAAAACACCATTAGGAATGGGGAAGATAATACCAATGTGCCTCCCAGTAAAATGAGCCAGATCTTCTTTCTAAGGTTGAAAGGCCAGGAGCAAATGGAAGGAAAAACATTTAGCTGGAAAGAGAACATTTTTGGGGAAGTCTCTTCTAAAGCTGTTTCTTAAACTAAGAGAGTTAAAAAGGTTAAAATGTGTTAAATGTTGGAAAGGCAACTGGCTTGGCAGAAGAAGCAGCTTCTTCCTATTTTATTTTGAGGCTGGAGAGGAGGGGGAAAGGGGGAGGTGCAAACTGAAGAGGCTTCTTTTAAAAGTTGTGTTTTATTGAGTTCCTTCCTTTTCACTTTGAGAAGCTTTATTCTTTTAAGAGGCTACCTATGATAAATGTATGAAATATATTGGCTTAAATGTAATTATGCAAAGGATTTAAGGAATGCTAGATTCTTATTTCATAGAGTCATATTGCAATAGGAGACCAGAGGGGCAAATGAGCCTAGCCCCCCCCCCCTGCCAGACAGAAGACGCCATCCGGGCAGTCTTGATATATAGTTGTCAGGCATTTTGTTTAGAAACATTAAATGAAGGAAATCTTTCAATGTTGATGTGAAACTCAAGATCCTTGACATCTGTTGAACATAAAATGTAAGATTAAACCATTTGTTTTAGAAGGCAATAGGGCAAGAAGGGCAAGAGGTGAGCTGGTAATTAAGATTCCATGTAAGATATATTATTACTTATTTGTCATTTATATATAGCTCTTTGTCTCCCATATAAGGGCAAGGAAATGGGTGTATCTTTTGTGGGTGTATTTTTTGTGATTGGCTCTAGCAAACAGCCAATAGGAATTTCAACCAGGCTGATTGGACAGAGGCAGCCACAGGAGGAGCAAAGGGGGCTGGATTAAGGGAATATAAGTGCTGGCCAGAATGGCAGGAGGCCAGGCCAGAGCTTGGTAACCACGTACCACTGAGCCTCTTATTTATTTGTCTGACAAATAAATTACTATTTTAATTTCTCTATTGCTGCGTTGAATATTTCATTCCAGCTAAGCGTTAACCACAAGCAGGGTGCTACACTTCTTTCTCACTTGACCCCACTGATTGCATCTTCTACTCTGTTTTAAGGGATCACCACTCTTGGAAAACAGACTAAGCTTGTCCAGTTCTTGTTTTAAAATTTTTATGTTAGTTTATCTTCCCCTTGGCTTTTGATTGCTTTTAATGTGTTTCCCCTTGCCCTTATTAAGCTTTTGGGATTTTTGTTTTGCAAAATTTTGCAGATATGCTTTCTTCTTTTCTCTCCCTGGACCTTTATGATTAATAGCACTACACTGTTCTAGCTTTTTGTATTCATAAATGAAATTAATAACAACAACAACAACAACAACAATAATAGGAACTCTGTAGAAGCTACTCAGGCAGCTGAGATTTGATGTAAATAGAAAGAATGCTGAAGCAACTGAGCTCAGCATAGATGGTTCCTCTGTCCACCATTTTAACTTTCCAACCCTGTGAGGTAGGTTTGGCTGAGAGAGGCTTACTCAAGGTCACCTGGCATTGAGCTGGGTTTTACCTCAGGGCCCTCTTGTTCAAATACAGCACTCTAACCACACTGGCTCTTGGTTTGCTATATGATTTCTGCTTGCTATGACTGGTTGCTGCTTTCAAATGGTCGAAATTCTATTTTGAGAGGCAATGAAACTTGCCAAAGTTAATCAGTCCGGTACCTCATTTTCCTAAGTCTGTCTAAGGAAAATAATATGCAGACATTGAAATGTAATTGTGCCTCCTTCTAACTTGATTTCCCCAACTACTAATTATCACCCATTCACCCTTAATTGCTCTTTTAACTGACAAATGATACGCAACAAATTTGTTTATTTCTTATTAAATTTCAGACAACAGCTAAGAGCTACAGAATAACTTCCCAGTCCAAGACCAACAACATTCATATACTCCAGATCATTGCAAATATTAAACATTTATTCCTTGCCAAAAAACTTTCATCTCCTGCCATTCGCACTGTTCCAGTTTACATCTTTTGTTTACTTTGTAGTAAGCAGGCTTCACTGCTCATTATCAACATTTTTAATAAAAGATAAATATTGTTAGAAAATGTCACTAAGTTATTTCCTGTTTGATATAGTGTAAAAGATTTTTTAAAAATGTATCTTAGGCTAATGTCCTTTGCACACTCACATGAAAATGAGTGGGGCTTAATTTTGAGTAAACACATGAAGGGCAAGACTTTAAAGTCTCGATCTTCTGTACAATTAAGAATGCTGATTAGGGATGCTTCCAGGCAGGAGCTGCCATTTGCAAACAGGTCACGGGCAGCAGACTTTTTAGAAAGCTTTTGTTTTACCCTGGACAGGGTAAACCCAAATTAAATGGGGGAAATGGGTTGGCATGCTGTTTTGTGGATGGTGCAAAAATATGTATGCATGAGGAGCAGCCATCCCACAATAAGCACTAAATGTAGAGGCTTAATCCTGGCTTAACGTTTAAAAATATATTCTTATTAAAGATCTTTTAGTTTACAAAAATACATGCATTGTCTCTTTTTTCAAGCTGTGCTTTCTACAGATCAGTTTCATTTGTTGTGAGAAATTAGTGTTGCATACAGTGTTAGGTTAGGAAGAAAAGAGGAGGGGGAAATGATGAGTGGGGTGGGGTCACGTGGCAATGCTTCTGTTCTTCTATTCAGTGTATGTGTGGGGTTTCGTGTCAGTGTCACTTGTGTGGGTTCTCTTTAAATTCGCTTGCTGTATTTCCTTGGTAGTGAGAGAGGTTGGGGGTTGCCTAGGGTGTGGTTGGTTGTCTTTAGTTGGCTGTAGTAAGGTGTGTGTGTGTGTGTGTGTGTGTGTGTGTGTGTAAGTGGGGCACCCTGGCTTAATAATAATAATAATAATAATAATAATAATAATAATAATAATAATTTATTATTTATACCCCGCCCATCTGGCTGGGTTCCCCCAGCCACTCTGGGCAGCTTCCAACAGAATATTAAAATACATACATTAAAAGCCTCCCTAAACTTCCGAGTTTCGCCGCTGGCGCATGCACAGAAGCACTAAATCGTGCTTCGCTCATGCACAGAAGTGCCAAATCGCGCCAGCACTGGCGCAGATGCGACGCTTCAGGATGCGGATGCTGTGGATTGCATATGTGCCTCCATCACGGATTACGTCCGCAACCCAAGGTTCCACTGGACTGCAAACGGATGTGGAAATGTGGAAGACTGAGAAACTGAGAGTAACTGAAACTGCCTAACTAAAACTGGTGTATTTGTTTCCTTTCCTGTAAGGCTTCCATTTTTCTGGCTCAAGGGCATTTCCTCCACCACAGACTCTTACCCTATTAGGATTGCTCTGGCAACAATGCAAGGCTCCATATATTAAACTGTAATATATTCAAAACACACTTTCTGTGCCTGTGCTCATGGTCTATAAAATAAAGCAGTTTACATTCAAGCACTGATAATGTTCCATCTCTACCCATCCGTGTCTTAGTATCGGCAGTTACCTTAAACTTTATGATTATATCCAAGTTTTTCTGCACTATTCCCCAAATGATTTTTTCTTCTTTTTAAATGCTTCTTCCACGTTTGTTGTTGTTGCTGCAATAATTATATTAGCACCTGCTAGCAGGTTATCCACCAATAACCTCTGTTGGCTTTTTACACAATTTCTTAAATCATTAAGCAAGACTTCCTGGGGTATAAATGTGAGAATATTGAGCATATTGCCGACAGCTTCTTTGAAAATCTTTACCGTATCGCTCCAGTGTATTTGCATATAATTTTACTTTGCCACCAGATATGTGTGTAAAAAAAGGAAGAAGAAGGAAAAGCATATTTAGCTTAGCCTCTCCGGCAACTGTCTGATAGAAAAATATACTTTTTTAAAAAAAAAATATTGCTGGAGTTTAATACAGCTCAAAAGATATTTTGTAGAGTTTGTCACGGCTGCCCTTCCAATTATATATCCTTCTATGTTTTCCTCAATCCCTAATTTTATAGACATGGATAGGATTTCCCTGTTAATAAGACCCCACCCCCTGTATCAGAATAAGTGATAAAAAATGCTGCTTAAAAGTGTGAATAGATTAAAAGTAAGACACCAAACAACAGAAACGAGAAGAGAATTTCCATGCATAAGAAAAGGAAGAATTGATTTTGCAGCTGTTTCAAATTCACTTAATTGACCAGAGTAACAACACAATTGTATACGTGCTTGCTCACTGTGTTCAATAGGGTTTCCTGGGTTGCCCCAGGCAATCTAGTGGAGCACTATCCACTAGGTGGCTTCCAACAAATAAAACACATTAAGAACAGTAAAACACTTAAAACTTTCCTAAACAGGGCTGCTTTCAGATGTCTTCTAAAAGTCAGATACCGGTAGTTGTTTATTTCCTTGACATCTGGTGGGAGGGCATTCCGCAGGGCGGGTGCCACTACTGAGAAGGCCCTCTGCCTGGATCCCTGTAACCTCTCTTCTCTCAGTGAGGGAACCGCCAGAAGATCCTCGGAGCTGGACCTCAGTGTCTGGGCTGAATGATGGAGGTGGAGACGTTCCTTCAGGTATACAGGGTCAAAGCCATTTAGGGCTTTAAAGGTCAGCAGCAACACTCTGAGTTTTATTCAGAAACATACTAGGATAGTGTTCCACTCTGTTGGGGTTTCTTTGTTCATCTGGTTGATAGCATTTATAGAGAGACCGCAAGAGCTACTCACAGTGTGTGTATGGTGAAGAGGTCTTGCAGGTTTGTGTACTTCTTCAAAACCTACAAAACCTGCTCGACTCGAGGTGACAGTGGGATAGCAGAAAAGTGTGTGTGTGTGTGTGTGTGTGTGTGTGTGTGTGTGTGTGTGTGTTATTAGAGAAGTATTGCCTCTCTGAAACCACCTTCAACTCTCTTTTCAGATTAAAACCCAGTTGGGTGCTTCCAGCCTCTGTTAACTATAAGCAGACTTGAGGAACAGGCAAGGTAAAGATGACTTTGTCAGGGGTATGAATACGTTTGATAAAATTCTACATTGCTTGCCAGACTGCCTGAGTTCAGTGGCCTTGACAGTCGTCTATGATAGCTCACCAGCCACACTCCTTCCAGACATTTTAACGATGCCTCATTAAAGATAAAGTGCTTGGGAGGGTGCTTTAGGCAGAAAAAAAGTTCCACCTATAATTGCTCATTAGCAATGTTAGTTCACCAGCCAGTTTGTCTCTCTTGTTGTTCATTTAATTCAGACATCACTCAGTTCCTCTGCACCGACAATTTCATCTGTGGTAGAAAATGGGTGAATGTAATTCCTTTACAATCTGTTTACAGGGAAGGACTAATTAGACACTTCCCCCATCGTGGAGATTTTTGTGTTTTTGCTAACAATGGCTAACTGGCTAATTTGCTCTAAGGCTTCCTCTAGCTCCCTGACACCTTCTTTTCCCTTTTTAAGGGTCAGTGAAATGCTAGTGCCCAGAAATTGGAGCAGAACGCTCGCGTTGGAAATCTGATCAATTTGTCAAATTGGGAACGGTTAGGCCCGGCCAGAGTGAATGGCTTCAAATCCAGCGTAACTTTTCAGCTTTGGAAATGTAGCTATGAGTATGGAAACTGGGTTACTTTCAGAGTTTGAACGCCATCTCATAAAACGTTAAAGGAAACCTTTGAGAAGTATGTCAAAATTAAAAGTTTTCACAAGGCTTCAGTGCGGCCAAAAAGTATTGTGTGTTTAGACCTTTAAACCTCCCCCTTAAATAAATTCAGACTAGACTCAAATTTTGGTTTGGTTTTTGGCAGAATTTAGGCCAAATGTTCGAGGGTATGGAGTAATCTGCCCCCGCCCCCAAGCTGTCTGAAGGCTTAGGGAAGTTTTTTTTTAAAAAAATAATGTTAATGGTTTATTATGCTTTTATATATGTTGGAAGCTGCCCAGAGTGGCTGGAGAAACGCAGTAAGATGTGTGGGGTATAAATAGTAAAATTATCATTACGGAATGGGAGGCCCCTGTTTAGGCATTATGGAATGTTGGAGGGTATGCCCTTCCACAAGCAGCTGTGGGACTCACAGAACAAAGAAAGTTGCTTTAGAACGAGTCCATCAAACTCAATATTGTCTCTATACTGACTGTCAGAGACTCTCCAGAGTTTCAGACAAGGAAACTTCCCCGTCCTACCAGGAAATGCCAGGGAGAGAACCTTGAATCTGCAGAGTATGTGCTGTACCACTGAGCTATAGCCCTTCTCCACTGTTCCACTTGTTCATCCTGGAATTCTGCTAAAGATAAAGACCTCCTGTATGCAGGGTTCCTCATCTAACCCAAGCATGTTTGAATCTAATCAGTGCATGAAGGGTTTAAACCATAGAGTAAGCTGTCCTGCCAGGCTTACCCTACGCAATCATGTTCCACCTTGAGAACAAAAGCTTCACCAAGCCTTTGTTATCTCTCACTCTCTATGTGGACTTCAATATGTAAGGAGCTCTGAGTTGGTTGCTCCAGCACATGGAGCAACTTCTTTTGTTTCGGACTGAAACTAGTGTTTTCCTCTACCAATAGTTTAGAAACTTTTACCTTTTTGTAACTAGGAAACGCGTTAACTGCCTGTGCATCCTTTCTGACTGCTGTATAGAAATGCACATGAATCTGACCTGTTGAAAGAGCTTTGAAAGTAAACCATTTTATGGCTTACCAAGTGTGTGGTCTAGCTAAATACTAGGGAAGTGGGATAGCTTGGAAAGAGCTTTTTAAAAGGGGACATTTGGGGACTCACAAGACAGGAACGTTTTTAATGTTTTACGGCTTATAGTTCTACGCTTTTGTTTGCTGAATGTTTTGAGGCATAATGTCTTTGCTGTGGTCCTCTCACCAAAGAGCGCTTGCACCAAACTTGCATCTTGGCTTCCAGGATTCCAACACTTCATTCACATACACACACATAACACATATCATTTCCAACAGTCATTTAACATATTTTCTTATCTTATACAATGTTTTGGAGTTCTATCAATCGCATCTTTCAGTCTTTATCACTTAGTCTACATTTCTTAATTTCTCTATTACTTTTAATTGTCATTAACTAATAACTCTCTTCATAGTCTTCCTTGCAATATTTCGCATAATCCTCCTTACAAAACTTCTTGCAGTCCTACTAGCGTAATCTGTTTATTACAATTGCTTTTCAAATAATTCAGATATTTACTCCAGTCCTCTAAGAATCTCTGGTCCCACAGGTTTCAAATCCTTCCTGTCATCTTATCTAATTCTGCATAGTCCATTAATTTCATTTGCCACTCTTCTTTCGTCGGTAATTCTTCTTGTCTCCATTTTTGTGCCAATAATATTCTTGCTGCTGTTGTTGCATATAAAAACAATTTACTGTCCTGTTTTTTAATGTCCTCCCCTACAATGCCAAGTAAAAATGCTTCTGGTTTTTTTTATATAAATATATATTTCAACATCTTTTTCATCTCATTATATATCGTTTCCCAGAAACTTTTCACTTTCTTACATTCCTCCAGCACTTCATTCCTAAATATCTTCTACATAAACAGGACGTAGCTCAGTGGCAGAACATCTGCCTTGCATGTGGAAGGTCTCTGGTTCAATCCCCTGCATTTTCAGGTAGGGCTGGGTAAGACTGGGTAGCCCCCTTCATCCCTCCATGCCCCCTTTTAGTGGACCTTCTGCTTGCTGTACATTAAGCGCCTGCATGCAGCCTGACTCACTGCAGAGCTGGGCAGTTGTTTCCTTTCATCACAAATGAAAGCAATTTCAAATATAAATGTTATATGAGCAACAATCAGAGGGGAGGGGAAATGGTTGAGATGACTATAACCTCAACGGCATGACAGCCTTAAAGCTTTGATGATTTAATGGTGAACATTATTGAACCACATTTAAATGTCCTTCATTTACATTCCTCTTTCCTGGCAATGGCATATATTCCTACAGCCTTGGCCTAGCCCGGTAAACAGCCTTTCAATGCACATCAGCCGAGGTTGCACAACTCCCACAGCCCTGATGCAGACATTATTCGTATCTGATTCCATTTTGCTTCTTTTGACCCTCCTTCTCCCAGAATTGTGAGTGCAAATATGAAACGAGCCCCCCTTTTCTCCCTTGCTGTTCAGAAATAGTAGCAGAACCACTTCCCCTTTGTTTTGTTTTAATATTATCCAACAAATTATTTTGTGTGTTACATCCACTTCGAGCAGTGAGAAGCAGAGGGCCTTCTCAGTGGTGGCGCCCACCCTGTGGAATGCCCTCCCATGAGATGTCAAAGAAATAAACAACTATCTGACGTTTAGAAGACATCTGAAGGCAGCCCTGTTTAGGGAAGTTTTTAATGACTGATGTTTTAATGTATTTTTAATCTTTTGTTGAAAGCCACCCGAGTGGCTGGGGAAATCCAGCCAGATGGGCAGGTATACATGTTCCTCTTCTTCTTCTTCTTCTTCTTCTTCTTCTTCTTCTTCTTCTTCTTCTTCTTCTTCTTCTTCGGGTTTGGCTTGCTTTGGAAGGATTTTTCCTTGGAAGGAGGTATCTGGAGGTTTAGTGCCATTTCCCCCCCACATTTGAAGTTACTTACAAATATACAGGCTGGCCATAGGTGGAGACACAGCTTAAATAAACAGTTGACAAGCCACTGCTTTCACATCCACTCTCCAGAGAGTCGGTTGGCATCTTGGGATGCTCACAGATCCCAAAACTCAGCTGTCAATCTCTCTGGTTCTATGACCCCAATTGCCATTTCTTTTCACAGACACCTGGATTACCTCATGTCTGCCCCCTTATCTAAATGTGAGTGCCCGGAGGCGGTTGGAGGATGGATGGCGGCTAATGGATTGAGGTTGAATCCTGACAAGACAGAAGTACTGTTTTTGGGGGACAGGGGGCGGGCTGGTGTGGAGGACTCCCTGGTCCTGAATAGGGTAACTGTGCCCCTGAAGGACCAGGTGCACAGCCTGGGAGTCATTTTGGACTCACAGCTGTCCATGGAGGCGCAGGTCAATTCTGTATCCAGGGCAGCTGTCTACCAACTCCACCTGGTATGCAGGCTGAGACCCTACCTGCCCGCGGACTGTTTCGCCAGAGTGGTGCATGCTCTAGTTATCTCCCGCTTGGACTACTGCAATGCGCTCTACGTGGGGCTACCTTTGAAGGTGACTCGGAAACTACAACTAATCCAGAATGCAGCAGCTAGACTGGTGACTGGGGGCGGCCACCGAGACCACATAACACCGGTCTTGAAATACCTACATTGGCTCCCAGCACAATTCAAAGTGCTGGGGTTGACCTTTAAAGCCCTAAACGGCCTCGGCCCAGTATACCTGAAGGAGTGTCTCCACCCCCATCGTTCTGCCCGGACGCTGAGGTCTAGCGCCGAGGGCCTTCTGGTGGTTCCCTCATTGCGAGAAGCAAATCTACAGGGGACCAGGCAGAGGGCCTTCTCGGTAGTGGTGCCTGCCCTGTGGAACGCCCTCCCATCAGATGTCGAAGCGATAAACAACTACCTGACATTCAGAAGACATCTGAAGGCAGCCCTGTTCAGGGAAGTTTTTAATGTGTGATATTTTAGTGTTTTTTGGTTTCTATGGAAGCCGCCCAGAGTGGCTGGGGAAACCCAGCCAGATGGGCGGGGTACAAATAATAAATTATTATTATTATTATTATTATTATTATTATTATTATTATTATTATTATTAAATGGTTTTCCTGTTTAGAACATCTCCAAAATGAACCTGTCTCAAGAAGCAATTGGGTAGCTATTCAGTTCCCATGCCAACATATTGGCTACAGTGTACCTATTTAAAAAAACATACTCTGCCATATTGCCCCATTAACCTTCTTTTGTCCAACCTCCCCCCCCCCAATCATCTTACAGCAGTATCAACACTGGGGGGGCATGAATCAAATCTCATCTGTCATTTTCTAAGTGTATGTGATTGAGAGACTACTTGAGAATACAGCATATGCTGCAATATCTCACCTTATGTGGTGGTGAGCATCTGAAGAGCTAATAAGTGGTAGATTCTTTGCATACTTGATGACATCATACAACGCATGCTATATTTATAAATAAAGCAAATGCTAAGCAAGGAGTGGCAAATGCATTGACCTTCTATTTTATTTTTATTTTTATTTTTATGGGAACGTCAACGATTACTTTCAAATGTCAGCCTTAAAAAAAGAAGAAGAAAACAAGGCACAATGTATGGACTTAGAAACTACAGTGAGGGGGGAAAGTATTTGATCCCCTGCTAAATCTGCCCGTTTGCCCTCTGGCGAAGAAATGGCCGGTCCATAATTTTAATGGTAGGTTTATTCTAGCTGTGAGAGACAGGATAATAGGAAAACACCCAGAAACCCAGAAGACAAAAGTCAGAGATTGATGTGCATTATAATGAGTGAAATAAGTATTTGATCCCTTTGCAAAAGATGACTTACTACTTGGTGGCAAAACCCTTGTTGGTAATTACAGAGGTCTTGTAGGTGGCCACCAGGTTTGCACACATCTCAGGAGGTATTTTGTCCCACTCCTCTTTGCAGATCCTCTCCAAATCAGTAAGATTTCGAGGCTGATGTGTAGCTACTCAAACCTTCAGCTCCCTCCACAGATTTTCGATGGGATGAAGGTCTGGAGACTGGCTAGGCCACTCTAGGACCTTAATGTGCTTCTTCCTGAGCCGCTCCTTTGTTGCCTTGGCCGTGTGTTTTGGGTCATTGTCATCCTTGACCCATTTTCAATGCCCTGGCTGAGGGAAGGAGGTGCTCACCCAAGATTTGATGATACATGGTCCCGTCCATCGTCCCTTTGATGCGGTTAAGGTGCCCTGTCCCCTTAGCAGAAAAACACCCCCAAAGCATAATATGTCCCCCTCCTTATGTGACAGTGGGGGTGGTGTTCTTGGGGTCATAGGCAGCACTCCTCCTCCTCCAAACACGGCAAGTTGAGCTGATGCCAAAGAGCTCAATTTTGATCTCATCTGACCACACTTTCACCCAGTTCTCCTTTGGGTCATTCAGATGTGCATTGGCAAACTGCAGACAGGCCTGTACATGTGCTGTCTTGAGCAAGGGGACCTTGTGGGCTTTGCAAGATCTCAGTCCTTCACGGCGTAGGATGTGAGGGCGATCTGGCTGCAACATCTGTCACCCCATTGATCGCCAGGGTTGATTCGGCTGTTCTGGCTGGCTAGGCGGGTGTCCCCTTCCTCCCTCACCGCTCCATGTGCATCCCTCCCAAAGCTGCGTGCTCGGTGGAAGAGGACGACCATCCCAGATAGAAGGAGTGTCCCGTTCTTCGGTCAAGGGTATACGATAGCTGCGCTCCCCTGCTAGAACCTCCAAACAAGCTCAAGGTCCAGTCCTTCACGGCATAGTGTGTTACCAACTGTTTTCATGGTGACTATGGTCCCAGCTGCCCTGAGATCATTGACAAGTTCCCCCTGTGTAGTTCTGGGCTGCTTCATCACCGTTCTCCTGATCATTGCAATTCCACGAGATGAGATCTTGCATGGAGCCCCAGACCGAGGGAGGTGGACAGTTATTTTGTGTTTCTTCCATTTGTGAATTATTGCACCAACTGTTGTCACCTTCTCACCAAGCTGCTTGGCAATAGACTTGTAGCCCAGTCCAGCCTTGTGCAGGTCTACAATCTTGTCCCTGACATCCTTGGACAGCTCTTTGGTCTTGGTCATGGTGGCTACTTTGGAATCTGCTGGATTGATTGCTTCTGTCGACAGGTGTCTTTTGTACAGGTACTGTAACGAGTTGGGATTACAGGTAAAACCTCTGCCTTACAGCAGGTGCTTCTAATCTCAGCTCGTTACATACAGTGAAGATACCAAGTAGCCTGACATCTGGCTGGTTGATAGGGGATCAAATACTTATTTCACTCATTATAATGCACATCAATCTCTGGCGTTTGTCTTCTGGGTTTCTGGTTTTTCCCCCCTGCTGTTATTCTGTCTCTCACTGCTATGATAAACCTACCATTAAAATTATGGACTGGTCATTTCTTCGCCAGAGGGCAAATGGGCAAATTTAGCAGGGGATCAAATACTTTCCCCCCCCCCTCACTGTAGGGAGCTAAAAATCCAACCCTTAGGTCTCTTTTGAGTTGCCTTTTTGTTTTAATATATTCAGCAATGCCTGATATATTTAAAGCATATATCTCATGTTGGGGCATGTGCAGAGTGCCCATTCAACATGCCTGCGGAGCGTGTCAATGGAACAGGAAAACACCAGACAGTTGTAGATAGGGTCAGTCCCTTTTTCTGATAGTATAAGGCAGAGATCTGGAAATTTATCTCCTTCAGGAAGAAGAATGGAAGGGGGAAAGGACAACTCAGACTCCCAGGGACTGCAGAAGACCATCAGGCTGTGTGTTGCTCATCCACCCACCTACTTCTGATATAGCCAGAGAGCCTGGGTAGTCAGTCTTCCAGTGTAATTGCAGGGATAAGAAATCCGAGATATTAATGATGTTTTCGTGGGATGAAATGGGACTTTACAGCCTGCTAGGAGGCATCTGGTCAGAGAAGCGGTTCTCCATTTCTGAAGGAGGATCCCTGGTAATGGGAGTTCCACTGCAAATTTAATGGACTTCCCACATTCGCGCTATCCATTTAAAGCACCAGTATTCCTCCTTAGAGAACGCAAAGTCCATTGTTCGGAAGATACAAGGTCTTCCTTGAACCCTCCTGTTAAATTTCTTTGTGACTTGATTTGCTGATGAGGCCTAGTACCCTCTTAGTGTGGGCTATAAGATGCCCCATCTGACTCCACGTGTAGAGAGGCGACGTCACTATCATTCATTCATTCATTCATTCATTCCTTACTTTCGGGTGAGGAAAGTTAATACTCTCACCAGCTGGGCTGTGCCACCTGTCCTGCCAGGAAAAGCAGCAACAGCAACAAAAGCAGCAGCAGCAGAAAGCAAGAATATGCCATCTTTATCCACTGCTGTTCTCACCAGATGGGCTGAGCCCCTCTTCTCCCCCACAGGAGTCATCAGTTCCACTTGCCTTGCAGGAAGAACAGCAGGGCCATCTGCTCTCTGGGGCTGATGGTATCAATTGAGCCCCCCCCTGAGCCGGCCCGCCATGAAAAAAAGCTGGCAGATTCCAGCCAGCTCCCAGAAGGCCTCAGCCTCCAGCTGCATTACAGTCACTTCCAGGAAGATTGCCATGTTATCTTCCTGTCTCAGGGATTTTCAAGCACTTCTGTAGCAATTTTATTTTATTTTTTAAAGTAATAATTATTTTTTAACAAACATTTTGGAAAATCAACAGTAAAGCCTTTGTTTTTCTTCTTAAAGGTACAGATACTTTGGGTGTTTGGGACGGTGTAGTTCCACATGAACAGGCTTGTATATTCCATGCAGGGATATCCAAAGCAACATCTTTCCAGGGACATTTTCTTTCCAGCCCTTCCAGTTACGCATTCACAATGGAAAATAAGCAGACACTACGTATAGTGGGACTCAGCTACATTAGTAAAAGAAACAACAACAGCGTTTAGAATGCGTTATAAACATGCAACACTAGATGGCGCTGGAGAGCAAATAAATTTCTATGTGAATTTTCATAGTGTTTTTCTTTTGTTGTAACAAATTAATTTCTGGCTTATTTATAGTCCCCCCCCCCCCGCCACTGTGTGTAGATCCACCCTTGGTTTGTTCAAACCTATCCATTCTTAAGGAAATCAGCCCTGAGTGCTCACTGGAAGGACAGATTCCTGCTTGGCAGGGGGTTGGACTCGATGGCCCTTGTGGTCTCTTCCAACTCTATGATTCTATGATTCTAGATCCTGAAGCTGAGGCTCTGATACTTTGGCCACCTCATGAGAAGAGAAGACTCCTTGGAAAAGACCCTGATGTTGGGAAAGATGGAGGGCACAAGGAGAAGGGGACGACAGAGGACCATAGCTGTCAAGTTTCCCTTATTTGAAGGGACAGTCCCTTATTCCAGCGCCATGTCCCGCTGCTGTCCCTTATTGATGGATGTCCCTTAAATGTCCCTTAAATGATGTCCCTTAAATTTCAAAGGAAGCAGCTCCTCTCCCTCCCTCCCTGCCAGCCAGGGAGGAGGAAGGCTCCAACTGTGTTGCTTGGCTGTGTTGCTCACCCAATAAGAAGTCTAAGAACGACTGGGGGGGTGGAGCTTGCATGCCTTGTGTGTGGCTAGTTAATGCAAGCTGAGGGGTTTTTTGAATGCTGGACGCCATTTTGTTGCACGTGCTGCTGCAAACTTTGCAGTGCAAAGCCAGGCCGGGGAGCCATCTTAAGCTGAGGCTGCATAGGCCTTGTGGTGCATGTGATTCAGATTCTATTCAGTTGAACCTCTGGTTACAAAGTTGGTTGGACAGTGTTCTCGAAGCTACCCAGCATGAGTTTGACCAGACTGCAGGAGGACAGGAAGACTGGAGTGCCTGGAACAGGTGAGGCTGCAGGTCCCTTATTTTGGCTGCTGGTCCTTTATTTTCAAGGCTGCTGGTCCCTTATTTTCAAATCTGTAAGTTGACAGCTATGCAGAGGACGAGATGGTTGGACAGTGTTCTCGAAGCTACCAGCATGAGTTTGACCGAACTGCGGGAGGCATTGGAAGACAGGAGTGCCTGGCGTGCTCTGATCCATGGGGTCACGAAGAGTCGGACACGACTAAACGACTAAACAACAACAACAACAACAACATAATTTCTCAGGGTAGTTTACAACATAAATTGAAGCAAGTTAACAAGTGTAACAACAATAGTTAAAATCAAGTATTTTGCAGTATGAAATCCCCAAAGGGGAATGAACAGGCTAAAACAGATTTCGAAGTCCAAGGAATTTTTTTTTTTAAGGCAGCCAAGTGAACCTTTATTGCATAACCAGAACACCACAAACAAAAAATTATATAGATTTAGCATTTCATAACTAAAATACGTATGACCAATTACTCCCCCTGCTTCCAAATACCAATGGGAAGCAGCTGTTTGGTAGTTATTTTTTGACAGTAACATATCAAGTCCAGTCTAAACATTCTAGCAAGCAAAAAGGTGATGCAGTCATCTCTGGGACGCATGCAGAAGAAGCTGCATTTTTTTGCCAGTGGAAAGCGAAAAGGGCAGGCCAGACACTTTCTCTGTGGCATGCTACCTTTCCACATGCGAGGAGCCATTGATAGTGGGCTCCTGAAGCAACAATGACAACAATCCTCTATTCTATGTGCATTTCTGCAGTGGCATCCTTGAAGACTATCGCATGCCCCTACTGAAAATTTGTAACCAGCTTTGGTTAAGACTGAGAGTTTCTGCTTATCAGAAGTCATCTGCATACCTATGAAAAAAAGGTGGAGGGAAATGGCTGTTTCCGTGTCATTGCCTATTTTGAAAGGAATCATGCGTAGGCCAAGAAAGGCAGTATGACGAATACTAAAGAATTGGTGGCATATGCAATTATAACAGTGTGGATGTCAGTAACCTCTCCAAAGCACAGCTGAAGCACAGTGTCCCAATTCCATGTGTGTTGTGTTGCAGCAGCTAGTTATTCGGTTGCAGTCATCACTATTGATATGGCATAGCAGATAATTGGACAACAGAGCACTCTGAAAACAGGAGGGAGGAAGATTGGGAGAGCGGCAAAAGGTAGAGTGGAGCACAAAGGAAAATAAGAAAACAGAATTGCCCATCCTCTGAATGGCAGACTGATAACAGAATTCCATTTTGATAATGCCAAACAAAAATAGTGGAAGCACTCGATGGGGATTAATCTTCCAGCCTGAGACCTGGCTGAAAAGATATTCCCTGAAACAAAATGTCCGATTACTCAGAGCGAAGAGAATGCCGCTTGCGGAGAAATACTGCAAACCAAAGGAGAGGCAGAGGGAATAAGGGAAAGCTTTCTTTATTGTGCAATTGCTATGGCACTTTATAGCAAAAACAGTTTGCTGTAAAGGTTTGTTTTGTTTTGTTTTGTTTTGTTTTGTTTTGTTTTGTTTTGTTTTGTTTTGCCAGGCGGGGATTGGAAGCCCACAAGCTGCCGGGGCAATTTTTGTGCGGGTGCCAGTGCTTGACAGACACCCACGGCTGGCTTCTCTCTTCTTGCCCCGCTGCTGTGATTAACCCGGCTTGGATTTGCAAGGGGAAGAGATAAGGGGCCTGGAGAACCGTCTATCCATTTGTCTCTCCTTGTTTGAAGGAGGACTCTTGCTGCTGCCTCACGGAGATAAAACAAAGAAGGGAGTGAACGCCACTCCAGGAAAGAGGCTTATGTTGAGTGTGTTGGATGGAAATGTCGATGCTTTGTTCTTGAACACAGGCCTACATCGAGCATCCTGATAGTGTTGCTCACTCAAAGTTTATGTGGCGAAACAGAGGGCTCTCTCCTCACCACTAAATCCCTGGCCCAAAATTCCTCAATGGCAGGAGATGGTCAATTTGTGATTCCCCAACACAAACACAGACCAGGGCAGCCATGATTGTTCAACTCCAGCATGACCATCTCTTCTGTTTCCAGGTCCAGTTCAAAGTACTGGATATGACCGTCAAGGCCCTAAATCTGGGCATTCCTTGACCCTCCCATCAAGGCCAGGGATGGTAGGAGTTGGACTCCAGCAACTTCTGGAGGGCCACCGTTTCTTCCACCCCTGTCCTAAATGGTTTTTGGTCAGGATATTTTAAGGGCTATCTTCTCCTATATGGATCTGCCTGATCATTTAGGACTTCTGTACATCCCCGGTGACCTCTGTGCTTGGTTTCTCTGCTTGGCTGAGGCAGATTATGACACAGGAGAGAGCCTTCTCCCTGATGGCTTTCTGCTACTCCGTAAAGATATTTCTTTTCTGGAAGGTGGCTGCACTGCTAATTATACCCATTTCCCTGACTTGTTAATGTTCTCTATCTTGCACCTTTTTTCTTTTATTGTTGGTTCTTTCATATTTGATTGTTAGTTTTAACATGCATTCGAGCTTTTAATGTACGGACCAACCATGTGAGCAAATGTTTTGTGTTTTAAGCATAGGTTAACTAGCTGCGTATCACTGGAACTGACTCTGTGACAGTGCTATTTTACTCCTTTCTCAGGTTATGTGCCAAGAACTTTTAAAAGATGAAATGTTTGTGAACATTCCACTGTCTGGACAGCAAAGTGGATTTCATTCCAGTATTGTTAACCCATAGCCCTCACAGCCTATAGTGAACTTTTCCAAAATGAAACAAGATCTATGTACATCAGATATCCCTACCCCTTTAATCGAGTTTATGTGACTTGGGGTGTATGATGGCAAAGCTAGAAATCTATCTGTCTATAATCTACATCTAATGTGCTTTGATTTACTACCTCAGTTGTCTTTTAGCAACCACTGTAAACGCCTGAAAAATGATCCAAAGCTGTTCTTTACTTCCCCCAATAGATACATAGCTTTGTTACCCTTTCTCTACTTCTATGTTGTCATGCAAACCCTCTTTCCTCTTCTCTCTCAGAAGGCAAAACCCATCTGTTTCCATGTTTATGTAATAATTAAAAGCATGGTCTGCATTTGTTTTCACCTCTCTCGCAAAGAGGTCAGTTTAGAAATCTCTATTTTAAGATTTGCCATAAAGGAGCATAATTAACACATCTGCTAATTTACCAGCCTTCATTTTAACATGGCTTTTCTACATGAAAAAAGAGAGGTTTTAACTAACATGGTATTTAAAAGTGTGATAGCATTTCAACTAATTACAATTGATGTGATGGATTTTGATTTTATAGCCAAAGCTGCCTTAAAACGATAGCTGCTTAAAGCCGCAGTCCTTGAATACATTTACTTAGAAACATAATGAAGCTTTTTAATCTCAGTGACATGGATTTTACAGCAGCATCCTTTAGGAAAACGAGGGGGCTTTCTTCTGCTTATTTTTTGAAAATGTAGAACTAAGGAGGACTTGTAGAAAGAGAGGGAGATGTTAAATTGTCTTGTGCATGCGTTACTTTGATGTAGAGTAAAAAACAGAGAGAACAGTGAAAACCCAATTAACTCTATGTCCTAGAAAACATAAAAGACTGCTTTGTACTGGATCAGACCTCTGGCCCATCTTTGCACAGTGTTGCCTCTGACTGGCAATATATTTCCTGAGTTTCAGACAAGGGACTTTTCCAGAGCTACATGGGAGATACTGAGGATGAAACAGCCCTTCTGTGTGCATAGCCTATGTTAAAAAAAAAGTAAAGGACCCCTGGACGGTTAAGTCTGGTCAAAGGCGACTATGGGGTTGTGGTGCTCATCTTGCTTTCAGGCCGAGGGAGCCAGTGTTTGTCCAAAGACAGCTTTCTGGGTCATGTGGCCAGCATGACTAAACCACTACTGGCACAATGAAACACTGTGACACTGTGAAACAAGAGCACACAGAAACGCCATTTACATTCCTGCCATAGCAGTATCTATTTATCTACTTGCACTGGTGTGCTTTCAAACTGCTAGGTTGGCAGGAGCTGGGACAGAGCAACGGCAGCTCACCCCGTCAAAGGGATTCGAACCACCGACCTTCCGATCAGCAAGCCCAAGAGGCTCAGTGGTTTAGACCACAGCGCCACTGCGTTACCTTATAGCCTATGTGCCTCTGCCATTGTGCTATGGCAGCAGTTTTTAATAGGCTTTTGCATCTGCTCCAGACACCAGTTTCTTAAATCTGAAAAATCAGGGCCAAATCCCTGCATTTTGGTTTTCTACTGAAGCATCCCAATTTACTTCAGTTTTCTCCCCCCAATGCACTTTTTCCAGAGGCTTTTATTACTCAATGCTAATATGATTTTGGAATGATGCCAGATCAGAAAGCCATGAAAACACATAATTTTACAGGCATACGTGCCACGTCTGCTACACAACCTTCAATGGGGGTGGGGAGTCCCTGAGGTAATTTTAAAAGGGATCTTAGGGAATATATTTTCATAAAACCACAGAGACATTACTCCTGTGTATTAATAGGAACTGCTTGGTTAGAAATAGTGCAGCACCAGAGATACCACACATAAATTTTTCTTTTAAACTCTGGTAGACCACAGTTTGGGGTTTGGCTGCTGGCAGAAAAGCTAACTGGGGGGTGAAACAGACATTTGAGCGAAGTCAAATTGAACAGTACATTTGATGGCTCATGGTACCCTCTCATAACTTGTGTCAACCAACAGTAGGAATTCCTTCCAGTAGCACCTTAAAGACCAACTAAGTCAGTTCTTGGTATGAGCTTTCGTGTGCATGCACACTTCTTCAGATACACTGAAACAGAAGTTTCCAGACCCTTCTATATAGTGAGAAGGTGGGGAGGGGTATTACTCAGAAGGGTGGTGGGAATGGGTGATTGGCAGATAGCTGTGATGAGCCTGTTGACGACTCTTAACGACTGCAACGATTTGGTGATATGGTTTTATCACCAAACTTAAAACCATGGAGAAACCTGGTCTGAACAAAGACCTTGGATTCTTATCTCATTATACATGACAAAGCCATTTTTCACCTTTTCACCCCTTGCTTTTTCCTGTAAGACCTATTGCAGTCGTTAAGAGTCGTCAACAGGCTCATCACAGCTATCTGCCAATCACCCATTCCCACCACCCTTCTGAGTAATACCCCTCCCCACCTTCTCACTATATAGAAGGGTCTGGAAACTTCTGTTTCAGTGTATCTGAAGAAGTGTGCATGCACACGAAAGCTCATACCAAGAACTGACTTAGTTAGTCTTTAAGGTGCTACTGGAAGGAATTTGTTTTGTTTTGACTATGGCAGACCAACACGGCTACCTATCTGTAACTGAACCAACAGTAGGGTTAGATTCTTCCACCTGCCTCTCAAAAATCTAGTACAATTCCCAAGCGCTGTTGGTTGCTGGCTTGAAAATTATAGACGCTTAGACAAAAACAGCACGTGAGGCTTCTAACACGCCTTTAATTTTTTATTGTGAATACATAAAATGATCTTTATTTCAAGAAAACATTACGTTTACATTATAATATGATTAATAAATGGAGCAATGTTACTTGCATACGTCAAATCCTCTTTAAAAATGAAGGGATTATGCTGTTGGCATTGATATCGAGAGCATGAGCTAGTTTAAGTGCTAAGGTGGGGGGACGGACAGTAAGTTAGCCAGAAATATAACCAATTATAAATGATTAGTTTGTTTGTTTGCTTACTCTAAAATCTCACCCTTTCTCCAGGCAATGCAGAATGAACATTCCTAATTATTCTCCTCTTTGTATGCAAGCAAACAGCCCTGTGAGGTGGGCTGGACTGAGACATGGTGACTGGCCCTAGCTCAGCTTCATAGGTGAGTGAAGATTTGAACCTGGGTCTCTCCAATTAGTTAGACAATGAAATGAATGAGAAGCCCTTATTCCTTGCCATCTTTAAATGGGACCTGGTGGATATCATTTGGGCAAAGGTAACAGGTAACATGCGAGACGCGGGTGGCGCTGTGGGTTAAACCACAGAGCCTAGGACTTGCTGATCAGAAGGTCGACGGTTCGAATCCCGTGACGGGGTGAGCTCCCGTTGCTCAGTCCCTGCTCCTGCCCACCTAGCAGTTCGAAAGCACATCAAGGTGCAAGTAGATAAATAGGTACCACTCCGGTGGGAAGGTAAACAGCATTTCCGTGCGCTGCTCTGGTTCGCCAGAAGCGGCTTAGTCATGCTGGCCACATGACTCGGAAGCTGTACACTGGCTCCCTCGGCCATTAAAGCGAGATGAGTGCTGCAACCCCAGAGTCGGCCACGACTGGACCTAATGGTCAGGGGTCCCTTTACCTTTACCTTTAACAGGTAACATGTGTAGAACCAATGGCATCTCGAGACCCTGAGTCCATCAAACATTCATTGGGGTTTAACAGAACAATAATAATGTGTTGTATTCCAGAGCCCCTCATACAATGCACCATATCAATGGCAGATAAATGGGCACAGACTCATCAAAGAACTATTACAGGCTTTAAGTGCAGAGCCCATCTTTTGCAACGTCTAACAGGGAAGGACATTCTAGTTGCCAAAGAAAGAGACACTCTGTGTGCTAAGCGATGAATGTTATATAAGGAGAAACAGCAATGAAAGCTTGCTCAAACATGCCTCTCTAGTGTGCCGAAAGAAAGTGTCAAAGAACTCAAAACAATTAAGCTAAGGGCTAAAATTGGGTTAGATTTTATTTTTTAAAAAACAAGATAGGGAAACTGCTACATATATGTTCAAATAGGTGGTGGAACTCCTCCACCTTTGTGCTTTTCCAGTGATCTTTATAAAAACTGACAGCTTTTCTGGATACATCAGACTTTTCCCTAGCATTCACACACCAAAATGAACATTAAATGAGTAGGCTGCGGCCATAAATACCTCTGTATAGTTTAACCTGGGAACAAAAAAACGGCAGAATATTCATCCACAAGTGAATTAATTTACAGTCAATGTTTTGATGAAGGGGGGTTCGATGAGGGGAAACGAGGGTCAAGGAGCCTCGTCCATTTGCAAAATGGAAGCAATGGCTTTTCGAAAGTTATTATAACATCTCATAACATTAAGACATTTATATTTCCACTAGGCATTTTTCTTTTTTATTATCAGGATTTATCCATTTTCGTTTATTTCATTTCTTATCCCACCTTTCTCCCAGTGCAGGACCCAAGGGTTTCCTGGTTTGGTTAAAAAAAACCACAATATATGTTTAATTATAATTATTCCATGGACTTATGGAGGAGTAATGAAACATAGAACTCTGACCATAATGGTACTTAACTAAATATATGTATTAGGAAACCTACTCCAGGTAGTCTCCAGAACAATATTTTCCAGGTTAATGATATGCCCCGTAAATTCTACTGCTTAGATGGAAATCTGTCTCATTTTACAAAGTAAAGAGGGGAAAGGTCAGACTCTGATCTTTTGCAAATCAACCATTAACAGTGGCAGATGGCTCTTAGGCTGATAATATGAAAGCCTCTAAGCATTTTCATTGGCTTCTCTTGTCTCTGTTGGAATTGGAACCAGAAGATCTGGCACACTCATCAGAGAGGAAGATGCAGTTCTCTCCCAAGATAACTCTCTTTAACACCTACTAAGATTTATTTTGCCAGGATCTCAAGACTGTACATAATTCAGCATGCTTTGTGCTGCTACGCTGCTCAAATAAGTTTGCTGCTCTTCCCCAATTATATCCAGTACAGCACCAACACAGACTGGTGGGTCAGAGAGAGGTTGTTGCCATGGTCCATAAATTCCATCTTTCTCATTATGAAACCTTTCTGCCTTGAATAGGGTTGGGAGGGCCAGCATTTGGTGTAGGACCACAGAGTCAGATTAAGGATTCCGCCCAAGCCCAGCTCTAACTGAGTTCACAGGTGGGTTAAGATAACAATGGAGTGTTTGCACAGGGCAAAATTATTGTAGGGAATTCTATTTACGGAAATTCTATTTAACTCTGGTTACAAAAAGCAAAATAAAAAAATTCCTTCCAGTAGCACCTTAGAGACCAACTAAGAAGAAGAAGAAGAGGAGGAGTAGTAGTTTGGATTTGATATTCCACTTTATCACTACCCGAAGGAGTCTCAAAGCAGCTAACATTCTCCTTTCCCTTCCTCCCCCACAACAAACACTCTGTGAGGTGAGTGGGGCTGAGAGACTTCAAAGAAGTGTGACTGGCCCAAGGTCACCCAGCAGCTGCAGGTGGAGGAGCGGAGACACGAACCTGGTTCACCAGATTACGAGTCTCTCGCTCTTTAACCACTACACCACACTGGCTCTCACTAAGTTTTTTATTGGTATTAGCTTTCGTGTGCATGCACACTTCTTCAGATATGCTGAAACAGAAGTCACCAGACCCTTATATATAGTGAGAGGGTGGGGAGGGGTATTACTCAGAAGGGTGGTGGGAATGGGTGATTGGCTGATAGGTGTGGTAAACCTGTTGACAACTGTTAACGACTGCAATTGGTCTTACAGGAAAAAGCAAGGGGTGAGATGGCCAAAAACAGCTTTATCATGTATAATGAGATAAGAATCCAGTGTCTCTATTCAGTAACAAACTTAGTTGGTCTATAAGGTGCTACCGGCAGGAACTTTTTTATTTTGTTTCAACTACAGTAGACCAACACGGCTACCTACCTATGTATACGAAAAGAAGTTTCACTGAAACATTTTCTGCATTTTTCAGAGCCAGTGGGTGCAGGGAATATATTTAAAGCTGAACGTTTCTTTATGCAGTTCTCTTATTGCAGGTACATTTCAGCTGATCCATAGAACTAAACTGAATTGAATATAGGCAACAGAAATGCAAAAAGAAAAGAAAAGGAAGAATCCAATGAATTGATGCAAAAGTTCTATTTACCGTACATGCAATGAACACATGTTAGCTAGAACTGGGCATGATACAACACTCTCCCCCCCCCCCTACACACACACAAAAGTGACTCACTCTCTCGGTGTAGGTGACGGTGTAAACCCACAGGAAGAGACTTGAGTCATCAGATCTAATCCTCTCTTGAAATTGCTTGTGAAATGAAAATACATTTTCTTCTCTTGGGCAAGAGGTGCACTTCTGCTTTTTACACTTACACAGTAGAAGCAAGGAAAGGTTGAATGGAGGTGATGATTTCTCAAGTGGTAACTTGTCACAGTGTACGGCGCAGAACTGAAATTCAGATTAGACAAATGAGAAGCCAAGATTTGCCCATCTCTAGTACAGAGAGTGATGAAGTTCATTTGCACACTCAAATGGCCGACCTCCAACCCTGCCAGGTGTCTCAGTCTCATCTATCAGTCTTTCCTTCTACAGCACAAACAGTTATGGGGTTTTTGTTCTGCAAAAGGCAGAGCACTATCCCTGGGCTCATTCACACAGTTTAATGAGATAGTGCAGGGGTCAACAAACTTTTTCAGCAGGGGGCCAGTCCACTGCCCCTCAGACCTTGGGGAGCAGACTATAGTTTGGGGGGGGGGAATGAACGAATTCCTATGCCCCACAAATAACCCAGAGATGCATTTTAAATATAAGGGCACATTCTACTCATATAAAAACACGCTGATTCCGAGCCCATCCGCGGGCCGGATTTAGAAGGCGATTGGGCCTAGTTTGCCTACCCATGAGATAGTGAAACCGTACCTAGACTGTACCACATCAAAGCAGTTTAATAACAATTTTATATACAATAAAATCACATAACAACTAAAAACACTGGCCGTTGGCTAACTATTACATAGGTCCCCCCCCCCACTCCCCTTCTTAATTGTCTCCATAAGCCTGGCAGCATGAAAAAACCAACCAGCAAACATTTAAAATTTCATACAGAAGATCACTTCTTAAGCTCTATTGGAAGAGCATTGCACAGAACTTGCACTGAAGGTTTGGTCCTTTGTTAACATCAGATGAGCCTCATGGGTGAAAAAAATCATGCAATTTCAAATATAGCGTATCTCACTGTTGCTTTCTGCACAGTGGAATTTTTTGATGCTGTGAACTTGGTAAAGCTGCTCCATTGAAAACCGCTGGGGTGTTTTTTTTGGGTGAGGTGCCTGTGCCAGTATATCAGGCTCCTCTTGACTGGTGACCATTAAGTATAGAAGTACCAGTCAATTTCAGTCTTTCTTTTCTCCAGTCTTCAGTTCAGCTTGCCACAGCTATGCATTATTGAAGTCCTTTTTTGCATTTTGCATTTTGTAGGCAGTCTTGCCTAATATGTGCCCATTTTTGCAAGCAATTTCTCCCAGTATTGTGCATTTTTGCACGTTGTTTCCACAAAATATGCATTTTTACCCACCCTCTCCCTGAATACTTCTGTACACTTCTTTTGGATGGAGAACTGCATTGCTAAATTCAGCAAAGTGCAAATTTTGAAGGGCTGCTGTGTTTTGGCCCTTGCAGTGTTCCAGGAACTGTGAATTGGGTAGGTACACATTCAGATGTGAGTTGAGCCACTTTCCCCTGACATCCCTAGCACCCACAACCTCAGTGCAAAATGTTCCTCAAGTCCATCAATCACTTACTTTCTGGTACAAGTGCAAAAACCCGCATTATTTCATACATTGTTTTTCTCACTGCCCCTTTTTCCTTTGGAGACTGTGCTACTAGGTAAAGGGACCCTTGACCATTAGGTCCAGTTGTGACTGACTCTGGGGTTGCGGCGCTCATCTCGCTTTATTGGCCGAGGGAGCCGGCATACAGCTTCCGGGTCATGTGGCCAGCATGACTAAGCCGCTTCCGGCGAACCAGAGCAGCACACGGAAATGCCGTTTACCTTCCCGCTGGAGCGGTACCTATTTATCTACTTGCACTTTGATGTGCTTTCAAACTGCTAGGTTGGCAGGAGCAGGGACTGAGCAAGAGAGCTCACCCTGTCACGGGGATTCAAACTGCTGACCTTCCGATCGACAAGTCCTAGGCTCTGTGGTTTAACCCACAGTGCCACCCGCGTCCCTTATGACTAGCACTAGCCAAGGGCTAAAAGAAAGCCATGTGTTTTCTCCATTTGGAAAGGAACTGCATCTGGAAAAGCTGAAAGATCACTGTTAAATGTTTTGTCCAAGTTCCTAAGATGATTGACAGCCCATATCGTTTCTCGGAATTGTCACTGGGGAAGTGAGCAGTTTTCTTCTCTTTCATTTCCACAAAACGGCCCGTTGGCATCAGTCTGCTTGTGTGACAGTTTGCTAATTTTGTTCTGAGCTTGCCATGTGAATTACTTCATGAACACTGAGCAGTACCCCTTTCCACAGAGGGCTGGAAATCCCATCTAAGGTGATGGTCTCCTTTTTGTTCAGCTCTCATTTCTTATGCATTTTCTAATAAAATTGAAGCAATGCCTCTTAAACTGAATAAAGCGGTGGATTGGTGGGAGAGGGGAAATCCCATGGTGCCATAATACATTCTGCACTTCTGCAGAGAAGTCCATGCCATGGCCCATAGGCTCCTTTTCTCAGGTAATTAGTCACACCAAGGGAATGTCTCCAAGTAGCATTAGAATCAGTCTGAGAACAACCAAGTTCCAATCTAAGTGGAAATTCCAGGCTATCATTCACAGTAAGGTTAACAGATAACCTTTATAAATTATACCTTGCTTACAGAGCAAGCATCTATTAGTCGGCATACTGTGATGAGATTGGAGGTTGGAAGGTAGAGGGGTATCTGAAACCTGCATGACAAGCCTTTTGATAGGCACAAGTCTTTTGATAGGACATCTTTTGATAGGCAACTATAAGGTAAAGGACCCCTGGAAGGTTAAGTCCAGTCAAAGGCTACTATGGGGTGTGGCGCTCATCTTACTTTCAGGCTAAGGGAGGAGGCGTTTGTCCACATACAGCTTTTCAAGTGGCTAGCATGACTAAACCGCTACTGGGGCAATGGAACACTGTGACAGAAACCAGAGAGCACGGAAACATCGTTTACCTTCCCGCCGCAGTGGTACCTATTTATCTACTTGCACTTTGACATGCTTTCGAACTGCTAGGTTAGCAGGGGCTGGGACAGAGCAACAGGAACTCACCCTGTTGCGTGGATTCGAACCACTGACCTTCTGATCGGCAAGCCCAAGAGGCTCTGTGGTTTAGACCACAGCACCACCTGTGTCCCAAGTGATATGTTGCCATGGGAGTTAAATAGGCCAAGGGCAGCTAATATGGTACCCTCCGGTTGTTGCTGAATTCAAGTGGCCCAGTCTGCATGGTGAATGGTTAGTAATTATGAGAGTTGGCAGTCCAACAACACGTGAAAGGGACTCCATTGACTACCCTGATTTAGACCAGAGTTGAAGACTCTTCTGGTATCGGATAAGCATTTCAGAACCAGGGCTTACCTTTCAACTCTTTTAGGTATGGATGATGTCATCATACTATCTATCTTTGAAAAGAAGAAGAGTAGATTACAACTTAAGGCAGACCAAGGACAGATACAGGAATCTAAGGTCTGAGTTCTTGGAGCATGAGCTGTGGACTTTGGCCAACTGTCTTGAGACTACACCTCCACCTAAGCTCAAGATGTATACATGTAAATAAACATATATGTTACAAAACACATGAATCTGTCAGCTGACCTCCTAGTGAGTAGGGAGGTACTGTCTTCCTGGGACAACTCAACACTTGAAGAACTGAGGTGCACATAGCAATATTACATGTACTTACTTCCATCTGGGGTGTGTGATGACATCTAATTAGAGCAAAGTGTTTTCTTATGAAGGCATGGCTACTTTATGGCCATCTATGCAACGGGAGGCAAACCCCTCTAACTCTTCATTCTCTGCACCATCACCATTCCATATTTTGGGGGGTCAAAATTACAGCACTGGGAGTAAAAAGTTTTTAAAATATATAAAAATGAGATATTAATTTGAAAATCAAAGATCTGAAAATGTTTGAGCTTGCTTCATGCAATGCTTCCACTCATCCACATTGGGTTTCATTGTTGTTTTACTTTGAGGCACTTGAGTGCAAAAATGCCACTAATAACTAGATTTGAATAATGTACAATTTTGGCAGAAATCCGCCCAGTGGGACCTTGGGTCTACAAAGGGTCAAGTCAGGCAAGCAGGTTGCCCAATTGTGCACACCTATTTGGAAGGAAGCCCTGCTGAACTCATTGAGACTTGCATGTGGAAGCCACCCAGAGTGGCTGGGGAAACCCAGCCAGATGGGTGGGGTACAAATAATAAATTATTATTATTATTATTATTATTATTATTATTATTATTATTATTATTGTTATTATTAGGGAACCCTTGCAGGAATGGGCCAGCTTTTGAGGGGAATAAAAGGTCTCCTAGCAACTCTCAGCGCCCTTATCAAACTACAGCTCCCAGCATCCTTTGGGGGAAGCCACAGCTGTGTGACTGTGGCCAGTGTTTCCTCAGGCTTTCGTTCCTTTCTGTCTGGCAGCTTCTTCTTTATTTGGATCTCTTGTTGACCCCACGACATGATGCCCCATGCAAGCTTGTATTCAGTATGACTTTGTTTGCCAGGAGTAATAAACCTTAAGTTTCATTGTTCTTTCCACCAGCAGTCTTACCAGACTATTTCTGTGCTCCACTGTGAGATTCAATCTCTCTCTCTCTCTTTCTAAACTCCAGCAAGAACAAGCCAGAAGCCAGCAGCAAAAGAGCAATCAGGCTCAGAGAGCAAACCAGAGGGCAGGAATGGAGCTCAGTCTCCTTTATTATTACGTTAAAAATTATGTAATCTCCCTCTCCTCTTCCGTCTTCTCTCTTCCTTCTGGCAAACTTTCGTTTGCAAATGGCTTGGGGCAGAGACCTGTCCTTTTGGCTTAGACATCCAAAGCTCCATGTACATTGATGATACTACAGATTTGTTTTTTTTTAAAAAAAAAATTAAAGGGTGGTATAAAGCTAAATTTTATTCAGAGTAGACCCATTTAAATTAATAGACCTAACTGAGTAAAACATAGTTGCATGCCACACAGTACTACTAACAACAACAATGATGGTATAAATATGAGCAGGTATTCACAATAAATCATATCTGAAACCATCTTTTTTATTTTCCTCTTTTTTCCCCCTCCAGGATATTAGTTTGAAGAGTGATTCTGAATCTTTATCACATTGTCATGTTTTTGATAAGGGGAAAGATTGCCAGTAGCAGAACCTGTGGTGTCCCCCCCCCCCCAAAAAGGGACTATCCTCTGTCACACCTTTGTTCACCAACCAACCTGCCCTCCTTAATGATGGGCTAAATATCACAAATCAAACAGTGACCTCACATCAATTTAAGAACCAAAAGACAGGGAGAATATTTTATTTGGTCTGGTATTGAAAGGCAAGCTTCCTTAAGGAGAGAATTACATAATCAGGGAGTCGCTACTGAAATTGCCCATTCTCTCATTGCCACAATCTGCACCTCCCTTGGAAGAGGCACTTGGAGAAGGACCACTGAAGACAGTGATAAAGTCCAAGCAGGTTCTTATAGGAGGAAACAGTCCTTACAACATTGAGGCCTTGAGCCATACAAGTCTTTTTAGGTCAAAACCAGCATCTTGCACTGGGCTCAGAAACCAATTGCCAGCCAGCACAGTTGGACCAGAATCAGTGCTATATACTTAGACCACGTGATCCCAGTAAAAAACAAAAAAATCCACTAGCTGCAGTTTCTGAACCATCTTCAAAGACGGCTCCATTGCATGTTTGAAGGGCCCTTGGCCAAGTATCTTCTGGTGGGTTTGTCTTCCATCGCTGGGCTCCAGCAGGCTTATCTGGCTGCATTCTCAAAACTCTTTTCTGTAACCACTCTTTTCGTTTCACAAAATACCCCAGAGTGATGCTAGGTTGGGGCGTTGTGGGGTTCCAAAAGGGTTGCTAGATCCAGTCACCTGGTGCTGCACAGAGCACTGGGCTAGAAAAATTGAGGGGAGGAGCAAGCAGGCTTAACCCCTGCTCATGGTTGCTAGGGGCTGTTCCTCCTTTCGGGATTCAGGCCAGGGATGAGGGAAACAGAAGGTGGAAAAGAAATATAGAAGGAAAACAAAGTGCCAAGAAAAAAAAAATGAGAGGGAAAGGTCCCTGCTTATCAATGAACTTTCAATAAAATTAGCTCCAGGACAGTCACTAAAGCAATTATGAAATAGTATAATAAACAGCAAAGCAGAGACATCACCTTGCCAACAAAGATCCATATAGTTAAAGCTATGGTTTTCCCAGTAGTGATGTATGGAAGTGAGAGCTGGACCATAAAGAAGGCTGATCGCCAAAGAATTGATGCTTTTGAATTATGGTGCTGGAGGAGACTCTTGAGAGTCCCATGGACTGCAAGAAGATCAAACCGATCCATTCTTAAGGAAATCAGTCCTGAGTGCTCACTGGAAGGACAGATCCTGAAGCTGAGGCTCTGATACTTTGGCCACCTCATGAGAAGACTCCCTGGAAAAGACCCTGGTGTTGGGAAAGATGGAGGGCACAAGGAGAAGGGGACGACAGAGGACGAGATGGTTGGGTAGTGTTCTCGAAGCTACCAACATGAGTTTGACCAAACTGCGGGAGGTAGTGGAAGACAGAAGTGCCTGGCGTGCTCTGGTCCATGGGGTCACGAAAAGTCGGACACGACTAAACGACTAAACAACAACAACAACAACATAAACAGCAGCCACAAACAGAGAGCAAACTGCTTCAGTTAGTTATAGAAATGGAACGTCTCAGATTTCATTTCCATAAACTTGCCAAGCAACTGGAAATGCATCTTGAGAAATCAAATCACTAAGGTTCACTTATTTGTCCCGAGTCTGAATATTCATTGTCATTGTTGCTTTCATCCTGCAAATGATACGCAATTGATAACTCCCCCCCCCCCCCGGCCGCCATTTGCATTGCACTTCCTTTGCATTCAAAGCAATGGGGGTGAAATAAAGAATTGATGACATACGGTAATTTACACAATTAATTTATTATGTGAATCATATACGTACAGGACAGTGAGATGAACAGCAGAATTTGGGGGAGAGGATAAATTGCAGTGGAGCAGAAACAACGCTGCGTGTAACATAGGCCAGTTAGAATGGGAAATGTTGCCTTCTTACATTCCTAGATCAAGTCAGCATTTCCCCAGATACAAATTGTACAGCTGAAAATACAGAATACCATTTACCAGCTATTATAATTAGATATAAAAACAAGAGGTAGAATCAATAAGACAAAATTGTGGCTTGCTTACAAGAGCACCCCCCCTCCACCCCAACACTTTCTTCATCTATAATCTTTCTGGTATAAGCAATGTTTCCATATTTTTAACAGTGAGTAATGGCCTTACTCATTTCAGCTGTGAGTAATGATCTTGTAGGATGTGAACCGAGAAAGACAACCCAAGGAAAAAAGCAATGATAAAATATGAGTTGGATTAAATGAGGAACATAACAGTGCAGTTGTTGCGAATTCCAAATTCCATATGGAAGCTTGCACGATTTGGGTATTTAACATCCTCCCTCTAATTAAACAGTGGTATTTTTAACAGATAATTGGTCAAAACCTACTAATTTAAGGTGAAGCTCTCAGAACAGAATAAGAATGCACAGTTGAGATGAACTGATAACAAGAGACCACTGAGTGAAAACATTTTTTCTTAATGCTTCAGAGTATCTGAGCAATTAAATAAAGGATAATCAAAGGTGCGTGCAATGCTCTACTGAATGCTTCTCTTCAATACTTGTATAAAGAAAAAGAGCAATGCTCCTTTTCTCAATTCTCAAGAGATTCAGAATGCGAGGTGGGCTTCTCTAGTTGCTAGGATGAACAAGCGCTTCTCTGATTCTCCCTTCCTGAGTGATTGTTGTATAATACACAACAGGAACACAGCAAGCTGCCATATAATGAGTCAGACCACCGGACCATCCAGCTCACTGCCATGCAAACGAACTGCCAGCGGCTCTCCAGGTTTTGCGATTGAACCATCTACATGCAAAGCAGATGAGCTATGGCCCTTCCCAAATACAAGTGAAAAACCGACTCTTCAAAAGGCACGGGCAGTTTGCTTTCCCACTTGGCATTCCGAGACTGTTGGTCCAGCAGCTTCACGGATTGCTAACAGAGCCACCACACCCTTTTTTAAGCTTGTTGGAGCTTGCCCTGCCCTCTTTCAGAGTCTTGGGTGGCCACAGGTTGCTTCTTTATGGATCAATGAAACCACCCAGCACTGCCTTCCAGTATAGAATCATAGAATCATAGAATCATAGAGTTGGAAGAGACCACAAGGGCCATCGAGTCCAACCCCCTGCCAAGCAGGAAACACCATCAGAGCACTCCTGACATATGGTTGTCAAGCCTCTGCTTAAAGACCTCCAAAGGAGACTCCACCACACTCCTTGGCAGCAAATTCCACTGTCGAACAGCTCTTACTGTCAGGAAGTTCTTCCTAATGTTTAGGTGGAATCTTTTTTCTTGTAGTTTGGAACCATTGCTCCGTGTCCGCTTCTCTGGAGCAGCAGAAAACAACCTTTCTCCCTCCTCTATGTGACATCCTTTTATATATTTGAACATGGCTATCATATCACCCCTTAACCTCCTCTTCTCCAGGCTAAACATGCCCAGCTCCCTTAGCCGTTCTTCATAAGGCATCGTTTCCAGGCCTTTGACCATTTTGGTTGCCCTCCTCTGGACACGTTCCAATTTGTCAGTGTCCTTCTTGAACTGTGGTGCCCAGAACTGGACACAGTACTCCAGGTGAGGTCTGACCAGAGCAGAATACAGTGACACTATTACTTCCCTTGATCTAGATGCAATACTCCTATTGATGCAGCCCAGAATTGCATTGGCTTTTTTAGCTGCCGCGTCACACTGTTGGCTCATGTCAAGTTTGTGGTCAACCAAGACTCCTAGATCCTTTTCACATGTACTGCTCTCAAGCCAGGTGTCACCCATCTTGTATTTGTGCCTCTCATTTTTTTTGCCCAAGTGCAATACTTTACATTTCTCCCTATTAAAATTCATCTTGTTTGTTTTGGCCCAGTTCTCTAATCTGTCAAGGTCGTTTTGAAGTGTGATCCTGTCCTCTGGGGTGTTAGCCACCCCTCCCAGTTTGGTGTCATCTGCAAATTTGATCAGGATGCCCTTGACTCCATCATCCAAGTCGTTGATAAAGATGTTGAATAAGACCGGGCCCAAGACAGAACCCTGTGGCACCCCACTAGTCACTCTTCTCCAGGATGAAGAGGAACCATTGATGAGCACCCTTTGGGTTCGGTCAGTCAGCCAGTTACAAATCCACTGAGTGGTAGCATAGTCAAGACCACATTTTACCAGCTTCTTTACAAGAATATCATGGGACACCTTGTCAAATGCCTTGCTGAAATCAAGGTAGGCTACATCCACTGCGTTCCCTTCATCTACCAGGCTTGTAATTCTGTCAAAAAACGAGATCAGGTTAGTCTGACATGACTTATTTTTCAGAAATCCATGCTGACTATTGGTGATCACAGCATTCCTTTCTAGGTGCTCACAGACTGTTTGCTTAATGATCTGCTCCAGAATCTTCCCTGGTATTGATGTCAGACTGACTGGGCGGTAATTATTTGGGTTCTCTCTTTTCCCCTTTTTGAAAATAGGGACAACATTTGCCCTCCTCCAGTCTGCCGGGACTTTGCCTGTTCTCCAGGAATTCTCAAAGATGACTGCCAGTGGTTCTGAGATCACATCTGCCAGTTCTTTTAATACTCTTGGATGCAGCTCATCTGGCCCTGGAGACTTGAATACATCTAAACTAGCCAAGTATTCTTGTACTATCTCCTTAGTTATTCTGGGCTGTGTTTCCTCTGCTGAATCATTTGCTCCAAATTCTTCAGGTCGGGCATTGTTTTCTTTATCGGAGAAGACTGAGGCAAAGAAGGCATTGAGGAGTTCAGCCCTTTCTGTGTCCCCTGTTTGCATTACACCATCTTCTCCTCTGAGTGACCCCACTGTTTCTTTGTTCTTCCTTTTGCTACGAACATACCCATAAAAGCCTTTTTTGTTGCTTTTAACCTCTCTAGCAAGCCTGAGTTCATTCTGTGCTTTAGCTTTTCTGACTTTGTGTCTACACGTGCTGGCTATTTGTTTGAATTCCTCTTTGGTGGTTTCCCCCCTTTTCCTTTTTTGTACACATCCTTTTTTAATCTTAACTCAGTTAAAAGTTCTTTAGATAGCCAACCTGGCTTCTTTAGGCACCTTCCATGTTTCCGTCTCATTGGTATTGCCTGAAGTTGTGCTTTTACTATCTCCCTCTTAACAAACTCCCAGCCATCATGAACTCCCTTTCCTTTTAATATTACTGTCCATGGGATCTCACCCAGCACTTCCCTAAGTTTTATAAAGTCGGCTTTCCTAAAGTCAAGAAATTGAGTCCTAGTATGCTTGGCTGCTCCTTTCCGCTGTATAGTAAACTTCAGAAGAGCATGATCACTCGCGCCTAATGATCTTTCCACTTCTACCCCACTAACCAGGTCATCAACATTGGTTAGGACCAGATCTAAAATGGCTGTTCCTCTTGTTGCTTCTCCCACTTTCTGGACAATGAAGTTGTCTGCAAGGCCAGTGAGGAATCTGTTTGACCTTATGCTCTTGGCTGAGTTTGACATCCAGCTTAATGTATCCTTAAGAAAACTCCCCTCTCTCGAGGAGAAGTGGGGAACAAATCTCATGGATGAGCCCACTCACAAACATTGAGCACCCACACTATTGGGAAGTCTCAGGTGTGGTCCAACTCGTTGAAGTAAGAGTAGCAAAATCACAGCTAAGAAGCTCAAATGACTGACACCCTTCCTTGGTGAATTAAATCAATGTCCAGACTTCAGTTTTCAAAAACTTTACATGAATTAAAACATAATATTTACAGTCTCATGCTTCTTCAAACATGGGCTTACAGTCTCTTCTTCTAACTTCCAAACAACTGTATTTTCCTCTCTTACCAGAGCTCAGCACTTTCCGCCTTTTGTAGCTCAATTAGGTCATGTGTTGCAGTTCCTTTGAGAGATTCCCACTTTTACCTTTGCTCTCTTTTCTTTCTAGCAGAGAAGAAGCACTCCAACACTCTATTACTCTTAGCAGTGTTCACAGTGGATTCACAAAACACAGTCATTTTGCTTCACATAAAAATGGAGTCTCTCTTTCATTAGATACCTCCCATGGGACCAATGTTAGCCAATCACATGGGAACTACTAGAGCTCTCCAGAATTCAGCTACCAACCATTCAAATTTAAACACATAGTAATGCATACAAGCACTTAGAATTTCAGTGAATTAAATTACTATACTTAATACAACCGTGATCTATTATCCTCCTGTCCTTTGTGACTGTCAAAATTGGTTGTGACGATTTCACAGGTACCTCACAGGCATGGAAGCAAAAGGGTGGGCATCTCTTCAAATTTCTACTAATGTGTGCAGGTATGTCTGTCAAACATCCTGCTTCAATGAGGACTAGGAACAGTGGACCCAGTCTCAGCTCCATGCTGTTGCATACATGAATAGGGCTGATGATGAACCATTGTAAATTGAGAGAGGTAACCACCCACTTACCATTTTATAAACACAAGAAGATGGTTAAAGGACAGGTAATTAAACTGCGCCAAGTGTGCCGCCATAGTAGTTAGCACAGCACTTATCTTGTGACATAACAAGGAGGGAGTACAATAGAAAATGTGCTTCAAATTCCTTTGCGAAGCATCTACTGACAGAGTGGAAATCGAGCTTCTCATATCCAATTACATATATAATATATATTCGTGACAATTTCAGGGAACTAAAAACTCCCTTGTGAAACTGGAAGACCATTCAGCCCGTGTCTGGAAGGGTCCCCAGTTTCCACCACCTCCCCCAATTCTATCACCTCAGCTCCAGCCCCCAGCATGTGCTACAGTTCATGACACCATGAAAGTTCCCCTGACCTTCAGGTGTGACTTTTTGGGTGGTGAAAGGGGCTGAAAGGTCTTGCTCCATAAGTCAACTTTGAAGAGAACCTGATTCTTTGAATCACACAGCATCAGTTAAACACAGTGTCTGTAAAACAAAAGCCATAGAACAACAGCTGTTCTAAAGCAACAGCAACCCCTTCGTTTATTTAATTAAAATGAACGATACTTTTAAAAACTAGGCACAGCTACTCAGGGGCTGCACTACTTTTTGCAATAACAAAAGCATTCTATTCTTACATTTCTAGTCGATTCAGTTTCAGGGATTATGAAGCAATGGTAATGCTGGTGATTTTTGTGTGGGTGTATTTTTAGAGCAGCTTCCTGAAATAAGCTTCTAGCGTATACCAGTTTTAAGAAGTCAGATGTTAATCTCCCAAGTGCTTATTTATGTAGTTATGGAGCGATGGAACAGAGAATGCCTTGATCAAGTGCCATTTATGCAAAGAAAGGTCACTATACACACTCAGATAGAATAATAGCAATCTCAATTCTCTACCTACCTGCCCTTGGGTAGCTAAACACAATGCTGTCTGTGCACAAGAGGGAAGGGTTAGCAGACTTGGGGTAAGCCCCAAAGCTTGCAGAAGTATGGATAAAAGATCTTCAGAACACCACATATCTCAGATAGCGTTGCCATACGTCCAGGAAATACTGGACATGTCCTATTTTGGGGGGCCTACATGCCCATTCGGGGGGATTTTTTACAATTGTAAGCAAATGTCCAGGGTTGGGGGGGGGTAAAAAAATTGCTTGTTTGCTTAGGCAGCTTGGGTTCAGGCTTGAGCTTTGGGTCTGGTGTGGGCAGCTCTGGCTCTGGGTTGGACTAGATGACCCTCAAGGTCCCTTCCAATGCTCCAGTTCTATGAAACACATGATTAATCACAGTTTCCCTCTTTAAAGGGGGTGGGAAAGCCCATGGGATTACCAAAGTGTTAGTTTTACTTCCGCAGCTGAGAATATATGAAGATCAATATATTTAAAAGCAATTACATTTGTCAACAGTGCCCAGAGGAAAATGGAGTGTTTTATTAGAAAGCAGCACTTCCTTATTAAGAAGGTACAATTTCAGACTAATCTCATTTCCTTTTAATACTGTAACATATTTGCACTCTGTTTTCTGAGAATGTTCACACAATTTCTCTGTATGTTATCTTGGTAATTACTACAAGGGATGCCACTAGTATTATCGGCATCTTATAAACGGTGAGCTAAGAGGTACCCCCAAAGTCAGCTAGGAAATTTGTGCTGGAAATGAGATTTGATGCAGGGATTTGCTGGTTCACAACTCTGTCCTTTCATACTTGAGCCCAACAAGGAGCAGATGTATAAAATTTGGAACCCAGTTCTGCATTTGAGGAGCGCTTGGCAGATGTGGACTAAGGGTGCAGTAGAAGGGATTCAAATGTGTGGTGTGCATTTGAAGTTGGTTAAAAAGAAGAAGAAAACCTCTTACTACTGTAATAAAATAATAATAATAATAATAATTTATTATTTATACCCCGCCCATCTGGCTGGGTTTCCCCAGCCACTCTGGGTGGCTTCCAACTAAATATTAAAAGCAATACAGCATCAGACATTAAAAACTTCCCTAAACAGGGCCGTCTTCAGTTGTCTTTTAAAAGTAAAATAGTTGCTTATTGCCTTGACATATGCTGGGAGGGCGTTCCACAGGGCAGGTGCCACTACCGAGAAGGCCCTCTGTCTGGTTCCCTGTAACCTCACTTCTCGCAGTGAGGGAACCACCAGAAGGCCCTCGGCACTGGACCTCAGTGTCTGGGCTGGATGATGGGGATGGAGACGCTCCTTCAGGTATACAGGACCAAGGCCGTTTCAGGACCTTTCAGGACCAGTGTTATATGGTCTTGGCGGCCACTCCCACTCACCAGTCTAGCTGCTGCATTCTGGATTAATTGCAGTTTCCGAGTCACCTTCAAAGGTGACCACATAGAGCGCATTGCAGTAGTCCAAGCGAGAGATAAGTAGAGCATGCACCACTCTGGCGAGACAGTCTGCAGGCAGGTAGGGTCTCAACCTGCGTACCAGATGGAGCTGGTAAACAGCTGCCCTGGACACAGAAGCAAAGCAGACTGCAACAAGTAGGGCTGCATCAAAACCTTGCAGTATCCACTCCATTTCCCCTTCCCCTTAGTTTTCTACCTCTCTTAGGGTTACCAGACGTCCCCGGTTCCTGGGTACAGTCTCTGGATTTGCAAATCTGTCCCCGGACAAATTCCATTCCCAGAATGTCCCCAGATTTGCAAATCGGTCCCTGGAAAACATGGCAGCGGCATCCTCAGCAGCCTGGAGCCAGCCTGGTAGCGCAGTTGGCTCTGGCTGGCTTCAGGAACTGCTCGCTGCCCGCTGCCGCCATCACTGCTGAAGGGAACCAGGGACGTCTGGTGGTACAGATCTCCTGCCCCCTTCCCCCTTTGTTTTGACAGATTCGGGGACGCACAGGAGTCGCGGGCGGGGGGCTGTTGCCCAGGAGGGGCACAGAGTTTTTAAAAATCTGGGCAATGGCGCGCCACCTGCCCATGATTCCCAAGCCTTCCCCGATCTCTTGCCCCCTTCCCCCTTTGTTTTGACTGATCGGGGAGGCTCGGGAGTCATGGACAGGCGGCTGTTGCCCAGTTTTTTAAAAACTCTGCACATTTATGTTTCACAGGGTGCGAAAGAAGGGCTTTGCATTTTGCCTGGCAGAGAAACTGCGTGCCTTGAGCCCCTCCTGGGCAACGGCTGCCACCCGCAACTCCCAAGCCTCCCCCAATCTGTCAAAACAAAGGGGGAAGGGGGAAGGAGATCAGGGAAGGCTCAAGAGTCATGAGTGGGCGGCGCGCCGTTGCCCAGTTTAAAAAAATCTCTGCGCATTTATGTTTCACAGAGTGCGGAAGAAGGGCTTTGCACCTTTATACAATATGCATGTGTGCTTGGGCCCAGGGTCTTTTGCCTCACCATCCCCACTACTGACTCCCTGTTGCTACTCAGCTTTTTTTTTTTTTTTTAAAGGGTCCCCGGATTCATAGAAAAAATCTGGTATCCATAGCCTATCTCTCTCCTTAAACAGCCATGGCCTCCCCCAAAGAATTCAGTGAGCTGTAGTTTGTTAAAAGCTCTGAGAGTTGCTAGGAGACCCTTATTCTCCTCACAGAGCTACAATTCCAGAGTGGTTTAACAATCAATCTGTCTTCACAAGCATCTCTGGGAATTGTCTTTTGTCTGTGTTGTTTCTGAAGTGTCAGTGGTTTCCCATGAGGAAAGACACAGTGATAAGAGCAAGAACCGTGATTGGCTGTCTAAACTTCCAAGCTGCGAATCATGAGTCAAAGTTTAAGGGCCAATGGCAGTGGCCCAAATCCTGAAATGTTCTGTGGTTGGATATCACGTATCGAATCAGAACACAGGGGCTCAGAATCCTTATTCTAGACTCAAGCTCAGGCAAACACAGACCACTGGATACATAACAGTATCTGCTTCCAATCAGTTTCATTTGGGGACCATGAGTTCTATGGTTATACCAGGGGGTGGAGAAAAGAGAGAAGTGGCTCTCTGTTCATTTCCTCCCTATACTATGCCTAATCTTATAAAACTCACAGCATTTCCCAACCTGGTGTCAATGCAGCATTCTCCAGGTGTTACTGGACTCCAACTCCCATCATCCCTGACCACTGACCCAACCATTGGGAGTTGAGATTCCAAGCCTCTGGCAGCATATCTCCCCCAGGAGGTCGCTCATGTCCCTCAATAGTTATCATGGTGTGGTGGTTAAGGGCTGTGGACTCGTAATCTGGTGAACCGGGTTCGCGTCTCTGCTCCTCCACATGCAGCTGCTGGGTGGCCTTGGGCTAGTCACACTTCTCTGAAGTCTCTCAGCCCCACTCACCTCACAGAGTGTTTGTTGTTGGGGTGGAGGGGAAAGGAGATTGTTAGCCGCTTTGAGACTCCTTCGGGTAGTGATAAAGCGGGATATCAAATCCAAACTCTTCTTCTTCTAAACTAACCCAGCTATCCTATTGCCCTCCAGATTTTTTAGGCTACAACTGACATCAGTGCCAACCAACGTTGACTGTAGGTGATGGGAATTGTAATCCAAAACATCTGGAAAATACCCAGTTTGGGATATCAGTATTAGTATCAGGTTAAAAAACTGTACTCAGTTGTGTTTTACAGGGATCTGTGCTGGGTCAGCAGCAGGCAGCAGGCCTTGCTAGACAACTACACTAGTGATGAAAAAGTGAAAAGAAGACATCTCATATTTGTGTATGTATCTGATCGCTTGATAAAGAACTGGAAACTTCCTTTCGAAGACGATTCATTTTCTTTCATCAAGGTGGCAAGATACGCCCTTTGGCTGCGTTCTGTTTTCAAATTGACATCTACAACGCCCAAAAGCACATCATAATTTATGGATGATTATGAAACAGTTTATTTGAGATTGTAATTGTCGTCATTGTTACAGGATGAAAAGTTTACATTCCCCAAAGCCACCTACCAGAATGGCAAACAGCATCATCAAACAAACCTTCAGTTAAGTGTGCGCAATAAAGTTTATTCACAAAGCTCAGTATTGCAAGATGTGATGGGAAGAACTGACAGATTTATAGCACAAGTTGAAGAATATTTACTCAGAAGTAAGACATTAATTGGATTTCCTCCCCAGTAAGAATATTTATGCTTGTAGCCTTAGGCAGGCAAAACTGAGCATCTTTGACCTATTTTACAAAAATGTGAATGGAAGCCACAGGTAATTGCTACCTCCCGTGGCTGAAATATTCGCACAATAATACGGGGAAAGGATATCAGCATTTGAAAATGGCACAAAAAAGCCACACCAGCATGCATTTTAGAACGTGCATTGTCTGATAAAGTACACCTAGAAATACATATATTGAAATACATATATTAATTTGATTCTGAACTGATTTTAGAATGTATTTCAATGAATCGACTGTGATTTTATGTAAACTGTGCTATTTTTACTGTTGTTAGCCGCTCTGAGCCTGGCTTTGGCTGGGGAGGGCGGGATATAAATAAAATATTATTATTATTATTATTATTATTATTATTATTAAACACATATTTAAATATTTTAATGTATTTTAAATATGGCTACTACTTGGATTTTTTATTCTGTTTTTATTGCTTATGATTCATTGATGTACATAGTTCTTGGCTTTTTTTAAAAAAACAAAGTAGTGTGTAAATGTTTTAAAATGAAATAAAAACATATGTTGTAGCAGAATACATATTTAAATATCATATTGCAGAGTAGTTTGTTTGTATTTTAAATTACAGTTGCATGTTGAAACGGGCCCCAGCAAATTTATGAATGATCACAGGAGAAATGGACTAGAGGCTCTGCATTTTTATTTTTTTTAAATGGAAGGTAGAGAATGGGGAAATGGTAAGAACTGTTATACTTTCTCAAAAGATGGGCCCTTAATGACAGCAGACTTAAGGCAACACAGCATGAATAGAAGGAACTTCTTGGAAGGCACTCAAACAAACATAACATTGAGAATCTGATACTTAAAACTCCGACCGCGTATTTAAACTGCCAAGTCAAAGTAGGTTGCAAACATTACAGCAGGCTGATGGGCTAATATTTAAACTGCTAATATAGGTAAGGAAGTTTGTTTTTAGAATAATTCAGATAATTTCACCTTGGTGAGAAAGTAAGTTTGAGAACTGGGCAATAGGTTGGTGAAAATACAAGCACTGTTTGGTCACGGAATGTTACCATGGAGCAGTGCTTTTTTGCTAGAAAAATAGGTGCTCGACCTCACCATAAACACCTCCCTCATTCTCTCAGAATGGCAACGCGCCCACCTGAGAGGCGTCAGAACTGAGTTCCAGCAAGTTCTGGCTGAAAAAAAGCCCTGCCATGGAGGCCCCAGCTATACTATACACTGAAACTAGTACCAAGTCATGTCTTTCCTCAAAAGCATTCTGGGACTGTATATGATACGATAATCTTTATTGTCATTGTCTCATACAGAACAACGAAATTGAAAAAATCTACATCAGACATTCAAAAACCAACAAGCCTGCTATCCCAGCCTGGTTAACCCCTAAAAACTCTGATACCCCATAATTAAAAACAATATACTCCCACAGAGACTACCTTACACTGCGTTTAAAACCAAAATCGCATTTGGATAGAAACTGTTTCTCATGCGGCTAGTCCTAGTCTTTATAACCCTGTACCTTCTTCCAGAAGGCAGTAGCTGAAAGAGATCATTTCCGGGTTGTGCACTATCCTGCACTATCTCTGCTGCTTTCTTATGACATCTGGAAGCATAGATTTGATCCAAGGTGGGAAGAGTGCACCCAATTATTCTTTATTTTCTAAATCATTAGTTTGTTAAGGGTGATGAGAGTTTCTAGAAGAGCCCTATTCACAGAGCTACAATTTTCAGAGTGGGTTTAACAGTCAATCCTTCTTCCAGGGAATTCTGGGAATTGTAGCTCTGGGAGGGGAATAGGGAACTCGTAATAATGTTCAGCACCCTTAAGGAATGCTTAGAAAGGGGCACTTTACATGATGGTGCCCATTTTGTGGAATGTGCTCTCACTTAATATAAAACAGGCAACGAAAGCTGTTTTCTTCTGGTACATGCTGAAGCCATTCTTATTTAGACAAATATTATCTTCTGGTTTTGTGGGTCAACAGGCACTGATGAATTGTATTTTTTTGCTGCCTTATCCCTCAATAGGGAGGAAAGGGGGGAAAGGAATAAAGCCAGAAGCTTAGAGTAGGAGTTATGTGGGAGACACAAAACAGTGGTCAGAGCACAATGGCTGGATCTCTGCTTGAATCCTATCCCAGTCTGTGCCTATGGAAGAAGCAAGACTGACTTGGAGTGTTGATGCTATGAGCCCCTACATTGTATATACAGTGGTACCTCGCAAGACGAAATTAATTCGTTCTGCGATTTTTTTTGTCTTGCGATTTTTTTTGTCTTGCGAAGCACGGACTTTGGAAAAGCTTCAAAAATCACCAAAGTCTTCAAAAACCTCAAAAAAGGCTACCACACCGCGTGCTATGAGTTGCTCCTCGAAGTCAAGTCGCAACTGCACCCCCTGAATGCACGGTTTTAAGAAAAAGGAAACAAACTTGCAAGACAAAGGAAACAAACTTGCAAGACGTTTTCCTCTTGTGAAGCAAGCCCATAGGGAAATTCGCCTTGCGAAGCAACTCAAAAAACGAAAAACTCTTTCGTTTTGCGAGTTTTTCGTCTTACGAGGCATTCGTCTTGCGAGGTACCACTGTATGTGCAAACAAACCATATATCATAAAGATAGCACAGTCTGCTCTGTGCCTCATTCCAAAAAGAAACATGAATCCTGGGTTAGTGCTTGGAACCCCTGAAATCTTGCACCGCTTGGAGATTAGATTGGGGCGGCATGCAATAACACTTTTTGCATGCAAATCAGAATGCTATTCCATTGAGCTCCCACAGCCCCCCCCCCTTAGCTGAATAGTTCAAAAAGCAAAAGAGAAAAAAGAATCCTATGAAATTTTTTTAAATTTCACTGAAATTTCCACTGAAGATTAGCTTTAAATTTGTGTGGGTATGTGAAATACCATCAGGATTTCAACAATATGCATCTTGTGCATGCTAACCACATAAATTCTGTCACTTGGCTAACATCTGAAAGAAGGAGCTGCCAAAGCAGTTTTGTGGTAAAGTAAAGAAAGCTCTGTGTAGTTTTGGGGTTGCGGGAAATTGACTTCATTTGTTACCTCTCACAGTGAAAATCACAGGCTTTGGAGGCCAAGCAATAGCATCAAGCTGTATTTATGCTTGAAGATAATGCATGTTAGTTTTGAAATAAATATCTCTGTGATAAGTTCCTCTAGAGAAGTTTACAGTTAGTGGGAACTAAAGTACAGTCACTATCATTGGCAGAGGGGTCCATGTTTAGGGGGAGCCCACGAATATTAATCCCAATGATCTCTGGTTTCATAGAATATTAGAATTGTAGAGTTGGAAGGGACCACAAGGGTCATCTAGGTGAACCCCCTGCAATGCAGGAATCTTTTGCCCAACTTGGGGCTCAAACCCATGACCTTGAGATTGAGAGTCTCATGCTCTATCGGTTAAGCTATTCCAGCACAATTTCCTCTAATAGGGTTGAAAAGTGCAAATCGGTGTGGAAGCCACCTAAAAATGATGGAATGGTTTCTGCACACTCAGGACTCACTAGGTATGCAGCAGTATAAAGTTTGCAAAGTAAATGAAAACACAATTTTAATTTTATTTTATTTTTAAAAAGCAAAAACAGCTGGACCTATGAGCTTACAGAACGCTGAAGACAGCTGAGCCCATAGGTAAAAGGTAAAGGACCCCTGGCTGGTTAAGTCCAGTCAAATTTGGCTTTGGAGTACAGTGTTCATCTCTGCTTTCAGACCAAGGGAGCTCATTCCGTTTGTCCACAGACAGTTTCCTGGGTTATGTGGCCAGCATGACTAAACCGCCTCTGGAGCAACGGGACACCCTGATGGAAGCCAGAGTGCACAAAAATGTTGTTTACCTTCCTGCAGCTGTGGTACCTATTTATCTGCTCGCACTGGTATGCTTTAGAACTGCTAGGTTGGCAGAAGCTGGGACAGAGCAAAGGGAGCTTTAGAACTGCTGACCTTGTGATCAACAAGCCCATGAAGCTTGGTGGTTAGACCACAGTGCCACCAGCATCCCTAACCGAGCCCATAGAACAGAGTAGGGACACTTTTCTCTGTTGAAGGGTGCCCTCCCTCGGGGTAATCTGTCAGGGGCCACATGTTGGCAGTGGGTGTGTATGGTGCTTTCTACCAATGGCTTCTGCTTGATAGGGTGCTTGATGGGGTGCTGTTCTGGAGGGTCCCCCAAGTCCCTTTAGTTACCCAGTATCAAGACACATAGGGCCATCTTTTCTATTTCTCCTGTGATCTATTGATCTCAATTAGCATGCATGCTTTTCCGCAGGCATAACCAATGTGGTGTCCTTTAGATGTTGTTGGACTACAACTCCCATCATTCTTGACCATTGACCATGCTGCCCAGGGCTTATGCATGTGGTAGTACAGCAACAATTGGAGACCCATATGTTAGTGACCCCTGTTTCAGATAAAAGGACAGTCATCTGACACCAAAATCTTACAGTCTTTCTTAGACTTGATATAAAACTCCAGTCGCCAGCTCAGTGCAGTAATGGAATCCTTTTGCAGGCAAGCTGACACCTCTTACCATCAATCGCTTACCTACACAGTGGGGAAAACAGCGATATTAGCTCATCGTTACAACAAATGATTTACAGATTGCAAGCTAAAACTCCTACGTAGGTGACTTTCAGCATAATCTCTCATTTTGTCTGAAAATGTGAAATGCAAGATGCATTATTAAACAAATGAGCTGGACACAAATGCAAAAGTATTCATTTTGCATGACGTGGATGTTCAACTTCTTCTTTTCTTAAGTGATCATAGCAACCCAGAAAATAATAACAGCAGGTTTGGTTAGCATTATGAGGACAAACAAAGACATCTGAAATCCATTAAAACCAAAGGGAAATTTGCAGGTGGTGGGAGAAAAATGACAATTGCCTCAAATATTGACATGGATGATCGTTCCACTTTTTACTCTCTGTTGCAAAGCATTTTCTGTGAGAATAATTTAGTTTGCTTTGGGGAGGGCTGTTTCTGAACTACAGCTCCCATTACCCCTAACCATTGGCTTTGCTGGCTGGGGCTGATGGGAGCTCGAATCCTGAAACATCTGGAAGGGCCATAGGTTTTCTGCTCCAGGTTTAGGATATTCCTGTCTCTGTCACACAAAACAGAATCATCATGAAATAAAATACTCCCTGCACAGATGTAAGTATATTTACAAATCTCCTATAGTTGATCTCTAGACATGTTTGCACAGGGAGGGAACTGCAACATTGCCCAGCTTGACAACAAACACAAAATAATCCTGGCAAAGCGTCATTTGCCAGATGAACTTTACTATTTTCCAGGGAGGGGGACAGTTCAGCTGTCCTCCTGAGTGACCGGATGAATATGATTTACATGAACTTTGGCAGTGATCATTCTGGGTTTTTTTTTTTTAAATAATTTTTATTAACCGGCCAATCAAATCAAATTAAATCACATCACATAAATTCCAAATTACAAAGCCGAATTTTAAATTTTGTTGGGGGGACCCATATTTCAAGATCCGAAGGGGGATTCTGATCATCTTCTTGCTACTGCGTTAATGTCCAAATCAGTCCAAATCAGTCCAAACAGAGTTCATAATTCTATCCAGTCTTATCTTGCTGTTTCCACATCACATCTTGTTCATATATTTGCTCTTTTTTCTTTATGATCTCTTTTGATAGTCTCCTTAAGCCGATAAACACCAATAATAATCCTGTGTGAATTTTTCCATTCTTCCAATCCTCAAATCAAGATGGTTTCCATATATCATTGCCTTCATAGATAACATCGCTCTTTCCATCATTATTCTCGCAAAACTGTCGCTCTTAAGTCCCACTGAGGAGTTTCACCCACAATATAAAAACAGCTCTATTTCTCCTCTCAGACTTAAGTCCTCCGACAGAACTTCCCAATATGGTGACGGCATTTTTAACTGCATCATTCCAAAGCTCTTATACATTCCACGCTCTTCTTAAAACATGCTTTGGTTTGAAAGTTTATCTCCACACAGCCTTAAATCCACAGCTTAAGTCCTTAAAACGACATTTCTGACTCGTGAGGGGAGGGGATTCTTGTTTAATCACATAAGGAAAGAAAGGAAAGTTTTTTGCCCCTCCCCCATCAGTCATTTGCCATACCGAGTCTTAGCGTATCTTCTCATGATTTCTCTTGTTCCTCCGACTCGTCTTGTTTTATCAGAGATCTCTTCTGTTAGCAGTCTTTACTCCCCCTCCTTCCTCGAAATATGTGCATTCTATCATCCAAATTGTTTCTTTTGAAGTTCTTGCAGCTAGTGGCGCGGATCAGGGACGGTGTCCAGGAGCACCGGAATCCCACAGGAGGGCTTTGTGCCTAGTGCCCCCATCCCCACAAATTCAGAGGTGGTATAGGGCACAGCAGGCAAGGCAGTCCCCCCCCACCATCCTGGGGGGGGTAGGGAGGCTAATTACTCCCATCATAGCCTCCAAATTACCTCGTGTGGGTTGGAGAGATGTTATTGTCAGCCATCTTCCAATGCGCCCCCTAGTGGCCCCCCGGCAGTGATCATTCTGAATAGGAATGTATATTATTCTGTTAAGTGTCTGAATGGCTTCTATTAATGCTCTTTTATTCAGGAAAATCAAATCTGCCTTTTCCAAAGATTAAGAACAAAAGAACACAAGGAGAGCACTGCAGGATTTAGTAACGTGAAGAAGAAGAAGAAGAAGAAGAAGAAGAAGAAGAAGAAGAAGAAGAAGAAGAATGGTAGTAGTAGTAGTAGTTTGGATCTGATATCCTGCTTTATCACTACCCTATGGAGTCTTCTTTCCCTTCCTCCCCCACAACAAACACTCTGTGAGGTGAGTGGGGCTGAGAGACTTCAAAGAAGTGTGACTAACCCAAAGTCACCCAGTAGCTGCATGTGGAGGAGCGGAGTTGCGAACCCGGTTCACCAGATTACGAGTCTACCGCTCTTAATCACTACACCACACTGGCTCTCAACATCTGGTTCTCATTGTAGCCAGCCCACAAGCAAGGGAAACCTATGGGAAGCCCAAAAGCAAGGCCTGATTGCAAGAGCACTCTCCTGACCTGGCATTTATCATCATCATTATCATTTATTACTTATACCCCGCCCATCTGGCCAGGTCTCCCCAACCACTCTGGGCAGCTCCCAACAGAATATTAAAAGCATGATAAAACACCAAACATTAAAAACTTCCCTAAACAGGGCTATTAGATGTCTTCTAAAAGTCAGGTAGTTGTTTATTTCCTTGACATCTGATGGGAAGGCATTCCACAGGGCGGGCGCCACTACCGAGAAGGCCCTCTGCCTGGTTCCCTGTAGCTTGGCTTCTCGCAGTGACGGAACCGCCAGAAGGCCCTCAGATCTGGACCTCAGTGTCTGGGCTGAATGATGGGGGTGGAGATGCTCCTTCCCAGTTGCTGGTATCCAGAAACATACTGCCATCATGGTTAGTAGCCATCGATTGCCTTCTTATCTATGAATTTGTCTAACCCTCTTTCAAAACCATCCATGTTGGTGGACACCATTACATCTTCTGGAAGCAATTTTCACAGTTTAACTATGTGTTCTGTGAAGAAGTACTTTGTCTTTCCCGAATCTGCAAGATTAGCGGGACCCAAGTTCTAATATTGTGAGAGATGTAGAAAAAAGTCTCTCTATCCACTTTTTCCACATATAATTTTATGCACATCTCTCATTTCATTCTTTACTCATTCCTGCCCCCCCCCAACTAAAGACTTCTAAATGTTTAAATAAATAAATAAATAAATAAATAAATAAATTGTCCAGTAGCACCTTAAAAAGGTAAAGGTACTCCTGACCATTAGGTCCAGTCGCGGACAACTCTGGGGTTGCGCGCTCATTTCGCTCTATAGGCGGAGGGACCTGGCATTTGTCCACAGAAAGCTTCCGGGTCATGTGGCCAGCATGACTAAGCCGCTTCTGGCAAACCAGAGCAGCGCACGGAAACACCTTAGAGACCAAGTAAGTTTGTTCTGGGTATAAGCTTTTGTGTGCATGCACACTTCTTCAGATACGATCTTCGAAATGCTGTGAATGTTGTAAGTTCCAAATGTTGTAAACCTTCCTTATAGGGGACTTATTCCTTGATAATTTTGGTTGTCCTTTTCTGAACTCTACAATACACTTTTTGAGTTAGGTGATTCCCAAAGATTTGACTAGAAAACAGTATGAAAATGGCCGTTTTATTTTCATTCCCTTTCCTAATGACCCCTCGTATAGAATTCACCTTCTTTCCCAGCAGCCGCACACTGGGTCAACATCTTTACTGAGCTATCCCTGACAGGATTCTTTCCTAGTCAGTCACTGCCAGGTCAGGCCCCATGAGCGTATATGTGAAAGGTCACCCATGAGCACTTGAGCATGAATTCCACAAGTGACATGCCTAGAAGGCAAGCAAGGAAGTCATGCTTCTGCCAACATACAGCAGGTGATTGGTTGTTGTTTTAAAAAAACTTCAGTTTGCTGCTGATTTGCAGAGCCAGAAGAAAACAAAACATGATCTAGAGATTGTAATGGGGTATGGGGTTGCTTGTGCGTAAAGCACAAACTGCTCCGAGCTGAGTAGTTTGGACAAAACTTTCCCCCCAGGCTGGACAGTCAGTACACCATGACTGTCTCAATCACTGGAAGAATCCGTCAGTGGGCGTTTCTTGAATTTCTTCCAACATAAGAGTTCTTTCACACCCAATCGTCGTCTCCCTTCTCTGCGCGAAAGCTGTCTGCGCAGAGTGGGCGTCCCCAGAGGAGGTCCTGTGCTCTCCCCGCTGGTTTCACTGGAAGAGTCCTGGAGCCTTCTCTCCGCAGCTCCCTCGGACTCCCCTTTCTCCCTGGTGTCACCTCTATCTCCTTCCCCAGCGGAAGCGTCCTCTCTCCCTCTGCTGGTTCCCTCCCCGGCATCATCATTAGGGAGCCTCAGCGCCACCCTTGGCTCCGATGGCAGTTCCCTGACAGAGATGTTAGCAGAAAAGGGAAACGAGTGTGGTTCTATAACCAGTACTGTGCTTAAAACAAACAAATAAACAGACAAGAAAAGCTTAAGATTATTTCTGCATTTTGCTTTTCATCTTTCCTTAAGATAAAAAGGTCCCTGCTCATCCCCTGCTCTGTAAGCCACACAGTAAAATATACACATCATACAATCAACAATTCGAAGTCCATATGTCTCTTGATAGCTCTGTGTGCTTAATTACACATAGCCTGATAACTGCTTAATTGCTGTTTGTTTATAGCTAGCATTTAATGTCCCCCCCACCAGAATTTTTACCGTTACTGCACCTTCCCCAATCACAACAGCTTCAGCTCATAGTTTTGATGAGATTCTGTCTTTTGGTATTTGGGTCAGCTTTCCTGTGCTCCTGAATGCTCCTCCCTCCCCCTGGTTTGGCTACAACAGTTTAACTCACATGGGGATGGTCCCTTAGGCTATTTGCTTGACTTAAGTTCTTGAGTCCCATGTTGTCGGATTCCACATTGCGCTCATCCAACAGATCTTCTAAAACCCACATGTGGCAATGTGTCACTAGGGATGGAGGAGAAATTCTATTCAGCTTGCATTTAAATGTGAGCCAGCCATACTCACATACTCCAAAACAATACACAGACTGACACACAGCTATCCTTTGAAATTTGCCGTGCAGTTCTCCAGACATGTAATGTGTACACAAATATACACATTGCATGAAAATGCATATGTCTGTGAATATAGCATACTTTCATGCATTACATTGGGAGAAACAGCTTGCAATAAAATGTCTATCAGGCAAAATTGCTTTTTAAAAAGTGAACATCAGAGCTAGTGTGGCAACTGGTCAGGGATGATGGGAGTTGTTGTCCAACAACATCTAGAGCATTGGCCTTCAGCTGTTAGGGTGGGATCCACCACCAGGTCCTAGCCTGATCTATGGTGGGTCACAACACCAGCACTACCACCATACCAGTAGAGGAGTCCCCCAATGCATATTTTGGTTAAAGGTGGCTTCATTAAACCTTGTCTAGAAAAGGTGAAGACTGCTGATCTAGAAGGCACCACATTGGCTATTCCTGTTTTAGACTGTTGTCTGAACACACCCAATGAGTGTGCTCCACATGTATACTTAAGGCTGTGTGTAGAGCTGAATGAACAGGCAGTGGGGATGTTCAATCTCTGTTCCATTAACAGCAGAGACAGAGTTGGCCTGCACAATTCCCTCATGTGCTCTGTCAATGCATAGTGGGGGAATCATGTGCCCCTGGTATGATTCCATGATTCAGCAATGCATCTGAATTAGAAGTGTGCGCACACTGATATCAAATGTCCCTGTTTGCAAGTGACGTGCCAACCCTGTCTTGGTCAGCCTCAAGACAGTGCTGCGTCTTCTTAACCCTTGTCAGTATTTCTTTTCCTAAGCAAAGAGGGAGAATTCAGACTGAGATCATGGCCAACCCTGGACTTGCCACAGCTCTCTCTCTCTCTTCACAGTTAGAATCTGTGAATTAGATATAGAGAGAAGGGACAGCAGAACCACACTACAGTGGTACCTCAGGTTAAGTACTTAATTCATTCCGGAGGTCTGTTCTTAACCTGAAACTGTTCTTAACCTGAAGCACCACTTTAGCTAATGGGCCTCCGGCTGCCACCGTGCCGCCGGAGCATAATTTCTGTTCTCATCCTGAAGCAAAGTTCTTAACCTGAAACACTATTTCTGGGTTAGCGGAGTCTGTAACCTGAGTGTATGTAACCTGAAGCGTATGTAACCCGAGGTACTACTGTACTGACCTCACATTGGCCTTCACATGTTCATACGTATTTATTTAGTTATATATACCACCTTTCTCCCAGGGAGCTTGAGGTGGAATACAAAGTTCTCCCCATTCCCATTTTATTCTGCTAACAACCCTGTGAGGTAGGTTAAGAGGAGAGCTGGGTGGTTGGCCTGAAGTCATTCAATGAGGTTCATGGCTGAGCCGGGATTTGAATCCTGGTCCTAGCCCAACACTTCCTGGTCCTAGCCCAACACTCTTAACACTACACTGGCTCCTGCAGGGATTCTAACCACTGTGCCATGCTGCATAAGCATTGAGTCTGTTGGCTCTTGGATCCATGCTCCTTGGTCAGCAGATGATAATAATAATAATAATAATAATAATAATAATAATAATAATAATAATTTATTTATACCCCGCCCATCTGGCTGGGTTTCCCCAGCCACTCTGGGCGGCTTCCAACTGAATATTAAAAACAATACAGCATCAGAAATTAAAAACCTCCCTAAACAGGACCGCCTTTAATTGTCTTTTAAAAGTAAAATAGTTGTTTATTGCCTTGCCATCTGCTGGGAGGGCGTTCCACAGGGCAGTGCCACTACCGAGAAGGCCCTCTGCCTGGTTCCCTGTGACTTGGCTTCTTGCAGCGAGGGAACCACCAGAAGGCCCTCGGCGCTGGACCTCAGTGTCCAGGCAGAACGATGGGGGTGGAGACGCTCCTTCAGGTATACAGAACCAAGGCCATTTAGGGATTTAAAGGTCAGCACCAACACTTTGAATTGTGCTCGGAAATGTACTGGGAGCCAATGCAGATCTTTTAGGACCTGTGTTAGATAGTCTCAGCGGCCACTCCCAGTCACCAGTCTAGCTGCCGTATTCTGGATTAATTGCAGTTTCCGAGTCACCTTCAAATGTAGCCCCACGTAGAGCATGTTGCAGTAGTCTAAGCGAGAGATAACTAGAGCATGCACCACTCTGGCAAGACAGTCTGCGGGCATGTAGGGTCTCAGCCTGCATACCAGGTGGAGTTGGTAAACAGCTGCCCTGGACATAGAATTAACCTGCACCTCCATGAACAGCTGTGAGTCCAAAATCACTCCCAGGCTGCGCACCTGGTCCTTCAGGGGCACAGTTACCCCATTCAGTTTCAGGGAGTCCTCCACACCAGCCCGCCCCCTGTCCCCCAAGAACAGTACTTCTGTCTTGTCAGGATTCAACCTCAATCCGTTAACTGCCATCCATCCTCCAACCGCCTCCAGACACTCACACAGGACCTTCACCGCCTTCACTGGTTCTGATTTAATAGAGAGGTAGAGCTGGGTAGCATTCTGACTCCCATCATCCATACACTGATCATCCACAGATGCAGAAAGTCTGAACCAGGGCTCAACTCTGCAGGCAAACTCTGCTTATTCATAAACACCAACTCGCTACCTGTTTTAGACCTCGCTGAAATATGGGCATATTTTACTGCGACTACACAATCTTTGCTACTTAGGTTTTAAAAATAGCAACGCTGAATCTGTCATTCAAGAGCTGCTGTTAGGTGAGGAAAAGAGCTTGCATAAAGGTCACAGCCGCAGTGAAGATCGACATGATAAAAGAAAGAAGTGTTTGTCCCACTTTAGTAATATGCCCCATCATGGCATTTACTGGATGACAGCTCTTCCAAAGAATTCAGAATACAGAAAGGCCTTTGCAGATTATCCTGGTGAGCTAGCTTCAAATTCAAGGCAGATTATTGTGTTGTTGTGCCAAAAGTGTGCATTTGCCCTTTCCCAATTGGTTGTAGGCAAACTGCATTTTTCTGCCACTTAATCTGAATTATTTACTACCAATTAAGCCACACATAGTTAAACAATGGAATTTGCTACTATAGGTTGCAGTGACGGCCACCAACATGAATGACATTAATGAGGATTAGATAAATTCAGGGAGATCAAGGCTAGTATCGATGGACCTATATTACCTAGTATTAGAGACAGTATGCCTTTGAAAACCTGCTGCTGGAGGTCAAAGTGGAGAGGGCAATTGGGCACCTCTCCTGACTATGCATCTGATTTGCCACTGTAGAAAGCAGGATGGTGAACTAGATGGGCCTTTGGTCTGATCCAACAGGACTCTTTCTAATGTTCTTAATACAGAGCATCATCATGGGAGCCTTAGTGAGCAGCAGAACATTGTAGGAGGTCCCATTTAGTCGTCACTCATTCTGATTTGCTCACAGAAAGCTTACAGGGTGGTTAGACTACATCCAGTCTTTACTGAGCATCTCCCCCCCCCCCCCGATTTATTTACATGGAGGTTACATGACAATGAACAGTTATCTTGCATTCAGCCTGAATCGCTAGCAGGGGTGTCTAAGCAACTTCCCCTTTATGATTCAGATATCCCACACTTTTCGCTTTAAAAAGAAAAAGGGGGGGGGGGAGACTAACAACAACAGCCCCTCCCCTGCAAATGTGGAGAACTAAACTGGGGAAATGAGAAAGTGAGAGAAATCAAAGTTGACAGATGCATTCATTTACTGCCAGAAGCTCCTCTGCGTGTCCCGCCTCTCTGCAGCTTCTGTTGTTAGCAGTTTTCAGGCACCTGCTATTAGGGTACCATTTCAAATATTCTTGGGGGCTCAGAATAACCCCCTCGCTTGCTCTCTCTGCTCCATTTGACTCCTCTTCCGCCTTCACTTTCCCCATTCTAGCAAGCCATTATAAGAACTACAAACTAATTCCAAGAATCAGGGCCTAATATTATTTAATTTCCTTTTCCTTCCTCGGCCCCCTTTCCCCCATTTGTGTTATGTCTTTTCGATTGTATGCCAAGTAGCAGGAAATGTCTTGTGTTTTTATATATGTTATGCAAGCTGCTCTAGGAGACTTTATAACTGAGGGAATAGGGTTTTTCTTTTTCTTTAAAAAAAGAGGCTTAAAATAAATAAACAAACCAGTTGCCACAAGGGACAGAACATTTTTTGTTCTCATGGCTTGGAGCTCCCAGTGCCAAGGGAACGTAAGGTATCTATTTTTGTCAAAGTTATCTCCTTATCAGAAGAGATAAAATAGTTTGGCAGCCATTCTTGTAATGGCATATTGATCTAGCCAAGACTGCAGGTGGACACAGCTGACCTTCAGCCGATTCAGCTTACTTTTGGAAGATGAGTTAGTGCATACCGACTGTAGGGAAATCTTCTATACACCACAGTAGATGTCCATTAGATCTTAAGAACATAAGAAGAGCCCTCATGGATCAGGCCAATGACACGTCTAGCCTAGCAGTCTGTTGCGTGCCAAGGCACTCGAGTCACAAACTTTCCAGGAGAACAGACACAGAGTATTTTGGTTTATGGGTGCAAATAGGCCACAACTTTATTGGTTACAGATGTGAGTGGTTTAGCTTAGGCATTGGGGTGAAGCCAGGCTATATCTTGACTCCTGCCCATCTGCAGGGAGTCAACAGAAGGGTGAAACCACTGATAGGGGGTGCCCTATGACTTACATCAAATAAGGACACCCTGAGGGGTCCTCGTAGGGGCTGTGACATGGCCCTAGCGCATGCCCAGGCTTCAGGCAGTATTCACATCCCGGATCCCTTTATCAGGATACTACTGAGGAGGCACAGGCAAAGGCAACAACCTCCCCTCCAACCAAACAAAGGCTCACCCAATGCCTAACCTCACAAAAGTTGTGACAATTGCTACTAAGTAGGCGAAAACAAAATGGCCAGTGCCAATTTGCCAAGTGGAAGAAAGTCCTACCCAACCCCAACAATATGGCGACCGACAATTGCCATAGCAAGGTCGTATCAGAACAAAGCATGAAAAGAGGGTGGGTGGGTTGGGTGATCCAGCAATGGGGTGAGAGAGAGGGTGCTGACTGGCTGTGCCACAGTTAAGTCACCTGAAGAGTTTGGATTTGATATTCTGTTTTATCACTACCCTAGGAGTCTCAAAGCGGCTAACATTCTCCTTTCCCTTCCTCCCCCACAACAAACACTCTGTGAGGTGAATGGGGCTGAGAGACTTCAGAGAAGTGTGACTGGCCCAAGGTCACCCAGCAGCTGCATGTGGAGGAGCGGAGACGCGAACCCGGTTCACCAGATTACGAGTCTATCACTCTTAACCACTACACCACACTAGCTGATTGGCTGGGGCTGTCCCTCAGCACAGATGACACGGAGTAGGGGAGAGGTGACATACCTCTACCCCTAAGCCAGAAAACTATTGAGGCACAGCTGCCTGGCTGCAATGCCGCCCACTGATTAAAAGGTGAGCAGACTTCTCACAGTAGTCAAGCAGATACCTGTGGGAAACCCTCAGGAAGAGTCCAGCACAAGAGCCCTCTTCCCTCCTGCGGTTTCCAGAAACTAGTATTTCACAGCATACTGCTTCCTATGGTTGGAGACGCAGCATAGCTATCACGCCTAGGAGCTATTCATGAACGTGAATTTTGTCTGCTCCTCTTTTAAAGCCACCACTGCCTCCTGCGGGAGCGAATGCCGTAGTTTAGCTATGCACTCTGATTCCTGAATTGCACGGGGCTGAACTAACTGACTCTCAGGGTCCCTTCCAACTCTACAAATCATATGATTCTATGGTTGGGAAAGTAACCAAGTCGTATGACACACAATGCATTTCACAATTCAGTAAGCACTGTCTTGGTTTTCTAAGAACACCCACTACAAAATGACATGTTCTTTCATGTATGAGTCTTTTCGAAAGGCAGCAGCTTAAGATACCCAAACATATCTGCTTCCTGGAGCCTGCTCATACTTTACTAATTCCTGCATGACTCACAATTCTGTTTGTTTTATATATAATAAAATGTCACAGGGCAATGAATATGTGTGTGTGCATGAGTGTGTGTGTGTGTGTGTGTGTGTGTGCGCGCGCGCAAAGGGAGGATAATAAAACATTTATATCCTTTTCTACAATCTCTGAACACCAGGCAAGTAGCAATGCCATTATGCATTATGCTGCTGTCTTTTCTGGCCTATCATATTTTGCCAGGAACAATATACATGCATTTTTCTGACCTACAGACCCATGGAGAACATTTTGCGTTGTGGATTTCCACTGTTCGATAAGTTGCTCTGCATTTCAAATTTTTGTAAGTTGTTTTGGGACATTTTGCAAAAAGTGGCAAACATAATAACTAACAATGGGTCTATTCAGATGTCTCCCTGCAACCATTGTGTATAAAAGATGGAAATGCACCATATATAGACAGTGAGATCGTAGGATGCCTCCAGGTCTACTGAAGTATGTTTGATTGAGCATAGGGATGTAGGAAGGGTTCAAATTCTGTTCCTTCCAACCCATGTGAACTCATCACATGCAGTTGTGTTTCTGTTCTGCTACAGTTACAGATAGGTAGCCGTGTTGGTCTGCCATAGTCAAAACAAAACAAATTCCTTCCAGTAGCACCTTAAAGACCAACTAAGTCAGTTCTTGGTATGAGCTTTCGTGTGCATGCACACTTCTATCTGAAGAAGTGTGCATGCACACGAAAGCTCATACCAAGAACTGACTTAGTTGGTCTTTAAGGTGCTACTGGAAGGAATTTGTTTTGTTCTGCTACAGTTCAGCTTCTGATAAAAACTACATTAGTTCTTTTGCAGTCCGTGGTGGTGCTCCCCAGATGTTGCTAAAGTATATCCCTCATAATCCTTGACCACTGGCCGTTCTGACTGGGGCTGAGAAATGTACACTAAAAAATATTTTTTAAAAAAACATACTACACAAGCTAATGCTGAAATGTGATGAGCTAAACATACGACTGGGAAAAGGAGAAACTGAAGGAAATTTTAAAATTGAGCAGATTTGAACATCCCTAGTTGGGTTACTTATCCTGAAATCTGTTCTTGGGAATTTACTTGGCACCTGGTGTGAATTCGTAATCCCTGAATTTCAGATCATTTCAGAATAGCCTTGAAATTTAAGAGCTTTCTCGTGGATCATTCAGAAAAAGCTCTTCTGTATTCTCATCTCTCTCTTGGCCCATAATGTTAGCACAGACATGCATTGCCATATGGGAACTGTTATTTGACATTGTCAGTCCTGCAACCATTCCACAGCATTGTCCATGGTCAACAGCTGATTGGAAATGGACTTGCTCCACCAGAAAATACATGCAGAAAGAAGTTGCATTTTCATGGGTGGATGCAGGACAACAACCAAATATAGCAGTGAGAGGAGATGTGATAGCCATCTTCAAATATCTCAAGAGCAATGAAAGATGGAGCAAGCTTGTTTTCTCCTGCTCTGGAAGGTAGAACCTGAACCAGTGGCTTCAAGTTACAAGGAAGGAGATTCTGAGTAAACATCTGGAAGAACTTTCTGACAGTAAGATCTGTTTGACAGTGGAATGGTCTTCCTCAGGAGGTGGTAGACTCTCCCTCACTGGTGATTTTTAAGCAGAGGTTGGATGGCCATCTATCATGGATGGTTTAGTTGAGATACCTGCATTCCAGGGGGTTGGACTAGATCATGGGTAGGTAAACTAAGGCCCGGGGACTGGATCCGGCCCAATCGCCTTCTAAATCAGCATGTTTTTACATGAGTAGAATATGTCCTTTTATTTAAAATGCATCTCTGGGTTATTTGTGGGGCTTGGGAATTTGTTCATTTTCCCCAAAAAATATAGTCCGGCCCCCCACAAGGTCTGAGGGACAGTGGACTGGCCCCCTGCTGAAAAAGTTTGCTGACCCCTGGACTAGATGACTCTTTGGTTCCCTTCTATCTCTACACTTCTAATTCTAATTCTGAACACAGAGAAGGCTATCAGCACTTCTGCCCCACTGGTGGGCTTCGCACATGCAACTGTGACAAGAAAATACTGGACTCGATAGGCATTTGGTCTGATCCTTATGTTTTGAACACTTGCAAGGAACAATCAAAGGAATTTCCCGAGGAGATTCAGAAAACTGAAAGTTGCTTGGACTGTTCAAACAATTTGTAGCAATCAATAAGAGACAGATCAAAGATTCTTGATCTTGAACTGACAAAACAGCAGGCTTTGGCTTTCACATAGTTCCGCATCAGTCAGTGAGAGCTTCACTGAGAGTAACAGATTAACGTCAAAGGCTGTCTGCCCAGCTGGCTTTGGGCATTTTGTCTGCTGACCACTAACCATGTATGCAATGCAGAGAAGTTTATTTAACATTCTGGGCTAGAAAACAATCTCTGGAAGAGAGTGGTGCTCAATTAGTAATACAGCCGAACATTATAAGCTGGACAAATTGATATACTTAACTAAATCATTATGAATTTCTGAGCCATGATTACTGGAAACCAAGAACATATCTGACAACCAGGAAAAATAGGACTCTTCTTTTTAATAACAAGGGCGAGCTTTCAGCAGCTTATCAGTCCCTGGTCAGTATATTCTCTAGAAGCTATTCCATTTATGGGGTAGGTCTCATGATTTTACAATGTGAGTGCATTGAACGGCTGCAGCCATGGCAATTTAATGGGCACTTGATAAAGGAGGTAAATAAATTAACATTGATTAAGCCAAGAGTTATACTTGGTTGCTACTTTGAAACAAGGGGTGGACTAAACCAGCAATCTCTAAACCTCTTAAGCAAAATTATTTTGATCAATGCAGTCCTACAGAAGTTGCCAAGGGACAAGATACTTAATCAGCTTAAACTGAAATGTTGTGATTACATTCTTTTGTGGGTCAGTCTGTAAGCAACATGATAACCATACACTGTTATTTTTATTCAGGGGCAGGGAATCTGGAGTCAGATGTGACACTTTAGATATCTCCAGAAACACAAAGTCACATTTTCACAGGCTGAGTATTTGAGCAAGGAAGTAGCTCTGTTGCGGAGGTCTGGGAAGATGTCTTGTGCAGCACCCAAGAGGCAAAGGGTATAACTTTCAGAAGAGGGGGAGAAATTTGATTCAGTTTGCATTTAAAGGAAAACCTACACAATTATTTCTGAAACAATACAAGATCCAATACACAGCCATCTTAGGACATTTCCACTTTTGCAATGCAGTTCCCCTAGCCAAGCAATGTGTACAAAAATGAATATTCCACAAGTGTGGTTAAAATTGCATATAATAGTGAAAATAACAGAAACATGCATTGCATTAAGGGGAAAATGTTTTGTAAAAACATGCGTATTAGGCAAAGTTGCATAAAACATTAAAAATTGCAATATTCATTTTCGGGAGGGTTATTTATTTAATTTATTTTATATCATTTATAAACCGCTTGATTGTAGAAAAAAGTCTCCAAGTGGTTTACAGGACAATCAACAACAACAACAACAAAATCACTAAAACACCCACAGCCATAGTTAAAAATTTGTAAAAAGTTAAAACCTCATCTCACAACATTTCCACTTACTCGATTTTTGCAATGCAGTTCTCCAGGCAAGCAATGTGTATGAAAATGGACATTCCACAATAGTGTGCCTAAAATTGCATATAGTAGTGAAAATAACAGAAAGATTCATTGAATGAGGAAAAAATGTTTTGTAAAAATGTGTGTATTGGGCAAAATTGCATAAAACATGAATAATATGGGAAATGTACACTAAAATGCCATTGAATTTCCAAGCTAATGTGGATAATTAAGATTGGAAGACAATGCTATTTGCTTCCAGAAATAATCCATTTGAAAATCGTATGGAATTGAGAGAACTATGTTCTACTATGGGTCCAGAAGTGGAAAGCTCACATATAATAGGGAAATTTAGGGGAAACTGAATAAACTACCATGGGGATATAGACATAAAGCACTGAAATCTGCCACTGAAAAATGCCGTAAGGTGGAGCACTCCTGTTCAAGCTTCCAGCCAGCCACATTGAATTCTGGAATACTTCATTCCATCCCCACGTCTTCCAGTTTTCTCCCCTCTCTTCCTGCAAAAAATGACTCAGCATATCAGGCCCGCTGAGCTTCTTGTTCTCACTGAACTATTGGGCAGTCCCACTCCCATTAGTGTCCCACCCCACTAAGAATTGTTGTTGCATTCTGCCATCCTTGATGTTCCCCCAGGTCTGCTGACCTCTTTCACTTGTGTGTGGAAGTACCATTTTGGCTACATAAACATCCACACTCAGAGGATGAGGTTGTTATTAGTCTAAAACAACTTTCACCAACCAATGCAGTCTAGTAGTTTGATTGTCAGACTAGGACCTGGGAGACGAGGGTTCAAATCCCCGTTCAGTTACGAAGCTCACTGGGTGACCTTGGGCCGGTCACCAGCTCTCAGTCTCACAGGGTTGTTGTGAGGATAATATAGGGAGTGTGAGAACAACCTATGCTACCTTGAGCTTCTTGAAGGAAAGGTGGGATATTGAAAAATGTAATAGATGGAAAAATCAGAAACCTGGCACCTTCCAGATATTTTGGACTACAGTTCCCATCAAACAGGATGTTATATTGTGTTTTCCAATCACATGTAATATTTGCCTGCTTCAAGTTTCATTTTGAAAGAAAGCTAGGGTTCTTCTTTTTAATAAATTAAAAAACCAGACAAAATAAAATAAGCCCTCCAGGAAGAACCGAGCATGCTGTCTTATATCCTTTCCAAGAGACACAATGCCCAGCCTAGAAAAGGTCAGGGAGGAAATCCTACATCTCGTAACAATTGCCCGCACTTCCTCCATGCTCGCCTCGCTTCAACAGAGGCATATTTTTGGGAACTACAGTGATAACATCTGGGCAGAAAACATCTGGGTGCACACAATGTCTGGAGTTTCTTGGGACTGTGCATTTAGGTGAGGCACCCAAAAGACTCATCCTTGCTAACACTATAACCATTTTCACAGGCTGCCCTTGAATAAATGCTTCTTTTAAAAAGTGCTGCGTTTTTGCAATTCACCCACCCTGCCACCACCATCACGCTTGCAATAAACTGTTTCCTAGGAACTGGAAAGTCTCCGTGTGAACAAACATTTTGTCACTGTTTGTCTCTAAGATGAAAGAAGAAGTTTTTCAACATGACAGGCTGCCGTTCAGACCTGTCAGAAGCCATTTTATAAGGAAAATGTAACATCTATCCAGTAAACGGGCAGGCCTCGTCCCTTCAAGTCTCTGTCCTTCCTTTTCAAACCAGTTCATATCCTCTCCCTTTGAACAACCTTTGTTCAAATAAAGAGATAGTTTTTTATAAAAAAAAATGCACCCAGAAGATCTGCATGAACAAGAAATTACACTGCAGTCATACCTCGGGTTGTGAACGCTGCGGCTTGCGCATTTTCAGGTTGTGGACTGTGCCGAACCCGGAAGTACCGGAACGGGTTATTTTTGGGTTTTGGCACTTGCGCATGTGCAGAAACACAAAATGACATCATGCGCATGCGCAGAAGTACCGAATCATGTCATGAGCATGTGCAGGTGCGGTGTTGGGGGTTGCGAACGTGCCTCCTGCATGGATCATGTTCGCAACCTGAGGTATGACCTGAGGTATGACAATAACTTTGCACAGGCCCATTTTGGTCCATTTGACAAAGCTTGCAGCTAAATTAAGGATATTTCATGGAAGGGTTTTGAAGAAGCGTATCCAGTACATATGCTATGTGTAGAAGCTTTCTCTTGCCTAAATACTGCCCGCAAGTTCTCAAACAAATCTTCATTTCCTTGGGGTGGTGGTGGTGGAGTAGATGCTTGCACTGCAACATAATAAAATAACTGCTCCTTGGATATTTTCTCCAGGCGCCCATACGTGCATAAACACAGGCGGCACATTCATATCATCCCTGAATTTAAGTGCTGGGAGAATGTATTGGAGAAGAACATCAAAAGATGCGATGACCAGAGGTGCCTGCTTTTTTCCACTTGCTGAGAACACTTCCCTGCAGAATAACTGGCAGTCCCCAAGACGCAGTGAAAATAACAGTAGAAACTTCCCTGCTCCCAGCCCCAGAGCTGAATATTGTATTGGACATTATTTATGGGGAAAAACAAATGTTTGTTTGTTTGGGAGTGTTCATGCTGCTGCCAGCCAAATCACCCATAAGCTACAGGTATGTTCAACACTACTCTGAAACAGGGTTTCAAATAAATAAATAAATTCTAAAAATGCACGTTTGGGGCCTGCAGCAACAGGAAGATTAGTAGACAGTGATTTCCGCCAGCCATTTTTCTAGCTAAAATGTATGCCAGTTGTTTTCCCTCTCCAGGCGGAGAGACAGAATCCTATTTATTTTCCCTTGTGGGAGGAAAGCAGCTAGTGGGAGGTCTGTTTTCAGTAGAAAAATGTCTGGTGGTGAAAGAGTTAAGGGCTCCTTTATTTATGTGCCCCATTCTCATCCTCAAGGCTGCTTTTCATATAACCTCCCCCCCGCCAACCCCAAGCCCATTATTTGTAGAATACCTGTGTGTAATATATTTTGTTAGTCAAAAGTCTACTAAGACTAAGTCATGTATTTTGACAGCCCACATTGCAATGTATACTTTTCTTATTTCGATTTTTATTCTCACAACAGGTAGGCTGAGGGTGTTATGTACTGAAGTTCTCACCCTGGGCCAGCAGGGGGATACTGTAGATAGTTTTCACTCAGGTCCACATATGCAAATAAGGGGTCGAAAGTGACGTTCAGTGATTGGATAGTTAGAGAAAATGGTTACTGTTGCGTTCTAGTGGAGCTCCATATAAGCAGTCTGGCTGAACCCTTCAGTTCAGTTCTGTTCTGGCCTGTGAATAAACAAGAGCTGTTTGAAGAATTGCTGTGTCGTCTGATATGTTCACCCACAACTTAACAGAGAGTGCCTTAGCAAAAGCCACGTTTCTTTCTTGTTAACTTGGGTCTTCCAAATCTCTCTTCCCTACACTTGCTCAGGTTTACTATAAATGCAGTGGCTGGAATCAGAACCCACATTGCTGTGTTAATGTGCTTGAAGCTTAGATGTGCTTAGTACTTAACATGTAAGGAGATCCTGATCTTAAATTAAATTGGTCAATTTGAAGCAGAGCACTTAAGCTTAACTGGTTTGTGGATTAGCTGATTCTGAAGGTCCCTTCAAATGTGAACCTTTTAAGCACAAAGTAATGCAATAAGTTGTCATTTGTGTGTGTACTTCAAGAGATCAGAGATGATGCTTTTGTACACAACACATATCCCACAGCTTATTAAAATCTAATCAAGCAACTGCCAAAGTAAGTTTGTCACTTACTTGGCAGCAAGTCCCATTGAAGATAGTGGGGCCTAGGATTGTAAGCAAGTAAAGCGGGGAGAAATGTGAGTCACTTGTGCAGGTGGATCCTAGCAGTGAGTACAACTGAGTCCAATTAGACTTCCTTTCAGTGCATAGTAGTAAGTGTAAATTGGATTGCAATCTTAGGCTGTGAACACATTCTGGTTTCCTTTGCATCCAATGTGCTCTCACTGCTAGTCTACAAAATAATAGATTTGTAGAGTTGGAAGGGACTCTGAGCATCATCTAGTCCAACCACGCACAGTGCAGGAAAATGTAGCTGTCCAACACGGGGATCGAACTTGCAGCCTTGGCATTATCAGCACCATGCGCTAACCCACTGAGCTATCCAGGCATGCAGCATTAGTGATCAGTCAAATCTATCCTCTTATTCTTTTAAAATGAAATATTCTGTTTTAATGATTTCCCCCACAAACCAGCTATGATTTGGACTGAAGAAGAAAAAGAACAACTTAGCTGCATTTTAAGCCAGTAAAGTATGCAAAGTCTTTGAAGAAAACTACATGTGAACTTGGTAAATGCCAGTGTAAAGGTAAAGGTAAAGGGACCCCTGACCATTAGGTCCAGTCGTGGCCGACTCTGGGGTTGCGGCGCTCATCTCGCTTTATTGGCTGAGGGAGCCGGCGTACAGCTTCCAGGTCATGTGGCTAGCATGACTAAGCCACTTCTGGCAAACCAGAGCAGCACACGGAAACACCGTTTACCTTCCCACCCCAGCGGTACCTATTTATCTACTTGCACTTTGACGTGCTTTCAAACTGCTAGGTTGGCAGGAGCAGGGACCGAGCAATGGGAGCTCACCCCGTCGCGGGGATTCAAACTGCCAACCTTCTGATCAGCAAGTCCTTGGCTCTGTGGTTTAACCCACAGCGCCACCCACGTCCCAAATGCCAGTGTAGTGGATTGCAATAAGAGTGTTGGACTAGGGTCTCTCACAAACACTGTACATTCAAAGCACATCTATGCCACTGGGACAGTCATGGCTCTCCCCCACCCCGCAAATAATTCTGGGCACTGAAGCTGACCCTTCCCAGTACCCCCAACAAACAACAGTTGCCAGTTTTCTTTGGCTGTTAAAGTAACAGGTAAAGTGATATAAGAGTACTTTGTATGTACTTTGTGTGGATGTGACCTAGGAGTCAGAAGACCTAGGCAGCTATGGTGAAGAAGCAAGCAAGAAGCTGTAAATTAAGCCCAAATTAAATTGCATTGGATTCAACCCCCGTTCAGCAGCATGGTTGCCGCTGCTGCTCTGGCTAAGCCTGCCAGAGAGAGAAAGCAAGTCTTTAAAATACGGCTCTGTGTTGCATTTCAAGGTCATATGACTGAGATGAATGGGCTTTGGTTCCAGCCTAAGTCCTCTTGCTCTCTGGTTCTGCTCCCATCACACCCTTAGGATGCCCCACCTTTGGGGGATTTACACTGGCCTCGGCTCAGACTCAGCCAGCTGAGCTGGGATAAGCAAGAGTATCTTTGGCTGAGCCAGGAATTAGCTGTCTGAGCTGGAGATCTGCTGTATCCTAAGCAGAAGATGCTCGTTCCCCACGGATCTTGCCATAGGAAGAAAACCTTTAACAAAGTTAGGTGCACCACCTGCCCCCGAACTGCTTGCCTTTTGTAGGTGGCATTCAGATGCATCCTGAGAGGTTTGGGTCTGTGGAATTAAAGCAGATCCGAGTGCTCTGTCACCCTGGTGCAGCAAATCTGCTTTAAAAAGGTGGTTCAGAAAATGTCAGAGAAATGAATTTTAAAAGCACAAAATGAATGAAGGCTTCACAGGAAGATGAAGAAACAACGCACAAGCAAATCACAATGAATGTTCATTGTCAAATAGCCTCCATGGAAACAAATCAGGACGACGGCTCAATAAAAAGCAGGCATAATTTAAACTCCATGAAAGCTTTGTGCAACGCATTGCAGGGGGTTAGACTAGATGGCACTTGTGGTGCCTTCCAACTCTTCTATGAGTCTATGAAATGGGTCATCTGGAGGAGACCTTAAAGGGCAGGTTTCAGAACAGAACTAGGAAAAAAAGTGTGAGCGCCAGATAAGGAGAATCAGTGTGGCATGTCGTTCAGCCAATCTCTGCTTCTCAGGCTAACCTACCTCACAGTGTTGTTGCTGGGACTGAATGTGGAGACAGAGGGGGAGAAGTGTATACCCACCTTGAGCTCCTTGGAGAAAAAAGGTGGGGTATAGATGCAATAAATAAAAACAAATAAATAACATACATCATCTCAGTAATTCTTAACAGCATCCCTTGCTGGGGGTGCAGGGGGGGGGGCATCTGAGGCTGAGAGAGAGGCAGTGTGTGGCTTGCTGAAGTCCACCTTGTGAATTGACGGGCCGAGCCAAGATTCAAACGAAAGGCTTCCTCGGGCTTCCCATTGTCTCACACCCGCTCCCATGGCATAGCATACAAATAGCATGGCAGACAAACAGGCTTGCTTTCAGCAGCTTACAGAAGCAGAGCTACAATTGCTCAGTGGCAGGGGATGTGTCTAGCATGCAGAAGGCCTCCCAATTCAAAGCCTGGCATCTCTGGTTAAAAGGAATTTAGAGAGCAGAGCTTGGAACGACTGCGATGCTTGACATCTTAAGAAAGCCGCTGTCTGTCAGAGCTGACAACATCAGGCTGCAGAACGCTGTGGCCTCGTTCAATATAAGGCAGCTTCATACATCAATCATTTTTTATAATTGGATTTTGCTTTCTCCTTTTAGTTTGAGAAGCCTTTCAAAAATGGAATGTTTGGTGGTGCTGGTGGTGAGTTGCCAGAGACTGGGCGAAAGAGAACTCAGATATATTTATAGATGATGAGCCCTGCATCCTGATCTCACCACTGGGACATAAATGCTTGACCACTCACCACTCCTGCAGTCTCCAGCAAACTGGTATTTGGAAGCTTACTGCCATTAATAGTGTTATCCTCTGTGAATTTGTGGATTTCTCTTTCAAAACCATCCAAGTTGGTGGCCATTGCTACATACCTTCTAACATTTCTCTGATGAAAAGAGGGACGCCTTATTCCATCATTATTTTATAATTTATACCCCACCCATCTGACTGAGTGGCCTCAGCCACTCTGGGCAGCTTCCAATATATATAAAAACACAATAAAACTATTTTTACAAAGCTTCAGATGCCTTCAGATGTCTTCTCAACGTTGTCTCCTTATCTTCGAGGTCACATAACTCCATACCCTCCAACATTTCTCCAGTGAAAATAGGGATGTCTTAAGGAAAGCGGGACATTCCAGGATCAAATCAGAAACTGGGACGGCTTCTGTAAATCTGGGACTGTCCCTGGAAAATAGGAACACTTGGAAGATATGTTGCTACAGTCTCACTATGGAAATCTTCCTTTGATGTGGCCTGAGTCTTTCAATTAGGGCTTTAACCAGCACTTTGAACTGTCCCTCCAAACAAAGTAAAGCCTGGTAACAAAGTACAGTACCACTGTCCTCAGCTATCCCCTAAGAATCCAGGAGCATTTATATATAAAAAAAAATTTAGTCTGCATTGTAACTATTCAACCAAACCAAAAATGTTACGGTTCTGAGATACTAAATTGCAACTCCTTGTAAAACAACACATCAAACACAAGTCCAATAGCAACAACAATTACAATTGCAACCCTGTCAACAGTTACTTGGGAGTAAATGACACTGGATATAATTGCACTTCCTAGTAAACACTGCACAGACAAGCCACAGTCCTCTGGGCACTTTTTATAGGAGTGAGCTCCCATTCAGCTCTGTAAAACTTTTCTTAGAAACACGTATATGATCAGATAGCAAGACACCATGAACAACTGGAGCCTATTTTTTTCTGTAAAGGGAAGGAAAATGTACCAGATGGGAGGAGTCCTGCTATGTTTCTTCATTATGAGCTACAAATAGGGTTTGGCCCTGGATTTATTTTACACATGAAGGCTCATCCCTGGAACAAACAAGGCACTTCTAAAGAATCCATCTGAGCATGTGCTGAGTGCCCTGCCCTCACCACTGAAAAAAAGTATAGCTTGGGTTTAAAGAAAGAAGTTAAGTTCCAGGTCAGGGAGAGTCTCTCCAACAGTTTTAGCTCTGCTCGGTGTGTGTGTGTGTGTGTGTGTGTGTGTGTGTGTGTGTAGTATGTTGCAAAAAAGCCAGGGGACCTCCTTCCATCAACTGTCACCTGGCAGCAGTCATTATATCAGGATGCAGCGAAGTGGACAGGGCCACACCATCGAACAGGTGAGAGACCACCACCGTTTGGCACTTTCTTTCCTCCAACTCTTCAACCCAAGCTAGTCATTGGAAGAACTTGTAATCAAGATCCTGAACTTGATCCAAACGGGCAACACATTCTTGGTCAATCTTCGAACGAAAGTGGCCACTTTTTAAGCACGCTGTAAAGCGCGGACCCGTGCCGTTTAGTCCCAATCGGCTCCAAAACAGAGCACTCCGCACATGCCCAGAGGGCTGGGGCTCAGCAGCCTTAGCATCACTTTAAAGGGGGGAGGGGGAGTCCTTGACAGCCACACGCACAGACCACTTCGCCTGTTAAGGGCACCCACCAAGCTGCGCAGGAAAGCGCGCGCGGAAGGCGCAGCTCCGCCTCTCGCTTCCCTCCCTCCTGGGAGCGCGCAGCTTCGGCGAGGAAGCGAGCGGCGCTGGGCAGGGCTTCGGGGGGCGGGAGCCGGGGAGCCTCTCCCGCCTGCGACGCTTCCTCGGGGAGGCTGCTTCTCCGCCGCTGCTGCCGCCAGAGCTCCCGCCTCCTCGGCTCCCTCGCCAGCCAGCAGCGCGCACTTTGCCCCGGCTGTGCGTGTGCGGGAATGTGGCGGCGATCGCGAAGCGGAGCGCCGGACGCCGCCACCGCGCTCTGATGGGCGCACACGCTGCGCGCTGCCCGCTCCGTCCCCTTCGCCCGCCTCGCTCGGGGGGCTGCCCGGAGGCGACCGCGCCATGAAGAAGGAAGCGGCGGCGGCACCAGGGCGCAGCGCGGCCAGCTAGATCTCCCCGGAGAAGGTAAGGGTCGCCTGGGAAAGTTTCGTGCCTGCGAGCGACAGACGGCTGCAACCGTCGCCTTTTTTGCTTGGGAATAGTTCCACGCCATATATATATATATCCCGATCGCTTTTTAAAAACTATCTACATTCATAGATATGGGTTTCTCTCTCTGCCCTCGTGATCAGCGTCCTCTCCTTAGAGCGGTTTCTTTTTAAAAGTGCCGGAGATGTCAAAGTTGGGGGGGGGTGCGGGAATTTCCTCGTCTTCCCCCAGGAAAAGGGGCTATTTCCCCCAAAGGCTCTCCTTTCCGAACAATGCAAGCGAAGGGAGAATGGCAAAGCTCATTAAGAAAGCGCCAACTAGGGACTGCTTTCCCAATGGAGCAACAAATACCTAGGTTGTGGAGAAGGCGTGGTGGTGGGGTTTTTTTTAAGGGGGTGGCGTCCTAGTTCTAAGACCCCCAACCACCCACCCATCCATCCATTTCCCAGCAGCTTTTGACTCGGGAATCAAAATGTCGATGGCTGGATGCAGAACCAGGCTGTCCAAATGAGCGCACGGGAGCGCAGTCAAGGAGCGTGGGGAAAAGGGTCGTGGGGACGGTGTGTTGGCTCTGGAGTGGGGAAGGAGAGGCGCTCTGTGCATGCCCAAGCGGTGTCTGGCCTTTGGGAGCATTCTGCACTTGCTCCCGCTGATCTGGGAACGAAGTCAGGCGCGGACTTCCGCGTTCGCGCGCGTTTTGGGTGGTGAGAAAGGGAAGCGAGTCTGCCGCCCTTTAGGCACGCAGGAATAATAAGAGCTGGTGGAGCAGGCAGGCAAAGGGCAGCAGGCGTCCTAGGAAAGAGGCTAGTCCGCATTGTTCACATGCCCCCTTTCTGTCATTGCTGCGCTGTAAATGGGCTCACAGCAGATACAAATACGACATTCCACAGCAGCCGAAAGCCTACAGGAAGACTACAGGAATTGTGCAAGGAAACTTCACTCACAGGTTCAGTTACAGATAGGTAGCCGTGTTGGTCTGCCATAGTCAAAACAAAACAAATTCCTTCCAGTAGCACCTTAAAGACCAACTAAGTCAGTTCTTGGTATGAGCTTTCGTGTGCATGCACACTTCTTCAGATACACTGAAGAAATGGATGGATGGGTGGGTGGTTGGGGGTCTTAGAACTAGGACTTCTTCAGTGTATCTGAAGAAGTGTGCATGCACACGAAAGCTCATACCAAGAACTGACTTAGTTGGTCTTTAAGGTGCTACTGGAAGGAATTTGTTTTGTTTTCACTCACAGGGTCTGCACCTTGGGCTTAGGTACCCAGCACAGTCACCTTCTCATGGTCCCCTTATAACAGGGGATGTGGAACCTGTGGCTCACCTCTCCAGATGTTGTGGGACCACAGCTCCCATCACTGACTATTGAATCTGCTATCTGGGGTTGACATAACCTGGAATCCAACAATATCTGAAGGGCCACAGGTAGAGATAGATGAATCTGGCCATTTCAGCCTTCTTGGTTTCTAATTTTTCTAGCTTCAAATTCAGCTCTCCACATTTCCACAATAATCTGTGAATTCGTCGTGTGTGTGTGTATGTGTGTGTGTGTGTGTGTGTGTGTATATATATATATATATATATATATATATATATATATATCCTCATATATATATTTTAGTTCGGACATCTCCTAATAAACACAATACTGTGTGTAGTTTTGAGCTGCTGCAAGCAACTTCCCCTAATGCAGTGCATTTCTGTATGCTGTTTTCAAGAATAAGTGCATTTTAATGCACAGACCTCCCTAATGTATACACTTTTGTACATACTGTTTGGTTGGAGAACTGCACTGCAAAATTAGGAAATGCGCGGGTTTCAAAGGATGCTGTGCTTTCAATCTGTAAAATTTACTTTCTGATCTTCCGTTCTCTCTAGCTCAGCCTTTGCTAACCTGGTGCCCTCCAGACACTACAACTACCATCATCCGCAGCCAGCACTTGTTGGCTGGAGGTAATGGGAGTTGTAGTCTGACAACATCCAGAGGGCAGCAGGTTGGTGAAGACTACTCTAGCTTACATTATCCTTTATGTCCTTTTGTCTCCTGGCCCCTCTCCCTCTTTTCCTTCCTGCCATCTCTGAATTCCAGTGATGTGGAGCTTCTGCAAAATTCCGAGAATTCCCTGGATTTCACTGGATGGGAAAATCTAGAAAACCTTGAAACCGAAAACTGTGTGTGAAGGTTTTCTGGATTTCCCCTCCTTCCCTACGACCCAATATCCAGAAATTCTCTAGTGCCCTACATCGTTTAAGGATCTGTTTATTTGACTTAATTTCAGTAAACAACAACAAAAAGTGTGCTGTGTTAATGTTATGTGTTATATAAATAAATATCTCAAAATGTTTGGTGTTCCTCCCCCACCCCCACCAAGCTTTATTTGGAAAATATTTTTGTTGTAAATATTTTAAAGATTTGGCAACTCAACATCATATACTTTCCTTACATTGTTTCTTGGTTCCCCCGCTTAAAATGTAGGCACAGAAAACTGTTCACATACTAATTTTAGCTGCAGCTCCTGTAGTGGTTAAAGTCCTGGACTAGGTCCTAGGAGAAAAAGTGCTTAAATTCCACTCAGCCATGAACTTTGTTTGGGTCAGTCACCATCTTGACTTACGGGGTTGTTGTGATGATAAACCGGGGGCCATTTGTGGCACCCTGGGCTCCTTGCAGGAAAGATGGGTTATAAATAATAATAATAATAATAATAATAATAATAATAATAATAATAATAATAAATAATAATAAATAATAATAAAAAAATAGAAGAGGAACCCCCCCAACAAAGGTAACCGCAATTCTGAAAGTGCCTCGTTTGACTGGCCTCACATTCATTTTGTGATTCTACTGACAGCACAATCCTAACCATGCTTGCTACCATATAAGTCCTATTAAATTCAATGGTGCTTACGCTTAGATAAGTGGGGTTAGGATTGCAGTCTAATTCATTTTATGGGGGGGGGGGAGAGTCACCAGAAAAAAACAGCAACCCAATATTAGCCAGTATCACTGGTGCAGTCCTGATTCATAAGCTTCAGTAGAGGCTGTCCCCCCCCCCCAACTATTTTCTGTTGGGTCAGGATTGCAACATCTGTGCCTTCCTCTTTGTTTGGCTTGACTAGACTTGGAACATATTCTCTTCCCCACCTCTTGATTCTGTCATTTCTGTTCCGACCCCCATTTGGTCTTTGCTATCACTTCCTGGTTTTGGCTCTTTGTTGACGGCAAACCAGACTGGGAAGTGAAGTATCCACAGTGCAAGAAGAGCTAGCTGAGGAAGAAAATCAGCCTGGCTCCCTGGAGATGGTTGAAACCACCATAGCTCTTGTTGGCTGAATTTGCAGGTGAACCTCAGCACTTCTCCATCTTCCTACCTGGTGCGTGGGATACCAGTTGGAAACGCAAGCTGCTTTGACAGAGGGGTGGGGGAAGCGTAATATACTGCTGTCTTGGATAGCTAGCAAGTAAATAATGCCTCTGCTAAATTTTGCTTTGCTTTGCACTGAATTCATACTGCTCTGTTCAATTTGGAACTGCCGTATGTGTTTTTCAATTGCAGTGGTTGCATTTGGTTTTTTTAATAATTGCATATTCCTTATGGCACCTTATGGTGAAGGGCAGGGGAGACGTCTTAGAAACAAATTAAAATGTGGCATTGAGGGAAAGGGCTGTAGCTCAGTGCTAGAACATCTGCTTGGCATGCAAAAGATCCGGGTTCAATCCTCAGCATCCTCAACTGGGGTTGGGAAAGGCTCTTTGCTGAAGCCATGGAGAGCTGGGTGGCACAGTGCTCTGAGTCAGTATAAGGCCGCTGTCAATGAGAGGAAGGGAAATAGCAGAGAAAGCTGAGGAAAGGAGCTCAACAATGTTTTGTGAGTAAGGCAGAAGCGGGGAACTTGCTGGGGTAGGGTAGAACTGCTACACCAGCTTCCAGGCCGTTTTTGGGTCACTGGTGCTTACTGGGAGGGGAAAGGGTGAGGCAGCCAGCAATAAACAACAGCAGGCCACCTGACGGACAGCAAGCATAGCAGCTCTGTGCCCCCCCCCCCGTTCTGGAATTATGGTATGCCAGGGCCTGTTCGCACAGCCATCGGAATAGCAACTAGCTAACACACTTGGGCAAATTCACAAGACCTGTCAGCACGCCAAAAGAGTCAACTCACAGAAGGTTTACAGTTTAACCCCCTTCGCATGGATCTGTGGTAAGTGAAAACTGCATGATGGACATTCATTTTTTGGTTTCTTGAGTCAAGATATACACAAGTCTTTTGCCCATGCCCTCCACTTTTTGGCTCCTCCCTTCACCACAAGCCACAATTAAACCAGGAAGTCTCTACTTAACCATAGTTTCTTGTTTTGTCTGAACCAAAACTATGGTTGATGGCTTCAGAACAGGCCAGGATATGAAATCATGGCTTGAAGTTGAGTTAGCCAGATAGTGTCAATGTTTTGGACTACAACTTCCATCAGCCCCAGGCTGATGGAGGGCACCGTGAGGACTTCTCTGGTTTAATATCTGGGCTTGTTCTGAAGTTGCAGGTCCCCAGTTCAGATGAACAGGAAAAGTGTGGTTTTAGAAGCTTCCTGACTTAACCGTGGCTTGCGAAAAGGGAGGAGATGTGGTGCTTCTTGTGTGAGCAAAAGGCTAATAAATATCTCAGCTTAATAAGCCAAGATATGATTGTCTGAACAGACTCATGAAGAGGAGGCTGGATCTTTTCCTGCCTTTTGGTGTTCTTAGTGCTGCAGCTTAGATACTTTCTTTGTTTTCCTCCAGAGACGCTTGCTGATACCAGGCCTCTAGATCCATCTATGTGACTTTGCTGGAGAAACCATGACTGAAGTCCTCCTGACCGCTGTTCTGAACGGGACTGAAAACCACTCGCTGGCTAGCAGCGGATGGACGTCGAACAATGTCACCAGCAAGTGCTTGCTGACCAAAACTGGTTTTCAGTTCTATTACCTGCCTGCTGTCTACATCATAGTCTTCATCACTGGATTCCTGGGCAACAGCGTGGCGATCTGGATGTTTATCTTCCACATGAGGCCTTGGAGTGGCATCTCGGTTTACATGTTCAACCTGGCGCTGGCTGACTTCTTGTATGTCCTGACTCTTCCTGCACTGATCTTCTATTACTTCAATCAAACCGATTGGATCTTTGGGAACTTCATGTGCAAGCTGCAGAGGTTCATCTTCCATGTCAACCTGTATGGAAGCATCTTGTTCCTCACTTGCATCAGCGTGCACAGGTACACAGGTGTGGTCTACCCCTTGAAATCGCTGGGGCGGCTGAAAAAAAAGAACGCCGTCTACATCAGCACCTTGGTTTGGGGGGTTGTGGTCACTGGGATTTCCCCCATCTTCTTCTACTCTGGAACTGGGGAAAGGAAAGTCAAAACCATGGCTTGCTACGACACGACGGTAGACGACTACCTACGAAGCTACTTCATTTACAGCATGTGCACCACGGTCTTCTTGTTTTGCATCCCGTTCATACTGATCCTGGGTTGCTACGGATTAATCGTGAAAGCACTGATTTACAAAGATTTAGACAATTCCCCGCTCAGGAGGAAATCGATTTACCTGGTTATTATAGTGTTGGCGGTATTTGCTGTGTCTTATCTCCCCTTTCACGTGATGAAAAACTTGAATCTACGAGCCAGGCTGGATTTCCAGACTCCAGAAATGTGTGCCTTTAACGACAGGGTTTATGCCACTTACCAAGTGACTCGGGGGCTGGCGAGTCTCAACAGCTGCGTGGATCCTATTCTGTATTTCTTGGCTGGAGACACGTTCCGAAGACGGCTGTCGAGAGCAACCAGGAAAGCTTCAAGAAGGAGCGAGCTCAACGTGCAGTCAAAAAGTGAGGATATGACTCTCAGCATTTTATCCGAGTGTAAACAGAATGGAGACACAAGCTTGTGAATAACAGTTTAATTTTCCTTTTGCAAGCAAGCACTCTCATCCCCCTTTCCCTTATCCCCACCCTTCATTTTTAACCCATGTAAGAATCTAAATTCTAATTTTCAAGAAAACTTAACAAGCGGACAATTTATTTTGTTTCGTTTTGTTTGAAAAACATGCCGTGTGAAGCTAGGAAAAACGTGGGGAAAGTAAGTGTCGAATTCTTAAAAAAATTAAATGGAAAACAGTATGGGAGGTTTCCGTTCTTACCCTTTTAATTCTGAAAGAATAATGTATCTGATAGTCTGGTACACACAACAAATGCAGTGCAAACCCTCAGAAAAGGCATCTCCTTGACTTAAGAGTATAAGGAATGCCCATGGAAGGTGAATATTTCTTTAAGGCTCTAGTCTATTCTCCAGCTTCCAGTTCCCTTGCCTGTTTCTGCCTTGCTGTGGTTCTGGAAAGGGCAGTGTCTGTAGGGGACCAGTCCCAGTCAGGGATATTGCAGACCCCCTCCCTGAATGTAGGTATTTTTATTGAAAACATCGACAAAAAAAGCCCTTTGATTTGCAGAGATACCAAGGAGGCTGACGGTGTTCTACACAGCTGATCGATGAGAAGTAAGCCTGGTGCTTATTTTATTAAAGTTGAATTTTGTTTAATAATTAAGTAAGGTTGGAACATATTAGATGACTTGAATTTGTTGTTTGGTATTGACTTCAGGTCCTCCTCCTCCTCTTCCTCCCTTCCTGCATGTCCCGATAAGCTTCCTCATCACAGGAGTTCTGGATGTAGACATGTGTTCCTGGACTGCTCTCTTAAGCACTGCCGAAAGCACAATGCGAGAAAGGCCACGGGTTAGTAATGGTCTGTTGGCAATTATTTCTTTGCGATTCTAGCAAGTTGGTCTAGCGGAGCCAATCGTGTGTTTTTCCCCCACTCTCGAATCTGGGCTCATGCAGAGGACCATCTGGTCACGGCGCGTTCGTGGGAAACTGCTGGGCATGGTGGCTCCCAAACTAGGACAATCTGGTAGCGTTCACCCATCACCATATGCAGGGTTCAAGTTTTCAGCATGTGTTGGAAAACATGGGGGAAACCGTACAGCCCCAAATGCACTGGAAACCTAGCTCCTTTGTGTGATGTTGGATGTGACAGCAAGCTTGGCACAGGCTGGGCTTCTCTCATGCAGGCTTCTGAGATGGTTTGACCATGGGCTTGAACCTTCTTTGAATAGATCTTCCCTGTTACCATATAGGGAGGGTTCTTCTGTACATAGAGGAGATGATTACTGAAAATGTGATGCCCCACCTCAACAATAATTAGAAGTCTGACAGAGAGAGAGATTAGATTGTAAGAATTAGTGCTGTCATGTTCCCTGAAAGGTTAACAAACCTATAAACATAGTAGATGTACAGTACTAACAGCCCCAAGGTTACACAGAACTTGCAGCTCCTTCTCAGCAGTTTAGTACACATCTAATGGGCACATCAGAACACTGTTAGGTTTTGGGGTTGGTGCAAATTCTCCAATAATTTAACCTATCTAGTTGGCAGTACCTGTATTTTTGTCAACATGAAGAATTGCATTTGATTTATTTTTAGCCCTAATTTGGATTTCTCCCTTTTTAACATACAGCACTTTGCATGACAATAGCAGTTTTCCTGGCATTTAATGCTCTTTTCTTCTTCTTAGGAAAAAGAAACTGTCATTAATTTTCACGGGCGGGGGACGGGGAGAGGAGTGCCTCATCTAAATGTATAAAAGATTTACATCAGATTCAGAAAGGCCTGGTTGAATGATGGCCTTCCCTACCTTTTCCCAATGCCTGACAGTGATCTGAGATGGCTTCATCACCACCCCACCCCAAAGATTTCCACACGTGGACATGACATTTGGATTTAGGAACTTAGGAAGCGGAGTTTGGCCAAGGTTTCATCAAGCTCAGTGTTGTCAACACTGCTCAGCTGTGGCTCTCTAGGATTTCAGGCAAGATCCAATCCTTCTTGGAAATACTGGGGATTGAACCCAGAATGTTCTGCATGCTCTACCCCTTGCCCAACACAATCTTATTGAATTCTCCATTTCCAGCTTACTTGGGTTTTAAGGGAAATACTGTTCTCTACAGCTCTTTTCAAGCATTCAGAAACAGGCTGCGATAACTGTGCACTAGAAAGGAGTGCTATGGCTAAGAGAAAGGTAGTGGGGAAGATGACCTGAAATAGGCCAAAAACAATGTATCATGCAAGCTGCCAACTGATGCAGGAATCCCAGTCCCCGATAGATTCAAAACACAAAACAGTTTGGATTGGGGGAAAAAAGCCTTATTTGCTTCATTTCATCTACCAAAATGTATCTGGAAAAAATGTTCTGCTGCAGCAAGCAGTGATTTGAATTATTACAAAATTCTTTCTGTATAAAATAAAGAGGATACGTAATCTCATAAATGGCTTGAACAAATCCTTCCAAAAAGGCTGTGGTTTACAGGAGAGGTAAAAATAAACGATTTACATCTTGCTTATTAATTTCCAAAGGCTGAGGATGAGCAGAAAGGGAATTGCTCTGAATAATGGCAGAGTTACAAATCAGCTTAAATTCATAAATGCAAAATCTACTGAACCTGCAAAATCTGTTTATTTAACTTATTTCTCGAGGAAGGCAATGGCAAGCAAAGAGCTATCTCGTGCGTTCACAATGCTCCTTGATTCTACACTTAAACTCTGAATTGGGCATTGTTGAGTGAAGGGATAATGAGATGCATCATTAAGGCTGTGGTGCTGAGCTCAATTACTTGGGAGTAAGCTCCCTTGGACCCAATGAGGCTTACTGCTAAGTAAATATGCATAGGCTTCCACTGCAACCTCTCTCATCTTGTTTTATAAGAAACTATAAATTAGAATTGTGCAAGGCTTCTGTTCAAATGTTGACATGTATGCATGTCAAGCTCTAGCTTAACAAGCAATCTGAATAAAATGTAAAAAGCCAAGAAAATTTAGACGCGTGGTAAATAAGTGGCAGTCTTCTTTTTAATTAATTAACCTCTTGTGAGATTAGCTGTTTAGATTAAGGTTCGGGGAGAGTGTCAGGAAACATGGAAAACCTTTCCCTGCATCACCAAGAAACATGTAACATTAAACAATTCCCTTAAACCAAATTGAACTGAGGCATGCCTTGCTGTGCACAGCAATTGAATTAAGGGTACAATGGTGGAAATGGATTTTTTACTCTTTGGAATGACTTTCTTTTGCTACATTTTTACATTCAGCTATCTTTCACGTACTTCTGTTTTCTGTTCATTGTTGTGCTCCGTACAGTTAGTCAATGGATGTTGGGGTGTAACATTCTTATAATCTGCTAATCCTCCCCCCACAAAAAAAATATCCTGCAAAATCTTTGTGTGTTTGCGTGCAGCACCCTAGTATTAAATCACAGTGTTTCTCTATTTATACATTAGAGCCCCGATCCAGCAAGAGAGACTCTCATGTGGAAGCAGGTTTCCCTTTGTGGATCTTATTTTAGACCAAGTCCTTCATGAGTCACAAGACCTGCATGGATACTTGCAGGATCGTTGAAGCCAACACCAAGCTTGCCATCCTCTAAAAGCACTAATCATCTGTTTTGGGTGACAAAGATGAATCTGGGTCCCCCTATCAAATTTAAGCTATCAAGACCAATGCCACCATCTGTGTAGGTACATCCTGGGAAATCATCACGCCCAGCAGCCTAATGCTGAACATGATGGTCTCTCAGTTGGGGCTGCTGTCCTGAAGAGCTACAACCCCAGAGGATCAACTGCATCTTGATGGCATGGCCTATTCTGAAGGTCAAGATACAGGTCTCTGGAAATACAATATGCCACACCTGTCTAGAAATATCTGCATACACAGGAGAGGTTTTTTTTAACCTTCTTTTTTCAATAGCCCCTCTCATCTGTGCCATATTAGAAGTTGGTTTCTGAAATCCCACTGAGTTTCAGAAAGAGCTTCTGAAACCATGGAGGTCATTAAAAAAACAAATCAACATCCCTTCTGAGCACCAGTCAGGCAGATCTTAAGATCCTACTGGGAGATGCTACAAAGAAGGTCAGAATTAAGACTTCATATTCTCCCATATAACATTATCTCTGTCATAAAACAATTTCAGGATCCAGGTGCCAGTGATACTTTATTAGATGCCCAGGCAATCAGATGCCCAATATTTTATTTTGATTATTTATTCCTCCTGCAGTTCTTTCTGACTTCACGAAGTGCTTTATGATCCTGACCTCGCTTCTCTCCCCAACTGTCTTTCAAGGTAATTTGGGTTGAGGGACAGAGACTCCCTCAAGACCCCAAAGTGAAATGGACAGCTGTGGAGAGATGCAACCAATGTGGGGCTCTGGTACCTCAACCCCAAATGGTTCTTCTGGGATATCAAATGATGTGTAAAGTACCTGTTAGTTATTAATCCTTTCTGTTATTACTGCTTTGAAAGGTCATAGACTTGGAGAATTGGAAGGAACCAAGAGGGTCATCCTGTCCCCTGCAATGCAATGCAGGTATATTTTGGCCTAATGTGGGGCTCAAACCCACAACCCTGAAATTAAGAATCTCATGCTCTACCAACTGAGCTATCTGGTTGTCATGCCTAACATAAGCTTACCGTCAGTTGCGGTCACCCAGCATTAGCTTGCCTTTTCCCAGTGAATGCTGCTGGCCAGCAGGAAGCAGCAGCAACTGCTCCTTTCCACTAATCTGCTGTTGCTGTTTATTCACTCAGAGGCAGTGGAGGTTGGTGCCCACAGGGGACTAGTAGGGTGGACAGTAGGGAGGCCAGCAGTAGGTGGCGTCAGAGCAAACAGCGGGTAGCGCCACAGCCAATGGTAGGCAGAGGGAGAGCCAACTAGTTCCAGGTTTTGCCTCTTGCGGAGTCCTTCCAAGTAAGGCAACACAGACTAAGGAGGAGGAGGAAGCAGCCAATGCTACCTCCTAGATATGCTTCAGGTAATGATGTAAGCAGATGGGAGCTGGCTGAATGCAGAGTGATCTTGGTGGGGCAGCCTCCACTGCACAGAGCAGGCAAACAGGAAGCTATTGTGGTGAAAGGAAGTGGCAAGATCTGGAGGCTGTGGGGCCTCTGCTGGGCTGTGAGGCTCAGTACATGGCCAATGTTGCTGAAGCTTGAAATGTGCCTTGATGAATACCTCTTCTTCTTCTTCTTCTTCTTCTTCTTCTTCTTCTTCTTCTTCTTCTTCTTCTTCTTCCCTAACCTCTACCTAAAGGTATGCAATGGAGACCCCCTCTTTCTATTCATCCCAAAACATCCTTTAGAGCAAGGGGGGATCTGTAGCCCTTCAGATGTTGCTGGACTCCTAGCCCCATCATCCCTACGCCTTGGTTATGTCATTGGGGCGAGTTGGAGTCCAACACTGCCTGCAGAATCATAGGTTCCCTACCTGTGCTGGCCACATGAGGAAAGGAGCATTTTTATTTTCCTGGTTTTTGAGGACTTACCTGCACTACAGACTTAAGCTCTGTCCTTTCATTCAGAAGACCATGTGCGGGTAAGCATGAAGTGTGTTGCAGGAGAGGACAATCGTGTGTTTATACCCACTTTGTTTCTTCCCTGCCTGCCCAGCCCAACATTCCTGCATTGAACAGCGAAATCCGAAAGGGCTGTCTATTGTGCATTTGGCTGGAGACACCTCCCTGCATTATCAAAGTTCCCAGCTTCAAACAGCTTCTAAGGATGCTCAGCTGAGCAGCACTCTCCAGTCATTCCTGCTCAGCATAGGAATGTTGTGGGCAAGGCAGCAGGTGTACCCAGCCCATAAGGGGACATTTGGGGTGAGACTAGAGCATGCCTGCTCCCCCTTCACCCCCTTGATGACTACCTCCCTTCTTGAATGCATGAGGAAGGTCTATGCTCACTGAATCATCATTGCCTCCCTCAAGGGAACCCTGAGAACTTCGGTTTTGTGAAGCGGAGTTGGGATCTCCAACTGCAACTTCTCAGCTAACCAAACGACAGTTCCCAAGCCAGTGTGGTGCAGTGGTTAAGAGCAGTAGTCTTGTAATCTGGTGAACCAGGTTTGCTTCCCCGCTCCTCCACATGCAGCTGTTGGGCTAGTCACACTTCTCTGAAGTCTCTCAGCCTCACTCACCACACAGAGTGTTTGTGGTGGGGGAGGAAGGGAAAGGAGAATGTTAGCCATTTTGAGACTCCTTAGGGTACTGATAAAGCGGGATATCAAATCTAAATCCAAACTCTTCTTCGGGGAATGTTTTTGGTGTAGATATATACCTCTGACTGAAAGCCTTGATTTTTCAACACTGTCTTTCAGAAGCACCTTTTCTGTTGTGCATTATTTCCAAAATAGAAAATATTCGAGGCAACCCTTAGAAGTCAAGAGGTATAAATATTCTGAAAGGGAGAAGTGGACAATTGTGACTTATATAAAAGTCTATCCCACAGAGCCCCATGGAATACTTGCTATGCTTCCATGCTGCTTGGAGAATATGAGAAACAAATTTATACATTTATGAGAAATTCAAGTACTGAGGATGAACTGGTGATTACTTGAGAAAGTTCAACAGTCTGAAACTCATGTGCCTTTTTTGCATTTAAAATGTAATTAGTTGGAATGCAAAGCTAGACAGAAAGTACAGGGTGAGAGCCTCAGTGTTTGCAGATTTCCTGGATGTGCTTGGTTTTCAACTGGTAGATGAAACGAGCATTTGGATTTATTCCATGAATATGGAAAAGCCTCACTCTTTGCTACCGCAGGAGCACCACAACATCAAAGGTAGTTAATTTCACAGATTTATTTTAACTCTTTGAATATTATCCACAGATTTATTTTAACTCTTTGAATATTGTCCACAAAGCGCAAAAGAAATCTGGATTAGGGAACTCTGCACAGTTTGACAGGAAAAAAACCAACACCTGTCATGTGAAGGTTGACCCTTAGATTAATCTGCATTATTTCTTTCAGGTGGGGAGAATATTGTTTCACTAGATTTTGAGGACTAGCTAAGGAGCAGTGCTCTTGTAAGGAACCACAATTTCTTAACGTTGCCTGGAAGATTTGTAGCCAGTTAAGCATCTTGGTTGAACTGGCAATCTGTTCAATCTTACCTGTGGTTTAATGTTGGTGCTGACATACCCCCTTAATGGTGGGGGTTTGTTCTTGGGTGATGAGCAGTCTCTTTATTTTTCCATGGTAAAAAAGAGCCCTGTTTCATAAGTTCATTTAGATGAACGTCAACTACAGATTAATATTAGGCAGACTGAGCAGATTCGAACTTTTAAGCTTTATTTACTAAACGCAAAAGTTTGCTAAATTAGATCCTTCTTTAGGGTAGGGGTTAAGAATGTTTTTAGCACAATGGGCCTGATAATTATCTCTTCTGTACCTCATGGGCCAGGTTTGGCAGGTGGGCGGAGCCACGCACCTGTCAATCACCTGACATCACCAGTGAAATGCGCTTTGCAGACATGGCAGATAGACTGATCGGTAGTGCCTGAAAACACCCTTTTGGATTTTGGTTGAGCCAAGTTTTTTTTTCCTGCCCCACACCTGGTTTCCTATATGACATCAGGTATAGGGCAGGTGGGGGTGGCTTGGCTGAAATGGTCTTGCAGGCCAAAGGGCTTGTAGGCCTTAAGCCCATGACCATTGCTCTAGAGCAGCCACGTCCAACAGGTAGATTGTGATCTACCAGTAGATCACTGGACATCTGTGGTAGATCACTGGTAGATCACTGGCTCCCCCCAAAGAAGCTCAACAACTTTGGCTCCCCTAAAAAATGCTCAACATTTTAGCCCTTCACCCCCCCAAAAAACAGGGCTTTCCTCCCGCCTCAGAAAAGCTCAACAACTCTGCCCTGAACTCCTAAAAAACGGGGCTTTCCTCCTCCCTAAAAAATGCTTAACAACTTTGACCTGAACCCCCCCAAAATGGGGGGCCAGTTTTTAACTCTGTGAGTAGATTGCAGTCTCTTCAGAGTTGGCCACCCCTGCTCTAGAGGATGAAAAAAATTCTAATGCAAATATTCAAATTTTCCAGAAAACCCACAAAAATGGTGGAGAGAAGAAGGCTTCTTGCCTCCTCACATTACATGTGTACCTGTTCTAATTAAAACTGTGGGTTGTTTGTGTGTGTGTGTGTGTGTGTGTGTGTGTGTGTGTGTGTGGAGAGAGTGAATGTTGTTACCCTTTTGAGATTCTGCAGGATTCCATAGGAGATTTATTACACCCTAGTCATATTTAGCTTGGCATTATAGTTAGCCGTGCCAATGGGAATAGAGAAGTGTGTTTTGCCCTGCCTGACCATAGTGCGATGTGCAGACTGTTGAATCTGAATGAGACCCGAATTCAAATCCCTCTCCAGTCACTGGGTGGCCTGAAACCTCCCTTCTCCTACTATTCCACCCCACAGGCTTGTGGTAAGGACAAAGAGAGGTTATCATTGTAAAGCACTTCAGACACTGAAGGAACTGCATGGACTGCATGTTTTTCCAATAAAAGCAATTGAATTCAGACATAGTCTGTTCTCAGATTAGTGCCTTGAGTGGAGCTTTATAGCAGAGCAATAGCCTCCCCTCCTCAGACTACATTCTGCTTTCCAGTATCTTGGCATCCAGGCATTTTTACTCCACAGTGAGCAAAGTACCGTATATGAAACCTCATTTGTTTGCCTTAGCCTCGGAGATATGGAAAAGAGCTGTAGCAATATGATTCCCTTTGCGTTCTCAAAACAGGTTACACATCCGTGTCCCTTTAAGCCAGATGGCATCATCTTGTCTACTGTAGAGATAGGAAGCCGAAGTGAAGTTCAATTGCCCAGGGATGTTCAGTTAGGCAGCAATAAAACTGAAAAACAGAGTTGCTCAATTCTCCAGAGCATGCTGCCTCATGTGTAAAAGCATTGGGGGGGAGGTGAGTTTCCCATGCATAAATAAAGAGCACAATTTAGCTGTCCAAACAAAAGGTGTGTGGAAGACACAAAAATGCCATCAACCTGCAGCACAGTGGCTTGGCTGGAAGTATTTCATTGCTCTTACCTTTGTTATATTCAGATTTAACTTCCTCACCATAATCCAGAAACATTTAAATGGTTTTCTTTGCGATTGGTACACAGGCATAGCCGGTTCATAGGAATGCTGCCTGTATGTTTTTAATCACCAGTGACCATTTAGTTTCTCAGACTGTATCTGTTAAGAAATATAATGTCTGGGGTGTATTTTTTTAAAAAAATCAGCATCACCATTTCAAACAAATATGAAGGAAGGGGGGGGGAGTGTGATTTATGTGCTAAATGTTTTGCAAATTTGGACTTTATAGTGTGTTTCAAGTGCATATGTGAAAATGTTTTATTTTTCTACCATTCTGTAATATTGTTGAGTAACTCGAGATTTATTTGTGGATAACAGTGCCATTTAGTTTGATTTGCCTACAGAGACAGTGTTACTTGATATTTAAGCTCCTCAGGTTCTGTTGTGGATTGAAACTAGTAGTCGTTTGGGGGAAACAACAACTAACTGTGCATAACTCTCATGAATAAAGAAAACAAAAACAGATTGTCCTTTTTTTTGTATAAAGCACTGTGTTGGTTGCATGCAGTTTTTGTATAAGGCATGCCAATAGCATCTTGTAACTTTTTAGTGACAGTAGAACTGCACTGCCTCCACAAGTCACTAGTATTGTACTGAGCTACTTCAAGAGTAAAAAAATAAATAAAAATCAAATAAAGTGATGGTACACTGATGTGTTGGCTGCTATGTTATTACAACCAACCAGCTTGCCTCTAGACCAGGAATATTTGCAAGTTCCAGCTTAGAAGGTGTGGATGCTAAAATAGAAGGAATGGGAAAGCTTCTGAGCAGTATTGATTTGAAACCCCTTCTTTTCAGACAAGTGAATCAGTCATTCGGCAAGGCTATCAATTATGTCATTTAACTCAAGGGCGGCTGCTGCTGCTGACCTGACCTATTTCTTTAAGGGGGTAAAAGTGCTATCTATAGAAGTCAACATTTTATACTTGCCATGCTGGTAGAGCTCAGACAGTACTGTAACTTAGGGGTGTTTACACACAATTCCTCCCTCCCGTGATGAATGCTGATGATGGCTGCCCTTCACACAGACTCTGGAGGGAAAGGTTTTCTCCTATTATTATGCAAAAACTATAGCCCAAGGAAGATGATATTCATATGGGTCCCTGTACATCGTAAATAACATATTAAACTACTGTGAATAGTAGCCTGCTTTCAAAAACCTGTTCTTTTTGCTAAGGGGTGTACATTCATGTTTGTTTGTTTTTTAAAAAATAAACAAATGAGGCTTCATTCCTCCATTTGTTTTAATAATAAAAATGAATGGGATTTTTAAAATATATTTTTAGCAAACAGAAGCAAAATGAAAATGATTCATTTGCAACTGCTCTGCATTGGAGACATTGCCTTAAGGAAACAGACGTATGTATAGTTCACACACAGGTCACTGGGAGAAAGTGGTAGAGCAGTGAAATTGACAGACAGGAAAATTCCATTTAATGTTGATAGCTGTTTGGCTATGCCTATGCAATTCTTTTAATTTCCTATATAATGGGGAACATTTGTCCTGTAAATCTGAAATCTGGTTTGTCTGATATCCTGCATATTTGAATATTTTGTGCCATTAGGATGGAAGAAGCAAAGTTACAGGAAGCAAAGACTGATTATCCTATATAGTTCATACCTGGTGCTCTTTGTTTGTGTTTGTTTGTGTATTAGAATGCCTGTAAATACTGTGCCAAACACACGTAAGTAATGAGCAGGAAAACACTGCTGAGTTTCCCACTGAAGGTTGTGGGATCTTCATGCATCTTAAACTACCTATAAAATGAGGAGTCTTTCTCCTATCTGTCTGAAATTTTACATGTCTGATTCCGTAAGGCAGGCATGTCCAAAGTCTGTTTCGGGGGCCTAATATGGCCCGCTGGTTCATTTAATCCGGCCCCCGTGGCAGTATATGTCCTGCGGTAAACTCCTAAAAAAGCTCAGCAACTAAAATCCTAAAAAAAGCTCAACACTTCATCAAATCTGGCCCTCTTTGAAAAAAGTTTGGGCACCCCTGCTCTAAGGAATAGAATGCCTGCAGTTTTGATCCCATTTGGATGGAAAACACCAAAGTTATAAGCAGCAGGAAACTGTTTGGGCTTTCCCACTGAATTCCTTGGAAAAATAAATGAACAAGTGCAATATAAACAAATGATAAGCAAAATAGAAATGGAAAAACAACAGCTTATTTTCCCATTGCACACCAACAACTTTAGCTGTTGCTTTAGGTAAAGGTAAAGGTACCCCTGACCGTTAGGTCCAGGCGCAGATGACTCTGGGGTTGCACGCTCATCTCGCTCTATAGGCTGAGGGAGCCAGTGTTTGTTGCAGACAGCTTGTGGGTCATGTGGCCAGCATGACTAAGTTGCTTCTGGTGAACCAGAGCAGCACACAGAAACACTGTTTACCTTCCCGCCGGAGTGGTACCTATTTATCTACTTGCACTTGATGTGCTTTTGAACTGCTAAGTGGGCAGAAGCTGGGACCGAACAATGGGCGCTCACCCCGTTGTGGAGATTTGAACTGCCGACCTTCCGATCGGCAAGCCCTAGGCTCTGTGGTTTAGACCACAGCGCCACCCATGTCCCTTTAGCTGTTGCTTTACGTATGCACAAATAGGCTACATAATCCAGATTCTTCTGGATGGGTCCTCCCAATTTACATGCTGCTGGTTGTGTACATTTGTAAGATTATACAACTGCCCAATATGTCGTCCGTGAATCTGAAGGCCTGTTTGCCCATGTGATGCTATTTACTGGCAACTCTAGATTTCTCCAAGGCAAGCCGGTGACCCATCAGTGGTTACTGATGTTATTGACAGCCCTTGCTCATTGCTTTCAGTTGCAATAGCCACACAATGTCTCATAAGATCCTGTTGCAAATTGGCTCTTGACGTTTTGAGAACAAGCAGAGCCACCCACCCACCATCTGGTCACAGCCTTATTCTATATTCAGTGATTCACACATCATTGAATAGGCTTAACATTTGGAACGCACACACAGGCTCAGAGAGAGAACTGGCCACGTAATGCTGTCACAGAAGAATTATGTACCAGTTTTGTTTATAGACGGGACTACAATCCCCTTGCTTACCATCTTGCCCTTTGGGTGGTTAATTTGGGGAGGGTTTTTTGGGGGGGGAGCCTGTGTGGGTGGAGCTAGAGCCATAAATGAGTGGATCTAGGACCACATTATTCTGCCCCCCTGTCTTCGCCATTTCTTCTTTCTCTTTCCTCTTCTTCCCTACCTGGAAGGATGAAAGGGTTGGAAAAGAGTGTTCTTTTTAGAAGGTTGTACTGAACACCTGCTAGAAGCCTGTCCCCTCGGGCTTTCATTCGCATCTCCACCCATTTTTGCTTCCCCTCCATGGTTTTTTTTCCCAATGACATGCCCCCCCCCCGCATAAAGTTAGGCATGAAACCCTTGAGCTGTAGGTTGTCTGCCCCTCATTGAGGTTCGTGTATGTGTACAAGTGGGGAGGAAGCTATGTTTGTCCAGTGAATTACCAAGAAAAAATTAATGGCAACATGTAAGGTGGAGATGTGGACGCAGGTGGCGCTGTGGGTTAAACCACAGAGCCAAGGACTTGCTGATCAGAAGGTCGGCAGTTCAAATCCCCGCGAAGGGGTGAGCTCCTGTTGCTTGGTCTCTGCTCCTGCCAACCTAGCAGTTTGAAAGCACCTCAAAGTGCAAGTAGATAAATAGGTACCGCTCCGGCAGGGAAGGTAAACGGCATTTCCGTGTGCTGCTCTGGTTCGCCAGAAGCGGCTTAGTCATGCTGGCCACATGACCCGGAAGCTGTATGCCGGCTCCCTCAGCCAGTAAAGCGAGATGAGCGCCGCAACCCCAGAGTCGGCCACGACTGGACCTAACGGTCGGGGGGGGGGCCTTTACCTTTACCTTAAGGTGGAGATGTGGGGGCTGAGAAACTTAAGGCCACCCACAACATACATTTAAAGCACTATGATACCACTTTAAACAGGCAGGGCTTTGCCCAAAGGATTATGGGAACTGTAGTTTGTTAAGGAGAGTTGTTAGGAGACCCCTATTCCCCTCTCAATTCCCAGAGTTTAACAATCCATCCACACCCACCCTGGGAATTCTAGCTTGGGGAGTGGGGGAACTGGGGTCTCCTAATAACTCTCAGCCCCCATAACAAATTGCCTGTTCCAAGAATTTGTGTGTATCTGCGAAGCCAGGACTTTAAAGCAGTATCAAAGTTCTGTGTATGTATGATATGAATGTGGCCTAAATATAACCCCTCAGTGCTCTTCCCAAGCCGCACACTCTCTCAAGCCTCACCATTCCAGCTTTGCACCTTCCTTGGGTGTTTCTGCCTGGGAGGAACGTATCCTGCAACTATGATAACCCCTTCTTACTTGTCTGGATGGGGGATAGAGTGTGAGGCTTGAGTTTGAAGAAACAAACCTACTGTACAAAAGTAACATTCACACTCAATCCTCTGCCTGCTTTTGCCTCTGTCATATGATTTCCAAGGCCAGTTCTGTTGCACAGTACTTAGAAGTCTCAGTCTCTTATCAGCCACAGGGAAAGAGCAGTCCATGAAGACTTCCATTGGTCACAGCTCATGGCAAGAACACACCACATTGAGAAAAGGCAACTGAGAGGCAACAAGATAGAAGTTTATAAAATTATGCGTGGCATGGAGGAAGTGGACAAGTCTTTTCCCTTCTCTCATAATGCAAGAACTCATGGACATCCAATGGAGCCGCATGTTGGGAGATTCAGGAGAGATAAAACAAAGTAATTCTTCATTCTGTGCACAGTTAGACTGTGGAACTCACTCCCACAGGAGGCAGGGCAGGCCACCAACCTAGATGGCATTTAAAGAGGAGTAGTCAACTTCATAGGGGATGCGGGTGGCGCTGTGGGTAAAACCTCAGCGCCTAGGGCTTGCCGATCGCATGGTTGGCGGTTCGAATCCCCGCGGCGGGGTGAGCTCCTGTCTTTCGGTCCCAGCTCCTGCCCACCTAGCAGTTCGAAAACACCCCTAAGTGCAAGCAGATAAATAGGTAGCGCTTTATAGCGGGAAGGTAAACGGCATTTCCGTGTGCTGCGCTGCGCTGGCCACGTGAACTGGAAGTGTCTCCGGACAGCGCTGGACCCCGGCCTCTTACGTGAGATGGGCGCACAACCCTAGAGTCGGACACGACTGGCCCGTACGGGCAGGGGTACCTTTACCTTTAGTCAACTTCATGCAACTGCTGTCATCTCTAACCAATAGTCATGTCAGCTGGGCCTGATGGGAGTTTGAATCTAGCAATATCTGGAGGGCTGCAGGATTCCCATGGGAGATAAATTTGATTCACTTCACATTTGAAGGAGAATTTATTAAATTTGCACTTTGCAAAACAATATGAGAATCAAAACACAGCCATCCTTAGAAATTCACATGTCTGTGAATTTTGGGGTGTCATTTCCCAACCAGTGTTTACAAAAATGCATATGTTAGGGGGAATGTGCATTAAAAATGAATACAAAGTATTCATGTAGATAACATGCAAAAGGCATTATAACAGGGGAACTTCTCGCAAAAATGTGTGCATTAGTCAATACCACATACAAAAATGTGCTTATTAGGAGGAATTTTATGATTTTTCTTGAGGGTTTTAAAAATATATTTGCAAATTGCTGTAGAACTGTAGAGAACTTAAGATTGGAAAAATGAAAAAGGGAGAGAACAGAAATCTACAGATTGTTCCATCCCTATCCCAGTGTTAGAATTCATTTAATAAAATGAAGTGAGGAAACCACATTTGACATTTTCATCTGATGTTAGATTGAGTGCTTCCGTTTCTTTTCAGGGAAAAATGAATGAATTTTCCTCCTTTGAAAATAAATGCTGAGCTGTACAACTTAGCGTTTGCTTTAAACATATGTTTATCTAGCAGCATTAAACTTACTGTTAAAACTGCAGCTTACAATGACGTGCAGACTTTATCTAGGCCATATAGATAAGCAGGTTTTAAAACCAACAAGAAATGGCTTCCTTTAACCTACTTGGAAGGATCAAGAATGCCAAGGAGAATGACATTTACAGCGCAGGGGAAACAAATCTAAAACTGTTCAGAAGTTACACCCACTTTACAATTTGTTTTATTTAGGCAAAGTTAAGTTGGTTGCAAGTTGTAGTCACCATCTGCCACATGTTAGACTTTGAGGAACACTGTGGGTTATCATAGCCACTCCTTAAAGCAGGGATGGGGAAATGTTCTCAGTTCAAGGGCTGCATTCTTTGTTGGGCAACATTCCAGGGGTGGCATGCCAGTGAGTAGTGGGGCCAGTGGTAGGCTGTGTGTGGAGCAATGGATGCAACCCTTAATCTTTGTACAGTAGGCTACATTCCAAACAGACACCTCTCCATACTTGTGTCTCTCCATCCAGGCAAGAGGCTTTAGCACAGGTCAAAGGTACATTCTAGTCAGTCAAAAGCACTCAAGGGGAATGCAAAGCTGGACTGGTTGAGTGTATAGCCTTGGTCGAGAAGAAGTGGCTTGGAGCTGGGACCTTGGCAGAATCCCAGGAGCCAGGTATGTCTGTTTGTCTGCATTTGATTTGGCCCTTGTCTGAGGTTCTCCAGCACTGACTTAGAGGTAGGCTTCTAGCTTCCATAGAAGGAATCCTTCAGTGACACTAGGGATGGGGGAGAAATTCAGTTCTGTTAGTATCTGAAGGCAAATCTATAAAACTTGCACTTTCTGAAATACCTTTTTTGAAATTTGCACTTCTCCAAAATTTGTGCTATGCTTTTCTGACCAAGCAATGTTTACAAAAAGCCATATATCAGAAGGTGAATGTACATAAAAATAAATATATTAGTGAAACTAACATATGAAACACATATGTTAAACACATATGTTTCGCTTGCAAAATTGTGTACAAACGTGTTTATTGGAAGGCATTTGCACTAAAATGCTGGTGAATTTTTGTGAGGATTCTTTTAAAAATGGCAAATTGTTGAAGAAATGCGGAGAAGTTAATTTAAGATTGGGGAGAAAATGAGAAACTGAGAGAACCAAACTTGACTGTTCCTTCCTAAATAAAACCCAGGCCAAAGCTTCACAAAAGTTCCAATGACAGGTCCAGTGCAGGATCTCAGTGAGGAGCATCTGATGGGGCTACACAGATGTGGACTTGATCACTGGAAACCCCATGTAAGAACAAGATACACATATTTTCTATTAATATATATTGATATATTGCATGCATGCATTGCCATGTTGCCTATGGCACAGCCTCCAATAACATGGGATGATTTAAATAACTCCTGAAAAGAAAAAAGGAAAGTCTGCAGTTGGATCTCTTACTTGGATGATGTCATTTTCTTGCTGGTTTTGAAACAACACAGAGTTCTTCAGACAAAAAGGGAAAGGAAAGAACACACATGCACACACACACAGTGCAAATCCACCATCACACAGACCATTGCCTAGAAGCATCACTAAAAAATTAAAACTTTTCCCGGTATTTATTACAGTACCCATGAACTGAGAATGAGCTTTTACTGAGCTTAGTTCTCTTTAGTCTATATAAATAGACTGAGTCCACAAGGCCTTCAAGGGACATTGATGGGCACTTAGCACTCATATATATATATATATATATATAAAATCTGGGGACTGAATCAAAACTTCTCTGTTGCAGTGTGAAAGATGGCTATATTAAGATTTGAATTCTGGGGCATGTCCACCAGAGGTGAAAGAATGTTCCTTCGTTTTCTTTACATTTCCAACATTTATTATCAGACGAATGGTATATTTTGGCAAGTTTAACTGGGGTCATGTACCATCTATATATCATTTTCATTACATTTTCCTTCAGAGCATTACATGCGGTGAAGTTCAGCCCAGTGGTCCACAACCTTTCCCAGTCCTCAAACATAATGTTATGCCCAATGTCCTGTGCCCATTTTATCATAGCCGATTTAACCATTTCGTCTTGTGTATTCCATTTTAACAGCAAGTTATACATTCTAGATAATACCTTAGTCTTTGGTTCTAACAATTCAGTTTCTAACTTCGATTTCTCCACCTGGAACCCTAACTTTTTATCATTTTTAAAAACTTCTTTAATCTGAGCATAATGTAACCAGTCTCGCACCTTATCCTTCATTTTCTCTAAACTCTGCAATTTCCAATTGTCTCCATCTTTTTCTAATATTTCCCAATATTTTGGCCATTTAGCCTCCATATTGGGTCTTTTTAGGGCCTTAGCCTCCAGAGGTGAGAGCCACCTTGGAGTTTTATTTTCCAGTAAGTCTTTGTATTTTGTCCAGACATTAAACACTGCTTTCCTGACAATATGGTTCTTAAAGGCCTTATTGATCTTAACTTTATCATACCATAAGTATGCATGCCAACCAAAAGCATTGTTAAAACCTTCCAAGTCCAACACGTCAGTGTCTTCGAGAAGTAGCCAGTCTTTTAGCCAGCAAAAAGCTGCGGCTTCATAGTACAACTTTAAGTCTGGCAGGGCAAAGCCCCCTCTTTCTTTCGCATCTGTTAATATCTTAAACTTAATTCTGGGCTTTTTGCCCTGCCAGACAAATCTGGATATATCTTTCTGCCACTTCCGGAAGCACTCCGTTTTGTCCACAATCTGTAATGTTTGAAACAAAAACAACATTTTTGGCAATACATTCATCTTGATAGCAGCAATTCGGCCTAACAAAGAAAGCTTCAATTTTGTCCAACTATCCAAGTCTCTCTTAATTTCAGACCAACATTTTTCATAATTATCCTTAAATAGACTCAGGTTTTTTGCTGTTATGTTTACCCCTAGGTATTTTACTTTTTTAACCATAGTTAGTTCTGTTTCTCTCTGAAGGTCTTCTGGGAAATGATATATAATGAGCTGAAAAAGGTATTTAAGTATACCTTCACTAAGAAACCAGAGGCCTTCCTTCTGGGTATTGTCGGCCAGAAGGTGTTAAAGAAGGACCGAACATTTTTTATGTATGCAACAACGGCAGCAAGGATACTCATCGCAAAAAATTGGAAAACTCAAGATCTACCCACACTGGAAGAGTGGCAGATGCAACTGATGGACTATATGCAACTGGCCGAGATGACTGGCAGAATCCGTGACCTGGGAGAAGAGAAGATGGAGGAAGACTGGGAGAAATTCAAGAAGTATCTACAAAAACATTGTAATTTGGTTGAATGCTAAGAAGGATGCTAGATTATAAAAAACTGGCCACCACTAAATTAGATTTGAAATTTGATGATAAGTGAGACTAAAGAAAATATAAAATTTTTTGGAAGAAGTGCTAGATTATATTTGAATGAGTGGACATGAGATTGTAAACAAGTTGATAATTTGTTTGGAAAAAACTTTTAACGATGTAAATGGGAGCGGGAGACGTGAGGGAGCCCAAAGAAGTGATGAAATTATGTCTGTGATAGAAGTAAGACTGTTTATTATTTGTGCATTTATATTTAAAAACTTTAATAAATATTTATAAAAAAAAAAAAAAAAGATTTGAATTCTGCCTCTGCTACAAGTACCGGTAGTTGCAAGAAAGACATATCGTAGAATCGTAGCGTTGGAAGGGACCCTGACGATCATCTAACCCAACTTCCTGCAATGCAGGGAATATGCAGCTGTCCTATACAGGGATCGAACCTGCAACCTTGGTGTTATCAGCACCATGCTCTAGCCAACTGAGCTATCTGGGCTGATCCATCAACGTTTCAAAGCTGGAAATAGGGAGGGTCACGTATGGCTGAAGTATGACTATTCTTAGATCAATTACCCTCTACTACTTTGCATGGTTGTTCTTGAAGCTACCAGCATGAGTTTGACCAATCTGCGGGAGGCAGTGGAAGACAGGAGTGCCTGGCGTGCTCTGGTCCATGGGGTCACGAACAGTCAGACATGACTAAACGACTAAACAACAACAACTTTGCATGGTGGGCAATAAGAATGCAACAAGAGCCAGCCAGAGTCCTATGCATCATATGAGCACTGACCCAGAGCATATTTTCTACAGCTTTTATATTTGCTTACATGTAAGATTGGGTATGTATTTTAGTTGTACATATTGCATTATGCATTTTATTTTATACAGATGCAGGTTTCATCGCATGTTTATTGCAATTTCATCTTGTTAAGAAATTGAACTGCATTCTTCTCATATTAATTCTTACAAGTCTGGCTGATGAAGAATTGATCGAGATTGGCTGATGAAGCACAGAACGAAACAGATTGGTTATCCGGAAACTGTGTTCTGGTGATATTTGGTTACAGATTATGTATATATTGAACTTTTGAATTATTCTTCTTCTGAAGAAGAAGATTTAGAGACTTTGGTTGTAATTTCTGATTATTTGTATTAGTCTATAAATAGTGTTTAGTGCCATTGTTATTGGCCATCATGTTGTGTTATATTGTTCAGCAGAGTCCTATGCAAGCGGAACCTGAGCACAACAGCCCACCTGCAATTCCCAGAAATTGCTATCCAGAAGTGTTACAGTGGAGGCAGAACATAACCATCATGCCTAGTAGCTACTGATAGCCTTATTCTCCATGAATTTGTCTAATCCTCTTTTAAAGCCATCCAAGCTTGGTGGCCCTCAGTGGCTCCTGTGGGAACAAGCGCCACAGTTTTAACTATGCGGTGTGTGAAGATGTACTTTCTTTTCTCCAGAATCTCCCAACATTGGATGCCCATGAATTATTGTGTTAGGAGAGAGAGAACACCTTTCCAGAGAAAATTCCATGGAAATCAAATGTGATGCACTTTGGGGTAAATGCAATTAGGAGTAAGGTGTAAATTGTGTTCTGCCCTCTCTTGGTCATGTAAAAAGGTAAAAAAAAAGGTGACTATGGGGTTGTGGTGCTCATCTCACTTTCAGGCTGAGGGAGCCGGCATATGTCCACAGACAGCTTTCTGGGTCATGTGGCCAGCAGAACTCAACCGCTTCTGGCACAATGGAACACCGTGATAGAAACCAGAGTGCATGGAAACACCATTTATCTTCCCGCTGCAGCTTTACCTATCTATCTACTTGCACTGGTGTGCTTTTGAACTGCTACATTGGCAGGAGCTGGGACAGAGCAATTGGAGCTTACTCCATCATGGGGATTCGAACCTCCGACCTTCTGATCGGCAAGCCCAAGAGACTCAGTGGTTTAGCCACCCGTGCCCTCTTGATCATGTGTGTTGGGCTCCATTTTGAGGAGAACCTGTGGCCTTCCAGATTCTGTTGGACTTCAGTTCCCATCAGACCCAAACAGTATGGTCAGGGAAGATGGGAGTTGTATCCACTGATTCCTCCATCCCTGGAATAAGCATCACAAATGGTCCTGACAAACCAAACAGCAGCACTTCCTTCCTCGCTGTGAATGCAGCTTCCTGAAATTAGACCAGAAAAAAGTAAATTGATCACGACTGTTGTGAAAGAGACATGTGTCCCTAGGGTGGGGCCCTGAGGAAGTGGAAAGTCTTGCAAAAGCCTTTTTTCTTGCTGTTCTGGTAAGATGTGATATTTTTAGCTTGCAGTTAAGGAAAACTGCTCTTCTTGTCTACTAAATAACTCTGCCACTCTTCACCTGTGCTGAACCCTTCACTTGGGTTACTTGGCAAACTGTAAACAACAACAAGCCATAAACAAAGGAAGTATGGAAGAAGAAAGAGGAGACAAAGAAACAGGGCAGTATAGATAGATAGATAGATAGATAGATAGATTCTTTATTGTCATTACACAAGTGCAACATTGCACAGTGCAACGAAATTGGATGCCATCCCTTAAAAAAACAACAAAAGCAAAACAGCAACAACAACCAAACAAACCACATTCCAGCCACACCCACACCCACACCCATCAAACTTCCAGGTCACACTATCGAGTTACAGCATTCAAAAAGGCCACAGCTCTTGGATAGAAACTATTTTTCAGTCTATTTGTCCTTGACTTGATGTTTCTATATCTCCTGCCAGAAGGCAGTAGTGCAAACAGACTGTATCCCGGGTGAGATGAATCCTGCAGGATGTTGTTTGCTTTCCTAAGACAACGGGAACCGTACAGTTCTTCCAAAGATGGGAGAGGATGACCAATAATCCTTTGGGCTGTGGTTATGACCTTCTGGAGCACCTTCTTCTCCCTAGCTGTACAACTGGAGAACCAAGCACAAATACAGTATGTGAGAATGCTCTCTATGGAGCCTCGGTAGAAGGACACCAGCAGTTTCTCACTCAGATTGTTCTTCTTTAAAAGTCTGAGGAAATAAATTCTCTGCTGAGCCTTCTTCACCAGAGCAGTGGTATTTGCGCTCCAAGTCATGCCCTGATCGATAGTCACTCCCAAAAACCTGAATTCCGCCACCCTCTCCACCCGTTCCCCGTTGATATACAAGGGCTGAATGACCGCCTTTTTTGTCCTGTAATCCACCACCAATTCCTTGGTCTTAGCTGTATTAAGAGCCAGATTGTTCTCTCCACACCAAACACAGAGCCGCTCCACCTCGTCCCGATAGGCGGACTCATCCCCTCCTGAAATGAGCCCCACCACCGTAGTGTCATCAGCAAACTTGATGATTTTGTTGCTGGAATAGATGGCTGTACAGTCATACGTGTAGAGAGTAAAGAGCAGGGGACTCAACACACAACCCTGTGGTGAGCCGGTGTTAAGGCTAAGGGCTTTGGACATATGTGACCCTACTCTAACCCTCTGAGAACGTTCTGACAAAAAATCCAAAACCCAGAGACAGGTGGAGTTGGAGAGAAATGACAACAGCAAGTGTGTGTGTGTGAGAGAGAGAGAGAGAGAAAAACCTACAGGATTTCATATTTTCAAATGCTTATTTTTCTGCACACGAACAGTACAAAACACAATGCAGTCCGTTTAGCAAAATACCTAATCCCAGACCATTGGAAATGTTTTCCTAACTTTTTCCAGCAGGCAGAAGTTACATTTGCTTGATTCCTGATTCTATAGAGTATAAAAAGGAGAGACAAACTGTCTTTGAATAAAATAAAAAAAAATCCTTTCAGTAGAACCTTAGAGACCAACCAAGTTTGTCATTGGTATGAGCTTTTGTGTGCATGCACACTTCTTCAGATACACTGAAACAGAAGAGACCAGACCCTTATTTATAGTGAGAGTGTGGGGAGGGGAATTACTCAGAAGGGTGGTGGGAATGGGTGATTGGCTGATAGGTGTGGTAAACCTGTTGATGACTGTTAACGACTGCAGTTCATCTTACAGGAAGAAGCAAGGGGTAAGATGGCTTAAAATAGCTTTATCGTGTATAATGAGATAATAATCCAATGTCTCTATTCAGACCTGGTCTCTCCATGGTTTTAAGTTTGGTAATAAGTTGCAATTCAGCAACTTCTCTTTCCAGTCTATTTCTGAAATTCTTTTGTAATAAGACAGCTACTTTGAGATCTTGTATAGAATGTCCTGGGAGATTGAAGTGTTCTCCTACTGGTTTCTCTGTCTTGTGATTCCTGATATCAGATTTATGCCTATTTATCCTTTGGTGTAGGGTCATAATGGACATAATAAACTTAGCTGGTCTCTAAGGTGTTACTGGAAGGAATTTTTTAAATTTTGTTTCAACTAGGGCAGACCAACACAGTTACCTACCTGTCTTTGACTAGATAGTTTTTTCACTTCAGTGCTTAATATAAACTTAGCTGGTCTCTAAGGTGTTACTGGAAGGAATTTTTTAAATTTTGTTTCAACTAGGGCAGACCAACACAGTTACCTACCTGTCTTTGACTAGATAGTTTTTTCACTTCAGTGCTTAATGCTTCTTATTTGCCTTAAATATCCCTCTAACAGCACACTCATGCGGTGAGTGCTGACAGCGAGGGAGCCAAGACAGGGCCACTGAGAAACAAGAGGGGGGTATTAGCGAACCCGTGATGACTGAACATGCTAAGACAAAGGATGTTGAGTGTGAGTTGGGAGTGTGTGTGTGTGTGTGTGTGTGTGTGTGTGTGTAAAAAAGAGAGAGATGTGGATAGACTGTAACATTTTGTCCGGTACAAATAAAAGGGCATTGCCTTGCAGATCTGGAAAAGGTTAAAGCAATCCTTCTACCTACAACTGAAGTCTGCATTCATTGCATCCTATACACTGGTGTTTTCACCTTCTTTTTAAATGAAAAACAGTGATTGTTTTATCCCAGCCTGCATCAGTAGTCTTCAGTTAGATGTCAATTAGCTTGGAGGAACCTTTAAGCACATACTCCCCTCCCCCCTCAGCATCCAGGCTAATAAAGCAAGATGAGCGCCACAACCCACAGGAGTGCTCTGAGATGAGCACCACAGGAGTGCAAGATGAGCGCCACAGGAGTGCTCTGATGGTGTTTCCTGCTTGGCAGGGGGTTGGACTCGATGGCCCTTGTGGTCTCTTCCAACTCTATGATTCTATGATTCTATAACCCCAGAGTCGGTCATGACTGGACCTAATGGTCAGGGGTCCCTTTACCTTTACCTATGCAAAAGGTCTGAGGTCCAAAGACTGGAATCTCCTGGAAGGGGCTGAGAACAACTCCAGTCTGAATTCCTGGAGAGCCACTGCTAGCTGAGAAATACTGTGTTGAATGGACCAATTCCACTGGCTCACTATAAGCCACTTTCCTGTGCTCCTGGGACTGAATCCTGGTCGTGCTTGCAAGAAAGAAAGTATACACAAAAAGTATCAGGTATTATAACAATAATTGAACAACAAACCAACAACACCAGAACTGGCTTATGAATATAAAGAACAATTTTACTGGAATAAATATACACCCTCCTAAACCAACTAGACAACGAGCAAACTAAAGTGCAATGTGCATAACATGTTGCAGATTTTCTTTGCCCATGAAATCATTTACCAACACTTTGATTTTCCCCTAATAGCAATTTTTTTGTTGGGTGGGTGATTTAGATTTGGGAAACTGCATGTGGGAAAGTGTTGAAACACTCCCACCCCCAGTACTGCTGCTCCAATCAAAATATAATTTACTAAAGTAAAATATAACAGGAGTTTTTTTTAAATTTATGTATTGCCTTATAGCCCACCTTTTTCTCTAATGCGCTCAAGGTGGCCCACATGGTCCTCCTGTTCTTCTGACAGCAACCTTCTGAGGTAATTTAGACTGAGAAGCAATGACTGGCTCAAGGTCACCCAGTGACCTTGGGATTTGAACCCTGTCTCCCAGGTCCTAGTCTGACACTTTGACCACTACACCACATTGCTGGATTTCCCATGCTAGATCTGTTTTGGCCCTCACAGGACCACCTTTCTGTATCATGCATTGCCTCCTGTATGGAGGTTGTATAAGGGAAAAAAAATAAAAGATGAATAAAGGTCTCATGCTGGGCTTTCATGTTGTCTTTTCTGGATAAGTTGGCTTCCAAGAAAAACAAGCTATATGTGATGGTTAATTAACGGCAGTATCCTATAGGCCAGGTGTGGGCAACTTGAAGCCCAACTTGTGACCCACGTCTACTCAGAAGTAAGTCCAACTGTATTCACTGAGCCTTAGTCACAGGTAAGTAAGTTCAGTATTTCAGAATTTGCACTGGCCTGCCCTTTACCCGCAAGCACAACTCCTGAGATCGGCTGCCTTCTGATAATAGCAGCCTTGCAATCCTCTGCCAGAAAGGAGATGGCTATCAGCTCAAGAGTCTGAAGTGACGAGAAATCATGTTAACATCTCTGCTCATCAGATTTTGCTGTCTGCCTTTCGTTTCCTCTGCCACACAAAGCTTCCTCAAAGTCATTCATAAGCGACACCAGCGCACTGTGAAACAAGCATGCATTTCATGCACACCAAAAGCCATTTAGCACTTCCTGTGATTTCCACTTAGTGCAGAAATAGTTGGGGTTGGAAAACTTGCTCATTTATATAATTAACAATATATTTTATCAACCCTCAGTTTCCCACATCAGGGGCTTCACACACTATTCATGTTGCGGAAAAGGAATCCCTTTAAAGTGAATGAAATGAAATAAGATGCAAAGAGGCATTGATCTGCTTTGCTTCTTTAGTACCAAAAGAAGAGAAATAAAAATGTAATGGGTTTTATGATTGCTGTGCCATTTAAGCAACTGATAAAAGACAGCACAAAATTAACATGCTAGAAGATAAAGCATGAACTTAATGCTATTCTTACAAAACGTACTAACACACGAGAAAATTAGGTCACACACATATACACACACCTAGGCTATGTAGGTATACTAAGATACCACGATTTCTAAAATGTATAGTATGGACATAATTTGCTATGGAGGGAGTAAAGAACCTCAGGCCTGAGGACCTCCAGACTGCTCTATATGTGTCAGGGGCTGGACTGAGGAGGAATGGTGAAGGCTGTCCCCCTTTCTCCTGAACTTTCCTGAGAACAGGAAGACAGTATAGATTTAGAACAATGGTTTGCAGAAGGTTACAGTTCAGAGGCTGCAGAGGGCAGAAGCTGGGAAATATTGGAAGAGGAACAGCAGGAAGAAGAAGCACCAGGAGAGACAGACCCAGACAGCTGACTGACTCAGTATCCTTGGAAAGCATTCCTGACCCTTTTTCTTCTCCCAGAACCAGGCGTGCATTACGAGTAGTAGAGCAGAGAGCTCAGAGGCAGAAAGCTCAGATTAACCAGCGCAGGGGTGACATAGAATAGGGACGACATAGGGGGGTGGGACTTTACTTGGAGCAACGCCATTGATGGGTAGGGACTACAGTCCTTTGTCTCTCTGTAAATCCTGAATAAATTATGTGGTACCTGCTCTTCTTGTTACCTGCTTTTTTGCCGCCATCGAGAGAGGAAAAAGATTCCCTGAACTTTGACAATATGACTCCTCAGGACAACCTCACCACCACCTCATTGACCCTGCTCTGCTCCTTCCTTGAGTGCTTATGCCTGGCTGGAAAGAGCCTCTCTTGGAGTGTTAATGCTGTGAACTCCTCCATCATAGGCTGAGGTTATATATTCCTGTAAATAAACCATATACAGTATCATAAACAGTGGTTTGTTTGTTTGTTTGTTTGTTTGTTTGTTTAGAAAAAGTGGTGCTGTTATTCACCCTGAAGTTGTGACAGTAAGTGTCATACTTTAAACCTTGGCATTGGGGCGGGGGGGGGGGGAAGGTGCCAGTACTGCTTCCCCTTGGGTACCCCCGGGGAAAAAGCACTGATCATAAACATGCCAGTCTCCTCTGTGCCTCAGTTCCAAAAGGAAACACAAATCATGGGTTAAGCACTTAGAAACCCCTGGGATCTCACATTGCTTGGAGATGGGGGTGGATTGCAACTATTAAAAAACAATGCTGTCCAGGGTTGTAAAGACTGCGGAGAGAATAACTGGGTGCCCTCTTCCCACCTTGGATCAAATCTATGTTTCCAGGTGCTATAAGAAAGCTGCAGAGATAGCGCAGGATAGTGCACACCCTGGAAATAATCTCTTTCAGCTTCTGCCTTCTGGAAGAAGGTACAGGGTTATAAAGACTAGGACTAGCCGCATGAGAAACAGTTTCTATCCAAATGTGATTTTGGTTTTAAACACAGTATAAGGAGTCTCTATGGGAGTATATTGTATTTTTAAAATGGGGTATCAGAGTTTTTAGGGGGCTAACAAGGTTGGGATAGCTGTTTTGAATGTCTTATGTAGATTTTTTTTTCTTTTTTCAATTTCATTGTTCTGTATAGGACAATGACAATAAAGATTATCGTATCGTGTATATGTTTGTGTGTGTGTGTGTGTGTGTGTATATATAACACACTATTGGAGAACTGCATTTGAGGTCAAAAAGTGTAAAACCTTAAATCTGCATTTAATGGTAGGCCCGCTTTTAAACATGAGCTAAGTCAAATTTCTCCTCCATGCCTCCCCAGCAGGTCAAATGTACAGTATGTGGGTATGCAAACATTCTCCGTGACCTGGAGGCCAGTCACAGCTCCCTCCAAGACCGCATTGACAGCGAAGAAGCCTCTGCACACTTTCAGCTTCCCAGAAACCATTAAGCTCCAACTCCAGCTTTGTCTCTCTTACTGATCCTCGCTCAATCTGTTTTGACCTTGCAGCACTGCCTTCTGTCTCTGTTGCCACACTGGCTTTCTTTCATTAGAACTGATAAGACAGTTGCTACAGGCTCTTTCTCTAACACACACACACAAAACCATTAAGTTCAAAAACAAAGGCAATCTTTTTGTATGAAAGGAACTGCCTACACTTAAAATCCACAATCTGTCAAATACTAATAACCTCCTTCTGTTTACCGGCTGGGGTCCACAGCACAGGGTTTTTTTTTTAATAAATAATTATTATTAATGCAATCATTCATCCTTCCTTTACTCAGGGTTTCCTTCTCTAAACTGTTCATACTCCTAGTGCTGAGACTGATGCTTGCCTCTTCCCACCCCCACAATTAGAAAGGGACAGTAGAAAATTGGCTGTTTCCACCTGCCTTGCTACACTGTCCAGAATAAGCAACCTTCATAATGGAGATGCTTCTAGAACAGTGGTTCTCAAACTTTTGTGGGCCATCGCTCCCTTGGTTCCATAAGCTCCTCCCCAGCACCCCTTACCCTGTAAAAATATATATACAGTGGTACCTCAGGTTAAGAACTTAATTTGTTCTGGATGTCTGTTCTTAACCTGAAACTGTTCTTAACCTGAAGCACCACTTTAGCTAATGGGGCCTCCCGCTGCCACTGGGCCGCCACCGCACAATTTCTGTTCTCATCCTGAAGCCAAGTTCTTAACCTGAGGTACTACTTCCGGGTTAGCAGAGTCTGTAACCTGAAGCGGCTGCAACCTGAGGTACCACTGTATAATCAAAATAGTGTTTTGCATAACCCATTGAGGAAGGTGATAACACAATAAAATTCAACATAGTAACAATTGTGCATTTATTCAAAATCCAATTAAAACTATTTAGTTTAATTTACTCAACAAAATTGATCCGGTGATATCAGATTTCATTTATACCTCTGGTGTCTTCCTGCCATTGCCAAGCCTCTTAATGCCCCCCTAGGAAATCTCACCGTCCCCCACAACAATCATGCCTGACCATTTAAGGTGGAAAGGAACTATACCCTAACAGTAGCACCCACTCTGGGAACCACTATCCCAAAGGAACTCTGAGCAGGGAAGGGCTCTGCATTTACCACCGAGGATGCCCATTTCTGCCTGCATTGCTCCAGACATAAGCCCTGAGAGCCTTCATAAGGGAGCTGCTTCTGGGACATCTCTGAGGGGACATTTGGGCTGAGATTTGGGAGGCTTGCTAAGTACTAATGGCATCAGTTGTGGGGCATGAAGTTACAGGAGACTGTTACTTGACCAAATGCTGAACCTCCTGCTCACAAGTAGAATGATAATGATATCCTTACAGTGGGTTCCTCATCCCAAAACAACAACTTTTGAACAATTCCTCTATGGACCTGTTCCTCAGCCTTGAGTTTGCAGGTGTTGTTGGCTAATTGCCATGAATGATGGGATATGTAGTCCAACCTGGGGACCAAGGTTGAAGAATGCTGCTCTATGGCAGTGTTTCCCAACCTTTTTTGGGCAAAGGCACACTTGTTTCATGAAAAAAATCTCGAGGCACACCACCATTAGAAAATGTTTAAAAAATTAACTCTGTGCCTATATTGACTATATATAAAGTACAGTGGTGCCCCGCAAGACGAATGCCTCGCTAAACGAAAAACCCGCAAGACGAAAGGGTTTTCCGATTTTTTAGCGGCTTCGCAAGACGAATTTCCCTATGGGCTTGCTTCGCAAGACGAAAGCCCATAGAGAAATCTCCGGGACAGCGGGGAACCCTCCTCCCACCGTAAGCCCCGGGAACAGAGGAGAAGCTGCGCACCTTCCCCTCTGTTCCCGGACCTGTCCTGAAGGCCTGCGGCGGGAGGAGGGCTTTCCTCCCCACCGCCAACATTCAGAATGCTGTTCTGAATGTTGGCGGTGGGGAGGAAAAACCCTCCTCCCACCGCAAGCCCCGGGAAGAGAGGAGAAGCTGCGCGCCTTCCCCTCTGTTCTGGGACCTGTCCTGAAGGCTTGCGGTGGGAGGTCCGGGAACAGAAGAGAAGGCGCACAGCTTCTCCTCTCTTCCCGGGGCTTGCGGTGGGAGGAGGGTTTTTCCTCCCCACCGCCAACATTCAGAACAGCATTCTGAATGTTGGCGGTGGGGAGGAAAGCCCTCCTCCCGCTGCAAGCCTTCAGGACAGGTCCGGGGCAGCAGGCTGCTATCCGCAGCTTGGAGAGCCCTGCGGGGAAGTCCTGCAGGGCTCTCCAAGCTGTGAATGTCTGCCCCGCGCGAGGGGCGCTCTGCTTAAGAGCGCCCCTCGTGCAGGGCAGCAGGCTGCTATCTGCAGCTCGGAGAGCCCTGCGGGGAAGTCCGGCAGGGCTCCCCAAGCTGCAGATGTCTGCCCCGCCCAAGGAGCGCTCTGCTTAAGAGCACCCCTCGTGCGGGGCAGCAGGCTGCTATCCGCAGCTTGGAAAGCCCTGCGGGGAAGTCCTGCAGGGCTCCCCAAGCTGCAGATGTCTGCCCCGCCCAAGGGGCGCTCTGCTTAAGAGCACCCCTCGTGGGGGGCAGCAGGCTGCTATCCGCAGCTTGGAAAGCCCTGCGGGGAAGTCCTGCAGGGCTCCCCAAGCTGCAGATGTCTGCCCCGCGCGAGGGGCGCTCTGCTTAAGAGCACCCCTCGTGCGGGGCAGCAGGCTGCTATCCGCAGCTTGGAGAGCCCTGCGGGGAAGTCCTGCAGGGCTCCCCAAGCTGCAGATGTCTGCCCCGCCCAAGGGGCGCTCTGCTTAAGAGCACCCCTCGTGGGGGGCAGCAGGCTGCTATCCGCAGCTTGGAAAGCCCTGCGGGGAAGTCCTGCAGGGCTCCCCAAGCTGCAGATGTCTGCCCCGCTGCAGATGTCTGCCCCTCCGAAGGGCGCCCCGTGCTCCGCGCTGCCAGCTGCCGCCCAAGCCTTGCGCTCTCGCCCGCCTCCCTCCCACGGCACACCAGGCAACGTCTCGCGGCACACTAGTGTGCCGCGGAACACCGGTTGGGAAACACTGCTCTATGGGACAGGCAGCAGGAGCAAGCAAGGGTTGTCTTATCCCCCCTATTCAATTCAGACCCACCTCAAGCAGCTCCTGATTCCTTTACTTCCACATTTCTTTTTGGTAGAGTGGGAGGGGAAGCTCAAGTAAATAAGTAAAACAACACAGCAAAACAATAGCCCGCCCTCCCACAGACACATTTAAAAGGCTATATAATATTGATCAGCCAAAGGCCTGGTTGAAGAGGAACGTTTTTGCCTGGTAAGCCTAAAAACATGTAATGAAGGCACCAGGCTTCTACAGTTCCCACCCAGAATTCCCATGATTTTTAACATGGCATGCTACTGCTTTATATGCATAGTACAGAAGGGGTATTTTTAATTATTAAAAAATTTGGATAATGGGATAATATTAATAGTTATTTTAAAATATTTTTTTCCCTAATTGGCTCTTTTATGTGGCTGGATTGTTTTTGTTTTGATCTCTGTGCTTAAGGATGCAGGAAGTGCCCTTCAGGATCAAAGGCCAATCCGATCTAAAATCCTGTTTCCCACCGCAGCCCGGCAGATGCCCCCGGGAAGCCTGCAAACAGGTCTTGAAGGCGCTGTTGTTGCCCAGTTCTTCCTTTTCTGTTACCTGTTCCAAGCCCCTGGGATGGAGTGGGATGGATGTTAAAGGAAGAAAAGCTTTTGGAACCTGTAGCAAGCTTCATTTGACAAGTAGCTCAGTGGAGAGTTGCCAGAAGCACTCTGAAACACTTTGTACTGCCAGTTTGGTAGGCATTATCTGAGGAGTGATTTAGCAGTGGTGTGTACACTGCCGTAGAACCGGTCTGTGCTATGAAAGACTTGGGCCCTTCCTCTTCTCCCCATCCGCACCCCACCAACTGCCTTTCTCTCTCTTTCTCTTGCCATTCATAGACCACATGTGTCCAACATACTTTCAGGAAGAGAGAGACGACAGAAGAAATAGATTATCTTTGGAGAGATGCTCCATTCTCTGTGCTATTGCGCAAGTCTTTCAAAGTGGCTCGTTTTAACTCTTTGCCAGAATTTGCAGCACAGGAAAGTGTTTAAGCTGCACATACCTTCAAACTTAATGATGAGGGCAAAATTGCTTTCCTTTCTGCTACTTATGTACGCAAGGGAATCTATTTATGGCGTAATTGTACTTAGAAACTGTTCACCTAAATTAAGGTGGTTAAGTGGCAGCAGCAAATGAATGCTAGAGGCATCGGTACAGTTGTGCTGAATTCTGAAAAAAAATGTTTTTAAAAAAGTTGTTAATGCTTTATAAGTCTGATATATAGCCTGTAGAAGAGATCTTAGGTCCCAGAAACACTTCTTCTTTTTCATTGCAGACTGAATAAATCCCTAGTGACATTTTGCCATGTGAGTTGGGAAGATCAGGCATTTCCCACTGAGGGAGGTGAGAACAATATGGGATAGGATGGTATAGAATTGGAGAACTTTGGCCAAGCAAGCGGCCTAAATAACCATCCCTTGAAGAGTTAAATCATTGAAGCCAAACCTGAGAAATAAACATCCAGGAGCTCAGGTAGGCTAACTCAGATATTGTGGTACCTCAGGTTAAGTACTTAATTTGTTCTGGAGGTCCGTACTTAACCTGAAACTGTTCTTAACCTGAAGCACCACTTTAGCCACTGGGGCCTCCTGCTGCCGCCGCGCCGCCAGAGCACGATTTCTGTTCTCATCCTGAAGCAAAGTTCTTAACCTGAAGCACTATTTCAGGGTTAGCGGAGTCTGTAACCTGAAGCGTATGTAACCTGAAGCGTATGTAACCCAAGGTACCACTGTACCCAAAGACAGACAATCATCAAAGCTATAGGCTGAAGCTGTTTTGTTTTGTAAAGTGTAAATGACATAAGTTTGCCTTCAAATATGAACTGAATTTCATTTCTTCCCCATTCCTCTGCATGGCTCCAGCAAAACCCTCGATTATTTCCACTAGTACTGTGCCATTGTTCCCCTGGAGCAGTTGTCAGCTATTCTCAGTTGCATGAATGGGAACAGATGAACTTCAGCTCCCACTAGGTTTGAAGTTCTTAAAATAGGACTGATTTGGCTGTGTTCTGAGGGTGTCGGGAAATGCATCAACGAGGTAAGATGGGAACCAGAAGCGACTACATAGTCTGTTGATGTGGGGTTGCTGCAGTGTGGGAGACCAATGTACATAACTGGATGGTTGCAGTGATTACTCTGAGTCTCTAGTCCCTGTATTATTTCATTTGCTGGACTTTCACAGCTCCACAGAAATGGCTGAGCCTGTTTCCCCACCAAAATCAAATTGAAAGGGACTTCCGGAGGCGGCGCGTCCGGCAATGGCTGCCCTTTCCTAATCGGGAAGTGGGAGCTCCGCAGGAACAGGTCGTCCGCTACGGCGCAGCGGAGACCCTCACTGGGAAACCACGGGTAGCGTAAGCCCGTGGCCGTGGGACTCGGCGGGCACCTGGAGCGCCCCCCGAAACGCAGAAGGGACCCCGTAAGAGGTCCCGGAACGTGGAAGGGCTGGCGCGGTGCTGTGAGTCAATCGCTCTTTCTGCGGAGTGAAGCCGCGAAGCTGCTGTCGGTGAGCGCTGTCCTCTCTTCTTGGGAAAATTCGGCTTGAAACCAACAACTCGTGAGTAAGAACAGAAAAGATAAGGTTTGGAATACAAATTTGTTGCAAATTCGGCTAAAAGCGAGAGACGTCACCAGGAAGTCCGTCTCTTGCCACTGCTTAAGATTTAAAGCAAAGACTTTGATGTTTGGAGCCTTTGAAGAGGTGTCAAAAGGCAATCAACTCTCACATCTGTTTAAGCTATTTTAGGACTTAACTTTTTAAAAGTTTTACTTTAACATATGAACTGTGTGATACCTGCACTGTTGGATTTACAAATTGACAAAGAATCCCAGGCAACCGGACTGCCCAGATAATAGAACTGTCAGATTGCAAGGCTTTGGATATTTTGTTGCTGGAACCAGCATTAGCTGAGCTTTACTGGAACTGTTGCTTTGAATTGCTACATCCTGCACTTATTGAGACATTGTTATATTTTGAGACCAACTCTGCTAGATACAATTGCTGAAGGTCTTCAAGAAATTAAAGGTTGTCTGGACATTGCTGTTAAGCACTGAAGTTTGGGAAAATTTTAATAACTGATATTAATAATTAGACTTCTTCCTTACAATAGAAGTGGGCTCCCCCTAGAGGATCTTTGGATTACAATTAAATGTGACTTTCCTTTTGGTTTCCTTTCCTCCGATTTGGTTGTTTATCTTATGGGCTTGTGGATTCTCATGAGAACATATTCAGTTTGACCTTGACTAGCAGATAGAAGTGGAATGAGCGGTACTGGGAGACAAACAAGAGCGGCTAGAGGAAAAAGGCAAACAACTCTGACTTTACTTTCCCAACCGCGTAGATCATCTGTCCCTGATGTTTTGGAACTAGAAGAAAGTGAGCAGTTGCTGGGAGAAGATATGGCAGCAGGTGGAACTGCTTCAGTATTAGACAAAATACTTGAAAAATTGGAAGGCCTAGATAAAAAGGTGGACGAACAAACGATAAAGATTGACCAGACTAGAGATTGTGTTAACAAGTTAACTGAACAAGTTACTTCGAACGCTCAAGCAATCAGTAACTTATCTGAATCCACTGCAGAAAATCGGAAATTGGCAGAGGAGGCCATTCAGAAAACTGCAGCACTAGAGCAGGAGGTGAGACCACTGCATAAACAGGTTGGGGAGCAACAAGCCTATCTGTCTATGATTGAACTTCGGGCACGGGAAAACAACCTGAAATTGAGGTTCATACCAGAACTTGAACATGAACAAGGGAATTTAACTGAGTATTTAACAAAAGAATTTTCCAAGTGGTGGAATTTGGAGGAGGAAAAGGACTTTAAAATTGTGACTGCTTTTAGGCTTGGAAAATTTACAAGGAAAGATAAGCCCAGAGACTGTTTGATTACTTTAAGATCCAAGGAGGAAAGGGACAAAATATTAGGACTACACTACGGAAAGTCACTTGAAATTTTGGACAAAAGAGCAGAGGTTTACAAGGAGATTCCTAAACAACTTTTGGATCTTAGATCCACTTACCTTGAACTAGTTAAGTTGTTGAGGAGCAACTTAATTATCTTTAGGTGGGAATTCCCACAAGGATTATCTTTCACGTTTAGGGGGAAGAAGGTGAAAATCAAAACAACTGAAGACAGAGACAAATTTTTGAATACCTACGGAGAGGACCTTCAGAAAGGGATTGAAACACCCTCAGGGGCTGGACCACAGTCTGCACTTACACCTACACCGGCGGGGTCTGTAGACCAGGATAAAAAGATACCACCACCAGAACAATAACAGATTCGACCAGGATGTCTCTGCAACTTCTAAGTTGGAACATAAATGGCGCCAACATCCCGGAGAAAAGGAGAAGGATATTTCATATTTTGAAAAAAGAACAATTGGACGTTATTTGTTTGCAAGAAACACACGTGACTAGGCTACATAGAAAAGTGTTAATAAACAAAAGATTAGGCCAAGAATTTATCTCTTCGGATCGAGTAAAGAAAAGAGGCATGGTGATATATGCAAAAGAGAGCCTGTCACCAAAATTTTTATTCAAGGATGAACATGGACGAATTCTGGCAATTGAGATTCAGACCCAAGGTGAAAAGTTTTTATTATTAGGAATTTATGCGCCAAATGAGGGAAAATCGGAATTTTATAAGAAGCTGCATGAGATCATGCTGGACTATCTGAACTATGATAACATCATCATGATGGAAGATATGAATGGAGTGGTATCAACTAACATGGATAAGTCACACAGTCAAAATGTGACAAAAGACGGCAGACTACCTAAAACATTCTTTGAAATGACTGACAATATGGACTTGATTGACATCTGGAGAACAAAGAACCCCCTAGGAAGAGAAGGAACATTCTTTTCTGAAGCCCAACTGACATGGACAAGAATCGACCAAATTTGGACAACTAGAGGCCTGGCGCCCAAGATAAAAAAAGTGGAAATCTGCCCAAAGACCTGCTCCGACCATAACGCTGTCAAGATGGACATGAGATTAACTCCAACCGGCTACTTCAGATGGAGGATGAATGACAATTTGTTTAGAGACCAGGACATTATTAAAAAGGCCCAAAAAGTTTTGAAGGACTATTTTGAGATAAACCTGAACACTACGGTGGAAAAAAGAACTGTGTGGGACGCAAGTAAGGCGGTGATGAGAGGGTTTCTGATACAACAGAATACAATTAAGAAAAAAGTACAGAAGTACAGAAGTAAGAAAGATAAGATTTTGGAGAAAATTAAAGAAGGTGAGAAGAAGTTAAGATCGAGACCGAAATCAAAGGAGATTTTAAGAGAAATTAAACATTATCAAGCACAATATTCAAAATTGATAAATCAAGAAGTGGAATGGAAAATTAAGTTAATGAAACAAAGATCCTTTGAATCAGCAAATAAATGTGGAAAGCTGCTAGCATGGCAGCTGAAAAAGAGACAAAAGTTGAGCACAGTAACAAACTTGGAAATTGAGGGAAGAAATATTCAGAACCCGGTGGAAATTAGAAAGTGCTTCCAGAGATATTTCAAACAATTATATACACAGGGGCCGCAAAATGAATCAGAGATAGAACAGTTCTTAAAGAAGAATGGTCTACCAAAGTTATCTCTTAAGAACAGAACAATCCTGAATTATAAAATAACACAATTAGAAATTGAGGAGGCCATTCAGAACATGCAATTGGGCAAGTCTCCAGGGCCAGATGGGCTTACCTCCAAATATTATAAGACATTGAAAGATTATTTGATGCATCCATTAATGGAGGTTTGCAATGAAATTATGGAGGGGAAGAAGGCACCGGAGTCATGGAAAGAAGCTTTCATCACATTGATACCTAAACTAGAATCTGAAAAGACGCAACTTAGGAATTACCGCCCCATCTCCCTTTTAAACGTGGATTACAAAATATTTGCAGACATTCTAGCAAGAAGATTTTAAAAAGTCCTTAATGAAGTAATTCATAAGGACCAAGCAGGCTTTCTCCCAGGTAGACATTTGTTTGCTAACACAAGGAATATTATTGACATTTTGGAACTCCTGCAAACAAATATTAATACAAAAGCTGTGTTAATTTTCATAGATGCGGAGAAGGCCTTTGACAACATCTCTTGGAAGTTTATGAAGAAAAATTTGGAAGGAATCGGAGTGGGGTGGGGGTTTCATAATGGGATAGAGGCAATTCACTCAGAGCAAAAAGCAAAATTGATAGTTAACAATGTGGTGACAGAAGAGTTTAGAATTGAGAAAGGAACACGACAAGGTTGCCCTATATCCCCTTTGTTATTTATATCGGTCCTGGAAGTGCTCTTGAATATGATCAGAGGAGACCGGTTGGTGGAAGGTATTCAGGTCGGAGCGAAACAATACAAACTGAAAGCATTTGCAGATGACCTTGTTTTGACCCTACAGGAGCCAGAGCCTAGTACTAAAAGAGTATTGCAATTGATTGATGAGTTTGGTCAAGTGGCGGGATTTAAACTTAACAAGCAAAAAACTAAGGTTTTGGAAAAAAAAATTGACTCCTTTAGAGTCAGAAAGGTTTCAGAAAGAGACAGAATTAAATGTGGTCAAAAAAGTAAGATACCTGGGGGTAAACATAACAGCGAAGAACAGGAATCTGTTTAAAGACAATTATGGAAAATGTTGGTCTGAAATTAAAAGGGATCTAGATGTATGGTCAAGATTGAAACTCTCCTTGTCAGGATGTATTGCTGTTATCAAGATGAATGTATTGCCAAAAATGTTGTTTTTGTTTCAAACTTTGCAGATAGTGGATAAAATGGAGTGTTTTGGGAGGTGGCAGCGAGATATTTCCAAATTTGTCTGGCAGGGCAAAAAAGCCCAGAATCAAGTTTAAGATATTAACTGATGCTAAAGAAAGAGGGGGCTTTGCCCTGTCAGACTTAAAGTTGTACTATGAATCAGCAGCTTTCTGCTGGTTGAAAGATTGGCTACTTCTTGAAAACACTGATGTTTTAGATTTGGAAGGATTCAATAATGCGTTTGGTTGGCATGCATATCTGTGGTATGACAAGGTTAAAATACACAAGGCTTTCAAGAATCATGTTGTCAGAAAAGCAGTGTTTAATGTCTGGTCAAAATATAAGGACTTATTGGAAAATAAGACCCCGAGGTGGTTATCACCAATGGAGGCTAAGGCCCCGAAAAGACTCAATATGGAGGCCAAATGGCCGAAATATTGGGAAATAATAGAAAAAGATGGAGACAATTGGAGGTTGCAGAGTATGGAGAAACTAAAGGGGAAAGTGCGAGATTGGTTACATTATGCTCAGATCAAAGAAGCTTTTAAGTCAGATAAAAAATTAGGATTCCAGGTGGAAAAATCAAAGGTAGAAACAGAACTGTTAGAACCCAGCTCTAAGATACTTTCAAGAATGTATAACTTGCTGCTAAAATGGAATACACAGGATGAAACGGTCAAATCAGCTATGATAAAATGGGCACAGGACATAGGGTACAACATCATGTTTGCTGACTGGGAAAAGTTATGGACCACAGGTTTGAGATTTACGGCATGTAATGCCTTAAAAGAAAATATTATGAAAATGATATATAGGTGGTACATGACTCCAGTCAAGCTTGCAAAGATATACCATTTGTCTGACAATAAATGTTGGAAGTGTAAAGAAGCTGAAGGAACATTCTTTCACCTCTGGTGGACTTGCCCTAGAGTGAAGGCTTTCTGGGAAATGATATATAATGAGATGAAAAAGGTATTTAAGTATACCTTCCCTAAGAAACCAGAAGCCTTTCTCTTAGGCATTGTCGGCCAGAGTGTGCAAAAGAAGGATCGAACCTTTTTTATGTATGCTACAACAGCAGCAAGGATACTCATTGCTAAATGCTGGAAAACTCAAGATTTACCCACACTGGAAGATTGGCAGATGCAACTGATGGACTATATGGAGCTGGCTGAGATGACTGGCAGAATCCGAGACCTGGGAGAAGAACTGGTGGAGGAGGATTGGAAGAAATTTAAGGATTATCTACAAAAACATTGTAAATTGTATGAATGTTAAGAAAGATGTAAGATCTGTAATAACACGGCTCCAACAAATTAGTAACAAGGAATATAAATTTGAACGTAATTGAAAGAAAAGACAAATTTTGGATAATCAGTATTTTATAATTAAGTTTCAATAAGAGAGTTGTTAAATTTCAAAATTTGAGATATTAATAGTGGAAAATTTTATTATATAAACTAAACTAAGTTAATAATTTGCTGGCAAAATTTATGAGTTTAGAAAGCAGGAACAAGGGGTGTGAGGAAGTCCAAGGAAGTGTACGAAATGTGGATATTGGAAAATGTTATGTTATTATGTGCTTTTATTGTTAAACAAAAATCTAATAAATATTATATATTAAAAAAAAAACAAAATCAAATTGAAAGGCCTACTTTTCCTTTCATAGAGTACCTCTGCCAGCTCAGATGAACACAACACAAACATTCACAAGAAAACTACCGTTTGTGTAGTATATATGTACATATCCCTCCTATCCCCATTTATATGGGCAAACTAAAGGCCATAGGACACAGGGCATTAAATGCACCTTCGTGTTTAATGTACAAGTTTTCCTGCAAACTTGACATAAAGGCTGGCAACATTAACCCTTCCTTCCATGGGCTACAAGGTCAGTTTCACAACAGAACAGTCCAAAATAGCCCAGAGGATCAAATACTCATTCTCACGCCTAACAATGTAGCCCATTCCTGCCCATTTCCCCCCAAAGTATACCAAAATAAATACATTTTGAATGTTTGCTTTTCTTTCTTGCAGGGTGGGGTGGGGAATGGGAGCACATTGTCAATTCAAATTAACCACCTTTAAATAATGTAAATATACAAACCTTCTCCCTTCGGTATTTTAAAATTTTTAATTTTGCTCCGAAAGGTTTTCCTTGGCTGGTGCTTTTCAGTCTGAGAACACGAGGAGTGTATGTAAGGAATGGCTCCTTTTAAGTGCTTATTGGGAATGACTTGAGTTTGTGGCATCGGCATCGGCATCGGCTGGCTTTCGCCTGTTGCAAATGAAAGAAAACAAAACCCTGAAGAGCAGCAGAAGCACAAGATCAGCAGGTGACATCTTGCTGGCCAAGGCTCAGGAGAAGACGCCCCCTCCCATTGTATGAAGAGGAGCTGGCTAGGCTGGCACTAGGCTAACTCAATGGTAGAACCTTTTCAGATCTGATTCCTGGTATCTCCAGGTTGGACTGGAAAGGACTCCTACTTGAAAGAACCCCAGAGAGCCTCTGCCAGTGACTGTCAAGAATAATGAGTTAGAAAGGCCAAAGGTCTGACAGTTCCTGATGTTCCTGTGTTGCTGCTGGAGGCAAAGAATGAGATGTTACCACCTACTCCCATTCTACATACAAAAACTGGCTGGTTTGAAAGTTGAATCTTACATTTAACACCAGCAATGGGATAGTGTCCACCACTGAGATGGGAAGACTACATCAGAGGGTACACAATAGACCGTGTAGCATACATAGCTCTGATGACCTGCAGAAGGGAATGGGTGAGGGTGCTCAGTAGGAATGGCAAGGGGACTGCCACTGCTGCTTGCTCCCCCACCCCTGCATCTTCCACCTAAGGCAATCACCTCACTTTCCCTAATGGTAGGACCTGCCCTGTGCAAGTACCATGCCTGGTTTCTTTTTCTGAAGGCTATAATACAGGCATCCCCAAACTCGGCCCTCCAGATGTTTTGGGACTACAATTCCCATCATCCCTGACCACTGGTCCTGTTAGCTAGGGATGATGGGAGTTGTAGTCCCAAAACATCTGGAGGGCCAAGTTTGGAGATGCCTGCTATAATATAAAGAGCAGCCAATTCTACGTCTTTGGAACTAGCACGACTCAATAGACTCTGCTTTAGAATAAATTTAAATGTTTACAGAGTAGGAAGTCAAAGTTTCCCCACCTGAACTTGCTAGGTACCATTTTACATAGAGGTCATTCTGGTTTTGCAACCAGGTGTTTGCACAACAGACAGCTCCCCGGCAAGTGTACTTTTAGTAATACACAATTGCAAACACATTTGCTGCATTTGCACTTTATATTTCTTAGTGGGCACTCATAAAACATTTTAGGTGTACACCTAAACTGCAACAAGGAAGTGACCTTGGAGAACTTAACTCTTACGAAATACAATATTGATGACCCAGTTGAGATAAGGAAGTGGCAGCATATCAAACTGCAATTAGGAGGGAGACGGCCATCCAAAATCTTTGAGCTGTCATCATAATTTATTGCAGGACCACTCTGAAGGAGGGGACATAACTAGAGAGAGCCTACCAGAGCTTGGCTAGAGATTTATGTGGGGCATGATCCAGACATGATCCAGATGTACTTTGATGTTCTTTTGATATCAGCTGATGGGTGGTGGGAGTGTGATTTGCTCCCGCAAAGAAACAATTGGCAACTCGCTTTAAGCTCCCAGTTGTTCCTTTGAAGCCCCATCATCACCTGCTCCACACCTGGCATCGTGCATAACATCTGGTGTAGGGGGTGTGTGTGTGTGGCTATGCCATGCGATGTAAAGACAGGTAAGGGCACAGCTTCAAAGGAAAACAACTGGGAGCTTGAAAGGAGTTCCTGGTTGTTGCTTTGCTGGAGTAAGGCATCCTGCCAGCACCCATCAGCTGATGTGTGGTGGGAACCCACATTGCTGCTTCTTCCTCAGTTTCAAAACAGGAGGTTCTGTTTGCAAAAGGACACCATGTACCTGGAAGTCCCAGCGATCAGGGCTTTGAAGAACAGCATCTTAGTAATGCCAGGTGATTGACAGGTGGGAGGCCCTGCCCCGCTGTCAAATTAAGCCTGGCCAGGGTAAAATGATACAGATCTGGTCCACCAGCCAGAAAAGGGTTCGTTGCTCCTGCTCTAACTGATTGCTATCCCTTGAGTTGGGAAGGAAATTGCCTTCCAATTAGACTTGCTTCCAATGTTTCCCTTCCTGTAGAATGTAGCTTATGTCAGTTGCTGAAATCGTCTGAAGCAATCTTCAGACTGATTGGCCTATACTGCTGTGTTTTTCTATCACACACCAGTCTGTCACACAGTGATCTGGTTTGCACGGGTCAGCCTTCTTTTGCACAAGGGGAACGGGCTTTTTTAGTCCGCAGCGGTCACCAAATGCCATCTTAAGTAAGATTGGCACAGTAGAGTTTGTAGCCAAAAACAACCCCCTTGGGGCCCAGTTAATCTGTGAAAAGCAAAATAACGTCCAACACTTCAGTTCTTTCTCTACAATAACTCCCACTGTCAGCAAAATCAGTGACATAAGAGTCTGGGTATCTAGCTTTTCATTTTTCTTTTCTAACATTTTGTGCCCACATGCTTTGCAGTTTGACCTGGGAATGAAGAAGAAATTGTCTGCGTCTTGGCATGAGCCCTTGAAACAGAGGAGGAGGAAAAGGGAGAAGGAAGAAAGGAAAATAGCAATTCAATAAGCTGAACACAAAGGGTCAACGCGGTCAATGGTCAGTTTGATGAAGGGGTGTCCAATACCCTCATTAGATGCAGTAGGCTTAAGCATAATGAAAAGGCTTGAGATATATCTATGTATTTCCCCTCAGCACAGCACAGCACAGCGTGTCCTGAAAATTCCTCTGAATTTACAACCAGCGAATGAAAGGGAAACTGTTCCCTGCACAGACAATGAGCTTCACACTGACTCAAAGAAGCCTGACCCGAAGACCACCCCAAAAACACTTCCATTCCTGTCTTCCAAGCCTGGCCAAGAAACCAGCTACAGTAGTGCCAAATGCCCTGGAGATAATCATTCCTTTGTTTGGGTTCTGCTTGGCACAAATTTCTAACCGCTCTCCAACATAAAAATTGGGATGCTGGCTCTGGCATTCATCGCTTGAGGCACGGGTGGGCATCTTGTTCAACGGTGAAGACCAGTGTCAGAAGGGCTATGGCTGCATGTTTCGGCTGAATACAGTAATGCCAAATTTACAATTGATAGGTGGGGTTTTTTGTTGTTTTTGTTTTGTTTTTCGTTTAGCGCAAAGGTTGCCTAGTGTTTTCCAAACCTTCCCAGTCTAGTTTAGTCTAGTTTTAAAAGCCCTGGATAAAAATGTCTGTTTAAGACTGAAAATGTCATTTCACTGAAGCCTACTAAAGATGGTCAGTCAAACAGTACAGTCGTACCTTGGCTCCCAAACGCCTTGGGGGGTTGAGCGTTCCAGCTCTCGGACAATCGAAAACCGGAAGTGAGTATTCTGGTTTTCGAATGTTCTTTTGGAAGTCAAAAGTCTGATGGGGCTTTCACATATTCTAATTGGCTGCAGGAGCTTCCTGCAGCCAATCAGAAGCTGTGCTTTGGAAGTCAAATGTTTCGGAAGTTGAACGGACTTCTAGAATGGATTCTGTTCGACTTCGGAGGTACGACTGTATTGCCTATAACCACTATTGCACTAGCTGGAATTGGGTATCCTGTCATAAAAACATGATATCCTGTTGGCCCAGACCCATCTTATTTACCACAATGGCCAACCTGATGCTTCTGAGAAGCCCAACCTGGACAGGGGAGACATTCTCCTTCTATTGCTCCCTAGAAATTAGTACTGTGTCTGAACCTGGAGGTTGCATATAGTAATCATTATTGGAAGCCATTGATAACACTACCTACAGTTGTCCAACCCAGTTTTAAAGCCTTCTAAACTATTCGCCATCACCACATCTTGTAGAAAGGCATTGCATGAATTAATAATGTGTTGTGTGAGGAAGTGCTTCATCTTGAGAATCAATTTAATTGGGTAGCTCTTATCCCATTCAACACACACATAGTGAAGGGTCAGCCAAGTCCTTGCATCTCCCCTGATTTGGGGGCTGTAGATCTGTAGAGTTGAAAGGGGACTCAAAATTATCTAGCCAAACATGCTACAGATACAAAAAAACCAAAACAAAAACCCACTACACAGAATCCTATATTTCTTGTTTTTATTCTTGTTAAAATTAGGTTATTCTTTTTTTTAACCAGCAGTTTTGTGTTACAGTTTTTAACACTCTGTTACTGCTTGAAATGAAGGCACACAGTTGACACTGCTACAACCAAGATGACTTGTGTTGCCGGGTAAATTGATTGTCATTGTCCATTCTTCAAAGTTTCTAAAAAGTGGATGCTATCCATTATAAGATGCTGCATAAATGTTGACTGGTAAATTTTGGGGGGGGGGGGGAATTAATGTTGCATCGTCACTATTTTCTATTTGAAGGGCAGGTATTTTGTGATATTTTTGAGTACCCTTCATTTGTTTTAAGTAGATATAGATATATGTGGTATTATGTTCCTGAGAAAGAATGTTCGCCAATCACAGTGGTTAACCTTCACATAAGAGAGCCAGTGTAGTGTAGCAGTCGCAGTGCTGGACAAGGACCTAGGAGTCTGGGGTTCGAATCATCACTTGGCCATGAAGCTCACCCAGTGACCTTTGGGCTAGTCATCAGCTCTCAGCCTCACAAGGTTCTTGTGTGGATAAAATGGGGAGGAAGAGAACCATGTATGGGAAATGCCAGATATAAATGTAACAAATAACTGAATGATCTTTTTCAAGCACCCATTGAAGGGCTGCCTATTCATCCACTCCTCTTCAGAAACAGGCATCTGAGAGCATTTTAACTTTATACACAGCTGAAGTGGGAAGATGGTTCCTCTCCAGCTGTCTCCTGATGTAGCTCAATCATGCTCTGTATTACTCCTAATAAGGATTTCCCCCACGCAACTGCCGTTCACTGGCTACCTGGCATGTTCCATGTGCCCTCCTTCAGTGCTGGGCATCCTCCAGTCTCGCCATTTCATTTGCCAGGCTGTCTTGGCCAAACCATGCCCACTTTCCATGCATCTGGAATCTTATTTGACACCAGGTGTGGGGCAGGTAGAGAGATGGCCGCCTTTTGAACGTTGGGTTTGCAAGTGCCTTTGCAAGATCTAGCTGCCAACTCTCAGCTAGACAACTGTCATAGTGCCCAAATCATTAATTAGTTGACAGTTAGCAGGTATTAAATCATCAAGAGTTGCTGAAACTCCCAGTACCAAACTAACAAAAACGGGAGTGTGCATGACTGAGCCTTAACTTTGTGGTATCTCTATCCTTTCTCTCAAATACTTGAGAAGAAAAATTCAAAATGAGTCCAGCGTCGTCAGAATGAAATGGTTTCTTCCAGTAAATGTATTGCCACAGAGATTTCTGGTCTGACTTCTGAGATTAAAGGCTAGGAGAGGATTCACACTGGACTACCTTTGGAAAATGTTACGGACTGACATTGATCACCAGGCACTTCTCATTTCTCTCCCCCCCCCCTGCTCTGAACTCTGAAAGAGCTGACTGACTGATTCCACTCCTGCCCCCAGTGCTGCTTTGTGGGCAGAAAAGCAGGGAAGGAGAAGACTCTAGTTAGTTTACACCGATCAACTAGAATTAACAAAATAAAAAAATTCCTTCCAGTAGCACCTTAAAGACCAACTAAGTTACTTCTTGGTATGAGCTTTCGTGTGCATGCACACTTCTTCAGATACACTGAAACAGAAGTCTTCTGTTTCAGTGTATCTGAAGAAGTGTGCATGCAGACTTCTGTTTCAGTGTATCTGAAGAAGTGTGCATGCACACGAAAGCTCATACCAAGAACTAACTTAGTTGGTCTTTAAGGTGCTACTGGAAGGATTTTTTTTATTTTGTTTTGACTATGGCAGACCAACACGACTACCTATCTGTAACTGCAACTAGAATTAGAAAGAGTGAATTGTCCCATTTTGGGTTGGTCACGATTAGACTGGGGTGTGGGGTCCCCATATAAAGTGGCCATTTATGTAATCATAGTAATACTTAGTTGTTCAAAAGATGTTGCATTTGGCTGCTGTTCCTTCGTTCAGGCAAAGACATCAATGTAAGTGGTCAAAATAATCCTATATTTATTGCACAGTTTCTTCAAAAACAGCTAAGTAAATGGATTTGGGGGCTGATGAACCTCTGAAGAGAGACACATTAGTATTTATTCCAAGCTCTTAGAAAAGACAATTGGAATAACTTTGGTTCTGGGGTTTTTTTTGAAGCGTTTTGAAGCATTGTCAATCTGTGAATCTTGATAGCAGATTTAGGCACATTGATGAATAGGTGACATTTAACATTCTCCTTTCATTATGCAGGCAATGACATTTACCAGGTAAGAGATCAAGACTAGTCATATTTAATTGTAGGTTTCTTCATATAAAAAGGTAGGTACATGCATTTTGGGGAACTGGGGAGGAAACGTGCAAGGAAACGCACATGCTAATTCCAGTCCACAAACCTGAACATTTCCTTAACCTCACTAACTGCCCCCCACCTCAGCCCACAGATGCATACAGCCTTCCACGAAAACACAGGAACACACCTTATTGTAAGGACAAATCCTCACCCACCCCCTCATTCATCCCTGTATGCACACACATCCCTTCCTAAATGTGCACACACACACCCCGTACACATACTCTGCCTCATTCACACACAGAGAGAGCCTTCCGCATGCATGTGAGCATCTATAGACCTACACATCTCTCCACATGAACATGGGCACACCTTTCGCAACACGCCCCCCACTGTCCGGGCACACATAAACCCCTCAAAAATAAAAACACACACCATACACCATTCCATAATGATACACTCATCCACACATGCACATTTCTGTGCACACACCCTGTTTTACATGTGTGCACACACCCGTACATTCACAAATGAACTCCTGTCCATGCATACATGCACACACACACATACACCCACGCAAGCTCCTTTCTACAGCCCCCAAGTTGATGGCCACCTCTAGATCTTGTGGTAGCAGGTTTCCATAGTTTAAATATGCAGCATGTGTTCCTGTAGGGTTGGAGTCTCTGTGGCTGAAGTGAAGTGGAATCATGTACAGACCAATCACTGGGTCGTGTCCCTGGACTACACTTGAGGAAGTTACTAATTATTTTACAACATTCATTAGTGACTTTTAAATCACAGTTGCTCTTGTTGACAACTGTAGTCCTATAGACCATCTCTCCAACCTGATGTCCTTCAGATGTTCTGGACTACAGTTCCCATCAGCCCTAGCCAGCATAGGAAGTGTAGCCGACAATATCTGGAGGGCACCAGGTTGGTGAAGGATGCTTTACAACTTCTTCCAATATATTTATTGTACGTTGGGCTACTGCCAGAATATATTATTTAATACTCAGTTTTTTATTGGTTGGCCAACAATGATTTTTATTGCTGGTTTGAAATTTTGTTGAGATGTTTTCTTTAAAGGGGGGGTGTGGGTGTGGAATCACACCTAGGTGTTAAAATGTTCTTTGTTAAGCCCCAACATGCTCAGCAACACTAACTACCTGTTAAAACTTGTTCTCCTTCAGAAAGTGATTTCATTCTGATTGTAAAATAGCTGCCTGCAATTATGAGGAGCTAATGGAAACCTCATTAATTATTTTGGCAAGACAACATCTAACAAGATATTAGCTTCACTATCATGCAAAACTGATGAAGTTACAAAAAACGTTTTAAACTGTCCAAACAAGAATTGCTATCACCAAAAAAAGAAACAACCTCCAGAGGCATAACTATGTTGGTCTGTTGCAGCAAAAGCAACAAAGAGTCTTGTGGAACCTCAAACACTGACAAAAATTATTATGGCATAAGCTTTCTAGTGCTATAATGCTTGATGCTCCATTTCAGCTATTCAAGTAACTCTCAAAGCACCTGTAAAATAGGAAACATCACCACTGGATTTTTTATTTAGTTTTACATAATTTGAATGTTCTTTTCTGCAGCATATCTGAGCTTTGTTATCCTTTCATGTAAGGCTTTCCACATCTTCTCTTTTAAAGACCGTTATTTTTCAGTTTCCAGAACAGTGGTTGCATACACACTATATCTTTAAAGCACATTCAAAGCACATTATTTCCCTCAGAGACTTCTGGGCACTGTAGTTCTTTAAGAGTTGCACAGAATTGTAACTCTGTGAGGGGTAAACAACGGTGCCCAGAATTGACATGAGCCAACAGTGTGACACGGCAGCTAAAAAAGCCAGTGCAATTCTGGGCTGCATCAATAGGAGTATAGCATCTAGATCAAGGGAAGTAATAGTGCCACTGTATTCTGCTCTGGTCAGACCTCACCTGGAGTACTGTGATCAGTTCTGGGCACCACAGTTCAAGAAGGACACTGACAAACTGGAACGTGTCCAGAGGAGGGCAACCAAAATGGTCAAAGGCCTGGATACGATGCCTTATGAGGAACGGCTAAGGGAGCTGGGCATGTTTAGCCTGGAGAAGAGGAGGTTAAGGGGTGATATGATAGCCATGTTCAAATATATAAAAGGATGTCACATAGAGGAGGGAGAAAGGTTGTTTTCTGCTGCTCCAGAGAAGCGGACACGGAGCAATGGTTCCAAACTACAAGAAAGAAGATTCCACCTAAACATTAGGAAGAACTTCCTGACAGTAAGAGCTGTTCGACAGTGGAATTTGCTGCCAAGGAGTGTGGTGGAGTCTCCTTCTTTGGAGGTCTTTAAGCAGAGGCTTGACAACCATATGTCAGGAGTGCTCTGATGGTGTTTCCTGCTTGGCAGGGGGTTGGACTCGATGGCCCTTGTGGTCTCTTCCAACTCTATGATTCTATGATTCTATGAATTCTTCAAGGGAAAGAATGTGCTTTAAAGGTTTTGTGTGTATGCAGCCACATGTTAGTCTGCTGTAGCCAAAGCAAACAAGGGGCCCCCTTGTGGCACATTCAAGGCTAACAATTTGCTGTGGAATAAGGTTTTGTGGGCCACAGTCCACTTCATCAGATGCATGAAGTGTAATCCTGAATTACTACCACAATACTCACCTGCAGTACCTCCTGCGGAGCCAACAAAAGGTCTCAGTAACAATCCCTTCACAAATCCACAGTATATGAGAGACTGCTCAGTCCATGTTTGCACTGGCTCAGAATCTCCTGCACTGAACACACCGCCTTTAACATGACCACATTTCATTCAGTGCCAGGATTTGATACCCATACTTTCTTCTATTCTGAACAGAAAAGAGATCCACAGAGATTCTCTCTGTGAATGCATGTGGTGGAGGCAGATAATGGTACATTTAAGGAGGGTGATGGGAGGAATGCTCACACCATTTTGTGGCCCTTATTTTTCCGTTCTTTTTGATGTGGTAGCCATTTTGTGTTGTGGCAGCCATTTTGTGTTATACCGTGACCCCAAATTTTGTCACTGGCACCCACAGGATTTTCCTTAAGATTCCATACATGTGCCTATTGGGTCAAAAAGTTTGCCGAGTCTTGCCTTCTTCCACGACTCTCCCTATGCCTGCATTTATTCATTAGTTTATTACTTCATGAAATTTATACACCACTTGGGACTCGGCTACATTGTCAAGGACAAAGCGCTTTATATGTGTTGTTTATGCGTTCTAACCCCAGATGGCGCTGTGGAGTTCCGTTTTTGCTAATCCGATTTCTGATACAAAGTTTGCAACATGTCTAACTGAAATGCTTCTTTCACGTGTTTAGATCCATCCTTGATTGTAAGAAACCTCAAAGCAGTTTACAAAAAGATGAAACAAGAAAATCAAGAAAAATTTACAACCATACTTTAAAACACGCAAAAGTTAAAATAATAAAATAGATTAAAATTACCTCAATTTTCTAAGGAACTGGGTCAGCTTGTCTAAACAAGAAGGTTTTTAGCGGGTGCCGAAAATAGTACAGTGCCTACTTCAGGCTTCCTCAAACTCGGCTCTCCAGATGTTTTGAGACTACAATTCCCATCATTCCTGACCACTGGTCCTGCTAGCTAGGGATCATGGGAGTTGTAGGCCAAAAACATCTGGAGGGCTGAGTTTGAGGAAGCCTGGCCTACTTGATCTCAATAGGCAGGAAGTTCCAGCAATCAGCTGCCAAAGATTCCTGGTTAAATGCCTCCCCCAACAAGAAAGGGCAAGGCTAATGGTCACAGCACTATTGAAGCTCTGAACGTTGGACAAAGTTAATTTTCGTGTTTGCCACTGCCACGTACAATCTTCAATTACCTTCTTTATATCTTTCCGCCCTTTCTCTTCACGGTCTACTATCAATTAGCACATTAATTAGCACAGCCCAGTGGAAAACAATGTTGGGGAAATGCCAGCTGCATCACAGATCAAATCAGCCCTTCTCTGTCAATATAACAATGTGTGTGGAATGGAGAAATCTGCAAATTCATGCTGGAACGCAGCTTTGCATGACTCTTGAAACAGACACAAGGACGTTGAATAATATGCCAATAAATAATGAAAATGATTAAGAATGAGGGGAGGGAGGGAGGGGGAGGGGGGAGGGAGAGGAGGGCAGACCTGACATGCATTGTGATTTACCATCACTTACAAAAATAATTAGAAGTGGAGACTTGAATTAGAGCTGAAGTAAAAAAATAAATAAAGATAAAACCAGCCAGCAATGTGAAGGAAAAGAGGATTTGCTTTCAATCCCCTTTTATGAACAAAGCTATTTTGGATTGTATTCTGTGGAAATGGTCTCCTCCTCTGTGGGAAACAGCTCCTAAATTCTCCTTCAAAGGAAAACATAATTTTTGTTTTATTTCTTCTTTGAGATCTGCAATCCAACCGACCATGTTAGGTTACACACAGCAAGCTTTACAGAGAAATTCCTGAACATGCCGGCTACGATATTCAGCACTTTTGGGATTTAGGATTATCAGTGGTTTAGGATTATCAGTGCTCGAGTGAGCTAAATCAGTGCAAAACTAATTTTCTCTTTCATCTCTAGCCCTGTAAGATGGCATTCATTGCAAAGAGGCTGGAAAAAGAAGGCTCAAACGTGATGGGACGGTGGTCCTAGGGTATAATCTGAAGGCAGACAAGGCCACCACTTCGCTAATGCTGAGCAGTTTGGCATGGTGGCATGCCAAGCCGAATATCATTCGCACAGTGGGCACGGTGTGACAAAATGATGAAAGCCATTGGACAACATTGCTACCCTTTCTGCACGTGTGTGCTTCTGTTCCCCCATGAAAATAGTAGGAAAGAGCTGTATGCTGATAAACCACCGCAGATTTTGTCATTTTACTCCTGCAATTTTCTAGGTTGCAAATGGATATTTTCTAGAAGTCATTAAGATTCCACCAGATCCCACCAGGTTTCCAGAAACGGCTTTTACAACATGTGAAAGCTCAAGTATAATGCAGGTACAGTGGTACCTCGGGTTACATACGCTTCAGGTTACAGACTCCGCTAATCCAGAAATAGTACCTCAGGTTAAGAACTTTGCTTCAGGATGAGAACAGAAATCATGCTCTGGCGGCGCAGCAGCAGCAGCAGCAGCAGGAGGAGGCCCTATTAGCTAAAGTGGTGCTTCAGGTTAAGAACAGACCTCCGGAATGAATTAAGTACTTAACCCGAGGTACAACTGTATTAACAGTTAAGAGGAATGTTGGGGAAATGGAATAAACTGCTGTGTGAATGCAGCACTAGACTAGGGGTCAGCAAACTGTTTCAGCAGGGGGCTGGTCCACTGTCCCTCAGACCTTGTGGGGGGCCGGACTATATTTTTTTGGGGGGGGGGGGGAAATGAATGAATTCTCCCGCTTGGACTACTGCAATGCGCTCTACGTGGGGCTACCTTTGAAGGTGACTCGGAAACTACAACTAATCCAGAATGCGGCAGCTAGACTGGTGACTGGGGGCAGCCGCCGAGACCACATAACACCGGTCTTGAAAGACCTACATTGGCTCCCAAGTACGTTTCCGAGCACAATTCAAAGTGCTGGTGTTGACCTTTAAAGCCCTAAACGGCCTCGGCCCAGTATACCTGAAGGAGCGTCTCCACCCCCATCGTTCTGCCCGGATGCTGAGGTCCAGCGCCGAGGGCCTTCTGGCGGTTCCCTCATTACGAGAAGCAAAGCTACAGGGAACCAGGCAGAGGGCCTTCTCGGTAGTGGCACCCGCCTTGTGGAACGCCCTCCCATCAGATGTCAAAGCGATAAATAACTACCTGACATTCAGAAGACATCTTAAGGCAGCCCTGTTCAGGGAAGTTTTTAATCTGTGATATTTTAGTGTATTTCTGGTTTTTATGGAAGCCGCCCAGAGTGGCTGGGGAAACCCAGCCAGATGGGCGGGGTACAAATAATAAATTATTATTATTATTATTATTACTATGCCCCACAAATAACCCAGAGATGCATTTTAAATAAAAGCACACATTCTACTCATATAAAAACACCAGGCAGGCTCCACAAATAACCCAGAAATGCATTTTAAATAAAAGGACACATTCTTCTCATGTAAAAACAAGCTGATTCACGGACTGTCCACGGACCGGATTTAGAAGGCGATCGGGCCGGATTCGGCCCCCGGGCCTTAGTTTGCCTACCCATGCACTAGACAGTGCAACCCTTCAAATAGAGGTCTGTCCTGTGTAAAGTGGGACACATGGCTACCTGCTACCTAGCAGGTTATGGCCGGCTGTGACTTTCCATGGAGAGAGAGAGAGAGAGAGAGAGAGAGAGAGAGAGAGAGAGCTCTTTCCCAGAAGCCTTGCTGCTCAGGATCAGTGCCAGGGATTGAACTTTTGCATATTGAGTTGAAAGTCTGTCCTTTGCCACTGAGCTTCTCAAAAATGCTCCCAAGATGGGGCTCCATCTTTGTTTTCTCATTTCTGCCTCTCTCCATGTAGCTCCTATTTGAAGATTGCTACAAACAGGTGGCTTTGGGCTGGATTCAGATATGGTGAAGACGCACGGGGAGAGGACAAATCTATCAAAGCAGCCGGTGTGTTGTGCAGATGGAGCTTTGTGCCCACACAAAAGCATCCTACCGAAAAAATAATACCCCCATCTTTCATTTGAAAATGTCTTGAACTTTTCTGAACTTGCTAAAATATTAGCTATTACTGCTTTTGGCAGGTTGGTGCTCTAAACGCAGGAAAGGGAGTTCTTGAACGATTCCTATGCAATAAAGCCAGTAATCATCTATTGGGGTGGTGGTGGGGAGGATATCGCTATGGCAACTCAGCTTCTATAGATATAATGCCAAGGCTGCCACCATATGCTCAGTTGCTTGCGAGTAAATCCAACTGAACGCACTGAGGCTTACATCTGTGTAGACAACAGGCTTGATCATTCTGAGCAAGATCTCCGTATTAAAAGCTCTTGCTTTTGTGAGCTTGTTTTTAGTTCCTGAGATTGTACTTTTATCCCCCTAACCCCCTCCTTCACCCCCCCCCCCAAAATAAAGACAAGCTTTTTTCAATGAGGCCTTATATGGGTCAGTTATTATTGACAGTGTTTATGAATACAGTTTTCACCACATCCCGCTAAAAATAATCGAGAGTGGGGTGTTTTATAAATGGCTTGTGAGGAACTGAGTGTTCATTTTGCAGGGCTTCTGTAGCTTTTGTTTTTCAGGAAAGATGGACATCGTATAAGTGGGAAAGTAACCTGCCTCTTCTATAAGGTCACATCCGCACCATATATTTAAAACACTTTTATACCACTTTAACAGTCATTTGGTTTTCCCCAAAGAATCCGGGAAATTGCAGTTTGTTAAGGGTAGTGATATATGGAAGCGAGAGCTGGACCTTAAAGAAGGTTGATCGCCGAAGAATTGATGCTTTTGAATTATGGTGCTGGAAGAGACACTTGAGGGTCCCATGGACTGCAAGAAGATCAAACCTATCCATTCTGAAGGAAATCAGCCCTGAGTCCTCACTGGAAGGACAGATCCTGAAGCTGAGACTCCAATACTTTGGCCACCTCATGAGAAAAGAAGACTCCCTGGAAAAGACCCTGATGTTGGGAAAGATGGAGGGCACAAGGAGAAGGGGACGACAGAGGACAAGATGGTTGGACAGTGTCCTCGAAGCTACCAGCATGAGTTTGACCAAACTGCGGGAGGCAGTGGAAGACAGGAGTGCCTGGCGTGCTCTGGTCCGTGGGGTCATGAAGAGTCGGACATGACTAAACGACTAAACAACAACAACAAGGGTGCTGATAGTTGTTAGGAGGCCCCTTATTCCCCTCGCACAAACTACCATTCCCGTGTGTGTGTGTGTGTGTGTGTGTGTGTGTGTGTGTGTAACAGTCCCTTTTCCTAGGGAACTCTGCAAATTGCAGCTCTGTGCGGTTTAATTATGAGTGCAATGGTAACAAATGGTGCTTGCTTACTGCTTGCCCCCCGTGCACCTATATGTTTCCTCATTTTTTTCTAGGCCCAAATCCAGCTGGAGAGAATGGAGTGTCTGGAACCAATGAAGATGCCCAACGTTGTCCTGCTCCTGTATTGCTTTATGAAGCATCGAAACCAGAGCAGGTGTAAAGAACTTTTGGCCCTCCAGATGTTGATGAATGACAACTCCCATCATCTCTTCTAGCCATTGGCCATGCTTACTGAGGCTGTTGGATGTTATAGTCCAGCAACATCTGGAGGGCCAAGTGTTTCCTATACCTGTGATGGTGGGATCTTCTTATGAGTTGGGTAGACCATACCATATCTACATCATACCAAAACCACAATGATATCTCTGAACACTTGCAACAAGGATGACCCAACACTTGACCTGATGATATGTATTCATGCAATGTAAGTTGGGAAGCCAGGATCATACCCTGGATGCAGAATCTGCAGTAGTGACCACTGTTTATGCCAGCCTTCAACCTTAGACCCAATCTAGATATTCCCCTAGATTTACAAACAATAACAGAATATTGGCTTGGCACTTTGGATACAGAAGAATTAAGATGAGTAGAAACTGAACTGATTCAACATCAACAGAATTCCAGTGCTTTCTGGCCACTGTTACTTTTTAACCTTTTTTGATTTTGGTTAATGAGCCCACTGTCATGTCAATTACTTTGAGCAAGCCAACGAAAGCAAAGCTAGAACAGATGTTCATTCTCAACATGAAGGTAGTAACAGTCAATCCTTTGCTTTTCATAACAGCCTAAGGAACCCTGCACTGGCTGCCCATATGTTACGGAGCCAAGTTCATAGTCCTCCCATGGTGTAGCACCCTGCTTGTGGTTAACGCTTAGCTGGAATGAAATATTCAACGCAGCAATAGAGAAATTAAAATAGTAATTTATTTGTCAGACAAATAAATAAGAGGCTCAGTGGTACGTGGTTACCAAGCTCTGGCCTGGCCTCCTGCCATTCTGGCCAGCACTTATATTCCCTTAATCCAGCCCCCTTTGCTCCTCCTGTGGCTGCCTCTGTCCAATCAGCCTGGTTGAAATTCCTATTGGCTGTTTGCTAGAGCCAATCACAAAAGATACACCCACAAAAGATACACCCATTTCCTTGCCCTTATAAGGGAGACAAAGAGCTATATATATGACATATAAGTAATAATATATCTTACATGGAATCTTAATTACCAGCTCACCTCTTGCCCTTCTTGCCCTATTGCCTTCTAAAACAGATGTTTAATCTTACATTTTTATGTTCAACAGATGTCAAGGATCTTGAGTTTCACATCAACATTGAAAGATTTCCTTCATTTAATGTTTCTAAACAAAATGCCTGACAACCATATATCAAGACTGCTTAGATGGCGTCTTCTGTCTGGCAGGGTGGGGGGCTGGTGGCTGACTTAATTTCAGGATAAATACAACTCTTACAACCATATGAAATAAGAATCTAGCATTCCTTAAATCCTTTGCATAATTACATTTAAGCCAATATATTTAAGCTAATATATTTCATACATTTATCATAGGTAGCCTCTTAAAAGAATAAAGCTTCTCAAAGTGAAAAGGAAGGAACTCAATAAAACACAGCTTTTAAAAGAAGCCTCTTCAGTTTGCACCTCCCCCTTTCCCCCTCCTCTCCAGCCTCAAAATAAAATAGGAAGAAGCTGCTTCTTCTGCCAAGCCAGTTGCCTTTCCAACATTTAACACATTTTAACCTTTTTTAACTCTCTTAGTTTAAGAAACAGCTTTAGAAAAAGACTTCCCCCAAAAATGTTCTCTTTCCAGCTAAATGTTTCTCCCCATTGCTCCTGGCCTTTTAACCTTAGAAAGAAGATCTGGCTCATTTTACTGGGAGGCACATTGGTATTATCTTCCCCATTCCTAATGGTGTTTTCTCAGCCTTGGGGCAGCATATGTAATTCTCCCTTTTTATGACTTTGAGAATTGTTTTTCTACTATAAATCAATGGGGCCCTTCTTGTCTTAGGAGGAAAAACATCTTGCCAAGGTTCTTTTAGGCAGCTGGTCTTTTGCCTGGCATGAAACATTTGAAAATCCTTTTTTTAAGCTCATTTTTAAATACAAGCCTTGATTGAAATATATAGAAGCTTTGATAAAAATGCAGGCTTATGATTAGATGCCTCATTCCCCCCTTTCAAGCTCAAGGACCTTCATCCCAAGTGTCCTTGATAGCTTGACCTTCATCATATTCCTGAGGTAAAGCTCTGTATAGGGCCATGATATGAGGTAGAGTTTCATTTGAAACCATCTTGCTAATTGTACTTCTAAAACATGAAATGATACATGGCATCATACATAAAACCAATACTACTACTGTCAAGAAAAACAAGCAAGACAATAGTATCCCTTTGAGTCCTGTGACATTAGGTAACCAATTGGTGAGCCATCCCATATCCCATCCTTCCCATGTTTGTACTGGGACATGTGCTATATTCTCCATCTTTGTGGCCAACACACGGATTGCCTCACCATTATCAGAAATGTTAAAGCAACAGGCATTCCCTGTCAAGTTCAAGACTCCACATAGGCCTCCCTGCCTGGCAAGTACATAATCCATTCCCATTTTCAGCTGCAAAATGGCGGCTCTACTTTCATCCAACTGTTGTGCAATAAGTCTCAAACTCTGGGCCGTTGCATTGGTTACAAGTTCCACTACTGCTTGCAATCGAATTATTCTGTTTAGATTATAAATAGGATCCCGTGCCCCTTGTATGAGCTCACCAGGATTCCAGGAGGCAGGATCATAATAGGCTATAATGCGCTCTGGCGGCCAATCATCAGTACCGCTCCAACTTTGGGTACTTCCTCCTGCTATATGAGAAATATCAGCATTCCTTCGTGTTCGCCTGGCCGAACTAGTGGGCATAATCCACATTGGTGGTAATACCCAACCCAAGAAACAAGTCCCACTCCATTTGGAAGGGAGTTTCTTGTATGCCCATTCTCCACATATCCACCACAACCATCGGGTCTGAGGTTTTTGGTACGGGGAATACAGAAGGCGAAATACCAAAAGGGGTAGAGAGTTCACAGTGCAGTATGTTAGATTGCCTTCTTCTGTCACGGTTATGTTCCACACCACTTTCCATGCATGAATAAAAGGAGGTGCACAGGGCAAGGCATTCCGAGTTCGATAGGTAGTACCGTGTGCCCAGGTATGACTATTCTTCTTATAATCCCAAGTATAGTGACAATGAGAAGAGCCTATCATGGGAGAATCAGCTGCATCTGATGATTTATGTACACAGAATTTCCCTTGTACAGGTATAACTCGTAATGGTTTAGTTGAGTTCCATCCGGGGAAATTCTGTATTTCAGTTTGGTGTGGCATTTCGCTTACCATACCAATAGCATCTAATGGTATCGGTAATAACGGCATACCTCCCTCTGAATCATCTGGCCCAAGAGAGCAAACAAGGCAATTGGTCCTATTTGCAACATTAGCTACCATTTCAGCTAAACCTACCCACATATTGTGGTCATGGCTGAATCCATATTTAGCCAATTTGGTCAGATTCAAGGACCCTTCCCCTTCCCAAGGGATCAGGATTAATAAAATCATGTTGATGTCTAGTATATGCATTCCTTCCACAAAAGATTACCTTATTGTGATAGCAAATAATTATTAGCCCCAATATAATTCCCCCAGTGACAGAAATGGGGAACCACCAAGACCAAAACATATATCCCGAGGATCCCCAATGAGTAATATCTCTGATAATTGTTCCACAAGGGGGGGGCAGTCAATCAATTGTATTAGAGAATCTTTCCGTTCACAGTCGCTGGTTCAGACGCTCCTCAAGCTTCAGGCGTGCGCAGGTCAGCCAGCTTCCAGGTTGTGGCTGCAGCAGGCCGGTCGTCAAATGTTGCCCGTGACCTAGCCCGTTCCCGGTAGGGCTAGATACAGGGGTTTTTGGAGAGAGTTAGTTTTAAAGGATTAGAGGGGTCACCTTTGCACGTCCAACTGCCTTCAGACTTCTTCAAACGAGAGTGATGAATCCAGGGGGTCACCTCAGCTACCTTCACCGCTGTTGGAGTAGAGAGCAAGACGGTGTAAGGTCCACGCCACTTAAGTGCAAGTGGATCACGTTTCCACTCTTTCACCCATACGCTATCGCCAGCCTGGAACTGATGAATCGGCTCGGCAATGCTGCACGGCGTGCGCTCGAGGGCCCACCTGTTAAGAGAAACAAAAACACGGGAGAGAGATTGCACTTGTTCCTGTGTCACATGGTCTCCTATTTGTTTAAGGTCAGCTGGAATATCCTGAACAAAGGAGGGCGGTCTCCCATACAGGAGCTCAAAAGGTGACAACTTAAGTCTTTTTGTGGGTGCACACCGAACACGAAACAGTGTTATGGGTAACACATCTACCCTTCTGAGACTTTAGACATATTAGTGGGCTTCTGGCATGCCCTGCGGATACCTTGCACAAGTGTCTGGCGGTAGGTGGTAAGTCTGGCCAGGTGAATTGCATTGTTTGGATCCCAATTAGGATCTTCCAAGGGAAAGTTATCTTGGAGATGACGGTCAATATTATAAATATTTCCCGCTCTGGCCTGCTCACGCAAATATATCTGTGCCTTTTCAATTATGTCTCTCCTTTCCTCAGTGGTGAACAGAGTATTTAGGAGCTGGCGACAATCTGTCCAAGTAGGACTATGAGTATTTACTATTGAAGTCACCAAGTCCATCATAGCCTGAGGTTTTTCTGCAAAAGATGGGGTGTGTGTTTTCCAATTCATCAGATCTGTAGTTGTGAATGGAATATATTGCAAGGTCGAAGTTCGAGGTGGCCGTGGTCCGGGTTGCCCATTAACCAGCGCAGGCTCCTCAAGTGCATCAAATACTCTTCTAAGAGGGGCTACTACGTGATCTTTCTCTTCACTTTGCTCTAGGGGCCTCAAATCATAGGGGATGGTATCTGTCGCAAGGCGTTCTTTTAGCAGCTTTATACGCCTGGCTGTATTGCTTGCTGACCGAGCAAGGTCTCCCTGTAACTTCTGTAACATTTCTCTGGGACTTGGATGTACAGGGGTTTGGGGTGGGCAATCAGTTGTTCCACTAAAGGAGACTGTAGATGGAGGTCTATTAGGAGTCACAGGTGGAATAACCACTTCTGCTTGGGCTTTATTATAGAACTCCAATGCCTCCTGAAGATATTTATCATAATCTATCAAGGAATCAAGCTCTGTGACTCCACTCCCATTATTCATTCCAGTTTCTTGCCTTGGGGTTACAACTGGTGGAGTGTTTGGATTAAGCTCCCTTCGATGTGGAGCATAGGGTGGAGGTGGAAGCACCTCTTCCTCTGGCCCCTCAAAAATGGGTTTGAGTTTATTTGGCAAGATTCCTTTCCTAGCTTCGGCTTTTACAGCCAATAATTTGCATCGTTTGACTTTGCATTCCCTTATCCATGGAGGATTTTTATTTAATGTGCTCAGCCAGGAATCTATATATGGAAATTGTTCTGGGCACCCTCCAGTTTCTTTGGCGATATCAGTCCAAAGTTTGCTTACTAAATTTATATCAAAGGTTCCCTGGGATGGCCATCCAGTAATTTGTTTTGGCCATTCTAGTTCACATAACGTTCTCAAGCGCTCTGGCGTCATTTTGACTCCATATGCCCCTGAGAAGGCTTTCTTAAAATTATTTAACATACACTCAAGAGGTGTATTTTCCCCCTTTGAACCCCCAACTCCCATTGTATGGCCCTGTGAAGTATCCACTCAGTCACTCACAGACGCGCTTCGTGGGTTTCCTTGCCTAGTGAAGTCGGCCTTACTAGGAACCGAAGTACTGCCCACTCCACACTCAGGTCAGCTACAGATTGCTCTGTACTTTCTCACACATACAATGCGCTGGATACTTCACCACACTCTACCTCCCAATCCTTCCCTTTCCCTACACCAGATCACCATCTGATGTACCCAACCACCTAGCGTACTCAGTTTCCCCTTACTGAGACGCAGAAGTTTGATCAAGACTTCTCTTCCTCCCAATTAATTGGAGGGCCAAAAATCCCTTTGTGCACTTACCCTTGGTTGGTTCCCTGTTTCCCCCGGTCCGTCGCCGCCAGTGAGCAGGGTATCAGACAGACGAGTCTTCTGCGTTCCCCCTGGAAAAAATTACCAGTGCGCGCTTTGGGTAAGCAGTTGTCCTCTCTCTTGTACCCTGCCCAGTAGGGCGAAGGGGCTGCGTTCCAGCAGACCACTTATCCGAGTCACAGGGCACCATAAAATGTAGCACCCTGCTTGTGGTTAACGCTTAGCTGGAATGAAATATTCAACGCAGCAATAGAGAAATTAAAATAGTAATTTATTTGTCAGACAAATAAATAAGAGGCTCAGTGGTACGTGGTTACCAAGCTCTGGCCTGGCCTCCTGCCATTCTGGCCAGCACTTATATTCCCTTAATCCAGCCCCCTTTGCTCCTCCTGTGGCTGCCTCTGTCCAATCAGCCTGGTTGAAATTCCTATTGGCTGTTTGCTAGAGCCAATCACAAAAGATACACCCACAAAAGATACACCCATTTCCTTGCCCTTATAAGGGAGACAAAGAGCTATATATATGACATATAAGTAATAATATATCTTACATGGAATCTTAATTACCAGCTCACCTCTTGCCCTTCTTGCCCTATTGCCTTCTAAAACAGATGTTTAATCTTACATTTTTATGTTCAACAGATGTCAAGGATCTTGAGTTTCACATCAACATTGAAAGATTTCCTTCATTTAATGTTTCTAAACAAAATGCCTGACAACCATATATCAAGACTGCTTAGATGGCGTCTTCTGTCTGGCAGGGTGGGGGGCTGGTGGCTGACTTAATTTCAGGATAAATACAACTCTTACAACCATATGAAATAAGAATCTAGCATTCCTTAAATCCTTTGCATAATTACATTTAAGCCAATATATTTAAGCTAATATATTTCATACATTTATCATAGGTAGCCTCTTAAAAGAATAAAGCTTCTCAAAGTGAAAAGGAAGGAACTCAATAAAACACAGCTTTTAAAAGAAGCCTCTTCAGTTTGCACCTCCCCCTTTCCCCCTCCTCTCCAGCCTCAAAATAAAATAGGAAGAAGCTGCTTCTTCTGCCAAGCCAGTTGCCTTTCCAACATTTAACACATTTTAACCTTTTTTAACTCTCTTAGTTTAAGAAACAGCTTTAGAAAAAGACTTCCCCCAAAAATGTTCTCTTTCCAGCTAAATGTTTCTCCCCATTGCTCCTGGCCTTTTAACCTTAGAAAGAAGATCTGGCTCATTTTACTGGGAGGCACATTGGTATTATCTTCCCCATTCCTAATGGTGTTTTCTCAGCCTTGGGGCAGCATATGTAATTCTCCCTTTTTATGACTTTGAGAATTGTTTTTCTACTATAAATCAATGGGGCCCTTCTTGTCTTAGGAGGAAAAACATCTTGCCAAGGTTCTTTTAGGCAGCTGGTCTTTTGCCTGGCATGAAACATTTGAAAATCCTTTTTTTAAGCTCATTTTTAAATACAAGCCTTGATTGAAATATATAGAAGCTTTGATAAAAATGCAGGCTTATGATTAGATGCCTCATTGGCTCAGCTGCACAACTCATATGTCCCAGGACCTAAGCATTCAATATTGTGGACTCAACTTTGTGGAACTCCCTCTTACCTGAGATCAGACAGGCTCCTCTATATTGAACTCTGGTGCTTGACAAAGCCCTTTATATTCCAGCAGGCATTTTAAGTGAATTGTGTTAGGCTTACTTTATACTCTTCCCTGTGTTTTTTAATTGTTTCGAACACCATGCTCATCCATTGTTTTGCAGACTATTTTGAAAATGACTATAAGACCATTTGTGATGAAAGAACAGCTTATACATATTGAAAATAATAATAATAGTAATAGTAATAATAATAATAATAATAATAATAATAATAATAATAATATAATTTTACTCCACCCATCTGGCTGTGTTTCCCCAGCCACTCTGAGCGTCTTACAGCATATATAAAAACATAGTAAAACATCAAGCATTAAAAATCTTCCGATACAGGGCCGCCTTCAGATATCTTCTAAAAGTTATATAGTTCATAATCTCCTTGACATCTGATGGAAGTGTGTTTCACAGGAAGGCCACCACTACCAAGAAGGCCCTCTGCCTGGTTCCCTGTAACTTTGCTTCTCACAGTGAGGAAACCAGCAGAAGACCCTTGGAGGAGGACCTCGGTGTCTGGGCTGAACGATTGGGGTGGAAATGCTCCTTCAGGTATACTGGGCCGAGGCCGTTTAGGGCTTTAAAGGTCAGCACCAACACTTTGAAATGGAACACGTTTTGCAAACCTTCTCAATACAAAAGTCATAATTTACCTTTTTGTGTCCTAAATCAGCAACATGCTCTGTTGGTGGCTTTTTTTTTTTTAAAGAGACATCTTAAAAGATAGTTTTTTTTACTGGGGACAGTAAAACTTTGTCATTGACAGGGGTGGCTAAAGACCATTTTCTGTTTGAGGCAAAACAGTAAATAGTACCCTCACTTCAAAGTCAAAGTGCTTAAGATTGGGAATAGACAAATCAATTAGTTTCAATTTCTCACACACACCCCTTTGGTTCTCCACATTTCTCCATTGGTTTGCTACCCCCTCCCCCCAAAAAGAAACGGCAGCATTGTAGTGTGCACTTCTCCTTTTATACACAATTATTTGCTAGCAATTTTGTTTAATATCATGCACTGTGTATTATTTTCACTCACAGACACATTCTGAAGGTAGCTGCATCTCAGTTTGCCTGTTGTTTCAGTAAAGGCAAATGAGGCAGGTCTGTATTTAAATGCAAACCAAGCCGAATTTCTGCTCCATCACTACTCAAGAGCAACGCTGGCCAATTTTGGCACCTGCAGCAGAAAATCCCACAAGTACCTCTCACTTAATAATTGTGTTAAATTATCTATAAATGAAAATGTATGCGAATCCTCTCAGGTCTAAACTAGTTGTGTTGCTACATTTTGACTTTTTCTGTGGAGGGTGGGTGGCTTTTGTCAGGACCACAGTGTGTACGGATGGGGGCTGACCCTTTCCCAACAACCCCCCTCCCCTTATGATAGCTACTATTCCTTGAAGACATGCTCACATGGTGCCTGTAACTCTAACAGCCATTGCAATGATGAATTTCATTGGAATTGCTGGGGGTAGGGGAGAGAGAAAGGGTTAAGCCGCCTTCCCATGTACCACAGACCTGACTAAAATCAGAGCGCTCTGCGGTGGCTGTTAAGTTACGGATCTCATGTCCTACTTTTTTTGCATCCTTACCTTGTGTGTCTTTCTATTGTTTCTTTCCTGCTGAGGTGCAAGAGCTCAAGGCAACCCCACCTTTCCTATCAAGTATGCATTTCCTGCAATAAATGTACCTTTCTTATTTTCCTACACTCAGAGTCTCAGTGTGATTATATCTTCTTTTTTGTATATAATTTTTATTAAATTTTATGTTTTACAATTCAGAATATTCATTTTAACAACCTTAAAATGTCAATGACTTCCTTTCTTTTCTTTCCATGGTTCATTTTGCATATCATAAATCCATGCATATTTTACATAAACTATACCATTCAGTATTACATTATTACATTCATCAAATCTTGTTTACACTGTTGAATTTATCTTAATGCTGCCAACATTTTCAAGTGTACAGTGGTACCTCGGGTTACATACACGTCAGGTTACATATGCTTCAGGTTACAGACTCCGCTAACCCAGAAATAGTACCTCAGGTTAAGAACTTTGCTTCAGGATGAGAACAGAAATCACGCGGCGGCGGCACAGCAGCAGTGGGAGGCCCCACTAGCTAAAGTGGTGCTTCAGGTTAAGAACAGTTTCAGGTTAAGAACGGACCTCCGGAACGAATTAACTATGTAACCAGAGTTAACCAGAATTAACTACGTAACCACTGTACGCAATTCCCTCCCCCCATATATCCAATAAACATTTTCCAATCTTCTTTAAACGTATGTTCTTCTTGTTCTCTTATTCTATATGTTAGCTCCACAAGCTGTGCATATTCCATCAGTTTAAGTTGCCATCAGTGTAGTTATAACAATTGCGTGCTCCTCCAACAGGGATTCAGTATTAAGTTCAACTTCTGCTGAACATTTTAAGTTCAAACACCAATGAAGAGCCTGCTGGATCAGGCCAATGGCCCATCTAGTGCAGCATCCTGTTCTCATAGTAGCCAACCAGATGCCCATGCGAAGCCCACAAAGCAGAACGTGAAGACAACAGCCCTCTCCCCACCTGTGATTCCATCGACTGGCATTCCAGGACACGCTGCTTCTACCAGTGGAGATAGATCCTAACCATCACAGCCAGTAGTCACTGAAAACCTTATTCTCCATGAAATATACCTTCCATGTGGCATGATCAGGCATTTGCCCTAGACATTCTGTGAACCCTCCGTGGTACAGGAGATACAGACATATCTCAATGCCATTGAAACTACAACTAATCCAGAATGCGGCAGCTAGACTGGTGACTGGGAGCGGCCGCCGAGACCACATAACACCAGTCTTGAGAGACCTACAGTGGCTCCCAGTACATTTCTGAGCACAATTCAAAGTGTTGGTGTTGACCTTTAAAGCCCTAAATGGCCTCGGCCCACTATACCTGAAGGAGCGTCTCCACCCCCATCGTTCTGCCCGGACACTGAGGTCCAGCACCGAGGGCCTTCTGGTGGCTCCCTCATTGTGAGAAGCAAAGCTACAGAGAACCAGGCAGAGGGCCTTCCCGGTAGTGGCGCCCGCCCTGTGGAGTGCCCTCCCATCAGATGTCAAAGAGATAAACAACTACCTGACATTCAGAAGACATCTGAAGGCAGCCCTGTTCAGGGAAGTTTTTAATGTGTGAAATTTTAGTGTATTTTTTGCTCTTTGTTGGAAGCTGCCCAGAGTGGCTGGGGAAACGCAGCCAGATGGGCAGCATACAAATAATAAATAATTATTATTTTATTATTATTTTAATTCCCAAAGAAAACATGCCTTTCATTCCGCAACGTGGTCCTTTGTATAAATCGAAACTTTGCAACGATGGCATGTTTGTAATGTAGTTAACCTCCTCCGACTCGCTCTCTCCATATTGGGACTGTAGATGTTCAAACAGTTGAATAAACAGAAAGGCATGAGAAAGAGTTCTGTAAGATGCAAAAATGAATGTCTCTAACATTTTTAAAGACTAATAAAATGCCTTACTTGTGAGCGGCTAAGCTTACAGCCCAACAAGGAGCTCCTGTGGTCTGCCAAATGACCACAATTGGATTGCCCATAATGTTTGTGTGTGTTCAGAGGACAGAAATTTAGCTTGCTTGTCAGAATTGTTTGAGCCAAGCATCATTTTCACACAATGCTCAAGCTTAAGCTCTGTATATGAGAGGGTCAGATAGCTGAACTCTGCTGAAAGCAGCCGTTGCACTATGTCATATGTGAGACAGTAAGGCCCATGGGTCCTTGTACCAGTTCTTCTTCTCTTGGCTCTGTTGAGGCCCACTGACCTACTCATCCCACAAGCAATTTCAGTGAAAAGATAATTTCAACTTCCTAACGTGCACTGCAAAAACATGTGTCTTTTACATAATATTTTATATTGGGGCTGCCAACCAGGCAGTGCAACTTAAACAGTTTTCAAAGCAAGCTTCCCCCACCCCCTCTGCAGATGACATGCTTGTTTTCATAGGATACAAACTGTTCCATGGTTAGAACATATTTTGCATTAAAGACGTGCGCTGTAATGCAGATGCCCTGGTCAGGTTCTTCCTGAATGAACATGAAGGAAAGTGGTTTTGCAGGTGTTTCTTCCTGCCTCCGAAGTGCTTCCTCACCTGCCTTTCGATGCAGTTCTTTCTTCCTAAAACATAAAGAGATGACAGGGGCAGAACAGCTCCTCTGTAATGGAATTTAATTTTATACAAATGGCTCATCGGAGCTGGCACAGCATCATTTCGAGTTTTCAGCGTGCTGGGTTGAATCTGTCAAACTGGGAAACCAGAAGCTGATGCTAAAGACTGCTGCTTTCACTTCAGGCTGTGTTTTGTCATATAAGGACTTCAACACAATCTTGAAAGCTCTGCTCGAGATAAGAAAGAAAGTGACATGGGTGACTAGCTACACTTATGCAGGGGTTTTAAGAGCACTACCCTGTAGGCTTGCCTGTTCCAAACAATTTGCATGAAATTTAATAACTTTGGATGAACAGATTAAAAATGCTCATTGAGGAAACCAGAGGCCTTTCTCCTTGGAATATTAGGCCCTGAACTGCCCAAGAAAGATGTAAAGGTATTTTTGTATGCCACAACTGCTGCACAAATTTTAATAGCCAAAAAGTGGAAAACACAAGAATTACCAACTGTGGAAGAATGGCAGATGAAGATGAAGGACTTTATGGAGCTGGCTGATCTCACTGGGAGAATCCGCAACCAGAAAGAAGAGGAATATCAAGAAGATTGGAAGAAATTTAAAGACTATTTGAATAAATATTGTAAGATTAACGATTAGTAATTACTTGAAAGTACTAAATAGGCCTAGGATTAAATTAGGATTTAAATAAATAAATGAGACATAGAATGTTAAGAAAAGTTAAGAAATTTGATTAAAATCGGAATATTGCTTTTTTGAATAATGATATTGGAAAACTGCTACATTCAGTTACAAGGAAATTCAGATGGAAGAGATTAGAGGAAGTCAAGCAATATGTTTATGAAGTTGGAAGTTTAACTAATTAATTAACTTTTACTGTTTATGTGTTTGTGGTTATATTTTTGGTTATTATTTGCTATATTTGTTTTATTTATTTATTCATTTTCTTTTCTTTTTGTTTCATTGGTTTTATAGTATGTGTTGTATTTGTATGAAACTTAATAAATATTACTGGGGGGGGGACGCTCATTGAGAGGAGTGAAGGTCACAGGGTCACTCTCCTCTGACTTCATGTGACCACGTACTAGGAGACTATAGTACAAATGGGCCCAAAATGTACATCTGTACAACCTGCAAAGGGGGCTGCCTCTTTCCTTCCATATCAAGGTGGGGACCGTTTGTCAGTCCAAAGGCCACATTCCACTGACAACCTCCCAGGGGGTTCCATGTTGGTGATGGGCATGGCCAGAAGGCAAGTGGACAGGGAAAGAAACAAAAATAAGCAGAACAATGGATGTAGCTCTGATCTTTGTACAAAAGGCCAGCCATACAAAAATCAGGGATTTACACACACACACACACACACACACACACAGCTGCACAAATCTTTCTCTCTTTCTTTTCCATTATGCTTTATTAAGTTTCAACATTTTTAACCTATACAATCAAAACACAATTTCGTCTTTTATTTTTATCGACCTCCCACCCCATTTTCCATGGAGTTGCTGTTTCTCCCCTTCTGTTGCACCCTATCTTCTATTAAATCATAACCACAATCTTATCATCTTTCCCTATCCATCCAGAGTTGGAGCCAGGCAAGCAAGAACCATCATGATCACAGTTCAGTGAATGATCTAGCCAGGCAAAAGCACCCAAGGAAAGTGAGTAATATCAGGTGAGCAACATCCTTGAAAGAACCCTGGACATAACAGTTCTGTACCAACTAGTGCAGAGGTTATAGCAACTTCATAGTTCTTCCACCAGTGTCGAAAAAAACCTAATCAGTCATGAATTGCCTAGGTGGTCTAGGCAACTTGTAACTGGCAGAACATGGATGATATTCTTTTGACAACTCCTGGCCTGGAGGGGTACTGAAATCCAGCTTTCGTTTTCTCCCTCCACTGCATTCTCACAACATTTAACTGACAACACATTCCCACCACTTCCCACCCTTTCTAACCATGGCTAGTGTTAAAAGTATGGAAATGATGGCTTAGCCCTCTCTGATGCCTGTTCTGGTACTGTATATGAGTGACTTCTAGAGATGGGCTATCACTTCTCTTTTAAACTTTGTTGTGTGATAGCAGTCTTCTCTCCATTATGAATTTGCTCAAGGGCCCACTTCTTCTAAGGTGTTTTTCTTCTAAGGTTGCCATATTTCAAAGGTGAAAATCCGGACACAAAAGTTGTGCCTGGACACATTTTCCAATGGCTGAATCCCAGCTATGGCAACCCTAAGCTGATTTGCCCAATCACAGAAAGCAGATGTAATTATGTAATCAGTTTTCACTAAATGGGAAGTTTTCACTCTGTTGCAGATGCTCACACTGGAAGCCTTTGTCCTGAGGAAACAAGGGGTGTCTTGTCTGTCTCTTTTCTTGTAAAAGGCTGAAATTCATCCCTGTTTTTGCCAGTGAGAATATCTTTCTGTAACTACAGGATACATAGGTGTGTAATTATGTCTAGTGATGCAATGATGTGGTTTTTACTCAGGCCATACTTTCATGCTACATCTTGTGACCAAAGGGAGGTAAGCAGGAAACAGGCTTAACTCAGTCCCCACAGTTGTATCTTGTTAGTCACCCCTGCCTTAGACACAGGGGACTGGAGCCAGGTAACATATTCATTGAGATTAATTGACATGACCAACTTAGGTCCATCCATTTTAATGGGTCTCCTCTGTGTACAACTTAATTGGTTGCAACCCACTGAAGACAGCAAAATTAAGATATCCAGGACCAGTTTTGAGGGATCTCTTAGCAAAGTACAGCCCAGCAACTTTTCTGAGGTCAGAGGTAGGAAGGAGGAGTGGTAGCAACCCATCCACTGCTAGTTTAAGAATTCAGGACCAGGAGTATGATTAGATGGGACATTGTCATTTAGTTGTTTAGTCGTTTAGTTGTGTCCGACTCTTCATGACCTCATGGACCAGAGCATGCCAGGCACTCCTGTCTTCCACTGCCTCCCGCAGTTTGGTCAAACTCATGCTGGTAGTTTCGAGAACACTATCCAACCATCTCGTCCTCTGTCGTCCCCTTCTCCTTGTGCCCTCCATCTTTCCCAACATCAGGGTCTTTTCCAGGGAGTCTTCTCTTCTCATGAGGTGGCCAAAGTACTGGAGCCTCAGCTTCAGGATCTGTCCTCCCAGTGAGCACTCAGGGTTGATTTCCTTAAGAATGGATACGTTTGATCTTCTTGCAGTCCATGGGACTCTCAAGAGTCTCCTCCAGCACCATAATTCAAAAGCATCAATTCTTTGGCTCTCAGTGAGCACTCAGCCCTGAGCCCAGAGCAAGATGGGACGTACCCTGTATCATTATATAGCTTCATCAGCAGGTGGCAAAGGACTTAGTTACATCTGGGTAGAGTGAAGTGTTCTGTTGCTTACGTTGTTGTTTGGAGGGGCAATTAAAGTCTTGCCCCTTTTCAGACTGGTGTGTCCAGGAGTGTGCAGAAGAGAGATCAACATCTCTCGATAGTTCTCAGAGTGCTTTGCAACAGGTTGTCTTCCAACTCCTAGTCCTGCATTGCAAGGGGTTGGACTAGATGATCCTCAGGGTCTCTTCCAACTCTACAGTTCTATGATTCTTCCCAAATGTCATAACAATATCAACAACTAAGACTCTCCCTGTCCACACCCACTGCATGGGGAAAAACATCAACAGGGATAGACTTTTGGGCTGGGGTATGCCAGGGGTAGGGAGCTGTTGTTGCTGTTGCTACTGTTGATTGTTTTGCATATTTATTTAAGATTTTGTTGTGATTTACGTGGAAATGGTTTAGTTTTGTATTTTTTAATGATACATTTATTGTTTATAACTACTTTAGTTATGTTGTTATGTTGTAGTTGTGCATTTTGTCGTGTTGTTACGCTGCCTTGAGCATGGTTCAAAGTGTGGAAATTATGTATGTATATACATGTGTGCGTGAGAAAGAGAGAGAGAGAGAGAAAGCTTGGTTCTGGTACTGATCACAAATTGTATTTGGCATGTACTCAGAGGCACCCTGTTCCTTAATTCTTAGCATATTGTCCACATGCCTAAGCCATGTTTTGTACCTGGCTGTGGTTCGTGGACCTCTGAGATCTAGTATACCAAACAAAGTATGTCCTGCAAACTTGAAGCCAACCTACCCGTGTTTTAAGACTAACATGGCATAGCCCAAGTGAATAACTGATGGGTTCTCTCACACCTTCAGCACCTGGCCACAGAGACTGTGACCCTCAATACCTCAGTTGTAGAGAAGCTCTAAAGTTTGAAGCTGTTGCATTGCAATTTCAACAGGCTTTTTTTCAGCAGCTGAGATTTCTGTTATATTTTGAAATGCTCAACAGAAACAAGCTCTGCAATTTGCCTAGTGAATGGTTTGGGACCGCACCAGACACATAATTTTAATCAAGGGATGCTATGATAATGACTCCCTGTGAGTCATTCAAAACGGTAAAACTAGGAAGGAACTGTACCAAAAGTGTTGTTTTTCTCTCCCTCCTGACAACAAACTTTTCCACACAGGTTTTCCCCCTCATATAAATAATATCAGTCTTTTGCACAGCATAGTTAGTGGAACAATTTAACTTGATTTCAAGAACACACACACACACACACACACACACACACTGATGTGGCATTTTTTTTGCTTCTCAGTTAGGGATTATTTCCCACAAATGTCTCCCAATGTGAAAATGGTGCAGTAAAGCTGTTGTGTGCAGACTTTATGGCTCAAAGATAAACAGATGATTTGTGTCTCAAGAGTGGAAGCGGATCAGCCTAAGCTAACAACAAGGTTAGTCCTGTCATTAGCTGGGCTCTTAAACTGCAATAACATTTTACAGTAAAAGGTCACCTAATGCTTATATTTATGGAAAAAAATGCTAGATTCTTTTTTTTATAACAGGATGGCTAATAGCTTTTTAAATTTTCTGGGAATGGGTGGAGTAGGAGGAAAGCATGACAGCCTTGGTTGGGCTTGCTAATTACCTGCTTTCAGTATGTTCTCCTGGATTTCCCAGAGGCCTTTGCAACCTTGACCAACCTTTTCTTTTTTTGTCTCCTGGCAAGCGTTGCTGCCAGCTGAGTTCTGACTGTTAATCTTCATTTGAAGCTTAAACTGACACAGATTTGTTCTAGAGACTTAAATGTCAGAGATAAAATGTGATCAAACTCAATTAAACAAAATTGCAGGCCCCGAGTGGCAAAGGGAGGAGAAAAACCATGTTATCATTGACTTTTCCCTTGTGCATTCTTTGCTTCGGGTGCTGAGGCATGAAGCCGCTAACTGTATTCATTATTGTTTTCGATTTTACACACTCCAGGCTTATGAGACCCGACGCAGCTGCAATGACAATCATGAATAAAGGACATTTGCAATTCCTTGACATCCAGGCACTTTCATTTCCGGGGCTAAAGGGACTCTGTATAAAAATGTCAGGAATGTGATCGTTTGCAGCCTTCCCCCTGCCACACGCACACCAATTATTTGGTAACCTTTGATATCATGCCATATGGAGATGCGTCACAATCTTGTTAAGCAAAGTCAAAACCTTCCTGCCCCAAATCTGTCAAGAACAGAACGTGAGATGTTCCCACAGCTCTGAAATTCCATTCAGTAAATATAAAGATGTCATGGAAATGTTTGTAATATATCCTACTTTCTCCTATATTCATTTGATTATTAATCTTAATAGAGATACCTGAAGGCTTCACTCATTTTTTCCCCTTGCTCAGAAGAGGCAGGTGGTGGAGAAAGAAGAAATCTTTTGATAAACCAACATCCCATGTACAATGGGAATCATTTTCCATTGGCTTTAACTCTATAGATGGCACTTTTTCATTAATGAGATACAGAAAATGGCTTAGCCGTCTGCATTGCCATATCACAGATGCAGACCAGGTTAAAGATCATAGAGTCTCTGTCTCACACAGAGAAAAACAACCCTGGGAATTATAGTCCAGTGGATGAGTGCATTAGCAACAATACTAATGAATATCACACTATTCATTGACAGGGTAAAGAACAGGATATAGGTCTAATGAACTCAAAAGAAAGCATATGTCTAGAAGCCAAGCCTTATGAGGAACAGTTGAAGGAGTTGGGCTTGTTTAGCTTGGAAAAGAGGAGACTGAGAGGAGATATGATTGCCCTCTTCAGATATCTTAAGCGCTGTCACATGGAGGAGGGAGCATGCTTGTTTTCTCCTGATCTGGAGGATAGAACTTGAACCAATGGCTTCAAGTTACAGGAAAGGAGATTCTGACTAAACAGAAGGAAAAACTTTCTGACAGTAAGAGCTGTTTGACAGTGGAACAGTCTCCCTCGGGAGGTTGTGAAGTCTCTTTCCTTGGAGGTTTTTAAGCAGAAGTTGGATGGCCATCTGTCATGGATTCTTTAGTTGAGATTCCTGCATTGCGGGGGTGGGGTGGACTGGTTGACCCTTGGGGTCCCTTCCAAATCTACTATTTTATGATTCTATGATTCTATGTTTAAAGCACTATGATACCACTTTCATAGCTGAGATGATGATTATTAATAATAATGATGATAATAATTTATTATTTATACCCTGCCCATCTGGCTGGGTTTCCCTAGCCACTCTGGGCGGCTTCCAAGACTATATTAAAATAAAGTAATGCATCAAACATTAAAAGCTTCCCTAAACAGGGCTGCCTTCAGATGTCGTCTAAAAGTCTGGTAGCTGTTGTTCTCTTTGACATCTGGTGGGAGGGCATTCCACAGGGCGGGTGCCACTACCGAGAAGGCCCTCTGCCTGGTTCCCTGTAACTTGGCTTCTCGCAGTGAGGGAACCGCCAGAAGGCCCTCAGTGCTAGACCTCAGTGTCTGCGCTGAACGATGGGGGTGGAGACGCTCCTTCAGGTATACTGGATCAAGGCCGTTTAGGGCTTTAAAGGTCAGCACCAATACTTTGAATTGTGCTCGGAAACGTACTGGGAGCCAATGTAGGTCTTTCAAGACTGAGAGATGTTCAAGGTGAAAGATGTTAGGAGACGCCTTTCTGGGCTACATTTGTCCAAAGGGGTTAACAGTCAATACCTCTTCAGATGGAACTCTGGGGATTTGAGCTCCGTGAGGGGAACAGGGCTTTACTAACAACCCTCAGTATTCTTAGCAAACTGCATATTTCAGAATATGCTGGAGTCTAGAGATGTATGATGCTATAGAGTACTTTCAGCTGGTGGGCTTTCAGCTGGTGGGCTGCAACCTGATCCAAAAGATTAAGAACTGGGTCGCCAAGCATTTGTTTGGATTAAAAGTGGGCTCTGAGTCTGAATAGATTGAAGATATAGTGGGTGACAGCACATACATTCTAACCTTTTTACAAAAGTTGGATGCTACTTGAGTACAGCTTCCTCATGATTTGCTGTTGGCTGCCGCAAAGGAGCAGAAAATTTAGCTTTTAGCTCTTCAGGAAGTGGGTGATCTTCTGAGCGGGGATCAAGGAAAACATTTGTGTGAGAATTGACAAAACTTATCAGAACAGGACAGTAACCTCTGTTACAATCACTAGGTGCTCATACACCAAATAAAAACATGTCATTTTTCTAAGCATTCATCCCATCATGTCATGGTTAGCGAGTGGTATTGCACAAAAAAGGTTGTTAAAGGACTAACATTGCGTGGACAGGCGGAGTCCCCCCAACCCCAGGTGACTCCTAAGTGGAATAATGACTCAAGACAACGTGCTATGGGATTAAAATTGGCCACAACTTTATTAAGTTTCAGATCCAGAGAGACCTTGGCTTAGGCATTGGGTGTTTATCCTTCCCAGTCCCCAGCCGGGGGATCTGGGGGACATCAGGGTTATCCAGAATGTGTGGGGATTGGGCTGCCTCTGGAGAACATATGTTCAAGCAGAGAGTGCCCCCCCCCCCCCGTTTCGCTGCCGTTGCAGGGGAGAGCAAAGACAACCTCTTGGCATATGGCCAATGCCTCCCCTCAAGTCCCCTTTAACGGGGAACCCTGGGATCACCGCTGCAAGGGGGGGCGTGGGTCACCGCTTCAGACCCCCCCCCCCAAATTTAGGAAGATAGACTAAAGGATTCCACCCAAGGCCGGAAATTGCCAAAGCTGTGACGTTTTCATACAGGGAAGGCAAAACCTGCTAATGCAGGAAAATTCCTTTCCGGCCCTTCAACAGCGACCCTGACGTAGCAGTGCCTGTGTACCTGTGGATAAAATATTAACCTGCAAAAGAAGGCTCAACTGAGGTAGGGGTGGGTGGGAGAAGCTCTGGAGCCAACTGACGCTTCGCAGGTAAGATTTGCCTTCTGTTGTGTGGGCAGGGCAGTCCCTCCCCCTACCTGGCCGATCCCCTGGCAACGCCTCCCCAGGCAGGATTGGACGATTGGCTGACGTAGGCGGAGACCTCCAGGTATCCTGCCTGGGAAAGGCGAAGCCAGCCCATACTACCGGGAGCTGCATTGGGATCCATGGGGCTGTGCATGACCACGCAAAAGGCGCCCATTTGATATGGGGAGCAGTCATTTCCCCCTGCCTTCTGATCAAACATGTACTTCATCCCCTTTAAATAATCCCTTTGCCTTGACTTTATTCTTTTTGTTGCCTGATAATGGATTTTGACTTCTAAAAGAATTCATTTATATTTTAAACCAGCATCAGGTATGTTGGCACTGAAAAGGTTCAGGTGATTCCTATTCTATTATTTTGGGTTTTCATGCTAATAGAATATAGTGAGTTCTTCATCTCCCCCCCTTTGATCTTAATGAAGCCTCACAAGTTAGTGCCTTCCAGTAGTGATAATTACATACATGAAAATACTGTGCAAAGTTTGAAAATAAAATGGTAGCCACTATGATTGCCTATGAAATGCTAATATCACCGCATATATATTGTGCCAGCTTTGCAAAAACAAAACAGAAACCTAGCAGGCAGCAGTTTCCATTGGTGCATTTATTTGGGATGTAGGAATGGGTTTAGCTCCCTTAGTCAGGCTTGGAACTGGTTTCAGAAATCCTGACTACAGTATTTCACACAAAACTCAGATAGCCATTAAGTTTATTCCAAGCTAGCAGGGATCACTATTTTTAGGGAAGTGTATTGGATTTCCCTGATTACAAAGAGAATTGGGGTGCTTTGGGAGAGGTCTGCATGTTCCCGAGTCAGGCATTGTGAGTAATATGGCATCTCAAATCAGATCAGGGGCTCCCTAAGCTTTCAGGTTGCCTTGTAGCTTTGGCTGTGCAAAAAATGTAGAACCATTTCCTCCTCTTGAGAAATGAGACCAAGTTGACTGCGAAATGACCAGAGTTTGAGACAGGATAGGATTGAGAGGTGGGGAGAGCTCCCCCCCCCCAGGGCACTCCAGTCACAATGCTTTTGAGTAGGCATTAAGAACTGTGTTTGTTTTTCATGTGGATCTGGGTCTCCCTCTGTGCTAATCAATGGAAAGATCAGTCTCTCCCACAGAGATAGGCTGTGTCCCTCAATATCTGTGGTGGAGGGCAGAATCTGACCACCATCAATTACTCTTGAGTCACAGGGTCCTTGTTACAGGGTGACCTTTTCCTCACCCCAGCTTTCCTTTTGTTCACTACCTGCCCTTCTATGATTCCTTTATGTCCACCCACAAATTGTTTTTTGCAGGAGAACCAGTGCAGCTATCATTTTGTATTTGGGCAGACTTCCTTGTCTCATGAGGGGTGATTTGCCTGAAAATTTCTTCCAGTTCTGGTAGAAAATGAAAGAAAGACTTTTCCCTGGTTTAAAAAGATCAAAATTTTAAGGTGCCCTACCACAAAAACTCAACAACCCTGGGTATATCAACCTACAATTGGGCAGACCTATTCCAATCTGAAGAGGTTTCAATGCCTGCAAATTCCATCCACTTTGTCAAGAATGAAAATAGTATAGTTGTTTTGTGGTGTGTGTGTGTGTGTGTGTGTGTGTGTGTGTGTGTGTGTGTGTGTTGGAGGGGTGGAAGCTGGGAGCAGAGCTTCAGCATATTTGATTCAATACCAAATAATGAGTTGAATTGGAAAGACACAGCTGCTCTGAAACAGATCAGGCTACTTCCCAAAGCTACAGAAATGACTGTATTTCATGATGACTACCCTGAGGTATTGAGAGTAAATAAAATGGCAGCTGTTGAAAATAAGCTTCATTACTGCCAAAGAGAGATAAGTCCCACCACATCTGAATGGAGTGAATGGTGACAAATGGGAGTACCATTTTCAGATCCATTTCTTCCTTTGCTTATTCGTTTTGGAACAAATTTACAGCTGAACAAAATGTGATGCATTTAGTTCAGTTTTCTTGCATTCCAAAATGAATGCACATCCTTACATGGTAGCAATAAGGGGGGATTTGCTGCAGAGAAATTATTCTGCACAGAGTCAAAGATGAGCAAAATGAAAGCTATGCAGCGGGCTCTCTCTGTTGCTTAGGACATCAGAACCGGAGCTGACCTCTCTCTCGTTTCTTGATGTTGAGTATGATTCACACTTAGCGTTCTGCTGGTCCTTTGATTTCGTTCCAGTTGAAATCATTTTCTCATTCCCTTGTGCTCCAGCTTGGTATTTGTTTTGTTTGTTCACACTGAATCACACCCTTCACTGGCTTTGTAATACCAGGTCTGCAAATGGTTGCATGGTATGTGCATTTTCACATCTGATCAATGCCAGCTAAAAGTAGGACTCGATGGCCCTTGTGGTTGGACTCGATGGCCCTTGTGGTCTCTTTCAACTCTATGATTCTATGATTCTATGATTCTAGTGCAGCACATGATGGATCGGTGCAGCTTGGTGCTGGGATCTTTTGAATCAAGTCCTTTCCCAATGATTAAAAACATTCTCTCCCCCACCTGCAAAATCCAATTTCTACGTTTTGTTGGATGCACACAAGTCTACAGCCATATTGACCAATCCTGGCTGTCTTGTTGCACACATTAGAAAACATGTCCCATGGACACACTTTACCTTAGGGAAGAGCCATAGTTCTGGCGCCGGTCACATGCACGTTCAATCCTTGGAAACTCCAGTGAAATGGTCAGGCAGTATGTGATAAGAAAGACCTCTGCTATGGACTCTGGAGTGCTATTCCCAGTCAGAGTAGGCAATAGAGCACTAGATTGGGTTCAGTGTGGAGCAGTTTTATGTATCCATGCTTACAACAACAACAACAGCAATAATAATAATAATAATAATAATAATAATAATAATAATAATAAAATTTATTTATGGTTTTCCCAGTAGTGATGTATGGAAGTGAAAGCTGGACCATAAAGAAGGCTGATCGCCGAAGAATTGATGCTTTTGAATTATGGTGCTGGAGGAGACTCTTGAGAGTGCCATGGACTGCAAGAAGATCAAACGCATCCATTCTTAAGGAAATCAGCCCTGAGCGCTCACTGGAAGGACAGATCGTGAAGCTGAGACTCCGATATTTTGGCTACCTCATGAGAAGAGAAGACTCCCTGGAAAAGACCCTGATGTTGGGAAAGAGGGAGGGCACAAGGAGAAGGGGACGACAGAGGATGAAATGGTTGGATAGTGTTCTCAAAGCTACCAGCATGAGTTTGACCAAACTGCGGGAGGCAGTGGAAGACAGAAGTGCCTGGCGTGCTCTGGTCCATGGGGTCACGAAGAGTCGGACATGACTAAACGACTAAACAACAACAAATACCCCGCCCTTCCCGGTTCAAAAACTGGGCTCAGGGCGGCTAAAAACAAATTTTAAACACTTAATTATAAAAGCAGCATAAAATACAGCATAAAAACATAAATAACAATAAAATTCAAAAATCAGTTTAGGGGAAATAAGCATTAGATAATCCCCAGGGCTAGCTGGCTGAATTGGTCCTACTTGGGCCAGTGAGGAGGCCAGGCTAGAATTAGCTGTGTGGTCTCAGAGCAGGTGATCTTTATAAAATGGAAGGGAAGAGTAGGAAAATAAAAGATCAGGCTGAATTCAAATTAAAGGCCTGACAGAAGGCGGTTAAATCCTGAAGGGCCCTAGTCTCATAATAATAAGAAGGAAACCCTGTAGGAGTCAGAACAATTTAACCTTTCTTTCAGTATGGGGTTTAAATATTTATCATGGATTTTTGAATAAAGGGACAGTAGAATAAAACCGGTGTGATGGTTTCAACCTGTAGCAAAATTTCTGAATGACCCCATGAAACTTGGTAAGACTTGAGGGGCACTTTTTAATTTTATTAGGTTATCTTTATAGTCCTATCTCCTTTTATGAACAAATGCAAATTTTATACTTGGTCACTCAGTACTGACACTTAGCTCTATTTCTCCGTAACATCTGAATCAGGAATCAGGGGTGCAAACTTTCCCATTTCTGGGGGGCGAGGGGCAAACATAGGGAAAGGTAGTTGTGGGCCAGTGGTTAATATAGTAGTATCTCAGTGGTCCCCTGCTGTGTCTTTGAAATTTGCTTTTAGGATGGTCACTTTAAGATCTGCATATGTATTTATATGTAATTGTACAAACTGTTACTGTGCAGTCTCTATGCAATGGAATAAATGGACGCAAATTTGACACAGAAAAGCTTGCATGGGGACATGTTAATCTTTCTGGCCACTGAATTGCAGGAGGCTTCTTTCTCCTTCATTCATACTTAACAGATGAAATGGACTAGTATCTGAGCACTACCTCTGTTTCTGAGCATCCTCCAAAGCTCTTCTTTTCAATTCAGACTCTTAACCAAGTATCCTGTAAGTGAGTGCGAGCACATTGGGGGGACAGTTCCTAACAACTGAGAAGTGCATCATGTCAGCTCCCATAGCCATGACCCCAAGGAAAATCCAGAATAATGCCACCGGTATTTTATATATCTTGCTTTTCTAATGAACTGCATAGAAACTCTACCTAAAAAACACAAACATTAAACAAACTACTCCATTTATTAAGTTTATGGAGCATGATTACAAATCCTGTGCATAGTTACCTGGAAGGAAGCACCATTGAAAGGAGTAGTGTTATTTTCAGCTGTATAGGTTCAATTTGTAAAACGCATTTGGCTTTAATAGAATATATTCAGACAGCTGGAATGCAGCCTTCCGCTTTTAATTAACAACACAAGCAACCATGTTATTTACTCTTTAAATATATATATATATACAACAAAGTCAAACAATGCCCAGTTTTCCTCCTCCCTCAGATTCCCTGAACCTCTGCATTCCTCCCTGCCCCCCCGTATCCCATCTATCCTACCCAGTTCCTCTCCCCTCATAGTCAGAATTCATTTGTATAATTAGTAGAAAGCCTGCGCTGATTGCCTTGATGCAGCTCATCTATGTATGACCCACTGATTATGATGTAACAATGCGATCGATCCTGCACTCACAAAGTGAATGTATTACTTCTAATTGATGCTCCCTAATGAGCTCATCAGCTATAACATTAACATCAATTTCCTGAGAGTTCTGCTTATGTACGTGAAGATGGGTCATGTGATGGAGCCTTGCATTGCATGTCCTGTGCTTGACAGTAGATTGATCATTCTGGTGTACAGGGGGCAACAGGTATATGGTAATGCCTATTCTGCCTATTCTAGACAGCATCTTAAAAAGCAGAGGCATCACCTTGCCAACAGAGGTCCATATAGTTAAAACTATGGTTTTCCCAGTAGTGATGTATGGAAGTGAGAGCTGGACAGTAAAGAAGACTGATCACTGAAGAATTGATGCTTTTGAATTATGGTGCTGGAGGAGACTCTTGAGTCCCATGGACTGCAAGAAGATCAAACCTATTAATTCTTAAGGAAATCAGTCCTGAGTGCTCACTGGAAGGACAGATCCTGAAGCTGAGGCTCCAATACTTTGGCTACCTCATGAGAAGAGAAGACTCCCTGAAAAGACCCTGATGTTGGGAAAGATGGAGGGCACAAGGAGAAGGGGACGACAGAGGACGAGATGGTTGGACAGTGTTTTCGAAGGTATGAACATGAGTTTGACCAAACTGCGGGAGGCAGTGGAAGACAGGAGTGCCTGGCGTGCTTTAGTCCAGGGGGTCACGAAGAGACGGATACAGCTAAACAACTAAACAACAACAATTCTGCTAACCTTTGTCAATTTTAGTAGTAGCTCATGCAACTGTACCTCACTCAGAAGATCAACCACACCCTGAAGAGCTAAAAGTCTTTGCTCCCATGCAATATCCAACGGCTGTACTCAAGTAGCACCAAGTGGCCAGCTAGATGCCTGTGGGAAGCCCACAAGCACGAATTGATCACAAGAACACTCTGTCCTCTTGTGACTTCCAGAAACTGATATTCAGAAACTGAGGAGGCAGAGCATGGTCATCATGGCTAGTAGCCATTGACAGTATTATCCTCCATGAATTTCTCTTTAATTCTCTTTTAGAGCCTCTCAAACTGGTGTTTTTCAGCTCACAAGGAACATTTCCTTCTGGGGGTCACATGACCATAGTGGGCAGGGCCAGAGGCAAAAGTGGGCAAAGCAATAAATGTGACACCCCTCATGCCATTGTAAAAGGTAAAGGTAAAGGACCTTTCAGTCGCAGACAACTCTGGGGTTGCAGCGCTCATCTCACTTTACAGGCCGAGGGAGCCAGCGTTTGTCTGCTGACAGTTTTTCTGGGTCATGTGGCCAGCATGACTAAGCCGCTTCTGGCACAATGGAACACCAAAACCAGAGCAGCGCACTGAAACGCCGTTTATCTTCCTGCCAGAGAGGTACCTATTTATCTACTTGCACTTTTTGGTGTGCTTCTGAACTGCTAGGTTGGCAGGAGTTGGGACTGAGAAATGGGAGCTCACCCCATCACGGGGATTCGAACCGCCAAGCTTCTGATCAGCAAGCCCAAGAGGCTCAGTGGTTTAGACCACAGCGCCACCCGCGTCCCTACAACAGGCTATATTTTACCCACTCACCCATCCCTCTCTATCCTCCATCCAGGTAAACACACAGCAATAACAGAGTTAAAGGACATGTTCCAACCAGTCAATGATGGTGCAAAGCAGGGGCAATAAGATGTGTGATCTGATGAGGAACCCCAGGGGCCTGATAGAGAGGCCTGGGGCCACATTAGGTCCTTGGTTTTGAAGAGCCTCCATCCCAGCTTTAAGAACCTCTCTATCTTCCCTCAGCGCTACTTGCAACCTGCAACTTACAAATGTTGTAGAACCTATTTTGCCCTCATCTATTTCTCCTTAGTACCTGCCAGTGTCAAAGCTTTCAGCTGGGAGATTAAGCAACTGGTCCCTTAAAAGGAAAGCACGAAAGGCCAAATGCGCTCTGTGTGTCCTCTGGCCATTCCCAGCCTTGAAATGAGGTGTGGTGGGTATCATAAAAGGAGGCTCAAGTGAGATTTATGGTTTCATTTCAAACATGAGAGTCATAGTCACATAACAGCTCCTTGGGGTAAGCTATTTTATGGCTAGCCTGGCCATGAGCATGAATGTCTGAAGGTTTTCCACCTGTATAGCTGAATCCAAATCACAGTTGTTATTAAAAGACTGGAATGGCCACGGGACATCATCATCATTATTATAAAAAGCACATTTATTTATCTATTGTTGGCATCCCTATGTTGGGGGTTACAATTGAAGAGTGCGCCTTCGGGAGTAAATTCAAACCATAGGAGAGTTATGGAGCCTGCTGAGACTGTGGACAACGATATAATAACAATAGCAGTAACAAACAATAACAGAAATAAAAATAAAAATAAAAATAAAGCAATAAAGCAATAAATCATCGGACACTAACAGCTTCCCTAAACATGGTTGCCTTCAGATGTCTTCTAAAAGTCAGATAGTTGTTTATTTCCTTGACATCTGATGGGAGGGCGTTCCACAGGGCGGGCACCACCACCGAGGAAGCCCTCTGCCCGGTTCCCTATAACCTCACTTCTCATAGTGAGGGAACCACCAGAAGGCCCTCGAAGCTGGAGCTCAGTGTCTGGGCTGAACAATGGGGGTGGAGACGCTCCTTCAGGTCAGGAGGGGCCCTTTTTTTTTGCAAGTGGGGCAGATGAAGGCATCCTGTTTTGCTGCTACAAATGCACCATGACATTTCTTCTCTGTGCTCCAGTTGTCATTCCTCCTCTGGTCACTGCTGTGGATACATGACCTGTCTGTCTCCAGGCACTGCGGTCATCTGCAAGAGATTCCCATATGGCAGGGTTAATGTTGCTATCCTTCATGATACGTTTGCAGAACCCATTGTAATACAGAGTTGGTCTGCCAAGAGGCCTGGTGCCTGGTGCCAGCTCCCCATAAAACCATCTTCCGTCCTGTGGACATGACCAAGCCAATACAAAACTTGCTGAGACAGAAGTGTAAACATGCTGGGAATGTGGGCTTGGGAGAGCACAATTTTGTTTGAGTCTCTGTCCTGTCAGTAACGTGTTCACTGACTGGCAGTGGCTCTCTGGGATTTCAGACTAGGGACTGGAGATGCCATAGGTTGAGCTTTGACCTTTCTCCACACGACTCTTTCCCATTGCAGAAAGGGAAAAGTGCCTCATACTTAACTTGGCAACTTTCCTCGTTGGAGGAAAGTTCATAATTATGCCATTTATCATTCAGAAAGAACTGTCCTAATCTGACACCCGAGTTGTTTTGTCAGAATATTTATCAGAATATATTGATCTTTGCTGAAAATATTGGAAATGCATGGAACATTTTATTCACTGTTGGTGAATGTGTAGTATGGGGTTAAAACATGTTGTTTAAACTTAAGAATATTAAGGATGCTGGATCAGGCCAGTAGTCCATCAAATCCAGCAGCTTGTTCTCACAGTGGCCAACCAGATGACTACGGGAAGCCAGCAAAAAGGACCCAAATTTAACAGCACTCTCAGCTCCCATAGGCAGCCCCCCTCCCCAGGTGTGCATGACTCATGGATGGGGGTTTTCCTGTTGGGATTAGCCAATGACCAGCAGGATCCTTATAATGAGGCAGTTATAAATATATGATTAATGTCTGAAGGACGTTTGATACATTTTTATGGAAGGGCAGATTATAAATACTGTACACAAATAAATCAATGGTCTGAGGGGTATTTCAGTAACTACATTACTTTTAGTCCTGGAAATGGATCATGTGTAAATTTCAAATGCAGCAAGGGAAAAGATTTTGGGTGGCAGATTCTTAAAGTCATTCTATTACTGGATCCCAATGTCTGTTTGCAAGCTTTGGTATCTTTAGGGAGATTTTCTTATTCTGCCTAATTTTGGCTGCCAGCCCAGATGACTATGTGCTAAGAATTGGGAATCTAAAGAAATACGACATATGACAGAGTGGTATAACAAACTCTCAAGTTTGGCTGTTTTATATAAGTTTATATGGTATGCCAATTAAAATTGGCTTTATTCTGTGTTGATTGTTTTATTTAAGCCTCGCGGGTGTAGCAGCTGAGGCAGAAGAGTTGCATACAAATTTTCCTATAAAAATAAATAAAATGAATGAAACAAGGAAATTCTGAATCTAAGAGATTATGTTGACTTCCAAAGAAAGGATTATTAGAAGCTGAGTATTTCTGTAGCTATGTCAACCAACAAGTCTAGGCAAAACAAATTCCTTCCAGTAGCACCTTAAAGACCAACTAAGTCAGTTCTTGGTATGAGCTTTCGTGTGCATGCACACTTCTTCAGATACACTGAAACAGAAGTTTCCAGACCCTTCTATATAGTGAGAAGGTGGGGAGGGGTATTACTCAGAAGGGTGGTGGGAATGGGTGATTGGCAGATAGCTGTGATGAGCCTGTTGACGACTAGTCTAGGGTCATCCTTAGAAAGGTACAAGGACCCATGACTGATAGTGACAGGCAGAGAGGTCTGCCAGTGAGTACCATAATTTTATGGAGGCAGCCATTTTCTTGGCCCCATACCTGTCAAGCAGGGATGATGACCCATGCAAGGAGAGCCCAGTAGCAGGCACAATCGCAAGGCAAAGTTAGCATCTATGTGGGAGAGCAAGGCAGGTGTTCAGAACCATGGATAGTGCTCCTACATCTAAGGCCAAATATTCAAGTTGTCTTAGCAAGGTCCTGGGACAAGTGGATTAGCTTTACAGCAGGACTAGGTAGTCATTGACTAGAGGTCCCTCCCACTGAGTGAGGCCTCCTGGTCCCATGAGGAGTTTGTGGACCAAGCATCAGAATTTGGCAGCAGAGGGATTTCCTTGGGGTTTAGGAGTTGTGCAGTGGTGCCTGTGAACCTGCATGGGATGAACCAGAGCATGGATCTACTTCTCCAGTTGCCTGAGAACCCTGCCTTCAAGGAGTCATGGTCCAGGACCAGCCATGACAATGACATGGAAGAATGGATTGTCTGAGTCATTGCATTTCAGAAAAACTTAGATGGCAGTCACTGAGATTCCCTGCCAAAGTACCCTCAGCTCTTGAACCATTTATCTCCAGCTACCCCAACTCCTACCAGGGTTTCCAGTCCATGGCTTCCTCCCCTGACAGTGGTCACTTCCACTATCTCTCAGCCTAACTAACCTCACAGATTTGTTGCTGTGGGAATCAAATGGAGATGCAGACAGGGCAAGTCTTATTTTTTGCCTTATTACCATTGCAGGAAAAGCAACGTATAAATGTAATAATGTAATAAATAAATAGAACAGTGTATTCCTGTATTTCACCAAAACGCCATATTCCTCTTTTTCTTTGTTTTGCACTGAGCCTATTATATGAAAGCTGCTGTATAAATAAATATCTGCAAAACATAGTATACATAATGAACTGTCTAAATAAATGCTGTACTCATAATTACAGCTCCTTCTGTTTTGAATGTCAAATCATCTGTGGCACTGCTTTGCACTTTATGAAATGTGGATACTATGCATTAGTTATTATTCAAATAAATTCTTAACAAGATTTTTAAGTTGTTCCTATGGAGCTAACAGCCTCTGGGATAGAAGCATCCATTAGCTTTAATATATGATATAAAATATGCAACCAGTAGAGTAGGAAAGCTTTGAAGGAGCCGTTCCAATCACTCAAGAAAACAAGACTTTCAAATACGTTACTGGAACCACAATTGCATCTTAATTGCATTACTGTTTGTTTGTTTGTTTGTTTGCAACATTGGTTGTTTTAAGTATTGTTGTGAAGTGTACATCTAGAATAATTTTTAGAAAGCAGAGAAGTAAGTATTCATAGGTGCAACGTAATAGATGAAATAAAAATATATGCACAAGAATATGATCTTGCTAGAACATTCCTGTAGTGAACAATTGGTGCAAAAATATGGAGTTCAGAGTCCATGTTATTATGCCTTGGGAGTACCCAAAATTTTGGCCAATTCAGTGATTCCACATAATGGTTCTTGAACATCATTTTCTACCTGGGGTAGTGAACCTCCAGCCTCTTACCTAATTAACCCTGCCAGACCTCCCCATTTGACCAATGGGGCTACTTCAGCCAAGCCACACCCATCTGCCCTCTACCTGACATCCTATGTGAGATCAGGTGTGCGACAGATAAAAGCCTGGTTTCAGCCAAAATGTTTGCAGACACCATCCATCAGCTGATTGGTGGTGCCTGCAAAGCCTTATGCAAAGTGTTACCCCCAAGGTATGTTGGGGGAGGACGTGCTTCTGTTCCCTTCACAGATTTGGGGGGATACAGTCTCTCCTCTCTCCGTTGACTTGCAGAGGGGAAGAGGATGGTAGAAAAATAACAGAGGTTCTCAGGAAAAACTGAGGTGGGATAAACTCTGTTACTCCGTGGGTTGCTGGTGGTGGTTCTGGGGTGGGTTTCTGTCTCCATCTGCAATATTTGAAGTATTGGAATCTGTGTTTTCTCTTCATTTGGAGCCATCTCTTTCCATTTCCGCACATGAAAAGCCAGCACACAGTCTTTTTATCTGTTTCTGACACTTGTCTATCTATGCCTAACGAGTCAAGGAAAAGGTAGGAACACCATCTAGAGGATTTGACATGTCTTGCCCTGCGCACTGAAAAAGCCTCTGTTTTTACACACTTGTTACGTGTTCCTAGAATAAGAAAACACTATGCCAACTATATACTATATCACTTTCTTTTCTGCTATAACAACCAGTTTCATTTTAAAGGTGAGCCTATAAAAGGTGCTACAAACGGAAAACATAAATCTATTACTTACATCTTTTTTCAATGATACATCTTGTAATTAAATGTTAGACGCTTGGTGCAAAGTGACAATATATTGGCATTTTCAAAGAGGTTTCAGCTTTCTTCCTTTGATGCAATTATACTGATTTAGGATGAATGCAACACTGATTTGTACAGAAAGAAATCTGGCATCATGTGCAAATATAATAATTCCCTGTGGGTGGGCAAACAGAGCGTCTTCTGCCTCTCCTTGGTTTTTCTCCCACTGCATTTAAAGAAATGCCATTGCAATTTGAGCCAGGAAAAAAAAATACATTAAGCTGATACTTGGCAAAACTTAGGGGTTGGAAAACTTCACTGCAAAATTCAGAGAAGGGCAAATTTGAAGTATGGCTATGTTTTGGTTTGCACATTGGCTCAGAAAGTGGCATTTGTCAGTGTCAAAATAAGACTCAACCACTGATCATTTAAGCTCAGCTTCTGTATATAGAATTCTGGTGGGCTGGGGTGCCAGCAAAATATTTGCAGCCAGCCTGGAGTTCCAGCATCAGACCTTAAGGTTGCCAGTTCGAACCGATAGCCTTGCTAGGCCACATCCACATAATAGCACTATGCTTCCACTTTAAACAGTTATGGCTTCCCCCAAAGGATTCTGGGAGCTTTGGTTTGTTAAGGGTGCTGAGAGTGGATCAACAATCAAGCCCTCTTCTCAGGGAACTCTGGAAACTGTCATTGTGTGAGGGGAATAGAAGCCTCCTAACAACTCTCGGCTCTCTTAACACGCTACAGCTCAAAGAATCCTTTGGGCAGAAGCCATAACTATTTAAAGTGGTGTCATAGCACTTTGAGTGTATATTGCAAATGTGTCAGGGACTGGGCAGAGGAGGAGGAATGGTGGAGATCACCTCCCCATCCTGACCCTTCCAGGGAGGAGGAAGAGAAGAAGAGGAGGAGGAAGAGGAGGAGGAGGAGTTTGGATTTGATATCCCACTTTATCACTACCCGAAGGAGTCTCAAAGTGGCTAACATTCTCCTTTCCCTTCCTCCCCCACAACAAACACTCTGTGAGGTGAGTGAAGCTGAGAGACTTCAAAGAAGTGTGACTGGCCCAAAGTCACCCAGCAGCTGCATGTGGAGGAGCGAGGAATCGAACCCAGTTCACCAGATCACAAGACTACCGCTCTTAACCACTACACCACACTGGAAGACACTATAGCTTTACAACGGGTTTGCAGGAGGACACAGCTCAGAGGCAGATGAGGGGGAATGTTGGGAAATAATGGGAGAGGAGGAGCAGGCAGAACCAGAGCAGCCACTGGCTGACATGTCACTAGAAAGCATTCCAGACCCACCATCTCCCAGAACCCAGCAAGCTTTAAAAGTAGGAGAGCAAAGAGCTCAAAGACAGAGGGCACGTAGCAGCACCTGTAGAGGGGATGATGAGAATGATGAATGATGAAGTCGGAGAGACAGGATGTGTGTGGAGATTCACTCAGGACAATGCCATTATCCAAGAGGTTGGGTTCTATAGCCTCTTTCTGTAAAGTCTGAAGTAAAAAAGGACTGTAAGAAACTTTTCCTTGTCTTTATACTTTTGTGGGCTACCAGCCGGGAGCCGCTGAAAGAACCCTGACAGAATGTGGCCCTAATTTAGCATTGTGAAGGGCCTTGTTTCTCATTCCTGTGTGTCTACTGCTATTCATGTGAATAGTTTCCATGGACAATACAAAGTTTTAGGAAGTTTTTATTTCCAACTTAGAAATCATTTGAAGACTTTGGATATATTTAGAAGCAGAATGAAGGCTTAGTATGCAGTGGGGCTTCATCAAGATGAACCCTGATAAAGAGATCCCACCTTAGGGCTGAGCTTTATTATATTGGATAGTCGCTCAATTAATGGCCTCATGCATCTGCTTCGTTATTAGGCATCATGAGTGCTGTCAAGCAACACGTCTCATCTCAGACAGCAGCTTACCTAGGCGTTCGTCTATGACAAGCTCATTTTCCCAACTATTTCTTTTTGAGCTATTTATCATAATAGGTTCTCATTCCTAGGTTGAAGGGTTAGAGCACTTTTACTGGTACGACTTTGGCGGCCTTGATCAGCATGAATGAGCCTGGCACTACGGTTTTGCCTGACAAACTTAATGGATGATGAGAGACTTAGCAAGAGGCCCCAAATGTTCTTTTGTGGCTGCTTCCTTTGGAATGAAATACTCGTCATAGTTTGAGGGTAGGCTTGCTTAGAAAGAGGGCTTTTAGCAGCCTCAGTTTGGGCAGTGAAGGAGAATGCTGGGAGTTGGCTGAAGGGGAAATAATTGCTCTGTTTGGGAATCTGATGCTGGATTGCTGGCTGAGTTGCCTAGATTCCATTTGCTTCCACTATGTCAGGCTCAGGGATGGGGAACCTGCATCCTCCAACCTCCTTCAGCCCCATCCAGCATGGTAAAATGGCAAGATGAGGGGAGCTAGAATCCAACAGTATCTGGAGGGCAACAGGGTCCCCATTATTTCACTTTCTGATTCTATGTTGGGGTTGCAGTGTGTTACATGGAGCTACTATTGGCAAATACCATATTTTTCGTCCTATAGGGCGCACTGGCCCAGAGGACGCACCTTGTTTTTTTTGGGGGGGGAATGAATAAAAAAAATTTATTTGCCCCCCAGCCGCGGCTGCCGCCCCAAGCCTTGCGCACACCTGCCCAAAGCACGGGGCACCCTCCGGAGGGCTCCGTGTGCTTTGGGCTGCAGGCTGCCGCCCCAAGCCTCGCGCGCCCGGCGGGACTTCCCGCCGGGCGTGCGAGGCTTGTGGACACTCGCCCGAAGCACGGGGAGCCCTCCGGAGGGCTCCGCATGCTTCAGGCGGCAGGCTGCCGCCCCAAGCCTCGCGCGCCCCCCACAGGACCTCCCGCCGGGCGCGCAAGGCTTGCGGACACTCGCCTGAAGCACAGGGAGCCATCCGGAGGGCTCCGCATGCTTCAGGTGGCAGGCTGCCGCCCCAAGCCTCGCGCGCCCCCCGCAGGACCTCCCGCCGGGCGCACAAGGCTTGCGGACACTCGCCGGGGCTGCAGGCTGCTGCCCGCAAGCCTTGTGAGCCCGCAGGAACTCCCTCCGGGCTTGCAAGGCTTGCAGATAGCTTCCTGAAGCCTGGAGAGCGAGAGGGGTTGGTGCGCACCGATGCCTCTCGCTCTCCAGGCTTCAGCGAAAGCCTGCATTCGCCCCATAGGACGCACACACGTTTCCCCTTCATTTCTGGAGGGGAAAAAGTGCGTCCTATGGGGCGGAAAATACGGTAACTTCCAACTAGTACAAAATGGGAGTAAGAAATGGGCCCCCAAATGCATGTTTGAGTTAAAGGTGGTTCCGGGGTCTGAAAAGGTTGAAGATACCTAGTTTAGAAACAGGATCTACTTCTCGATGACATTTGAATACCAAAGGAAAAAACATTTTATTTTTATGAGTCTATAGGTTCATTTGACCTCTGGATCCTGGTCTTCCAGACTTTTTTGGGAGTGGGATTTACTACCCGTTTTATACACTGTGTTTCATTCTTGCTATAGTTACTCAGATATCAGCAGATGCTTTAGTTCAGGCTTCCTCAACCTCGGCCCTCCAGATGATTTTGGCCTACAACTCCCATGATCCCTAGCTAGCAGGACCAGTAGTCAGGGATGATGGGAATTGTAGTCTCAAAACATCTGGAGGACCAAGGTTGCGTAAGCCTGCTTTAGTTAATGAGACAGAGAAAGGTGATTGAGAAAGATAATGAATGTTTGTGATGGATATATCTTCCTGCTAATTTATGGATGGATAGCTTTCTTGGGTCAGTTGTCTTTCCATCTCACTTTTCTGAAAGAAGAATTTGCCCAAACTTTTTTATCTTCTTTTCCTGCTTAGCTCTCTGTATAAATCCGCACAATGCAGAGTCTCCCAAGAATGTTGGATGCTGATCAATTAGTCTTCTCTTTCATTTAAAACAGGCAACAGATAAAGAGGATGCCTTATCGCAGGCCTGTAGCAGACCAGGCCCTCCAGACATCAGGGGTGTTTTATCTGCACAAATACGTAAACTTAGCTTGGAAACAGACGCTTTTGTGGTATGTGCTAAGAATCACACAGTCAAACCCCCATGAAGTCATCCCACAGAGGCTCTTGTGGTTCAGGATCATTCCATCCAGGACATTTTACTGTCCCAAAAGGCTGCCTCACCCAGTCTAAGAGCTTTGCCCCAGGACCTCTTCAAGTGGATACTTAGCTGTTACTTTCAGAGCATATGCAACTGTACACTGGTGTTGTTGTTTTTAATAGTTTTTATTAAGGATTTTCTTGTGTTACAAAACAAACAAATAAAAAGTATACATAGTGTTTCCACTTTTAATTCATAAATCATCATCATCATCATCATCATTTATTATTTATACCCCGCCCATCTGGCTGGGCTTCCCCAGCCACTCTGGGCAGCTCCCAACAGAATATTGAAATACAACAATCTATTAAACATTAAAGGCTTCCCTAAACAGGGCTGCCTTCAGATGTCTGCTAAAAGTCTAGTGGTTGTTTTCCTCTTTGACATCTGGTGGGAGGGCATTCCACAGGGTGGGTGCCACTACCGAGAAGGCCCTCTGCCTGGTTCCCTGTAACTTGGCTTCTCACAGCGAGGGAACCAGCAGAAGGCCCTCCGCGCTGGACCTCAGTGTCTGGGGTGGAGATGCTTCTTCAGTCTTTTTCACAGTTTGTTTACATTCTGTATGAGGCATCAACTGTCATAGACATCATGGGGTTGAGGGGAAGGATGGGGGGAGAGGGGGGATAAAGAATTTTCATTCTATTGCATAGTGTTTGTGCAGGGTTTTTGTGTCAGCGTCATGTGGGTAGGTTTTTCATTTATATATTTATTTTTATTGGCATTATGAGAGATTGGAGGGTTCAGAGCTTGGCTGATTGCATTTGGTTGGGTGCAGTATGGTTTGAGAGGTTGTTGGGTCAGATTAGCCATATTGATTCATATGCTGTTGCGGGGGATAGGTCATTGTCTTGTTGTGCTGTATATAGCGGTACCTCGAGATACAAACACCTCAGGTTACAAACGCTTCAGGTTACAAATTCTGCTAACCTGGAAGAGTTACCTCGAGTTGAGAACTTTGCCCCAGGATGAGAACGGAAATCGTGTGCCGGTGGTGCAGCGGCAGCAAGAGGCCCCATGAGCGAAAGCATGGCTATAGTTAAGAACAGTTTCAGGTTAAGAACGGACCTCCGGAACGAATGAAGTTCGTAACTAGAGGTACCACTGTATATGATAGTGGGGAGCCACACCGGGGTGAAGGAGTCCCTGTGCTAGTTTATGTCTGTTCGTTAACTTTTTTAGCAGGGCGGTTTCCCATACATTTTGGTGCTTGTGGTCTATGTCCCCTCCTGTTAGGTCCTTCAACTGTACAGTGGTACCTCGGGTTAAGAACTTAATTCGTTCTGGAAGTCTGTTCTTAACCTGAAACTGTTCTTAACCTTAGGTACCACTTTAGCTAATGGGGCCTCCCACTGCCGCCATGCTGCCACTGCACAATTTCTGTTCTCATCCTGAAACAAAGTTCTTAACCTGAGGTACTATTTCTGGGTTAGGGGAGTCTGTTTCCTGAAGCGTCTGTAACCCGAGGTACCACTGAACATGGTTAAATACTTGAAATCCACGATTCTCGGTAAGGCAGTTGTAGGGAGCCTGAGGCCTTCCAGGTATTGTTAGACTCCAATTCCCATCAGCTCCAGCCAACATGGACCACAGTCAGGAATTATGAGAGTTGTAGCCCGACAACATCTGGGGTGCCACAATTCCCCTATACCTGCTTTGAGGAATCTTGGGGATATGTATTTCTGTCTGCTTCCAGATTCAGTGGCACTCGTAGGACTTTACTGGCCCAGGTCTGTGAAGCAGGGCTGACCCTGTGATTTATTTTTTTTTGCAAGATTATTTGCTTCTTGGACCTACCAGAACTGGGTTTGAGAGCTGAAGTTAATTTGAGTCTCTCCTGTCCCCTCTGCAGATGAAAACCAACAGATTAAAATGCTACAATGCAAACCAAAAATTTCAAAAGCAAATGTGTGAATTCATGCCTTGAAAATTGAATGCAGTCATGTGGATCATTTGTAAGCATACATTTGTACCACTCCGGCAGTTTTCAGTTAATGAAATCAGGGTGTATGTGTGCTTTTCTTAACCCCAAAATAAAACTTGTCATCAAGGTAATTCAAAGCAAAGCAGAGTTGTTCAAAGAGTTTCCTTTTCTAATTTTACATGTTCAGATCTGTAAAAACTCTTGATATTCTATTGCACTTCCTTCTTGGGGAGGGGGATTTATAATTATATTTCACCTTTAATGAAATAATATCTAATTATGCCATTATTTCATGAGATAGTACTTTCTCATTAGCAAGTCTTATTGTTTATGCAGCAGCGGTACTCAAGGCACATCTTTCCTAATTTAACATACAAAAATTCCTCAGAGTTAGTACCAGTTCACATACTATATGGACCTTTACCATGTGACAGTAATCCCTGTGTGGAATATAAAAGTGTGTAGAAAAATAAAGTACAGTATAGCCTTACTTGTGAAGTACATGCTTGTCAGGTCAACATTTAAAATCCATCATTAAATACTGGGAGCATGCAGATTAGGGGTAATAGTACTTTTACTCAGAAATTAATGGACATAACTTAGTTCATTTCAATGGCTCTCTTCTGAGTAAATATTAGTCTAAAGCCCCTCTTTGACACATCACTATTTCCTCCCTCACGGATCATGTTTGCAACCCGAGTGTCCACTGTACATACTTAGAGTCCCTAAGACTCTTGTATGCCTCCTTCCAGCAACTCCTGCAGCCAAGCTGGTGCCAAGTGTATTGCTCTGCTTTCCCTTGGACCACATTGGCAAGGTCTTGTCATTTGGGCAGCCAAGGAGTTCCATACACACTGCCCAGGCTCATAGCCTGGAGAGGTCACTTGGGTGCTGCTAATGCAGCAAAAACAACACAGGAGGCAGCAGTGACGAGTTACCGGTCTTTGCAGCCACAGCAGCCGCTGTGATTCTCCAGTGGGCACACTCCATTGCCTCTCAATACAGATGGATGCCAACATCAGCATGCGCTTCAGCCCATAAAATAGGGATCAGGTCAAAGCAAGTTTTGCAATAGCTGGGCTTCAAGTTGGGATTTGAATTTGTAGTGTGCTAACTGACCAATCACTTGATCAAGAACCTGGCCTCACAAAGGATTATGTTCAAGCTTAGCAGCCCTTGATGTGAGTTAACTCTGCCAAAGCCAATCTAAGTTTGTGAATGGAACTAGCAACACTGAGACGTTTGGGCTGCTTTTGTATTCTGTCCCAGAATTCTCCTTTCCTGCCCGACATCCCTGAAGTCTAATCTCTAATAAGGATGAGGATCTCGGAAGTCTTAGCACGCCAAAGTCTCTCACTTTTGAGAGCTGTTGCCACATAGTCAAGTGGATTATTAAAGGCTTACATCCTTCCCTAGAGGTAATTGTTTGATTATTACAGTGCGACAGACAACTTTAATTATCCCTAAACTCAATGTGACTAAACCAGAAATACCACAGAGAACAAATTGTATACCATTTAATCAGAAGCCCCTTGATGGGCATTGTTTTCCACTGTGTGTGTGTGTGTGTGTGTGTGTGTGTGAGAGAGAGAGAGAGAGAGAGAGAGAGAACGAGAACAAGAACTGTGAAATAGTCTGTTCCTATCAATTAAAACAAAAAGGGAAAGCCACTTAAGGTGTAATTAAGAAGACTATATTCACTCTGCTTTTGGCTAATGGGTTCAAACTTTAAACAACTGTAATTTTTTAAAAGGCATAAGCAACACCATCCTGTTGTAAATGCCTGGCTCCTTCTCTTTGTGGGGTGCTTTTAATGAAATTATCAAATAGGCCAGTTTCATTAGCACATCAAGGTAATGCACACAACCTGTGCAAAAATGTTTCAGTCAAGCTGGCTAAGATCTATCATCTGCCTGACAATAAATGTTGGAAATGTAAAGAGTCTGAAGGAACCTTTTATCACCTTTGGTGGACCTGCCCAAAGATTAAGGCCTACTGGGAAATGATCTATAATGAAATTAAGAAAGTCCTTAAATGGACATTTCCTAAGAAACCAGAGGCCTTTCTCTTGGGTATGGTGGGCCAATTGGTACCAAAGAAGGATAGGACTTTTTTTATGTACGCCACTACAGCAGCAAGAATACTACTAGCAAAGTATTGGAAGTTGCAAGAACTACCCACTCTGGAAGAATGGCAAACGAAGGTGATTGAATATAAGGGACTGGCAGAGATGACCGGCAGAATCCGTGACCAGAGGAAGGAGGCGGTGGAGGAGGACTGGAAGAAATTTAAAGTGTATCTTGAGAATTGTTGTCAAATTAAGGACTGAAAAGATGTCGAGGGGTAAGAAATAAAGATTTACAGCTGTAAACTATAAACCATAGGGAAGAAGTTTTAAGGAGGTGATATGTAAAAATTGACTGAAGGGTTGCTAGAGAGAATTGTGAAATAAGGGTGCAGAACAGGAGAGGTATGGGGAAGTCTTCAAGTTTGTATGATCTGTGTTTTTTCTTTTTTTATGTTGTATTGTTATTTTTTCTTGTTATGTTTATGTTGTTATGTTTATGTTGTGAAAACTTAATAAAAATTATTATTAAAAAAAAAATTAAAAAAAAAAAAAGCAACTGCTCTTCAGAGCTTCTCCTGGAGAGTTCTAAACGACGCTCTTAAATCCAAGTGAAATCACTGGGACTTAAACTTTGTTTAACTTTGCCTTATTTGTGCCGAATAATAACAACTGAATCAATAAAACGGCCAGGTTATCTTCTTAAAAAAAAAAAAAAAAAAAGCAAAAATGTTTCAGATGCTGCTCTGGGATGCTCCTTAAAATAGTAATTTTCCTGGACTGTGAATGACTGGGATTGCACTTAAGCTGGCAATAATAATAATAATAATAATAATAATAATAATAATAATAATAAATAATTCAAAATATTTGCATCAGGTAGATGCAATTGCTTCAAAAGGGAATAAAGTATTATTCTTTATGAAGTATTAAAATGGAAAATTGTCTCATCATGTACAGTAGTACTTTGATTCTCAATTGCCTTGGTACTCAAATGCCTTGGTTCCCAAACACAGAAAACCCAGAAGTAAGTGTTCCGGTTTTCAAACTTTTTTGGGAAGCTGAACATCTGATGCAGCTGTCGGCTATTGTTTCCGGGGTGCCTGCACCAATCAGAAGCTGCACCTTGGTTTTTGAACATTTCAGAAATGGACTTCCGGAACCGATTAAGTTCAAGAACCAAGGCACCACTGTATTTGGCACTTTAGTTTTTGTTATTTATTTTGCATTTTTGTTTTTGAGGCTTTTTTAGTTAATTTGTTTTTGTGACTGTGTGGAATCCAGTTCAGCTACTGATTGATTGATTGATTGATTGATTGTGTGACTGCAGAAATGGATAAAAGTCCCCCATCCAAACTATGACTATCATCAGTGCTGGTAAGAAAATAATAATAATTTTAATTTTTATCATCTACAATACTGTCTTATTTATTTTACAGTACAGTACATTGATTATTGATTTCATTTTATTGATCAATGGTCTTGTTAGACAGTAAAATTCATGTTAAATTGTTGTTTTAGGGGTTGTTTTTAAAAGTCTGGAACGGATTAATCTGTTTTGCATTACTTTCTATAGAAAAGTGTGCCTTGGTTTTGGAATGCTTTGGTTTTGGAACGGACTTCTAGAACAGATTAAGTTTGAGAACCAAGGTATCACTGTACTGATATATTTATTTCAGAGATTTTTCTATCCCATTTTTTTTTATTATTATGAAGCAAGTAGTTGAGTCATCCAGATCCAATTCTACAAAAGAGGATTGATTAAAAAGTTGACCAGCTGCATGTGGTTGCATCTTCCTCCTCTTACAGAAAGGCTGTTTCTACAACTTGCTAGAGCAGTGCTTCTCAAAGGATGCATGCCACACTGGTGTGGCAGGGGAGGATAGCAAGTGTGGTGAATAGATTCAAGGGCAATCAAAGAAACATTTATACATTTAAGTGTTGTATAGTATCATATTAATTTTTTTAAATAATCTGCAGAATATGGATAGATATGGAACATGGGTTTAAAAATCTGACAAATATGAAATATCGTTAAAAAGAAAGGCTTCTTTGTGTTGATGAGGAGATCATAGAATCATAGAAATGGAAGGGATCATTTAGTATCTCCTCTCAGTCTCCTCTCCCATAGCTAATTCTCCCCTGGTCTTCTCGCTGGCCCAAGTAGGACTAATTTAGACAGCTAGCCCTGGTGATCATCTAATGTTTATTGGGTGAATTTTCCCCCTAAAATGATTTTTGAATTCTGAATTATTATTATTCATGTTTTATACTGTATTTTATGCTGTTTTTTGTTGCATCAATTAAGTGTTTTAAATTTGTTGTTAGCCGCCCTGAGCCCGGTTTTCTGAACTGGGAAGGGCAGGGTATAAAAAAAAAAAATATTTATTTAATTTATATTCACCAGGCTAAACTTACCCAGTTCCCTCAACTGTTCCTCATAAGGCTTGATTTACAGACCTTTGATCATCTTGGTCGTCCTCCTCTCCACACGTTCCAGCTTGTCAACAACCTTCTTAAATTTTGGTGATTGTACTCCAGGTGTGGTCTGGCCAAGGCAGAACAGAGCAGGAGTATTACCTCCTTTGACCTAGATACTATTTCTGTTGGTACAGTTTAGAATAGCATTTGCTTTTTTCTTTCTTGTGCTGCTGCTGCTGCAACAGGTGCAAGCTGTCTCTCTACAGGTGTACAAGGACCTATTTTGGAAGAGTGTACATCTGTTGAGAGCTACTATCCCCAGAGTCCCCTGCGCATTGACTGTTAAACCACTCCAGGATTCGTAGCATTGGGGGGGGGAGAGCATTGTGAGCACCCTTAACAAACTATAGCTCCTATAATTGTTGGTGTAGGGAGCCATGGCTATTTAAAGTGCTATCATAGTGTTTAAAATGTATGGTGTGTGCCATACATTTTATGTATGGCCTAAGTACTAAGGCAGACTAGCTGAGGTCTGGTGGGGCAGTACTGCATTCATTCTAATAAACCAGTCTCTGCTGTTAAGGGGGCTGCCTCACTTGCAGAGCATGAATCCTGTTCACACATTGGTACAGTTCGATAGCAACTTTATCGTCAAGTGAAAAGGCTTTTTACAGGAAAGTCGCTTGGTGCCTGTAGTTCACACCCAATCGCTTTTGATACCAATGCGCAATTCAAACAGGATGGTAGTTTTGAAAGGTTTACAGCCTGTGGAAATGTCTTTAGGGACGACGCGCAGGATTTATTTACCTTTTTGTCTCGAAAAGTATAAAATATACATTTATGATACGTGAAAAGTATTTAAGTCTGATTCACGCCACGCTTTTCCAGTCAATGAATCACGCCAAAAGGATGGCGGTGCCTCGGTACCTGTGGAAATGCAGTCTCTGAATATTTTATGGATGTGTCGATTACTTCCATATCATCTTAGATGCGCTGTCTCTTACCTGCTTGGCGCTGAGTGAATTTCTCATTTCATACATCATTTACACTAAGCTGAGGCAAGATGCAGAGTGCCACGGCCGTGCCGAACTCCGAGGGACCAACAGCACCAACTTAGTTGCCTGGCTGGTCCCCGTGCTGCCACCACTGCCACGATCAAATGGCGTTAGCGAGTTCTTTTTGGGTGTGGGAAGGGGTGTTGAAGCACATAGCTTCCAACTTTGCAAAATTTACCTGTAGGCCCGACACCATTGCAAATGTTGTTAGGGAGGTTGCTGTGTTTATGGGGTCTGGTGTTGTGACCATTAGGTCATCTGCAAAGTGCCCTAATTTGTAGGTTTTGCCTTTTATTTCCACTCCTTTGATGTCTGTGGCTGCTCGGAATCGAATTGTTACACCACAATATAATGGGAGCCCAAAATGACAAGTGAAGAGGCCACACAGAGCCTCCCCCGCCCGATGATCTCGATTCCACTGAAGTCCCACCGAAGTTCCGGGGCCCGGAGGCCTCTGGACCTAATCAAATAATAAATTGGAGCCACCATCCCCCAGCCACACACCAGCTTACTGCTGTCGCTGCCACCAAGGTAGAACAGCAGGAGGGGACCGGGAAAGTCAGGAAGGAAGAACCATATATATCATCTTGAGCTACTTTGAAGGAAGATAGGATAGAAATATAGTAATTAAGTAAGCAGCCAGGCGAGCTACTATATTGGTGTGTAAAATATAGATAACAGCACCACCAATGTATAAGATTCTGTCAGATGAGATGTTCTAGAGTGATATGTCAGCTGGAGCTTGATTGTATATGACATTCTTAGATATTTCAATTGCATTTAAAAATATTGGTTGGTATTCAACTTAAGTTGGGTCCATTGCTTTCATTTATTGTTGTTGTTGTTTAGTCGTCTTAGTTATGTTCGACTCTCTGTGACCCCATGAACCAGAGCATGCCTTGGAAACTCTCAATTTCTTCTCAGAGTTTCTTCTTTTTTATGTCCATGGAGTTTTCTTGGCAAAATAGTGGAGTGCTTTGCTAGTTCCTTCTCCAGGTGGATCACATTTAGTCTAAGCTCTCGGCTATGACCTGTCCGTCTTGGATAACCCTGCACAGCATAGCTCAGAGCTCCTTGGAGTTATTCAAGCCCCTTCGCCACGACAAAGCAGTGATCCATGAAAGGCAATTTCATTTGTTACTCTTTCTTTCTTTCTTTCTTTCTTTCTTTCTTTCTTTCTTTCTTTCCTTATCATCCTTGGTTTCAGTGTGTGTGTGTAAAATCTCACAAAACCTCTGCTGCCATGTGGGATATCTTTGGGAGAAGAAAAAGGAGCAAACCCTACACAAATCTGGAGTGGATGGTGTCTTGTATGTCTCCTTCCGGCAACTCCTGCAGCCAAGCTTTTGGACCACATCAGTGAGGTCAAGATCGTCTGGAAGGGAGAAACCTGGACAAACTCTGAAAGGGGAACCCTCCCTCTTTTAATTATGTTTGGGAACCCACAGCAACCTTCCTGCCTCTTACAGTCTGAATTCAGTGTCCCAGCTAAACGCTTGCACACTTGCAATGTCAGATCGGGACTCAGAAACACGGAAAGGGGGAAAGAAATAGGTGCCCTTTCATTCTCTGTTCACAGGTCATCTCTAACAAAGATCACCATGGCAGAGGTGCACCTGCGCCCGGGAGTTATAGTTTTGGGAATTATAGTTTTCCATATAGAAGAAAGTACACAACCTTCTCTGGGCAATCTCTGAAGGATTAGGTCAGCATATAGAATAGAAAGGAAAGAGAGACCACACACAACCCTTGTCTGGGCAAATGCCGACAGACTAGGGTCGGTGATGAAGATTGAGGAGACAGATAATGGGAAGGAGAAAGGTTCAGGGTTTTGAGGAAGGGAAGGAAGTAAGATTTAGAGAATTATAGGTTGCTGTGGTTACAGTATCCCAACCCACTACCCGTGTTTCCTACTTATACTCACTTCTGCATGTGCTGTCCTGGCAATCTTGGGATCTCTTGACCGGTTGTTTAAGGCCTGCCTGATCGAGCTTTGCTTCCTCTGGTTAACCCTGCTGGACCTCCAGTGGCTAGGACCTCCACACACACTGTCCAGGCTTGCACCTGGGGAAGTCACTTTGGTGCTGCTAATGCAGCTTTTTGACTTCAACCCCAGAGGTGCACTCCACTGTCTCTCAAGACAGACGGTTGCCAACCATCACCCCTTTCTGCCAAGAAGCACATGGGACTATCCCATTTTATCTTCACAATAAACTCTCAGGATAGATGAGACTGGAGGAGCCAGCCAGGGAGCTTCATGGCTGAGCTGGGGTTTCAAACCAGGTCTTTCAGATCTCCTGCTACAGAACACTGTCTTTGTTGACTATTTAGAATAATCAAGCATTTTGTTTGCCAGATGCCTTTCACACAGAGACGCTCGGAAAAGAATGTGGAACATGCAGTCCTCTGCTAATTAGGATCCATTAAAATGGATAATAGCAAATCTGGCAGGAATCTTGATTCCTAAAGGCTAAGACAGCTATTTTTTCAGGACAAGTTCACTGACTGATGGTTTACTCCTTGACAGTGTAATGCATGTTACAATTCTGCCCCCTTGCTCCAGAAACGATGCAATTTGCTTATGTGTTGCTTGCTGTTTAAAAATTTAAAAAGACGTTTCATCTGTATTGACATAACCAGTGCTCTCTATTCCTTAACAATCTCTTCCTCAGTGACGTCTGATGGCTATCTCCAAGTTTCTTTATAAAACCATTAAGGCACTTTTGACCATGTCTTGACACAACTGTAATTACACCCTCTCTTATCAAGACTGCATTCACATGGCAACTTACTATACTTTCAGAACATTCTCCTAACCGTTCATTTGTACATTATATTTTGAGTACAATTTAAAGTCATTTCCAGAACAATAGTGGAACCATTGTAGAATATTGCTAAAGTTTACCACTCATTTCCAGATTATTTGCAAACGGGCTTTCTTTTCTGGAAGCAAATAACTTCTGCTATGTTCCACTAGAGTTCCAGAAGTGGGTTTTAGATAATGTAAATGCTAATATATAATGTGGAACTTAACAAGGCTTAAGTCATGAAAATTGAATAAACTGACATGTGAATGTAGCCTTCTTAATACCCAGAAGGTTAGCTTGTTCTGCAAAAACAGCAATGTTAACACCATAAAGAGTCTAAACGTTTATTACTGCAGAACAGAAAGCAAGGCCACCTCCTGGGTTCTGTGGACCTTTGAGCAAAGCTGAACCATCCCAACCCTATGCATGCATTTCCCATTCATATGAAAAATATCACAGTGGTCTCAATGTTCAGACACTTTCTATTACCAGACAGCCTCAAAGCAGCTGGGATTAGCAGCAGATACATTTCTTGAGACTCTTGAGAGTCCCATGGACTGCAAGAAGATCAAACCTATCCATTCTTAAGCCCTGAGTGCTCACTGGAAGGACAGATCCTGAAGCTGAGGCTCTACTACTTTGGCCACCTCACGAGAAGAGAAGACTCCCTGGAAAAGACCATGATGTTGGGAAAGATAGAGGGCACAAGGAGAAGGGGACAACAGAGGATAAGATGGTTGGACAGTGTTCTCGAAGCTACCAGCATGAGTTTGACCAAACTGCAGGAGGCAGTGGAAGACAGGAGTGCCTGGCGTGCTCTGGTCCATGGAGTCACGAAGAGTCGGACACGACTAAATGACTAAACAACAACAAATTTATTGGTGCTGATGCAAATTTTGAAAAAGTTGCAATGGTTTTAAATAGAAGTGCAAGGCATCTCACTGTTCCTGTTTCTGCTCAGTCCGCAGCTGCTGGGCAACTTCAAGGCTCCTGATCTCCCTTCTTAGGGATATTTAATCTTTCAACTGGCCTTGGACTGGACAACCCTTTAAACAGAGGATACCTTCAGATGGAGGACTGTCCTCCATAATGTAGGGCATATGTCCACCCAATATCAAGTATAGATTCATCCCAACAAATTTCATTTGAACTCAAGATACAGATGTGAAAGGGCATTTTAGTCCTACGTGTGAGAAATGTTCTCTTTATTTTATCCATATAGATCTGCAGTAGCAGCGGCCTCTCTCTGTTTAGCAAACATGGATCAATTCTCTTCATGCAGACCCACTTTCAGGAATGGGAGGAGGACGTCTAATCAGCAGCCTATTCTAAAGTACAGCTATGTTATTTTATGGCAACACAACGCTAAAAATTGACCACTAGATGGTAGCAATTTTCAACAAGCCAGCTATTCTTTCTTAGGGGATTTTTTGCAAAGTTAGGACATATTTGAGGCAATTTCTGAGTTGGTGGAACTGCAATAGCTGTTCCAAATGGCTAACAAAAATGTGAATGATAATGATAATCAATCAATCAATCAATCAATCAATCAATCAGACAAGAGTCCTGCTAGAAGATCTAGAAGGGAGATGATAGGCTGAGGGGCAGATGTTCAGTCCAAGAAGGTGAAATAATAGCTGAAGTTTCAAAGCAGGCTTCTTGACTTTTGATGCCCTGTTTGTAGGATTTTCTCATTCGGGAGGTTACCTGGTATTTGAACTTTAGTGTCTTTCAGGTCAAATTGAATTGAATACAGAGAGAGAGAGAGAGAGAGAGAGAGAGAGAGAGAGAGAGAGAGAGAGAGATTGGAAAATCTGGCTAGAAAACAATTCTTCCTGTTCACATGAAGAGCTGGCAGTTCCTACCTCTGAACAGTTAACCTGGTAGAAGAGTAAGGAAGCAGTTGGTACTTGGTTCCCCGTCTTTCATTCCAACTCAACACATGCCAGAATATTCTTTATTTTTAAAAAACAAAAACAAAGAAGCATTTGTCAGAAAACGCAAGAACATCTACAAGCACTTAGGTATAAAGTTATGCAAAGCACAGACATTGTGCTGCTTTTATAAAGAAAGGTCAATGCTGATCGATATCTTACTCAGCTTGAGCAGAAGAAAATGGCACTTCCATTCTGCAGCAGAAGATGATTTTTGAATGTGATTTTTTGTATAAATTCTCTGTGATGACGAAGTGCTTTTTACTTAAACACGTGGAGCGAGGGGAGTGAGAAAGAAACAAGTCTTGCGATTTTGGGTGAGGGCCAGCTCCTCCCGCCATCACATCCAATTCCAAGTGAGTCCTTTTGAATGGGATTGATTGGGGAAACTTCCACTGGATGCTAACAATTATTCCAGTATTAAAGCTCCTGCTCACCTAGCAGTTCGAAAGCACACCAAAGTGCAAGTAGATAAATAGGTACCACTCCGGTGGGAAGGTAAACGGTGTTTCCGTGCGCTGCTCTGGTTCACCAGAAGCTGCTTAGTCATGCTGGCCACATGACCCGGAAGCTGTATGTCAGCTCCCTCGGCCAATAAAGCGAGATGAGCGCCACAACCCCAGAGTTGGTCATGACTAGACCTAATGGTCACGGGTCCCTTTACCTTTACCTTATTCCAAATCCAACCCTGCCACTCCACAGGTATGTACACACACACACACACACACACACACACACACATTTCTAGGGGTGGCTGCAAAGTAAGCACTCCAAATAAATAAGTAAGCATATGCAACTAGCATAAGAGAACAATTCCAGGCAGATCTGGTGACCGAGTTGACCTGACCTCAGAGAAACTTGTGTTCCTGGTGTACCCTTTCATTGGTTCTCACTGCTACCCATCTATGAGTAGGTTTGGCATTCAGACATATTTCCACACACCACTGAAACACTCTGTCCTTTCCCCACCTCCCTTAATTATTTTCAATTATGCTGCAGTCAATTTCACAGTCCCCTACCCGCTCCGTATCTCTAAAACACACATACCACCTCCAAAATGGATGGTTAACAACACTGGACTTCACTTCAGGCTCGCCATATACTACCTTCCTCACAACAGGCATAATATAACTGCTGTGGATTGGTTCAGAGTTTGCTACTTTCAAAATGTGGGGAACTTGTATCAAGCCTTGCGAAACTTGCATTATTTTATATAGATGGAAGAAATCAAATGAAAGCCTTGAGACTTTCAGCTTATTATTTATTTCCTGGTCTTCAATACTTCAGCAATGTTTTCCCCATTATGTTTCCAAGAGGCTCTCAGCACGAAGGAGGGTGAGAAATCTATTTCCGAAGAAACTGAAGCTGGGATTTTCACAGAAGCACAATATGAGTGCTAGGCTCAGGTATGAAAGTATTATTAGGAAATGGGTTTGCAAGTTGTTGGCAATACAGAGTATTTGACATGTTGATCCCTAAGACTAAGAGGCAGAAAAGACTTAGGAGGATGCAAAGAAAATACCGTATTTTTCCGTGTATAAGACGAGGCCCAATTTTAAACCAATTTTTTTGGTAAAAAAACCCCTAGTCTTATACACAGAAAAATACGGTATTTAAAAAGGAGTTTTATTCACCTGGGATTGTCGCATATTCTTATACCAACAGAAATGAGACCAAACTCCAATAGGAGTTTCAGCAAGGAGAAATTGTCCTACTTTGGACTCCACCTTCAGACTGACATGCTTCTGCTTCTTCTTTCGTCCTGAGTTCATGCTTCTTCAAAGATCATGATGCCTTGGGTGAAGGCTGTTCTCCAACTGGAGTCCTCACGGGCCAATGATTCCCAGTTGTCAGTGTTTAAGCTCCTTTTTTAAAGATTCACCTCTTTTGTTGTCCACCAGCATTATGCTTACCATTCTTAAGTTAGGAATAAAGTAGTTGCTTTGGAAGACGATAATCAGGCATCTGAACAGCAACATGACCAGACCAAAGAAGTTGGTGTTGAAGAATCGTTGCTTCAACACTGGTGATCTTTGCTTTTTCCAGTACATTGATATTGTTCGCCTTTCTTCCCAAGCCATTTGTAACTTTTTTTGGAGACCCCTTTGATGGAATCTTTGGAGGAGCTGGAGATGATGTTTATAAGTGGTCCATGTTTCACAAGCCTACAGTAAAGTTGGGAGTACAATAGTTTTGTAAACGAAACATTTTGTTTCCCTGCACATCATGTTACTAATTTAAAAGTAGGAGTCCTGGCATTGCAAAACACAACAACAACTTTTCTCATTTTCAAGCTGGGATGTTTTTATAATCTTTCATCTAGGCAAGGTATCACTCAACCAGTTCAGAATCCATTGATCCCTTCCATTTTCATTATGGGGGGGGTGGGTGGAGGAAGCAATGAATAATTGCGAAAATATGGGAGAGATAAATTGCTGGTTTTGAGTTAGTGCCTTACGAGGAGACAGCAGGTGGCTGAGGGCCTCTTAGAAGTTGAAAATCAACCTGAGGAGAGATCTCTGGAAGAAGATATGAATGTTAGAATGCATCGTTTTGAAAGGTTTGTTCTTCACTCTGTAGAAGAGTGATTTCTATTGAAAGGGACCTACATGGTTAAGGCATTCTGAGAAAGGGGAAATTTATTCAGTGGAAGGTAAAGATAAGAGGCTGGACAGTGGAAAGTTTTCTTCTTTCATCAGCAGCTTGTTTAAAAAGGCCTTCGTATGTAGGAAATGGTATTTGTGTGAGAGAACGGTCTGTTGTTGGTTCATTAGAACAAGGCTAGGCAGAAGGTAGATCTACTAATAGATCTATTGGTAGATCTCCAGGTGATTTCTGACTCCCACTTGTCAGAGTAACTAGGAATAGATTTTTGTATGAATGGACTGTGGACTGAACTCAGTTTTACTACTCCAGAAAAACCATTGTGCTCGGCAGCTGATAGGAGACACCATCCGCTTGAATTCTGAGTGTGTTATCTTTTGCCCCTGGTGTTATCAGAGGCACTTGAAAAAAAAGACTGAATCCAAAGAAAAAATCCTGGCGTAAGTTTGCTGAATATGAAAGACTACAACTGAAACAGAAAGAAGCAGAGGGGTTTTGACTTTTTGATAAGCCTTGCTCAGACCAATTTAGTTGTTTTACACTAAACATTCAGAAGAAAACTCCCTCACGACTAGGCTATTTGAGCACCATGCTCAGAGAATCCTAGAGTTGGAACAGATCTCAAGGCCCATCTAGTTCAAATCCCTGCAATTCAGGAATATGCAACCGGTCCAACAGTGACTATCCTCTGTATGCTACCTCAGTAAAGATCATGCCATCTTCTGGGGTGGCTATGCCACACCCCTAACCCACCCACTCTAGACTAGTTGACTTAGTGGCAACAGAAACAACCCTTAAGGTACACAGAAAATTTTCTCAGTGGTTGCCCTTCTAACACCTGTCTCCGGAAGTATGCCCTCTCCGGTTTTTTGAAAACACAGAAGGTGAGCCTCAGCTGCATTCTGCAGCTCACATCAATTAATATGACTCTGTTAGATGATGTGCCAGACAATTAAAATATTCATTTAGTTTTAATTGCCAAGAGCTGAGACTCACTGGAGAGCTTGGGATACAGTTAAGGCTCAACCTACAAATAATGAAGGTAGATCCATGTGTTTAAAAATGAAGATCTTGCTCAATCACATAGGAAAGGGTAAGTGGAGGTGGCACTGATTAAAAGAGCAAAAGAAGTTGAGCCACAAATATTCAGCCCTATTCTGCCTGCTCACTGGAAGGACAGATCGTGAAGCTGAGGCTCCAATACTTTGGCCACCTCATGAGAAGAGAAGACTCCCTGGAAAAGACCCTGATGTTGGGAAAGATGGAGGGCACAAGGAGAAGGGGACGACAGAGGACGAGATGGTTGGATAGTGTTCTCGAAGCTACCAGCATGAGCTTGACCAAACTGCGGGAGGCAGTGGAAGACAGAAGTGCCTGGCGTGCTCTGGTCCATGGGGTCATGAAGAGTCGGACATGACTAAACGACTAAACAACAACAACAACATTCTGCCTACTGCTCAGCTCTCTATTACAGTGGTAGCTCGGGTTAAGAACTTAATTCGTTCTGGAGGTCCATTCTTAACCTGAAACTGTTCTTAACCTGAGGTACCACTTTAGCTAATGGGGCCTCCCGCTGCTGCCGCACGATTTCTGTTCTCATCCTGAAGCAAAGTTCTTAACCCGAGGTACTATTTCTGGGTTAGCAGAGTCTGTAACCTCAAGCGTCTGTAACCTGAGGTACCACTGTACTATTTCCCCTATATGCTTTCTTCCCCAGCCAAGTCTGGTTGGTGGAATAGTGCCACCAGGAAAGCAGTGGGAATTAAATCCAGGAGTGAGTGGAGATTTCAACAACCCACAGGAAGTGACATTGCTTTGCCACTGAAATCAAATCCACTTTCCCCAAGCTGTGTACACACTATACATTTCAAGCACATGACTTCTTCCCAAGAATTCTGGCGAGTTAAGGGTGTTGGGGACACTGCCCAGACTTGCACCCAGGTAGGTCACTTTGGTACTGCTAAAACAGCAGGCTCAATGCAGGTGGCAGCAGTTTTGAGCTACCAGTCTCTGTAGCCACAGGAGGTGTTGTGATTCTCCAGCCGTTTGACTTCACCTTTGGAGGTGTCTCTTGAGACAGGCAGATGCCAACAACAGAAGGGTAGACTACAGTTCTGTTATAAGAATTTTAAGGTCTCAGATATAAAATAAATATCCATAAATGCACACATATCTAAATATATGAACCATGTGTCTGAAATAGAATGGGAGAGCAATCCTGAAGCCATTTTGACTCTCCCAATGACCTCTGCAGTAGGAGGGGCAGATGGGGAAAGCCTTCCCATTGTCTTGTTGCTTGCAAATCCTGTCTTAAGGGCATATTTGTGTATGAATAGGGTGAACCTGTAACCTGGACTAAGGAACTAAAGTATTAACCATCACGAAAGAATGTCCAGACTGCCCAGGTAATGCAGTCAGTGACCATTATCAGGTATCCTGGCAGGCAGGATTTCTGCTGTAGACCGCCTCCTTCTGTGATGTATGTATAATGTTTTGCGGGGTGGTCTTGGGCTACAGGGTGGGAAATTTCAAAAGTCTATATAAGGGCTTGTGCACCATTGTTCAGGGTCCCTCCTGCCTCCTGCGTGTGGTGAGTGGGGACCCTGTTGCAACAGTTCCTTTAATAAAGATCAGGCTTACTAGCTGCTTTGCTTCTCAATATACTCTGGTTGGCCTCTGTTATTTTTCTCCTACTGATAGGGAACCCACTTAAGGACTGTGTACGGACTCCAGAATACCGCATAAGGGAAAGGGAGCAGTTTTTCTTATAACAGTCCCCGGGGTTCTTTGTGTGAAGGCCCACAGTGCAAACCCACTGTGCTTTCTGTGCAATTGAACAATATCTGGTTTTCAGTAGCACATGAATCTACTGCTGCTGTCATGTGTAGTTTCAGCTTGTTTCTCATTTTCAGTGACAGTTTAGTCTTTCACAGCTATTTAACGTGTGGCATCTTCCTCCTAGTTTCTCTCTCTCTCTCTTTTTTAAATGCAAATAGCATGGGGGTGACAATTATAGAGAATGCAGGAAAAGGAAATTTAACTGTTTCCTTTACTACTGCAGTCTGAAGGAAATATCCTCCTCTGAAGCTGCAAAATGCACTGAGAAAAATAAATTCTAAACTGCTTAATATTTTTTAAATCTCTAAGTAGTATACAAAAGTGCAACAAAGAAACAATAACACAGTATATCAAAAAACAGAGATGCAACATAAAAGCCAGTGAAACAATATTGCAAAAAAAAAATGAGAATTTAGTGGTAACAGGGCCCCATCTTATGGGTCAGGGAAAGCCTGATCAAAATAACTCCCCATTGATGCAAATATAGTATACCCCACCCCACCCTAGATCCTATGTATGCTATATACAAAGACAATTAACACTGTATGTCATTAAGTCATTAGGTTTTATAGGTGACCGTTCTTTCAATCTGAAATATAAGCATCTAAAAGCCAGGAATACAGAGAGGAAGGGCAAATGGGGCCAGTGGGGTGTAATGGTTAGAGTGCGGAACTGGGACTTGGGAGAGCAGGGTTCGAAACCCCACAAAGCCATGAAGCCCAATGGGTGACTTTGGGCCAGTCACCATTTCTTAGCCTAACCTACCTCACAGGGTTCTTGTGAGGATGAAATGGGAGGGAGGAGAACCTTGTACACCATAGGTTGGGACTATGGACTAGTGCAAGCTTCCTCAACCTCAGCCCTCCAGATGTTTTTGGCCTACAACTCCCATGATCCCTAACTAGCAGGACCAGTGGTCAGGGATGATGGGAATTGTAGTCTCAAAACATCTAGAGGGCCAAGGTTGAGGAAGCCTGGACTAGTGTGTGAAGAGCTTTGACTTTTGGCTGTTTGTTGTTGTTGTTGTTTTTTAAGAAATCTATGGGTGGCATTTAAGCCAAAGGCCTCGAAAATCTGTTTCTGCAGTAATAGCTTCCATCTGAGGTGCCAACTGCACTATACATTTAAAATAGTATCATGCCACTTTAAACAGTCATGGCTTCCCCCACAAGAATCCTGGGAACTTCAGATTTTAAGGTTGCCGAGTTGTTAGGCAACTCTTATTCCCCTCATAGAGCTTCAATTCTTAAAGTGGTTCAGCAATCAATCCCTCTTCCTAAGAAACACTGAATTGGGCCCAAAAACAATTTGGCAAGCAGTGCAATTCAGTCAGAATCAATACCAGGGCAGTTTTGTGACTTACAGAAAAGAGACAACGTCTTTTAACTTCTGCAAAGCGTTCACTAGATGGCACCCAAGATGCCTGTTTATTTTCAATGATAGGAATACAGGAATGAGGATACAGTGAAATTTCAAGATTTAGGCGAAGAGGAGACAATGGAGGGAATATATAGAAAGCAAACAAAAAGGGTCTGTATCTTTAAGAGCAGGATAGAAGAGCAACTGTCTGCCAGATGATACTTCCTTCATCACTTCAGTGCTGCGTCATGATATAGGAAATGCTTAGATATAAGGAATGCTAGTTTTGAGTTATATTTGGGTTCCCATTTAAACTGTCAGAGAGCAAAGAATATAACATGTCTGAATCAGAGTTAGTTTGAGAAGACAATGGAACTAGATTTGCCTAACTGTAAATTACTGTAAGGGTTGTTGACAACCACCCACCTCCAGCCTAAAATGTGAAGATATTGACATTTGCCTGAATTACAAGCCTGTCATAAGTGACCCTTTCTGGACCCATCCCTCTGAAATATGTCTGAAGAGCAGCACCAAACTATCTTGCAGAACCCAGAACTCTCCGAGGGTAAAAATGTACTTTAAAGATATGGTATGTAACCAACCACAGAGAGAACTGTGCTTCTCTCAAAAACTACCAGCCTTGGGGTTCCTTGTGCATAGGCAAGAAGGAGGGCCAGTTAATGAGAAGGAGCCACCGCCATCAGTAGGACTTGCAAGCTGCATTCATCAACTACAATGTTGGGCTAAGCTAAGCACAATCAAATGCCTCCGCAGAGAAAAATCTATTTCCCTCATTTTCCCCACCCCCTAAACAGTTTTGCATAACTTGAAGATGTGTGCATATTTGCGAGTCTTAAAATCCCTAAAGATGAGCCATTTCCATCCATGCTCTGTGACTATGTAGCAAGACTGAACCTGATACACCCACTTCTAACCCCACATTGACTAAGTCTCTGCACCCAGAGCCTACATACAAACATGCTTTGCTGTCACACAGTTAGAGGGCTATGTGGAAAGAGTTGTACTGACTGGGCCAGGTCCCTCCAGCCTAAGTTTCCCACTTCCCTCTCTACATCTTGTTCTGGAAGTTGGGACACAGGTGGCACTGTGGTCTTAAACCACTGAGCCTCTTAGGCTTGCCGATCAGAAGGTCAGCAGTTCAAATCCACATGACTGAGCTCCTGTTGGTCTGTCCCAGCTTCTGCCAACCTAGCAGTTCGAAAGCACACCAGTGCAAGTAGATAAATAGGTACCGCTGTGGCGGGAAGGTAAACAGCACTTCTGTGCGTTCTACTTCCATCACAGTGTTCCAGAAGCATTTGACCAGAAGTGATATAGTTATGCTGGCCACGTCACCTGGAAAGCTGTTTGTGGACAAACGCTGGCTCCCTCGACCTAAAGCAAGATGAGTGCTGCACCCCATAGTCACCTTTGACTGGATTTAACCTTTACCTTTACCTATCTTGTTCTGGAGTTACCTGATGTTGGGACAGTAAGTGTCAAAATGTTGATGGCCATGTATATATGTATATTTTTCTACCCAGAGAGATGGTTGCTGGGTAGGAAAGATGTAATGTATGTTACAATCCTAAGGGCCCAAGCATCCTAAATAAAAATACTAATGAAATAACCCATGTTTTCTGGGGGCCAAGAAACACTGTTCATCTGTGTGATAAGAGCTGACATGCCTGAAGATCCAGTGTTTTATCTTTGAAAACATTGGATACAATGTTGAGCAGTGAAATCTTTTGTAATGTAACAACCAGCATTTTAGTTTATTTAATTAGATTAATTACTCTAAATCATCGATCGCCTCCAGCAGTATGTAGAATATTTAATTGGATCAATGGCTTTTTAGAAGTAATTGATTGCCTTTAGCAGTAATCTAGAATGGACTGTTCTGAGCTTCTCCACTTCCTGATCAGATTTTATTAAACTGTCCTCAATAAACCATAGGGCTGCACATTTTCTTTTGCCTTATTGTTCTAGTGCATAATGAATAAAGTCAACTTTTAAATAAACAAATTGTCCCTCACACTTTGACTATATGGGTCAATTTAATCAAATGCCTCATGTCTCAAATTTTCAACTGCCATTCAGTTATTTATTTCGCATAATTCTAGGCAACCTTTCAGGATGCCTAGATACGAGTAACTGCACATGACTAGAAAGGGAATAAACTTGCTCAATAGTTTATAGTAAGTATCCTGCAAGGACACAGATGGGATGTGTTAAAAAACTTCACTCCCTGTACAAAGATGTTTCAGAAGGCATTACAAGGAAATAAACAACTATCTGACTTTTAGAAGACACCTGAAGGAAGTTTTTAACGTCTGATGTTTTACTGCTTTATTATTATCATTAATTCTGTTGGGAGTCTCCCAGAGTGGCTGGGGAAACCCAGCCAGATGAACGGGGCATAAATAATAAATTATTATTAGTAGTAGTAGTAGTAGTAGTAGTAGTAGTAGTAGTATGTTGTTGTTGTTGTTGTTGCTGTTGTTGTTGTTGTTGTTGTTACACCTTTTCCCTATCCTGCTCTCCTGGCTATCCCCTTGATCATAACTATAAAGTACTGTAAGAACATAGGGATCTGACTTTTTCAAAGGCAGGCTATTTGTTTATCTAGTTCAGCATTCTCTTCTTAGACCAGGGGGGAAATGTGGAATTTTGAGAGAGCGCTGTGGGGACCAGTGACAAAATGGCTGCCATGCAGGGTAAGGCATAACACAAAACCGATGCCGTGGAGGTGTGGCATGACTCAAAATGGCTGCTAAATCCACAGAAGCAGAAAGAGAGATATGACCACGAAAGGTAAGGACATGCCCCTCTTCAGTCTGCCCAGTCCCAGTCGAAGGGGAAAAGGCACCTACGCTGCTACCGCCACACTTTCTCACAGAAAGAAGCTCTTTGCACCTCTCCGCTGTTCAGAAAAGAAGGGAGGGTAGCTGTCCAGTCCTGGCATTCAGTGAGTTGTGGGCATGTCTGAGGGAACAGGTTCAATGGGGAAAGGCCGAGCCAATGCAAACAGGAACTGAGTACCAAGAGCAGACAGAGCAGGTTGTCTGAGGCTATTGGTGAATTCATGACACTAGCAAGATCTAAACCAGACTTCATGACTCACAGCATAGTCTCTATGTGGGCCAAACTAGACATGGTGCTCATCATGGGATTGTAAAACATACTTGTTTTTCTCCCTTTTTACTAAACAGCAGCCAAGAGGAGGAGAGGGGTGATCAGGTCTAAAATATAGTGGAGGGTGGCTAACACTTTCTACCCCACCTTTATCATTACTACCTTAGCCCCCCACCCCAATGGCTGTGATTTGGTAAAGCAAAACAGGCCAGTCATGTGATGAACACCATGTCTAGCTGGGCCTTTGCCACATCCTATGTCAGCCATCCCAATTGAAATTATGTAGTGGATTTGTCTACATGGTGTGGGAATGCCTTGCAGACTAGCATAGTGCCTGGAGGCAGACAGGTCATGTATCCACAGCAGTGACCAGAGGAGCAGCGATGCAGACCGAAGAAATACCATGGTGCATCTGTAGCAGCACAACCAGATGCCTTCACCTGCCCCACCTGCAACAAAACATGTCTCTCTGATATTGGTCTCTACGGCCACAGCTGGTCCTATTACCTTCCAACATTTCGACTTCACCTCCAAAGGGGCATTCCTCTATTTTCTCTCAAGACAGATGGATGCCAACAAAATCAAATTGGCATTTTGAAGGGCATGTTACCTTTGGCCGATCTCTGACCCTGAAGTCATGCCAATGTACATACTGACATGGGACGTGGGTGGCGCTGTGATCTACACCACTGAGCCTCTTTGGCTTGATGATCAGAAGGTCGGCGGTTCGAATCCCCACGATGGGATGAGCCCCCTTTGCTCTGTTCCAGCTTCTGCCAACCTAGCAGTTTGAAAGCACGCCAGGGCAAGTAGATAAATAGGTACCACTGTGGCAGGAAGGTAAACGGCGTTTCTACACATTTTGGTTTCCGTCACGGTGTTCCGTTGCACCAGAAGCGGTTTAGTCATGCTGGCCACATGGCCCAGAAAAACTATCTGTGGACAAAGGGTGGCTCCCTCGGCCTGAAAGCGAGATGAGCGTCACAACCCCATAGTCACCTTTGACTGGACTTAACTGTCCAGGGGTCCTTTACCTTACCTTTTTACCTGCATACTGGCATATTCTATCTACCAAAATAAATAAATAAAAGTTCCTGCATTTTAATTGCATGTGCAAAGGTGGCCATAACTGAATCTGAGGAATGTAGGTGGCATACACTTTGTTGTTGTTTAGTCATTTAGTTGTGTCCGACTCTTCGTGACCCCATGGACCAGAGCACACCAGGCACTCCTGTCTTCCACTGCCTCCTGCAGTTTGGTCAAACTCATGCTGGTAGCTTTGAGAACACTATCCAACCATCTCGTCCTCTGTCGTCCCCTTCTCCTTGTGCCCTCCATCTTTCCCAACATCAGGGTCTTTTCCAGGGAGTCTTCTCTTCTCATGAGGTGGCCAAAGTATTGGAGCCTCAGCTTCAGGATCTGTCCTTCCAGTGAGCACTCAGGGCGGATTTCCTTCAGAATGGATCGGTTTGATCTTCTTGCAGTCCATGGGACTCTCAAGAGTCTCCTCCAGCACCATAATTGAAAAGCATCAATTCTTCGACGATCAGCCTTCTTTATGGTCCAGCTCTCACTTCCATACATCACTACTGGGAAAACCATAGCTTTAACTATACGGACCTTTGTTAGCAAGGTGATGTCTCTCCTTATTAAGATGCTGTCTAGGTTTGTCATTGCTTTTCTCCCAAGAAGCAGGCATCTTTTAATTTCGTGGTGAGCAGTATTCAGTGGGACTTTATTTATTCATTTTTAAAAAGGTAGACACATACAATACAACTGTTAGGAAGAGAAAGTTTTCTATGCTTGACCTTAAGTGGCTGAAGGGTATGAGTGTAGCCTGTTTCTTAATGGGCTCTTGGGGGTGGAGAAGGTTTCACCAGCTATTGTGAAACTTCACTGTCCTCCGAGCAACATTTGCCACTCCTGTTCTGTGAGTCAGAATGACAATTCAGTGCTGTGTTAGGAGTGAAATATTTATATAACTTTTCTAAAATTCCACCACTTTATACAATCCACTCTGTGATGTGTGTGAAAACAAGAAAATAATGGTTTGTTGTTGGGTTTGTTTTTTTTTTAAATCAATACAGTGAACAGTTATAAAAAGTGTAACAAACACTCCTAAACTGCCAGAAGCCAACTCAAACGGGATCAATAAAATTGTTTGAAATGCCCATATAAATGAGTCATATTTGCCTGCTTTTTATTGGCTTTAACTGCAGCAGCAGAGGCAGGAGCTTGTTCTATGAGAAGGATTATAGCTTAGTGGTAGAGCATCTGCCTTGCAAGTAGAAGGTACCAGGTTCAATCCCTGGTATCTCCATAGAGGACTGGGAGAGGTTCCTGCCTGGACAGCTGCTACCAATCAGTGCTGCTGGCATCTATCTATTTCAAGAGACAATGGAGTAAACCTCCGGGAGTGAAGTTAAACTACTGTGTTAGCAGCACTGAAGTGACTTCCCTGGGGCACAAGGCTGGACAAATGTGTGTGGAGGTCTTGGGTTGCCCAGATGACAAGACCACACTCTCAGCCTCACTGATGTGGTCCAACAACAACAACAATTTATTTATACCCCACCCATCTGGCTGGGTTTCCCCAGCCACTCTGGGCAGCTCCCAACAGAATATTTAAAGCATGATAAAACATCAAACATTAAAAACTTCCCTAAACAGGGCTGTCTTCAGATGTCTTCTAAAAGTCAGATAGTTGCTTATTTCCTTGACATCTGATGGGAGGATGTTCCACAGGGCGGGTGCCACTACCGAGAAGGCCCTCTGCCTGGTTCCCTGTAACTTCGCTTCTCGCAGTGAGGGACCCGCCAGAAGGCCTTCGGAGCTGGACCTCAGTGTCTGGGCTGAACGATGGAGGTGGAGATGCTCCTTCAGGTATACTGGGCCGAGGCCATTTAGGGCTTTAAAGGTCAGCACCAACACTTTGAATTGTGCTCAGAAACGTACTGGGAGCCAATGTAGGTCTTTCAGGATTGGTGTTATATGGTCTCGGCGGCCGCTCCCAGTCACCAGTCTAGCTGCCGTATTCTGGAAGTCTAGCTGCTGAGGTCCAAAGGAAAACAGAGCAATACGTTTGGCACCAGCTTGGCTGCAGGAGCTGCTGAAAGGAAGTGTATAAGACACCATCCAACTGTCCCGTGGACTCCACTCCATATTTGTGTAGGGTTTACTCCTTCGCCTTTTCTTCTCCCAGAGATGTCCCACAAGGCAATGGAGCTTTAGGACCAGAGTTTTCCTTCTCGTAAATGGACCATTTTTCCAGGCTGATGAACCCATCTGCCCCTCACTTCCCAGTACAGCATGTGCAGAAACCACCTTCTTGACTGTAGGACCCACTCTTTGTCTTGTCTGCTCAATCTGCCAGAGCCTCTCTTCGCATGCAGGGGAAGACCCTAACTCATTGAGGGTTTGAGACCGAAGCCATTCCTGGGGTGTGGCCACAGTCACATGCTGACAGTTTCTAGGCGCCACAGGTAGACAAACTACCCTAGAAGGAGCATGACGTGTTCCCCACCACTACCCCTCCCCTAATGCCTATGTGCCATTCAGTGTAAACAACATGGACCTAGACGGACCAATGGTCTGACTCAGCAGGAGGCACCTTCCTAGGTTCCTAAAAGAGGAGCATGGGAACCGAAACTGATAATTCTGCTAGCTGACAAGAGCAGAGATAGATAGCTCTGTCTGTCTATCCTGTTTTTTGCTTCTGGCATCCTGCCTTGGTTTCGCAACATTCCGGCATTCCACTCACCTCCCTTGGGCATTTTTCTTACTTTGAATAAGTGTGACCTCTTGCTTACCTATTCAGCCCAGGTTCAGTTCTCCTGCTTGGTGTGAACATAATAATAACTTGCAACTGACATTTGTAGCCAGCATTGCCCGCTTTTGTATCTGAATTTAGCGTTTGAATAACTAAAAGGCTCGCTACCCTAGCTGGATAAATGAGACCATTCACTCAGCTCCGCTGCTTGCTTCCACTGCAGTGAATGCAAAACCCCTTTAAACATGCGCTTGTTTAAACAAACAGATAAGAAAGCCTTTTGAGGTTTTGGAGCTCATCAGTGGTCTCTCTCTCTCTCTCTCTCTCTCTCTCACAGACACACACCATTGGATGACTAATCCTTTCAGTGAATCTGAATCCCTTGTCACCTTGGGTGTCTCACTAAAGTGCATTGAAATAAGAAGGAATGTCAATAAGATAGCAAATGGTGCTCAAAAGGTTTCTGGCACATTGTCCCAAGTCATAATCTCCTCATTGTCCCCTTACCATAAGGAAGTCAAGTCGGCTGAATTACACCAGCATATGTGAGACATGGATCTAGGCCTCTGAAGGCCATCAGACCCTCAAGGCTGGTGCCTTTTGTTTGGAAATGTAAAACGCCAGACTACATTTGGTCATCAATGTTCATTTAACTAGATAAGGGTGATTACGGGTAAGAGGCTTAACTTTCTTCTGAAGATGTCAGTTGCCATTTGGCTACTTGTTTTTTTCCACTTAAGTCGGAAGCACCAGCCTCCCTGTATTGATTAGAACCAAGCTCAAAATACAAAGCAAACATAATTTCTAAGAAACATTTGCCCAAAAGTTTCAGTTTACCAGAATCTGATTTCCAGATTGCTACAATGTAGGGACAAAAATAATACAATGGAAGTTTCAAAGGATCTGTGTAAAAGAAAACAAGCAGCGGGTCTCATATACCCCTGAAGTCATACAGATAGATTTAGACACATCCCTGATTACACTCTGAGGGAGACGAAATTTTCATGTAATTGTAGAGTTAAAAGGGACCACAAGGGTCATCTAGTCCAACCCCTTGCAATGCTGGAATATGTTGCCCAGCATGAGGCTTTAACTCATGACACTGAGATCAAGAGTCTCATGCTCTATATTTTTGTCCCAGTTTGTAGTGTACTATGATTAGGGCAATAGATGTACCCGCCTCAGGCTCCAAACAGAGACACTAATTAGGGAGAGGTTTGTGATATATTTACAACCATTAAACTAAAACCGTGTAATGAATGGTTTTGATACTCTTCCCAAAACTGGTATTGGGAAATGGATGCAGACATTGCTCTTCTAGCTCACACAGTGGAGCAAAAATGTGCAATGACGCAGCCATTCTTATGTTACACACACGTTTTGATATGACGCTGGGGAAAAAAAGCGATAGAACTGAACTTAGCAAATAACAATATCGCTTCCTTTGGAGGGAACCAATGCTTCTTGATCCCTTTCCTGAATTTGGCCCCAAATGCTTTGAAACTGAGTCAGTGGGTAAAGATTAAATAATAATAAAAAAAACCCCATGGAACTGCACGACTCACTAAATCAGCCTCACTAAATCAGCGAGAGAGGTGAAGACAAACAGCTGTCAAAGGGCAGATAACACAATCCTCGCCCTTTAGAAATGGTTACCTTTTACAATGGAGCATTGTCTCCGGCCCCATATATGCCATTGTTTCCTCTGTGGCTTTCTGACATCTAACAAAGGGTCTGATAGTATGAATCCCCCCTCTGCAAGCTGCGAGGAACATGTAAAGTCATGTGGGCGACAGAGCAGCACTAACTCCCCTGGATCAGCCGCATGGGTCACACAAAGCCTGCCCTGGAGGAAAATTTCGAAAAGAGTTGGCAAAAAGCCCAAGCGGTTTGTTTCAATAGCGGTTCAGGGTTTCTTGGTTTTTTTTAGTGTGGGTTTTTATTGGTTTTTCTATTAATTCCTCCCCCCCCCCCCCGGTAAGGTTCACCAAGGTTTCAGCTTTAAAACCTGTTTTTCATGTTGTGAATCAGGCATGGAGCTAAGATGGCCGCGTGCTCTGCTTTGCAACAGACAGGCCTCTGTTTGAGAAGCGGTCATAAGACACTCCTCTGTCTGAAGGGCTGTGGATGAAGAAGATGGGAGTGCAAAAGCTCTGAAATGGCCTGTCAAAGTTAACACCTGAAAAGCAGGCTGAGCAGGCACATAGACTACCTAAGAACACAAGAAGAGCCTGATGGATTGGGGTCAGCAAACCTTTTCAGCAGGAGGCCGGTCCACTGTCCCTCAGACCTTGTGAGGGGCCAGACTATATTTTGAAGAGGGGGAAAAAAGAACAAATTCCTATGCCCCACAAATAACCCAGAGATGCATTTTAAATAAAAGGACACATTCTACTCATGTAAAAACATGCTGATTCCTGGACCCTCCATGGGTTAGATTTAGAAGGCTATTGGGCTGGATCCGCAACCCAGGTCTTAGTTTGCCTACCCATGGATTAAGCCAATGGCCCATCTTAGCTAGACTGGAGACTGGGAGCAGTCCTGGGACCATATGACACTGGTCCTGAAGGATCTACCCTGGCTCCCAGTACATTTCCGAGCACAATTTAAAGTGTTGGTGTTGACCTTTAAAGCCCTGAACGGCCTTGGCCCTGTATACCTTGATATAGGGGTGGTTGGCTTTTGCTGCCCAACTCCCCAAGAGACTGAGTCCCCTAAGTCCATGATCGGTGAGAGATGAATGGATGGAGGCTGCAGTGAAAGCAAGGCAGATCTTTATTTTTCTGTTGCAACAGAGTTCCCTCCTTGCAAAGAGGCAAGAGAGACCCAGAACCAAGAAGAAATATCTCTTTTAAGGGTTTGCATTTTGGTGTGGAGAAGCAGCACACCCCCTCTACAAGCAATCAGAAATTACATCACACTCAAGGTGGGGTTACTGTGGCTTAGGCAGGCCAAGTTGTGCTTGTTATCTGCCTACCTGTTCGCAGGCAAGGGGGATTAAGAAAGCAGAGGAAAATTTAGAGTCTTTAGGAGAGTCAAGATGGCTTTTGGATTGCTCTCCTGTACTATTTTAGACATGTGTTTTACAGTGGTGCCCCGCAAGACAAACGCCTCGCAAGACGGAAAACCCGCTAGACGAAAGGGTTTTCCGTTTTGGAGGCGCTTCGCAAAACGAATTTCCCTATGGGCTTGCTTCGCAAGACGAAAATGTCTTGTGAGTTCCTGCGGGTTTTTCCCCCTTTTCCCCCCTTTTCCTAAGCCGCTAAGCCACTTATCAGCTGATCCGCTGATAAGCCGCTTAACAGCTGATCGCTAAAAGCCGCTAAACCGCTAATAGCGCTAATCCGCTAAGCTGTCAATGGGCTTGCTTCGCAAGACGAAAAAAACGCTATACGAAGAGCCTCACGGAACGGATTAATTTCGTCTTGCGAGGCACCACTGTATATACTTATGTATGTGTGTTTACCTTGTGCAATTATCAACATTTATTCTATATTTAAGGCCTTATAATTCCTATAACAACCCGAAGGAGCAATTCCACCTCCATCGTCCAGCCCAGACACTGAGATCCAGTTCTGAGGGCCTTCTGGTAGCTCCCTCACTGCAAGATGTGAAGCTATAGGGAACCAGGCAGAAGACCTTCTCGGTAGTGGCACCCGCCTTGTGAAACACCCTCCCTTCAGATGTCAAACATATGGACAGATGGATAGCCACCATCATTTACTCCCTAGGCGTGGGAGAAGACCATCAGCACCTCCTATTAGCTAAGAGGTCCCTGTGGAGGTGACATGGGGGGCTACCAAGGTTATACATCCCTTGGAAGCTGGATCTGCCACCCCGTGGATCTTGCCGTCAGAGAAAGTTGCCTAATTTTGCCTTATGGGTCCTGCCCACACCACTTCCAAATGTGCACACCAGCCTCAAAAGATTGCTGACCCCTGACCTAACGTCGCCTACCCTAAAAGTCAACAGAAGAACACAACCATTTCTGCAGGTTGCCTGTCAGCCACCTGTTGTACCTCATTCCCCCCCCCCACCAATGCTGCAAATTGTCATCTAAATTACAATAATCATGAATCCATCAATTATTTTCTCAGCTCCAAGATTTTGAAACGGCAACATTTTCCCTTTGCTTCAGAAGCAGTGGACTGGATGAGCAACCAGCTCCTCATTCTTCGGTTTGTGAACCCGTCTGGCTCTCCAAATAAACATGGCATTATCTTAAATTGCACACATTCCAATTCTGTTATTATCTGTCATAATTATTTATTAAGCATGATATGCAGCAGTACGATCATACTTGTGTTCAGGGAGGTGGTACAACGCAGGCCAAGGCAGCTCGATAAGACACCTACGCACTTCATTTTCTTACTTGCTAATGGGAAATTACTCTGGGATTCTCATTTTGTATTAATATCCAGGGAACATTTAGAAAGAAAATAAAAGAAAAAACCTACTTGCTGTTTAATTTTTGCTTTCAATTCTTTGATTGCTTCATGCTTGTTTGACTTCGTGGGCAGCAGCTGAACATTTCTTCCAGCTATATACTGGAGTGGGCAGGGAATTGTAATAAAAAGCTCGTTCGGTTTACTCAAAAAGGTGCCCCCAGCTCTATCCTGAACCATATAATTTGGGAACAAGGAGTTGTAGTTGTGCTTTGCAGGCAAGACCCTGTTAAATTTGGAATTCCAGATAACTGCAGGATATCTCTGGGTTTAGGCCAATTAGAGGCAGTCAGATTTTTTTTAATAAGAAGCAAACTTGCTTGGAGGGATGACTCCAGAGAGTTTAGGGGAGCAATGGGCTGGCCTAGGTCATCATTAGGGCAGCAAGGATTTCATCCACACAATGGAGGTGCTAAATATACATTGGAACATAGGAAGGAAACTGCCTTATTATATAGAGTCAAACCATTGCTCCATCTAGTTCAGAACTGCCTACAACGCTACACCAACTGTCCAGAATTTCAGCAGGGAACATTCCCAGCCCTTCCTGGAGATGTCAGGATTTGAACCTGAGACCTTCCACGTGCAAGACAGATGCTCTGCCACTGAGCTACAGCCCTTCTCCAAAATACTGAACAATTGGGGAGTGGGCAGCAAGTATTTTCTCTACCTGGAGTCATCCTTGATTGTTTGACAGCTTCAAATAGTCCTGTTACATGTAAACCACACACACCTCTCCCAAAGAATCCTGGGAACTGTAGTTTGTTTAAATGCTCCGGGAGGATTCTTGGGGAGGGTGTGCGTGCTTTAAATGGCCTCAGCCCAGTGTACCTGAAGGATATACACCTCCATCGTTCAGCCCGGACACTGAGGTCCAGCTCCGAGGGCCTTCTGGCGGTTCCCTCACTGCACAAAGTGAGGTTGCAGAGAACCAGGCAGAAGGCCTTCTCGGTAGTGGCGCCCACCCTGTGGAACGCCTTCCCATTAGATGTCAAAGAGATAAACAAGTACAGTGGTACCTTGGGTTACATACGCTTCAGGTTACAGACTCCGCTAACCCAGAAATATTACCTCAGCTTGAGAACTTTGCTTCAGGATGAGATCAGAAATCATGCTCCGGCAGCACAGAAGCAGCAGGAGGCCCCATTAGCTAAAGTGGTGCTTCAGGTTAAGAACAGTTTCAGGTTAAGAACAGACCTCCGGAACGAACTAAGTACTTAACCAGAGGTACCACTGTACCTGACATTTAGAAGACATCTGAAGACAGCCCTGTTTAGGGAAGTTTTTAATGTTTGGTGTTTTATCATGTTTTTAATATTCTGTTGGGAGCTGCGCAGGGTGACTGAGAAGACCTGGCTAGATGGGCGGGGTATAAATAAAAAAATATATTATTATTACTACTACTACTACTACTACTATTACTACTATTTGCACACCAGTCCCACTGCTGCTTGCTTTGCAGCATCTTGCTCTGCTTCACCCCTGCCCTTCCATCCATTCCCATTCCCAAACAGCTTTCCCTTCCCCCTCCACACACAACACACAGTTTAAAAGGCTATAGGGTTTTTAATTAGCCAAAGGTCTGAGAGAAGAGGAATGTTTTTGCCTGGCACCAAAAGATACCGAATGTAGCAAAGGCACCAGGCGAGCCTCCCAGGGGAGAGCATTCCACAGAAAGAGACTCGCCATAATAAATTTCCTGTTGGGTCAGATCCAAGGCCTATGTGGCCCAGCTTCCTGACTGTCACAGCGGTTACCCGAAGCACCCTGGGAAGCCCACAAGCCAAGCATGAGGGCAATAAGCCATGCTGTCCCTGAATGTATATAGCCATCATGACTAACAGCCAGTGATAACTTTGTCCTCCATGAAATTGCCTAATCCAGCCCCCCCCCCCTTTAAAGACATCTATGCTAGCGGCTGTCACCACATATTGTGGCAGTGAATTCCATAGTTCAAATATTCTATTGTGTTTGACTTGGTTTAGCCTCCACTGAAGTCTGAAACACACACTTACCTTGTGAGCTCTGAGCAAGAGAATTAAAAATGCTCCCGAGCGCATGTGTATCATATCACTGTGATACCACACCAGCACCAACAGAGCAACTGTGAATGGTGTGTCTAGTTTGGCTCTGAAGAGGATCTCAGAAAGGAGAAGCTACCAGTTATTTAGTTTAACTTGTGCACATTGAGCAAGACAGAATAGTTGGACTGAGGCTGATGTACTCACCTCAAAAGAGGTATTTATTTGTGGGGGGAGACTTAGGTTGAGTCCTAAGCCCATTCAGCCTGGTCATGTGATCTGGCCAACTAGCATAGAACACTATCTTAAAGACTTTCCTTCTGCAAGGCTTAGGCAGAACAGAAGCAATAGCCCCACTGATGAACATGGTTTGGATCTGCTGTAACTTTGGCTTAATTTACACCAGCTTGCTTATTGCCAGATTCTTGTGCATAGGATTCCACCCTAGAGCTCTCAAAGGGCAAAAGTTGCACTGAATCCTTTCGGTTTCATTGACTCCAGAATCGGCTGCCCCATATTTTAATCTCATACCTTCTCCCTCCCTGTTGACCAGCTATTAATCTTTGGAGAGAAAGTGCCATCTCTCCTGCAGAACAACAAGAACATTCCAGGGTACTGATTTCCTTTTAAAGGCAAGTATATCCATGGCAGGAAACGAGTGATCCTATATTATTTTTCATTTATTTATTTCCATGTCTGCATTACCAGTTCAAGACGTTGTGTGAATGACCGTGTCTGTGTCCATGTACAGAAATGGAAGCATTTCAACACTTTGTGCTTGAGTCTAAAGATCCTCTGCGGACCTACCTGCAAAACTACAAAACTTTCGCCTTTGATTTTAAATGCACCTACAAAGGATGGAGTCATGGAGCGAAAATAAGGGGTCCTAGTTTACAGAGAAGAATGCTCTGTCTGAAGAGCAACCAGGAGACAACCTTCTGCTTGAAGAACAGTCCAGCCCAACTCTAGTACAAAGGTAAAGTATTTTTATTCTTTGGCGATCACTCGTAGCCGAGTAAGGTTGTCTTTCATAAACACGGTTTTAACAATGAGTCCATAAGTGACTGTGGAGGCCAATTCTGGATTCACACGTCCTTCCACAGTGGGGACACTGGTTTCCAGGCGGGAGTTGATCATGGTGTAGATTTGCCAAGCGTGCCTTCCTCTTAGCACGTTTCTCCCTTGCGTCCTGAGTTCGAGTGTCTTCAAAGCCCATGACACCTTTGGTAAAGGCTGTTCTCCAATTGGAGCGCTCGCAGGAAAGTGTTTCCCAATTGTTGGTGTTTATACTACTTTTTTAAAAAAAAAAATGGCCTTGAGACAGTCTTTAAACCTCTTTTGTTGACCACCAGCATTACGCTTTCCATTTTTAAGTTCGGAATAGAGTAGTTGCTTTGGAAGATGGTAATCAGGCATCCGCACAACATGACCAGTCCAATGAAGTTGATGTTGAAGAATCATTGCTTCAACACTGGTGATCTTTGCTTCTTCCAGTACACTGGTATTAGTTTACCTGTCTTCCCAAGTGATGTGTAAGAGGAAAGCAAGAGGAACCTTGAAGTTGTTCATCATGAGTTATCACTCGAAGAGCAGACTGAAAAGGCACATGGGTCACCTGCTCATAATCTTCCCAACTGTGGTGAGATGTATTGCGTTTCTATGTAAATTACAGCAATTCTTTCAAATGTTCATTCCATACGTACAGATTAGCACATGCAAATCATATGCAAATCTGTGACCCCTTTTGCCCTTTGGGTATGATGTGTTTCCCCTTTCTTGGTAATGTGTAAGTAGTCATCCTAGATGGAACACTTTCCCCCATCATAACACTATGAACATGATCTGAATGCCCTAATTTAAAAAGAGAAAAGTGTACTGCTAAATTTTAGCTATATTAGATAATTAAATTCTACCTTTAAAATAAAATAAAATAAAACAGGGGGCTTGCAGTCTTTAGGACAGACTCACGCTTTGCCAACATATGTCCTTTAAAGGAAAAGATAAAAATGAAAATCCTCCTTTCCCTCCCACCTCTATTTACTCGCCCAATTCTTATTTCATAATCTCAGCTACTGGACAGGATTAGCATAACGCATTAGCAGGAAAGCTATGTTAGAATTCTTTAACAGTCCATTATTAAGAACTGCGCGAGGAAAATTACAAGGATAAAAAAAATGCTTTTATGCACGTTCATCACAAGCACCAGCCCTTTTAAAAGGCAAAGGATAATGACCTCCACAGGCTTAGTTCATCAAAAGGTTAAAACAACATCCCAATGTGAATTCAGAAATAAACAGATAAATGCTGCAGAAAGGTAATTAACCAGGTGCTTTCTGGGAAGGCTATGTGCTGAAATATTCTCTTCTCTGATAAATGTGGATCAAACCCCCACTCCCATTTTTTCACTCCAACACAGCAGTTGCATCCCTAGACAAATACAATTAATCTACTTTTTTTTGCTCAGTCTGAACTGAAGCCATACTTAATGACTAAAGAAGGGAGGGGGGAGGCCTGTCAAACAGGATTATTCTAAAGGGTGGGTGGGGGGAGAGCTAAGTGGATTTAAAATTGGAACCTGTCATTTGCCTTCTGCGAGTCATTTTGGAACAGCAGAAAACCAGAATAGCCTTCGAAGAGAAACATAAAATCTAAGATGAATAGAGTGGGGGTGGAAGAACTGTGGAGGAACCAATTGGTATGTTAACTGAAAAAGGTTGGCAGAAAGCTTGGAAGGATGTGACAATGCAATTTTAAAGGTGTTTTTCAGCCGGGCCTTGGTGGAAGCCTTAAATGGGTGGTGGGACCATAGAGGTCCTAGATCAGGGACCACATTGGACTACAATTCATGCTGTCCATTAGGAATGCTGACCATTGACATTGCTGGCTGGGGTTGATGGGACTGGAGGTTACCATGTGTTGAGTTTAGTGGCAGCCAGCAGAAAGCCGTGAAAAGGAATGCTTCAAGATGGGAGGGTGGAGCTTCAGCAGCTTTACCCAAAGCACCATGGATCTCCCTCAACTATCCTTCCTTCCTCCCCGGTCTTCATTGTGGGCAGTGCAAGTTATGGTCATGGCAAAGGGAAAACAAGTCTTGTTACACCGAACTTTTTGCCTGCATAGACAAGCCCAATAGTTCTGATGCAATAGCCATGTCTTGTCCAGCTCACACTTTTGTGATTGCTATGCATGCTGACACTGTCATGCCTAATATGCTCTGCCAAAATTCGTTGCTCTACACCGTAACTTATAAACAAAAGAGGTTAGCTTATCCATTGCTAGCCATTATGGTTATGGCTTCATGGCTCCCACAATCTATGGCCTCCAATGTCAGAGACAGTATAGCAGTTGCTAGAACTCACAAATGGGGCAAGTGCTATTGCTTGCACTCATGTCCTCATTTGTCCGGCCCCTGTAAGAACAGGTTGCATGATTAGATGGACCTTAGGTCTGATCCACAGGGACACGGGTGGCGCTGTGGGTTAAACCACAGAGCCTAGGACTTGCCAATCGGAAGGTCGGCGATTCGAATCCCCACGACGGGGTGAGCTCCTGTTGCTCGGTCCCTGCTTCTGCCAACCTAGCAGCTTGAAAGCACATCAAAGTGCAAGTAGATAAATAGGTACCACTCTGGCGGAAAGGTAAACAGCGTTTCTGTGCACTGCTCTGGTTCACCAGAAGCGGCTTAGTCATGCTGGCCACATGACCTGGAAGCTGTACGCTGGCTCCCTTGGCCAATAAAGCAAGATGAGCACCGCAACCCCAGAGTCGGCCACAACTGGACCTAATGGTCAGGGGTCCCTTTACCCTTTACCTAGGTCTGATCCAGAAGGGCTCTTCTTAACGTTCTTTGGATTTTTCCAAAAGTTTACAAATTAGTCAAATTAGTCACCAAGACTTTATTGCTTTTTAAAGAAGTGATTCTCTCTCTCTCTCTCTGTCTGATCTTTTGCCTGATTTACTCTCTCTCTCTCTCTCTCTCTCTGTGTGTGTGTGTGTGTGTGTGTCTGATCTTTTGACTGATTTACACACACACACACACACACACACACACACACACACTGAACTATTTATGAACTATGATCTCCAAATCATTGGACTACAAACTACCAGTTTACAAACTACCAGTTATGATTCAGATACTAATGTCACATATGGGCTTCAACTCTATGCTCTCTGATTTCTTTTGGAACTTTCCATAGTAGTTAAGATTAAGAGTGTTCAGACCCCTGGGCTCTCACTTGTGGGGTGCCTCAGGGTTCTGTCCTCTCCCCCATGCTTTTCAACATTTACATGCAGCCACTGGGAAAGATCATCAGGAGGTTTGGGCTGGGTGTTCATCAGTATGCGGATGATACCCAGCTCTACCTCTCTTTTAAATCAGAACCAGTGAAGGCGGTGAAGGTCCTGTGTGAGTGTCTGGAGGCGGTTGGAGGATGGATGGCAGCTAACAGATTGAGGTTGAATCCTGACAAGACAGAAGTACTCTTTTTGGGGGACAGGAGGCGGGCAGGTGTGGAGGATTCCCTGGTCCTGAATGGGGTAACTGTGCCCCTGAAGGACCAGGTGCACAGCCTGGGAGTCATTTTGGACTCACAGGTGTCCATGGAGGCACAGGTCAAATCTGTATCCAGGGCAGCTGTTTACCAGCTCCATCTGGTACGTAGGCTGAGACCCTATCTGCCTGCGGACTGTCTCGCCAGAGTGGTGCATGCTCTGGTTATCTCCCGCTTGGACTACTGCAATGCGCTCTACGTGGGGCTACCTTTGAAGGTGACCCGGAAACTACAACTAATCCAGAATGCGGCAGCTAGACTGGTGACTGGGAGCGGCCGCCGAGACCATATAACACTGGTCTTGAAAGACCTACATTGGCTCCCAGTACGTTTCCGAGCACAATACAAAGTGTTGGTGCTGAACTTTAAAGCCCTAAACGGCCTCGGTCCAGTATATCTGAAGGAGTGTCTCCACCCCCATCGTTCTGCCCGGACACTGAGGTCCAGTTCCGAGGGCCTTCTGGCGGTTCCCTTACTGCGAGAGGCCAAGTTACAGGGAACCAGGCAGAGGGCCTTCTTGGTAGTGGCGCCCGCCCTGTGGAACGCCCTCCCATCAGATGTCAAAGCGATAAACAACTACCTGACATTCAGAAGACATCTGAAGGCAGTCCTGTTCAGGGAAGTTTTTAATATGTGACATTTTAGTGTATTTTTCATCTTTGTTGGAAGCCGCCCAGAGTGGCTGGGGAAACCCAGCCAGATGGGCGGGGTAAAAATAATAAATTATTATTATTATTATTATTATTAAGATTAATAAAAGGAGGAGGAGGAGGAGGAGGAGGAGGAGGAGGAGAAGGAGAAGGAGAAGGAGAAGGAGAAGAAGAAGAAGAAGAAGAAGAAGAAGAAGAAGAAGAAGAAGAAGCCACCTACAGCAAATCAAGGGTTGAAAGGTAAGTGATCAGCTGAAACATGCGTCTGAATAAATTTGAATGGATGCCTATATGAATCATGCTAGGGAATAAAGGGGGTCCTATCGATTCAGCTGTTAAAACTCAGAAGAAAGTCACACAGTGCAAGAGGTCGTAAAACAAAAATTCATTTTTTCTCAGTTTTACAGCACTGTTCTTGGAATTCAGAATAAAGATGACTCAAAATCTATGCAACACTAGGAATGGATAAACATATTTTAGTTCTGCATCAGCTTCTCGTAAATTGTGCATTCAGTCTGCACAATTTTTTGTGGATTTTTCAAAAATGCACAAAAAATAGCATTTGCATTTTATGCATTTTGTACACATTTTATACACATTGTACCTCTAAAACACACATTTTTGAATGCTTTTCAGTGTATTCCAAGGCTGTACAATTCTGTTTACTTTTTTCTGTAAAATATTTTTGGACCTTTTTTTGAACTGATGGTGGCACCCACCCTGGGAAACACCCTCCCACCATATGTCAAGGAAATAAACAACAACCTGATGGAACTTGGTCTCCATCTAGCCTTCCTTCATATGTAAGGGACAAGCCTGATGGATATGGAGAGCAGCTGGAAAATGATAAGTAGGGACGATGGAGGTGTATTCTTACCAGAAGTAGCCTTATCAGTGCTCTTTTTCAGCCAGAATTTGCCAGAACTGAGTTCTGGCACCACTCAGCTGGGCACCATTGCCATTCTGAGAGAACAAGGGAGGTGTTCATGGTGAGTTCTAGCACCCTTTTTTCTAGAAAAATATCAAAGCAAGTTCAGACATTGTGCTAAACCACAAAACACCTAACATCCAATGAACCTGCCTCTGGTCTGCATTCTCTGCCCTTCTGTCTCCTATTCTGTACATAAGAGGAGAAGCCCAAAAGTGCCTGCTTTCAATTTTGAACTAACCAGAGTTTTCTGTTATGCCCCAACTCAGAGGACTCTGCTTAATTTAGCCTCTGGGTGAATCAAATCCTGGCTTGCTCGCTAGGTAAAGGTAAAGGGCCAGTCGTGTCCGACTCTAGGGTTGTGCGCCCATCTCACTTAAGAGGCCAGGGGCCAGCGCTGTCCGGAGACACTTCCGGGTCACATGGCCAGCGTGACGAAGCTGCTCTGGCGAGCCAGCACCAGCACAGCACACGGAAACGCTGTTTACCTTCCCGCTATAAAGCGGTACCTATTTATCTACTTTCACTTAGGGGTGCTTTCGAACTGCTAGGTAGGCAGGAGCTGGGACCGAAAGACGGGAGCTCACCCCGCCGTGGGGATTCGAACCGCTGACCATGCGATCAGCAAGTCCTAGGCACTGAGGTTTTACCCACAGCGCCACCCGCGTCCCTGGCTTGCTCGCTAGCTAGTGTTTAAAAAACAACAGGGTTCTCTTTGTCCAGGTATAAAGAGGGGGAAAGAGAGAGCTTGAGAACACCACATAATGCTATGTTGTGATTTGTGTGTTATCCCAGTCTCAGGCCTGAGCACCTCTGAGGCTGAATGACAACTTCTTCCATTCTTTTGAGATTTGTGTTTTACTGCATTATTTGGCACCACTTTCACATCCTTTCATGCCTGCGCAACACCTTTCAATTGATTGAATTGTATAGCTGAGGCAAATCATGCTGTAAGATCCACAGAAAAATCCATTTTATATGATTAGTTAAGCCTCACCAGTACTGCAAGCTATAATCATACAATTGATTTCGTCTCCCCTTCATCTTTCATATTGTGCATGAATAAATCTTCATTATCTTCACTGGAAATTCAGGATTTCCTTTTATCGCTGCCTTTGAACAGTTTGTGTTCTCACATCAGTGAAGCCAGCATTTGGATAAAAGGCAGGTTTATGACCTCAACACCTGTCCCAGTAGAAAGACCAGATGGAGTGGGCCTGCTTTTTTCTCCTGAGTAACAGCAACCATTTCTCGGTGCATAACTAGTGGGCAGGCACAAAGCAAAGTCAAGCCATGAATTCGTGAGCAACCAGAAGACCACCTGTCAACTACACCACAGCAGTTGCAGATGTTAATTCCTCAAGATTTAATATCCCCCCCTTTATTGAATTTGGAGCACAACTGTTCATTCCTTTGACAGGAAAGAATTTGAACATAATTTCCATATAGCTGTGAAGTGGAGGTATCCTATAGACAGACGCAGTTCCTTGTCGTGTGTTGCTCCACCAGATTACATTCAGGTGGCAACTGAGAGTTATTATTTTTAATCTTAACATTTGCATAACTGAACAAACATCTGGAAAATATTTTACTCTTATCTAAACAAAGCCAGCATTTCATTAGCTCTCAGAGGAAATGTAAGCTGCAGATACTGTGATAGAATCTGGAAGTGCGCTTTTGCAACTGAATAAAAAACCCCACAAGTTATATCCTTTAAGACAGCAATCCTATGAATGTATGCTTAGTTACTGGGGGAATAAGATCCATTGAAGTCAGTGGTATTTACATTTGACCAAGGATGGAGAAGATCACCTGTTTGAGGAAAAATGTTAAAACTTCCACAAAGTCTGCTGAACAAAGTTGTGATGTTGAGGTTGAATCCTGACAAGACAGAAGTACTGTTTTGGGGTTATAGGGGGCGGGTGGGTGTGGAGGACCCGTGGTCCTGAATGGGGCAACTGTGCCCCTGAAGGACCAGGAGCGCAGCCTGGGAGTCATTTTGGATTCACAGTTGTCCATGGAGCCACAGGCCAATTCTGTGTCCAGGGCAGCTGTCTACTAGCTCCATCTGGTACGCAGGCTGAGACCCTATCTGCCCGCGGACTGTCTCGCCAGAGTGGTGCATGCTTTGGTTATCTCCCACTTGGACTACTGCAATGTGCTCTAAGTGGGGCTGCCTTTGAAGGTGACCTGGAAACTACAACTAATCCAGAAAGCGGCAGTTAGACTGGTGACTGGGAGTGGCCGCCAAGACCACATAACACTGGTCCTGAAAGACCTACATTGGCTCCCAGTACGTTTCCAGGCACAATTCAAAGTGTTGGTGCTGACCTTTAAAGCCCTAAATGGCCTCAGCCCAGTATAGCTGAAGGAGCGTCTCCACTCCCATCATTCAGCCCGGACAGGGTCTTCTGGTGGTTCCCCCACTGTGATAAGTGAGGTTACAGGGAAGCAGGCAGAGGGCCTTCTTTATTGTGGTGCCTGCCCTGTGGAACGCCCTCCCATCAGATGTTAAGGAAATAAACAACTATCTGACTTTTAGGGAAGTTTTTAATGTTTGGGTTTTTTATCATGTTTTTAATATTCTGTTGGGAGCTGCCCGGAGTAGCTGAGAAAACCCAGCCAGATGGGTGGGGTATAAATAAATTATTATTATTATTATTATTATTATTATTATTATTATTATTATTATTATTGCTATTATTGCTATTATTGCTATTATTATTTCGTAATGGTAGCAGAAAAAATTGTCCCATTATGCCAACAATATTAGAGTATCTCGAGTTAGACCATAGGTCCATCTCGCTCACAATCTAGCTCTGTATCATCTACACAGACTGACAGGGCCTTTCCAGGTTTTTCAAGTGCCTTCTGCATGCAAAAAGTGCTCCGTCACTGAGCTGTGGTCCTTCTGCAAAGCCAGACACCTCTAACTTGCTGCCCTCTGGGTGTTTTTTACTACAGTTCCCTGAATACTGGCCATGCTAGCCAGGGACGATGGGGGTTGTAGTTCAAACATCCAGAAGGCCTCTACATGGGGACTGCTGCCAGAAGCTTTCACTTGAATGACTATAACCTAGATTATTTCTGTTTCAATAGGAGATAATATTGTACATGTTGCCCTTTGCTGTCCTAGAAATCACACAAGTGAGTTGCAAACTATTCGAATAAATGAGGTTTTGTGCTCTTTGCCATGCTTGACAATGACCTGGCATGAGTTGATCCATGTCGCAACTGCTGTGTGAAAGCATGTGTGTGTGTGCGCGTGCTAAAGGCTTTCTTATTTAAATGAAGTTACAGGGCCTGAAATGTGGCCACCTGATTAAGCTGAACTTCCACTGCCTGCCATTCAAAGAAGTATGTGCTTCAGGGCATGCATTTACCTTCACAGAGAGTAGTTTCCCAATAATTTCTGCATTGCACAACTGACTCAGTGCACTGCTGAGTTCTTTGCTCAGAGCATTGCGTTATGACTTCTCTGGGAATTCTGAACCTAATAGCCTATATTAACTGATGTTGCAAGTTTTAGTCATATGAACTGATCACTAGCTAGGAGGAAGATGCTGGTTGAGGCAGAACTGTTGTGGACTTCTTCTGACTCTTCAGAGCAGGATTAACATTTGTGGCATATAAATAACATAACATAACATAACATAACATAACATAACATAACATAACATAACATAACACATAACAACATAACATAACAACATAAAACATAACATAACAACATAAAACATAACATAGCATAGCATAGCATAGCATAGCATAGCGGTACCCCTGACCCTTAGGTCCAGTTGAAGACAACTCTGGGGTTTTGGCGCTCATCTCGCTCTATAGGCCAAGAGAGCTGGTGTTTGTCCGCAGACAGCTTCCAGGTCATGTGGCCAGCATGACTAAGCCACTTCTGGCGAACCAGAGCAGTGCATGGAAACTCCATTTACCTTCCCATTGGAGCGGTACCTATTTATCTACTTGCACTTTGAAGTGCTTTCAAACTGCTACGTGGGCAGGAGCTGGGACCGAGCAATGGGAGCTCACCCCATCGCGGGGATTCGAACCGCTAACCTTCTGATTGGCAAGCCCTAGGCTCTGTGGTTTAGACCACAACGCCACCCGCGTCCCAATATTAATATAATATAATATAATATAATATAATATAATATAATATAATGGAAGACAGGAGTGCCTGGCGTGCTCTGGTCCATGGAGTCACAAGGAGTTGGACACGACTAAACAAAATATAATATAATAATATAATATAATATAATATAATATAATATAATATAATATAATATAATATAATATAATATAATATAATATAATATAATTAATATAATATTTTTGCAGTGGCAAAACTTTCATTCACAGATATTATTCCACCATATATTAGCAGTGCTAAAACGTGAACAAATCATATTTGTAACAAAGAACTGAACATCCTTCAAACGTCGGCAGTCAGTTTACAGCTGCAACAGATTAGTTGTCAGAATAATGCCAGAGTATCGCTGTTCTCCGTTCATGTATCTGCAAAGTTCTACTTAGGTATTAATCATATGCGAACTGGTGACACAAACAGTGAGTGATCCCTGAGGGGAAAGGGAGAGGGAGGAATTAATGCTTGTCACACCGTTGCAAACTGCAGCCACGGACTGTTGTTCCTTGTGTGTCGCTGTCCTGACCTCTGGATGAACCGCAGCATAGACAAGCCCAAGCAGCCAGGTACACTCATCCTTGATGTACCACTGACGGAAACTGCTGGCATGAACTGTGCACCTGAAAGGACTGCCTTTTACCAATGCATGGCAGGGGGAGAGTGAAAAAAGAACGGTACAGAGGCGAGTAACAAAGGGATATGTCTCTGCCAGTCCACACTGTGCCTCCAACTTGTGCCTAAAACAGGGTTCTGATTACAGCCTGAGTATCTACTGCAGAGATATCAGTGCACTTAGAATCCCTCTTCAGGCCTCCATCCTGAATGCACGAAGGTTGGTGGTGGATGAGTTAGGGCTGGCAAGTGTGGAGACACTGGGGAGGACAGTCCAATGCATTTCCTACCCCTACCTACCTTTTTGCTCTCCTGTGTTCAGGCTGGTCAGCTGCATAGGGTTCATCATCTTAGTAGCAGTAGCAGTAGTAATATTGCTGGGTGCCACTCTGGGTGGCTTCCAGCAAAATACAGTGGTACCTCAGGTTACATACGCTTCAGGGTACAGACTCCGCTAACCCAGAAACAGTGCTTCAGGTTAAGAACTTTGCTTCAGGATGAGAACAGAAATCGTGCGCCAGCGGTGTGGCGGCAGCAGGAGGCCCCATTAGCTAGAGTGGTGATTCAGGTTAAGAACAGTGTCAGGTTAAGAACGGACGTCAGGAATGAATTAAGTACTTAACCCGAGGTACCACTGTATTAAAATACAATAATTCATCAAATATTAAAAGCTTCCCTAAACA